>NC_066580.1:105670493-107087993 GCF_024323335.1 Lathyrus oleraceus
ACAAGTCACAAGTTCAAAATAATAGCTTCACAATGATTATGTTGCAGATGAACTTAAAGAGATCTTCAAAGATGTATCAGATGAAATTCAAATTGCAAGCACTTGGTTCTTCAACAAGTTAACATTGGCCAAGTCCATTAGCATAGGGATGTTGCCTAAGTTCTAAGTCCATTTGTCCAAGATCAAGCCAATAGTCCACTCAAAAGCTTTTTAGGGTTTTTGTTATTATTATGTGCGTTGATGGTCAAAGACCATACAAACAAGCAAAGTATACACAAACAAAATATATCACACAAAATGGTCCAAATGGACAAAGTGAAAATTGCATTAACATAAACAATTAGAATGATATGAACAATGACAAATGAAATAGAGTGCTAAAAGTAAATTTCATTAAAGTAAAAAGCCTGAAATTAAATGTTAATAGTTAGTAAGTTAGAAGTTAGTTTTGTTTTGCTTTTCATTTCAAGACATTCTTTGGAGAACACTCAACCCACTTATCACAAGCATGGATCCTTGAACCAAAACATCTTCCAAAGGAAGGAAAGAAGGCCAAGTTTCCACACAATACCATGAAAGAGGGGAGACTTACAATATCACTAACTAGAATGCTTATGCTTTTTATGTCACAAATTTAGCGCTATGTTAAGCAATTGTAATTGGACTTATATAGAATTCACAACTATTTGAGACCGGGCAATAGACTTTTGGTGTTAATGCATGTTGGAGACATAGTATTATGAACTATGCTCATGAAACATACCACACACAAAAAATATGCAAAAGGTGTGATCTAATCTCATCCATACTCATGTCATTTTTTCAATCAACTAGCATTAGGACTTTGAGATGTCATAGGCCAAATGGAAATGAATGATTGAAGAAGAGGAATGATATGAAGTGGGAAGGGGATGAATGAGGTCACAAATTGGTCAAAGGAGGACTTTTACCAAATTAATATCCTTCATTCATTTTGGGAGATGGAATGTATATTCCATCAATCCCCTAAATCCAATGATATTAACTTGACAAAGTCAAATTAACCTTGACCAAGGCCCAACAACAAACAAGCTAACTCAAACAAGTCAATACAAATGGTCAACAAAATTTAAATGGCATTTATTCAATTAAAAATAATAAAATAGTGCATTTAAATAAAATATGTTTTGCCCAATTCCTAAAATCTCATCAAAACACCAAAGAAATGGCCATGAGATTTATCATAGGTCAAACAAGGTCAAAGGACCTTGGAGAAAAAATTTCATAATTTTTGGACACTTAAAAATATTTTTAAAAAATTAAAAACAAATGCAAAATCAATTAATTCATGAAAAATATGAATAATGATCCAAAAGATAATTTTAATTCAGAATATGAAAGAGAAAAATATTTGAATTTTTTTTGGTGAAAGTCCCATATTTTTTGGATCATATTGAATTTAATATGAATTATTGAAAAAAATGCAATTAAAACAAAAATTCAGAAAACCTAAATCATGTGGACCATCAGATCTCCCTCATTAATTGAGGTGGCAGATCTGATGGTCCCTAGCACGCGTTCCACATGTACTTAAGTCAATTGTGTTGTACCAATGGTAATTAAAAGGGACGATATGGATTAGAACATAATACATGGATCCTGTGGTTCTCAGCCTTGCCAAGTCATCGCCGGAGCCAGAGCTCCGGTCATCTTCTCCGGTGAACCTCACCGGACTGGTCAACATGAACCATCACCAAAAAGAAAAACAAGGACATGATCTTAAAGAAAAAATGGCACTGAGCTCGAATCTGACCTCCATTCACTCCAATTCCAAATATATTGAGAGATATGTGGAATTAAAATTTGAGGTACATGAACTGAGTTGCTTCGTTTTGACCTCAAAGTAACTCAATCTTCTTGCCTACATTGGTAGGACTTCAGACAACCAAAGAATCAATAGAATTGAGCAAGGATTTAAGAGAATCGAAGAGTTTTAAATTTCTGGAAAATACCTTCAATGTAGGTCTGGATTCGATGGATCTTGATCTTGCTTTTGCTTGGACTCACTCCACTTGCTTGCAGGAGAAGGATTGAATGGTTTAGAAGCAATGGATTCCTGGAGAATTGAATTCCAAAATAGTGGAGATTTAAGCTCAAATTCGAATGAATTTATCAGGTTTATCCTTTGAGAATGAAGGGTTTGAAGTGGGGAATCAAAGCTGGCGCCAATGTGTGTCAAATTCTGAGCAATTGAAGCTCTATTTATAGTTGAATTGGTTGATAATTGCACACTCACTTTCACTTTCCAAATTTGGCAAATGATGATTCAATGGTGCTTAGGCGTGCATAGGTCCATGAAATGATAGCCTGAGGTCCAAAATTGAAGATTAGATTCTTTGAAGTAGGCTTGGATTGCAAGGAAAATGCACATTGATGTTTGAAGATTGATCCATGCCAAATGGTATCAGCCTGTTTAAGCCATGCGCAGCCTATGCATTTCAAGTCCAAAATGAATGAATTTAATATCTTTGGAAAGGTGAGATTAAGAGGAACAAGTTTTATGTTTAACACTTTTTCATTTGGAGCTTGGAACTTGGAGAAATTTGAGGTGGAAGTTTGGAAATTTTTGACATATCAAATTTTTTCTAAGTGTCAAGCCATATATCTCAATATTCCACCTTGCTTAACTTTTTATATGAGATTCAAATGAGAAACGTGTCTTCATAAACATTGTATCTCTCTCAAAGACATTCAAAATAGTCACCAATTTCATGTCATTTGGATTTGAAATGATAGAGTTATGCATTTTTGAAGTTTGGAAAAATCACTTGATCAATGGTATAGGTCAAAAGTGACATATAATGTAGCCTCATATGACATTCTCAAAAAATTTGAATTAGATCCCACTAAAAACATCAAAGTTGAATTAGACACATTGAATTTAATTGTGCAACTTGTAAATCTTCCATCTCATAAAAATTGAGCAAGTTATGGCCTTGGGAAGTTGACTTTCAAATTAGGGTTTACACAAAATGACCTATAATGTTTCAAAATAGAAAATGATTTTCCAAGCAAAAATAGCTCTAGGTATCAACATGAAAGTTGTTTGGAATTTCATTTAGAGTATGTTTTCTCTTGTAATCATTTTCATATGGTGAAAATTGTAGGAGATAGGATCTAGGGAGACCTAGTTTTGATCAAATGAATTCATCTGGCCAACCACCATCAACCAACTTGCTAACTTCCAATTCTCTTGACTTTCTTGGATCATGGTAGATCATATATGCATAAGATGATGAAATTTGGAGTGTACCTTGATAAATTTGATCAATTGGTGAGATAGCTTGTTGGAGAAGTTACTCAAGATACCCAGTCAAATTAGGGTTTCCAAGGCAAATCACCCTCAAACTCTTGAAGCAAACTTGATCAATATAACATGTACAGAACATTGGGACTCATATATGATGTTCATAACCATTCTTGAATCAATTCTTGGTTGTAGTCTTTGTTCATGAGGGTCTTAAACCCTAGATGTGATCTTGATGAATCAATGATATCATGTCCTTCCTACAAAAGAGTTAGACAAATGCAAAGACATATTTTTGGTATTTTAGTTAGTAAAAATGATAATATACAAGTATGACACAATCACAAAGTGCTTGATGATCTCTACCAAAACAAACCCAATGAAAGAGGGGTAAGGAGGATGCCAAGGTATGATCCCAATGCTTATGCTTATGATGAAATTGCATGAGGGATCTTAGGGTCAAAATTGGGGTCTTATAGCTGCCCCTATTTAAGGACATTCTAATTGAGGAGGCGAAGGTTAAAATCTTCATGTCGACTCAGTAGAATGGGCTTAAATAATAACATATAGAAACAAATTTTGGTCCCTAAGAGACCTCATGATGCATATGACATGAATGCAAAACTTAATGCTCTATGGAGAAATATTGCCACAAAGGAAAAAGAAATTAGAGAGACCGAAAGTCCGCAGGAGCACAATGCGTTCCATAAGGAAAGCTCGCTGGGGAGACAAAGACTCTAAGGGGATAAAAAGGATTTATGCGTAGGCCAGGCTACGACTTAAAACTACTGGGGGGACTCGAGGAAATCCATATAAAATGGAAATACTCAGCCGGGGAAACAAGCAACATCTGCAGGGGATACGAATAAGTCAGGATAAAACTGAGGTACTCGAATCATGCAGGGGAACAAAGATTTCACTAAGGAAATGCGCACTCAACTCAACTGGGGAAGAAATAAACTTCAACACAGGAGGAGCAGAAATCTATTATCTACTACCTGTTACTAGGTAAGGAGATAATAAAGATCTGTTAGAGAGGACATCCGTCATCGGTTAAGATGAACATATCAAGGATGACTTGCTGAAGAAAAGCCAAGAGGGAGTATTCATTACCGGTTACTCGGTAAGAGTAGCCTTGCTGGGGAAAACTGTAGAAAATAGGATTTATAACTACCAGTTACTGGGCAGAAGACCAAGGGTGAGAGTATCCGTCATCGGTTAGGATGAACATATCAAGGATAAACTTGATAGGGAAGAAAATACGTCATCGATTAGGATGAATATATCAAGGATAGACTTTCCTGAAAAATGTTAAGGAGGATACCCGTCATCGATTAGGATGAACATATCAAGGATATACCAACTGAACAAAAAGGGAGGAATTACATCTATCGAAAAATGGATAGAAAACCGTCGGAGAGAGAATCCGTCACCGGTTAGGATGAACATATCAAGGACTAACTCTGTGAGGGGACAAAATAGGATTTACAACTACTGGTTACTGGGTAGAAGACCAATCAAAGAGAAAATCCGTCACCGATTAAGATGAACATATCAAGGATAAACTCTGAAAAGGGGAGTAAAAATAGGGATTACATCTATCAGTTACTGGATAGAATACCAAAGAAGAGAATATCCGTCACTGGTTAAAGTGAACATATCAAGGATAAACTATGCACAGGAGAAAAAATAGGATTTACAACTACCTGTTACTGGGTAGAAAACTAACAAGGAGAAGAAAACCCGTCATCGGCTAAGATGAAGATATCAAGGATTAACTCTCTGAGGAACAAAACAGGGATTACAACTACCTTTTTACTAGGTAGAATACCAAAGAAGGAATATCCGTCACTGGTTAAAGTGAACATATCAAGGATAGACTCCTACGGGGAAAGAAAATATATCTGTCACCGGTTAAGATTAACATATCAAGGATATACTTTCCGGGGAATAGATCCACTGGGGGTTCTACTGAGGGGTGAAAAAAGGGGTACTTTTGTTGGGTATTGGGCAAGAAGTAACAAACTGCAAACTAAGAAGAATATTACCAGTTACTGGGTAATAGACTCTTAGCGGACCAAAATATCTATCTAGGTAAGAGCTAGAAATAAAACGGTCAATCAAGACTCAACCCAATGAGGACATAACTCAAGGGGAGTAACTCCATCCAGAAGATTTACTGGAGAGGAAACTGAAATAACAATCATCCACGAGGAAACAAACTCAGTGGGGAAATAGAGAAAGGTTAAAGTCTTTCTTCTCAAGGGGCTGACACTCTACAGTTGAAAGAGGACAGACTCTAGATTTGGTATGGGGATAAAGTACCGCCATAATAGAGAATGAGAATATCAAACAAATCAAATATGAAGATGCATGATATGCAAATTATGAAATGAATGTATATGGATATATGATGATTATGCTAATAAAACGATCACAAAGGATACAAAGGTGTCGCAAATAAATTGAACCACCGGTACAACCCTTGGTCAATCCATAAAACATGGAGACAACAGCCGGAGAAAAGAGAGATCAACATCCCAAGGGCTCAAACCTAGCTGAGGACGGAGGAAATCTGCTGAGGATAGAATTATCTAATCTGTGAGGAATTTTAGGTCAACACCATAAAAATGGGAGACAACCTTACAGAGAAACACATCAAAAGCTGCTCAGGAACCAGGAGGAAACTCTGATTGGGAGCAAAGATACATGGTGATCGGTGGGGACACCAAAGCGATCTACTGGGGAAGATCAAACATCTCAAATGATAATCCACCTCCTGAGGAAACACGAACTCCACTGGGGAAGGCTGAAACTCTGTTGGGGACAAGGATACGCCGCAGGGTATCTGAATCAACCAACTCAGCCGGGAATAAATAAATAAGCTCTACCGGGGATCAAATGCTCCGCCGAGGAACCGAATCAACACTGAAGTCTAGGGATACCCGAAGGGTTAACTGCTTGGGGGACCACAGATGCTTCACACTTAAGAACTTGCTTTTTACTAAAATGATGTTGATATTTCTTTTACTTGCTTTGGAAAAATTCTTGCTTTTATATTTTAAAGAAAACTTGATTTTGATTTAAAATTTTAATTTCAAAATGATCATAACAAAATTTAAAACTATTGGCTGAAGTAAATAAGAGTAGAAATCATTGGATAAAAGTTCAACTTTATTTAATAGAATGGTAGTCTGTAAATGACAAGACTCCATAGATTTTACAAAGTTGAAAATGGTAATTTACATGGAAAATGGTTACATTGAATACAAATGATCCTTAATTCCTCTACCAAATCTTGATATCCACTGTGCTCTTGACCGCTGCTGGAGATGAACCGATGTAAACCCTTGTGCACAAACAAGTCTTCAAAACACTGAAGATCAGCAGAATGCAATTACTTGCCAAAATCCCTAATTTTTGCATAAATTTCCCCAAGGCGGGGTACTCAACTTATCGGGAAATTCTTTCTGTTTTGTGTCTCTAATTTTTGCCTGGATCGCCCTTTCGGGTTTTCAATCAACCGAGATGCTCATTTTTGCCTAAGCCGCCCTTTCGGTTTTCAACTTAGCGAGTTATTCTTTTATTTTTTAGGCGAAGTATTTCTTGACTGCATTTGCATTCACAGGACGAGTGAACTCCTCACCATCCATAGTTGTAAGAATCAATGCACCGCCTGAAAAGGCTCTCTTAACAACATATGGGCCTTCATAATTGGGAGTCCATTTTCCTCTGGAATCTGGCTTGAATGATAAAATCTTCTTGAGCACAAGGTCACCTTCTCTGAACACACGAGGTTTGACCTTCTTATCAAAAGCTTTCTTCATCCTCTGCTGATATAACTGACCATGACACATGGAAGTCAATCTCTTCTCTTCAATCAAATTTAGCTGATCAAACCTGGTCTGACACCATTCAACTTCAGTCAACTTAGCTTCCATGAGCACACGTAATGATGGAATCTCAACCTCTACGGGAAGTACTACTTCTATACCATACACAAGAGAGAAAGGGGTTTCCCTTGTTGAAGTGCGGATGGATGTACGATACCCATGTAAAGCAAAAGGGAGAATCTCATGCCAATCCTTATATGTGACAACCATCTTCTGGATAATCTTCTTAATGTTCTTGTTCGCAGCTTCAACATCCCCATTCATCTTGGGTCTGTAGGGGGAATACTTATGATGTGCAATCTTGAAGTCTTTGCAAAGAGCTTCCATCATATTGTTATTCAAGTTCGATCCATTATCAATAATGATCTTACTTGGCACACCATAACGGCATATGATCTGATTCTTGATAAACCTTACAACAACTTGCTTAGTCACATTTGCATATGATGCCGCTTCAACCCATTTTGTGAAGTAATCAATTGCCACTAAAATGAAACGATGTCCATTCGAAGCTTTGGGCTCAATCATCCCAATCATATCAATTCCCCACATGGAGAAAGGCCACGGGGAAGAGATAACATTCAAACAGTCGGAGGAACATGGATCTTATCAGCATAAGTTTGACACTTGTGGCATTTCCTCATAAACTTGCAACAGTCAGATTCCATTGTCAGCCAATAGTAACCTGCTTGCAATATCTTCTTTGTCATTGCATGTCCATTGGAATGAGTACCAAGGGAACCTTCATGCACTTCAGTCATCAACAAGTCTGCTTCGTGTCTATCCACGCATCTGAGCAAAACCATGCCGAAGTTTCTCTTATATAGTATATCACCAATCAAGTAAAAATTTCCGACTAATCTTCTCAAAGTCTTCTTATCTTTCAAAGATGCCCCAGACGGGTAAATCTGACTTTGGAGGAAACATTTGATGTCGTAATACCACAACTTCTCGTTTTTGATCTCTTCAACAGCAAACACATGAGCTGACCTATCAAGATGCATCACAGATAAATTGGGAACTTCATTCCAATATTTTACTACAATCATTGATGTCAATGTTGCAAGAGCATCTGCCATCCAGTTCTCATCTCGAGGGATATGATGAAATTCAACCTTTGTAAAGAAAGTTGAAATCCTCCTCGCATAATCTCTATACGGTATTAAACCGGGTTGATTTGTCTCCCATTCTCCTTTGATCTGATTCACAACCAAATTCGAATCACCGAAGACATCCAAATACTTGATTCTGAGATTCATGGCCTCTTTAAGCCCCATTATGCAAGCTTCATATTTTGCCATGTTGTTTGTACACTTGAAAATCAATCTAGTTGTAAATGGTAGATGCGTGCCTTGAGGAGTAATAATCACTGCCCCAATGCCATTTCCATATTGATTAACAGCTCCATTAAATACCATGCCCTAACGGGAACCAGGTTCTGGCCCTTCTTCTAGCAATGGTTCATCACAATCTTTCATTTTCAAGTACAAAATCTCTTCATCTGAAAAATCATACTGTACTGACTGATAATCTTCAATTGGTTGGTGAGCCAAATGGTCATCCAAGATACTACCTTTGATTGCTTTCTGAGACCGATATTCGATTTCATACTCTGATAACAACATCTGCCAATGAGCAATTCTCCCAGTTAAAGCAGGCTTCTCAAATATATACTTGATTGGATCCATTTTGGATATCAACCAAGTGGTATGATTTAACATATACTGACGCAGATGCTTAGCAGCCCAAGCCAATGTGCAACAAGTTTTCTCAAGAATTAAATACCGAGTCTCACAGTCGGTGAACTTCTTACTGAGGTAGTAAATTGCAAATTCTTTCTTTCCAGTCTCATCTTGCTGACCAAGAACACAACCCATACTATCTTCGAGCACTGTCAAATACATAATCAACGGTCTTCCTTCAACAGGTTGAGACAAAATTGGAGGTTCAAGTAAATATTCCTTGATACTGTCAAATGCTTTCTGGCAATCTTCGGTCTAATCACAAGACTGATCTTTCCAAAGAAGCTTGAATATATACGCACATGTCGCAGTCATATGGGAAATGAATATGGAAATATAATTCATGCAGCCGAGAAAACCTCTGACTTGCTTCTCAGTTTTGGGCGCAGGCATCTCTTGTATTGCTTTGACCTTGGCAGGATCAACCTCAATACCCTTCTCGCTGACAATAAAGCCCAACAACTTACCAGAACGAACACTAAAAGTACACTTATTGGGATTCAAGTGGAGTTTATACTTCCTCAAACGCTGGAATAGCTTCAACAAATGCTCAACATGTTCCTATTCATCAATAGATTTAGCAATCATGTCATCGACATACACTTCAATCTCTTTGTGCATCATATCATGAAAAAGAGTAGTCATTGCTCTCTGGTAAGTTGCACCAACATTCTTTAAACCAAAAGGCACTACTCTATAACAGAATATTCCCTAGGGTGTAATGAATGTGGTCTTCTCCATGTCTTCGAGTGCCATCTTGATCTGGTTATATCCGGAAAATCCATCCATAAACGAAAAAACTTTGAATTTAGCAGTATTGTCTACCAACATATCAATGTGTGGCAGAGGGAAATCATATTTCGGACTGGCTTTATTCAAATCTCTATAGTCAACAGACATGCGGACTTTTCCATCTTTCTTCGGCACAGGCACAATATTGGACACCCATTGCATATATTCAGCAGTTACAAGGAAACCGACATCAATCTGCTTCTAAACTTCCTCTTTGATCTTCACAGCCATATCAGGATGCGTTCTTCTCAACTTCTGCTTGACTGGCGGGCATTCTGGCTTCAACGACAATCTATGCTAAACAATCTCAGAATCCAAACCAGGCATGTCTTGATAGGACCAAGCAAACACATCTGAATATTCTCGAAGAAGATCAATCAACCCCTTCTTAGCATCTGGACACAATCGAGACCCAATTTTGACTTCCTTCACATCATCCTCAGAACCCAAGTTGACTAGCTCAATCTTCTCTTCAAACGGCTGAATAATCTTTTCATCTTGCTCAAGAAGACGAGACAATTCCTCACTCACTTCTACATCACTTTCCTCCTCGGCCTCAAACACGGGGAATTCAAAATTTGGAGAAGGAGAAGGATCATTGTATTCGATGGGGTTAGGAACCAACCTGCATAATGATTTGATATTTTGATTTTAGAGAAGTGAATTTGTGACCAAATATTATGCAGATGGACAATTATATTATTTATTTATGTTTTTTGTGATTACCATTTTCAGGATAAAGCAAAAAGTAAAAATAAACATCAAAGATGTGGATGAATAGAATTAATTTTATTGATGATCAATTTAAAATGCCCAAACAATGTTCACTTCTCCCTTAGGCATAGGAGAAGGATTTTAAAATATAAAAGCAATTACTTAGATCGATGCAAAATAACAGGAATATCAACAGTAGTCCAATTGTTGCATGCCTTTCCATGCGTTACAAAGTTGGTGCAGTCTTCCTCTTTGCTATCCTCTAGCACATTAGCTAAGTGTTGTTCATTGCCATGAATGAATCCTCCGCTACGGAAGCTGAGTTGCATATCTTCAGATCTAACAGTTGACGAGCCCTTCTGGAACCCCAAACCAGTTCTTCCTTTGTTGTCGGAGACCTCTACCATGCGTCCCCATTGATCAGCAGTACCTTCTTCAACAATCTTCTGAGCATCTTTCAACGAAGACATAGGTGCCCCAACTTTCTTCTCAGCAACAATAGATAAGGCTTGGAACGGAGTCCCAACCTCATCCTCAGCTTCGACATACGAGAAAGATGGCAGATGGCTAACCAATAGCGCTTTCTCTCCTCCCATAATCACTAGCTTGCCATTCTTGACAAATTTGAGCTTCTGGTGCAAAGTTGAAGTGATAGCTCCTTCCTCATGCATCCATGGCCTTCCCAATAAACAGCTGTAGGCCGGGTGGATATCCATTACTTGAAAAGTAATTTGAAAATCACTCGGACCTATCTTAACTGGAAGGTCCACTTCACCAATTACCATCTTGCGCGAGCCATCAAAGGCTTTGACAATTACCCCACTATACCTCATGGGCGCTCCTTGGTAAGATAGCTTCGACAAAGTTGACTTCGGAAGCACATTGAGTGACGAACTGGTGCCAACAAGCACATTTGACAAAGCATCTTCCTTACAGTTCATTGAAATATGCAAAGCCAGATTATGATTTCTTCCCTCCTCAGGGAGTTCTTCATCATAGAAGCTCAGATTATTGCCTGAAGTGATGTTAGCCACAATGTGATCAAATTGATCCACAGTAACATCCTGCTCCATATATGCCTGTTCAAGAACTCTATGTAGTGCTTCTCTATGTGCTTCAGAGTTTAAAAATAGAGACAACACTGAAATCTGCGAGGGAGTCTGGAGCAGCTGCTCAACCACATTAAATTCACTCCTCTTAATCAATCGGAGTATCTCATCATCATCATTGGCTTTCAAGTTGCTGGATTCACCAGACTTATCTTTTGAACAACCTACCAGATCTACAATAGGCACCTCCGCCTTCTTACCAACACTTATTTCTTCTTTATTTTCCAGGAACACCGGTCCAAATACTCGACCAATGCGGGTCACCTTCGTTACATCGGCAATGCTCACCACTGAACTAGTCGTAGGCAACAAGACCTCTTGACCATTCTCTATCATTGTAGCATCGTATTGGTACGGTACAACCTTATCATATGAATACAGAACTGGGCCCGCTAACCGTATTACGAACGGTGATATTGATCTTTGACTAACATTCTTGTTGCTGCTGCTATCATAATGGATTATGAACCGCTCTTGTTGCTTGAAAACGGGCACTATGACATTGACATCGTCACCTATATGACGGGATTGAACAATCTGGATCATGCCTTCATCCATCAGACGTTGGATGTCCCTTTTCACTACATCACACCCCTTTGGGTTCATGCTACAAAAAACACAACCATCATGGTCATGTTCACAGTCACTCACCAAACAAATATCTTTATGCATCTGCACCAAAGATCTCCGGATAAATCGGACATCAAAAACCTTGAATTCTCCGGGACAACCGTCCACCATATTCACTAAGGAGTTCCCATGAGCGGGAAAAGGGTTAGCTTTCACATTCGGTGCACGATCCTCAAAGGACACCATACCACTCTTCATAAGCTTTTGCACCTCATATTTCAATGGATTGCAGTTTTCAATATCATGTCCGGGTGCACCCTGATGAAAAGCACATCGGAGCTCAGGTTTATACCACCAGGGAAGTGGTTCTGGGGTCTGCGGTGGGTTCCTCGATTGAATCAAGTTTTTGAGGACTAGAGACGGATACAGCTATGCGTACGACATAGGAATCAGGTCAAAAGAGACCTTCTTCCTCTCAAAGGTCTGCTGATGCTGATTGTTGTTGGTATTGTTGTTGTTGTAGGTGTTTGTTCTTTGTTGCAGTTGTTGTTGTTGACGTTGATGTTGTTTTCAAATTGGTGTTGTTTGCTGATTAGAAAATACTGGAATTACTGATGATACTTGATGATGATGTTGACAGGGTGGTGGATTTCTTCTGATTTGAGGCCTCCTTTGCCTCCCACTGGAAATTACATTAGTCTCAATGTCCTTCTTCTTGCTGAAACTACTCCCATACCTCTTACTCGTTGACGCCTCATCTTTCAACAAACGTCCTTCACGGACCCCTTCTTCAAGTCTCATCCCCATATTTACCATTTCGGTAAAATCACTGGGGCCATTGGCGATCATGCGTTCATAATAAAATGAACTCAGGGTTTTCAAGAAGATTTTTGTCATCTCTTTCTCCTCCAAAGGAGGAGTGATCTGGGAAGCCAACTCCCTCCATCACTGCGCGTATTCTTTGAATGTCTCTTTATCTTTCTGATACATAGACATCAACTGGTCTCTATCCGACGCCATATCCATATTGTACTTGTATTGCTTCACAAAAGCGTCTCCCAAGTCGTTGAAAGTGAGGATGCTTTCATTATCCAACCCCATATACCAACAGAGTGCAACACCAGTCAAGCTATTCTGGAAGTAGTGAATAAGCAATTGGTCATTATCTGTCTAAGTTGACATCTTGTGGGCATACATCACAAGATGACTGAGCGGACAAGAGTTCCCCTTATATTTTTCAAATTTAGGCACTTTGAATTTCAACGGGATTTTAACATTGGGTACCAAGCACAATTCAGCAGCACTCTTCGCAAACAGATCTTTGCCTCTCAGCGTCTTCAATTCCTTGTACAGCTCAAGAAATTGGTCTTTCATTTCGTCCATCTTCTCATACACATCCGGACCCTCAGACGACTCAGAATGATAGATGGTATCCTCTACGGGAGGCAAAGTGCACAACTGGAGGTAGCACGGACATGACCGAGCTAGATGCCGACATAGAAGCAAAGGTAGGCGCAAAGCCTTCAGGCACAAAGTTGGGCGGCATTCCCCACGGGAATCCGGCAGGCAAGTTTGGTGCGAAGTGGGCGGCAATAGCAGGCACGGTAGAGGTAACCACTTCTGAGATGACAGTCCTCGTGGGAGGAGTTGCAGGCGTTGGAGAAGCTTGACTCTAAGCATCCAACACTGACTCCATCGTGACAGTCAGTCGGGTGATCTCGTCCTTCAGCTCTCTGTTCTCTTGTTCTAGATGCTCCATAATTTTCTGATGATTGGCTCTGGTGTTGTACTGGTGAGTCAGCTTGGCTAAAACACAGAAGAAACACCAATCAGACACCTGGCAAAAACCTGCTTATGCAAATGATGTATGAGATGCAATGCTTGATTATTTTTATTTCCAAGGAACTTACTACATCATTTGCAAATATATAATATTTAAATGGCAATTGCAACAATTTGATATGAACAAAAAACCCTTTTTATTTATATAAATTGGAAGGATTACACTGAGTACAATTTCATAAACCACAATAAAAAGAGACAAGAGAAAATGAGACTAGTCATCCTAAGGATCCCTAACAACAATGTCAGAAGATCTGACTAAAGGCGCGTACTTCCTTTGAATGTGAAGGATCTCGGTCTCAAAAGAAGCCTTCATCTGAGTCTTCTCGAGGACAAGATGGTCAACAATCTTCTTCTAAGCAACGGAAGGCTGAGGCATGCTAGAAGATGAAACCTCTGGCTCTCTCTGTCTCTTCATCACTCGATCTTCAAGTAGCTCAATCAGTGCATCTTTGTCCTTAGACTCCAACTACAACTCTTCATGCTTCTTACTCAAAGCACGTAAACACTCTTCCCACATATCCTTCTCTTGCTTCATCTTGGCGAGTGCGTCTTCCAACTTCTCTACATCTTAGTTAGGGAGAGTTAATGGCTCAACCACAACCATAGACATAGGTCTTTAATAAGTATAAGGCATCTTCAACTCCATAGCTCTCTTCTTCACCCAAAGAGTGTAAGATTCCAAAGCTACACAATTGCACGGACCAAGCTCAGATCTTCCTTTCCTATGCACATTATGTCAAGCATGCACAATCTTCTGCTTCAAATGTTAGGGTTCTTTACCCTCTTGATAGAAAAGACCTTCTAACAATATGTTATTAGGTTTGTCTCTCAAGGGGAACCCAAGTTGATGACGGGCCAAAGCAGGGTTGTAGTTAATTCCTCCTTGTGTACCAATGAGAGGTACATTAGAGAATTCACCACAACTATCAATGATATCTAAACTGCTCAAAGACGGATCATACCAAACTATATCATCATTAGTGAGAGACGTAAGTCTCTGAGACCACCGTAGACATTGTTTTTTCTCCACAAAAGCAGGCGTCTGAGGCAAGTGCGAAATAAACCACTTGTACAGAAGAGGAATGCAACAGACAATCGTTCCACCACCCTTAGAATTCCTTAGATGCAAAGAGAAATACATATCACCGAACAAAGTAGGCACAGGATTCCCAATCAAGAAAAGTCTAATGGCTTTAACATCAACAAAACCGTCAATGTTAGGGAACAAAGCTAATTCATAGATAAGCAACACAAAGATAGCTTCAAAAGCGTCCATACTACCAGCTTGAGCAAAAGTGGTAGCTTCCTTGATGAGGAAAATAGATGGTAACCCAAATAACCCTCCTTTCTTCATCCAATGAGCCTCTATCTCAGACTTCTTCAAGTGAAGAGCTTCAGCAATAATACTAGACCGGGGAATCTCCTCCAATCCACTAAAAGGCACTCTACTAGAAATAGGTATCCCCAAAAGAAGAGAATACTCCTCCAAGGTAGGCACAAGATGAAAATCTGGGAAAGTGAAACAATGGTAGAGAGGATCATAGAACTGCAACAACACACTCTATAGTCCTTCAACCACATCAGCAGACAAGATGGACAAAAGCTTCCCATGACGTTGTTTGAAGTCCAAAGGATCTAATACAAAAGATGCTAGCTTCCTTAACTCTTTCAAGTCGGGACACCTAAAACTGTACTTCTTAGTGTTCCTTCGTCCACAATCCATGGTCTGAAATATTTGCAAATGATACCTTAGTTCCTTGAAATTTTCATGTGATGAGTGTTATGATGCGCATGAATGCATGAATGCAACAATCACAAATAAGGGATCACACATAAGGCAAACAAAGGTCAAGGGATGAATCAAGTCATTGTCAAGATCAATCATCCATTTTGGTGGATTATGGTTTACACCTTATCAACACCTAAGTTCCATTGATATTGACAAGACTTGATTGGATCAACCAAGAATTAAGGGTTTGTTGCAAGTCACGAGCATGGAGTCTGGGTAAGAACCATCCCAAAGGAGTGAACTAAGGATAAAAACCTGTAGATCATGTTCTAAAAGGTTCCTAGAGTCTTAATTCCATCTATCGGATATTACAGGTTAAGATGACTGACTCATCGACACATAATATTCTCAAGAGAAACTCGTCTGAGTGTAGTATCATGTAACAACTGTTATCAAGTCTACAGTTGAACAGTTTCCGCACTACGTCCTAAATAGGCCAAGAGGGGTAAATGTTCTAATGACCCTCAGCTTCTCGGACCCAATTAGAAATAGAAATGCCTAACCATAAATACTTGTGTGACGTTTCCAAATCCAAAAGAGTCTCCATTGAGCAGATGGATCTCAAGCCAACTTGTCAAGGACTACTCCACACAAGTCGAACAAAACCAAACAAGTAAGAAGTTTTCAAATAAAAACTAATAAAAGTCAGAGATCACGGGTAAGGGGGTAGGTTACACAGAGGGAAGGTGTTAGCACCCAAAGTGTCCTAGGTACTCCTAGGGAGCCCTTTTTGTGTGCATATGTATTTTGTACAAAGTGATGTTTACAAACAAATAGAGTAGGGGGATGAGAAAATAATTCATTAATTATATTTTTTGTGTTTGACAAGACCTTCGAACTTGTGCCTACGTACCATCATAAAAATGAGGGATCAAAACCTCGTAGTTCGTGATACAAATTTCAAAATGGATGCATTGATTTTAACAAAATTAAATTTGAAAGGAACAAAGGTCTAAAATGATTTGAATGGGTTAGTTCTTTTTTGGATTTTTGAAAGTTTAAGTCAAGTATAGTTAAGTTTATTTACAAGTTTGATTTAAGAAAAGAAGTTTGAAAATGCAATGGCATAAGGCCAAAGTTTCTATCTTTTTGCAAAAGTGGTCAAAGTTTAGAACAAAAGTAGTTCACACAAAGAAGTTTTTGAAAATGGAGGGAGAGATTTTGAAATTAAAGAAATGGGGAGAAGATGAAGAGACTATCCTATGCACAAAATTAAAAGTTTAGATTTGAAAAGATCTGACCAAATGGGTAGCAATCCAATAGACAAGTATGTCAATAGAAACCCAAAATCCCCTTGGACTTTTAGAATCAAACAACATACAAATGCACAATTATATTATCTTGAAGAGCAAGGCATCAAATAAAGATGACCTCATCCAAGCTTATCCCTTTCATGATCTTCTTCATAATAGCCCATGTAGCAGATGAATTCAACAAGTTACAGGTTCAAAATAATAGCTTCACAATGATCATGTTGCAGATGAACTTAAAGAGATCTTCAAAGATGTATAAGATGAATTTCAAATTGCAAGCACTTGGTTCTTTAACAAGTTGGCATTGGCCAAGTCCATTAGCATAGGGATGTTGCTTAAGTTCTAAGTCCATTTGTCCAAGATAAAGCCAACAGTCCACTCAAAAGTTTTTTTAGGGTTTTTTTTATTATTATGTGCATTGATGGTCAAAGACCACACAAACAAGAAAAGTATACACAAACAAAATATATCACACAAAATGGTCCAAATGAACAAAGTGAAAATTACATTAACATAAACAATTAGAATGATATGAACAATGACAAATGAAATAGAGTGCTAAAAGTAAATTGCATTAAAGTAAAAATCTTGAAATTAAATGTTAATAGTTAGTAAGTTAGAAGTTAGTTTTGTTTTGCTTTTCATTTCAAGACATTCTTTGGAGAACACTCAACCCACTTATCACAAGCATGGATCCTTGAACCAAAATATCTTCCAAAGAAAGGAAAGAAGGCCAAGTTTCCACACAATACCATGAAAGAAGGGAGACTTATAATCTCACTAACTAGAATGCTTATGCCTTTTATGTCATAAATTTAGCGCTATGTTAAGCAATCGTAATTGGAATTATGTAGAAGTCACAACTATTTGAGGTTGGGCAAGAAACTTTTGGTGTTAATGCATGTTGGAGACATAGTATTATGAACTATGCTCATGAAACATACCACTCACAAAAAATATGCAAAAGGTGTGACCTAAACTCATCCATACTCATGTCAATCTTTCAATCAACTAGAATTAGAACTTTGAGAGGTCATAGGCCAAATGGAAATGAATGAATGAAGAAGAGGAATAAGATGAAGTGGGAAGGGGATGAATGAGATCACAAATTGGTCAAAGGAGGACTTTTACCAAATTAATATCCTTCATTCATTTTGGGAGATGGAATGTATATTCCATCAATCCCCTAAATCCAATGATATTAACTTGGCAAAGTCAAATCAACCTTGACGAAGGCCCAACAACAAACAAGCAAACTCAAACAAGTCAATATAAATGGTCTACAAAATTTAAATGACATTTATTCAATTTAAAATAATAAAATAGTGCATATAAATCAAATATATTTTGTCCAATTCCTAAAATCTCATCAAAACACCAAAGAAGTGGCCATGAGATTTATCATAGGTCAAACAAGGTCAAAGGACCTTGAAGAAAAAATTTCATAATTTTTGGATACTTAAAAATATTTTTAAATAATTAAAAACAAATTCAAAATCAATTATTTCATGAAAACTATTAATAATGATCCAAAAAATACTTTTAATTCAGAATATGAAAGACAAAAATATTTGAAATTTTTTGGTGAAAGTCCCATATTTTTTGGATCAATATTGAATTTAATATGAATTGTTGAAAAAAATACAATTAAAACAAAAATTCAGAAAATCTAAATTACGTGGACCATCAGATCTCCCTCATTAATTGAGGTGGCAGATCTGATGGTCCCCAGCGCGTGTTCCACATGTACTTAAGTCAAGTGCATTGTACCAATGGTAATTAAAAGGGACGATCAAGATTAAAACATAATACATGGATCTTGTGGTTCTCAGCCTTGCCAAGTCATCGCCGGAGCCAGAGCTCTGATCATCTTCTCCGATGAACCTCACCAGACTGGACAACATGAACCATCACCAAAAAGAAAAACAAGGACATGATCTTAAAGAAAAAACGGCACTTAGATCGAATCTGACCTCCATTCACTCCAATTCCAAATATATTGAGAGATATGTGGAATTGAAATTTGAGGTACATGAACTGAGTTGCTTCGATTTGACCTCAAAGCAACTCAATCTTCTTGCCTATATTGGTAGGACTTCAGACAACCAATGAATCAATAGAATTGAGCAAGGATTTAAGAGAATCAAATAGTTTAAAATTACTGGAAAATACCTCAAATGTAGGTCTGGATTCGATGGATCTTGATCTTGCATGTGCTTGGACTCACTCCACTTGCTTGCAGGAGAAGGATTGAATGGTTTAGAAGCAATGGATTCTTGGAGAATTGAATTCCAAAATAATGGAGATTCAAGCTCAAATTCAAACGAATTTATCAGGTTTATCCTTTGAGAATGAAGGGTTTGAAGGGGGGGATCAAAGCTGGCGCCAATGTGTGTCAAATTCTGAGCAATTGAAGCTCTATTTATAGTTGAATTGGTTGATAATTGCACACTCACTTTCACTTTCCAAATTTGGAAAATGATGATGCAATGGTGCATGGGTGCGCATAGGCCCATGAAATGATAGCTTGAGGTCCAAAATTGAAGATCAAATGCTTTGAAGTAGGCTTGGATTGCAAGGCAAATGCATATTGATGTTTGAAGATTGATCCATGCCAAATGATATCATCCTGTTTAAGCCATGCGCAACCTATGTATTTCAAGTCCAAAATGAACGAATTTGAGCTCTTTGGAAAGGTGAGATCAAGAGGAACAAGTTTGATGTTGAACACTTTATCATTTGGAGCTTGGGACATGGAGAAATTTGAGGTGGAAGTTTGGAAATTTTTGACATATCAAAATTTTTCTAAGTGTCAAGCCATATATCTCAATATTCCACTTTGCTTAACTTTTTATATGAGATTCATGTGAGAAAAGTGTCTTCATAAAAATTGTATCTCTCTCAAATAAATTCAAAATTGTCACCAATTTCATATCATTTGGATTTGAAATGATAGAGTTATGCATTTTTGAAGTTTGGAAAAATCACTTGATCAATGGTATAGGTTAAAAGTGACCTATAATGTAGCCTCATATCACATTCTGCAAAATGTTGAATTATCTCCCACTCCAAACATAAAATTTTAAGTAGACACATTGAATTTGATTGTGCAACTTGGAAATCTTCCATCTCATAAAAATTGAGCAAGTTATGGCCTTGGGAAATTGACTTTCGAATTAGGGTTTAGACAAAATGACCTATAATGTTTCAACATAGGAAATGATTTTCTAGGCAAAACTAGATCTAGGTCTCAACTTGAAAGTTGTTTGTAATGTCGTTTAGATTAAGTTTTCTCTTGGAATCATTTTCATATGGTGAAAATTGTAGGAGATAGGGTCTAGGGAGACCCAGTTTTGATAAGATGAATTCATCTGGCCAACCACCATCAACCAACTTGCTAACTTCCAATTCTCTTGAATTTCTTGGCTCATGGTAGATCATATATGCATAAGATGATGAAATTTGGAGTGTACCTTGATATATTTGATCAATTGGTGAGATAGCTTGTTGGAGAAGTTACTCAAGATACCTAGTCAAATTAGGGTTTCCAAGGCAAATCACCCTCAAACTCTTGAAGAAAACTTGATAAATATTACATGCAGATAACATTGGGACTCATATATGATGTTCATAACCATTCTTGAATCAATTCTTGGCTGTACTCTTTGTTCATGAGGGTCTTAAACTCTAGATGTGATCTTGATGAATAAATGAGATCATGTCCTTCCTACAAAAGAGTTAGACAAATGCAAAGACATATTTTTGGTATTTTAGTTAGTAAAAATGATAATATACAAGTATGATACAATCATAAAGTGCTTGGTGATCTCTCCCAAAACAAACCCAATGAAAGAGGGGTAAGGGGGGTGCCAAGTGAAAGTGAGAAAAACAAGAAAGGGGGGTTTGAATTATTTTGGAAAATAAGCTCTTTTGCAAAGTAAGATCACACAGAATTTTATACTGCTTCGCTTATAACACAAAGCTACTCCAGTCCACCCGGCCAAGGTGATTTCGCCTTCAACAAGGACTTAATCTACTAATCTTGAAAGATTATTACAACCAAACGTCTAAGAGAAAGATCTCTTAGTCCTCTCAAGTATACAGACTACGCAGAGTCACTTGAGGAACAAAAGCAATTTATCAAAAAAGAAATGTAATCTAACGTGCTTCTAAGAGTAAGCAAATATTACAGCAAGTATAGCAAGCAAGTGTTTTCACGTATGAGCAACAGCTCGTGAAAAACTAAAGAGAGAGTAGAGAATTTTTGTGCGCTCAGGTGTGTCTCTCACTGAAATATGTTGTCCTTTATATAGTGGTGAAAGGACCGTTGGAGTGATGACAAAATATTTATCTTTGATGAGTCTTCAATGTCATTACTGCTGTGTTTCTTGCCATAACCAAATTGTCTCCCTGAATAACTTCTTTCCAAATATATCGTCTTTCCATTTGAAGTTGTTTGTTTCCGTTACTCATTCTGGATTCTGGGGAACCTTCATCAGAGTCTTCGTTAACTTTGTCAATCTGAGATTACGTTGAAGTTACATCAGAGCTTCTAAGGGTTCTGGTCTTTTAGATCATCAGAGTTGATTCCAGTGGAAGTTCAGAGCCTCTGGTATTCTACTGTCCTGGTTTGCTCAGAGTCAGAACTTCTAGAGCGTACTTCTTCTTCTGGTCTTCTAGTTCTTTGTATCTGATGGAGTTTGTTTCTGATAAAATGATCAGATTCCTTTGTTCTTGTTTAGAGTCCTGCACACTTAGAGAAATTTCGTTAGGGTGCCATTTTGGTTTCATCCTTTGTTATCATCAAAATCCTGGATTCTATTGAAGAACCAATTTTGTTCTTACAATCTCCCCCTTTTTGATGATGACAAAACAAACTTATTTTATAGATGAAACATTCAGAGATAAGAGATTATTATATCAGATAGAAGTGAGCTCCCCCTGAGATAAACCTTGGAGTTCAGAAGTTCTTACCAGAGCTTCCATGCTATGATGTTTCTAGATACTCTTCTGCAAATATCTGAGTCAAAAAGGATTAGATAGATTTTATTGAATAAAATGTTTGCAGAGTACTGAAGGATTTAGAGACGGTTTCATCAGAGCTGTTTTATTTCTCCCCCTTTTTGTCATAATCAAAAAGACTTGGCAAAAAATTAAAGGAAATATATATATATATATATATATATATATATATATATATATATATATATATATATATATATATATATATATATATATATATATATATATATATATATATATATATATATATATATATATATATATTAAGCACAAATAGCAGAAGGCAAAAACATGCAGAAACAGATAGCAACAAGCAAATCAGCAAAGAGAAAAAAAATCCTAGGTGCCTAAGGGTTGGGAGGTGGAGGCATTCTCTGAAGCAGTTGGGTCAGCAGGTTCTGGATGTTGACATTGACTGAGTCCTGTTGATCCAATCTGGCACGGACTTCCTTTTGCTCCTTCTAGAGTTCTTCAAGAGTCTTGAGAAACAGAGGGACAAAAGTAGAGGACTCCCCCTGAGTCAGAGTATTCTGTTCTTCAGCACGGAGAGCTTCAGCTTCAGCAGCGGCCTTAGCTTCAGCTTCAGCAGCAGCTTTTGCTTTAGCTTTAGCAGCAGCAGCGTCAGCTAGAGCTTTGGCTTCAACTTCCTTAACCCTTTGAATTTCTTCTTGTCTTGCTTTTTCTTCTTATTCCCTTCTTGCTTGCCCCTCAGCTTCTCTGGCTAAGCGCTCCTGTAGTCTTGCCTCAGCGTCTCTGATGAAGTCGTTTCTGACTTGCTCAGAGAGGTTCTTCAGCTTGAAGGCCTCAAAGGTCATCCAGCCAATAACTCTGTTCCAGTGTGTCCTAACAGAGGAGGGATCATCACTGATGCCAGAGTTGATGGTCAGAGACTTGACCTTGTCAACTGATGCTCCTGCAAACAACATGATTGCTTCCTCTAGGGTTGGTAGGGAGTTTTGTGGTTCATATGGTATAGGTGAAGAAGTGGGAGGGCTTAGGTTTAGAGTTTGTAGTTCAACTGAAGTGTTTGGAGGGGGTATGTCAGAGGTGTTTGAGTTTGGTTGTTCTGTGGGTGGTGAGGTTACTTCAGGTTCAGGTGGAAATTATTGTGAGACAAAGTTCTGAGTCTGAAGTTGGGCTAGAGTGGGAGAAGAGGGGTCAGAGGGTTCTGTGTCGGATGAGATGGTGAAGTAAGGGGGTGATTCTAGGGGAGAAGATGAAGAAGTGGTTTCATTCAGCCTTTCAGCTTCAGATAAGGGTAAGGAGGTAGTGGTAAGGTTGAATTTTGGGAGTGGTTGAGGGATAGAAGAAGCAATTTGTTGTGTTTGTGCAGAGGGAGCAGGAGAGACAGACTTACCAGAAGACTCATGCAGAGGTGTTGGAGGTCTTGATCCGGAGGATTCTCCTAGTTTTGCTTTCTTCGCCTGCGATGTCTTCTCAGAAGGACCTCTTTTATGCCTCATGAAGTTCGGAGCTTTATCTGGTAGATCGCTTAAGTGGAAGTCTGAGATACCCACTCCTTCGTCCTTCAGACCTTGTAGATAAAAGAGAATTACATCTCGGGGCTCTTCCTTTGAGAACAGATATAGACCACGGGGAATTTTCCTCTGATCTTTTAAAGCATCCTAAGAAGTGTCTAGAGTAGGTCTAACGTTGACCTTATCCAGAATCCCCATGCTCTTCAGATTTTTGGAGTTCAGAGGCTTTCCAGTGTCGATGGCCATGTCCTCCATGAGCCTAAGCTTTACCAGATGGTCCACGAGACCACTTTCTATCAGTACATCTGAGATGAGTCTTCCCAGAGGGATGTAAGTTCTGGGCTTCATATGATTTCTGGTATCTCGTATGGAGTCTCTGAGGTACTTGAAGAGAAGTGCTGGAAGGCATAGCTTCAGACCCTTGTGAATGCAGTGCAAAATACATTTCTGATCTGTGTTAATGTAGTCTGAGGAGTTTGACGCTGGGCGATGATGGATGGTACCCAGAATGATCTTCAGCCAAACCCGGAGGTTCTGAAGTAATTCCTTGTTCTTGGAGGGATTGCCTTCTGTGTTTTTCTTGAAGATTGTTGGATTGATTTCTTGAGATATGTATTTTTCCCTGGGATTGATGTTGTAGATTCTTCTTCCTCCATCTTTCTCCATGCTCAGAAGAGCAGCGATGGACTTCTCAGTTATCACTATCTTGACTCCCAGAACATAGGAGACAATGAAGTGATCATCAGCATCAGCAAATCTCCATAAATCTTTCACAAGATTTGGGTAAACTGGACCGTAGAGACGTTGAAAGTAGTTTCCCCAACCTTGTTTGTGAAGTTCTTCAGTAAGGTCTATGCCATTCCTCTTCATATTATCAAAATCCACCAAGGATTCACACAAAACTTCCAGTTTATCAAAGGGCGTTGCAAGATGAATATGAGGCTCACGATCGAGAATGTGAGGCTCCTTGTAGATTGGTGTTGTAACTACGCCTGTAACCGTTGGGGTAGGGTTGCTTGTGCTTTGAACTTGTTCGCTTGAACTCATTTGTTGGGAGAAGTTGTACACTGCTTGTTGTTGAGCATCCATGATGTTGTTGAAGAACTGAGATGAAGATGATAACTGCTTGCAGAAATGCCTTGAGAGAACTGAGGTTTAAAGAGTGCGTGAGAGTGAAATGTGTGCAAAGTGTGAAATGAATGTGTTTAAATACCCAAATTAGGGCGCATGCAAAACGACACACAAATCAGAGTTTTAGCACAAAAACCAAGTTAGCACGTTTAGAGGAAAAAATGATTATAGCTCATAAACGATTTCTAATCCCAACAGTTAGCACACTGCTCAAGGAGATCTCAAGAGACTGTTCCTTGATTACTGCTAGACAACTGTCTAGAAGTTCCAAGGTCAGACGCAAGGCACTCCACGTGTTTTTCTTTATCTGATCTTCAGGAATACCAAAGGATTGGTTCCTGGAGATCTCTAACTCAGATAACTTCTAACTAGGTAGAAGTATCAGAGTTAGAGGCAGAATCCATTGTGTTTACATCAGAGTCTCATTTAACAACCTCAGAGGCACATTTTATTCAGGGCAGTTTTGAATGTTCAGATTTTCTAAGATAAAGAGGAATTTATCTTCAGCTAAGGGTTTAGTAAAGATATCTGCCCATTGATGATTTGTATCAATGAATTTCAATGTTACTACCCCTTTCTGAACATAGTCTCTGATAAAATGATGTTTTATTTCAATGTGCTTAGCTCTGGAGTGTAAAATGGGATTCTTACTTAAACAAATGGCAGTAGTATTATCACAAAAGATAGGAATGTTACTCTCGAAGATTTGCAGATCCTCTAACTGATTCTTCATCCAGAGCATCTGAGTAGTGCACAGTGATGCTGAGATGTATTCTGCTTCTGGAATGAACAGAGCTATGGTTGATTGTCTTTTGCTGGCCCAGGATATCAGATTGTTTCCCAAGAGCTGACAATTTCCAGAAGTGCTTTTTCGTTCCAATCTGTCTCCTGCGTAATCTGCATCACAAAAACAAGATAGTATGTACTCTGATGTTTTCTCATACATCAGGCCTAGGTTAGGAGTTCCTTTCAGATATTTGAGAATTCTCTTAACTGCTGTTAAGTGAGTTTCTCTAGGATCTGATTGAAATCTGGCACACAGACAAACACTGAATAGAATATTAGGGCGAGTAGCAGTCAGATAGAGAAGGGAGCCTATCATACCACGATAGAGCTTCTGACAAACCTTTTTACTGATTTCTTCTTTTTCAAAAATGCAGATTGGATGCATGGGTGTCTTTGCAGAATTGCATTAAGCCATATCAAATTTCTTCAGAATGTCTTTTATGTATTTGCTTTGATGAATGTACGTGACTTCTGAAGTTTGATTTATTTGAATTCCTAGGAAGAACTTTAGTTCTTGCATGAAGCTCATTCCAAATTCTTCCTGTATTAACTCAGAGAATTCTTGACATACAGAGGCGTTAGTTGAACCAAAAATAATATCATCAACGTATATCTGGCATATCATGAGATCATTATTAATGTTTTTACAGAAGAGTGTGGAGTCAACTAGCTTTGACTTTTCAGGGTCAAGCTTATCTTCAAATCTGACATGAATTAATTCTTCCACAATTTTGGTTTTTGTATTGTATACTCTGTAGCCTTTAGAGCGTTTTGAGTATCCTAACATAATACCTTTTTGTGCTTTGGAATCAAACTTGTTCAGATGTTCCTTAGTATTTAAGATAAAACACGAACATCCAAAAGGATGAAAATATGAAATGTTTGGTTTTCTTCCTTTACACAATTCATAGGGAGTCTTTTCCAGAATAGGTCTTATGGAGATTCTATTCTGAATGTAACACGCTGTATTTACAGCTTCAGCCCAAAAGTGCTTAGCCATATTTGTTTCATTGATCATGGTTCTGACCATCTCTTGGAGTGTCCTATTCTTCCTCTCTACAACTCCATTTTATTGTGGAGTTCTAGGGCAGGAGAAATCATGGGATATTCCATTTGAGTCAAATAATTCCTCAAAAAATTTATTTTCAAATTCCCCACCATGATCACTTCTGACTCTTACAATTTTAGAGTCAAATTCTTTTTTCACTTTGGAACAGAAGCTAGTGAATACAGAGTGAGACTCACTCTTGTGCTTTAGGAATTTCACCCATGTCCAGCGACTGAAATCATCAAAAATGACTAGTCCATACTTCTTTCCATTGACTGATGCTATTTTCACAGGACCAAATAAATCAATGTGTAGAAGTTCCAGAGGCTTAGAGGTAGAAACAATATATTTCTTTTTGAAAGATGTTTTTGAAAATTTTCCTTTCTGACATGCTTCACACAGAGCATCTGAAGAAAACTTCAGCTTAGGTAGGCCTCTGACTAACTCGAGTTTATTTAGCTGAGATAATTTCCTCATGCTAATGTGGCCCAAGCGTCTACGCCATACCCATTGCTCTTCGTGAACAAACATCAGACATTTCACATTTTGTTCTTTTAAATCAGAAAGGTTTATTTTATAAATATTGTTTTTCCTCTTGCCTGTGAATAAGACAGAACCATTGTTTTGATTTATGGCTTTACATGTTTTTTGATTAAAGATTACATCATAACCGTTATCACTTAATTGACTTATTGATAACAGGTTATGCATTAATCCTTCTACATATAACACATCAGATATAGAGGGAAGAGTACCATTATCAATAGTTCCGGAGCCTCTGATCCTTCCTTTCTGATCTCCTCCGAAGCCAACGAATCCAGCATCTTTAAGTTCCAGGCTTTGGAACATAGACTTTCTTCCCGTCATGTGTCGCGAGCATCCAGAGTCTAGGTACCATGACTGGTGTTTGAACTTTGCTGCATAGGATATCTGCAACATAAACAATCTTATCCTTTGGTACCCATAGTCTTTTGGGTCCTTTGTGATTAGTTTTCCCAGAGCTTCTTAGCACTTTGGGTTTTCTGGCATTATTGAATTGTTGCTCTTGTGTATGTGTTTATAGTGATATGAAAATGGAGATTTAGGTTGGTCACTAGTAGAAGTTTTATCTTCCTTAGGATCATGCCCAATTCCTTTTCTATTGTTCTGACTGACTCCATAAATCATGGATGCCACTACACTCCTTCCTATCCCATTTTTCAGAAACTTTTGAAAGGCTTCGTATTTACAAATTATCGTGTTTGAAGTATGTGGAGCTTGAGATAACGCTTCTTCTAGTTTTAAACAATTTTTCTTTGTTGCATCTCTTAGTAATGTCAAAACTTTGTTTTCATCTTTTAATTCTAGAATCGTTGTCTCAAGTTTGCCACATTCTTCAAATTTTTCTTCAAGACAACCTTTTATTGCTTTAAATTTTTGTTTTAGTTTCTGATATGAGCTAAGAGTTTTAGACAAACATGATTCTAGGTCAGATCGAGAGAGTTTAGAAAATACCTCTTCTGATTCAGATTCTTCATCTGAGGTGTTCTTGGATGTGGTAGCCATGAGCGCTACATTAGCCTGTTCATCAGAGTCAGATTCTGATGAGTGAGATTCGCTATCATCCCAGGTAGCCATCAATCCCTTTTTGGTTCTGAGGGAATTTTTCTTGAAGCTCTCTTTTCTGGAACTGTCTTTCTTTAACTTGGGACATTCATTCCTGTAGTGACTTGTTTCTTTACATTCATAACAAGTAAAATCTTTGTTAGTTTTACCTTTTGAGGTTGATTTTGATCGATCCCCTCTGGGTCTTGGTCTCCTGAAGTTATTATTCCTCTTTTTCCAGAGTTGTTTTACTCTTCTGGTCAGGAGGGATAATTCTTCTTCATCATCAGAATCTTCCTGTTCAGAGTCATCAACATCTTCTGTTTCGGCCTGGAAGGCTTTGTTTCTGTCAAACTTGCGCCTTTCAGATCTGGACTTTAATGCTACAGACTTGTTCTTCTTCTGAGGCTCATCTTCCTCCAATTCTATCTCATGACTTCTGAGTGAACTGACAAGCTCTTTAAGGGTGATGTTGTTCAGATCCTTTGAAAGCTTTAAGGTAGTGACCATGGGTCTCCATTTCTTTGGCAAGCTTCTAACTATCTTTTTGACATGGTCTGCAGTTGTGTATCCTTTGTCGAGTACTTTAAGACATGCAATAAGAGTTTGGAATCTAGAAAACGTTACCTCTACAGCTTCATCATCCTTCATTTTGAAGGCTTCATATTTCTGGATTAGAGCCAGAGCCTTTGTTTCTTTGACCTGAGAGTTTCCTTCATGTGTCATCTTCAGGAAGTCAAGTATATCTTTAGCAGTTTCCCTTTTGGTGATTTTTTCATACTCATTGTAAGATATGGCATTGAGAAGTATCGTTCTGGATTTGTGATGATTCTTGAAATCGCGCTTCTGATCATCTGTCATTTTACTTCTGGGAACTTCAACTCCAGCATTAGTTACAGAAGGTTTGTATCCATCTATGACAATGTCCCAGAGATCAGCGTCATAGCCTAGAAAGAAACTTTCAATTCTATCTTTCCAGTAATCGAATTTCTCTCCATCAAAGACAGGAGGCTTAGCATTGTAACTGTCTCTTTCGTTTGTGTGGGCCATAGTTTTTCTCGTTCTGGATCTCTCTACACGGTTAAGTGTTTGATTAGAAAATCAATAACAGAGCCAAAGCTCTGATACCAATTGAAGGTGAGAAAAACAAGAAAGGGGGATTTGAATTGTGTTGGAAAATAAGCGCTTTTGCAAAGTAAGATCACACAGAATTTTATACTGGTTCGCTTATAACACAAAGCTACTCCAGTCCACCCAGCCAAGGTGATTTCGCTTTCAACAAGGACTTAATCCACTAATCTTGAAAGATTATTACAACCAAACGTCTAAGAGAAAGATCTCTTAGTCCTCTCAAGTATACAGACTACGCAGAGTCACTTGAGGAACAAAAGCAATTTATCAAAAAATAAATGTAATCTAACGTGCTTCTAAGAGTAAGCAAATATTACAGCAAGTATAGCAAGCAAGTGTTTTCACGTATGAGCAACAGCTCGTGAAAAACTAAAGAGAGAGTAGAGAATTTATGTGCGTTCAGGTGTGTGTCTCACTAAAATATGCTGTCCTTTATATAGTGGTGAAAGGACCGTTTGAGTGATGACAGAATATTTATCTTTGATGAGTCTTCAATGTCATTACTGTTGTGTTTCTTGCCATAACAAAATTATCTCCCTGAATAACTTCTTTCCAAATATATCTTCTTTCCATTTGAAGTTGTTTGTTTCCGTTACTCATTCTGGATTCTGGGGAACCTTCATCAGAGTCTTCGTTAACTTTGTCAATCTGAGATTACGTTGAAGTTACATCAGAGCTTCTAAGGGTTCTGGTCTTTTAGATCATCAGAGTTGATTCCAGTGGAAGTTCAGAGCCTCTGGTATTCTACTGTCCTGGTTTGCTCAGAGTCAGAACTTCTAGAGCGTACTTCTTCTTCTGATCTTCTAGTTCTTTGTATCTGATGGAGTTTGTTTCTGATAAAACGATCAGATTCCTTTGTTCTTGTTTAGAGTCCTGCACACTTAGAGAAATTTCGTTAGGGTGCCATTTTGGTTTCATCCTTTGTTATCATCAAAATCCTGGATTCTATTGAAGAACGAATTTTGTTCTTACACCAAGGTATGATCCCAATGCTTATGCTTATGATGAAATTGCATGAGGGATCTTAAGGTCAAAATTGGGGTCTTACAGACGTCACACAATATTCTTATATAATTGTTTCCTTTCAATCAAATTGTTTATTTTTAATTATCAATTTTAGTCATATGTTTTTCAATTTTTTAAATGTTGAAATATAAGTGCTTAAAAGTGTTATACAAATAAGTGCTTAAATGATAGTCACATCATTCAGGTGCCCCTAAGGATTTTGTTCGGGTTGCCCCGAAAATGATCCTGGAGAGACGGAAACTGAACCTTGTTTCTGTGAAATTTGGGAGATCCGAGTCTCCAACATTTTATAATGGATAACAACAATTTTAATTTTGGTAGTCAACTACTTAAGTACCTTATTAGTGTGGAGGTTCTGATTTCTAGAATCATCGTTTTGACGAGTTTGCATCATCACGAAGTTTCCCATTAAAAGATCTAAGCTAGACTCCTTAGGGGCAATTGGCACAACATTTTGGAAATCTGGTGGTCCTATAGCTTGCTAAGGTTGGTTGTTTTTGTAAGAAAATTTTAGATGGTCTCGGCATTTGGGGTTATAGATATTAGAATACGAATTGTTCTGTTGATTATTATTCCCAAAATTAACATAGTCTTGGATGGATTCTCTGGCGAAAACCATATGACAATTATTAGCAGCATGCCAGTTTATTCTGCATATCTCATAGTAGAGAGTAAGGGGCAATAAAAGCAACATGGGTAGGTAGAACAGGCACAAAAAGAGTGATGCTCAAACTTGTTATAATAAGATTTGGCTCTACATCTATACCTTGAGATTTGATGATAACAATGTTGTATTTGTGTGAGAATAATTTTGGTACCCTAATGGTTTGTTATTGTGTAGCTTTAAGAGCCAATTTTGATTTTGAGTTAATAACATGCAACATCGTCAGTTTCTAAACATTGTGTTCGAAATTCCGCTTTTGTGCTAATCATTAGAAGTTCTGAAAGATATCAAGTTGTTGCTTCAATGTTCTTTCTACTTCTATGCTGATTCACTCTTGAGAAGTTTATGAAAAGACGTTATGTTGTTGTTGCAACGTTATCTCTGCTTCTACTTCTGGACGTGACTCTGATCATCAAGTTTCTAAAGAATGACAAGCTTTTAAAGTTCTGTTACTTAGTTGAAGATTCTGAAGATCTCAAGTCAGTCATTGAGGTTATCAAGGTTCTGACTCAAGAGTTTGAAAATTCCGAAGATTCTGAAGATACTGAAGATCTCAAGCCAGACTGCTGACGATGTCAAGGTTCTAACTGAAGATTCTGAAGTTTTTGAACCCAACTATATGTTTCTTCATTTCATGCTTCATCAACTTTCATTAGAAGCCAATGAATTTGAAGATAAGATCAAAATGGATACGTGATCAAATAGTACATCGTACAAACTAAATATTCCTTCCACTACGTGATATCATGGGCAAAGGATTGTATGTTGTATCACTCCTTTCACCAATCCAACAATGGATAACCACTCTATTTGATATCTCTATTTTTCCCTCCAACGATCTCTTTTATTATGCTATATAAGTGGGACTTGGAGACTTGAAAAATTGCTATAGAGAGATACTACATTTTTTGACAAGTCTGTTTCTATGTGAAAAGCTATCAATTTTGTACACAGTTTTCTTTAAGTGTTTTGTATTTCATTTGTGTAAAATATACTTGTGTAGAAGCATATTATAACACAAAACCTTTGATTTAAATGTGTTGTTTGTGATTACTTAAGGAGACTAGGGTATAGTCGGATCCTTGAGAAGGCAAAGAAGGTTATTCTCTATGATTATTGTAATCAGTTGATTATAATGGATTAAATCCTTGTGTATAAGGAAAAATCACCTTGGCGGGTGGACTAGAGTAGCTTTGAGTTTCAAGTGAACCAGGATAAAAATACTTGTGTTTTTATTTCTTTATTCTTAGTGTTTGAGTGGTGTTCTTAAGTTGGTAAAAATATTTTGTTTTTAAAACCCAATTCAACCCCCCTTTCTTGTGTTTTTCACACCTTCAATTGGCATCAGAGCTCCGATTCTGGTTGTGATAAAGTTTTTATCAACACTTCACCATGTTCAGTACCGATCTAGTTTGTGTGAGAGACAATGGCCGCTGCTAACAACAACGTTGCCGCTACTAATAATAATGAAAGAGATCACTATAGTGCTAAACCACCAATATTTGACGATGAGAAGTTTGATGACATGAAATATAGAATCGAAAGTTTCTTTATTGGTTATGATGTTGATCTTTGGGATCTTGTATTCGATGGCTATGTTCACCCAATTAATGCTGAAGGAAATAATATAGCAAGAAGTGCTATGATAGATCAACAAAAGGATTTTAAAAATCATCATAAGGCTAGAACTATATTGTTAAATGATATCTGTTATACTAAGTATTAGAAGATAATAAACAGAGATTCTGCTAAGTCCATATTTGACTCCCTGAGGATGACTCATGAGGGTAATGCTCAAGTAAAGGAGACAAAGGCTTTGGCCTTAATCTAGAAGTACGAAGCATTTAGAATGGAAGATGATGAAACCGTTGATACTATGTTCTCAGGATTTCAGATGCTTGTTGCAGGACTGAAAGTTATGGACAAAGGATATTCTACGACTGACCATGCCAAGAAGATAATCAGAAGTCTCCCTAAAAAATGGAGACCTATGGTAATTGCTTTGAAGATGTAAAATGATCTTAATAGTATTAGTCTTGAAGAACTTGTTAGTTCTTTGAGAAGCCATGAGATAGAACTCGAGGAAGATGAACCTCAAAAGCGAGGTAAATCTGTTGCTTTAAAGTCTGAGCCCGAGAAGACAAGAGCTAATCAATATGAGGAAGAATTAGAAGTTTATGATGAAGAATTAGAAGATGATGATGAGTTATATTTGATTTTAAAGAGGGTCAACAGACTCTGGAAGCACAAATAGAATGGTCAAGGAAAGTTCAGAGGAGCTAGGATGACTGCTGGTCGTTCTAATTCTTCGTCTGGACAAAAGAAGCGAGGTTCTTGTAAAGAGATTATCTGCTTTGAGTGGAAGGAGCCAAACCACTACAAGAATGAGTGTCCTAAGCTGAAAAAGGATAGAAGGCCTAAGAAGAATTTTTCTAAATGCAAGAAGGGGATAATGGTTACATGGGATGGCTTAGAATCAGAAGAAGAAGATTCTGATGAGGAACAAGCCAACGTTGCATTGATGGTAACAACAGTTGATCTAGAAGGTTCTGAAGAACCAGAAGACGAGATATTGTCAGAATCTGAATTAGACTCCGATTCTGAAGAGTTATTTTATGAATTATCTCGTTTTGATTTAGAGTCATGTCTCTCTGAAATACTAGAAAAGTACCAGAGTCTTCAGAGTAGGTACAAGGACCTTAAACAAGTCCAAGTAGTTTCTTCTGAAACTTGTAGTAAGCTTAAGAAAGATACTTCTTCTGGAAACGAAAAATTATTTTCTTTCTAAAGTAACAACTCTGCTTTGAAAAGTAAAATTTCCAAACTAAAGGAAGAAATAGTCTTAGAAGCTTCTGGTACTAATTGCATCATTAGATATGACAGAGTATGCCAGTATTTTCTGTCTAAAAGCATAGATAGAATCAAAATGGATTCCTTGATCTATAGAGTTAACATAAATGTCAAGAAAGGTTTAGGTTGTACATAAATTATAAGACCTGACGAAAGTTAGAAGGTAAAACTGAAACCTCTCTATGAGCATTTCGTGCCTGCTGACACTGAGCTTGGTTTTTCTGCACAGACACAAAAACTTACAAAGGATAAGAGCTCAATTTTGAAACCTAAGTGTCATGCATAAATTTCTCTTGATTATCCTGTTGCACAAAGACCCAAGGGTGTGAGAAACTCTAGGAAAACTAATAAGAAAGGACCCATAAAATGGGTACCTAAGGATAAGATCATCTATGTTGCAGACATCCTTAGCAGCTCAGTTGAAACACCAGTCATGGTACCTGGACAGTGGATGCTCATGAAATATGACGAGCAAAAGGTCTTGTAGCGGTAAATTCGTGACCACTGAGCTATTGGTTAACTCAACATCAATGAAACTAGAGGGAAGAGTACATCATAACCGTTATCACTTAATTGACTTATTGATAACAGGTTATGCATTAATCCTTCTACATATAACACATCAGATATAGAGGGAAGAGTACCATTACCAATAGTTCCGGAGCCTCTAATCCTTCCTTTCTGATCTCCTCCGAAGCCAACGAATCCAGCATCTTTAAGTTCCAGGCTTTGGAACATAGAGTTTCTTCCCGTCATGTGTCGCGAGCATCCAGAGTCCAGGTACCATGATTGGTGTTTGAACTTTGCTGCATAGGATATCTGCAACATAAACAATCTTATCCTTTGGTACCCAGAGTCTTTTGGGTCCTTTGTGATTAGTTTTCCCATAGCTTCTTAGCACTTTAGGTTTTCTGGCATTATTAAATTGTTTCTCTTGTGTGTGTGTGTAGTGATATGAAAATGGAGATTTAGGTTGATCACTCGTAGAAGTTTTATCTTCATTAGGATCATACCCAATTCCTCTTCTATTGTTCTGACTGACTCCATAAATCATGGATGCCATTACACTCCTTCCTATCCCATTTTTAAGAAACTTTTGAAAGGCTTTTTCGTATTTATAAATTATTGTGTTTGAAGTTTGTGGAGCTTGAGATAACGCTTCTTCCAGTTTTGAGCAATTTTTCTTTGTTGCATCTCTTTCTAAAATCAAGGTTCTGTTTTCATCTTTTAGTTCTGAAATGGTTATCTCAAGTTTGCCACATTCTTCAAATGTTTCTTCAAAAACGCCTTTTATAGCTTTAAATTTTTGTTTTGGTTTCTGATATGAGCTGAGAGTTTCAGACAAACATGATTCTAGGTCAGATCGAGAGAGTTCAGAAAATACCTCTTCTGATTCAGATTCTTCATCTGAGGTGTTCTTGGATGTGGTAGCCATGAACGCCACATTAGCCTGTTCATCAGAGTCAGATTCTGATGAATCAGATTCGCTATCATCCCAGGTAGCCATCAATCCCTTTTTGGTTCTGAGGGAATTTTTCTTGAAGCTCTCTTTTCTGGAACTGCCTTTCTTTAACTTGGGACATTCATTCCTGTAGTGGCATGTTTCTTTACATTCATAACAAGTAACATCTTTGTTAGTTTTACCTTTTGAGGTTGATTCTGATCGATCCCCTCTGGGTCTTGGTCTCCTGAAGTTATTATTCCTCTTTTTCCAGAGTTGTTTTACTCTTCTGGTCATGAGAGATAATTCTTCTTCATCATCAGAATCTTCCTGTTCATAGTCATCAGCATCTTCTGTTTCGGCCTGGAAGGCTTTGTTTCTGTCAGACAGGCGCCTTTCAGATCTGGACTTTAATGCTACAGACTTGTTCTTCTTCTGAGGCTCATCTTCCTCCAGTTCTATCTCATGACTTCTGAGTGAACTGATAAGCTCTTCAAGGCTGATGTTGTTCAGATCCTTTGAAAGCTTTAAGGCAGTGACCATGGGTCTCCAGTTCTTTGGCAAGCTTCTAACTATCTTTTTGACATGGTTTGCAGTTGTGTATCCTTTGTCTAGTACTTTAAGACCTGCAATAAGAGTTTGGAATCTAGAGAACATTACCTCTATAGCTTCATCATCCTCCATTTTGAAGGCTTCATATTTCTGGATTAGAGCCAGAGCCTTTGTTTCTCTGACCTGAGAGTTTCCTTCATGTGTCATCTTCAGGGAGTCAAGTATATCTTTAGCAGTTTCCCTGTTGGTGATTTTTTCATACTCATTGTAAGATATGGCATTGAGAAGTATCGTTTTGGCTTTGTGATGATTCTTGAAATCGCGCTTCTGATCATCTTACTTCTGGCAACTTCAACTCTAGCATCAGTTACAGGAGGTTTGTATCCATTTGTGATAATGTCCCAGAGATCAGCGTCATAGCCTAGAAAGAAACTTTCAATTCTATCTTTCCAGTAATCGAATTTCTCTCCATCAAAGACAGGAGGCTTAGCATTGTAACTGTCTCTTTCATTTGTGTGGGCCATAGTTTTTCTCGTTCTGGATCTCTCTACACGGTTAAGTGTTTGATTAGAAAATCAATAACAAAGCCGAAACTCTGATACCAATTGAAGGTGAGAAAAACAAGAAAGGGGGGGTTAAATTGTTTTGGAAAATAAGCGCTTTTACAAAGTAAGATCACACAGAATTTTATACTGGTTCACTTATTACACAAAGCTACTCCAGTCCACCCGGCCAAGGTGATTTCGCCTTCAAAAAGGACTTAATCCACTAATCTTGAAAGATTATTACAACCAAACGTCTAAGAGAAAGATCTCTTAGTCCTCCCAAGTATACAGACTACACAGAGTCACTTGAGGAACAAAATCAATTTTATCAAAAAGAATTGTAATCTAAACTGCTTCTAAGAGTAAGCAAATATTACAGCAAGTATAGCAAGCAAGTGTTTTCACGTATGAGCAACAACTCGTAAAAAACTAAGAGAGAGAGTAGAGAATTTATGTGCGTTCAGGTGTGTCTCTCACTGAAGTATGCTGTCCTTTATATAGTGGTGAAGGGACCGTTGGAGTGATGACAAAATATTTGTCTTTGATGGGTATTCAATGCCATTACTTCTGTGTTTCTTCCCATAACCAATTTGTCTCCCTGAATAACTTCTTTCCAAATATACTTTCTTTCCATTTGAAGTTGTTGTTTCCGTTACTCTTTCGGATTTGGGGAACCTTCATCAGAGTCTTCGTTTATCTCTGTCAATCGGAGATTGCGTTGAAGTTACATCAGAGCTTCTAAGAGTCCTGGTCTTTTAGATCATCAGAGTTGTTTCCAGTGGAAGTTTAGAGCTTATAGTATTTTGCTGTCCTGTTTTGCTCAGAGTCAGAACTTCTAGAGCACACTTCTTCTTCAGATACTTCTGATCTTCTAGTTCTTTGTATCTGATTAGAGTTTGTATCTGATAAAGCGATCAGATTCCTTTGTTCTTGTTCAGAGTCCTGCACACTTAGAGAAATTTCGTTAGGGTGCCATTTTTGGTTTTATCCTTTGTTATCATCAAAATTCTGGAATCTTTTGTAGAACTAATTTTGTTCTTACACTAAGACCACAAACAAAACAAGATCATAAGCACAAATATAATACAAGCACAAAATATGGCTCAAGTGAGCAAAATGAAAATGTCTGAAGCATAAACAATGGACCCAAGTGGGCAAAGATAAAATATGATATGAAATACTAAAATAAAAATATAAAGTAAATAAGAAGAAATAAAAATCGAGAGATAAATGACACTAAAATAAAGCTAATGTATTAAGAGGTTAGTAAATGTTAGTGAAAGAAGAAAAGACGTTTAAGTCATTTTTTGGAGAACACTCAAGATTCTACTCACAAGCATGAAAATATAAACCTATACATAATTTATAAGAAGGGCTCCAACTTGGATAAAATCAACAAGTATGCCACTAGCTCTCACAAATGGAAAATGAGCAAAATCTTCACACAATATCATGAGGAATAGGAGACTTACAATCTCACTTATAAAAATGCTATTGCCTTTGGGATAAGTTTAGCACAATGTTAAGCAATCATAATTGGACTTATGTAGAAGCCACACCATGTGAGTGTAGCGGTAAATTCAGGACCATTAAGCTATTGATGAACTTAACATCAATAAAACCAGAGTCTCCACCTCACTTTTATTGTTTCCAAGGGAAAAGGGAAAAGTACGAATAAAACCCAAAGATAAGAAGTTTTCAAATCAACACTAATAAAATGCCAGAGATTACAGGTTAGGGGGTTGGTTACACAGAGGGAAGGTGTTAGCACCCAAAGTGTCCTAGGTACTCTTGGGGAGCCCTTTTTTGTGTGTACATGTGTTTTGGTATAAAATGATGTTTGCAATAAATAGAATGTGAGGATGAGAAAAGAATTCATTAATAATATTTTGTGTTTGATAAGACCTTCGGACTTGTACCTACATACCAACATAAAATGAGGGATCAAAACCTCGTAGTTTGTGGTATCAATTTCAAAATGAGTGGATTGTTTTTAATCAAAATTTTAAGTTTAAAAAGAGGCAAAAAAGGCCTAAAAAGAGTTTGAATGAGTGTTAGTTATTTTTGTCTTTTGAAGTTTCAAGTCAATATGGTTAAGTTCATTTACAAGTTTGATTAATAAAAAGAGTTTAAAAATGTAATGGCATAAGGCCAAATTTTTTAATTTGCAAAAGAGTCTAAGTTTAGAAATCACAAGCAAAGAAACTTTTAAAAGGAGAGAGAGATTTGAAATTAAAGAAGTGGGAGGAGATGAAGAGACTAATCCTAAGCAAAATAAAATAAAAGTTAAGGGTTGAAAAGATCTGACCAATGTGATTTAATCCAATAAACAAGAATGTCATATAGAAATCCACTTTTCCCTTAGACTTTAGAATCAAGCAATATCAATACACCAATAGCAATATGAAGAGTAGGGCATCAAATAAAGATAGCCACATCCAACCTTGCAACTTCATGATCTTCTTCACAATCTCCTTCATAATCTCCCATGTATCAGATGACATACTCCTTGAGTGGCTCAAAATAAGGCATTAGACACAGGTTCAAAATAACATTTGCATCCAAACCATGTAGCAGATGAACTCAAAAGGGATCTCAATACCTATATCATATGAAAGTTCACTTCAGAAGCACTTGGTTTCAGAAAATTTGGCATTGGCTAAGTCTTTTTGCATATGGCGTGTTGCCTAATTCTAAGTCCAATGTCTCAAATCAAATCCAACAGTCCACACAAATCTTTTTTAGAGTTTTGTATTATTATTATTATGTGCATTAAGCTCAAAAGACCACAAACAAAATACACAAACAAGTATATACAATCACAATATAATCACAAGGTATGACTCAAGTGATCAAAGTGAAAGTAGCATTAAAGTAATCAAGTTAAATAGTCTGAATACTGGAAAATGAATAAAGACTTGAATTTAAAGTGCATAAAATTAAATGGCTTGAAATTAAATGTTAGTTAAATTTTAGTTGATTAGAAGTTAATATTTCTTTTTTTGTTTTGTTTAAGTCATTCTTTGGAGAACACTCAACCCTCTATTCACAAGCATGGATCCTTGAACTAAGACATCTTCCAAAGGAAGGAAAAAAGGCCAAGTTTCCACACAATACCATGAAATGGGGGAGACTTACAATCTCACTTACTAGAATGATATGCCTTTTGTGTCAAAATTTAGCGTTATGTTAAGCAATCGAAATTGGACTTATGTAGAAGTCACAACTATTTGAGGTTGGGCAATAAATTTTTTGGTGTTAATGCATGTTAGAGATATGGTATAATGAACCATACTCATCAAACATACCACACACAAAAAGAAAATGGCAAAAGGGTGGACATAATCTCATCCATACTTATGTTGATTTTACAATCAACTAGCCTTAGGATATAAAGATATCATAGGTCAATGAAATGGATGGGGATAGAATGGGATTGAGATGAAGAGGAAGGGGAAATAAAATCCACACAAATTGGTCATGGGAGGACTTTTCCCAAATTAAAATCATTCATTCATTTTGGGAGATGAAATGTACATTTCATCAATCCCCTAAATTCAATGATTTTAACTCAACAAAGTCAAATCAACCTTGACCAAGGTCCAACAACAATAGTCAAACTCAACAAGTCAACACAAATAGCTCAACATAATTTATTTACATTTAAACAATTAAAAATACATTAAATTAAATTATGGTTGGTTAAAAACCTAAAACCTCTTTAAAACACCAAATAAATGGCCAAGAGAATTATCATAGGTAAAACAAGGTCAAAGGACCTTGGAGATAAAATTTCATGATTTTTGGAAACTTAAAAGTATTTTTAAACAATTAAAAATATGCATAAAAACAATTAAATCATGAAAAATATTAATATTGATCCAAAAAATAATTTTAATTCAGAAAATGAAATAGAAAATTATTTGGAAATTTTTGGTGAAAGTCCCATATTTTTTGGATCAATATTAAAATTAATATGAATTAATGAAAATAAAGCAATTAAAATGAAAATCAGAAAATACAAAAAAAACGTGGACCACTTGATCTCCCTCATTAATTGAGGTGGCAGATCAAGTGGATTAGAGCGCGCGTTCCATGGTGAACCATAGTCAATGTTCCACACGCGTGGTAATCAATTTGGATGCTCAAGATTAAAACAAAATAGAAGGATCATGTGGTCTGGAGATGTGCCAACACATCGCCGGAGCCAGAGCTCCGGTCTTCTTCTCTGGTGGACCTCATCGGACTAGTCCACCCTTAACCATCACCAAAATAAAAAAAAGGAGGATATGAATTTAAAGTAAAAATGCCTAGGAGCTCGAATTTGGCCTCAACTTCATCTAACTCGTAGTATATAGAAAGATACAGGGAGTTGAATTTTGAGGATCATGCTCTCAATTATGCTTGGCCTTGCTTCAGATGCTTAATAGAGTGGAAATGGATCAAGGAAGAAGAAGGACTCTTGGAGTTTGAATCTAAAAACAGTGGGAGATTTCAAACTCGATTTTCAATGAAAATTACCAAGCTTATCCTTTGAATGTGAAGGTTTAGGGTTGCTGATTCAATGTTGCCACGCAAGGGTCCTCAATTCTGAGTGAGATGGCTTCTATTTATAGCCAAGGCACTTGATAATTGCACACCTCTTTCCAAAATTCAAAAATAGAAAATCACCTTTGCATGGATGCATGAGCGTGTGATAGGCCCATGTAATGATGCATTCAGGTCAAGAAATGAGTGTAAGCAATGCTAAAGTCATGTGGAAAGGCCATGCAATCGTGTATGGAAAGTGAAAGTTCAAATACTCCAAATGGTCCTTCAACTTTAAGCCATGCGCAAGTCTTTCATCCTTTGTCAAATTGGATGAATCTGGACTTTTTGGAAAGGTTAGATCAAGAGGAACAACTTTCATGTTGTAGAATTTTTCATTTGAAGCTTGGATCATGATGAATTTAGAGGTGGAAGTTTGGAAAATCAAACATATCAAAAAACATTCTAAGTACCAAGCCATATGTTCACTTCTTCCACCTTGGGTAACTTTTTCTATGGACTTCAAATGAGAAACTTTCCTTCATAAAATTTAAATCTCTTATAATTCCCTTCAATTTGGTCACAAATTTGACCTCATTTGGATAAAGTATGAAGGAGTTATGCATTTTAGAAGTTGAGGAGAATAACTTATTCAATGGTAATTGCCCAAAATGACCTATAATGTTTCCTCATATCACATGTATTTGCAAGTTGAATATGCACTTCCTCCAAACATAAAAGTTGAAGTAGACATCTTGAATTTGATCATGCAACTTGGATGGCTTTCATTTTATAAAAATGGAGCAAGTTACGGTCTTGGGAAGTTGACCTTCAAATTAGGGTTTAGACAAAAGGACCTATAATCTTTCACCATAAAAAATGACTTTCCAAGAAAAACTAGCTCTATACCTCAACATTAAAGTTGTTTGTAATTTCATTTAGAGTAAGTTTTCTCTTTTAATCATTTTCATATGACAAAAATTGTAGGAGATAGGGTCTAGGGAACCCCAGTTTTGATCAGTTGACTTCCTCTGGTCAACCACCATGAACCAACTTGCTAGCTTGATATTCTCTTGACTTTTGGGACTCATGGAGGATCATATATGCATAAGATGATGAGATGTGAAGTATCCTTTGAAATATTGGATCAATTTTTGAAGAAACTTGTTGAAGAAGTTACATAAGATACCCAGATGAATTAGGGTTTCCAAGGCAAACCAACTCCAAACTCTTGATGATTTCTTGATCAAAATAACATGTGAATATCATGGGGATCCATATATGATACTTAGAGCCATAGTAGACCAATTTTTGGTTGAGCTCCTTGCAACGAGGGTCTTAAACCCCTAGATATGAGCTTGATAGATCAAAGGTGAGAATGTGCACTACCTACAAAAGAGTTAAACTATACAATGACATATTTATTTTGTATTTTGGTTAGTCGATAATGAAAAAAAAAGTATGATACAATCAAATGGTGTTTGGTGATCTCTCCCAATGAAAACCTAATGAATGGGGGTAAGGATGAGCAAGGTTGTGATCCCAATGCTAATGCATATGATGATAAGAGCATGAGGGATCTTAGGGTCAAAATTAGGGTTTTACAACTGCCCCTATTTAAGGACGTTCTAGCTGAGGAGATGAAGCTTAAAATCTTTGTATCGACTCAGTAGAATGGGCTTAAATAACAATATATAGAAACAAAATTTGGTCCCTAAGAGACGTCATGATGCATATGATATGAATGCTAAAATAATCTTTGTGGGGAAAATGTTGCCACAAAGGAAAAGAATATGGAGAGACTGAAAGTCCGCAAGAGCACAATGCATTCCGTAAGGAAAACTCACTAGGGAGACAGAGACTCTGGGGATAAGAGTTATGTGTAAGCCAGACTACGACTTTAAAACTACTGGGGTGACTCGAGGGATTCCATGAAAATAAATCAATGGAAAGACTTAGCCGGGGAATAAAGGTCATCTACAGGGAAACAAGTGTAGCGGGGTATTCGCTACCTTTGGAGATATTGACTAAATCCAAGGTAAACCATACAAAGTCGAGTCTCCACCGCACTTCTATTTATCCAAAGGAATGGTTAGAAAGCGAACAAAAACCTAAAAGTTTTAACAAAAACTAGTAAAAGAAACAAAGATCTGGGTAAGGGGGGTTGGTTATGCAATGGGAAGGTGTTAGGCACCCAAAACATCCTAGGTACTCCTAGGGAGCCCTTTTCACATTTGTTGTAAGGTTGGTATGTTATGAAAATTTGTCTTATGCAAACATGATTGAAGGGATGAGAGAAGAATATACAAGTTTATTTACATTTTGTGTTTGAATGGATTAACCCATTGCCTACGTACCATCTTAAACAAAGATTAGGATCAAAACCTCGTAGTTCGGGGTAAAGATCTCAAAACAAATGAGTGGATTGATTGGTCCAAAAGCCTTAAGGTCTTTTGTTATCAAAGGGAGAAAACTCAACCTAAAACCACAAATCCACCATGTGAGGATAGCTTCAACATGCTAGTGAGGGGTTAACCCTATAATAAGCATGGAAGACTCATTGTCCATCACTAAGGATATAGGTGAGTATTACATCTACCACAAAGATAACTCAAACCTAATAGCTAAAGGTTATGAAAATATTGATTAAGAAAGTGGCCATTGGAACCACAAAAAGTATTTGAATGGTTTATATTTACCAATTAGAAGTATATACAAAAAATGGTCAAAGTGGATTAAAAGGTTCAATTCAAAATAAGTATTATGAAAAGAAAGTTTTTAAAAATCAAAAGTATAAGGCTTAGGTTTCTAATGTTGAAAACAAATGAAATGTTTGCACAAAAAGTTTTGGCTTGGGTTAGAGTGGAGAGAAGAAGAAGAAGGGCTAAGTCCTAAGTGAAACAAAAAGGGTAAAGGGATAATAAAATGAACCACACTAGGAGTTCCTCTCTTGAGATCATATTGATGATCCAAGTAGCTCCCATCCTTTGGAATAAGCAATCACAAGCAAATATTTCAAGCAATCAACAAGCAATGAATGCTTCATGAATCCTCCAATGGCTTTTGTATCTCTCACTTTGGATGCTCATGGTAATGGTTCCTCAAAGTTACTCAAGGTTGGAATCCCCTAGCACAAAGAAAACACACAACAAAAGGTTCTAATACAAACAAAGAATGGACAAGAGAGAGTTTAGAATATGGTCCTTTCAAAGTCTTTCCTTAAGCTTTAAGCATTCTAAAGGCAGGAGGCCTAATTGCTCTTTGACATTTAAGCACTCTAAAGACATGAGGCCTAGTTGCTCTTCAAATTCCATTTGCTTAGGTAGGGTCCTAAATTCTAAGTCCATATTGTCCAATTCTTGGCATTTGGTCACAACAAACAGACAAACACAAGCACAAAAGATATATTCACAATTATAAACCCAAGTGGGCAAAAGGCAAATGACATTAACATAAACATGTGCTCCAATGAGCAAAGGAAAAAGCAAATGAATAATATGTGCAAGAATTATAAATTGCATAAAAGTAAATTGCATAAAAGTAAATGTTTGTTGTTAGTGGTTAATAGTTAGTATGCCATAAGGCAAAATTTAGCGCTATGTTAAGCAATCGTAATTGAACTTATGTAGAAGTCACAACTATCTGAGGCCGGTCAATAATAATGTAGGCAACAAACACAAGTTAGGAGTCTTGATTAGTGAACCAAGTCCCAACAACTTGCCATACCAAAAAGGAAATGAGAATTGATCTTGTATTAGTTTAAGTCATTTGCATGATTTAGAAGACAACATATCCTTAATTCAAAGCCATTCACTTGATCAATTGATCAAGATTAATTAGATTTGAATCAAGGAATGTTAAATCTCCCTAATCAATGCTAATTTATCAACCTTCAACTCATTGATCAAAAAGAAAAGAAGTAGAAGAAGAAGAAGGAGAAGATGGATAAGGGAAAAATGGAAATGACAAAATAAAATACATTAAATGGAATATCATGTACCAATCCTCATATGTTGACCAATAACATTGAAAGTCAAGGTCAAACAATCAAAAACAGAAGTGAGATGAAGATTGGAAGTCAAGAAAAGAATCACATATTTTTGGCATTTTTTAATATTAAAATAAACTTGAATTAAAAATAAAATGGAAAGGTCAAACTTCAAAATCACTTCAAATCAACCTTGAAAGGTCCAAGTGATTTATCCCAAGTTCAACAAGGTCAAACAAAGTTTGACAAAAAATTTCAGCATTTTTAAAAATCAGAAACTATTTTTAATCAATTAAAAATGAATAAAAATAACCTAATTGAACTAAAATCTCAAATAAATCTCAAATCAATTCAAAAATTGATGAGAATATTTTTCATAGATCCATCATCATTCAAATAGGTTAGGAAAATATTTTTGTATTTTTTGAATATCAAAAACTATTTAAAATGAATTAAAAATATCCAGAAAAGAGAAAATTCAAAAAAAATATCAAATGATGAAATAAAAAATATTAAAAATCAGAAATAGAAACTAGAAATTATTTGGGAAATAATGCAATTGGTCCCATATTTTTTGGAATTAAAAAGAGAGAGATATGATTTTTTGAAATAAAAGGAAATAAACAAAATAAAAACAGAAATTCAGAAAATGCAAAAAACGAGAGCCCTTGGATCTGAGCTCATTAATTGAGCTGGCGGATCCAAGGATCCAGAGGCGCGCGCTCATGAAACACCACAGTCAATGTGTGCACACGTGAAGAAATTAAAAGTCATAACAAGCAATGCTCCTGATTGCATCTCGAAATCAGATCAAGCGGTCCAGATTCAAACTGGACACGATGAAGCCACCGGAAACTTCATCTTCTCCGGTGAGCTTCCCAGATTCCGGCCATGTTCAAAAAAACGCAGAAACGCAAATGGCCACCAAATGAGGCGATCTATATATCAATCGAAAGAAGAAGTGATGTACATCACTCCTATACCATGCACTTCCACTCTAGATCCCTATAAATGGAGAAATCAGAGCTGGAAGTATGATGGTATTCATCATGAACTTCATGTTTTTGCAAAATTGAAAGCACAAATCAAATGCCTCTATTGAGAGGACTTCAGCCAACATTAGATCTAAGCAAAACAGTCCATGGATGAAGAGAATCGAGGAAATTACCAGTTGGAGTGCAAGCTTGAGTTCTGGTGAATTGAGCATGAAACCTTGCTTGCTTTATCAAAACAGAAGTCCAATGGATCAAGGTGAAAAGGTCTAGGAACTTTTAGATCAAAGAAAACAGTCGAGGAAACTGAATTCTAGATCTGAAATTTTTAGAGAAAAAGAGAGAGTTCCTTTGAGTGTGGTTGAGGATTCAATTCAGCAGAGGTTCAGGCGCCTTCAGGTTAGTGAAATGAAGCTCATATGCAATGTATTTATAGGCAAGACAATGCTGAATGCATGATTTCAAATTTGCATGAATGGAAAGGGCCTCCATGCATGGGCCTGTACAGGCGCATGGAGAGCCCAATTCCACTTGGTTTTGGAAGTTGATCATCATCATGTAAGTTTTGGACGTGCAGATGAGGTATATTTGGATCATGCATGGCAATTGAAGTGATTTTCATAAAATGCACTATTTCATTGAAGCCTTCAAAAATGCCATGTCCAAAATCAAAATGCAAGCTTATGAGTAATGGTTGGAAAGCTTATTGCATAAGGAAAAAATGTCATGTTGCTCAAAACTTCATTTGGGCCTTGGAAATTAGTGAAATTTGAGCTTGAAGGGTAATGTGCAAAACATGTCAAGGCAAGGTTTCTAAAATTGGCCAACTTTCAAGCCCTTCTGTTTTGATGATGCAAGCTCCAAATGGAAAAACCTCCAACATCAAAGTTGTATATCTTTTCAAGACAATCAAAATGGACTAAAATTTTGCATCATTTGGATTTTTTATGAAAGAGTTATGGGCACTTGAAGTTGGACTTTTTTGACTTTCAATGCCTTTGGTCAAAAAGGACCTATAATGTCTTGCATTATCACATGTAGTTTCTTTGAGATTTTGAAATTTTGTTCAACATAACATTTGAATTAGACATCTTAAGATTTCCAATTAATTTGATCCCACCTCAAAATCATAAAAAATGAGTGAGTTATGTTCTTGGGAAGTTGACCAAAAATTAGGGTTTCAGTCAAAATGACCTATAATGTATTGGAATGGTAGATGGTCTTCCAAGCTTCAAATCAATTTTTTATGAACATGAAAGTTGTTCATATTGTCCTAAAGAATATTTTTTCTTTTGGAACCATCTCCATTTGACCAACACATAAAAAGTTAGGTCTCAGTGCATTTCAAAATAGTCAGATGAACTGACTGATCAACTTCTCAAGTCCATGACTCAAATCTTGATGAATTGATGATTGAGGATACTCAAATAAGTTCAAATATTCATGAAATGATGAATTAAAGAACTTCCCTTGATTGTATTTGACCATGGGCTGAGGTTGCTTCATGAGCAAGGCATTGTGATGCACAAATGAATTAGGGTGTCTCTGAGGAACCAACCTCAAATCCTTTGACTTGCCTTGATCAAACATGATGAATTGAGATACTAGGGGGCATATTTGATGGATGAGAGCTTTGGGAACCATTACCATGCTTGCTTTCATCTTCTCTTGACCATGTCTTTGTACCAATGACCTCCTTGAAGCTTTTGGCCTTGTGATTGCTCAAGCTACAACCAAAAGATGTTAGTGACATATTTTTGTGCTTTTGGTTAGTAAACAAAATGAGAATATCAATGATATACAATTCAAGCATGCTCGGTGATCTCAAACCACTCACAAAGAGTCCCTCCCAAAGGCAAAGAGAACCATGATGCTCAATGATCCTTGAGGCTATGCAATGCAATGTTATGATCCCATGAGGGATCTTAGGGACAGAATTAGGGTCTTACAACAGGTATATCAGAACAAAAGCTGAAATACTCGACCCAAACTGGAAAATGCAATCTCACCAAGGAGGTACGCACTCGAACTCAATTGGGGAAGAAATGATATTCAACACAGGAGTAATAGAAATATATGATCCATTATCGATTACTGGGTAAGGAGATCACAAAATCTCACAGGGAGGACATCTGTTACCGGTTAGGGTAAACATATTAAGGATGACTCGCTGAGGGCAAACAAGAGGCATACTCATTACCAGTTACTGCGTAAGAATAACCTGTTGGGGAAAAGCCAAATAGGGTTTACAACTACCGGTTACTGGGCAGAAGACCAAAGAAAGAGAATACCCATCACTAGTTAAAGTGAACATATCAAGGATAGACTCAAAGGGAAGAATATCCGTCATCGGTTAAGATGAACATATCAAGGATAAACTTGCCTAGGGACATTATGAAGGATATCCGTCATCGGTTAGGATGAACATATCAAGGATAAACTGCCTGGAAATAGGAATTACATCTATCAGATACTGGAGAGAATACCAAAAAGAGAATATCCATCACCGGTTAAGGTAAACATGTCAAGGATAAACTCAGAGGGGAGAAATAGGAATTATATCTATCGGTTACTAGATAGAAGACCAAAAATAGAATATCCGTCACCAATTAAGGTGAACATATCAAGGATAGACTCCAAGGGGAAGCAGGGTTTACAACTACCAATTACTGGGCAGAAGACCGCAAAGAGAAGGAAACCCTTCACCGATTAAGATGAACATATCAAGGATTAACTCTATGGGGAAAGAAAATAGGGATTACAACTACCGTTTTACTGGGTAGAATACCAAAACGAGAATATTCGTCACCGGTTAAGATGAACATATCAAGGATAGACTCAAAGAAGGGGAAGAAAATATCCGTCATCTGTTAGGATGAACATATCAAGGATAAACTTCCCAGGAGACATGAAAATCAATCCCCTGGGGAGAAAAGGATTACTTTTCCCAGATCTTGGGCAGAAGTGAAATACTTGCAAATTGAGAAGAATATTACCAGTTACTGGATAATAAATTCTCAGGGGGACCAGAAGCATCTATCTAGCTAAGATCTAGAAAGAAATGGCCAATCAAGGACTCAACTCAATGAGGATATAACTCAAGGGGAGTGGTTTCATCCAGATAATCAACTGGGGAGGAAGCTAAAATAATAATTATCCACGAGGAAATAACTCAGGGGGGAAAGAGAAAGGTTAAATTCTTTCTGCTTAATGGGCTAACACTCTACAACTAAAAGAGGACAGACACACCGAATCTGCATGGGGAAAGGGATACCACTATAGCAGAGGATCATATGAAGAATGTATCACAAAGTGTAATAATGCAATAATGAAATTTATGAATGTATATGTATATGTATATGTAAATTGGATGATTATGCTGACAAAACTATCACAAAGGATACAAATGTCACTGGTTTAGATTATCGATACAATTCTCATCCAATCCTCACAGAAGGGAAACATCTGTTGGAGAGAATCAGCCATCTGAAAGGCTCAACCCTGGATGAGGAAAATTCTATTCTATTTAGCTGAATAAATAAGATTAGAAACAATTGGATAAAAAGCTTAACTTTATTTAATAGAATGGTAGTCTGTAAATGATAAGACTCCATAGATCTTTACAAAAGTTGAAAATGGTAATTTACATGGAAAAGGGCTACATTGAATACAATGATCACTAACCCTTCTACCGACTTTAATATCCACTATGCTCTTGCTTTGTTTGAAGATGAATCAGAACCAAATGTTGTGCTCAAGAAAGTCTTCAAAACAGAAGATCAGCAGGATGCAATTACTTGCCATGATCCCTAATTTTTGCATAAATTTCCCCAAGGCGGGGTACTCAATTTATCGGGATAATTTTTGTTTTATGTCTCTAACTTTTTCCTGGATCGCCCTTTTGGGTTTTCAATCCACCGAGACACTCATTTTTGCCTAAGCTGCCCTTTCGAGTTTTTAACTTACCGAGTTGTTCTTTTCTTTTTAGGCGAAGTATTTCTTGACTGCATCAACATTCACAGGACGTATGAACTCTTCACCATCCATAGTTGTAAGAATCAAAGCACCGCCTGAAAAGGCTCTCTTAACAACATATGTGCCTTTATAATTAGGAGTCCATTTTCCCATAGAATCTGGTTTGAAAGATAGAATCTTCTTGAGCACAAGGTCACCTTCTCTGAACACACGAGGTATGACCTTCTTATCAAAAGCTTTCTTAATTCTCTGCTGGTACAACTGACCATGGCATATGGTAGTTAATCTCTTCTCTTCAATCAAGTTCAACTGATCAAATCTGGTCTGACACCATTCAACCTCTATCAACTTGTCTTCCATCAAGACACATAATGATGGGATCTCAACTTCTACCGGGAGCGCAACTTTCATGCCATAAACAAGTGAGAAAGGGGTTGCTCCTGTTGAAGTGCAGATCGATGTACGATACCCGTGCAAATCAAATGGGAGCATCTCATGCCAATCCTTGTACGTCACAACCATCTTCTGGATGATTTTCTTGATGTTCTTGTTTGCAGCTTCAACAACCCCATTCATTTTAGGTCTGTAGGAATAAGAATTATGATGTTCAATCTTGAAATTTTTGCAAAGAGCTTCCACCATTTTATTGTTCAAGTTCGATCCATTATCAGTAATGATATTACTTGGCACACCATAACGACATATAATCTAATTCTTAATAAACCCCACAACAACTTGCTTGGTTACATTCGCATACGATGCCACTTCAAACTACTTTGTGAAGTAATCAATTGCCACTAAAATGAAACGATGTTCGTTTGAAGCTTTAGGCTCAATCATACCAATCATATCAATTCCCCACATGGAGAAGGGCCATGGAGAGGAAATGACGTTCAATAATGTCGGAAAAACATGAATCTTATTTGCATATATTTGACACTTGTGGCATTTCTTCACAAACTTGCAACAATCAGATTCCATTGTCAGCTAATAGTAACCTACTCTCAATATCTTCTTTACCATAGGATGTCCATTGGAATGAGCACCAAAGGAACCTTCATGGACTTCAGTCATCAACAGGTCTGCTTCGTGTCTATCCACGCATCTGAGCAGAACCACATCGAAGTTTCTCTTGTACAATACATCCCCATTCAGGTAGAAGTTACTGACTAATCTTCTCAAAGTCTTCTTATCTCTCAAAGATGCCCCATGCGGGTAAACTTGACTTTGGAGAAAACACTTGATATCAAAATACCATGATCTCATCTTTGATCTCTTCAACAGGGAACACATGAGCTGGCCTATCAAGACGCATCACAATCAAATTAGGAACCTCGTTCCAAAACTTCACCACAATCATTGAAACCAAAGTTGCAAGAGCATCTGCCATCCGATTTTCATCTCGAGGGATATGATGAAATTCAATCTTTGTGAATAAAATTGAAATCCTCCTCACATAATCTCTATATGGTATAAAACCGGGTTGATTCGTCTCCCATTCACCTTTGATCTGATTCATAACCAAAGCCAAATCTCCATAGACGTCAAGATACTTGATTCTGAGATCAATGGCCTCTTCAAGCCCCATAATGCAAGCTTCATACTCAACCATATTGTTCGTACACTTGAAAGTAAATCTAGCTATAAACGGAAAATGCGTGCCTTGAGGAGTAATGATCATTGCCCAGTGCCATTTCCATACTGATTAACAGCTCCATCACCATGCTCCAATGGGAACCAGGTTCTGGCTCTTCTTCAGGCAACGGTTCATCACAATATTTCATCTTTAAGTACAAGGTCTCTTCATCAGGAAAATCATACTGCACTGACTAATAATCAATTTGTTGGTGAGCCAAACGGTCAGCCAAGACACTATCTTTAATTGCTTTTTGAGATCGGTATTCAATATCATACTCTGATAATAACATCTGCCAATGGGAAATCCTCCCAGTTAAAGCAAGCTTCTCAAAAATATACTTGATTGGATCCATTTTGGATGTCAACCAAGTGGTATGATTCAACATATACTAACGCAGACGCTTAGCAGCCCAAGCCAATGCGCAACAAGTCTTCTCAAGCATAGAATACCAAGTCTCACAATCGGTGAATTTCTTACTGAGGTAGTAAATTGCATATTCTTTCTTTCCGGTTTCATCTTGCTGACCAAGAACACAACCCATACTCTCTTAGAGCACAGTCAAATACATGATCAACGGTCTTCCTTCAACAAGTGGAGACAGAATCGGAGGCTCCAGCAGATACTCTTTGATACTATCAAAAGCTTTCTGGAAATCTTCGGTCCAATCACAAGATTGATCTTTTAGAAGAAGCTTGAATATAGACACACATGTGGAAGTCATGTGTGAAATAAATCTGGAGATATAATTCAAGCGGCCAAGAAAACCTCTGACTTGCTTCTCAGTTTTGGGGCACAGGCATCTCTTGTATTGCTTTGACCTTGTCAGAATCAACTTCAATACCCTTACCACTGACAATAAGGCCCGATAACTTACCAGAACGAATACCAAATGTACACTTATTGGGATTCAAGCGGAATTTGTACTTCCTCAAACGTTGGAATAGCTTCAACGAATTCTCAACATGTTCTGCTTCATCACTGGATTTAGAAATCATATCATCAACATAGACTTCGATCTCTTTTTGCATCATATCATGAAAAAGAGTAGTCATTGCTCTCTGGTAGGTTGCACCAGCATTCTTTAAATCGAAAGGCATCACTCTATAACAAAATGTTTCCCAAGGTGTAATGAATATGGTCTTCTCCATATCTTCGGGTGCCATTTTGATATGATTATATCCGGAAAATCCATCCATAAATGAAAAGACTTTGAATTTAGTTGTATTATCTACCGACATATTAATATGTGATAGAGGGAAATCATCTTTCGGACTGGCTTTATTCAAATCTCTATAATCAACACACATACGAACTTTTCCATCCTTTTTAGGAACAAGCACAATATTGGCCACACACTGTGGATACTCGGTAGTAACAAGGAAACCAACATCAATCTGCTTTTGCACTTCTTCTTTGATCTTCACTGCAATATCAAGATGAGTTCCCCTCAATTTCTGCTTGACTGGTGGGCATTCTGGCTTCAACGACAATCTATGCTCCACAATCTCAGAATCCAAACATGGCATGTCTTGATAGGACCAACCAAACACATCTGAATACTCTCGGAGAAGATCAATCAACCCCTTCTTAACTTCAGGATACAATCGAGATCCAATCTTGACTTCCTTCACATATTCCTCGGAACCCAAGTTGACAAACTCAATCTGCTCTTCAAATGGCTGAATGGCATTTTCCTCGTGCTCAAGTAGATGAGACAACTCATCAGATAATTCTTTATCACTTTCTTCCTCGGCCTCAAACACAGGGAATTCAAAGTTTGGAGAACTAGTAGGATCATTGTATTCAATGGGTTTAGAAACCAACCTGCATAATGATTTGATATTTTGATTTTAGAGAAGTGATTTGTGACCAAATATTATGCAGATTGACAATTGTTATTTATTTATTTATGTTTTTTGTGATTACCATTTTTAGAAAAGCGAAAAGTAAAAATAAAACATCATAGATGTGGATGAATAGAATTGCATTTTATTAATGATCAAATTTGAAATATGCCAAACAATGTTCACTTCTCCCTTAGGCATAGGAGAAGGATTTTCAAAAAATAATAAAAGCAATTACTTAGAACATTGAACAATAATAGGAACATCGACATCAGTCCAATTGTTGTAAGCTTTTCCATGCGTGACAAAATTGGTGCAGTCTTCATCTTCATCTCCCTCGATCACTGCAACTGAGTGTTGTTCATTACCATGAATGAACCTTCCGCTACGGACACTGGGTTGCACATCTTCGGCCTTAATCATAGACGACCCTTGTTGGAATCCCAAACTTTCTCTGCTCTTATTCTTGGCGACCTTTACCATCCGGCCCCACTGATCAGAATTACTGTCTTCAACAATCTTCTACGCGTCTTTAAAAGAGGACATAGGTTCCCCAATTCTCTTTTCTTCAGCAATAGATAGAGCTCGGAATGAATTTCTAATCTCATCCTCAACTTCAACATACGAGAAAGATGACAGGTGACTCACCAACAAATCCTTCTCTCCACCAACGATAACAAGCTTTCCATTCTTCACAAATTTCATCTTCTGATGCAGAGTTGAAGTAACAACTTCTGCCTCATGTATCCATGTCCTTCCTAACAAGCAGATATAGGCCGGGTGGATATCCATTACTTGGAAAGTAATTTGGAAATCACTCGGACCTATCTTCACAGGAAAGTCCACCTCACCAATAACAGTTTTGCGAGAACCATTAAAAGCTTTGACGATTACGCCACTCTACCTCATCGGAGCTCCTTGATACGACAATCTGGAAAGAGTTGATTTGGGGAGTACATTCAAAGAAGAGTCGATATCAACCAACACATTTGACAGAGCATCCTCCTTGCAGTTCATTGATATGTGTAGTGCTAAGTTGTGATTTCTGCCTTCCTCGGGAAGTTCTTCATCAAGAAAGCTCAAATTGTTTTAGGAAGTAATGTTAGCCACGATATGATCTAATTGATCTACTGTTACATCATGCTCTACATAAGCTTGCTCCAACACTTTTTGCAATGCTTCTCTGTGTGCTTCAGAATTTAGGAGCAGAGACAACACTGAAATCTTGGAAGGAGTTTGGAGCAACTCTCCACCATATTAAATTCAGCCTTCTTTATTAAACGAAGCACCTCATCATCATCATTAGGCTTCAAACTGCTGGATTCACCAGACTGACATCTTGGAGCACTAACCAGGTCTACCGTAGGCACTTCAACCTGTTGGTGTAAGCCTTAGAGGCCAATACTTATGGTACTTGTATCGAATTATTTATTAATAATAAAAGGCATTTTCTTTATTATGGTTGATTAATAAAGTCCCTGGAATAGATAGTCCGTTTAATGTATTAAGTGTGACTTAATCATGAGAACACATTAAACATAAGGACACTATTCTTAAAGTATCCGTAGTCGAGCTTTAGTGTGAAGTGGGATAACATTAAAGCATTAAGACTATTATGTTTGTAGACTGATGATCACATCTCATGGATCATGGATAAAGAGTTATCAAGTCTTAAACATAGGTATGAATATTAGGAGTAATATTTATACCGGATTGACCCGCTATGAGAATACTATATAGAAAGTTATGCAAAGTGTCATAAGTTATTCTCATGGTGATAATAGTGTATACAACTCTTCGACCTGAAACCACTATGGATCCTAGATGTAGAGTCGAGTGCTTTATTACTGATCCAACATTGTCCGTAACTGGATAACCATAAATACAGTTGATGGGTATTCCATAAAGCATGCTGAGGGACATGAGTGTCCTAGATGGAATTTTCCCATCCTGCGTAACAGGATAAATGTCTATGGGCCCAATATTGAACTGGATGAGGGTGACACGGTCTATACCTTGTGTTCAATATAGACATAAGGGCAAAGGGGTAATTATACACATAATTATTATCACAGGAGGTTTTGTCATATCACATGACATTTTCGTGTCTTGGGTAGCAGTGATGTGTTGCTAGATACCGCTCACTGTTTATTTTGTTAAATGCGTGATTTAATATAATTGCCAACGTCATGAAAACCTACAGGGTCACACACAAAGGACGGATTGATGAGAGATAGAGTAATTAAGGAATACCGTAATGTACGGTGCCCTTAAAAGTAACTAAGGAACATCGTAAGGTGCGGTGCACTTAAGTGGAATATGAAATATGGTAATGTACCAAATACTTAAGTGATTTTGGCATATTATGAGATATGGGCCAAAATACACTTAAGTGGGCTTTTTAGCTTGAAGCCCACACAAGTGGTTCTATAAATAGAACCCTTGGGTAGAAGCATTGTCACTCCACTCAGACTGAAATTCAAGTAGAGACTTGAAATTTTGTTTCCCTCTTTCTCTCACTCAAAGCCTTCATTCATAACAGCTAGCACTGCGATTGAAGGAATCCGTTCGTGTGGACTGAGTAGAGACGTTGTCATCGTTCAACGTTCGTGATCGCCCCGTGGATTTGTATCCAAGATTTGGATCGTTACAAGAGATCTGCACCAAAGGTTTGAATCGCCACAAGAGGTAACGATTCTATCACTGATCATGCCCATTCGTAAGGATCACTAAATGGAGAAATTTTTAAATTCCGCTGCGCCTTGGATGGCAATTCTCCTTCAGTGGTATCAGAGCCACTTACGAAACCATGAATCTGATAATTGTTTTTGTTCTGTAATAATATGATTAAAGACAGAATGAATCAAAGATTAAATTGAGATCGATCAAGTTACATATATATGATATATGTAGTCCTGATGCAAAATACATTATATATGATATAGTGTTCTCGTTTCGTTCATTCAAACACTCAATGATTGTTTTCCTTTGAGCGATTAATGGTCATTTGCTTCTTGATGCGACATTAGTATGGTGAAGCAATGACGTGTTGATCAATCATATTGAATTAACAATCGAGATGTGTTTGACGGTCTGAAATTGGTGCATCAGGGTTAGAGACGGCACAAGGGTTGTGTTGTCAGAGAGTTATGCGATTGGGGTTTGACTGCACAAGAGTTGTGCTTTCTAAACACTTTTTGGAACAGTGTTAACCGGTTAACGCATATGGTTAACCGGTTAACGCAATATGAAATAATTTTTTTTAAGTTTTCAAACAGTGTTAACAGGTTAACGCATTTGGTTAACCGGTTAACGCAAGACGAAATTCAATTTTCTGAGTTTTTCAAACAGTGTTAACCGGTTAACGCATTTGGTTAACCGGTTAACGCAAGGCAGAAAAGAATTTTCTAACAGTTTTCAAACAGTTTTAACCGGTTAACGCATATGGTAAACCGGTTAACGCAAGGCAAAATTCACCCGTTCGGCTAACTCAGTGCTTTAAGAGTATCAAGTGTTGATGCGAAAAGCGACATTGATTTTAAATGAATTGTTCATTAAAATGTGGTGATCGGTCGTCGAGATTTAATTTTAATTAATTAAAGGAATTAATAATAATAATAATAAAGTGTTTATTATTGTCTTGTGGTGATCGGTTATGGCCTTAGTCTTCCTTTATTTTGTTTTGGGTTTTAAAATACGACCTGCGTGTCGTGCCTCTCTCTTAATCTCCCAAATGTAACTTCTTTTCTCATCTCACTCCCTCGTATGTAAAACGAGTTTCTTTCATGTAATGTAATGATATGAATAAAGCAAAGAAGTCAGTGTCAAAGGAGGACAACCTTGAAGATCTTGCTTGGAGAAGCTTAGATCGTTGTAGGTTAGCTTAGGTTCTCTAATTGGCTTGGGAGAACAATTGCACTAGGGGCCATAACTGTTTCATTATGTATGTTGATGCATGTGAATGTATGTTGATGCATGTGAGAGACGGTTTATATGATAAACAAGCCGGTGAGATCAGAAAAATTGCAATTCCCTCAAATTAAATATTAAGTTTATGCTTTCCAAGTTTTAACACTCATCAAGACTAGTAATGGATAATGTAGGTTTCGCCTACGCGAGGTGCATGATCTATATATTAGTAAGGTGCGATGGGATAATTGTAATATCCAACTGTTAAAACAATGGGTCAAACTTAACTAAACAAATTATAATAAGATTATATATATGTTTAGAAGCAAGAGTTGGGAATGATCCATATGATGGATTGGAATAAGGAGTTATTCACCCAACTGAAATTTTTGAGAGTTGTATGAGATACAATTGGAAGGAGTTCCTACCTAAATAACCTAGTTTTGTGTAATCCGCCTACGCGGACTTAGAACGAAGTGAAATATGGATCTCGACCCAGTAGAAAATCTTCCAACGGGATTTTCCGAATCAAATGATGAGGGTCATTTGTTTTGAGTAAAATAGTGGGAGCATGTTTAATTAAAGGCCTAATTAAATATGTCAATGATACTTATATTTTCATTAATCCTTGTGTAGATTACCATGACAGCAAACACCTCTAACAACATCCTGCGATCAATCCTTGATAAGGAAAAATTGTCTGGGACAAATTTTCTGGATTAGCACTGAAACCTGAGGATTGTCCTCAAACATGATAAAAAGCTGTATGTCTTGGAGACACCTGTTCCTGAAGAGGAACCTCCTAGTTCTACATCTAAGGCAGGAAGAGATGCTTATAAGAAGCATGTCGATGATGCCAATAAAACTGCTTGTCTCATGCTAGCTACCATGAACTCAGAATTGCAAAAGCAACATGAGAACATGTCAGCGTTCGATATGATCGAACACCTGAAGATGCTCTATCAAGAGCAAGCAAGGCATGAGAGGTTTGAAGTTTCAAAAGCCCTTTTTCAAGGAAAGTTAGCTGAGGGAGCCCCTGTAGGTCCCCATGTACTCAAGATGATTGGGTATATGGAGAACCTTGAGAGATTGGGTTTTTCCCTCGAAAAGGAACTTGCAACTGATTTGATCTTGCAATCGTTGCCAGATAGTTTCAGTCAATTTGTCCTAAATTTCAATATGATTGATATGGCCAAATCGCTTCCTGAATTGCTCGCCATGTTAAGAACTGTCGAGCAGAATTTGAAGTCAAAAGGGAAGTCCATTCTGATGATCGGAAATGGAAAGAAACAGAACAAAAGGCCCACTAAGCAGGGTGATAAAGGGAAAGGCAAGGAAGTTGCCAAACCCAAACCCACTGTTTCTGCTTTAAAGCCTAGTGGAGGCATAGCAAAAGAAGGCACCTGCTTCCATTGCGGTAAGACCGGACACTGGAAGAGGAACTGCCCAAAGTACCTGGAAGATAAGAAGAATGGAGTAGAGACTTCAACTTCAGGTATTTTTGTTATTAATTTATCTACTTCTGCATCATGGGTATTAGATACTGGATGTGGTTCTCACATTTGTACAAATGTGCAGGAACTAAAAAGGAGTAGAGATTTAGCATAAGGTGAAGTCGACCTACGAGTTGGCTATGGAGCAAAGGTTGCTGCTTTAGCCATAGGAACTTATGTATTGACTTTACCTAGTGGTTTAATAATTCAGTTAGAGAACTGTTATTATGTACCTGCAATTAGAAGGAATATTATTTCCATTTCTTGTTTGGACAAGTTTGGTTTTTCATTTATAATAAAGAACAATTGTTGCTCAATTTATTTGAATGATATATTCTATGCTTCTGCACAAATGAACAATGGACTATATGTCCTTGATCTTAAAATGCCAATTTATAACATTAATACTAAAAGGATGAAACCTAATGAGTTAAATCCAACTTACCTTTGGCATTGTCGATTAGGCCACATAAATGAGAAACGCATTTCCAAACTCCATAAAGATGGACTGTTGGACTCTTTTGATTATGAATCATATGAGACATGCAGATCGTGTTTAATTGGAAAGATGACAAAGTCTCCATTCACAAGAAAAGGTGAAAGAGATAATGATCTTTTGGCCCTCATACATACTGATGTATGTGGACCACTGAACATGCCAGCCAGAGGAGGTTTTCAGTACTTCATCACATTTACTGATGATTTCAGTAAATATGGTTATGTGTATTTATTGAAACACAAATCATAGTCCTTTGAAGAGTTCAAGGAATTCAAGAATGAAGTACAAAAACCAACTAGGGTAAGAATATTAAAACTCTTCGATCAGATCGAGGTGGTGAGTATTTAAGCCTAGAGTTTGATGACCATCTGAAAGAGTGTGGGATCCTATCCCAACTCACTCCTCCTGGAACACCCCAATGGAATGGTGTATCTGAGAGAAGAAATCGAACCCTGTTGGACATGGTCCGATCCATGATGAGTCACGCCGATCTTCCAAACTCCTTTTGAGGACATGCACTATTGACATCAGCTTACACACTTAACCGTGTTCCTTCCAAAAGGTTGATAAGACACCATATGAGATATGGAGTGGTAAGAGACCACATATGTCTTACATGAAAATTCGGGGTTGCGAAGTTTATGTGAAACGACAAATTTCAACTAAGCTTGAGCCCAAATCTGACCAATGCTTATTTGTGGGGTATCCTAAAGAAACAAGAGGATATTACTTCTACAATCCTTCTGAGGGCAAAGTGTTTGTCGCTCGAACTGGAGTTTTCCTAGAAAAGGATTTTAATTCCAAAGGAACCAGTGGGAGGAAAGTAGAGCTTGAAGAAATTCAAGAATCACAAAGCATCGATACACCTATAGAGGAATTAGAGCAGAAAACACAAGTAGTTGTGTAAGAGCAACCTACTCAAGTAGAACAAGACCAGCGTAGGTCAGGCAGGATACGTCACCTACCTGAGATATGTGGATATCTGATCAAGGTGATGTATTACTCATGATGAGCCTGTGACCTACTCATGGAATCTTCGTTTTGATGAAACAGTAAAACTGTATGGATTCATCAAGAACGAAGATGAGTCTTGTGTCTACAAGATGGTTAGTGGGAGCATGATCATATTCTTGGTATTATATGTAGATGACATATTACTCATTGGAAATGATATCCCTACCCTGCAACCAGTAAAGTCTTGGTTGGGGAAATGCTTTTCTATGAAGGACCTAGGTGAAGCAGCCTATATATTAGGAATCAGAATCTACAGAGATAGATCATAAAATGCTTGGCCTAAGTCAGAGTACATAGACAAAGTGCTGAGACGCTTTAATATGAATGATTTCAATGGTTATGTGTTTTGCTTAAATGGTGACGTTGTAAGCTTGAAAAATTCAAAGCAAGATACAGTTGTTGATTCTACCGAGGCCGAGTATTTTGCTGCCTCAAGTGCAACAAAGGAAGCTGTTTGGATCAGGAAGTTCATTAGTGAACTTGGCATAGTCCCTAGCGTTGTGGATCCCATTGGTCTCTATTGTGATAACAATGGTGTTATCGCACAAGCTAAGGAGCCTAGATCTCACCAACGATCTAAACACATACTTAGGCGTTATGTGAAAATATGTAAAGTACCTACACTTGACAATATTGCTGACCCACTGACAAAGCCTCTTGCGCAGCAGAAGCATGATGGCCATACTAGATCAATGGGCATAAGGGGTATGCCTGATTGGCTCTAGTGCTAGTGGGAGATTGTTGGTGTAAGCCCTAGAGGCCAGTACTTTTGGTACTTGTATCGAATTATTTATTAATAATAAAAGGCATTTTCTTTATTATGGTTGATTAATAAAGTCCCTAGAATAGATAGTCCGTTTAATGTATTAAGTGTGACTTAATAATGAGAACACATTAAACATAAGGACATTATTCTTAAAGTATCCGTAGTCGAGCTTTAGTGTGAAGTGGGATAACATTAAAGCATTAAGACTATTATGTTTGTAGACTGATGATCACATCTCATGGATCATAGATAAAGAGTTATCAAGTCTTAAACATAGGTATGAATATTAGGAGTAATATTTATACCGGATTGACCCGCTATGAGAATACCATATAGATAGTTATGCAAAGTGTCATAAGTTATTCTCATGGTGATAATAGTGTATACCACTCTTCGACCTGAAACCACTATGGATCCTAGATGTAGAGTCGAGTGCTTTATTGTTGATCCAACGTTGTCCGTAACTGGATAACCATAAATACAGTTGATGGGTACTCCACAAAGTATGCTGAGGCACATGAGTGTCCTAGATGGAATTTGCCCATCTTGCGTAACAGGATAAATGTCTATGGGCCCAATATTGAACTGGATGAGGGTGACACGGTCTATACCTTGTGTTCAATATAGACATAAGGGAAAAGGGGTAATTATACACATAATTATTATCACAGGAGGTTTTGTCAGATCACATGACATTTTCGTGTCTTGGGTAGCAGTGATGTGTTGCTAGATACCGCTCACTATTTATTATGTTAAATGCGTGATTTAATATAAATGCCAACGTCATGAAAACCTACAGGGTCACACACAAAGGACAGATTGATGAGAGATAGAGTAATTAAGGAATACCGTAATGTACGGTGCCCTTAAGAGTAACTAAGGAACATCGTAAGGTACGGTGCACTTAAGTGGAATACGAAATATGGTAAGGTACCAAATACTTAAGTGATTTTGGCATATTATGAGATATGGGCCAAAATGCACTTAAGTGGGCTTTTTAGCTTGAAGCCCACACAAGTGGTTCTATAAATAGAACCCCTTGGGTAGAAGCATTGTCACTCCACTCAGACTGAAATTCAAGTAGAGACTTGGAATTTTGTTTCCCTCTTTCTCTCACTCAAAGCCTTCATTCATAACATCTAGCACTGCGATTGAAGGAATCCGTTCGTGTGGACTGAGTAGAGACGTTGTCATCGTTCAACGTTCGTGATCGCCCCGTGGATTTGTATCCAAGATTTTGATCGTTACAAGAGATCTGCACCAAAGGTTTGAATCGCCACAAGAGGTAACGATTCTATCACTGACCATGCCCATTGGTAAGGATCACTAAATGGAGAAATTTTTAAATTCCGCTGCGCCTTGGATGGCAATTCTCCTTCACAACCTTGTTACTGACATCCTCTACATCCTTCGGGAACACAGGCCCAAAAACACGACCACTACGGGTCACTTTCGTTACATCAGCAATACTCACAACAGAATTGTTCGTTATCAGTATAATGCTACTATGTTAGAGAATGGTTAGCAAGCCCAGTCCTATGTTACAGGAAATGGGTTTGCTTAGACATTAGGCGCCCGGTCCTCAAAGGACACCATCCCACTATTTACCAACTTCTGGACTTCATATTTCAGGGGGTAACAGTTCTCGATATCATGTCCGAGAGCTCCTTGGTGAAAGGCACAGCGGAGTTCTGGCTTATACCACCATGGAAGTGGTTCTGAAATCTGTGGAGGATTTCTTGGTTGAATAAGGTTCTTGAGAACCAACGATGGGTACAATTCAGCATAAGTCATAGGAATAGGGTCAAAAGAGACATTTTTCTTCTCAAAATTCTGTTGTTGTTGATTATTATTATTGTTGTTGTTGTTGTTTGTTCTTTGTTGTGGCTGTTGTGGACGTTGTTGTTGAATTAACATTGATTGATTGTTGGAAAATACTGGAATAACAAATGATACTTGATGATGATGTTGACGGGGTTGTGGACTTCTTCTGACATGAGACCCTCTCTACCTCCCAACGGATACTGCATTAGTCTCGCCTTCTTTCTTTCTAGCGAACCCACTACCGTATTTCTTGCTTGAAGACACCTCTTCTTTAGACAACTGTCCCTCTCGGACACCTTCTTCTAATCTCATCCCTATGTTTACCATTTCGGTAAGATCACTGGGGGCACTAGCAATCATTCGCTCATAGTAAAATGAGCTCAGGGTCTTGAGAAAAATCTTGGTCATCTCCTTTTCTTCCAAAGGAGGGTTGATCTAAGCAGTTAGCTCTCTCCATCTTTGAGCGTATTCTTTGAATGTCTCCTTATCCTTCTGACACATTGATCTCAACTGGTCCCTATCTTGCACCATATCCATATTATACTTGTACTATTTCACAAATTCTTCACCCAAATCATTAGACGTGCGGACACTCACACTATCCAAATCCATGTACCACCTCAGAGCGGCACCAGTCAGACTGTCTTGGAAATAATGAATCAGTAACTGATCATTATCAGTTTATGTTGAGATCTTTCTAGCATACATGACTAGATGGATGAGCAGGCAAGTATTCCCCTTATACTTTTCGAAGTTAGGGACTTTGAATTCATCGGGACTTTCACATTGGGAACCAAACAAATTTCCGCAACACTCTTACCGAACAAATCTTTTCCTTTCAAGGTCTTCAACTCCTTTCGCAGCTCAAGGAATTGGTCTTTCATTTCGTCCATCTTTTCATAAACATTTGTACCCTCAGACGGTTCGGAATGGTAGATGGTGTCCTCAACACGAGGGAGTGTATGAACAATTGACGGTGGAACAGACATGACCGGGCTAGATACCGGCATGGAAGCAAAAGTAGGCGCAAAAACTTCGGGCACAAAGTTCGGAGGCATTCCCCACGGGAATCCGGCAGGCATGGTAGGAGCAAATTGAGTGGCAGGCACGATCGAAGTAGTAACCTCTAAAATGACAGTCCTCTGAGGAGGAGGAGTTGCAGGCGTTGGAGAAGATTGACTTTGAGCATCTAGAACTGACTCCATTATGGCAGTCAGGCGGGCAATCTCGTCCTTCAATTCTCTATTCTCTTGTTCCAAGTGTTCCATGATTCTCGGATGATTGGTGCAGGTATTGTATCGATGAGTCAGCTTGGCCGAAGCACAGAAGAATAACTAATAAGATATTTGGCGGAAGAAAACCTGCTATGCAAATGATGCATGAAATGCAATGTTTTGATTATTTTTTATTTTCAAGGAACATACTACTTTATTTGCAAATATATACAATAATAACAATTGCAACAATTGCAACAATTTGATTGACCATAAAAATCTCTTTTATTTATATAATTGGAAGGATTACACTGAGTATAATTTCAGAAACCAAAATACAAATACAATAGAAAAGGAAACTAATCATCATAAGGATCCCCTAACAGCAGTGTCAGATGATTGGGCCGCAGGCGCGTACTCAAAAGCAGTCTTCATCTGAGCCTTATCGAGGACAAGCTGATCAACAATCTTCTTCCAAGGACCAGAAGGATGAGGCATACTAGAGGAAAATGAAGCCTCTAGTTATCTTTGTCTCTTCACTGCTCGGTCTTCAAGAAGCTCAATAAGTGCATCTTTGTCCTTAGACTCAAGCTGCAACTCCTCATGTTTTCTACTAAAAGCATGGGACCGCTCTTCCGACATATCCTTCTCTTGCTTCATCTTGGTGAGTGCATCTTCCAACTCCTCTACATCTTGGTTAGGGAGAGTTAATGGCTCAACCACAACCATAGACATAGGTCTCTCACAAGCATACGACATCTTCAACTCCAAAGCTCTCTTCTTCACCCAAGTAGTGTAAGCTTCTAAAGCTACACTGTTGCATGGACCAAGCTCGGATCTTCCTTTCCTATGCACGTTATGCCAAGCATGTATTATCTTATGCTTCAAATGTTGGGGATCTTTACCCTCTATATAGAAAAGACCTTCTAACTCAGTGTTATTAGGTTTATCTCTCAAGGGGAACCCAAGTTGACAACGAGCTAAAGCAGGGTTGTAGTTGATTCCTCCTTGTGTACCAATGAGGGGCACATTAGAGAATTCACCACAACTGTCAATAATATTCAAGCTACTCAATGAAGAATCATACCAAACTATATCATCATTAGTGAGAGACATAAGTCTCTGAGACCACCGTAGACATTGTTTGTTCTCCATAAAAGTAGGCGTCTGAGACAAGTGCGAAATAAACCACTTGTACAGAAAAGGAACACAACACACAGTAGTTCCACCACCTTTAGAATTCCTCAAACGCAAAGAGAAATACATATCACCCAACAGAGTAGGCACATGATTCCCAATCAAGAAAATTCTAATGGTGTTAACATCAACAAAACCATCAATGTTAGGGAACAAAGCCAAACCATAGATGAGCAACACAAAGATGGCTTCAAAAGAATCCACACTATCGGCTTGAGCAAAGGCAGTAGCTTCCTTAATAAGGAATTCAGACGTCAACCCAAATATTCCTCCTTTCTTCCCCCAATGAGCCTCAATCTCAGACTTCTTTAGATGAAGAGCTTCAGCTATAAGATGAGATATGGGAATCTCCTCAAATCCACTAAAAGGCACTTTCTTAGAAACAGGTATTCCCAAGATATGGGGATACTCCTCTAACATAGGCATAAGCTGATAATCGGGAAAAGTGAAGCAACAGTAGAGAGGATCATAGAACTGAACCAATACACTCAAGAGTCCTTCCACTACATCAGTAGACAAACCAAATAGAAGCTTCCCATGATGTTGCTTGAAGTCCAAGGGATCTAATACAAAAGATGATAACTTCCTTAACTCTTTCAAGTTGGGACATCTTAAATTGTACTTCTTAGTGTTCCTTCGTACATAATCCATGACCTGAAAATATTTACAAATAAAACCTTAGTTCCTTGAGGTTATTTTTCGTGTGATGAATGTTATGATGCGTATGAATGCATGAATTCATGAATGCAACAATCACAAATAAAGGGATCACACACAAGGCAAACAAACAAAGGTCTAGGGATGAATCGAGTCATTATCAAGATCAATCATCCATTTTGGTGGATTATGGTTTTCACCTTATCAACACCCAAGTTCCATTGACATTGACAAGACTTGATTGGATCAACCAAGAATCAAGGGTTTATTGTGAGTCACGAGCATGGAGTCTGGTTAAGAACCATCCCAAAGGAGTGAACTAAGGATAAAAACCTATAGATCATGTTCTAAAACGTTCTCAGAGTCTTGATTCCATCTACCGGATATTATAGGTTAGGATGACGAACTCATCAACCCATAATATTCTCAAGAGAAACTCGTCTGAGTGTACTATCGCGTAACAACTGTTATCAAGTCTACACTTGAACAGTCTCCACACTACATCCTAAATAGGCCAAGTTGGGTTAAATGTTCTATGGTCCTCAGCTTCTTGGACCCCATATCATAGAAAGTAATGCCTAACCACAAATAACTTGTGTGACATCAACAACTCCAAAAGGGTCTCCACTTAGTAGATGGATCTCAAGCCAACTTGTTAAGGATCACCCCACATAAGTCGAACATGACTATACCATCCTCCTATATTAATTTCACTCAAGTTTGGGTTAGAACTTATCTCACCACTCAGAGATCATCAAGCACAACAAGCAGATTATATCATACAAACAAATATAAAAACATCAAATATACAATTATGTACACATAAAAAAGTAGGCTAAACCCACTGGAGACTACTCCCCAGCATAGTCGCCACTTAATTTCTGTAGCGGTAAATTCATGACCATTAAGTTATTGATGAACTTAACGTCAATAAAAGCAGAGTCGTCACCGCATTTTTATTATTTCCAAGGGAAAAGGGAAAAGTATGAACAAAATCCAAAGATAAGAAGTTTTCAAATCAAAACTAATAAAATGCCAGAGATTACAGGTAAGAGGGTTGGTTATACAGTGGGAAGGTGTTAGCACCCAAAGTGTCCTAGGTACTCCTAGGGAGCCCTTTTTTGCATGTACATGTTTTTTGGTATAAAATGATGTTTGCAATAAATAGAGTGTGGGGATGAGAAAAGAATTCATTAATTATATTTTTGTGTTTGACAAGACCTTTGGACTTGTGCCTACGTACCAACATAAAATGAGGGATCAAAACCTCGTAGTTCATGGTATCAATTGCAAAATGAGTGGATTGCTTTTAATCAAAATTTTAAGTTTAAAAATAGGCACAAAAGGCCTAAAAAGAGTTTGAATGAGTGTTAGTTCTTTTTGTCTTTTAAAATTTTAAGTCAATATGGTTAAGTTCATTTACAAGTTTGATTAAGAAAAAGAGTTTAAAAATGCAATGGCATAAGGCCAAAGTTTCTAATTTGCAAAAGAGTCTAAGTTTAGAAATCACAAGCAAAGAAAATTTTAAAAGGAGAGAGAGAGATTTGAAATTAAAGAAGTGGGAGGAGATAAAGAGACTAATCCTAAGCAAAAAAATTAAAAGTTAAGGGTTGAAAAGATCTGACCTATGGGATGCAATCCAATAGACAAGAATGTCATATATAAACCCACTTTTCCCTTGGACTTTAGAATCAAGCAATATCAATACACCAATAGAAAGATGAAGAGAAAGGCATCAAATAAAGATAGCCACATCTAAGCTAGCAACTTCATCATCTTTTTCATAATCTCGTATGTATCAGATGGCATACTGCTTGAGTGGCTCAGAATAAGGAATTAGACATAGGTCCAAAATAGCATTTTCATCAATACCATGTAGGAGATGAACTCAAAAGGGATCTCAATACTTGCATCAGATAAAATTTCACTTCATAAGCACTTGGTTTCAGAAAAGTTGGCATTGGCCAAGTTCTTTTGCATAGGGAGTGTTGCCTAATTCTAAGTCCAATATCTCAGATCAAATCCAACATTCCACACAAATCCTTTTTAGAGTTTTTGTTATTATTATGCGCATTAAGGTCAAAATACCACAAACAAAATACACAAACAAGTATATACAATCACAATATAAATAAGGTATGGCTCAAGTGAGCAAAGTGAAAAGGGAATTAAAGTAAACAAGTTAAATGGTATGGATAATGGAAAATGAATAAAAACTCGAATTTAAAGTGCATAAAAGTAAATGGATTGAAATTAAATGTTAGTTGATTAGAAGTTAGTATTGCTTTTTTTTAACTCATTCTTTGGAGAATACTCAACCCACTTATCACAAGCATGGATCCTTGAACCAAGAAATCTTCCAAAGGATGGAAAAAAGGCCAAGTTTTCACACAATACCATGAAAGATGGGAGACTTACAATCCCCCTAACTAGAATGTTATTTCTTTTATGTCAAAAATTTAGTGTTATGTTAAGCAATCGTAATTGGACTTATGTAGAAGTCACAACTATTTGAGATCGGGCAATAATTTTTTTGGTGTAAAGGCATGTTAGAGATATGGTATAATGAACCATACTCCTAAAACATACCACACACAAAAAGAAAATGGCAAAAGGGTGGACCTAATCTCAACCATACTTATGTTGATTTTGCAATCAACTAGCCTTAGGATATAGAGATATCATAGGTCAAAGAAATGGATGGGGATAGAATGGGATTGAGATGAAGAGGAAGGGGAAATGAAATCAACACAAATTGGTCATGGGAGGACTTTTACCAAATTTAAATTATTCATTCATTTTGGGAGATGAAATGTACATTTCATCAATCCCCTAAATCCAATAATTTTAACTCAACAAAATCAAATCAACCTTGACCATGGCCCAACAATAATAGTCAAACTCAACAAGTCAATACAAATAGCTCAACACAATTTATTCACATTTAAACAATTAAAAATACATTAAATTAAATTATGGTTGGTCAAAAACCTAAAACCTCTTCAAAACACCAAATAAATGGCCAAGAGATTTATCATAGGTCAAACAATATCAAAGGACCTTGGAGAAAAAATTTCATAATTTTTGGAAACTTAAAAGTATTTTTAAACAATTAAAAATATGCACAAAAACAACTAAATCATAAAAAATATTAATATTGATCCAAAAAATAATTTTAATTCAGAAAATGAAAGAGAAAATTATTTGGAAATTTTTGGTGAAAGTCCCATATTTTTTGGATCAATATTAAAATTAATATGAATTAATGAAAATAAAGCAATTAAAATGAAAATAAGAAAATACAAAAAAACGTGGACCACTTGATCTCCCTCATTAATTGAGGTGGAAGATCAAGTGGATCAGAGCACACGTTCCATGGTGAACCTATGTCGATGTTCCACACGCGTGGTAATCAATTTGGTCTGGAGACGCGCCAACACATCGCCGAAGCCAGAGCTCCAATCTTCTTTTCCGGTGGACCTCATCGGACTGGTCCACCCTCAACCATCACCAAAATAAAAAAGGAGTACATGAATTTAAAGTAAAAATGCTTAGGAGCTCGAATCTGGCCTCAATTTCATCTAACTCCAAGTATATAGAAAGATACAGAGAGTTGAATTTTGAGGATCATGATCTGAGTTGCTTCGATTTGACCTCAAAGTAACTCAATCTTGTTGCCTACATTGGTAGGACTTCAGACAACCAAAAATCAAAAAGAATTATGGAGAATTGAGTGAGAATCGAAGAGATGAAAAATTCAGAAATTCTCCTTCAATGCAAGTTCAGATGGACACAATCTTTCTCTCAATTGTGCTTGGCCTTACTTCAGATGCTTGATAGAGTGGAAATGGATCAAGGAAGAAGAAGGACTCTTGGAGTTTGAATCTCAAAACAGTGGGAGATTTCAAACTCAATTTTCAATGAAAATCACCAAGCTTATCCTTTGAATGTGAAGGTTTAGGGTTGCTGATTCAAAGATGGCGCATAAGGGTCCTCAATTCTGAGTGAGAGGGCTTCGATTTATAGCCAAGGCACTTGATAATTGCACACCTCTTTAAAAAATTCAAAAATAGCAAATCACCTTTGCACGAATGCATGGGCGTGTGGTAGTCCCATGTAATGATGCATTCCGGTCTAGAAATGAGTGTAAGCAATGCTGAAGTCATGTGGAAAGGCCATGCAATCGTGTATGGAAAGTGAAAGTTCAAATACTCCTAATGGTCCTTCAACTTTAAGCCATGCGCAAGTCATTTATTATTTGTTCAAATGGGATGAATTTAGACTTTTTGGAAAGGTTAGATCAAGAGGAACAACTTTCATGTTGAACACTTTTTCATTTAAATCTTGGATCATGATGAATTTTGAGGTGGAAGTTTGGAAAATCAAATATATCAAAAACTTTTCTAAGTACCAAGCCAAATGTTCACTTCTTCCACCTTGGGTAACTTTTCCTATGGACTTAAAATGAGAAAAGTTCCTTCATCAAAGTTGTAGTGCTTACAATTCCATTAAATTTGGTTACAAAGTTTACCTCATTTGGATTTAGTATGAAGGAGTTATGCATTTTAGAAGTTGAGGAGAATCACTTATTCAATGGCATTGGCCCAAAATGACCTATAATGGATCCTCATATCACATGTATTTGAAAGTTGAATTTGCACTTCCTCCAAACATAAAAGTTTAAGTATACATTTTTAATTTGATCATTCAACTTGAATGGCTTTCATCTCATAAAAATTGAGCAAGTTATGGTCTTGAGAAGTTGACCTCCAAATTAGGGTTTAGACAAAATGACCTATAATCTTTCACCATAAAAATTGACTTTCCAAGAAAAACTAGCTCTATACCTCAACATGAAAGTTGTTTGGAATGTCATTTAGAGTAACTTTTCTCTTGGAATTATTTTCATATGAAAAAAATTGTTGGAGATAGGGTCTAGGGAACCCCAGTTTTGATCAGTTGACTTCCTCTGGTCAACCACCATGAACCAACTTGCTAGCTTGATATTCTCTTTACTTATGGGACTCATGGAGGATAATATATGCATAAGATGATTATATGTGAAGTATCCCTTGAAATATTAGATCAATTTTTGAAGAAACTTGTTGAAGAAGTTACACAAGATACCTAGATGAATTAGGGTTTCCAAGGCAAACCAACTCCAAACTCTTGATGATTTCTTGATCAAAATAACATGTGAATATCATGAGGATCCATATATGATACTTAGAGACATAGTAGACCAATTCTTGGTTGAGCTCCTTGCAATGAGGGTCTTAAACCCTAGATATGAGCTTGATAGATCAAGGGTGAACATGCGCACTACCTACAAAAGAGTTAAACTATACAATGCCATATTGTTTTGTATTTGGGTTAATAGATAATGAAAAAACAAAGTATGATACAACCAAATGGTGCTTGGTGACCTCTCCCAATGCAATCCCAATGAATGAGGGGTAAGGAGAATGCCAAGTTATGATCCCAATGCTAATGCATATGATGATAAGAGCATGAGAGATCTTAGGGTAAAAATTGGGGTCTTATAGTGAGGCCATTCAATAATAATATTGGTGTTAATACATGCTAGAGACAATGTATCAAGACCAAGCTCCTAAAGCATACCACACACAAAAATAAGAGGGGATTGACTTATCTCAATCAAGCTCATGTTGATTCATCTGACATAAGATCATTGGTGAATCAACTAGCATTTGATATATGAGAAATCATTGGTCAAGAAATGATTGGGGAATAAATGAGATGAATATGGAGAGATTAAATGAAAGAGAATCCCAAATTGGTAAGGGGATGAACCTCACTTGATCAATATCATTCATTCATCTTGAGGGATGAAGTTCAAACTTCATCAACCCCCTAAATTCAATGGTATTGACCAAGACAAAGTCCAATTCAAACAAGACCAATGCCAAACAGAAGTAGAGTTAACACAAATTCAATACAATATCCAATCAAAGCATTAAATCAGATAAAACAATTTAAAACCATTTTTAAAATGAAGAAAATAAAATTTTGAAGGTCAACAACCTAAAACCCCATCTAAACACCAAAGAAATGGCCAAGAGATTTATCATAGGTCAAACAAGGTCAAATGACCATTGACTGATTTTTTTGGCATTTTTCAAAAGTCAGAAGTATTTAAAAATCAATTAAAACAACTGAAAAACCACAAAATTCACTAAAAATATCAAACCTAATCCAAAAATTAGTTTTAAATCAAAAATGGGAATAGGAAAATATATTTTAATTTTTGGTGTTGGTCCCATAATTTTTGGGTTAAAAATGAAATTATGATGAATTTTGAAAGAAAATCCTATTTAAAAGTTATTTTAGAAAATTAAGTAAATAAAAAAAACAAGAGCCATCAGATCTCCCTCATTAATTGAGGTGGCATATCTGATGGACACCCACGTGCAATCCACCAATGCTTCAGTCAACGCGTCCACACAATTGGTAATTAAAAGGAATGGATCAGATTAAAACATGAGATGAAGATCTAAGGGTAAGGATAAATCCAACACATCACCGGAGGCCTAGTTCTGGTCGTCTTCTCCGGTGAGACTCACCAGACTGGTTAGACCAAAAAGCTTCCGAAAATGAATGGATCATATACCACTTTAAAGATAAAAATGCAAGGAATATAAATATGACCTCCAATTTTTCCAACTCTCACTCTATAATCAGAAAAGTGGAGTTAAAATTCGAGGTGCCCAAACTGAGTTGCTTCGATTCAACCTCAAAATAACTCATGAACATTGCCTACATTGATAGGACTTCATCCATCAACAAACTGAGTCAAGACCTTGAGAAATGAAGGAGAATCAAAGAGAACAAAATAGAGAAAAATCACCTTCTGTCAGATGCTTTGGAGCTCGATTCTTGATGCAATTCCTCTTGGTTTCTCCTCCACTCACTTGCAAAAGCTTAATGGAATGAAAATGGCAATGAATCCTTGGAGTTCTTGTTCACAAACTGAGATTGAACAAGAGCTCGATTTCAAGAGAAATCTTCAAGGAATTGTCTATTCTATGGTTATGGGATTGATTAGCAGAGCTGGGGCAAGGTTCTCTTCTTCATTCTGAAGTAATGGTAATTTATTTATAGGCCAAGCATTTGATTTCCACACCTTTCCAAGTTTGAACCAAAAATAGGAAAACTCAAGTTGCATGGGTGCATGGGCACCGTGTGAAGGCCCAAATGATGCTTGCAACCCACTTCAGTTTGTATCAAAATGCTACTGAGGTCATCACATTAGGCCATGCAAAGCTGTACCATGTTTTAAGTTTGAATTTTTCCAAAACAACTATGGAAATAACTCATGCGCAACGCCTTCATCCTTCATCCAAATGATGTGATCTTAGACTCTTTGGAAAGATATCATCATGAGAAGAAACTTCTATGTTGGTACTTTTTCCATTTGAATCTTGGAACATGGATAATTATGGCCTTGAAGTTGGAAGAATCAAACATACTTAGAAATTTTCTAAGTTATAAGTCAAATGACCCATCTTTCCACCTTGAATAACTTTTGATATTATCTTCAAATGGACTTGGTTCCTTCTATAAAGTTGTAGGACTTTCAGTTATCTTAAATTTGATCACAAATTTTACACCATTTGGAGCTTTCATGATGGAGTTATGGATTTTAGAAGTTGAGGAATTTTGCTTGTTCAATGATGAGGACCAAAATGAACCTATAGTGTTTCCTTATGGTACATGACCTTTCAAATGGAATTTTATCTTTATCAAAGAATAAAAGTCGAATTAGACATCTTTAAAGTAATCATGAAACTTGGATCATCTTAATATCATAAAAATTGAGGAAGTTATGGTTCTTGGGAGTTAACCTTCTATCTAGGGCACTAACAAAATGACCTATAATATTTCAGCATAAAAAAGGACTTTTAGAGAAAAATTAGATCTAGATGCCAACATGAAAGATGTTTGGAATTTCATAAAGAGTAACGTTTCTCTTGGAATCATTTTCATATGACAAAAATTGTAGGAGATAGGGTCTAGGAAACCCTAGATTTGACCAATTGACTTTTCTAGTCAACTCCCTTGAACGAACTTGCACACCTGAAGTTCCTTTGCTATTAGGGGATCATGGAGGATCCTATATGCTTATGATGATATAAAATGATGTATCCCTTGATATATTTGACCAATTGTTGAAGAAAACTTACTGAGGAAAGCACACAAGATACCTAGTTGAATTAGGGCTTCCTTGACAAACAAGCTTCAAATTCTTGATGAATTCTTGATCAAAATGGAAAATAAATAACACGGGGATCCATATATGATTCTTAGAACTAATTCGGACCCTTGATTTCTTGATCTCTTGCATTGAGGGTCTCAAACCCTAGTTGTGAGCTTGGTGAGGCATATATGGACACACACTACCTACAAAATAAAGAAAGCTACACTAGACATATTTTTTTTTTGTATTTTGGTTAGTAAAAATAGAAAATAAAGTATGATACAATCAAATATGCTTGGTGATCTCTCCCAATGCAAACCCAATTAATGATAGGTGAGAAGGATACCAAGGTATGATCCCAATGCCAATTCAAAGTTATGATATGACATGAGGGATCTTAGGGGTCAAAATTGGGGTCTTACAGGTCTATGTTCAAATATTTGTAAATTAAGCCTGGAGGCTTCATTGGTTTAAGAGGAAACTAGAAAGGAAATATCATTGGCTCCGAAACTGTTAGTAATGATAAAATTCCTTCTATTACTAATGTTCTTTTGGTCGATGGTTTGATGCATAACTTATTGTCTATCAGTCAACTAGTGACAATGGTTATGATATCATTTTTAATCAAAAGTCATGTAAGGTTGTTGGTCAGAAAGATGGTACAATCATTTTTAATAGAAAGAGAAATAACAACATTTATAATATCAGACTTTCTGATCTTGAGGATCAAAATGTAAAATGCTTAATGTCTACTAATAAGGAGCAATGAATATCGAATAGACGTTTGGATCATGTTAGCATGAGAAAGATTTCTCACCTAAATAAGCTTAAGTTAGAGGCTTACCCAACGCGAAGTTCACTTCAGATTCTCTTTGTGAAGCATGTCAAAAAAGCAAGTTTTGCGAAACATCTTTCAAAGAGAAATTGTTGTTTCTACCTCTAGACCGTTAGAACTTCTACACATTGATTTTTTTGGGCCAACGAAAACTGCTTATATTAATGGTAAGTAATATGGATTGGTCATCGTTATGACTATAATCTTTGTACATGGATAAAGTTCTTGAAACATAAGGATGAGTCGCGTTCTGTGTTCTCTACTTTTTGCTCACAATTGAAACCAGAGATGAATTGCAAAATAATCATAGTCAAAATTAATCATTGTGGAGAATTTGAAAATAAACATTTTGAAAAACTTTTTAATGCTAACGGAACTTCCCATGATTTCTCTAGTCTTAGAACTCCACTGCAAAATGGGGTTGTAGAAAGGAAGAACAAGACTTTACAAGAAATGGCCTACACCATGATCCAAGAGAATTATATAGCTAAGGACTTATGGGCATAAGAAGTTAATACAACTTGTTATATTCAGAACATGATTTCTACTATACCTATTCAGGGTAAGACTCCCTATGAATTATGGAAGAACAGAAAGCCCAACATTTCTTACTTTCATCCTTTTGGGTATATAAGGAATCGTGGTAAGTTTGATTCTAAGGAATATAAGTGCTTATTGTTAGGTTATTCTTAATGCTTAAAAGGCTACATAGTATTTAACACTGAGACATGAATTGTCGAAGAACCAATTCATGTTAGATTCAATGATAAGCTTGATCCTGAAAAGTCAAAGCTAGTTGATTGCAGATATGAAGATTAACTTCTCAAAATCTGAAGATAAAGACTCAGAAGGAAAAGCAAAGGATGCTGAAGTAAGAAGTGACTCAACCATAAGCCATTGTTGGTCCAACTCATTAGAAGAATAGTAGATCAAGAACTTCTCATTTTGAAGAATTAATTCTGGGAGATAAAGATGCACCCGTCAAAACTTGATCTTCTTTCAAACTTTCTGAAGAAACTCTTCTGGGTTTAGTATCTTTGATAGAGCCCACATCTTTTGATGAAGTTATCCTGGATAATGATGGATTATGTCTATGCAAGAAAAAGTGAATCAATTCACCACAAATGACGTCTGGGATCTTGTTTAGAAACCAAAGGGTTTCCATGTCATTGAGAAGGGCGAAGTCGTTAGAAACAAGGCTCGACTAGTAGCACAAGGTGATAGTCAATAATAAGGTATAAAATATACATAAACCTTTTCTCTAGTTTCCAGGTTAGATTCTATTCGTCTTTTAATTTCGTTTGCAGTCAATCATAACATCATATTCTTTATCATATGGTTGTTAAGAGTACATTATTAAATATGTACATTTCTGAAGAAGTGTATGTGCACCAACCCCATAGTTTTGAAAGTTCTTAAAACCCAGGTTTTATTTTTAAACTAAAAAAATCGTTATATGGTTTAAAGCAAGATCTTAGAGCTTGGTATGATAGACTAAGTAACTTCCTTTTGGAAAATGATTTTACTAGAGGGAAAATGGACACAACTCTCTTTTACAAAACTTTTAAGAATGATATGCTGGTTGTGCAAATTTATGTTGATGATATTATTTTCGGTTCTGCTAATGCTTCATTGTGCAAAGATTTTTCTAAGTTAATGCAGGAAGAATTTGAAATGAGTCTGATGGGAGAACTTAATTTCTTTTTGGGAATCTAAATTGATCAATGTTCAGAAGGAACATACATTCATTAGAGCAAGTATACAAGGGAACTTCTGAAGAAGTTTAACTTATCATAATGCAAGCCAGCAAAGACTCCAATGCATCCTACATGCATTCTAGAAAAAGAAGAGGTAAGCAGTAAGGTAAATCCTAAGTTATTCAGAGGTATGATAGGCTCTCTCATTTATCTAACTGCTTCTAGACCTGATATTTTATTTAGTGTCTGCTTATGTGCTCACTTCCAGCCAGATCCCAAGGAGACTCACTTAACTACCGTTAAGAGAATCTTTAGGTATCTGAAAGGTACTACTAACCTTGATTTATTTTATAGAAAATTAAGTGAATAAAAATTAGTAGGCTATTGTGATGCTGACTATGCTGGAGACATAATAGAATGGAAAAGTACTTCTGGAATTTGTCATTTTTGGGAGACAATCTGATCTCGTAGTCCAGCAAGAGAAAATTAACAAGTGCGCTTTCAACAGCCAAAGCTAAGTATATCACATCTTCTGGATGCAACACTCAGATACCCTAGATGAAGAGTCAACTGGAAGATTATCAATTTTTTGAGAGTAACATTCATATTCTCTATGATAATACTTCTGTTATTTGTTTGTTTAAGAATCCTATCTTACATTCTAGGGCTAAGCATATTGAAATTAAACATGACTTTTTACACGACTATGTTCAGAAGGGTATTTTCCACTTAAATTTTGTTGATACAGACCATCAATGGACTAATATCTTTATAAAACCCCTTGCTGAAGATATAGGCTCTTCTTCATAATGAAAAGATGAATTTCAGAATGTTAAGCTTCCAAAACTCTAGATTAGGTTCTAAGAATTTATTTGTTGATTATGAGACATAAGATTTCTGAGTGTGGAAGGTTCATGAATAAAAAAGGTTCTGTTTGGAAGCAATCTTATCGATTTACCTTCTTGATTTTGAATAGTTGTTGCATTAAATGATTGTCTTTTCATTTGATGTGATGTGGTTCTAAGCGGTGACAATTGTCCCACTTTCTGAGCATGCATGATGTTAACGTGACACATTGGGTTTCACATTTCTTGGAATTAGGTTAAAATCTCTCACGTTTCCCCCTTTGTCGATGTATTCTTTTATTGTCATCATTGCAAAAATTTATATAAACCCACTTGACTCACACTTTCACACTACATGAACTTTACACCCATACTTTCTTCTTTCAAAACTTCAAACACCTTCTCTGGAACTGTTCATCGTCATCTTCAACATTCAACAATGGTTGCTCTTCAACAACAACAATCTCCTATTCTCTTTATTTGTTGACGAGAATCATCCTGTTATGGAGGTATTCCTGAGTTAACTCTCAGCACTCTTGTTAATGATCTAATGGCCCTCTATGAAACGACCGTAACTTCAAAAATCTCAAAGAGAATGGGTTTGATTTCTTTGATACATTGGCTTTTCAAGGATGGAACTTTTTCTTCGAAAGATTAAAGGGCCCGGTTTACCCAGTGCTTGTAAAGCAATTTTGGGTGCATGCTACTGCGGAAAAGGAAACGATAACTTCCTATGTTATGAATAGGAAGATCGTAATCACTGAGAAATCCATTGTTGATTTAGTCTTGCACAATGATAAAGGAAAAAGAATCCATAATGTCAAAACCAATGCTAAGAGAGAAGCAAAAATAGCATTTGTCATCTGCTGGAACTAATGTTGATGATGATAAAGTTCCTAGTGCCAAGGATTTGACAAATAACCTAAGAGTTTGGTTCAAGACATTATAGGTTTCATCCATCATAAACTAAGCACCAATAGTTTTGACTATGTCAACACTCGTCAGCATTTTATGTTGTTCTTTCTGGAGAAGGGTCTAAAGCTGGAACTCCCTTCTATTTTGTTAAATTTTTTGAGGGATTCTATCAGAGAATCCAAAACTGGTAGTTCTTCAAAGAAAGGCAAATGAAAGTTCATTTCCAATGGACAGTTGATTTCAGACATTCTAGTCTAGAACGGTTTAATGGATAACCTGCTTGTGAGTGGACTTACTGATGAACTGGTCAAAGACTCTGGTAAAGTCTTCTAGGGCAAGAACTTGGAAAGTATGGGTCTGATCTCCAAGATTTCTAAGCCAAAACATTTTCCCTCGAAGTACGAAATTTTTGGCATTAGAATCCCTTTGGAAAACTGTCCCATCTTCACCAAGATTGATCCTCTGAAAGTCTTGGCGTTATACTTGGAAAGTTGCCTCAAGGATAACATTGATCCTTTGGTTGATCCCTTTAATCTACCCAAATAATACCCAAATGTTCATGGACAACTCTCTAAGAGTAGCGGAAAGAGAAAAGATGCTGAGGGAGGGACTTCTACACCAAAGAAGAAGAAGAGGCTGCAAAGTTTTTAGACGAAGACGAAGTGCCTCTAAGTGAGCGCCAAAGGCATATGCTTTTAAGGGAAACTTCCGGCATTGTCAAATAATTAACCAAGGCTCCAAGTGAAACTACTTCTGGTAAGTCCCCGTAGTTGCTAATCCTGTTGTTTCTGATTCTGTAATTTATGAATATGTCTTTTCAACATAACCCTCTCCATCTCAATCTCAAAACATTCCCATCTCACAAACACCATCCACAAACAGTTACTTCTAAACCTCCAATTTATGATCAACACAAACTAGGACACACTACTATTTTAGAAATCCATCCATCAACTCTACCTTCACCCATATCTAATCCACTTATTTTTGCTCCCTAAATCGGAAATCCAAATTTCACAACACCCAGAAGATCTCCTTCGAGAGATTATGGTAACTCAGTGTCTGAAGGTACTCCTGAATGCATGTTTAATTTTGAACCTAAACCTGAAGTATCTAAATCTAAAAGATACAAGGCCACTCCCTCTTATTTTCCAACTGTTTATGGTCCAGATCCTCATCCAACCATAACTGATCTTTCTGTCAGAGTCCCTAGCCAACCCAAACCAAAACAACCAAATGCTGTAAGATTCTGAATAATTTCAAATTAGACTCAAGAAGTTATCTTTACGTTGCTATGATGACTAGTTATTTATCAGTTAATCCTGCATAGAGCGACGCTGCTTGGGAAGCTTACAAACGCTAGTTGAACTCCAAGATCTCCAAGATAAAGAACTTTAGGTATAAAGTGAACTTTCATTATGGGTTTTGACCCCTTATGGAACTCTTGAAGTTACGACATACTCCATCGTGTCTTCTTGCTCCGAAGGATAAGGAAGTTATTCAGGAAGCTGAGGAGGATTCTGGACATCCAAATTTTGTCATGGAAGATGCTGCTGCTTAGCCGATTGCTTCTGAAGAACAACAAATTACGGTTTCTAATAATCAACAATGTGTTGGAACCTCTTCTGGGGTTATTTCTGAAGTGCTTCTAAAGACCATCGCATATATGCAAGTTGAGAGTCTTCTTGTCAAAGAACGTCTAGACAGGCAGGAAATGATGTTTCAGTTGATACTATCTAGACTTTTGCCTCCTCCGACACAAAACACTTAGCCTTTTTCAAAATAGTTTTGCACTTTTTATGTATTTTATTTTGCTTAGGTGTTTTTGATTTTTGTGTTTTTTTGTAATATGATTGTACTCTTTTCTGCCTTTTGGCACTATTCAACGAAAATCATGTTTGTTTCTTTCCATCATTTTTTATCCATATCTTTTTGATTGATGACAAAGTGGGAGAAACATATTTAAAGGGAGAATCATAATTGATTTTGAGATACCTATATTCTTGAATCAGAACCCGGACAATTTTTAATGTTTCTGATAACAACTACATCGAAGGAATATTTGTTAATTGTCTTGCAGGGACAAGTTCAAACATCAGAAGCTATTAAAGTTTTTTCAGATCATAACTTAAGTTACTAGTTTCTGAAGAAATGGTCTACTCTCTAAATCTGAAGTTTTAAATCTAATATTTGAGAAAGATTTCAACCAGGAATCAGAACTAGGCATCAAGTTCCGATAAATTGAAAATTAGTCATCAAGTTCTAAGGAATTGTAAATTAGTCATCATGTTCTGAGGAATTATAAATCCCATGTTAATCAGACTTGATTCAACCATATCTTAAGGTTTATAACAAAGCTCTAAAGCTCTTTAAGAAGAATTTGTAACCAGGCTCAGAAAGCACTTTCAAAGATTCAAAGGGAATCAGACTCTGAAGCTTCTTCAAAAGAGTTCAACCAAGCTTCTGAAGTGAAGTTCATCAGGAAAGGATTGAAGCCAATCCCATACATGATCTCTTAATGAGAAAGAGAATAACCTAAGGTGAATGACATTTTGATCAATATCGTTAGCCTTTACAGTACCACAACTATCAACAAAGATAAAAAGAGGTTGGTATAGTTTTTTTGAAGGCAACTCTGAAAATTGGTCTTGTTGGACCATACGTATAAAAGATGGTTTGAGTTCAAAATTATTTTCCAATATCTATGGATGCACAATACTACAACGCATTTACTCTTCAGTAGGAATTGGATAAACCTTAAGAGGCTTAGTGTCAACTACTGATTCAACTATCTCTTACTGTCTTAGATTTCGGTGTCTCTCACGTAAGAAATGCTCAAATTTGTTTACATCCTCGACTAAATTATAAATAAAGTAAGTTCTTCGCATACAAGGGCAACGAGAGAACTATAGTAAATAAAAAAAATAAAACTCTAATCTATATGGTGACTAAATAAAAATTCAATATCAAGCACATTTGGTCCTCGACAACAATGCCGAAAACTTGACACGTCGCAAGTGTACGGTTGTGTGAAGTAGTAAAAAGAGTTATCGAACCATAGAGACCAACCGCTTGATTACCGAACTCTGTTCTATTGGTGCATATATAGAGTGCCCGAAAATTGGTGTTTTGTAAAATAGTTTAAATAAAAAATACTTTTGAAAAAACATATTAAATGAAAATCACTTAATATATTGCGAGACAAATAAGAGTTAGGGTTCATGATCCCCACTCTGACATATTCATATGATCCTTTTACTTTTATTATGATATTTTTGACACAATTATAGAAAATAGATAAATATGGACAACACCTACTTTTATCAATGTGTTGTGATATCTATGGCAAATAATTTGTCTGCTTTTGCACGATCGAATTATTCGTCTTAGATTCTTTTCTTTGTGCAACTATAAAATATGAAACGATTCTCAATCGCAGATGGGCACTTTCACTGTATCAGACTTAATTGTTTAAAACATACTTTTGGGTACCGATACATATCCTTTCAGATTACGATCGGTACCTGCAAACTCTTTACTTTTGTACAAGGGTAAGAATGAAAATTTTAGGTTTTAAAATAACGCATGAGTGAAATCTTGTAATCAATTTGTAAAGGATCATATGTACAATTATGAGATAGGTCTCATGACCCTTAGTCCCTAGTGGACTACTCACTCATGGTGAGAAACAATACAATCATAGAAATACTCATAATTGGAAATGTGATTAATTGTAAAAGCGTAAATTGATACCGATAAATAAAGGTAAATATAATTTATCTGAAAAGAAAATAGATTTAATTGATAAACTATCCAGCTGCTCTAATAGAGACTGCAGTATAATAATACTAGAGAACTCAGAAAATAAAATGCGTGAAAGTAAAATAGAAGAAAAACTGGATGCCAAACTATTACAGACTATGAGGTTTTATAGAAACAATCCTAATTGTGGAACAAATATCTCTCATAAGTGCCATCAAGATAGAATATTATGAATCAGGAAGTGCATAGATCCCAAAACAATAATAGAGAACGCCAAAAAAGGAAAGAAAAGACAGGAAAAATTCGTCTGCCTACTACAACCCGTAGCAGCTGCTACGACCGTCTGTAGCATGCATTTGATGATTGTACTGGAAAGTTTTGTTAGGGCAGGTGCTGTTATGACTCGTAGCAGCCCTCTGAAAAATGTATGGGAGAAAAAAAAATTGACTTTCGCCTTTTTCTCGCATTTTGCCTATTTTGGTTCCTCTTTTTTCCGAGACATTTATTTAAGCATGAAAACATCTAAGACACACTACCAAAGTGTAGCGGGGTATTCGTTACCATTAGACATATTGACTAAATCCAAGGTAAACCATACAAGTCGAGTCACCACCGCACTTCTATTTATCCAAAGGAATGGTTAGAAAGCGAACAAAAACCTAAAAGTTTTATCGAATCAAAAACTAATAAAAATGTCAGAGATCGGGGTAAGGGGGTTGGTTATGCAATGGGAAGGTGTTAAGCAACCAAAACATCCTAGGTACTCCTAGGGAGCCCTTTTCACACTTGTTGTAAGGTTGGTGTTTTGTGAAAAATTTATTTGTGCAAACATGATTGAAGAGATGAGAAGAGAATATACAAGTTATTTACAATTTGTATTTGGATGGATAAACCCATTGCCTACGTACCATCTTAAAAAAGATTAGGATCAAAACCTCGTAGTTCAGGGTAAAAATCTCAAAACAAGTTGGTGAATTGATTGGTCCAAAAGCCTTAAGGTCTTTTGTTATCCAAGGGATAAAACTCAACCTAAAACCACAAATCCACCATGTGAGGATAGCTTCAACATGCTAGTGAGGGGTTAACCCTATAATAAGCATGGAAGACTCATTGTCCATCACTAAGGATATATGTGAGTATTACATCTACCTCAAGGATAATTCAAACCTAATAACTATTGGTTATGAAAAGTTTTTGATAAGAAGTGGCCATTAAAACCACAAAAAGTATTTGAATGAGTTATATTTACCAATGAAAAGTATTTACAAAATATGGTCAAAGTTGACTTAAAGATTCAATTCAAAATAAGTGTTATGAAAAGGAAGTTTGAAAATCAAAAGCATAAGGCTTAGGTTTCTAATGTTTGAAAACAAATGTTAAATGTTTGCACAAAATTTTTGGCTTGGGTTAGAGTGGAGGGAAGAAGAAGAATGGCTAAGGTCCTAATCATACAAGAGATGAATGATAAGAAACAAGACCACAAATGGAGTTCCTCTCTTGAGATCATATTGATGATCCAAGTAGCTCCTATCTGTTGATTCTAAGTGTTGGCAGTAATTTTGATAAAACAAAGAGTGTTCACAAGATGTCATGTGTGATGTCTTAACATAAGATATCCTATGTACCTGCTGGAGTTCAAGAACATGTGCATGCATGATTGTTTCAGAATGCCACATACAATGACAAGGCTTCTGATATTGGATGTACCTGCTGGAGCTTAAATGAAAGAACATGTTCATGCAGGAGTGTTTCAGATGACATACACAATGTCGTGACATCTGATATGGTTGTACCTGCTAAAAGCTAAATGGAAATATGCAGGATTTTTCCAGGATGTCAGACCCGATGTAATGACATCCTGTACACAGAACATTCAGTATGAATGTATGGTGTTTTGTGATTGCACAATTAATGGCAATCTTTGGATGATTGAAGATTTGGCTAGCTGGCGCATTCAATCATGGATTACAACCAGATTTACTTATTTTCCAAAGAGATCTATCCAGCTGTTATAAAAAGATTTGATTGGAAAATAGATTTAGGGTTTTCAAGATGTCCAAGCCCAGCAGAATGCTTCTATAAAAAGGGACTTAGAAAACCTGTTTGAACACACAACCAAGACTGAGCGAAATAGATAGAGAGAGCTAGGGTTTGTGTCTGTTTAGTTGTAAGACTTGTAAGTCATTCAAGTCATCCATAGATGATTGAATTGGACTGATTTGTGGTTGTAATTTGTCACTCTAAAGCTGTTAAGCAAGAGTGTGTGTCTTCTTGATCAAAGTTTTAAAGCAAGATCGAGAGTGTGTCTTCTTGATTGAAACTGTGAAGTAAAATCAAGAGTGTGTAATTGAAAAGTATTTTCTTTTCACAAGGGATTGTTGTTTAAAATCACTGGTGTGCGATTGTAAGGGAAGTGAGTGGGCTCTCATATCTAAGAGTGCTTAGGTAGAAATTGCACGGGTAGAGATTAGGTGAGTAAGACTGTAACTTGTTGAAGTGTACGGAGAGTCTTTGAACTAATTCTATTTTAGTGAATTTCCTTCCTGGCTTGGTAGCCCCCAGACGTAGGTGAGTTGCACCGAACTGGGTTAACAATTGTTTGTGTTATTTGCTTTACCATTCTGTTTATTTTATCCATTGTGTGTTAGCAGATATCAGTGTGTAACATTACCTTCGACATCTTATATCTGATACCATATTTTCAATTGGTATCAGAGCAGGCATCCTGCTCTGGTTCTGGGTGAGATCTAGGGGCAATACTTTCTGGTACAATGGAGAGAGATGGAGGATCTGTTCATAGGCCACCAATTTTGGATGGTTCTAACTATGACTATTGGAAACCTCGAATGGTAGTGTTTCTGAAATCCCTTGATAACAAGGCTTGGAAAGCTGTGGTAACAGGTTGGGAACATCCTGTCATTACTAAAGAAGGAGAAGCCACCACTAAGAAGCCTGAAGAACAATGGTCCAAGGAGGAGGATGATCTAGCTCTTGGAAACTCTAAAGCCTTGAATGCCATATTCAATGGAGTGGACAAAAACATCTTCAGATTGGTAAACAATTGTGAAATAGCTAAAGATGCTTGGGACATTCTCAAAACCACCCATGAAGGCACCTCTAGAGTAAAAATGTCTAGACTACAGCTGCTCACCACCAAATTTGAAAACTTAAGGATGAAAGAAGATGAAAATATTCATGAATTTTACATGAGCATTCTTGAAATTGCAAATGCCTCTAGAGCTTTGGGTGAGAAGATGTCAGATGAAAAGTTAGTAAGAAAAATACTAAGATCACTCCCCAAGAGATTTACTATGAAAGTCACAACCATAGAAGAATCTCAAGACATCTCAAATATGAGAGTTGATGAGCTAATTGGATCCCTCCAAATATTTGAGATGGGATTAAATGATGGTGTTGAAAGTAAAATAAAGAGCATGGCTTTTATGTCAAACACAGAAGAGGAAAAGAGTCAGGAGGATGATGAAGAGCTGGTCAATGAAGTAGCAATGTTGGGAAGGCAGTTCAATAAACTGTTGAAAAAGATGGATGTAAGATCAAGGGCAAATGTCAAGAACATCTCATCTGACATCAGTAAATCCAACAATGCTGGAAGAAGAGCAAGATCAGATGAGAAGCTCAAAGAAGGAAAAGAGGTTTAGTGCTATGAATGTGATGGGTATGGACACATCAGGACCGAATGTGGAACCTACCTCAAGAAACAGAAGATGAGTCTTGCTGCCACTTGGTTTGATGAAAGTGAAACAGAGGAGTCTGCAAATCTTGTGACAGCAATGACAGGAAGATGGGGATCTGATGAAGAGTCAAGTGATGATGAAGTAACCTTTGAAGAGTTGGCCTCTACCTACAGAAAGTTGTGTCACAAAAGTGTAGAGCTGTGCAAACAGGTTGAAAGCCAAAAGAAGGAAATAACTCAACTTGAGAATGAGAAGGCAGAATACTTGGAAACCATCTCCAAGTTACAAACAGAAGCAATGGTTCTGAATGTCAAGCTAAATCCACAAGCTGAAAATCAGAAGATAGCACAGCTGGAAAGTGAGAAGGCAGACCATGCAAAAACCATCTCTAAATTGAAGACTGAAGTCATGTTACAAAATTCTAAATTAGAAGAAATGACCAAGTATGTAAGAATGTTAAGCAATGGGTCTGACTCCTTAGACAAGATTCTTCAAACTGGACAAATAACCGGAGACAAATCTGGTATTGGGTATAATAACTCAAAGCCTGAGAGCAGTTACACTGGTGTCAAACCTCAAGTCAAACTTAAGTGCATTCAAAAACCTGTGATGTCACATCATATGTCACAACACCAGAGGAGAAAACAGTTGAAAGGGAAACACCAAAGATGGAGATGCCATTACTGTGGGAAATTTGGTCATCTGAAGCCTTTCTGCTATAAACTGTATGGCTATCCTAGGCCTGATCATCATCAGGATCACTATCAATTCAGACCCAAACAGCACATGCCTAGCATCAAGAAGCAATGGGTCTCTAAGACTAATGTCACAAGTCTGATAGCTCACATTCCCCTCAGAATCTCAGCCAAAGAAGAATGGTACTTCGATAGTGGATGCTCCAGACACATGACTGGAAACCAAGACCTGCTAACTGATTTGTATCACCATACTATAAGTCATGTAACCATTGGAGATGGAGCAAAAGGTGAAATCAAGGGAACAAGTAAGCTTGATTGCCTTGGAATACCTAGACTTGATAAGGTTCTAGTAGTCAAAGGCTTAACTGCAAACCTCATAAGCATCAGCCAACTATGTGATCAAGGTCTAAATGTCAACTTCATCAAAACTGAATGTCTAATCCTTGACATAAATAGTGAAGTAATTATGAGAGGAATCAGGACCAAAGACAATTGCTACATATGGAGCTCTCAATTGGATTATTCCTTAAAGTATTGGTTGAGTACAGATGCTCTCAAGAGTGAGGAAAAACAAGGCTGGGGGAAATGTCATACAAAGATGTCACAGCAGAAGCTCAGAGGAGAAAAGGTTATGATGGCTCAAAAAACTGAGAGTTTAGACCAAACAGGTGGACATATGACCAGTCACAGGGAGAATGGAACTAAGCCACAAGAGACTCTATGCAAAAAGGCCAAGGACATTATGGAGAAGATTTGGATGACACATGCGAAAGGTATAAAAGATGATAGCATTTAGGCTCAACTGGGTTGGATGAAACTATTACTGAGTGCATTCAATGTCACACACGATGTCATAACATTGTATTATGACTTCCTGAATGCTAAAACCTGGTCCAAAAATCAGATTCAGCACAGATGGACAAAGTACTGGTATTGTTATTATCACTCCATCAGAAAATTTGTGGAAGATAAATTCATAAGTCTAAAGCTTGGACTGGAACTAGCAGACAAGCTTGCAAGGAATTTGGGTAAAATTGAATATGAGGGAGGAAAATTAGGGATTTGGACTCTTGAGAAATTATGGTAGTTAAAGTGGAAAAATAAAGAAAATAAAAATAGTGACTGCCCTTTTAAAAGAAAGAGCCACATTAATGATGAATCCTTCCCTGGCATTCAAAATAGTATCTATTCCCATAGCACACGCTACCTAAACGCAACAATCTCCTTCTCCATTCATCTTCTCAGAAAAGCTCAGCTAGGGCAAAGAAACGTTTCTCAAAAGTCCCACAACATGTCCAAACATCCATCATCATCTGGTACCAAACCCTCCCAACATGCAAAGACTCCATCCATGGAGTTTGAAGATGAAGACGTGATGGACGTCACTCCTCTGTGCATGATACCAGGCGACACCACAGGTCCCTCCTCCAATGCTGGAGATAGGCAAGGTAATACCTCTGGTAACTCCTCTCTTCCTAAAGACATGTATTATGCTGATCGTGCTATAAGGAAACTAGTCACGAGAATTCTGAGTGAAGGGCACAAAGTTGAAGGGGTTTCTACCCCTCTGTCCAGAAGGGAACCCTCTCCTGAGGGAGAACCCCATGCTGATAAAGGTGATGATTCATCTAGATCAGAAAAGGAGGTTGCTGCTGAAGGGTTTTGCTCTCTAGGTAAAACCCTACCTAGCAAGAAACCAAATGTGCCTTAAGAAAATATTATTGACCTAGAGGAAGGAATCACTGAAGGAGAGGATGATCCTTTGGTTCATCTGGTAAAACCTAGTGTAGCTGAAAAACTGAGAACTAAGAAAGGAAAAAGTGTGGCTAAAATGAGAGCTGCTAGAGTGAAAAAGACTGCAGGTATAGGACCCTCAAAACCCTGGAGCAAGGTTGAGGTTGGGAAAAGAAAAGAAAGAGACAGCTTTGATTCTAAGGAGGATGTTAAAGACGATGTCCCAGACATCTCCCCTGCAAAAAGGCAGGCTGTTCAGAAATCTCCTGGCAAGGCTGTTGCTGTCCATCTAGACAATATCTCCTTTCATTTAGAAGATGGAGCAGCAAAGTGGACATATGTCATTCAGAGAAGAGTAGCCATTGAAAGAGAACTTGGACAAGAAGCTATAGAGGTAAAGGAGGTAATTGAGCTGATCAAAAATGTTGGACTTGTGAAGACTGTGGTAACTCTACCCCAATGCTATGAGGGGTTGGTAAAAGAGTTTATTGTTAATATCCCTGAGGATATTCATGATAAGAACAGCAGGGAGTTTTGCAAGGTATTTGTAAGGGGCAAATGTGTGAAATTCTCACCAAGTGTCATCAACAAGTTCCTAGGAAGAGGAATGGAGGGAGGAGTAGACCTAGAGACCACAGACAATGAGGTCTGTAGGGTTATCACAGCTGGCCAAGTTAAGGAATGGCCTAGTAGAAATCACTTATCAGTTGGAAAGCTCAGTGTTAAATATGCCATCTTGAACAAGATTGGCTCAGCTAATTGGATTCCTACTAATCATGCCTCTACTATCTCCATCAATCTTGGAAGAATCATTTATGCAATTGGAACAAGGGTTAACTATGATTTTGGCAAGTTCATATTTGATCAAACCATTAGACATACTTCTACAAATGTTGTAAAGTTACCCATTGCCTTCCCCTCCCTTATTTGTGGCATTATCCTGAGCCAACAACCAGGGATTCTGAGTACAAGTGACATTCCAAGCAGGAGAAAATCCCATCTGTCCATTCATTACAAGCTTTTTGAGGGTAGTCATGTCAATGATGTTGTCAAGACATCTGCCAGAAGGGAACCTGCATCTCAAGGGAGCCTAATTGACCAACTAAGAGAAACCTGCAAAGAATTGGAGAATGGTATAACTGTGGCCAAGGCCAGAAAAGAAGCTTTAGAAGTTCTCATCTGTAGCCTAGAAAGGGAAGATATAGAGAAGGCTGGTAAGGATTCAAATGCAAGACCTAAATCCCAATCCAGTGGCAGCTTTGGAAGTTTAGAAGACTCTGAAGGTGCAAGTGAAGATACAAGTGAAGGTGAAAGTGATGCTTCTTCTTCAGATTAATGGTTCCTGGCTGAATTGAAGACTGGGAGGTGTGCTGGAAAGTTTGGTGGAAGCTGGTGCTGATTGGAAGGCTATTGTTTTTACTGTTTTGTATTTTGTGGCAGTCCTTTTGATGCCTGTTATGTAATATTTAGGGCTCTTAAAGAGTTCCTTGAATTTGTTCATTATCTCAGCTTTCAGCTGTGTATAATGTTGGTGTGTACTTCCTGAATATTCTGTTTTAACATGCTTAATGTTATAACATCTGATCTAACTTTCTCTGCTAGGCTAATAGACATTTATTTTGTCTAATTGGTCACCTTTGGTCAATTTTGACTAAAAAGGGGGAGAAGTGCTTGATATGGAAGTTGTTTGTGGCTGGACAGAAGGATAGCTATTATTGAAAGGAGTGCACAGGTGCTACAACAGAATGTTGTTCTGTTTACAGATGTCAAACAGGATGTCTGATATGGTGCACAAGTGCTGATGTTGAAGCAGATGTCAGTATGACATTCTGGCTGGTACAGGTGCTAGAGTTACAGTAGCTGTTATTTGATGAATGCACAGATTCTGGCTGGTACAGGTGTTGGAGTTACAGTAGCTGTTATTTGATGAATGCACAGATTTAGGGGGAGAAAAGTACCCTTGTGCATTGTGCATTTGTGTGTCTTACTAGTTGCATCCATAACTAGTAATTCTGTTTGTTGCACAGATTTGGGGGGATGAGAAGTACCCTTATGCATGTGTGTATTACTAGTAGCCATAGCTAGTAATTGTTTTGCTTCTGCTGCTGATTAAACTACTGTTATGTTGTTTAAACTGCTGAAAGTTTGCCTTGTGAACAAAAAAAAGACAGATATATGTTTTAGCCAAAATTTTCCAAAGGGGGAGTTTGTTGATCCTAAGTGTTGGCAGCAATTTTGGTAAAACAAAGAGTGTTCACAAGATGTCATGTGTGATGTCTTAACATAAGATATCCTATGTACCTGTTGGAGTTCAAGAACATGTGGATGAAGGATTGTTTCAGAATGCCACATACAATGACAAGGCTTCTGATATTGGATGTACCTGCTGGAGCTTAAATGAAAGAACATGTTCATGCAGAAGTGTTTCAGATGACATACACAATGTCATGACATCTGATATGGTTGTACCTGCTAAAAGCTAAATGGAAATATGCAGGATTTTTCCAGGATGTCAGACCCGATGTCATGACATCCTGTACACAGAACATTCAGTATGAATGTATGGTGTTTTGTGATTGCACAATTAATGGTAATCTTTGGATGATTGAAGATTTGGCTAGCTGGCGCATTCAATCATGGATTACAACCAGATTTACTTATTTTCCAAAGAGATTTATCCAGCTGTTATAAAAAGATTTGATTAGAAAATAGATTTAGGGTTTTCAAGATGTCCAAGCCCAGCAGAATGCTTCTATAAAAAGGGACTTAGAAAACCTGTTTGAACACACAACCAAGACTGAGCGAAATACATAGAGAGAGCTAGGGTTTGTGTCTGTTTAGTCGTAAGACTTGTAGGTCATTCAAGTCATCCATAGATGATTCAATTGGACTGATTTGTGGTTGTAATTTATCACTCTAAAGTTGTTAAGCAAGAGTGTGTGTCTTCTTGATCAAAGCTTTGAAGCAAGATCAAGAGTGTGTCTTCTTGATTGAAACTATGAAGTAAAATCAAGAGTGTGTAATTGAAAAGTATTTTCTTTTCACAAGGGGTTGTTGTTTAAAATCACTGGTGTGTGATTGTAAGGGAAGTGAGTGGATTCTCATATCTAAGAGTGCTTAGGTAGAAATTGCACGGGTAGAGATTAGGTGAGTAAGACTGTAACTTGTTGAAGTGTACGGAGAGTCTTTGAACTAATTCTATTTTAGTGAATTTCCTTCCTGGCTTGGTAGACCCCAGACGTAGGTGAGTTGCACCGAACTGGGTTAACAATTGTTTGTGTTATTTGCTTTACCATTCTGTTTATTTTATCCATTGTGTGTTAGCAGATATCAGTGTCGTAACATTACCTTCGACATCTTATATCTAATACCAGAATTTCACTATCCTTTGGAATATGCAAGCAAAATAAGTGTAAGCTCAAGCAATCAAATTAATCAACAAGCTCTTATAAGATCCCCAATGGCTCTTGTATCTTTCACTTTGGATGATCATGGCAATGGTTCTTCAATTTGGCTCAAATAGGATTCCCTAGCACAAAAGCACACACATCAAAAATTTCCAATGAAGTAAATCAAGAATGGACAAGAGTGAGTTTAGAGGTTTAGTCCTTCTAATCCATCTTCAACATTAAGGCCTTTTCACTCCATTTTGCATCGGGAATGTCCTAGAATCTAAGTCCATTTGTCCATTTTTGCATTTGGTCCACAACAATCAAAACAAAAACACAAGCACAATAATATATACACAATTATGTGCTCAAGTGAGCAAAAGGCAAATTGCATTAACATAAACATGTGCTCAAATGAGCAAAGGAAAAATCAAATGAATAATATGTACAAGAATAGTAAATTGCATAAATGTAAAGAGCAAGAATTAAATGTTAATGGTTAATGGTTAGTGTTAGAGTTAGTGTGCCATAAGGCAATTTAGCGTTATGTTAAGCAATCATAATTGGACTTATGTAGAAGTCACAACTATCTGAGGCCGGTCAATAATAATGTAGGCAACAACACAAGTTAGAGATTTTGATTAGTGAATCAAACTCCTACAACTTGCCATGCCAAAAAGAAGATGAGAAATGATCTTGTATTGATTTAGGTTCTTTGCTTGATTAGGAAGCAACTTATCCTTAATGCAAAGCCATTCACTTGATCCATGATCAAGATGAATTAGATTTGAATCAAGGAAGGTTAAACCTCCCATGTATCAAGGCTAACCACCAATCTTTAACTCGTTGATAAAAAAAAAGAAAAAAAGAAGCAGAAGAATAAGAAGAAGAAGATGATTATTAAAGTGCATTAATGGAAATGAAATGAAATAATCAACAAGCATTGACCAAAGATAGAGAAGATCAACGTCAAACAATAGAAAACAGAAGCAAAATGAAGATTAGAAGTCAAGAAACAAATAAAATATTTTTGGTATTTTTCAATATTAAAATAAAACTTGAATTAAAATAATAAAGAAAGGTCAAACTTCAAATTCACTTCAAATCAACTTTGAAAAGTCCAAGTGAATAATCCCAAGTTCAACAAGGTCAAACAAAGTTTGACAAAAAATTTCAGAATTTTTAGAAGTCAGAAACTATTTTTAATCAATTAAAAATGCATAAAAATAACCTAATTGAATTAAAATCTCAAATAAATCTGAAATCAATTAATAAATTGATGAGAATATTTTTCATAGATCTATCATCATTCAAAGAGGTTGAAAAAATATTTTTGTATTTTTTGAATATCAAAAACTAATTTAAATGAATTAAAAATAACCAGAAAAAAGAAAATTCCTCAAAAATATCAAATTTTACAATAAAAAATATTAAAAATCATTTTTGGAAACTAGAAATTAAAAGGAGAAAAATGCAATTGGTCTCATATTTTTTGGACCAATAATGAAGGAGATATGAATTTTTAAAATGAAAAGGAATTAAAGGAAATAAAAGAAGATAGAAATCAGAAATGAAAATGATGAAAATGTGTGGACCATCTGATGAGACCTCATTAATTGACGTGGATCATCACGTGGCCAGGAAGCGCACGCTCACCATGCACTCTAGTCAACTGAAGCGCAAAGGGCCATTTAAATAGTCATAACAATGAACGTACAAGATTAAATCTGGAAAATGAAATGGAAGGCTCAAATTTAATCTGGAGACCATACGGTGACCAGCGCCACCGTCTTCTCCGGCCAGCTTCCGGCGAGGTTCCAATTTACAGAGAAACAAACATGCACCAAATGCCATGATCTAGGTACCAATCGAAAGCTGGGGTGATGTACATCACCCCTGTACCAACCAAATCCACTCTAGGTTTCTACATTGAGAGAAATCAGAGATGGAATTTCCATGGTGTTCAACTGAACTTGCTAGATTTTGAAAATTCGAAGCTCAAAAATGTTGCCTCTATGCAGAGGATTTCAGATCACATAACAACAGCAAGAAACAACCAGTATATGAGCAGATTCGAAAAAATTAAAATGTGAAGTAAACCTCTGATTTGCAGAGTTTGAGAGCATAATTCCTTGCTATGGATGCTTGCAGTTTTTTCTTTAGATCAAAGGGAAGAAGGCTAAGGAACTTTAGATCCAGAAAACAATCAATGAAATTGAATTCTAGATCTGAAAAATTGAGAGAAAATTGGTGAGTTCCTTTGGTAGTGAGGGTGAGGATTCAATTGCACATCATTTAGGGCACCTTCAGGTTGCTGAAATGAGAGGCCTTGGCATTATATTTATAGGAGAAAGCATATGATATGCATGAACATTCCCTTGCACGAATGGAAAGGGCCTTCATGCACGAGCCTGTACAGGCGCATGGAGGGCCCAATTCCACTTGGATTTGGCAATTGAAAAATGATAGAAGAAAATTGGACATGCAAATGGTACAGGTTTAGCTCATGCAATGCAAATTAATTGATTTTCCAAAATTGCACCAATGTGTTCATGTCTTCGAAAATGCCATGTCCAAACTTGAAACACCATCTCATGAGTAATGGTTGGAAAGCTTTTTTCATGAGGATCATTTGTTATGTTGATCAAAACTCCATTTGAAACTTGGAAATTGATGAAAAGTGGACATGAAGTGTAGGGTGCAAAACATGTATATGTGTGAATTTCAAAAATGGCCAAAGTTCAAGCCCTTCTGTCTCAATGATGCAAGCTCCAAATGACAAAATCTTCAACATAAACGTTGTAGATCTTTTCAAGACAATAAATTTGGACTTAAATTTTGCATCATTTGGATTTTTGATGAAGACGTTATGGGCACTTGAAGTTGGACTTTTTCACATTTCAATGCATTTGGTCCAAAGTGACCTATAATGTTTTGCATTATCACATGTATTTCTTTTAGGATTTTGAAATTTTTCTCAACATAAAATTTGAAGTAGACATCTTAAGATTTCCAATGAATTTAATCCCACCTCAAAATCATGAAAAAATTAAGGAGTTATGTCCTTGGGAAGTTGACCCAAAATTAGGGTTTCAATCAAAATGACCTATAATGTTTTGGAATGGATGATGACCTTCCAAGATTTAAATAAATTGTTTATGAACATGAAAGTTGTTTATATGGTTCTAAAGAACATTTTTTCTCTTGGAGTCGTCTCCATTTTACAAACACATAAAAAGTTAGGTCTCAGTGTATTTCAAAATAGTCAGATGAATTGATTGATCAACTTCTCAAGTCCATGCCTCATATCTTGATGAATTGATGATTTAGGACACTCAAATAAGTTCAAATATGCATGAAATGATTAATTAAAGCACTTCCCTTGATTGCATTTGATCATGGGTTGAGGTTGCTTCATGAGCAAGGCAGAGTTGATGAACATATGAATTAGGGTTTCCTTGGGAAACAAGCCTCAAACCCTTTGATTTGCCTTGATCAAAATGATGAATTGCGATACTTGGGAGACATATTTGATGGATGAGAGATTTGGGAACCATTTCCATGCTTGCTTTCATCTCCTCTTGGCCATATCAATGCACATAGGATCTCCTAGAAGCTCTGGACCTTGTACTACTCAAACTGCAAACAACAGATGTTAGTGACATATTTTTGTGCTTTTGGTTAGTGAATAAAAATGAGAAAATCAATAATATACAATTCAAGCATGCTTGGTGATCTCCAACTAACTCTTCAAGAGAGCCCACCCAAAGGTAAGGAGCCAAGATGCTTATGATCCTTGAGGCAAGATGCAAATGCAATGTTATGATGCCATGAGGGATCTTAGGGTCAAAATTGGGATCTTACACAAAGCATAAAACATGATAAAAGAATATAAATCATACGAAAACAGGAAAATAACAAGGTAAAACAACTAATAAAAGTGATGCGAAAACCGCTTATCACTACACTAATATACAAAGTCTCTCACCTCACGTGAGTGGGTCCTCCAAAACCTTCGTAACATTACCATACAAGGCTTCTCGCCACAATGGACAAACCCTAACCACTCTAAATTGTTATAAATCTATTAAAACCTCCTAATAGTCCTACCATTGTAGGAATACTATGCACACCTATACTTTTTTGACAATATAAATATAATCATAATTTTAATTTCAACTTATACACATAAGATTTATTTTATATATTTACAGATTATTTAATAAATTTTTCTCTTCATTTTTTTGTTTATTTTTTTTACGGTTTACTCTATGTAATAAAATATAAATGAAAAATTAAATATCAAATGTATTTGGTATAAAGTTTGGGTCAAATTTATTTTAAAAATTAAAAAATAAAATATTTTTATATGTGAGACGTGGATATTATTGGTGCAATATACGTACATTGTTATCATATTCTTTTTATTTATTTATGAGAAAAAGGATGGTGCATTGACAATGTAAATTATTTTTACACTGTTAACCAATGACAACCATGTATCCCGCCAAATCAGCTATTAAATTATAAATTATTTATATGATCTGGCACTTTAAAGTATTTTAATTGAATGCATGTATAATACTTTTTTACACTGACAGTGTACTACCATTAAACTCTTTATTTATTTATTTATAAAAATTTGACAAACCTAATATATGCACTCCTCAGTTGATAATTACTATTTTCTCCTACAATTTATTTAGAGTGGTTTTTTTATAAAATTATTTCAATAATATAAAAATTCATATCCAATGAATTTTCTTTTTCCAATATATCAATTTGAAATAATTATATTTGTCTCTCAAACATTAAATATAAATAAGTATAAATAATATTTTTGACCAATCTCGTGGTGTAATAGGAGTTACCAAAATATAATATTTAAAAAATCAAAATATCCAAATTAATAAATCGAAAATTAAACAAAAATAATCACAATATCTTATAAAAAAAGAGGTTAGGTCGGAAAGGACACACATCTTTTGACCAGTTTAATTTTTCTTTTTTTATTTACAATATAAAATAAGAACTTCAAAATTCAAAAATTCAAAATATGATTTTCATTTTTATCAATTCAAATAAGAAACGCCGAGATATGACTAAGAAATTAAGAAAATTAGAGAAAGTGGTGTTGTATAAGAGCAATAGTTGGAGTATTGATGATGTGGTGAAAAATAAGAAAAAGAATAACAACATCAATACTAATAGGATTTTGATATCGATCAATATCTTCGGTAGTTCGGGACCATTAACAATAGTGGTTAATGAAGATGATGTTGTTTGTGATGTTATTGTCAAAGCTCTCAAATTTTATGCACGTCAAGATAGATTACCTACTTTAAAATCTGATGCATCTGATTATGTTTTACAATGCTCAAATGATGTCTCTGATGGTAAGACTTTTTAACATGATAATTACTTTTGTGTGTTAATTTTTTGATGTTTAAAGAAAATAATTGAATACTTCACTTTAATCTGATGTAATTTTTATTTTATTTTATAATTTTTATGTTACTTCTTGTGTTTGTTGCTGTTATTTATTGTATTTGGTTTTGATGCAAGTGCTTTTTCTATGCATAATTATTCACGAGCAATCTAGTCTATTGTATGTTTTATTCTTTATTATATCAATTTTTTGGTTTTAAGAGATGTGTTTTTTGAATTTTTTTTAAAAAGCCTATTCGTTCGCACAATTATTCACAAACATGATTGTATGTTGTTTTTACTTATTTTATGAAGTCAATAAAAATTAATTTAAGAAATTTTGAAAAATAAATTATTTTATGCGAGTTGATTATATATATATATATATATATATATATATATATATATATATATATATAATCTATATATATATATATATATATATATATATTATATATATATATATATATATATATATATATATATATATATATATATATATATATATATATATATATCTATATATATATATATATATATATATATATATATATATATAATATATATAATATATATATATATATATATATATATATATATATATATATATATCTATATATATATATATATTATATATATTATATATAATAATATATATATATATATATATATATATATATTATATATATATGATTTTTACTTCATTACTTAATTTTTATTATAGAGGGAATAAACTATACACAAAAAATAAAAAATGAAGCGAAGAAAATTAAAAATTTAAAAATATGTGATAATAAAAGAAGATATTTTACTCTCGATTAAATTGATTTTTTGTTAAATAGATTAGTGAACAAATTCACATGCTTAAATGTCGAAAATCCGTGTTCAAACTCAGTCTTACCTAAAATAGGTTTTTTTATCTAAATTGTTTCAATATTCACAATACAATTAAATCAATATTTATTCTTTTAGTTAACATTTTTTTCTATTAACTAATATTTATTCTAGATGTTTAAATTTTTTTCCTTTAAATTACTATAGAAGAAAATAAGTTATTTTATTTTATTTATTTTATTGGTTAGGATTTGACTATTTTTTCTTTTTTTCAAAATATATTTTTAACTTATACACAAGGTATGAATAATTTTACATTAAATTTTTGTTAAACGTGTTTGGTCCAAATTTTGTATCAAATATATTTGACAATTTAATTTTGCGTGTGTTAATATTTTATTAGAATGAAACTAAATCTCAAAACATATACAAAATTACATATACACATTATTCTTATATAATTGTTGAAATATAAGTACTTAAAAGTGTTAGTCATATAAGTGTTTAAATGATTTATTTTGTTTGTTTATTTTGGGAGCAGCTCTAGGTCCATCTGAACCCATAGGAAGTTTTAGGACAAGAAAGTTTGTGCTATATGAGAATCAATCATCATCTACAAAGACAGAAGAAGCAGAATCAAAGGGAAGAAACGGTAGATGGAAATCATTTAGTTTTAAAAAATTCCGTTTCGCACTGCATTATGCAGCTATTGGTCGTGGTGGTGGCAGAGATTAACTTTCTTTTGATATGCATTTTACAAAAGTTATGAATTATTATAGAGATGGTTGGAATAATGTAAAACATGAATAAGAAATAAGTGATGAACCAATATAGAGATTGTTGTTAAATACTTTACTTTGGGTATATAAAACATAAATAAATTTAGTCGATACATGTAAATCGTGTTTTAGTAATTTTTAGTAGTGTTAAGTGTTATATGTTTGAGTAATGTTATTTGTTTTTTTAATCTACGTGTTCAAAAATACAAGAATATATATTTGTTGAAGTACTTTAACTTTCAAATTATTTAATACATAATTTTTAAAACTAAATATAAAGAAATTTAATCGATAACTAATTTAATGTTGGAATTTCGCAAAATTCATGACGTGGAATTTCACTAAACATATGGAGAATTTCGAATCAACCTTGATGAATAAGAATCAATCTTTATGATTGATTACTTCTCTTGTTCTTCACTCTTCACTCAAGTGAATCAACTACACCTTGGTTGTAAGACGATTCTGCTACACATCAATTATTGAAGAAGGAAAAGAAGAACTGAATTTGGGGAAGAAAAGAAATTAGGGTTTCAACGAGAGAAGGAAGAAGAATAATAATTCTGCTGAGAAACTTCTCTGCTTCCAAACTGAAATTTTATTCAACTCTTCTCTTTGCAACCGTATTCATTGTATTTTACAATAATAGGATACCTCCTATTTATAGGTTGAGATTGCTTGCACACCAAGCAATCTCTAACAAACTAACTAACTCGTCTAAAATACAAAATAAAGCTAAGTTTAATTTTCTTTTGAGATACACTTATTTTCAACATTTCGACAGCTATTGTGCAAAGCATTTAGACAATAATAGACTCTATCAAAAATGGCGCTTTGATACAAATAATTATTCTTAACACACCACTCAATTCATTATGTCTAAGCTATCCACATTCATCATAGATCTTAATTTCTTAAACACTTCGACTTGCACTCCTTTCGTCATGATCTTAGTATTTACTAAATAGTTTTTGTTGAATTTTCTACATTTCTCTTTGCGAATTCTATTGGACTTAGTCATTAAGCCCAATGTTTTGCTTTCCACACCCCTGTCTTACTAGATGCTATCCATGCTGAATCCATCAATACTTCTTTGTATTTGGGCTTGTTTTATTGGGCTCAAAATATCTATTGCTAAATTCTGCACTCTATTTCCAGATTATGTATCCCCCATTTAACCCATTTTTGTTTATTGTGTTTTATTGTTTTGTTAATTGTTTGTTTAGTTTTTTTAATTTTTGTTAACATTTTGTTACAATGAAAGTAAATCTCAAAACATATACAAAATTACATATACACAATATTCTTATATAATTGTTTCCTTTCAGTCAAATTGTGTATTTTGTTATTATCAATTTTAATTGTATTTTTTTTCAATTTTTAAATGTTGAAATATAAGTGCTTAAAAGTGTTAGTCAAATAAGTGCTTAAATAATTTATTTGGTTTGTTTTTTTGGGAACAACTCTAGGTCCATCTAAACCCATAGGTGGTTTTAGGACAAGAAAGTTTGTGCTATCAAAGAATCAAGCATCATCTACAACGACAGAAGAAGAAACGGGTAGATGAAAATTATTTAGTTTTCAAAAAATTCCATTTTGCATTGCATTGTGCACCTATCGATGGTGGTGGTAGAGATTAATTTTCTTCATATATGCATTTTACAAAAGTTGCGGAATATATACTTTAATGTCGATGCTTAGAATAATGCAAAACATGAATAAGAAATAAGTGATGAACCAATGTAGAGATTGTTGTTAAATACTTTACTTTGGGTATATAAAACATAAATAAATTTAGTCGATACATGTAAATCGTGTTTTAGTAATTTTTAGTAGTGTTAAGTGTTATATGTTTGAGTAATGTTATTTGTTTTTTTAACCTACGTGTTCAAAAATACATGAATATATATATATATATATATATATATATATATATATATTATATATATATATATAATATATAATATATATATATATTATATATATATATATATATAAAAGTACTTTAACTTTCAAATTATTTAATACATAATTTTTAAAACTAAATATAGAGTAATTTAATCGATAATTAACTTAATGTTGGAATTTCGCAAAATTCATGACGTGGAATTTCACAGAACATATGGAGAATTCTGAATCAATCTTGATGAATAAGAATAAATCTTTATGATTGATTACTTCCCTTGTTCTTCACTCTTCACTCGAGTGAATAAACTACATCTTGGTTGTAAGACGATTTCGCTGCACATCAATTATTGAAGAAGGGAAAGAAGAACTGAATTTGGGTAAGAAAAGAAATTAGGGTTTTAACAAGAGAAGGAAGAAGAAAAAGAATTCTACTGAAAAAATCTTCTCTGCTTTCAAACTGAAATTTTATTCAACTCTTCTCTTTGCAATTGTATTCACTGTATTTTACAATAATAGGGTACCTCCTATTTATAGGTTGAGATTGCTTGCACACCAAGAAATCTCTAACAAATTAACTAACTTAGCTAAAATATAAAATAAAGCGAAGTTTAACTTACTGTTGAGATACACTTATTTTCAACATTTTGACAACTATTGTGCAAAGCATTTCGAAAATAACAGACTCTATCAAAAATGGTGCTTTGATACAAATAATTATATTCTTAACACACCACTCAATTCATTGTGTCTAAGCTATCTACATTCATCATAGACCTTAATTTCATAAACACTTCGATCTGCACTCCTTTCGTCATGATGTCTGCAATTTGATTCTCAGTTATGCAGTATTTCACGTGCAACATTGCTTTTGCCACTTTCTCTAAAAGATAATGGAAGCTCATTTCGATGTGCTTGCTTCTTTCATGTGCTATCGGATTCTTCGCCATATTGATAGTAGACATGTTGGCGATCTTCATGGTAATTGCTCCATGATCCTTCCTTGTAATTTCTTCGATCATTTTCACCATCCGCATTCCTTGACATGCCCAGAGAGAAGAAACTATGTATTGTGCTTCACACGAAGGCAATGCCACTACTGGTTCTTTTCTTCAGTTCCAAGCAACTAGTGTACCACCTAGCATAGACACATAACCAGTTGTAGATTTTCTAACCTCATTGTTAGGTTGTTTGTATTGTGATTGATAACATTTTTTTCAAAACAAGTGAAATAGAAAGATGTCTTGACATGCTTGTACGATATCGTGACGTGCTATGGTTTTACATTCTTGTAAGATTTGTTTTTTATCATGAGATTAGTGAAGATTCTTTGAAGATTTGATTCACGTATTTTATGGTCCAATAAGCGTTTGTTTTAGAAGCAAATGTCAGTTTAAGCTTTGCCTTGTTTCCTAAGAAAGGATGTCAAAACATTTAAGGAGACATCTGGTTTGATTTGATTTGATTCTATAGAAGATTGTGCAACAGTCTGATTTGGATCTGCTGATTATTTAGCCCAAAGCCCATGCTATTCTGGGGCTATTTAAAGGACAATTCTAAATCCAAGAAAACAACTAATTTGCATGTGTGATAGTCTCTGTTAGGGTTTAGGTTGTTCATTGTTATTTGTGAGCCATTCTCGTATCACTTAGATACTTGAATTGGACTGAGTTTTTGAGTTGTAATTGTGAATCACTCATGAGGTTTTAAGCAATAGTGGATTCTGTTTTATTGGAAGTTTGTTTTCTGTTTATTGTTGGAAGTTGTTATCATTGTTGTGTGATTGAAGGGAAGTGAGAAGGGTTTCATATCTAGGAGATTCTTAGATATAAATTCCAAGGGTAATGATTAGGTGAGAAGTTTGTAAAACCAGAGGTTGTTTAGAACTTCAAACTAATACTATTATAGTGGATTTCCTTCCTTGTTTGGAATCCCCTATATGTAGGCGGCATTGCACCGAACTGGGTTAACAATTGACTTGTGTTATTTACTTCCTGCTATTTACTTTAACATTGTAATTGTTTGTGTTGTCACAATGTCTTGATCCTGGTGTCGTGACATCATATACGACATCTGTTATCTGCATACCATCGTTTCAATTGGCATCAAAACAGACACCCTGTTCTATTTTGGGTGACCTCTAGGGAGATATTTTCTGGTACTATGGATAAGGAAAGAGGATTTATCAACATACCACCTATTATGGATGGCACCAAATATGATTACTAGAAGGCGCATATGGTGGATTTTCTAAAATATATGGATAGCAAAACCTGGAAAGCAGTTATCAAAGGTTGGGAACATCATGCGGTGAAAGACAAAGATGGGAAGGACACATCTAATTTAAAACCTGAAGAGGATTGGTCTAAGGAAGAAGATGAACTTGCTATTGGAAACTCCAAAGCATTGAATGTCTTAATCAATGGAGTTGACAAAAGTATATTCAGGTTAATAAATACTTGTACTATGGCCAAAGATGCATGGGAAATCCTCAGAACCACTCATGAAGGAACATCAAAAGTAAAAATGTCAAGACTTCAACTTCTCACCACCAAATTTTAGAATCTTAGGATGAAAGATGATGAATGTATTCATGATTTTCACATGAATATTCTTGATATTTCCAATTCATCTAGTGCCTTGGGAGAGAAGATGTTAAAGGAGAAGTTTGTTAGAAAAATCCTCAGGTTTTTGCCTAAGAAGTTTGACATGAAGGTCACAACTATCGAAGAAGCACAAGACATCTACAACATGAAAATGGAGGAGCTTATTAGGTAACTTCAAACTTTTGAATTGGCTATCAATGATAGATCTGAAAAGAAGAACAAAATCATAACTTTTATCTCCAACGTTGATGATGAAGAAGCTCAATGTGACATGGAGACTGATGAAGGGATTTCTAATGATATTGTGCTTCTTGGGAGGCAATTCAATAAGGTGCAGAAAAAATTGGATAGGAAGCCAAGACCAAATGTCAAGAACATGTCATAGACATCAATAAGAACAGTGACATTCAGAGAAAATAAAGAACAGAGGAGAAGGAAAATCAAGGAAGAGGTATTTAGTGTCATGGATGTGAGGGTTTTGGTCACATTAGATCAGAATGTCCCATGTACCTCAAGAAATAAAAGAAGGGATTGTCTGTTTTTGGTCTGATGATGATGATTCTAAAGGTGAAATTGATGATGAAACTGTTGGTGTAAGCCCTAGAAGCCAATACTTTTGGTACTTGTATCAAATTATTTATTAATAATAAAATGCTTTTTTATTTATTATGTTTGTTTAATAAAGTCCCTATAATAGCTAGTCCGTTTAATGTATCAAGTGTGACTTAATCATGAGATCCCATTAAACATAAGGACACTATTCTTAAAGTATTCGTAGTCGAGCTTTGTTGTTAAGTGGGATAACATTAAAGCATTAAGACTACTATATATATAGACTGATGATCGCATCTCATGGACCATGGATAAGGAGTTATCACGTCTTAAACATATGTATGAATATTAGGAGTAATATTTATACTGGATTTACCCGCTATGAGGATACTACATAGAATGTTATGTAAAGTTTCATAAGTTATTCTCATGGTGATAGTGGTATATACCACCCTTCGACCTGAAACCACTATGGACCCTAGATGTAGAGTCGAGTGCTTTATTACTAATCAAACATTGTCCATAATTGGATGACCATAAAGACAGTTGATGGGTACTCCACGAAGCATGCTGAGGGACACGAGTGACCTATATGGAATTCGTCCATCCTGCGTAATAGGATAAATGTCTAAGCGTCCAATATTGAACTAGACAAGGATGGCACGGTCTATGCCTTGTGTTTAATATAGACATAAGGGTAAAATGGTAATTGTACACATAAGTATTATCACAAAAGGATTTGTCAGATCACATGACATTTTTGTGTCTTGGGTAGCAGTGATGTGTTGCTAGATACCTCTCACTGTTTATTATGTTAAATACATGATTTAATATAATTGCCAATGTCGCGAAAGCCTACAGGGTCACACACAAAAGGACAGATTGATGAAAGATAGAGTAAATAAGGAACATCGTAAGGTACGGTGCACTTAAGTGAATTGTAGAACATCGTAAGGTACGATGCACTTAAGTAGAATACGAAATATAGTAAGGTACCACGCGCTTAAGTGATTTTTGTATATCATAAGATATGGGCCACATACACTTAAATGGGCTTTTTAGCTTACAGCCCACACAAGTGGTTCTATAAATAGAACCCTTGTGCAGAAGCATTTATTCAGATGAAATTTTGTTTCTCTCTCTCTCTCTCTCTCATTTAAAGCCTTCATTCGTAGAAGCTAGCACTAAGACTGAAGGAATCTGTTTGTGTGGACTCAGTAAAGGCGTTGTCACTATTCAACATTCGTGATCGCTCCTTAGATCTGCATCAAAGGTTTCAATCGCCACAAGAGGTAATTATTCTATCGCTGATCATGCCCATTCGTAAGGATCACTAAAGAAGAAAGTTTTAATTTCCGTTGCGTCCCTGGATCGCTATTCTCCTTCAGAAACTGCTAAGCATGTTACAACTTTCACTGGCAGATATGAACCTGATGAAGATTCATGTGATGAGGATGTCTCTTATGAAGAATTGGATGTCTCCTACAGAGAACTGTGTGCCAGAAGTGAAGAGGTTTGTAAGATAGGAGAAAATCATAAGAGAATCATAGCTCAATTGTATGCTGAAAAAGAGAAACTTTTATCTACTATCTTTGACCTTCAAAATCAGAGTAACCCTATTAACTTCAAACATGATTAAATCCGTAAGAATGTTGAATAATGGGTCTGATATGTTAGATGAAATTCTTCAAATTAAAAAAGGGGCTGGAGACTTAACAGGTATAGGTTTTAATTACCAATCTCTAAATGAACAAGGAAAAACCCCTATGACAAAATTTATTTCTTCTAAAAGAAAGTATGACCCCACAATGTCCAACCAAGTGTTACAACATACTTCCAGACATCGAGAAACTCAAATTAAACTCAAGTTTTTACCTTGGAAATATCATTATTATGGTAAATATGGACATCTAAAAGCCTTTATGTTACAGACTGTATGGTTATCCAAAACATTCAACATATCCTAGGGATAATCATGTGATAATTAAAACTAGAAAGGAGTGGAAACCTAAGGTTGTTGATACATGTCTTATAGCCCATACTTCTATTAGAGCTTCATGTAGAGAAGACTGGTACTTTGACAATGGATGTTCTAGACATATGACAAGGGTCAAGAAGTATTTAATGCACATTAAGTTTTATTCCACCAGTTTTGTCACTTTTGATGATGGAGGTAAAGGTGAAATTAAATGGATAGGAAAGATAATGTGTATTGGACTTCCTAGACTTGATGATGTTCTTCTTGTAAAAGGATTGACGGCTAATATGATCAATATTAGTCAGTTATGTGCAATGTCTGAAAGTAAATTTTACCAAGTCAAAATGTTTGGTTACCAATGAGAAGAATGAAGTTCTGATGAGAGGAGTTAGGTCTAAAGACAACTGCTATTTATGGGTACCACAAGAAACTACTTATTCTTCTACATGTTTAATGTCTAGGGAAGATGAAGTCTAGTTGTGGCACCAGAAGCTTGGACATCTGAATCTCAAAGGTATGAAGAATGCTATATCTGAAAAACTATTAGAGGTCTACCAAAACTCAAAATTGAGGATGGTAAAGTCTGTGGTGAGTGTCAAATTAGGAAGCAAACCAAGATGTCACACCCGAAGTTGCAACATCTGACTACTTCCAAAGTTTTAGAACTTCTTCATATGGACTTAATGGGGCATATGCAAGTTGAAAGTCTTGGTGGAAAGAGGTATGTCTATGTGGTTGTTCATGATTTTTCAAGGTTTACTTGGGTGAATTTTATCAAAGAAAAATCTGACACTTTTGATGTATTCAAAGACCTTTGTCAACGCCTTCAAAGAGTGAAGGAAAGTGTGATTTCTAGAATCAGAAGTGATCATGGCAAGGAGATTGTAAATGAATTTTTTTTCTAAATTTTGTTCTTCTGAATGTATTGGTCATGAGTTCTCATCTCCCATCACTCCTTAATGGAGTTGTAGAATGCAAGAACAGAATATTACCAGAATCAGCTAGAGTCATGCTTCATGCAAAAAATCTTCCTTATCATTTTTGGGATGAAGCACTTAACACTATGTAGCGGTAAAAATTTTGAGATTAAGCTATTGATTAACTTAACTCATAAAGTAAGAGTCGCCACCATGCTTTTATCATTTCCCAAGGAAATGGGAACAAACCGAACAAAACCCAAAGAGGTTTTAAAACAAAACTAATAAAAAGAGATAAGGGTCCAGGGGTTAGTTATGCAAAGGGAAGGTATTAGCATCCTAAACATCTATAGTACTCTATAGGAACCTATTTGGAAATTTGTGCATTTTGGCTTTAAAATGGTGTTGTTTGCAAAAGATAGGAGAATGAGAAAAGAAATAATTTTTATGATTTTTGTGTTTGCCAAGACTTCCTGAGTCCCAGCCTACGTACCAACAAAGTGTAATGGAGGATTAAAACCTCGTAGTTCATTGTAAAAATAAAAATATATGTCTGTTTTGATTCATTTTTAATGAAAAGATATTTTGTCATTTTTAAGGAGAATACTCAACTAGTCACCCATAAGTACGAGAACTTTGTATCACCATAGGGAAGGGCTCCAACTTGGATAAAGATCAACAAGTATGCCACTAGCTCTCTTGGGTGAAAAAGAATATTTATCAATACTATCGGGATATGAGAATTACATCTCAAATATGGAAATAACTCATGTCTAATCTTTGAGAAAAGTTTACAAGAAAAAGTGCACAAATGGCACATAATGATTTAAATGAGTTATGCATGTTTTTAGTCTTTTTGAAATTGGTTTGAATATGCTAAAAATGTATTAGAATTTATTAAGAAAAAGATTTTGGAAATCACTTGACAAAAGTCAAGGTTTTATTGAGAAAGTGATTCAAGTCTGAAAAAAACAAGAAAATTTTGAAAAGAGAGAGGAGATTTTGAAAATTAAAGAAAGAGAGGAGAAGAAGAGACTATCCTAGAGCGTAAAGTAAGAGCTAGGTAGGAAAGATCTAACCAAGAGATAACAAGTTTTATGACATAAGTCAAACAAGAATTCCCTCCTTTGGATTAAGCCACAAGCAAGCCAAATAATCAAAGAATAGATCATGTATCAGATGAAACCAGGATCACCAATCCTAGTCTTCAAAAGAAGTTCAAAGTCAAAGGTACCAGATGAATCCCAATGTCTTAAATCACAAGCTTCCAAAGAAAGGGTCAAGGTCCTTGTTCTAAGTCCATAACTCCACAACAATGCTAAGGATAGTAACCATAAGTCCATGAATCAAGAGAATCATATTTTTAAAGGGATTTCTCCTTTATTAATATCTTTAGAAGAAAAAGGAATCTAAATGGACAAAAAGTAAAAGAGCATAAACATAAACAATACGATATGAGATGCTAAAATAAAAGCATAAAGTAAATGACAAAAGGATAAAGAACATAAGATAAATGACATTAAAGTAAAATTAATACAAAATAATGTTAGTAAGTAATGTTGGTGATCACAAAGAGAAAGATGATTTTTCATTTTTTGGAGAACACTTAATTATTCACCCACAAGCATGAAAATATGGACTTTTACATCACCATGAGAAGGGCTCCAACTTGGATAAAATCAACAAGTATGCCACTAGCTCTCAAAAGTGAAAAGAAAGCAATATTTTTCACACAATACCATGAGGAGTAGGAGACTTACAATCTCACTTATGAAAATGACTTTCTTTCGGAATAAATTTAGCATTACGTTAAGAAATCGTAATTGGACTTATGTAGAAGTCACAACTATCTGAGGCCGATCAATAATAATATTTATGTTAATACATGCTAGAGAAATGATATGTAAATCATTCTCCTAAAGATATGTCACACAAAAAGAAAAGAGAATTGATTAAACATAAAGGCTAGGAGAATGGTCCATTACATTAATCCATACTTGATAGTAATTAGGACAAACTTATACGTCAATCTAAAGTACCTTAAATGATATATGATCAATTGGGAGGTAGATTTGAAATGATGAAATTTCATCAAGCACCAATCCACACATCATGAACAAGATGGACACAAATCATCCAATTGATCAAAAGGAAAAGAAAGAGATGAAGAAGAAGAGTACAAGAGAGATCACACTCAAATTGGATCAAAAACTTGATTAAATCATCATCAAAATCAGTCATCCATTTTGGTGGATTAGGGTTTTCACCCCATCAACACCCAAGATCCATTGAGTTTGATGAGACCTATGATCAAAACAACCATGATCTAAGATCAACAGAAGTCAACAAAGGTCAAACAAATACAAAATGCAATAATATAAAATAAAATAAAATGCACTAAAAAACATTTTTAAAATGAATTTTAAAAGGGAAATATAAGAGAAAATTCATAAAGTCCTTCAAAACATCAAGTAAATGACCAAGAAAATTATGGAAGGTTGGAAATGAAGTAAGAAGTGTAAAATAAATTTTCCAGAATTTTAAAATGCATAAAAGTATTTTTAATCCAATTAAAACAAATGAGAAAAGAGAAAATTCAATAAAAATAGAAAATCAAGAAAATAAAGTGTTGAAACATAAAAATCAGATGAAGAAAAATAAAAGAGAAGTTTAGAAATTATTTTGGTATTTTCTGGATGTAAAATGGATTTTCTATGAATTTTAAAAGAAAAAAAAAATCAGAAAAAACACGGAGCATTGGATCTGAACTCATTAATTGACGTGATAGATCCAAAAATCACAAGGCTAGGGTGCACGATAGAAATTAGCAAAAGTGAAACACGAGATCTAATTCAAATTGGACCAATCAAAATATTTCAAATCTCCAACGTGTCTCCAAACTCAGATAATCTGAGATAAACTTCGGTCATGTTCTCCGATGGTCCCTCACCGGAGTTTCATCGTTTGGTAAATTCAGAACACGTGACTACCACCAATGTGATCGTCTCCTCATCACGAATTCAATAAATTCATTTATCTAAATTGAGTATGGGGAATTTCAGAGAAGTTTCAGAAGTAAGTAAGCCACGAAAAATAAAATTAAATGAAGAATACGATCAATCAACACCAAATAAATTTGGAGAAAACATCAAAGAATAAAGAACTACATTGCGGTAACTTGTTTGAGTTCAAATGATACTCGGAACTACCTTATCCAAATGATGATCAGAAGTTGATGAAGCTCCTATCTATCTTATGTCATTCACAATATTAGTATTATACAATAGCATCATTATATGGACCATGTATACTTTAGTTTCATTTGAGAGAAAATGGACCACTTATAGTTTTATTTTTTTTATGTATTCATTATCCCATAATAATAAAAATAAATAATCGGGCCACATTATAACACTAGTTTATATATAATGATTATCTTGTAACGATTTATGCATAAAAAGTTAGAAGGATGTAGCGATCTCTGATGGATATATTGGGTCACAAGAAAAAGTTAGGTGCATTTAGTAAAGTTTGTATTCAAAATGTCATATTTTTTTTTATCATATATATGTCTATGGTTTTCTTATAGGAACATACGAACCGAATATTTATACATTTGGTCTCTTATAATGTTGTTCTATTTCTCTTTAGCCATATGCAGAAGTTGATCCAACTTTTGTTAACCTGGTTTCATTGTAGAATATAATGGAAGTCTACATAATTATTTCATTAAGGTGTAATAAATTTTATATTTTTGGGATATAATTAAACGCTATCGCGTCTCTCCCCTCACACACACAGTTACTATGCAATTCACGACCTTTATTTAGCTGTAAATATTATTTCATATCAAATAAACATTAACTAAAAACAAACTGGTTGTGGACAAACTGTGGCACTAAAAATATTTCATAGTCTACATTGAACTAAGTCTCTCACATGACTAACCAAAGGATACTATACTACTTATTTATACAACTATTCACAACTTCTTTCATAACTACCTTTATTCAAATGTATTATATTCTTACATTCTAAATTTTATTTTAGTCGGTCTCAGTCCATACTCATTCCATAATTTGAGGATGATACTTGGCTCCTTCAAGTAACTCAATGCACTATCAAAAAACAAAATGTTTTGGTATACTATTCTTCAAGATTCAATTACCAATTGATATTGTAATTTTCACTTTATTACAATTTACTTCACTCTTCGTTTCCATTATTAATTTTAACGACCAACATTTTGTAGCATGTTCCAAAGTCAGTTGCAAGGCGTTGTTTCACTTTCATCAGATAATTCTAAGAAATGTAGATGATATATCAACGTGGGAAACATGGAAAGTCATTCATGCAACAAGGGACAAATATTATAAAAAGAATCACAATATCTTATAAAAAGGAAGGTTAGGTCACAAAGTTCTCTCATCTATTGATTAATTTTTTCTTTCTTTTCATCTTTAAAGCATAAAATAAAAGAGTAGTGAAAATCAAATATTCAAAACATGATTTTCATTTTTCCCCGTGTAAAGTAAGAAACGTCGAGATACGACTAAGAAATTATGAACATTTGAGAAAATGTCGTTGTATAAGAGTAAAAGTTGGAGTGTTGATGATGAGGTGAAAAGTAACAAGAAGAATAAGAACATCCATATTAATAGGATCTTGATATCGATCAACATCATCGCTAGTTAGGGGTCATTAACAACTGTGGTTAATGAGGATGATGTTGTTTGTGATATTATTGACAAAGCTCTCAAATTTTATGCACATCAAAGTAGATTACCTGTTTTGAAATCGAATGCATCTAAATATGTTCTACATTGCTTAAATGATGTCTTTGATGGTAAGATTTTTTATATGATAATTACTTTTGTGTGTTAATTATTTGGTGTTTACGGAAAATGATTGAACACTTTACTTTAATCTTATATTTCTTTATGATTCTTCTTGTGTTTGTAGTTGTTATTTATTGTATTTGTTTTAATGTAAATATTTTTTCTCTGTTAAATTATGCATCAGCAATCTAGTCTATTACATGTATTTTTATCTTTTATATTAACATTTTGGTTTTAAGAGAAGTGTTTTTATAAATTATTTTTAAAAAGCCTCTTCACTCGAGTAATTATTCACAAACATGTTTTTATGTTATTTTCAATTATTTTATGAGAAAATTTTATATAAATAACCAAAATTTTCAATATTCATACTAAACTAACCAACCTTTCTACATAGTTCCCAATACAATCATATTTTTTTAAAAAATGAATTAAAGAGGTACCACTCCTAATTTTTTTAATTTTTTTCAATATTTTTCCATGGATTAAATGTTACCTGAGGAGTTTCCAGTGGATTTACCCATGGATTTATCCACAGACAAAAAATTAAAATTTCATAGCTAAATCTGCAAGTTAATTCATAGGTATTTACAAATCTGCAGATAAAATCATAGATAGCAAAAAAAAAAATATAGGAAGCACCATTACCATTGACGTCTTCTCTTTAATCCATTTTTTAAAAAAACATGTTTATATTGAGAATTAGGTGGAAATGATAGTTAGTTTGGTATTAAAATTAAAAAAATTGGTTATTTAAGTAAAAGTTTCTCTTTTATGAAATTCTTAAAAAAAATTATTTTATGAAATTTTGAAAAGTAAAATTATATATGGAATTAGCTTACATTTTATTTTTTAAAAATGTATTTGATCTAAATTTTATACTAAATACATTTGATATTTTATTTTATTATTTATATTTTATTATAGAGAGAGTAAAATATAAAGAGAAAATAAAAAATGAAGAGAAGAAAATTGAACTTTTCAAAATATGTGACATTTTATTTTCAGAAGATATTTTACTCTGTCGATTAAATTAATTTTTTTTAATATATTAGGGAACAAATTTATATGCTTAAAGCGTGGAAAATCCGTGTGAAAACTCAAACTCTTGCTTAAAATAATTTTTTACCTAAATTATTTCATTATTCATAATACAATTAAATTAATATTTATTATAGATATTTAAATTTATTCCCTTAAATTACTATAGAAGAAAAAAGTTATTTTATTTTATTTTATTTATTTTTCTATTATGGGTCAGGATTTGCCTATCATTATTTTTCCTTTTTCTCAAAATAGATTTTTAACTTATACACAAAATATAAATAATTTTACATTTAGTTTTTGTTATATATATTAGGTCCAAATTTTGTTATAAATACATTTGACAATTTAGTGTTTTTGTATTAATTTTTGTTACAGGGAAATTAAATCTCAAAACATATACAAAATAATACATATTTAGGGTCCGTTTGAATGAGTTTTAGTTTTTAGTTTTTAAAAATTATTTTGGAAATTAAGTTTTAAAAAAAGTTTTGAGGAAAAAACATGTTTGATAATCTAATTTTGAAAAATTGTTTTAAAGTTGAATATCGTTACAAATTTGCCATTGATGAATATAGTACCATTTTTTCTTGTTTTGTCCTCTTCCTAATTTCCAAAACTAAAAACCAAAAAATCAAAACCTCTAAAACCTATTTTAGATTTTTAGTTTTAAAAACTCACAAATAGAAAATAGTTTTGAGAAATAGTTTTATAAAATTAGACTACCAAACAAATTTTATAATTTTTAATTTTTAAAAACTAAAAAACAGTTTTCCAAAACCATATCAAACAGGCCCTTAGACTTTAAAAAACACGCCACACAATATTCTTATATAATTGTTTCCTTTCGATCAAATTATTTATTTTTTTATTATTAATTTTAATTGTATTTTTTTCAATTTTTTAAATGTTGAAATATAAGTGCTTAAAAGTGTTATATAAAATAAGTGCTTAAATGATAGTCACAACATTCAGGTGTCCCTTAGGATTTTGTTCGGGTTGTCTCGAAAATTATTCTGGTGGGACGGAAGTTGAAGCTTGTTTCTTTGAAACTTGGGAGATATGAGTCTCCAACATTTTATTATGGATTGCAATAATTTTGATTTTAGTAGTCAACTGCTTAAGTACCTCATTAGTGTGGAGGTTTTGATTTCTAAACTCATCGTTTTGCCGAGTTTGCATCATCACGGAGTTTTTCATTAAAAGTTCTAAGTTAGACTTCTTAGGGGAAATTGACATTACTTTTTGGAAATCCGGTGGTCCTATAGCTTGTTGAGTTTGGTTGTTCTTATAAGAAAAATTTGGATGGTCTCGTCATCTGGGGTTGTAGGTATTAGAATACGAATTGTTTTGTTGATTATTGTTCACAGAATTAATATAGTCTTCGATGGATTCTATGGCAAAAACCATTTGACAATCATTAGCAACATGCGTGTTTATTCTGCATATCTCATAGTAGAGAGTAAGGGGACAACAAAAGCAACATGGGTAGGTAGAACAAACGCAGAAGAAGTGATGCTCAAACTATCAATTTTCTGGTAGAGAGCATCTACCTTTACATTCATATGGTCAAATGCACTAACTTCATAGAGTCCCCTATTTTTGGGGTAAATTTAGCGGCGAATTGTCTCACACTTACCAATGAGTGGTGATTCTTAGCCATATCTTCTATCAAATTATATGCCACATCTTGGGGACTATTCATGAGGACTCCGCCAGAAGCTGCATCTAAGGTCATCCTTGTGGAGTAAAGGAGACCATTATAGAAGGTATGAATAATCATCCATTTTCAAGCCCGTGAAACAAGCACAATCTCAATAAGTCCTTATAAAGCTCCCACGCGTCAAACAAATACCCCCCCTTATTCCTGTCTTAAATAGTTAATCTCATTCCTTACTTGAGCTGTTTTGTTTGGCGGAAAATACCGTGGAAGGAAGGAAGTTGTTAATTGAGCCAAAGATGTTATCGAATTGGCAGGCAAGGATTGAAGTCAGTCTCGCGCATGATCTCTTAACGAGAAAGGGAATAACCTAAAGCGGATGACATTTTGGTCAACGTCATTAGCCTTTACAGTACCACAATTATCAACAAAGAAAAAAAGATGTTAGTTTAGTTTTTCTGAAGGCAACTCTGAAAATTGGTCATGTTAGACCATACTTATAAAAGACGATTTGAGTTCAAATTTATTTGTTGATATCGGGGGGGATGCACAATACTATATTGCATTTCCTCTTCAGTAGAAATTGGATAAACCTTAAGAGGCTTAGTGTTAACTACTAGTTCGACCATCTCTTGTTGTATTAGATTTCGGCGTCTCTCACGTAAGAAATGCTCAATTTTGTTAACAGACTCAACTAAATTATCAGCAAAGCGAGTTCTTCGCATACAAGGTCAGAGAGACAACTAAAATAAAGAAAAAATAAAACTATAGTATATACGGTGACTAAACATTAATTCAATATCAAGCATAGTTAGTCTCCAATAACGATGCGAAAAACTTGACACGCTGCAAGTGTATAGTTGTGTGAAGTAGTAAAAAGAGTTATCGAACCACAGAGACCAATAGTTTGATTAACGGACCCTATTCTATTGGTGTATATCTAGAGTGAACGAAAATTGGTATTTTGTGAAACAGTTTAAATAAAAATCACTTTTGGAAAAACATATTAACTAAAAATAACTTAAAATATTACGAGACAAACAAGACTTATGGTTCATGATCCCTACTCTGACATATTCATATGATCCTTTTACTTCTATTTTACGAGAATTTTGACATAATTATAGAAAATAGATAAATATGGACAACACCTACTTTCATCAACATGTTGTTATATCTATGGAAAATAATCCGTCTGTTTCGCACGATCGAGTTATTCATCATATATTATTTTCTTTGCGCAACTATAAAAGATGAATCATTTCTCAATTGCATATGAGCACTTTCGTTGTATCAAATTTAATTATTTAAAAACATACTTTTGGGTACCGATACATATCCTTTCAGATTAGGATCAACACATGCAAACTCTTTACTTTCGTACAGGGGTTGGAATGAGATTTTCAGGTTTAAAAATAACGTGTGAGTGAACTCTCATAATCGGTTTATGATGAATCATACATACAATTATTATATATGTCTCATGACCCTTAGTCCCTAGTGGACTACTCACTCAGGTGAGAAACAACACAATTAGAGCAATATTCATAATAAAAAAGATGATTAATTGTAAAAGTGTAAATTGATACTCATAAATAAAGGTAAATATAATCTGACTGACAATAAAATAGATTGAATTGATAAATGATCTGAGTGCTCTGATGGAGACTTGAGTAAAATAATACCAAAGAACATCGAAAATAAAGTGAGTGAAAGTAAAACAGAAGAAAAACTGGATGCCAAACTATTACAAACTATGAGTTTTTATAGAAAAAATCCTAATTGTGGAACAAATATCTCTGATAAATGTCCATCAAGATAAAATATTAGGAATCAAGAAGTGCATAGATCCCAAAATAGCAATAGAAAACGCCAGAAAATGAAAGAAAAAACGGGGAAAATTCCCCTGTCTACTACAGTCTTTAGCAGCTGCTACGACTGTCCGTAACAGACATATGATGATTGTACTAGAAAGGTTGGTTAAGGCGTGTGTTGCCACGTCTCGTAGCAGCTCTTTGAAAAATGTATGGGAGGAAAATCCAACTTTCGTCTTTTTCCCACATTTTACTCATTTTTGCTCCTCTTTTGTCCGAGACACTTATTTAAGCCTGAAAACATTAAAAAAATACTACCAAAGTATAAAACATGATAAAAGAATGTAAATCGGACGAAAATGAGAAAATAACGAAGTAAAACAACTAATAAAAGTGATGCGAAAACCACTTATCACTACACTGATATACACAGTCTCTCACCTCACATGAGTGGATCCTACAAAACCATCGTAACATCACCATACAAGGCTTTTCGCTGCAGTGGGCAAGTCCTAACCACTCTAAATTGTTATAAACCTATTAAAACCTATGAGTAGACTCTACCATTGTAGGAATACCATGCACACATATACTTTTTTACAGGTATAAATATAAACATAATTTTAATTTTAACTTATATACATAAGATTTATTTTACATATTTATAGATTATTTAATAAAATTTTCTCTTCATTTTTTTGATTATTTTTTTTTACAGTTTACTCTATGTAATAAAATATAAATGAAAAATAAAATATCAAATGTATTTTTCATAAAGTTTGGATCAAAATCATTTTGAAAAAATTAAGAATAAAATATTTCTATATATGAGCCGTGTATATTATTGATGCAATATAGGTGCATTGTTAGCATATTCTTTTTATTTATTTATTTATACATAAAATTTGACAAACCTAATATATGCACTCCTCAATTGATAATTACTATTTTCTCCTACAATTTACTTAGAATGGCTTTTTTATAAAATTAATTTAATAATAAAAATATTCATATGCAATGAATTTTCTTTTTTCAATATATCAATTAGAAATATTTATATTTGACCCTCGAACATTAAATATAAATAAAAATCAATAATATTTTTGACCTGTCACATGGTATAACAGGAGTTACGAAAATATAATATCTAAAAAATCAAATATCCAAATTAATAAATTAATAAATTGAACACAAAGAATCACAATATCGTATAAAAAGAGGTTAGGTCATAAAGGCCACTCATCTTTTGAACATTTCTCTTTTTCTATTTACAATATAAAATTAAAGTTTAGCAAAATTCAGATATTCAAAACATGTTTTTCATTTTTCCAGTTTCAAGTAAGAAACGCCGAGATATGACTAAGAGGTTACGAAAACTTGAGAAAGTGGTGTTGTACAAGAGCAATAGTTGGAGCGTTGGTGATGAGCTGAAAAATAAGAAGAATAACAACATCAATACTAACAAAATTTTGATATCGATCAACATTGTTGGTAGTTCGGGACCATTAACACTAGTGGTTAATGAAGACGATGTTGTTTGTGATGTTATTGACAAAGCTCTCAAATCTTATGCACGTCAAGGTAGATTACCTGCATTGAAATTCAATGCACCTGATTATGTTTTACAGTGCTCAAATGATATCTCTGATGGTAAGATTTTTTGATATGTTAATAATTTTTGTGTGTTAATTTTTATTTTTTTAAACAATTTTTATATTACTTCTTGTGTTTGTAGCTGTTGTTTATTGTATTTATTTTAATATAAATGTTTTTCCTATGCTCAATTCACGAGCAATCTAGTCTATTGTATGTTTTTTTTTCTTATATCAATTTTTTGGTTTTAAGAGAAGTGTTTTTTAAATTATTTTAAAAAGCCTCTTCATTCGCACAATTATTCACAACCATGTTAATACTTTAGTTTTACTTATTTTATGAAGTCAATAAAAAATTATTTTATAAAATTTTGAAAAGTAAAATTTTTTATGTGAGTTGATATATATATATATATATATATATATATATATATATATATATATATATATATATATATATATATATATATATATATTTGTTTACATTTTATTTTTTTAAAATGTATTTGATTTAAATTTTATATTCAATACATTTGATTTTTATTTCATTATTTATTTTTTATTACAGAGGGAGTAAACTATAAACGAAAAATAAAAAAATCAACAGAAGAAAACTGAACTTTAAAAAATATGTGATATTTTATTTTCCAAAGATATTTTACTCTCTCGATTAAATTGAATTTTTGTTAAACAGATTAATGAACAAATTGATATACTTAAAGCGTGGAAAATCCGTGTTCAAATTCAAACTCTTACCAAAAATAGTTTTTTATAGCTTAATTATTTTAATATTCACAATATAATTAAATTAATATTTATTTTAGATGTTTATATTTTTTTCCATTAAACTAATATTTATTCTAGATGTTTAGATTTTTTTCCTTAAATTACTATAGAAGAAAAAAAGTTATTTTATTTTATTTTTATTTTATGGGTTAGGATTTGACTATCATTATTTTTCCTTTTTTTCAAAATAGATTTTTAACTTATGCACTAAGTAATAATAATTTTACATTTAACTTTTGTATCAAAAAATACATTTGACAATTTAATTTTTTTGTGTTAATATTTTGTTACAATGAAAGTAAATCTCAAAACATATGCACAATTACATATACACAATACTCTTATATAATTGTTTCCTTTCAATCGAATTGTGTATTTTTTGTTATCAATTTTAATTGTTTGTTTTTCAATTTTTAAGTGTTGAAATATAAATGCTTAAAAGTGTAGTGCTTAAATGATTTATTTTGTTTGTTTGTTTTGGGAACAGCTCTAGGTCCATCTGAACCCATAGGAAGTTTTGGGACAAGAAAGTTTGTGCTATCTGAGAATCAAGCATCATCTACAAAGACAGAAGAAGTTGGATCAAAGGGAAGAAATGGTATATGGAAATCATTTAGTTTCAAAAAAATTCGTTTCGCACTTCATTGTGTACCTATCGATGGTGGTGATAGAGATTAATTTTCTTCATATATGCATTTTACAAATGTTATGGCATATACTTTAATATAGATGTTTGGAATAATGAAAAATATGAATAAGAAATAAGTGATGAAGCAATGTAGAGATTGTTGTTAAATACTTTATTTTGGGTATTGTTAGCTGACCAATTTTGATAAAAGAAGAAAATCAGTTCGACTAAGAAACTCGTCAGAGCAGCATCGACAGGAAGGTGAACACATCCATGGGTCGATATTTGTAGGCTTTAGTCGAAGTCGAAATATTTGAATGGTGAAGACGGTCATGGACAATCAAAGAATGTGGGTAGTTATCTACAAACATGGGGGAAGTGGACCAACACGTGTCATCACAAGATAGTTTCGTAACCCCCCGACAGTTACTTTTAATTAGTATTTAAATAAGTGTTAGGGAAGATTCTAAGGGTGATATTTTTAGCATTTGAAGTAGGAGTAAAACTTCAAGTACCAAAGCGTTTATGAGAAAAGAGTCATCTCCCTACAAATAATGTACTTTTGCCTCCATTTACATTTATATCTTACCAAATTTACCTTTGATTTCTTGCTTTACTTTCAATACATTCCCGTTTGTCTTACTTTTTTACCACATCCCTAACTCATCAAGAATTACATTTAAGCTTTTTAAACCTTTCAAAGACATTGCTTACCAAAACATCATACGCTCAAACACAAAGCCCAGGACTTTGTAGCCGGTCCTGCAAGTAACCCTCTCATAGGAAGGCTAGAGATTGTTGATGAACCAACAAATTGGCACGCCCAGTAGGACTCCGATAGTGTTAGGTGTATGCGATTGCGCAGTTGCAAAATGACGTCTCCTAGACCACACGAAGAAACGTCTTCGGCGGGAAACACAATGACGCCCCAAGTTGCTGATGTTGGCTCTAGTGTAGCGTTGACGATTTCTACAACATTTATAGGGCCAATTATGACACCGTGTCAGCCACAAATTCCGACACCAACAACCATGGGAACTGATGGGCAACATATCCCAGTTTCACGGTCCCCATGCACCGAAGGTTGGAAATGACGACCGAGTTTATGGAAAATATGCATAACTTCGGTTCGACTTACAGCGACACCGCATCATCGCCATTCCCCCGTTACCAAGGGTTTGAACCTTTGGCAACCCCATTTGGTCGACCCCCAGGTTTCGGACTGACGTCTCAATCAGTCTCAACTTTTACGTCAATTTTTGTCGTCGTTATGAGACAACAGATGGACGAGAGTAATCATGAAATGGTACACATGCTAACTCAGCAAATGGGTACCATATTGAGGTCGTTGATCCAAGATTCTACGCAGAGTTACCAACAATTGGCAACCCAAATGACAAGGATATGGAACGTTTTGGGATCCCTAATGGCTTCGGTCCGTCGGAACCTTACGCCTCCTCCTTGACCGGAAACACCAGCTCGACAAGATTATCAGGAATTTGAACAGACCCCAAGGGTGGCATGAAGGACCCCCGTGGTAATGCTTAACCGCAACCAGGATCCTGACAGGTGGTCAGACAAGTTCGACACGAAGCAGCCATGGGGGAACAAAACCTAGAAGCTATCGACGAACGAATCATAGTACGAAATGGAATAAGTCCTTGCCTACAGTGGCCGACTTACTCTTCACCTCTACCAGATTTTATCTTACAGACAGAATTTCCTAGGGGGTGGAAAGTCCCGAAATTTACCAAGTTCGTTGGGATACTGAGGAGTCCACCGTCGAACACGTGGCCAGGTACCAGACTGAGTCTGGCGTTATAGGAACAATGAGGATTTGAAGTTAACATACTTCCCAAGTTCTCTTACAAAGAACGCATTTACATGGTTCACAATGCTACTTCTACAATCGATCCAAACGTGGACACGGTTGGAGAGATTGTTCCATGAATAATTTTACATGGGATAATCGAAGATTAACCTCAAAGAACTAGCTAGCGTTAACCCGAAGGTTGATGAGTCAGTTGATCAATACCTAAACAGGTTTAGACTGTTGAAAGCGCGATGCTTTACTTAAGTCCCTGAGCACAAATTAGTCAAGATGAAGGCTGGGGGTTTAGATTATTCTATAAGGAAAAGCTGGATACTCATTATCTTAGAGATATGTCCCAATTGGAGAGTTCGACGTATCTAAAGCTGAGAAGTCCAAGGCGGGTCAATATCATAAGAAGGAAAAGTGTCATATATCGCAGTCGAAGGAGTTTCTTCCGACGACGAAGATATAATCGACAGAAGCGAGGTTAACGTGGCAGAACTTAAGCTCGTGCCTTCGTATGCGTGTAAGGTTTTGAAACCCTCGAATGGGAAAAACCTTGTCGAACCAGAAAAAATAGACAAATATGTAGCTAAGACCTATACTTTCGACGTGTCTAAGTACGATAAAATCTTTGATCTGTTAGTAAAAGATGGTCAACTTAGCGTCCCTCAATGTTTAGAAGACCCCCCTATAAAAAAAGAAAAAAAAAGGGATTCTGTAAATTTCATAATTTCCTTGGTCACAAAACTCACCAATGTGTTCTTTTCAGGGATTTGGTGCAAAAGCTCTAAAAGAAGGAAGGCTCCAGTTTGGCGAAAGGCAAAAAATGCAGGTGGACTCTGACCCCCTGAAAGTGGAAGAAGCTTTATACACAGAGCCTCTCGAAGGCATGATGGTTGAGACTACTGATGGTCTCAAAGAGGTTCTCGAAGCAACTTCCTTAGTTGAATCTTTTGAAGTGCTGATGGTCAAAACTACTAAGGGTTTCGGGAATAAGGCCTAAATGAAGGCCGAGTCGGCCTATCCCTAACCAGGCAAAAGTTTATCAGAATTCCAAGAGAAGTGCAAAGAGAAAGGGTCAAAGGCTCTACTATGCCCAAAGCGCAATGCGGTATTCGACGAGAAAACCGCCAGGAAATTGGAGGAAAACAACAAGGTTGGGGAAGAGGAAAAACTTGTTGTCCCATGGTTTGTGTTTATCAAGCATGAGGAACCTCGACGGAACGAAGATTGTAGAAGGCGGTTTCCGCGTTCCTGACCAAAGACCTTCATTCCTCCGACTGATGTTCCACAAGAAAAGTGGAAAGTGTCTGTCAACCAGAAAGGGGGAAAAAAGCCAAAATGGAGAGTGTTAGAGAAAGAAACAACATCTCCAGAGAAGAAAATGGGCTACACAATATCTCCTAACTACAAAAGAAAGAACCTGATGACTAGGACACAATGGAGATGCTACCAGCGAAACAAAAAAGCTGGGAAGGACGTTACCACTCCATAGTTGAAACCTTTGGAAACCACTGGACAAAAGAAATAAATACCAAAGGTAGTGGGACCAAGAAAAATGGTGGTCAATCAGAAAATGTCCATGATTGTCGACTCAACGAGAAAGAAGGTGGTAATAGCCACTCAAAATGTGGAATGTTCGTCAGAGGACGAGAGGCAACCAAGAAGTGGGGGTGAATCAAAGGAAGAAGGGCCCAAGTATTCCCCCCAACCACAGGAAGCGGAGCCTGAATACTCCCCCAATCCGATGATGAGGTTGACGAAGACATGTATGATGAAAACAATGATGACATTTATGGTGATGATTTCGTTGTAAACTATGGCATTGTATCGGTGTTTCCAGCTGAATACTACATGGTATCCGAAATCTCTGAAACAGAGGGAGATTTTGTGCTAGATGAGACAGACGAAGGAAAACCTCTGTGCTACTATGTCATGAATAGGGGCGTGGTGGAAGAACATAAAGTTATGTTTGAGAGACCCAGCCCAGGGATGATGTATCATCTAAAGCCATTGTTCATCAGAGCAAAGGTCGATGAAATGGCGGTTAACAAGGTATTTGTCAACGGAGGCGTTACAATCAATCTGATGCCCTATACTCTATTTAAGAAAATAGAAAAGGGTGACGAAGACCTTCGACAACACAACATGGTCCTATCAAACTATGAGGGGAAAACCAACAATATAATGGAGGTTGTCCAGGTTGATCTCACTGTGGGCACAACAACATGCTCAACATTATTCATGGTAATGGACTCCAAAGTCAATTTCAATCTACTCTTTGGTCGAGAATGGATCCATGGGATAGGAGCTGTATCATCGGCGGTTCACCAGAGGCTTATAATATGGTGAAAAGACGGCATCATAGAAAATATTGAGGTCGACCAAATTTATTACCGTGTCGATGATAGGGGTTCCAAGAGGTCTTTCGACCAACACTTGGTGAATATAACGCCATGCGATGACGAATCGGGTTCCTATACTTCCGTCAAAACTGGTCGAGATCTGAACTTAGACCCTGATCATGGTTTCATATGGGATAATGAGGAAGACATAGGGTCAGAGACGTGAATTCCACCTACGGGGTGGCCTATAGTCGATGAGGATGACTGCTGAGTCAGAAAGTTTGGCTCAAATTTTGGCCTATTTGGCTGAAAACAAGAGGAAGTCAATTCTGGAAAAAGGGAGGCTTCAGGATTTAGACTGCGAGGTTGAAGGTTTAGAAAATGGTCGACAAGACTAAACAATAGCTTCAGAAAGCCGGAGGATTGATTGTATTTATGACAACGAGCCTTTGGGGTTCAAAAAGAACCCATTAAATGAGTCCTAGAAGACGCAAGCACAAGTTCCCTTTAAAGAGATCGATCTGGGAGATGGAATCACAAAAAGACCAACTTACATAGGTGCTAAGGTGGGGTCAGAAACGAGGGAGAAAATGATCGAGGTATTGAATGAATATAGGGACTATTTTTCCTAGGATTATAACGAAATGTCGGGTTTAAATCGAAACGTGGTGGAGCATCGACTGCCTATCCAACCTAGGAAAAAGACAGTGAAGTAACACCCTCGATGATTTGCTCTGGACATCACCTCGAAAATCAAGTAGGAGATATAAAGACTCCTTAAAATTCGTTTCATACGAACAGCGAGATACGTCGAATGGTCGGCCAACATAGTGCTCATCATCAATAAAAACGTAACTCTTAGAATCTATATAGATTTTAGAGACCTGAATAATGCCACACCGAAGGATGAATACTCGATGCCCGTAGCAGAAATGTTGGTTGATTCAGCCGCAAGTTTTGAATACCTGAGCATGCTTGATGTTTACTCTGGTTACAATCAAATCCTTATAGCTGAAGAGGATGTCCCCAAGACAACGTTCTGATTCCTTGGAGCCTTAGGGACATGTAAGACCCTAATTTTGACCCTAAGATCCCTCATGGCATCATTACATTGCATTTGCATTGCCTCAAGGATCATAAGCATCTTGGTTCCCATTGCCTTTGGGTTGGGACCTCTTGTGAGTGGTTTGAGATCACCGAGCATGCTTGTATTGTATATTATTGCTTTTATCATTTTATTTACTAACCAAAAGCACAAAAATATGTCACTAAAATTTCTTGTTTGAAGCTTGAGCAATCACAAGGTCTAAGGCTTCTAGGAAATCCTTTGCGCAATGATATGGGCAAGAGAAGATGAAAGCAAGCATGGTAATGGTTCTCAAATCTCTCATCCATCAAATATGCCTCCCAAGTATCTCAATTCATCATTTTGATCAAAGCAAGTCAAAGGGTTTGAGGTTTGTTTGCCAAGGAAACCCTAATTCATCTGTTCATCAACTATGCCTTGCTCATGAAACAACCTCAACCCATGATCAAATACAATCAAGGGAAGTTATTTAATTCATCGTTTCATGCATATTTAAACTTATTTGAGTGTCCTCAATCATCAATTCATCAAGATATGAGATTTGGACTTGAGAAGTTGATCAGTCAATTCATCTAACTATTTTGAAATACACTGAGACCTAACGTTTTGTGTGTTGGTCAAATGGAAATGATCCCAAGAGAAAACATGTTCTTAATAATAATATGAACAACTTTAGTGTTCATCCAAAATTGATTTGAGGCTTGGAAGGTCATCATCTATTCCAAGACATTATAGGTAATTTTGATTGAAACCCTAATTCTAGGACAACTTCCCAAGGGCATAACTCATTCATTTTTCATGATTTTGAGGTGAGACTTAATGAATTGGAAATCTTATTGTGTTTAATTCAAATGTTATGTTGAGCAAAATTTCAAAATCTCAAAAGAAATACATGTGATAATGCAAAACATTATAGGTCACTTTGGACCAAATGCATTGAAATGTGAAAAATTCCAACTTCAAGTGCCCATAACTTCTTCATCAAAAATTCAAATGATGCAAAATTTGAGTCCAAATTGATTTTCTTGAAAGGATCTACAACTTTCATGTTGAAGATTGTATCATTTGGAGCTTGCATCATTGAGAAAGAGTGACTTGAACATTGGCCAAATTTGGAAACTTCACATATGCATGTTTTGCACCCCACGCTTCAAGCTCAAGTTTCATTAATTTCCAAGGCCCAATTGGAGTTTTGATCAAATTAGCATTTGTTCCTTATGCAACAAGCTTTCCAACCATTACCCATAAGCCTATGTTTCAATGTTGGAAATATCATTTTCAAAGAGGAGAACTTTTAGTGCATTTTGGGAAAACTTAATTCAATTGCCATGCATGAGCTGATTACATCTAAATTACACGTCCATTTCATTCATTTATGATCTCAGCTTGCCAAATCAAGTGGAATTGGGCCCTCCATGCGCCTGTATAGGCCCATGCGTGGAGGCCCTTTCCATTCATGCAAATTTGAAATCACACTTTCAGCATGGCTTTGGCTATAAATACATGGCATGTGAGCTCTCATTCTTGAACCTAAAGGTGCCTAAACCTCTGCTGAACTCAAAACCCAACCCTCACCAAAGGAACTTTTCACTTTCTTTCAAAAATTTCAGATCTGAAATTCAATTGCATCGATTGAATTTTAAGATCCATAGTTCCTAAACCTTCTTCATTTTGATCCATAGAGGCTTCTATTTGCAAAAGGAATCAAAGAGAGTGACTCAATTCTTCATAATTCAAAGGTTTTGCTCAACTGCATTTTGCTTCGAAACAGCTTATACATTGCTCCATTTGCCTTGATTATGTGTGATCTGAAGTCCTCTACAAAGAGGCATCATTATTGTGTTCTTAATTTTTGAAATCAAGCAAGTTCAGTTGAACACCACCAAAGTTTCATCTCTGATTTCTCTCTCAATAGGGATCTAGAGTGGAATTGAGTGGCATAGGAGTGATGTACATCACTCCACCTTTCATATGGTACCCGGATTATGTGTTTTGATGCACATTTGCTCTTCTGCAATTCTTGAGCTCTCACCGGAGCTAGCCGGAGAAGACGGTGGCGCTGGCCACCGTCTGGTCTCCAGATCCAATTGTGGTCGTCTATGTTTATTTCCAGATCTAATCCTGGCTGTCCAAACTTATGACTTATTTTAATACAGCGTGTGGTTGCATTGACTTTGGAACACGTTGGATGCGCGCTTGTGGATGCTTGGATCTGCCAGCTCAATTAATGAGCTCAGATCCAAGGGCTCACGCTTTTCCATCTTTTTTAATTCTGATTTTAATTTCTATTTTATTTTTTAATTCCATTTCATTTTCTAAAATCCATTTCTCTTTCATTATTGGTCAAAAAATTATGGGACCAATTGCATTATTTCTCTTTTAATTTCTAGTTTCTAAGAATGATTTTCAATATTTTTTATTTTATAATTTGCTATTTTTTAATAATTTTCTCTTTTATGGTTATTTTTATTTCATTTTAAATAGTTTTTGGTATTCAAAAAATACAAAAATATTTTCCCAACCTCTTTGAATGATGATAGATCTATGAAAAATATTCTCATCAATTTACTAATTGATTTGAGATTTATTTGAGATTTTAGTTCAATTATGTTATTTTTATGCATTTTTAATTGATTAAAAATAATTTCTGACTTTTAAAAATGCTGAAATTTTTGTCAAACTTTGTTTGACCTTGTTGAACTTGGGATAATTCACTTGGACTTTTCAAAGTTGATTTAAAGTGAGTTTGAAGTTTGACCTTTCTTTAATATTTTAATTCAAGTTTTATTTTAAATATTAAAAATTCCAAAAAAAATTTGTTTATTTCATGACTTCTAATATTTATTTTGCTTATGTTTTCTATTGTTTGACCTTGATCTTCTCTATCTTTGGTCAACACTTGTTGATTGGTACATACCATTTCATTTAATGCATTTTATTTCTTCATTTCTTTCTTCTTCTTCTCCTTCTTCTTTTTCTTTTTTGATCAATGAGTTAAAGATTGGTGGTTAGCATTGATTAGGGAGGTTTAATCTTCCTTGATTCAAATCTAATTCATCTTGATCATGGATCAAGTGAATGGCTTTGCATTAAGGATAAATTGCTTTCTAAATCATGCAAAGGACCTAAATCAATACAAGATCATTTCTCATCTTCTTTTTGGCATGGCAAGTTGTTGGAGTTTGATTCACTAATCAAGACCTCTAACTTGTGTTGTTACCTACATTGTTATTGACCGGCCTCAGATAGTTGTGACTTCTACATAAGTCCAATTACGATTGCTTAACATAGCGCTAAATTTGCCTTATGGCAAGCTAACTACTAACACTAACCATTAACCATTAACATTTAATTCTTGCTTTTTACATTTATGCAATTTACTATTCTTGTACATATTATTCATTTTCTTTTCCCCCTTTGCTCACTTGAGCACATGTTTATGTTAATGCAATTTGCCTTTTGCTCACTTGAGCACATAATTGTGTATATATTATTGTGTTTGTGTTTTATTTTGTTTGTTGTGGACCAAATGCAAAGAAATGGACAAATGGACTTAGTTTCTAGGACTTTCCCTATACAAATTGGAGTAAAAGGACCTTCATGTTGAAGATGGATTAGAAGGACCAAACCTCTAAACTCACCCTTATACATCCTTGATTTGCTTCATAAAACTCTTTGATGTGTGTGCTCTTGTGCTAGGGAATTCTATGAGAGCTCAAATTGAAGAACCATTGCCATGTTCATCCAAAGTGAAAGATACAAGATACATTGAGGATCTTCTAAGAAGCTTGTTTGATTGTGTTGATTGCTTGAGCTTACTAATATTATGCTTGCATATTCCAAAGGATGGGAGCTACTTGGATCATCAATATGATCTCAAGAGAGGAACTCCATTTGTGGTCTTGTTTCTTATCCCTTATCTCTTGTATGATTAGGAATTTAGCCATTCTTCTTCTTCCCTCCACTCTAACCCAAGCCAAAACTTTTGTGCAAACATTTAACACTTCTTTTCAAACATTAGAAACCTAAGCCTTATGCTTTTGATTTTCAAACTTTCTTTTCATAACACTTATTTTGAATTGAACTTCTAAGTCAAACTTTGACCATATTTTGTACATACTTTTCATTGGTAAATACCACTCATTCAAATGTCTTTTTGTGGTTTCAACGGCCACTTTCTTAATCAAATTTTTCATAACCTTTAGCTATTAGGTTTGAGTTATCCTTTAGGTAGATGTAATACTCACCTATATCCTTAGTGATGGACAATGAGTCTTCCATGCTTATTATAGGGTTAACCCCTCACTAGCATGTTGAAGCTATCCTCACATGGTGGACTTATGGTTTTAGGTTGAGTTTTCTCCCTTGGATAACAAAAGATCTTAAGGCTTTTGGACCAATCAATTCACCAACTCATTTTGATGTTTTTACCCCGAACTACGAGGTTTTGATCCTAATCTTTTTTAAGATGGTACGTAGGCAATGGGTTTATCCATCCAAACACAAAAATGTAAATAACTTGTATATTCTCTTCTCATCTCTTCAATCATGTTTGCACAAACAAATTTTCACAAAATACCAACCTTACAACAAATATGAAAAGGGCTCCCTAGGAGTACCTAGGATGTTTTGGATGCTTAAAACCTTCCCATTGCATAACCAACCCCCTTACCCAGATCTCTAACATTTTTACTAATTTTTGATTCGATAAAACTTTTAGGTTTTTGTTCGCTTTCTAACCATTCCTTTGGATAAATAGAAGTGCGGTGGGGACTCGACTTGTATGGTTTACCTTGGATTTAGTCAATATCTCCAATGGTAACGAATACCCCGCTATAGAAAAGTGGCGACTTTGCTGGGGACATTGGCCTAGTGGATTTTGCCTATTTCTCATATTTGTTGTATTGGTGTGTATATTGTTTTGTGACATATTTTGTGCAATTTGGGATTACTTTATTGTATGTAATGATTGAATTGCTTGAATATTAATTCCTTGTATGCTTGGTGATCTTTGTGAGATGAGTTCTATACCCGAACTCGAGTGCACTTAGGATAGGAGAATGGCATAGTCTTGTTGACTTGTGTGGAGTTATTCCTTAGCAAGTTGACTTGCAAGCCCATTCACTTGGTGGAGGTCATGTTGGGATCAATAATGTCACACAAGTAGTTGTGGTTAGACATTACTCTTTCCAATATAGACCTTAGAAGCCAAGGACCTTAGTTTACCAAACCCATCTTGGCCTATTCTTAGGATGTAGTGCGAAAGTCGTTCAAGTGTAAGATTTGATACGATTGTTACGCGATACTACACTCATAAGAGTCTCTCTTGAGAATATTTTTGGAATACGAGTAGTCGTTTCTCCGAGAATATCCGAAAGATGGGATGATGACTATGGGAACCTCTTGTAGAACATGTTTCGCAGGTTTAAACCCTAGTACACTCCCTTTGGGTGGTTCTTAACCGAGACTCCATGCCCGTGACTTGCAACAAACCCTTTATTCATGGTTGATCCGTTCATGTATCCTTAATATCAATGGAACTTGGGTGTTGATAAGGTGTAAACCATAATCCACCAAAATGGATTATTGATATTAAGGATGACATAATATATCCCATGACCTTTGTTTGGTGTGTTTTGCTTGATCCTTGAGTGTGATTGTTGCATTCATGCATTCATGCACCCATTTGCATCCATATCATCAATAATGAGAAAATCTTCGAGGAACTTAAGAGGTCTATTTGCAAATTTTCAGACATGGAAAGACAAAGAAGGAATACGAAGAAGTACAGTTTCAGACAACCCAACTTGAAAGAGCTAAGGAATTTGACATCCTATGTATTAGATCCCTTAGGTTTCAAGGCTCGTTTTGGGAAGCTTCTATCTATATTGACTACTCCAGTGGACGAAGGATTGATGAGTGTATTGGTGCAGTTTTATGATCCCTTGTACCGTTTCTTCACATTTCCAGATTTTCAGCTTCTGCCTACGCTTGAGGAGTATGCCTACCTTGTGGGTATACCTATTCTAGATCAGTTGCCGTTCAGTGGCTTAGAGAGTATTCCTACTTCTCAAGAGGTAACTGATATGTTGCATATAGATGAATCTCTGGTTGGTGCTCATATGACTACCAAAGGTGGAATTCAAGGTCTCCCTTCTGAGTTCCTCATTGCTCAAGCTACTATGTATGGGAAGGCCATGAGTGAGGACGCCTTTGAAGCCATATTTGTGCTTCTCATATATGGGCTAGTGTTATTCCCCAACATCGACAAGTTCGTGGATGTGAACGCTATTAGGATTTTCTCTACTCTTAATCCCGTTCCGACTCTGTTGGGTGACACTTACTTCTCTTTGCATATGAGGAATGCAAAGGGTGGTGGTACCATTGTGTCCTGTTTGCCTCTGCTGTACAAGTGGTTTATTTCGCACTTGCCGCAGACGGTCGCCTTCAAGTTGAACAAAGGATGTCTACGGTGGTCCACGAGACTTATGTCTCTCACTAATGATGATATCATTTGGTACAACCGTGTGTATGATGGTGTGCAAATTATCGACTCTTGTGGTGAATTCTCCAATGTGCCTCTTCTTGGTACATGTGGTGGGATTAACTACAACCCTATTTTGGCACGTCGTCAGCTTGGGTTCCCCCTAAAGGATAAACCCAATAACATTCTGTTGGAGGGTGTGTTCTTTCAGGAGGGTAAAGATCCCCAAGGCTTGAAGGGCAGGATGGTCCGCGCTTGGCGCAAGATCCATAGGAAAGGAAGGAAGGAGCTAGGTTCGAAGAACTGTATCGCTTTGGAGCCTTATACTTCTTGGGTTAGAAGGAGAGCTTCCGAGTACCTCATGCCTTACGAGTATCCAAGACCTACACCATTGGTTGTGGATGGGCCTTCAACCCCCCTGATCAAGGAGTAGAGGAGTTGAGAGACGAAGATTGTTCACGTGCTTGGATCCGTGAACGAGAGGAGTTGCTTCAGCAGATCAAGGAGAAGGATGCTTTGATAGAGTTCCTCGAGCACCAGGTTATAGATGATCCTGATGATGCATGCACTTCTCTACTTCCTCAGTCTTCCAAGTTTTGGAAGAGGAAGTACGATTGACTAGCCAAGGAGAAGGCAGACATGGAGGCAGCCTACGAGAGAGAGGTGAAGAGGCTTCGTGCGTCTTATCTTCCTGTGTCCAGAGCTTTAGATGATTGCTTCTAGGGTTCCATAGGATGTTCATCTTCCTTTCCTCTTGTATTTGGTTACCAAGACTGTACTTCTTTGGTGTAAAAATATTTTCCAGATATTATTGATGAGATATTTCCATATGTGATAAATGTTTAATATTTCCAATATTTGCAAATAGAACTCTAAAAGTTCCTCTGATAAATAAAAACAAATCATATGCACCAGCATTGCATGCATCATGTGCATCAGCAGGTTTTGCTCCAGGCATCTTGTTCTATGGTCTAACTCTGTGTTCTTCATTTATTTTGAAGACAAGCTGACTCACTGATACTATACCAGAGCCAATATTTCGAGACTGATGGATCATTTGGAACAAGAGAATCGCGAGCTTAAGGAGGAAGTAGCCAGATTGACTGCCCTGATGGAGTCATTCATGGTTGCCCAGAGCCAGTCTTCTCCGACACCTTCAACTCCTCCCCAGAGGACAGTCTTCTATGAGATTGTCTCTTTAGCTGTGCCTGCGGCCAGCGCACACTTTTCTCCAACGACCATGCCAGCCGGATTTCCGTGGGGGATGTCTCCCAATTTCATGCCTGAGGGTCCTGCACCCACTTTTTCTTCTCTGCTGGCATCTAGCCCGGTCCTTGTTGTTCTGCCTCCTATCGTGAATACTATGCCCAGAGTAGACGACACCATCTATCATTCTGAGTCGTCTGAGGGCCCAGATGTCTATGAAAAGATGGACGCTATGAACGATCAATTTCTTGAGCTTCGCAAGGAATTGAAAACTCTCAGAGGAAAGGATATAACCGGCAAGTCTGGTGTCGAACTCTGCTTGGTCCCTAATGTGAAGATCCCTGTAAAATTCAAGGTCCCTGACTTTGAAAATTACAAGGGAAATACTTGTCCTCTCAGCCACCTGGTCATGTATGCCAGGAAAATGTCGACTCAGACCGACAACGACCAACTGCTCATCCACTACTTTCAGGACAGTTTGTCCGGTGTTGCCTTGCGTTGGTACATGGGTTTAGACAGTGCGAACATCCGATCCTTCAACGACCTTGGCGAAGCCTTCGTCAAGAAATACAAGTACAAAATGGATATGGCTCCCGATAGGGATCAATTGAGGGCCATGTCCCAGAAGGACAAAGAAACATTCAAAGAATACGCCTAGAGGTGGCGAGAGGTAGCAACACAAATCGTGCCTCCGCTTGAAGAGAAAGAGATGACCAAGATCTTTTTGAAGACCTTGAGTTCTTTTTACTATGAGTGGATGATTGCCAGCGCTCCTTCTGACTTCACCGAGATGGTGAACATGGGGATGCGTCTAGAAGAAGGGGTCAGGGAAGGGCGCCTGACCAGAGAAGAAGGCTCTTCTGCCAAACGGTATGGGATGTTTGGGAAGAAGAAAGATGGAGAGGCACATGCTGTGACTTCCCATGTGAAACCAAGAAGACCCTCTGTAAGGAAGAAGACCGTGCGTCCTGGAGGTAACCAGCATCAAGTGGCTCATATAGCACCTGTTTTTAGAGATAATCAACAACTTCAGCATCATAATAGTAATCAGCAACAACCTCATCCGCAATATCAACAACAACAGCACCGTCCGTAACAGCAAACCTACTAGCCTCGAAACAGTAATCAAGCCAGCACAAGTTACGAGAGGAAAAGGGTCACCTTCGATCCTATTCCTATGACATATGCAAAGTTATATCCCTCTTTGATAGAGAGGAAGTTGATTACTCCACGAGACCCACCGGCTATACCTACCAACCCCCAGTGGTGGTATAAGCCTGAATTACATTATGTTTATCATTCCGGTGCTCCCGGACATGACGTGGAAAATTGCTACCCTTTGAAGACCAAGGTTCAAGACCTTGTGAGATGTGGCATTCTGTGTTTCGAGGACGTAGGTCCTAATGTGAAGAAGAACTCATTGCCCGAGCATGGGAAATCTGTTAACATGGTCCAGGGCTGCCCTGGCAAGTACAAGGTCAAATATGTCAGTCATATTCGACAGTCTCTAGTCGAGATGCATAGATTGCTGTGTGATTACAGCCATTATGAGCATGATCATGATAGATGCCGAGTTTGTTCTGTCAATCAAAGAGGTTGTCGCCAAGCACGCAAAGATGTTCAAGAAATGCTGGATGAAGGAGTCATTGAGATCCTTCAAAACATAAATGTTGACGAAGATGCTGATGAAGTCAACGTAATTTCTCCAGTATTCTGGATCCCCGAGCCTGTTGTCATCAAGTATGACGGTAGAAAGCAAAAGGCTTCTCCTGCTTTGACCATTAAGCCAGCTGGCCCTGTACCGTATTCTTCCGAGAAGGCGGTCCCATATCGCTACAATGTTGTAGCATTGGAGAATAGGAAATAGGTGCCCCTGCCCTCTTCATCTGTTATTAATATTGCCGACATCAATGGCCTGACCCGCAACGGTCGTGTTTTCTAGGCTCCGCCGAAATCCCAAGCTGATGTTCGAAGGAATGATACTGCTGATTATGCTGAACCCCCGATTAGGAATGCTGTGAACGCTCCGAATCCGGCACTTGTTGCTAAACCTGCCTCTATGTTGAAAACTTTTGTCTCTGCTGACCCGAGTGACAATACGAAAGAAGACTGTGATGAGATGCTGAGGCTCATCAAGAGAAGTGAGTATAACGTTATAGATCAACTTCTACAGATGCCATCCAAAATCTCTGTACTATCCTTGCTGATGAATTCAGAACCACAACGAGAAGCTCCGCAGAAGGTTTTGGATGTGGCGTACGTGGATCACGATGTCACGATTGAACAATTCAAAAGTATTGTTGCAAACATCACCGCTTGTAACAATTTAAGTTTTTGTGATGCTGATCTCCCCGAGGAGGGAAGAGACCACAACCTGGCGTTACACATATCTATGAGCTGCAAAGATGACGCCATGTCCAATGTGCTGGTGGACACTGGGTCATCATTGAATGTGTTTCCGAAATCCACTCTTGCAAAGTTATCATATCAGGGGCCTCCTATGAGGCAGAGTGGAGTAGTTGTGAAAGCTTTCGATGGGTCTCGCAAAATTGTGATTGGAGAGGTTGATCTCCCAGTCAAAATTGGACCAAGTGATTTCCAAATTACCCTCCAGTTTATGGACATTCACCCATTGTATAATTGTATTTTAGGCAGACCATGGATTCACAAGGCAGGCGGCGTGACATCCACCCTACACCAGAAAACTGAAGTTTGTGAAAAATAAGAAGCTGGTGGTGGTAGGGGGAGAAAAGGGTCTCCTGTTTAGCCATTTGTCTTCCTTCTCTTATATAGATGTTGAGGATGAAGTTAGAACGCCGTTCCAAGCTTTATCTATTGTTGAATCTATTAAGAAGGGAACTTCTTCGTTTGCTTCCTATAAAGATGCAAAGTTGGCCATTGAGCATGGTGCAACTGCTGGTTTGGGGCAAATGATTGAGTTGGAAGACAACAAATCCCGGGATGGCATAGGCTTTTCTTCTGGTGTCTTCAACAAGCAAGGGCTGTTCAGGAGTGGTGGATTTATCCACACTAGTCAAGATGAAGAGGCTGTTGCCATTCTGGAAGAAGATGAAGAGGATTCTGGCAACTTCATCATCCCTAGAGGGATCTGCAATAATTGGGTCACTAATGTTCATTGTGTTTAAAAACCCTTCTCCCATGCCAAAAGGAGAAGTGATGACATTGTTGATGTAACACCCTTCTAAAATACCCCAATAATTTAATTAAATATCGAAATACAACATCAGAGTAATTATGCAGTTAAGGGTGTCACACAATCACCTCACACCATGTTCCAAAATAACAGTCATGCTCTTTATTTAATCAAATAAACATTTGCATAAATCGCAGCGGATATAAATCAAATCAATCAAAACATGTAACACATTACATGTAAAATGGTTCACAACCAACAGTAAAACATTTAAAACATCCCGTCCCGATGTTACATCTATCAGAGCATGACCCACTAAGGAACTACTCTAGACTCCAAGTACTAGCTCCTACTCAATCACTGCTCGTTACCTGAAAAACAGTTGTAAGGGTGAGTTCCTCAATCGATATAATAAGTATTATAAAATATCATGTCATGTTAAGTAATTTAACACACTTCATCACCCTAATCCAAACATATATTCAGTAACAGCACATCAACTCAACATAATACTCAACACCAACACAGACACGCGTATAATATTGGAATACATCCATTCATATTATACGCCATACATATATTATGCAATGAGACTCCATGCATGCGGTACCGACTATTTGTGAACATATAGTTCAACCTCACCGTCCAAATCCAGGCACGGCTACCAAGCTCACTAGTCCCACTCATTTGAGACATAGTGACTCACTCACTAATTCCTCACCATGGGAATTAGCTACCACCCCAAGGGCTATGCTATGCACGCTAATCACCTAGCATGCAAACATCAACAAAAATCAAAATGATTTACTCACTAATTCCTCACCATGGGAATTAGCTACCACCATAAAGGCCATAATATGCATGCTAATCACCTAGCAATGCAACAACAACAACAATTCAAGAATAGACATATGCTCGCACTCTAAGCCATAAAACAGTCTATTCACAAATGCATACATAACTGATACATTCACAGCATCATGCATACCATCACACATCATCAACACATTTTATCACAAAAGCATATCATATCATGCCACATAATCAAACACAGTATTAGCACACTCTACTAATACCTATACTACTCAAAACAACGGGAAATGGTCCCTACTACGTCATACATCAGCTAAGTTACATCACTCAGCCTAAACAACCAAAAACTGCACAACAACAGTTCAGAAAAACCATAAGTCTGCCCATACGCGTATTGCCTATGCCCATACGCGTATTGCCCATTCCTGACCAAGTCCATACGCGTATTGCCCACGCCCATACGCGTATGCTACGCGTACCACATCCTCATACGCGTACCAACAGAGACAATTTCATGTTCAAAACATCATCTTTTTCACTCATACGCGTATGGTATACCCCATACGCGTACCACTCATGGGATACGCGCACCACACGCGTATGGCGCGTACCAGCGCCAAAACTCCCTTTTCTAAGCCATCCCATACGCGTATTGCCTAGTGCCATACGCGTATGACCAGAATCCAGTTTTCCAGATCTGCTATGGGTTTTCTCTGCTACGAGATCTCTACAATCCCAACCTTCTACAGTTCAATTTTCGTACATGTTCGTTCGTTTTATCAATTACAGATCATACACATTCGGCTTCCCAAATCGCTAACCTTACTACCTCTAATTCCTACGAATTTTCATCAATTATCATCCAAATTCGTTCATCAAATATTTCACAATTTCAGCATGCATCATTCAAATCAGAGTCAAAATCCATGGTTTATCACTACCCATTACATGTTATCCCATAAGACCCATCAAACGACGATAAACCCCCCTTACCTGAGTTAATCCGGCAATTCCGTTAGCTTCAAGCTTTTCCCCTTCTCTTGCTCTGCCTCTTTGCCCTTTTCCACTTTCAGCTGCTTCTCTGTTTTCCTTTTCACGTGAAAACCTTTTTCCAAAAAAATTGGGACTTTTTATTATTCCCACTTATATACTCCAATAATAAAATCCAATAATATTATTCCAATAATAATAATAATCCAATAATATTCAAATTATTTAATTAAATTAATAAATATAATATTAACTTAAATTAAATAATTATCTTAATTTTATCGGGGTGTTACAACTCTCCCCCACTAAAAGAGTTTTCGTCCTCGAAAACATACCTCAAGTAAATAACTCCGGATAAGACTCCTTCATCTGACTCTCAAGTTCCCAAGTTACATTGCCACCTGCTGGTCCTCCCCAAGCTACCTTCACCAAGGCAATCTCTTTACCACGCAACTGCTTCAACTCTCGATCCTCGATCCTCATAGGTGATGTTTCAACAGTCAGGTTATCTCTCACCTGTACATCATCTATTTGGACTACATGCGACGGATCATGAATGTACCTCCTCAACTGAGACACATGAAAAACCTCATGCAAATTCGCAAGCGACGGCGGTAAAGCGACACGATAGGCTACTTCCCCTATCCTCTCCAAAATCTGATAAGGACCAATAAATCGAGGTGTCAATTTCTTCGACTTCAAAGCTCGACCAACACCAGTTATCGGAGTAACACGAAGAAACACATGATCTCCCTCTTGGAACTCAAGTGACTTCCTCCTCTTGTCATGATAACTCTTCTGACGACTCTGAGCAATTCTCATATTCTCCTAAATCATCTTAATCTTTTCCGTAGTTTGTTGAACAATCTCCGGTCCAACCACAGCACTCTCACCGGACTCATACCAACATAAAGGTGTCCGACATCTCCTACCATACAAAGCTTCAAACGGTGCCATACCAATGCTAGAATGAAAACTATTGTTGTAGGTAAACTTAATCAAAGGTAAGTAACAATCCCAAGCACCTCCTTTTTCCAAAACACAAGCCCTCAAAAGATCCTCTAGTGACTGAATCGTCCTCTCAGTCTGACCATCAGTCTGCGGATGATATGCAGAACTCAATCTCAGCTTAGTTCCCAAAGCCTTCTGCAAACCTTCCCAAAACTTCGATGTAAATCTAGGATCTCTGTCCGAAACAATACTCGACGGAATACCATGCAAACTTACAATCTTCTCAATATACAACTCAGCCAATCTCTCTAACGGATAATCCATTCTGATCGGAATGAAATGAGTCGATTTTGTCAATCTGTCTACAATCACCCAAATAGCTTCAAAATTCTTATTTGTCCTCGGTAAACCAGAAACAAAATCCATACTGATACTATCCCACTTCCACTCTGGAATAGCCAACGGTTGCATTAGCCCAGACGGCTTCTGATGCTCAATCTTCGACTTCTGACAAGTCAAACAGGAATAAACAAAACTCGCAATTTCTCTTTTCATTCCCGGCCACCAAAATAACTTTTTCAAATCATGATACATCTTCGTAGCTCCAGGATGAATACTCAGACCACTACGATGTCCTTCCTCCAGAATACTCTTCTTAAGTTCGGTAACATCCGGAATACACACCCGACTACCATATTTCAAAATACCATTCTCATCAACTCGGAATTCACCACCTTGACCTTGATTCACTAGAGTCAACTTATCAACCAAAAACACATCGGATTTCTGACCCTCTCTAATCTCCTCCAGAATACTACTCGTTAACTTCAACATTCCCAATTTAACACTCTTGTGAGTACTCTCACACACCAAACTCAAGTCTCTAAACTGTTCAATCAAATCCAATTCCTTAACCATTAACATAGACATATGTAATGATTTCCGACTCAATGCATCAGCCACTACGTTTGCTTTACCCGGATGGTAATTCAAACCAAAGTCATAATCCTTCAGAAATTCTAACTGTAACACCCCAATTAAAATAAGCTAATTATTTAATTTAAATTAATATTTTATTTATTAATTTAATTGAATAATTGGAAGTTTGGATTAATATTATTATTTTTGGGAATAATAATTATTGGGATTATTATTATTGGATTATTATTTTATAATTGGAATAAAAGTGGAAATCAGTAAAAAGGTCCCATTTGGTAAAAAGGTTTATTGTTTTCACGTGAAAAAGGAAAAAGAGGCAGAACGGGGAAAAGGGCAAAAAGAGAACCAGAGAACAAGGAATTGAAGGGAGGAAAAGCTTGAAGCTGCAGAATTTGCCGGATTAACTCAGGTAAGGGGGGTTTATCATCAATTAACGGGTATTATGGGATGATATGTACTGGGTAGTAATAACTGTTGTTTTACCTCTGATTTGATTGATGCCTGATGAATCTGTTGAATATTGGGATGAACGAAATTGGGATTTTTATAGTAGGAATTTGATGGGGAAATGTTAGACCTTGTGGAATCGAATAGGATCTGTTTTGTGTTAGACGATAGGAAGGGATTACGTGTGAAATTTGGACTGTAGAAGGTTGGATCGGATAGGCTTCGTAGCAGAAAGCCATTGCAGATCTGAGAATTCTGATCTCTGGTCATACGCGTATGACTAATGTAACACCCTTCTAAATACCCCAAATTACTATAATTAAAATACACATATATTCATCAGAGTAATTATGCCCCGAAGGGTGTCACACAATCATTTCACTACATTCATCAAATGTCCTGTCATGCTCATTTATTTAAATCAAAATAAGGTCTTTTGCATAATCCGCAGCGGAATCAAATTCAACATCAATGTAAAACATGTAACACTATACATGTAAATCATCCAACAACCAATATCAAATTAATTAAAACATTCCCTCCCGATGTTACATCTATCAGAGCATGACCCATAAGAAACTACTCTAGACTCCAAGCATAAGCTTCTACTCAACTCATTTCTCGTTACCTGAAAAATAGGCGTAAGGGTGAGTTTCTCAATCAATATAATAAGCATTATAGAACAACATGTAATGCCAAGTAATTAACATATTAATTCACCCTAATTAGACTACGCATTCAGCAACAGTAATATCCATTCAACCATCATACTCAACAGTACAAACTCCATCATATTCAATCATTAACAACACAACACACAACACACAACACACATATGATACTGGAATACATCCATTCATATCATATGCCATACATTCATTATGCAATGAGACTCTATGCATGCGGTACCGACTATGTGTGAACATATAGTTCAACCTCACCGTCCAAATCCAGGCACGGCTACCAAGCTCACTAGTCTCACTCATTTGAGACATAGTGACTCACTCACTAATTCCTCACCATGGGAATTAGCTACCACCCCAAATGGGCCATGAAATGCACGCTAATCACCTAGCATGCAAACAATCAACAACAGTCCAATAATGACTAAACTCACTAATTCCTCACCATGGGAATTAGCTACCACCCCATATGGGCCACAATGTGCAAGCTAATCACCTAGTCAATGCAACCTCAACAATAATCAAGAATAGACACATGCTCACACTCTAAGCCACACAACAGTCTATTCGCAAACGCATAGATTCACAACATCATGTATACCATCACAAATCATCAACAAAATTAATCACAACAGCATATCATATCATGCCACATAATCAAACACAGTATTAGCTCACTCTACTAATACCTATACCACTCAAAACAACGGGGAATGATCCCTACAACATCATATCTCAGCTAAGTACATTACTCAGCCTAAACACCCAAAAACTGCACAACAACAATTCAGGAAAATTCCCACTCTGCCCATACGCGTACTGCCCATGCCATACGCGTATTGCCCAAACCTGGCCAACTCCATACGCGTATTGCCCACTCTCATACGCGTATTGCGCATTTCCTCGCCCAACTCATACGCGTCTCACCTGTCTCATACGCGTATGCTACGCGTAACAATCTCCCATTACGCGTACCACCAGAGACCAATTTACGTTCAAAATGTCATCTTTTTCTCCCATACGCGTAAGGTTTCCCCCCATACGCGTACCAACATCTCATACGCGTATTGCCTAGTGCCATACGCGTATGACCAGAGATCAGAATTCTCAGATCTGCAATGGCTTTCTGCTACGAAGCCTATCCGATCCAACCTTCTACAGTCCAAATTTCACACGTAATCCCTTCCTATCGTCTAACACAAAACAGATCCTATTCGATTCCACAAGGTCTAACATTTCCCCATCAAATTCCTACTATAAAAATCCCAATTTCGTTCATCCCAATATTCAACAGATTCATCAGGCATCAATCAAATCAGAGGTAAAACAACAGTTATTACTACCCAGTACATATCATCCCATAATACCCGTTAATTGATGATAAACCCCCCTTACCTGAGTTAATCCGGCAAATTCTGCAGCTTCAAGCTTTTCCTCCCTTCAATTCCTTGTTCTCTGGTTCTCTTTTTGCCCTTTTCCCCGTTCTGCCTCTTTTTCCTTTTTCACGTGAAAACAATAAACCTTTTTACCAAATGGGACCTTTTTACTGATTTCCACTTTTATTCCAATTATAAAATAATAATCCAATAATAATAATCCCAATAATTATTATTCCCAAAAATAATAATATTAATCCAAACTTCCAATTATTCAATTAAATTAATAAATAAAATATTAATTTAAATTAAATAATTAGCTTATTTTAATTGGGGTGTTACAACTCTCCCCCACTAAAAGAGTTTTCGTCCTCGAAAACATACCTCAAGCGAACAACTCCGGATAAGACTCCTTCATCTGGCTCTCCAGTTCCCAAGTCACATTGCCACCTGCTGGTCCTCCCCAAGCTACCTTCACTAAGGCAATCTCTTTACCCCGCAACTGCTTCAACTCTCGATCCTCGATCCTCATAGGTGATGTTTCAACAGTCAGGTTATCTCTCACCTGTACATCATCTACTTGGACTACATGCGACGGATCATGAACGTATCTCCTCAACTGAGACACATGAAAAACATCATGCAAATTCGCAAGCGACGGCGGTAAAGCGATACGATAGGCTACCTTTCCTATCCTCTCTAAAATCTGATAAGGACCAATAAATCGAGGTGTCAACTTCTTCGACTTCAAAGCTCGACCAACACCAGTTATCGGAGTAACACGAAGAAACACGTGATCTCCCTCTCGGAACTCAAGTGACTTCCTCCTCTTATCATGATAACTCTTCTGACGACTCTGAGCAATTCTCATCTTCTCCTGAATCATCTTAATCTTTTCTGTAGTTTGTTGAACAATCTCCGGTCCAACCACAGCACTCTCACCGGACTCATACCAACATAAAGGTGTCCGACATCTCCTACCATACAAAGCTTCAAACGGTGCCATACCAATACTCGAATGAAAACTATTGTTGTAGGTAAACTCAATCAAAGGCAAATAACAATCCCAAGCACCTCCTTTTTCCAAAACACAAGCTCTCAGAAGATCCTCTAGTGACTGAATCGTCCTCTCCGTCTGACCATCAGTCTGCGGATGATATGCAGAACTCAATCTCAGCTTAGTTCCCAAAGCCCTCTGCAAACCTTCCCAGAACTTCGATGTAAATCTAGGATCTCTGTCCGAAACAATACTCGATGGAATACCATGCAAACTTACAATCTTCTCAATATACAACTCGGCTAATCTCTCTAATGGATAATCCATTCTGATCGGAATGAAATGAGCCGACTTCGTCAATCTATCAACAATCACCCAAATAGCCTCAAAATTCTTACTTGTCCTCGGCAAACCAGAAACAAAATCCATACTGATACTATCCCACTTCCACTCTGGAATAGCCAACGGTCGCATTAGCCCAGACGGCTTCTGATGCTCAATCTTTGACTTCTGACAAGTCAAACAGGAATAAACAAAACTCGCAATTTCTCTCTTCATTCCCGGCCACCAAAATAACTTCTTCAAATCATGGTACATCTTCGTAGCTCCAGGATGAATACTCAAACCACTACGATGTCCTTCTTCAAGAATGCTCTTCTTAAGCTCTATAACATCTGGAATACACACCCGACTACCAAATTTCAAAATACCATTCTCATCAACTCTGAATTCACCACCTTGACCTTGATTCACTAAAGTCAACTTATCAACCAAAAGCATATCGGATTTCTGACCCTCTCTGATCTCATCCAGAATACCACTCGTTAACTTCAACATTCCCAATTTAACACTATTGTGAGTACTCTCACACACCAAACTCAAGTCTCGAAACTGCTCAATTAAATCCAATTCTCTAACCATTAACATAGATATATGCAATGATTTCCGACTCAATGCATCTGCTACCACGTTTGCTTTACCCGGATGGTAATTCAAACCAAAATCATAATCCTTCAGAAATTCTAACCATCTCCTCTGTCTCATATTCAGCTCTTTCTGATCAAACAAATACTTCAAACTTTTATGGTCACTGAAAACTTCAAATCTTGACCCATACAAATAATGTCTCCATAACTTAAGAACAAACACCACGGCTGCCAACTCTAAATCATGTGTCGGATAGTTCCTTTCATGAACCCTTAGCTGTCTCGAAGCATAAGCTATAACCTGCTTATTCTGCATCAATACACCACCTAAACCCAACAATGAAGCATCACAGTAAACTTCAAATAGTTCCGACGAACTCGGTAATATCAGAATAGGAGCAGTAGTCAACCTTTTCTTTAACTCTTGGAAACCTTCTTCACATTTTGAATCCCAAACAAACGCTTGTCCCTTTCTAGTTAACATTGTCAATGGTAACGCCAACTTAGAAAATCCTTCAATAAACTTCCTATAATAACCAGCCAAACCAAGAAAACTCCTTATCTCAGAAACTGACTTCGGAGCTTCCCACTTAGATACCGCTTCTATCTTAGAAGGATCAACGGCAACACCACCTCTGGAAATCACATGGCCAAGAAAACTAACTTCTTCTAACCAAAATTCACACTTTGACAGTTTAGCAAATAACTTCTTTTCTCGTAGAACTTCCAATACCACTCTCAAATGTTCAGCATGCTCTTCTTCAGATTTCGAATACACCAAAATGTCATCAATGAACACCACAACAAACTGATCTAGATACGGATGAAAAATCCTATTCATATACTCCATGAATACTCCAGGCGCATTAGTCACACCAAAAGGCATTACAGAATACTCATAATGTCCATACCTTGTTCTGAAAGCAGTCTTCTGAATATCTTCAGTTTTCACACGTATCTGATGATATCCAGATCTCAAATCTATCTTGCTGAACACACTTGCACCAACCAACTGATCCATCAAATCATCAATCCTCGGCAAAGGATACCGATTCTTGATCGTCACTTTATTCAGTTGCCTGTAGTCCACACACAACCTCATAGTACCTTCTTTCTTCTTAACCAACAACACTGGTGCACCCCATGGTGACACACTAGGACGAATAAATTTCTTATCCAACAAATCTTCCAACTGACTTTTCAATTCAGCTAGCTCAACAGCAGACATACGATACGGAGCCATCGATATCGGCCTAGTACCAGGTACCAAATCAATCGAGAACTCAACTTCACGTTCTGGTGGAAATTCGTTCACCTCTTCCGGAAACACATCAGGAAAATCACACACCACAGCGAGGTCGCCAATCACCAGTTTATCTTTAGCTTCCAAAGTCGCTAACAGCATAAACAACTCCGCTCCCTCTGCTACTTCCTCATTCACCTGCCTTGCTGATAGAAACAAACTCTTTCCTTCTTCAATCTCAGGGAATATCACTGTCTTATCAAAACAGTTGATAGAAACTCGGTTAGACACCAACCAGTTCATACCCAGAATAACATCAATCTGCACTAGTGGAAGACACACCAGGTCTATCCCAAAGTCTCTACCAAAAATACTCAAGGGACAACTTAGACAAACTGAAGTAGTAGTTACTGAACCCTTCGCAGGAGTATCAATCACCATACTTCCAAGCATCTTAGATATTTCTAACTTAAGCTTCACAGCACAATCCAAAGATATAAAAGAATGAGTAGCACCGGTGTCAATAATAGCTACAAGAGGAAAGCCATTAATATAACACGTACCTCGGATCAAACGATCATCTGCAGAAGTCTCGGAACCTGATAAAGCAAAGACCTTGCCTCCTGACTGATTCTCTTTCTTCGGCTTAGGACACTGTGGACTGATATGACCCAACTCTCCACAGTTGAAACAAGTCACAGTCTTCAACCGGCAATCTGCAGCTAAATGACCACCTTTTCCACACTTGAAACACTTCTTCTCATTACTGGTACACTCATGGATACGATGTCCAGCCTGACCACATCTGTAACATTTAGCAGGAGCACTAGAGTCTCCCCCACTAGGCCTCTTCATCCCACTCTGTCTCTGAAAACCTTTGCCAGCTGCATACGGTTTTCCACGATCAATCTGATTCTTACCTTTCCTATCAACCCTTTGCTGACAGCTCTCTGCTCTAGCCTTGGAATCCTGTTCAAATATTCTGCAACAGTCAACCAAATCAGAAAACACCCTGATTCGCTGACATCCAATTGCCTGCTTGATCTCGGGACGTAACCCGTTCTCAAACTTCACACACTTTGAAAATTCCCCAGCAGCCTCAGCATAGGGAGTATAATACTTTGACAACTCTGTGAACTTCGCAGCATACTCAGTAACCGACCTGTTACCCTGTTTCAATTCCAAGAATTCTATTTCTTTCTTTCCTCTGACATCCTCGGGAAAATACTTCCTCAGAAATCTCTCTCTGAACACAGCCCAAGAAATATCAGCATTTCCAGCAGTTTCCAACTCAGTGCGGGTAGCAACCCACCAATCATCAGCCTCCTCTGACAGCATATGTGTACCGAACCTGACCTTCTGGTTATCAGCACACTCAGTTACTCGGAAGATTCTCTCTATCTCCTTCAACCACTTCTGAGCACCATCTGGATCGTATGCTCCCTTGAACATTGGAGGATTGTTCTTCTGGAACTCACTCAACTGACGAGCAGCTCCCATTCCCATAACATTCGGATTTCCTCCAAGTACTCCAGCTAGCATACCCAGAGCCTCAGCAATTGCAGCATCATCTCTACCTCTTCCAACCATCTCTATTCTGAAAACCCAAACAAGCTAAACAAATAAGTACTGATAGGGTTACACAACACCTATCCCGTACAGGGGAAACAGAATAACTACGACTCGACACGACCGACTATGCTCTGATACCACTAATGTAACACCCTTCTAAATACCCCAAATTACTATAATTAAAATACACATATATTCATCAGAGTAATTATGCCCCGAAGGGTGTCACACAATCATTTCACTACATTCATCAAATGTCCTGTCATGCTCATTTATTTAAATCAAAATAAGGTCTTTTGCATAATCCGCAGCGGAATCAAATTCAACATCAATGTAAAACATGTAACACTATACATGTAAATCATCCAACAACCAATATCAAATTAATTAAAACATTCCCTCCCGATGTTACATCTATCAGAGCATGACCCATAAGAAACTACTCTAGACTCCAAGCATAAGCTTCTACTCAACTCATTTCTCGTTACCTGAAAAATAGGCGTAAGGGTGAGTTTCTCAATCAATATAATAAGCATTATAGAACAACATGTAATGCCAAGTAATTAACATATTAATTCACCCTAATTAGATTACGCATTCAGCAACAGTAATATCCATTCAACCATCATACTCAACAGTACAAACTCCATCATATTCAATCATTAACACACACACACAACACAAACAACCACATATGATACTGGAATACATCCATTCATATCATATGCCATACATTCATTATGCAATGAGACTCTATGCATGCGGTACCGACTATGTGTGAACATATAGTTCAACCTCACCGTCCAAATCCAGCACGGCTACCAAGCTCACTAGTCTCACTCATTTGAGACATAGTGACTCACTCACTAATTCCTCACCATGGGATATTAGCTACCACCCAAATGGGCCATGAAATGCACGCTAATCACCTAGCATGCAAACAATCAACAACAGTCCAATAATGACTAAACTCACTAATTCCTCACCATGGGAATTAGCTACCACCCCATATGGGCCACAATGTGCAAGCTAATCACCTAGTCAATGCAACCTCAACAATAATCAAGAATAGACACATGCTCACACTCTAAGCCACACAACAGTCTATTCGCAAACGCATAGATTCACAACATCATGTATACCATCACAAATCATCAACAAAATTAATCACAACAGCATATCATATCATGCCACATAATCAAACACAGTATTAGCTCACTCTACTAATACCTATACCACTCAAAACAACGGGGAATGATCCCTACAACATCATATCTCAGCTAAGTACATTACTCAGCCTAAACACCCAAAAACTGCACAACAACAATTCAGGAAAATTCCCACTCTGCCCATACGCGTACTGCCCATGCCATACGCGTATTGCCCAAACCTGGCCAACTCCATACGCGTATTGCCCACTCTCATACGCGTATTGCGCATTTCCTCGCCCAACTCATACGCGTCTCACCTGTCTCATACGCGTATGCTACGCGTAACAATCTCCCATTACGCGTACCACCAGAGACCAATTTACGTTCAAAATGTCATCTTTTTCTCCCATACGCGTAAGGTTTCCCCCCATAACGCGTACCAACATCTCATACGCGTATTGCCTAGTGCCATACGCGTATGACCAGAGATCAGAATTCTCAGATCTGCAATGGCTTTCTGCTACGAAGCCTATCCGATCCAACCTTCTACAGTCCAAATTTCACACGTAATCCCTTCCTATCGTCTAACACAAACAGATCCTATTCGATTCCACAAGGTCTAACATTTCCCCATCAAATTCCTACTAGTAAAATCCCAATTTCGTTCATCCCAATATTCAACAGATTCATCAGGCCCATCAAATCAGAGGTAAAACACAGTTATTACTACCCAGTACATATCATCCCATAATACCCGTTAATTGATGATAAACCCCCTTACCTGAGTTAATCCGGCAAATTCTGCAGCTTCAAGCTTTTCCTCCCTTCAATTCCTTGTTCTCTGGTTCTCTTTTTGCCCTTTTCCCCGTTCTGCCTCTTTTTCCTTTTTCACGTGAAAACAATAAACCTTTTTACCAAATGGGACCTTTTTACTGATTTCCACTTTTATTCCAATTATAAAATAAAATCCAATAATAATAATCCAAATAATTATTATTCCCAAAAATAATAATATTAATCCAAACTTCCAATTATTCAATTAAATTAATAAATAAAATATTAATTTAAATTAAATAATTAGCTTATTTTAATTGGGGTGTTACACTAACCATCTCCTTTGTCTCATATTCAGGTCTTTCTGATCAAACAAATACTTTAAACTTTTATGGTCACTGAAAACCTCAAATCTTGACCCGTACAAGTAATGCCTCCATAACTTCAGAACAAACACCACAGCTGCCAACTCGAAATCGTGCGTCGGATAGTTCCTCTCATGAACCCTCAGCTGTCTCGAAGCATAAGCTATAACCTGCTTATTCTGCATCAACACACCACCCAAACCCAACAATGAAGCATCACAATAAACTTCAAATAGTTCCGACGAACTCGGTAATATCAGAATAGGAGCAGTAGTCAACCTTCTCTTTAACTCTTGGAAACCTTCTTCACATTTTGAGTCCCAAACAAACGCTTGCCCCTTTCTAGTCAACATCGTCAACGGTAACGCCAACTTAGAAAATCCCTCAATGAACTTCCTATAATAACCTGCAAGTCCAAGAAAACTTCTTATCTCAGAAACTGACTTCGGAGCTTCCCACTTAGATACCGCTTCTATCTTAGAAGGATCAACAGCAACACCACCTCTTGAAATTACATGACCAAGAAAACTAACCTCTTCTAACCAAAATTCACACTTAGACAGTTTAGCAAATAACTTCTTTTCTCGTAGAACTCTTAAAACCACTCTCAAATGCTCAGCATGCTCTTCTTCAGATTTCGAATACACCAAAATGTCGTCAATAAACACCACAACAAACTGATCTAGGTACGGATGGAAAATCCTATTCATATACTTCATAAATACTCCAGGCGCATTAGTCACACCAAAAGGCATTACAGAATACTCATAATGTCCATACCTTGTTCTGAAAGCAGTCTTCTGAATATCCTCAGTTTTCACACGTATCTGATGATACCCCGATCTCAAATCTATTTTGCTGAACACACTCGCCCCAACCAACTGATCCATTAAATCATCAATCCTCGGCAAAGGATACCGATTCTTGATCGTCACTTTATTCAGTTGCCTGTAGTCCACACACAACCTCATAGTACCTTCTTTCTTCTTAACCAATAACACTGGTGCACCCCACGGTGACACACTCGGACGAATAAATTTCTTATCCAACAGATCTTCCAGCTGACTCTTCAATTCAGATAACTCAACAGCAGACATACGGTACGGAGCCATCGATATCGGCCTTGTACCAGGTACCAAATCAATCGAGAACTCAACTTCACGCTCTGGCGGCAATTCACTCACCTCTTCTGGAAACATATCAGGAAAATCGCACACCACAGCTAGATCGCCAATCATCAGTTTATCTTTAGCCTCCAAAGTCGCTAACAGCATAAACAACTCTGCCCCATCTGCCACTTCCTCATTCACCTGCCTCGCTGATAGAAACAAACTCTTTCCTTCCTCCATCTCAGGAAATATCACAGTCTTCTCAAAACAGTTGATATAAACTCGGTTACACACCAACCAGTTCATACCCAGAATAACATCAATCTGCACTAATGGAAGACACACAAGGTCCATCCTAACGTCTCTACCAAATATACTCAAAGGACAATTTAAACAAACTGAAGTAGTAGTCACTGAACCCTTTGCAGGAGTATCAATCACCATACTTCCATGCATCTCAGATATCTCTAACTTAAGTTTCACAGCACAATCCAAAGATATAAAGGAATGAGTAGCACCGGTGTCAATAATAGCTACAAGAGGAAAACCATTAATATAACACGTACCTCTGATCAAACGATCATCTGCAGAAGTCTCAGAACCCGATAAAGCAAAGACCCTTCCTCCCGACTGATTCTCTTTCTTCGGCTTAGGACACTGTGGACTGATATGACCCACCTCTCCACAGTTGAAACAAGTCACAGTCTTCAACCGGCAATCTGCAGCCAAATGACCACCTTTTCCACATTTGAAACACTTCTTCTCATTACTGGTACACTCATGGATACGATGTCCAGCCTGACCACATCTGAAACACTTAGCAGGAGCACTAGAGTCTCCCCCACTAGGCCTCTTCATCCCACTCTGCCTCTGAAAACCCTTGCCAGCTGCATACGGTTTTCCACGGTCATTCTGATTCTTGCCTTTCCTATCAACCCTCTGCTGATAGCTCTCCGCTCTGGCTTTGGAATCCTGTTCAAAAATCCTGCAACAGTCAACCAAATCAGAAAACACTCTAATCCGCTGATACCCAATAGCCTGCTTAATCTCGGGACGTAACCCGTTCTCAAACTTCACGCATTTTGAAAATTCTCCAGCAGCCTCATTATAGGGAGTGTAATACTTCGACAGCTCTGTGAACTTAGCAGCATACTCAGTAACAGACTTGTTACCCTGCTTCAATTCCAAGAACTCTATCTCTTTCTTTCCTCTGACATCTTCTGGAAAGTACTTCCTCAGAAATCTCTCTCTGAACACAGCCCAAGTGATCTCAGCATTCCCAGCAGCTTCCAACTCAGTGCGGGTAGCAACCCACCAATCATCTGCTTCTTCTGACAGCATATGCGTACCGAACCTGACCTTCTGGTTATCGGCACACTCAGTCACTCGGAAGATCCTCTCGATCTCCTTCAACCACTTCTGAGCGCCATCTGGATCGTATGCTCCCTTGAACATTGGAGGATTGTTCTTCTGGAACTCACTCAGTTGACGAGCAGCTCCCATTCCCACAACATTCGGATTCCCTCCAAGTACTCCAGCTAGCATACCCAAAGCCTCAGCAATTGCAGCATCGTCTCTACCTCTTCCAGCCATCTCTATTCTGAAAGCCCAAACAAACTAAAACAATAAGTACTGATAGGGTTACACAACACCTATCCCGTACAAGGGAAACAGAATAATTACGACTCGACTCGACCGACTATGCTCTGATACCACTAATGTAACACCCTTCTAAAATACCCCAATAATTTAATTAAATATCAAAATACAACATCAGAGTAATTATGCAGTTAAGGGTGTCACACAATCACCTCACACCATGTTCCAAAATAACAGTCATCGCTCTTTATTTAATCAAATAACATTTGCATAAATCGCAGCGGATATAAATCAAATCAATCAAAACATGTAACACATTACATGTAAAATGGTCACAACCAACAGTAAAACATTTAAAACATCTCGTCCCGATGTTACATCTATCAGAGCATGACCCACTAAGGAACTACTCTAGACTCCAAGTACTAGCTCCTACTCAATCACTGCTCGTTACCTGAAAAACAGTTTGTAAGGGTGAGTTCCTCAATCGATATAATAAGTATTATAAAATATCATGTCATGTTAAGTAATTTACACACTTCATCACCCTAATCCAAACATATATTCAGTAACAGCACATCAACTCAACATAATACTCAACACCAACACAGACACGCGTATAATATTGGAATACATCCATTCATATTATACGCCATACTATATTATGCAATGAGACTCCATGCATGCGGTACCGACTATTTGTGAACATATAGTTCAACCTCACCGTCCAAATCCAGGCACGGCTACCAAGCTCACTAGTCCCACTCATTTGAGACATAGTGACTCACTCACTAATTCCTCACCATGGGAATTAGCTACCACCCCAAGGGCTATGCTATGCACGCTAATCACCTAGCATGCAAACATCAACAAAAATCAAAATGATTTACTCACTAATTCCTCACCATGGGAATTAGCTACCACCATAAAGGCCACAATATGCATGCTAATCACCTAGCAATGCAACAACAACAACAATTCAAGAATAGACATATGCTCGCACTCTAAGCCATAAAACAGTCTATTCACAAATGCATACATAACTGATACATTCACAGCATCATGCATACCATCACACATCATCAACACATTTTATCACAAAAGCATATCATATCATGCCACATAATCAAACACAGTATTAGCACACTCTACTAATACCTATACTACTCAAAACAACGGGAAATGATCCCTACTACGTCATACATCAGCTAAGTTACATCACTCAGCCTAAACAACCAAAAACTGCACAACAACAGTTCAGAAAAACCATAAGTCTGCCATACGCATTGCCTATGCCCATACGCGTATTGCCCATTCCTGACCAAGTCCATACGCGTATTGCCCACGCCCATACGCGTATGCTACGCGTACCACATCCTCATACGCGTACCAACAGAGACAATTTCATGTTCAAAACATCATCTTTTTCACTCATACGCGTATGGTATACCCCATACGCGTACCACTCATGGGATACGCGCACCACACGCGTATGGCGCGTACCAGCGCCAAAACTCCTTTTCTAAGCCATCCCATACGCGTATGCCTAGTGCCATACGCGTATGACCAGAATCCAGTTTTCCAGATCTGCTATGGGTTTTCTCTGCTACGAGATCTCTACAATCCCAACCTTCTACAGTTCAATTTTCGTACATGTTCGTTCGTTTTATCAATTACAGATCATACACATTCGGCTTCCCAAATCGCTAACCGACTACCTCTAATTCCTACGAATTTTCATCAATTATCATCCAAATTCGTTCATCAAATATTTCACAATTTCAGCATGCATCATTCAAATCAGAGTCAAAATCCATGGTTTATCACTACCCATTACATGTTATCCCATAAGACCCATCAAACAACGATAAACCCCCCTTACCTGAGTTAATCCGGCAATTCCGTTAGCTTCAAGCTTTTCCCCTTCTCTTGCTCTGCCTCTTTGCCCTTTTCCACTTTCAGCCGCTTCTCTGTTTTCCTTTTCACGTGAAAACCTTTTTCCAAAAAAATTGGGACTTTTTATTATTCCCACTTATATACTCCAATAATAAAATCCAATAATATTATTCCAATAATAATAATAATCCAATAATATTCAAATTATTTAAATTATTAAATATAAATTAACTTAAATTAAATAATTATCTTAATTTTATCGGGGTGTTACAGTTGACGCATAAATACAATGATAATTTTATTCAATAAATTCATGTTAAATGTTTGTTTTTTCCAATTATTTTCCCTTTTCGCTTTTGTATGAAATTGGTGATCACATAAAACCCTAAATAATATATAATATATATATATATATATATATATTATATATATATATATATAATATATATATATATATATATTCTTATATATATATATATATTATATATATATATATATAATTATATATATATAATATAATATATCTATTATATATCTATATATATATATATAATATATATCTATATATATATATATATTATATATATATATATATATTTATATATATATATATATATTATAATATATATATATTATATATAATCTATATATATATAATATATATATATATAATATATAGATATATTAGATAAATATATATATATATATATATAGTACATATATATATATACGATATAATATATAATATATACATCTATCTATATACATGTATATATATATATACATGTATATTATATATTAATCTATATACATGTATATATAATATATATGTATATATATATATATGTATATATATCTATATACGTATATATATATATAGATATCCGTATATACTATTCTATATATATATATATATATATATATCTATATATATATCTATAAGAGAGAGAGAGAGAGACGAGAGAGGAGAGAAGAGAGAGGAGAGAGAGAGAGAGAGAGCAGAGAGAGAGAGAGAGAGAGAGCGGGAGAGAAGAGAGAGAGAGAGAGAGAGAGAGAGAGAGAGAGAGAGAGAGAATAAAATCAATCTTCTCATCTGCATAATGATTTGCCTTGTTTGAATTCTAAAATCTTTTATATCCAAAATCATTATGCAGGTTGATCAAACCCATTGAACATAATGATCCAACACCATCTCCCAACTTTGAGTTCCCTGTATTTGAGACAGAAGAAGATGATGTTGAAGAGATTCCTGACGAAATTTCCCGTCTACTTGAGCATGAAGAGAAGATTATTTAGCCGCATCTTGAGAATCTGGAAATAGTCAACTTGGGGTTTGAAGATTGTGTGCGAGAAGTGAAGATTGGGGCACTCCTGGAAGAATCTGTTAAGAAGGGATTGATCGAGTTGCTACGAGAATACGTCGACGTCTTTGCCTGGTCATATGAAGACATGCCTGATTTGGATACTGATATTGTGCAACATTTTCTGCCTTTGAAGCCTAATTGCGTGCCTGTGAAGCAGAAGCTCAGAAGAACTCATCCTGACATGGCAGTGAAGATCAAAGAGGAAGTTCATAAGCAAATTGATGCGGGGTTTCTAGTGACTTCTACATATCCCCAATGGGTGGACAATATCGTGCCCGTGCCTAAGAAAGATGGAAAAGTTCGGATGTGTGTGGACTATATAGACTTGGATAAAGCTACTCCTAAAGTTGATTTCCCTCTACCACATATTGATATGTTGGTAGATAATACATCTAAATTCAATGTCTTCTCATTTATGGACGGATTTTCCGAATATAATCAGATTAAGATGGCACCCGAGGATATGGAGAAGACAACATTCATCACACCTTAGGGAACATTCTGTTATCGAGTGATGCCCTTCGGTTTGAAGAACGCCGGAGCCACATATCAACGAGCTATGACTACCTTGTTTCATGATATGATGCACAAGGAGATCGAGGTATATGTTGATGATATGATTGCAAAGTCGAGAACGGAAGTTGAACATGTTGAGCACTTGTTGAAGCTTTTTCAACGTTTGAGGAAGTATAAGCTTCGTCTGAATCCTAACAAGTGTACATTTGGAGTCTGTTCTGGCAAGTTATTGGGCTTTATTGTCAGCGAAAGAGGTATTGAAGTTGACCCTGCAAAGGTCAAAGCAATACAAGAGATGTCTGCGCCCAAAACTGAGAAGCAAGTCCAAGGTTTTCTTGGCCGCTTGAATTATATTTCCAGATTCATATCCCACATGACTGCCACATGTGCTGGATATTCAAGCCCCTCCGGAAAGATCAGTCTCATGATTGGATCGAGGATTGCCAAACGGCCTTTGACAGTATTAAAGAGTATTTGTCCGAGCCTCCGATCTTGTCTCCGCCTGTGGAAGGGAGACCGTTGATTATGTATCTGACAGTTCTTGAAGATTCAATGGGTTATGTTGTCGGTCAGCAAGATGAGTCAGGGAAGAAGGAATATGCTATCTACTACCTGAGTAAGAAGTTCACTGATTGTGAATCTCGATACTCGATGCTTGAGAAAACATGTTGTGCTTTGGCTTGGGCCGCTAAGCGCTTACGCCAGTATATGTTGAATCATACGATTTGGTTGATATCCAAAATGGATCCAATCAAGTATATCTTTGAGAAGCCTGCTTTAACAGGGAGGATTTCCCGTTGGCAGATGATGTTATCTGAGTATGATATTGAATATCGATCTCAGAAGGCGATAAAAGGTAGTATCTTGGCTGACCACTTAGCACATCAACCAATTAGGATTATCAGTCAGTTCAATATGACTTCCCGGATGAGGAGATTCTGTATCTGAAAATGAAAGATTGTGATGAGCCTACGCTCGATGAAGGGCCAGAGCCTAGTTCCCGATGGAGCATGGTGTTTGATGGCGCCGTGAATCATTATGGAAATGGTATTGGGGCAGTAATTATTACTCCTCAGGGCACAGATTTTCCTTTTACAGCAAGGCTAACTTTCAAATGCACGAATAATATGGCTGAGTATGAAGCTTGTATTATGGGATTGGAAGAATGTATTGATCTTAGGATCAAGCATCTTGATGTTTATGGTGATTCGACCCTCGTTGTTAATCAGATTAAGGGTGAATGGGAGACGAATCAGCCTGGCCTCATCCCATATAGAGATTATGCGAGGAGGATTTCAACGTTCTTTACTGAGGTTGATTTCCATCATATTCCTCGAGATGAGAATCGAATGGCAGATGCTCTTGCTACACTTGCGCCGATGATTGTGGTTAGACTTTGGAATGAAGTTCCCAATATCACTGTGATGCGTTTGGACAGACCAGCGCATGTATTTGCAGTAGAGGAAGTACAAGATGATAAGCCATGGTATTATGATATCAAGTGCTTTCTTCAGAGTCAGATTTACCCGCCTGGGACATCTGTGAAAGATAGAAAGACTTTGAGGAGATTGTCAGGCAGTTTCTACCTCAATGGTGATGTGCTTTATAAGAGAAATTTTGACATGGTTCTACTCAGATGCGTGGATAGACACGAAGCAGACCTGTTAATGACTGAGGTCCATGAGGGTTCATTTGGTACTCATTCCAATGGACATGCCATGGCTAGAAAGATGTTAAGAGCAGGCTACTATTGGTTGACAATGGAGTCTGATTGCTGCAAATATGTGAAGAAATGCCACAAGTGTAAGATTTATGCGGATAAGATTCATATTCCTCCGATACTTCTGAATGTAATTTCATCACCATGGCCTTTCTCTATGTGGGGAATTGACATGATTGGCATGATAGAGCCGAAAGCGTCCAACGGTCACAGATTTATTCTCGTAGCAATTGAGTACTTCACCAAGTGGTTTGAAGCGACATCATATGCAAACGTGACCAGGCAGGTGGTTGTGAAGTTTATCAAGAATCAACTCATATACCGTTATGGTGTGCCAGACAAGATCATTACTGATAATGGATCTAACTTGAATAACAAGATGATGAAAGAGCTGTGTAGTGAGTTCAAGATTGCGCATCATAATTCTTCTCCTTACAAACCCAAGATGAATGGGGTTGTTGAAGCTGCTAATAAGAATATCAAGAAGATTATCCAGAAGATGGTTGTTACGTACAAAGATTGGCATGAGATGTTGCCATTTGCGTTGCATGGATACCATACATCCGTCCGCAGCTCAACAGGGGCAACCCATTTCTCCCTTGTATAGGGCATGGAGGTTGTGCTCCCAGTAGAGGTGGAGATCCCATCAATGAGAGTCCTGATAGAAGCCAAGTTGACTGATGCTGAATGGGTTCAGAGTCGTTACGACCAACTGAATTTAATAGAAGAGAAGAGATTGACTGCCATGTGCCACGGTCAGTTATATCAGCAAAGGATGAAGAAATCCTTTGATAAGAAGGTCAAACCTCGTGTGTTCCGAGAAGGTGATCTTGTGCTCAAGAAGGTCTTGTCTTTTGCGCCCGATTCCAGGGGCAAGTGGACTCCAAACTACGAAGGTCCATATGTTGTTAAGAGAGCCTTTTCATGCGGTGCTTTGATACTTACAACTATGGATTGGGAGGATTTCACTCGTCCTGTGAATTCAGATGCAGTCAAGAAATACTTCGCCTAAAATAAAAACAGAATAGCTCGCTAAGTTGAAAACCCGAAAGGGCGGCTTAGGCAAAAATGAGCGTCTCGGTGGATTGAATACCCGAAAGGGCGATCCAGGAAAAAGTTAGAGACATCAAAAATGAATATGTATCCCGCTAGATTGAGTACCTCATCCTGGGGCAATCTAGGCAAAAATTAGGGATTTGGCAAGTAATTGCATCCTGACAAGATTTTGTTCTACAAACTGTCATCTGTCAGATATTCTCGCTCAGTAATCATCAACTGAAGCTTCAAATACATCGGATTCAGAGTTGGTGGAGAAATGGTCATTATGTTTAATGTAGCCTTGCCATTTGTAGACTACCATTCTGTCATACCCCAAAATTTACCCATCTTTTTTCCTGAAAAAAAAAAAAAAAAAAAAAAACGAAAAAAAAAAACGAAAAAAAAAAAAAAAAAAGAAAAAAAGAAAAAAAATTTAATTAATTAATTAATTAATTAATTAATTAATTAATTAAATAATTAAAATAAATAAATAAATAAAATATAACAAATTATTTTGGACTTGGGTCTCCCTCATTCCAAGCCCATTACCCACAAAATTAGTCTATAAATACTGAAGTTTCAGTAGAGGAAAAGGACTTGGAGTTAGACTTGGAGTTTACACTGGGAGATTCACTGGAGAAAGAAGGAAGAGAAGCAAAACACTCTGAGGTTTCCTTGGAACAAAACCTTGAGGAAAAAGAAAGAGAGAGAACAGAGAAGGACGGATAGAAACTTTGGCATAGGAACCCTGCCAACCCGGAGAATTCAGAATAAAGAAACCCTGAAGGCAGCTCATCCGCCCCGAAGCCATCGCCGCCCAATTCCCGCCCGCCTAACTCATTCCGATACCACAAGTGGTCAATCCCTTCAACCTTGAATTGGCAAACAGGTTTGCGTATCTCTATTGTTTATACTTTCAATTGGCCATATCTACACATATAATGCATCATGATTAAATGTTGATATATAATTTGCTTTCGTATGTGAATTTAAATATGCCTGAATACCCTGAATGTTTGACCATGCTGTTCCTGTGATAAAATGCCATAAAGTTCAAGGTTCCTAACATGGGGCTGTTTTTCTCAAAATTCAAAATCCGTGGCCGTTCGCCTGGCCTTCGCTAGGCGAGGCAGAGGCGAACGAGACAGTACCTGATTTTTCTAGTCTGTTTTTTTTTATGTTTTTATCATAGCCATGCATTATTCATCCTATCCTATTTACTGTTGCGATATTTTTCCGGTGTAATCTTCGATTGCACCCTGATTTGGTATTCTGACATGTTTCTTTTTGAGCTTCGAAAAGGTTCACATATCCCAGGAAAAGGTTATTGGCTAGGTATTCCACTTTATTTGTGGGTTACCCTTGTGGAGTTTTCACCCTAAATTACCTAATTAATTTTGATGTATTAATTTTAATGTATTAATTTTAATGTATTAATTTTAATGTATTAATTTTAATGTATTAATTCTAATGTGGGAGAATTCCTCCTAATCACCTAATTAATTGTAAAACTTTGCCTTTGAATAAGTGATCTTGGACCTCTCTTTGTTGCCTTACGATTACGATATTACGGTCATGTCCCGCGAATGTGGGGATACCCTTAGCAAAGACCCTTCGGTTAAATCATCATAAAATAAATTATAGTCCCTCGGATGTTGCCTTCGAATATACAACTTTGTCCCTCGATGACCCTCCGATGTTGCCTACGATTAAATGATGATAGTCCCTTTGAATGCTAAGGTATCCTCATAACTGTTGCCTTCAATGACCAATCGATGACCCTACGATGACCCTTTTACATCCAAAGGATAAAACTACTTATTTCTCAATAATAAGGACAGTTTTACCCTCATAAGGATAGGAAATGCCCGTAAAGACCTTGGGTCGGTATAACTCTTAATTGCTGGCTCACAACTTAAAACACTTTTTCGCACCTCACACCTTTCAAAATACCTTTAGAAAATCACCACTTGGTATACATTCATACTAGAATCATTACCGAGTTATATTTTTCTAAACAATTTTCAAAACTAAACGAGATAACCACTTTGTATACATTCATACAAGAATCATTACAAAGTTAAATTCTCTTTTCAAAACAATTTTCCAAACAATTCACAAACACTTTTTTAGACAAAAATAATATAAGTGATCGAGCAATTAAGAGCCCATGGATAACCATGGATACAAAGGGTGCTAACACCTTCCCTTTGTATAATGTACCTCCCGAACCCAAAATCTAAATTAAGGTCTTTCCTGTTCTTTTCCACCTTTCCTTATTGGATAAAAGAAAAGTCGGTGGCGACTCTTGCTAACCGCGACATTGCGATTAAAACCACAAAAAGTCCAGTTCACCGTATGACACATTCCATCAAATAAATTTGAGCCTTTATCCAATTATTTGCACTCTTATTTGTTTCTATTCAACAAATGTTTTGCATGTTTTAATTGAGAAATATCGTTGTTTTAAATAAATAAATTTTTCATAACTTGTTTTTTAAACAAAGTGAACATTCACAATGATAAAAAGATACTTGGGATGTCTTCAGTGCTCTCCCGAAGATGGTATGATTCCCAACAGGGTGAGGCTTTTGTTCATATTCCTTGCATGATTGTATCCCCTTCCTTCAGAGCCTGTTTGTGGTTTTCTCCCGAGCAAAGTGTTTGGTAAAGATATTCATCCCTCTTTCCTTCAGCTGAATAGTGTTTCTTCCTCCTCAGCAGATGTGATCTACGGTATTTGGTGATCTTCGGAAGCTTCTGATTTGGTGGACTGTTCCCCACAGAGTTCCATTATTCCCTTTTGATAATTTCCCCAGTAGAGTTGCTTTTACGGCGGATTTTATCTGTGCGATCCTGTCCCCACCCGGAATGACTGATGTTCATTCCCCTGCAGAGGTCCTTGTTTCCTGGTATCTCTTGCCCCCGTCAGATCGGTTGTTCTCCACTAGGCCTGGCTTTCTCTCTTGAGATGTAGTACCGGATGTTTGTTCATCAGTCTTTGGACCTATTTGTGTTAGCAATGTCTGTTTGTCAGCATTCATCATACATAAACCACGCATATGCATATAATTTGAACATTTAGATATTCATGTTGCATTCTTTGCCATATATCTTTATTTGTTATCTCCTGCTAGTTGGTAATATATTCCCCACGCAGATGTTTGTGTCTGATCTCCCCATATAGAGTCAGAACCACAAGCAGAAAGTGTTTATCCTTCCTTCCATATTCCCCACTGAGTTATGTCCTCGTGGATGATGATTGTTTCTGTTTCCCTCCCAACACATATACTGGGATGGAACCCCCCTGAGTTATATCCTCATAGGGATGAGTCTTGTTTCATCGTGTCTCTCTAGTTTGTACCAAGATTGGTTTCTCATGTTTTTCCTGCGATTCCCCGTAGTTCAGATGAATGATTGCTCAGTAACCAGGTATTGTCCATCTTTTCCTCGACGGATTTTGTGGCCTTCTACCTTCGTATAGGTAGTTATAAGTCTTATTTTTGTGGTTTTTCTACCCTTATACCGGTAGTTGTAAACCCTATTTTATCTCTTTGCAGAGTTAACCTTTTTGCTCATCCTAACCGATGACAGTTACTCTTCTGTGGTTTTCTACCCAGTATTGGTAGATGTAATCCCCTCATTGACGGTTATCGTTATCCAATATTCGGTATCGATATTCCTTCACCCGTCTGAGTATATCTCCCAGTAACCTTTGATATATCTCCCGGATCATTGCCTTTGTCAATGTATCCATGACGAGTCATCTTTCATTTTCCGTTTGTTGGTAATGCTTGTTTCTCCCTTTGTGATTGGTCATCATTTTTATACCTAGTATTTGGTATCCCGATGCCTTTTCCTTTCGGTTAATTTATCCTTTATTAACCCAGTAACCGGTTGTGGATATTCTTCCATGCGAGTATGTTATCTACGTTCTGACGGTAATAGATAATATATCTCATGCACTCTTTGGTCGAAGTCTTTTGCCCTTCCCCTAGTCGAGTAAGATTCGTATCCCCGTTTGTGGAATCGAATGCCCATCCTGTAATCGAGTTTACTTTTTAGCCCTCTTTTGGATGATGAGTGTCTTGGAAATATTCCCCAATTCACGCCTTGGTCGGTCACCTATTATATGCCCAGTAACCGGTATCTCTGGTGTTCCTTCCTCCCTGCTCCCTATTATGACTTTTTTTGTCCCCTATGGAGTCAGATTTTCCTGAGTTGAAATATACCTTTTTAGGTTTTCCTCAAATGATTTCGGATGTTTGATATCTCTCACCTTTATACCCGTCTTAGATATTCATTCTCCCCGAGCATGTTTTTCTTTCACCCTTATACCGGTAATTTGATCACATGTCTCCTTGAGCTTATTACCCAATAACCGGTAATACCTCATTTTGTTCTTTCCTCAGTTGAGTTTCTCTTTAAACTTTGCCCCATCAGGGTCCTTTGTGGTTTTCCCCAGCGAAGTCCCTTTGTGGATTCTCCCTACCTGAGTCCGGATTTTTATCCGAGGTATCCTTTATGGATAATTTTGCTGTATTGGCATATTCCCCAATACATGCATTTTTGAGTCAGCTTGAGTCCTTCCATTGATTTATTTTCATGGAATCTCTCTCGTGTCTCAGCAAGTTCTATGTCGTGACCTACTGATGCATTTTATCTCCTTTTCTATCCCCATTAGAGTCCCAGAGTTTCTGTCCCATGGAGTGAATTACTCATATGGATTGTCAGTTTCTCCGGATTTCTTTTCGTCTTTGTGGACACATATCCCCAAAGAGTATTACCTTTTTGCATACATACATCTGCATCATGAGATCTCTTAGGGATCAAAATTCGTCTATTTGTTATTATTTAAGCCCATTCTACCTCGTCGAGATGAAGGTTTTAACCTTCACTTCTCCGGCTAGAATGAACTTAAATAGGGGCATCTGTAAGACCCTAATTTTGACCCTAAGATCCCTCATGGCATCATTACATTGCATTTGCATTGCCTCAAGGATCATAAGCATCTTGGTTCCCTTTGCCTTTGGGTTGTGACCTCTTGTGAGTGGTTTGAGATCACCAAGCATGCTTGAATTGTATATTATTGCTTTTCTCATTTTATTTACTAACCAAAAGCACAAAAATATGTCACTAACATTTCTTGTTTGAAGCTTGAGCAATCACAAGGTCTAAGGCTTCTAGGAAATCCTTTGTGTAATGATATGGGCAAGAGAAGATGAAAGCAAGCATGGTAATGGTTACCAAAGCTCTCATCCATCAAATATGCCTCCCAAGTATCTCAATTCATCAATTTGATCAAAGCAAGTCAAAGGGTTTGAGGTTTGTTTCCCAAGGAAACCCTAATTCATCTGTTCATCAACTATGCCTTGCTCATGAAACAAAATCAACCCATGATCAAATAAAATCAAGGGAAGTTCTTTAATTCATCCTTTCATGCATATTTGAACTTATTTGAGTGCCCTCAATCATCAATTCATCAAGATATGAGATTTGGACTTGAGAAGTTGATCAGTTAATTCATCTGACTATTTTGAAATACACTGAGACCTAACTTTTTATGTGTTAGTCAAATGGAAATGATCACAAGAGAAACAATGTTCTCAAGAACAATATGAACAACTTTCATGTTCATCAAAAATTTATTTGAGGCTTGGAAGGTCATCATCCATTCCAAGACATTATAGGTCATTTTGACTGAAACCCTAATTTTGGGACAACTTCCCAAGGGCATAACTCATTCATTTGTCATGATTTTGAGGTGAGACTTAATGCATTGGAAATATTATTGTTTCTAATTCAAATTTTATGTTGAGAAAAATTTCAAAATCTCAAAAGAAATACATGTGATAATGCAAAACATTATAGGTCACTTTGGACCAAATGCATTGAAATGTGAAAAAGTCCAACTTCAAGTGCCCATAACTTCTTCATCAAAAATCCAAATGATGCAAAATTTGAGTCCAAATTGATTTTCTTGAAAGGATCTACAACTTTCATGTTGAAGATTGTATCATTTGGAGCTTGCATCATTGAGACAGAGGGACTTGAACATTGACAAAATTTGGAAACATCACATATGCATGTTTTCCACCCCACACTTCAAGCTCAAGTTTCATTAATTTCCAAGGCCCAATTGGAGTTTTGATCAACATAGTATTTGTTCCTTATGCAACAGGCTTTCCAACCATTATCCATAAGCCTATGTTTCAATGTTGGAAATATCATTTTCAAAGAGGAGAACGTTTAATGCCTTTTGGGAAAACTTAATTCAATTGCCATGCATGAGCTAATTACATCTAAATTACACGTCCATTTCATTCATTTATGATATCAGCTTGCCAAATCAAGTGGAATTGGGCCCTCCATGCACCTGTACAGGCCCATGCATGGAGGCCCTTTCCATTCATGCAAATTTGAAATCACACTTTCAACATGGCTTTGGCTATAAATACATGGCATGCGCGCTCTCATTCTTGAACCTAAAGGTGCCTAAACCTCTGCTAAACTCAAAACCCAACCCTCACCAAAGGAACTTTTCACTTTCTTTCAAAAATTTCAGATCAGAAATTCAATTGCATCGATTGAATTTTAAGATCCATAGTTCCTAAACCTTCTTCATTTTGATCCATAAAGGCTTCTGTTTGGAAAAGGAATCAAAGAGAGTGACTCAATTCTTTACAATTTAAAGGTTTTGCTCAAATGCATTTTGCTTTGAAACAGCTTATACATTGATCCATTTGCCTTGAATTTGTGTGATCTAAAGTCCTCTACAAAGAGGCATCATTATTGTGTTCTTAATTTTTGAAATCAAGCAAGTTCAGTTGAATACCACCAAAGTTCCATCTCTGATTTCTCTCTCAATATGGATCTAGAGTGGAATTGAGTGGCATAGGAGTGATGTACATCACTCCACCTTTCATTTGGTACCTGGATCGTGTGTTTTGATGCACATTTGCTCTTCTACAATTCTTGAGCTCTCACCGGAGCTAGCCGGAGAAGACGGTGGCGCTGACCACCGTCTGGTCTCTAGATCCAATCGTGGTCGTCCATGTTTATTTCCAGATCTAATCCTGGCTGTCCAAACTTATGACTTATTTTAATACAGTATGTGGTTGCATTGACTTTGGAACACGTTGGACGCTCGCTTGTGGATGCTAAGATCTGCCAGCTCAATTAATGAACTCAGATCCAAGGGCTCACGCTTTTCCATCTTTTTTAATTCTGATTTTAATTTCTATTTGATTTTTTAATTCCATTTCATTTTCTAAAATCCATATCTCTTTCATTATTGGTCAAAAAATTATGGGACCAATTGCATTATTTCTCTTTTAAATACTAGTTTCTAGGAATGATTTTTAATATTTTTTATTTTTATCATTTGCTATTTTTCAATAATTTTTTATTTTCTGGTTATTTTTAATTCATCTTATATAGTTTTTGGTATTCAAAAAATACAAAAAGATTTTCTCAACCTCTTTGAACGATGATAGATCTATGAAAAATATTCTCATCAATTTATTAATTGATTTGAGATTTATTTGAGATTTTAGTTCAATTAGGTTATTTTTATGCATTTTTAATTGATTAAAAATAGTTTCTGAGTTTTAAAAATGCTGAAATTTTTTGTCAAACTTTGTTTGACCTTGTTGAACTTGGGATAATTCACTTGGACTTTTCAAAGTTGATTTGAAGTGAGTTTGAAGTTTGACCTTTCTTTAATATTTTAATTCAAGTTTTATTTTAAATATTAGAAATGCCAAAAAATATTTTGTTTATTTCTTGACTTCTAATATTCATTTTGCTTCTGTTTTCTATTGTTTGAGCTTGATCTTCTCTATCTTTGGTCAACACTTGTTGATTGATACATACCATTTCATTTAATGCATTTTATTTCTTCATTTCTTTCTTCTTCTTCTCCTTCTTCTTTTTCTTTTTTGATCAATGAGTTAAATATTGGGGGTTAGCATTGATTATGGAGGTTTAATCTTCCTTGATTCAAATCTAATTCATCTTGATCATGGATCAAGTGAATGAATTTGCATTAAGGATAGTTTGCTTTCTAAATCATGCAAAGGACCTAAATCAATACAAGATCATTTCTCATCTTCTTTTTGGCAAGGCAAGTTGTTGGAGTTTGATTCACTAATCAAGACCTCTAACTTGTGTTGTTGCCTACATTATTATTGACCGGCCTCAGATAGTTGTGACTTCTACATAAGTCCAATTATGATTGCTTAACATAGCGCTAAATTTGCCTTATGGCACACTAACTACTAACACTAACCATTAACCATTAACATTTAATTCTTGTTTTTTACATTTATGCAATTTACTATTCTTGTACATATTATTCATTTGCTTTTCCCCCTTTGCTCACTTGAGCACATGTTTATGTTAATGCAATTTGCCTTTTGTTCACTCGAGCCAAATGCAAAGAAATGGACAAATGGACTTAGTTTCTATGACTTTCCCTATGCAAATTGGAGTAAAAGGACCTTAATGTTGAAGATGGATTAGAAGGACCAAACCTCTAAACTCACTCTTGTCCATCCTTGATTTGCTTCATAAAACTCTTTGATGTGTGTGCTTTTGTGCTAGGGAATCCTATGAGAGCTCAAATTGAAGAACCATTGCCATGTTCATCCAAAGTGAAAGATGCAAGATACATTGAGGTTCTTCTAAGAAGCTTGTTTGATTGTGTTGATTGCTTGAGCTTACTATTATTATGCTTGTATATTCCAAAGGATGAGAGCTACTTGGATCATCAATATGATCTCAAGAGAGGAACTCCATTTGTGGTCTTGTTTCTTATCCCTTATCTCTTGTATGATTAGGACTTTAGCCATTCTTCTTCTTCCCTCCACTCTAACCCAAGCCAAAACTTTTGTGCAAACATTTAACACTTCTTTTCAAACATTAGAAACCTAAGCCTTATGCTTTTGATTTTCAAACTTTCTTTTCATAACACTTATTTTGAATTGAACTTCTAAGTCAAACTTTGACCATATTTTGTACATACTTTTCATTGGTAAATACCACTCATTCAAATGTTTTTTTGTGGTTTCAATGGCCACTTTCTTAATCAAAATTTTCATAACCTTTAGCTATAAGGTTTGAGTTATCCTTGAGGTAGATGTAATACTCACCTATATCCTTAGTGATGGACAATGAGTCTTCCATGCTTATTATAGGGTTAACCCCTCACTAGCATGTTGAAGTTATCCTCATATGGTGGACTTATGGTTTTAGGTTGAGTTTTCTCCCTTGGATAACAAAAGACCTTAAGGCTTTTGGACCAATCAATTCACCAACTCATTTTGATATTTTTACCCCGAACTACGAGGTTTTGATCCTAATCTTTTTTAAGATGGTATGTAGGCAATGAGTTTATCCATCCAAACACAAAAATGTAAATAACTTGTATATTCTCTTCTCATCTCTTCAATCATGTTTGCACAAACAATTTTTCACAAAATACCAACCTTACAACAAATATGAAAAGGACTCCCTAGGAGTAACTAGGCTGTTTTGGGTGCTTAAAACCTTCCCATTGCATAACCAACCCCCTTACCCAGATCTCTGACATTTTTACTAGTTTTTGATTCGATAAAACTTTTAGGTTTTTGTTCGATTTCTAGAAATTCCTTTGGATAAATAGAAGTGCGGTGGTGACTCGACTTGTATGGTTTACCTTGGATTTAGTCAATATCTCCAATGGTAACGAACACCCCGCTACAGGACATACAAATGGGTCGTAATGCTGTTTGATTTAAAAAACGCAGGAGCAACATATAAAAAAGCTATGAATGCCATATTTCATGATTTCATTGAAAATTTTATGCAGGTCTATATTGATGACATTGTGATAAAATCTTCAGCACAGGAAGATCACCTGGAGCACCTTCGAAGTTCGTTTGATAGAAAGAGGAAATATGGACTGAAAATGAATCCATTGAAGTGTGCTTTCGGGGTGTACGCAGGTGACTTCTTTTGTTTTTTCGTACACAAATGAGGTATCGAGATCAATAAAAACAAAACAAAGGCGATCTTGGACCTCAAAAGCCCATCGACAAAGAAGCAGCTCCAGTCTTTATTAGGGAAGACCAACTTCCTAAGAAGGTTCATGTAGATGTTTGATTGGCTGCATTGTATGGTAAAACACTAGCTGGATTCTAATGTCTTGACTGATGTCATGACATGCTGTGGAGGTGTTTGTGTGACTGCATTGTAGGTTAGAATGTCTAGCTGTACTCTGATGTCTTGACTGATGTCATGACATACTGAAGTAGTTTACTGCAGGATTAGCTAATACAGGATTTAATGAATGTCAAACTGGATGTTATGACATTTATCACTAACAGCAGATACTGAATTATAGACTAATCAGTTTTTCTGTTATAGTTCAGTATTTAGTTCAGGCTGACTTTCTGTTCTGTTATGACAGTCACTCATAACAGCAGTCTCTGAATGTCAAACTGAATGTTATGACATTCATTCCTGACAGGCCAGTTAGTTTTTCTGTTATTTACCCCAGGCTGATTTTAAGGAAACTAACAGCAGGCTGATTTTCTGGAAACTAACAGCAGGCTGATTTTCTGTTATGACAGTCATTCAATACAAGATTTACTGAATGTCAAACTGAATGTTATGACATTCATTCCAGACAGCAGATACTGCACTATATGCTAGTTGGTTTTTCTGTTATATAATTCAGTATTTATTTCAGGCTGGTTTTTAGGAGAGTAACAGACCTGGCATAAGGCCTACTATCTGAATGTCAAACTGGATGTTATGACATTCATCATTGGCAGCATATACTGAACAATAAGCAGATTGGTTTTCTGCTACATTTCAGTATGCAACTCAGTCTGCTTATCAAGAGGATAACATACCTGATGTAAGGCTCTATGTATGAATGTCAAATTGGATGTTTTGATATTTATTAATGTACACTGATACTGAAGTATGGACAAATTGGTTCTGTACAGTACAACAAATTGTACAGTCTGTTTTAAGGAAAAACAGACTTAGCATATGGTTAATGATTTGGAAGTCAAACTGAATGTTGTGACATTCATTCCTGACAGCATATGCTATATTGTAGGTTGTTTAGTTTTTCTGTTTCAGCTTTTTTCTCAGGCTAAAATCCAGGAAACCAACAACCAAGCTACAATTAAGGAACCTAACAAATAGCCTATTTGTTAGCACACTAATATGTGGAAATTAGTGAGAATCCTATGTGGCATTATTTGTGGAGGTCTTGAGATATTTTAGGAACTAAATATGGAGATATTTTAGGAACTAAAAGATTGAAGACCTTGTTTGTAGCAGAAATTTTCTGCTGTATTTGTAACAGCAAAGAACAAGTTTGCTGCGATTTCGGAAGGCCCAAATCCAGTTGGGTGATTAGGTTATAAATAGCATGTTGTAACCTAGTTTTTGTAAGCCTCTTAGAATGAATTTTTAGGGGTGTGTGTAAGGTAAACCTCCCAATCTGTGGGAAGGTTACCATGTGTTTCTCAGTGGTAAAAGCTGAGAGTATTTGTAACTCAAAGCCTGTAGGCAAGAGTGATTATGTTCTTGAATGAAGCTGTGAAGCAAGTTCAAGGTGGTTGAACATTACATTGTAATTGTAGTGATAGGAATGGAAATTGGAGGTTTCTATCTAGGAGTTCCTAGGTATAGATTTCATTGGGTAGGGATTAAGTGAAGAGTTGTAAACGGGTGAGTTTAACTCTGAATTAATACTGCTGATAGTGGATCTTCTTCCTGGCTTGGTAGCCCCCAGACGTAGGTGATGTTGCACCGAACTGGGTTAATAATTACTTGTGTTTTTACCTTCTACATGTTATAATTAGGTGTGATATAAAAGAAGGTTAACCTGTAATGCTGTAACAGGTGATGTTCAAATCAATGTTGAGACATCATGCTGATAACTGTGCAGGATCAACAGAAGCAAGTGTTATGTTTGATCTCTGCTGTGTCTTTGTACCAAATGGACAGAACTGGGTGTTCTTCCATTCTATGGTGATACAGTAGCAGATGTCGTGACATCTATGAATATGTGCAAATCAGTACTGAGTTTTAATTTGTATAATTGTCTTGCTGTATTTAGGTACAATGTTAGATCAGATGTCATGACTTCGTGTAGAACATCTGAACTCTGACTATACCAGAATTTCAATTGGTATCAGAGCAGGCATCCTGTTCTGTTTCTGGATGAGATCCATGGGTGATACTTTCTGGTAGCTTGCAAGGAGTTATGTTAGTACTGATGCTGGAACCTGTGTAAGGTTCTGTATTTTCCCTGAATGGTCCCTTGAAGTAGGTGGATGGACTGTTCATGACAGGAATGGTGTGTACCTGTCTCTGGAGGTTGGCAATTGGCCTTTGTGTGGGACAGTTGTGCCAGTATTGAATCACATTCAAACTTGGTATGGTCTTGGAGGCTGATCTGGTGAAGTGTGTCTTCATAGGTTGAGTTGTATTATGATTTCCGCTGCATAATACCTGGCAAAAATCAAACCCTGATGTAGTTTCCCCTCATGTGGATGAATGGCTGCCGTATTCAAGATCTCATCATAATCTACTGAACATGTCAAAGATACTTGAGTCCCCTCAAGTCCTCTCATCATGACGTCCTCAATTCAGGATGGTAAGAATCACTTAATCACTGATTCTTTTACTCTCTTGAGTAGTGTATATGAAGACCTTGAAGACCTTCAAAGAAGGTTTGTTCCAAGGAGGTGGAACTAATATTCTATGTGATGTTAGAACATGTTGTTCAACAAGTATGCAGCTACTGGTTGAAGAGCAGATGTGTCTAGGTGTCAAACAAAGGGATACTCTTGTTTGGAACCTACTCCTGACCTGGAAGAGGAGACACCTGTGTGTGATCAGTTGACAAGGGTAGGGTCAACTGTGTGTGTGCTCAAGAAGGTCACCTTTAGAAGTCTGATCTCTAGAAGTTGAGCTGGTTGAGATGTGACATTGTGCAATCTCCTGCTGTTTGGCATATTCCTGCAGATTGATCAGGGTTGGATAGTTGTTCCCTGAAGTACTATGGTGTGTTGGAAGACAAGTCTCCTGGATGTTAGCAGTCAATAATGGGGTAACCTGATTGTGATATCATTTAAGGGGGTTGGAACCATGAATCTTGTTATTCAAACACCATGTTCAGAAGTGGCAGTTCTTACTAGGAGTGAGAATATGAAGATTCAGAGGTTGGTTGAGGTAATATGCTCTAGCAATGCATATCTACTATTGACTGGTGTTGTTTGTCTCACTAGTACTTATGGTCAGCTGAAGTCTGATTGGTGTGATTGGAGGAGTTAGTTGCCACTGGTAAGGGATGGTGGATGTCATGTTGAGACATTTGTGTACAATGCATGGATATTGGTGTGGAGTTTCCATGATTGTTAATTTGAGGGGGAGTTTTGGTTAACCTCCTCACGTTTGGTCAGCCTAGGGTCTGGTTGGCTGTTGACCTGTGTCACATGGGTTCTGGTTGTTGTGTGACACATTTGCAAGGAAGGATTCATCTCTCTCTTTCCTAAGGGTGAATCTAATCTGGAAAGATTCTCAAAACTATTGAGGTGCTTGCAAGCAGAAGATGTTGACACTAGAAGAGTATTTTCAAAGTATTCTTATGGTGGAAGTATCTGAAAGGAAAATTGGGAAAGGATTTAAGATCAATGTCTACTTGTGCCTAGTCCAAGTATTTAATTGATTATCCTTGGAGCTCAAGATAGCTCATGTTCTTAAAGATGTTGGAACATCTCTTCTTCAAGACCCTGTGCAGAATCACAGGAAGGATAGTACATTGGGTTATGATCTATCTCTTTGGTGGCAGCAAAAGCGTATGATCTCTGAAAAGGTTTCCTAGCAAGAAACATGTTCAGCCTTGGTGTGTACAAGAAGAAGAAGACATCATAGTCTTGATGGTGGTTACTTGGATCAGTTTATTTCTGATCTAGGTAAGGAAGTGCATTGGCTAATGCACACTGTGGAGTTAAGAACAAGTGGCAGCATTCTTAACATCATGGAAACAACCTTGCTTTAGGAAGTGGAATCCATGGTATGGCTGAAGGGTTAGTTTCTGACTGGTCCTTCTGAAGACTCATACATCAGAGTGTCTAATGTCTTTGGAGAAGAAGCAGGGATTCATCAAGGTGTGAGCTTGGATGACTTAACTGCAAACCTGCAGGATGGAGGTTGTTTACTCAAACTTGGTTCCACAATCAAGTCTATGAGAACATTGAACTCTTGTTCTGTGAAGGGAGGAAGTTCTTTCAAGTGGCAGAAGAAGGAGCTGAATTCAACAGCTAGATGTCAAAACACAATGTTATGACATTTGGTTCAACATCAGAATCCTAGTTGGTGAAGTGGCACATCAACTTGAGATAGAAGGGTCTACTGGGTTGTAGATTGGATACTTCAAAAAGCTTGAAGTTCAAGTCTCACTTGGAAGGTCAGAATATCTTTGGGAGAAGTCTGATAAACGTGGAGAGGTCAAAAGATTGGCGTTTGACTTTTTCATATGAGGATTCAAGAAGGAGGTAATCAACCAGTGGCACTTGGTCTACCTCAGGAGTGAGTTCGAAGAATCAAGATAATCAACATATGGCAGCCGATTATTCTTGAGGAAAGTCTGAGACAAATTACTTTTGAGCAGAAAAGTAGTAGGTTGAAGACAAACAGAGGTGTTTTCTATTCATCTCTTGGAGCTTGTGGTAGGAGTTCTGAGCTATCTATGGAAGATTATCTCTCGTAATGGGATGAGAATGTATATGTCCCAATTTATGTCTGGGTTCTTTTGGATCAAGCTGGTGACTCAGTTTCAGGACGGTGTTCCTTGTTATGTTGTGAAGGATGTCCTAACGAATGTTAGAACATTTTGTGAAGTGGTTTTCTGTTCTGGTTAGAAGAGAGATTGACACAGAGTGTGGATGTGTTCAGTCAAGAGGGTTGAACAGAGGGTGTGCTCTTGAAGACATGAAGATGAGTCTTATGTTTTCCATTCATCAAGTGGTCTGGGTTCTCTTTGAATCAGGAAGTATGTGAAGGTCCAACTTTGGGGTGTTGGATATGTTCATGTGTGATCTCCAAGTTTCAAGAGGAGAGTTGGTTGTTCATGACAGGGGGAGTTCTGTCTTTGTGCTGCAAGTAATCATCAAGCTTGTGGTCTATGTGTTCTCAGATAACAAGGTATGGCACCTGATATACCTGTTGTGAAGACAGTGTGTGAGTACTTGATCAAAGCTGTAAAGCAAGATCAAGAGGGGGTATTCTTGATTGAAACTGTGAAGTAATATCAAGATTGTGTATCTGTCATTTGTGTGTAATTCTGTTTATGTTGGTCTGTAATGTAAAGTGTTGCTTTGGCAACATTTTTGACAAAAAGGGGGAGTAACACCTGTGATGCCCCAGGACAACAGAGTGTGTTGATAAACAGATATTGAAGATCCTCTAATCCAGAGGTAGTGTTGCAGCTGAGGTTCCACTTCTATGAGTGTGAGTATGTGTATGTGTGCTGCAATTAGAACTTTTTATTTAACTTCCATCTGTGTGAGTGTGCTGCTACACTGAGTGTATTAGCTAGGTTAATTTCCTGCTAGATGTGTGTTTTCCGCTGCTATGGACTCTGTTGTGAAGCTAAAGTGTTTTAGCCAAAATTTTGCCAAAGGGGGAGTTTGTAGATGTTTGATTGGCTGCATTGTATGGTAAAACACTAGCTGGATTCTAATGTCTTGACTGATGTCATGACATGCTGTGGAGGTGTTTGTGTGACTGCATTGTAGGTTAGAATGTCTAGCTGTACTCTGATGTCTTGACTGATGTCATGACATACTGAAGTAGTTTACTGCAGGATTAGCTAATACAGGATTTACTGAATGTCAAACTGGATGTTATGACATTCATCACTAATAGCAGATACTGAATTATAGACTAATCAGTTTTTCTGTTATAGTTCAGTATTTAGTTCAGGCTGACTTTCTGTTCTGTTATGACAGTCACTCATAACAGCAGTCTCTGAATGTCAAACTGAATGTTATGACATTCATTCCTGACAGGCCAATTAGTTTTTCTGTTATTTACCACAGGCTGATTTTCTAGAAACTAACAGCAGGCTGATTTTCTGGAAACTAACAGCAGGCTGATTTTCTGTTATGACAGTCATTCAATACAGGATTTACTGAATGTCAAACTGAATGTTTTGACATTCATTCCAGACAGCAGATACTGAACTATAGGCTAGTTGGTTTTTCTGTTATAGTTCAGTATTTATTTCAGGCTGGTTTTTAGGAGAGTAACAGACCTGGCATAAGGCCTACTGTCTGAATGTCAAACTGGATGTTATGACATTCATCATTGACAGCATATACTGAACAATAAGCAGATTGGTTTTCTGCTACATTTCAGTATGCAACTCAGTCTGCTTATCAAGAGGATAACAGACCTGATGTAAGGCTCTATGTGTGAATGTCAAATTGGATGTTTTGACATTTATTCATGTACACTGATACTAAAGTATGGACAAATTGGTTCTGTACAGTACAGCAAATTGTACAATCTGTTTTAAGGAAAAACAGACTTAGCATATGGTTAATGATTTGGAAGTCAAACTGAATGTTGTGACATTCATTCCTGACAGCATATGCTATATTGTAGGTTGTTTAGTTTTTCTGTTTCAGCTTTTTTCTCAGGCTAAAATCCAGGAAACCAACAACCAAGCTACAATTAAGGAACCTAACAAATAGCCTATTTGTTAGCACACTAATATGTGGAAATTAGTGAGAATCCTATGTGGCATTATTTGTGGAGGTCTTGAAATATTTTAGGAACTAAATATGGAGATATTTTAGGAACTAAAAGATTGAAGACCTTGTTTGTAGCAGAAATTTTCTGCTGTATTTGTAACAGCAAAGAACAAGTGTGCTGCGATTTCGGAAGGCCCAAATCCAGTTGGGTGATTAGGTTATAAATAGCATGTTGTAACCTAGTTTTTGTAAGCCTTAGAATGAATTTTTAGGGGTGTGTGTAAGGTAAACCTCCCAATCTGTGGGAAGGTTACCATGTGTTTCTCAGTGGTAAAAGCTGAGAGTATTTGTAACTCAAAGCCTGTAGGCAAGAGTGATTATGTTCTTGAATGAAGCTGTGAAGCAAGTTCAAGGTGGTTGAATATTACATTGTAATTGTAGTGATAGGAATGGAAATTGGAGGTTTCTATCTAGGAGTTCCTAGGTATAGATTGCATTGGGTAGGGATTAAGTGAAGAGTTGTAAACAGGTGAGTTTAACTCTGAATTAATACTGCTGATAGTGGATCTTCTTCCTGGCTTGGTAGCCCCCAGACGTAGGTGATGTTGCACCGAACTAGGTTAACAATTACTTGTGTTTTTACCTTCTGCATGTTATAATTAGGTGTGATATAAAAGAAGGTTAACCTGTAATGCTGTAACAGGTGATGTTCAAATCAATGTTGAGACATCATGCTGATAACTGTGCAGGATCAACAGAAGCAAGTGCTATGTTTGATCTTTGCCGTGTCTTTGTACCAAATGGACAGAACTGGGTGTTCTTCCATTCTATGGTGATACAGTAGCAGATGTCGTGACATCTGTGAATATGTGCATATCAGTACTGAGTTTTAATCTGTATAACTGTCTTGCTGTATTTAGGTACAATGTTAGATCAGATGTCATGACTTCGTGTAGAACATCTAAACTCTGACTATACCAGAATTTCAGTTCATATCGAACTTGAGTTGTAAAACTAAGGTCTTTTCACCACTGCTCAAAATTAAGAGGGAAAGTGATTTTCACTGGGGCCTAGAGCAACAAGAGGCTTTCGACATAATCAAGGAGTACCTTACCAAGCCTCATATTTTGTTTCCTCCTAGTAGGAAGAAATATATGAGTTTATATATTGCTGCATCAGATACGACTATAGGGAGTATGTTAGCTCAAGAGGATATTAGTGGTGTCGAAAGACCCATATATTACCTCAGTAGAATGTTAATATGCGCTGAAACTAGGTACGGTCTCATAGAGAAATTGTGCATGTGCTTGTACTTTGCCTGTATGAAATTAAAGCAATATATAAAACTAGTTGATGTTTATGTGTCGTCTCATTACGATATTATTAAACATATGTTGTCTAAATCTATTATGCATAGTAAATTGGAAAATGGGCACTGGCATTAATGGAGTTTTCTCTAACATTTAAACCTTTAAACGATATGAAAGGCCAGGTCGTGGCAGATTTTATAGTGGATCATGCCTTGGTCGAATCATCTCTAAACATGGTTGACACCAAACCATGATGTTTGTATTTCTATGGGTCGAGTCACAAAGACGGAACAGGAGTCGAGTATTGATATTATCCCCACAGGATGGCCCAACGAGGTTTAAGTACAAGATCAGTGAAAAGTATTCCAACAATGAAGCCGAGTACGAGGCTTTAATAATTGGTCTTTGACTATTGAAAGGGTCAGCCGAATTGAATTAAGGGGAGACTCGGAGTTGGTAGTCAAGCAAGTCACACATGAATACAAGTGCATCAAGGAAAGTTTGCTGAAGTATTTTGTGAATGCGAAGCAACTATTAGAACACTTTGAGGTTACGGACATAAGACATGTACCGAGAAACGAAAACTAAGAAGCCAACGAGTTGGCCCAAATTGCTTCCGGATATAAGATGTCTAAGTCGATATTCCAAGATATGATTGAAGTTCGAGAGAAGATGGTGGCGAACACACCACCACTGACAGAAGATACCCTCGACAAGAATGACAGTCGTAATGAAGGGCTCGACGTATAATGTCAGAAAGCCTGTGGAGTCAAGAAGTCCCGGGGACATGGAGTTTTCATTGTCAACAGTTCATCACGAACAGACTGGAGGAAACCAATTGTAGAATATTTAGAGAACTCAGTCAGAGGCACTAACAGGAAAGCCAAATACAGAGCTTTGAGCTATGTGTTATCTGGAAATGAGTTGCTGAAGAAAACACCAGAAGGGGTATTACTTAAATGCCTAGGAGATACTAAAGCGTATTTGGCCATATATGAGGTACATAGTGGAGCCTGTGGCGCCCACCGGGAAGGCCATAAGATGAAGTGGTTGTTGTGTCGGCAAGGGGTTTATTGGCCCAGTATGTTGAAAGATTGCATCGAGTTCGCCATGGGATACCAAGAATGCCAAAGACACGCAGGTGTTCAACATATGCCAGCGAGTGAGTTGCATGTGATCATCAAGCCATAGCCCTTTATGGGGTGGGCATTAAATGTCATTGGAGAAATTCGACCAGCCTCGTCGAAGCAACAAAAGTTCATCCTAGTGGGGATAGACTACTTCACCAATTGGATCGAAGTCATCCCTCTGGTGAAGGTGGATCAGGAGGCGGTAATTGAATTCATCCAAAAACATATAGTATATAGTTTTGGCATCCCAGAGACCATTACCACAGATCAAGGGTTAGTGTTTGTGGGACAAAGGATGCAAGAGTTCGTTGGCGAAACAAGTTTCAGGTTGGTTGCCTCTACGCCTTACTACACACAAGAAAATGGCCAAGCCGAAGCGGCCAATAAAGTGATAATAAGTTTTATTATAAAACATGTTTCTAGAAAACTAAATAATTGGCATAAGACTTTGGACCAAGTCCTATAGGCTTGTCGAACGTCCCCAAAGGAGGCAACAGATTCGACGCCTTTTCGACTAACGTTTGGGCACGATGCCATATTTCCATTAGAGATCTGCTTACATTCTGTCAGAGCACAACGCCAGAACTACCTCCAGTCGGAACAATATTGGAAAATGATGTTTGACGAATTGGTCGATTTGGACGAAGAAAGACTGGCCGCGGTGGAAATTCTGGCACGACAGAAGGAACACATAACCAAATTATACAACATAAAGGTAAAGAAAAAAACCTTTATTGTTGATGATTATGTTTGGAAAGTAATCTTACATATGGGTCGTCGAGATCGAACTCTAGATAAATGGTCTCCGAAGTGGGAGGGACCATTTCAGGTAATCTGAACATTCGCAAACAATGCATATGAGATCAAAGAGCTTGGTGGGGATCAAAGGCTCTTGAGAGTGAATGGGAAATATTTAAAGAAATATAAACCTATGCTACAAGAGATCTAAATTCGAACATAACAAGATTCATTGATTCTTTAAAGTGGTCCAAAAGGGCATTACAAAACATGGTCGACAGAGCTTACAGGAGAGATAAAAACAAAGGAGGGATCAAATAGGGAATCTAGACTTAAAGTCCTCAAAAGAGGTTATCTCGTGACTAATCCTATTGTCTAGAGAAACCTTCTTTCCACGCAAGTATTTTACGTCGGCGTCAATCTTGAGGGCTCTTTCCCCATGGGATATCCCCTTCAAAACCTCATTATCGACTGCTTCTTGCATGGGAATTCCCTCAACTGTCTCCAAGGAAGATTTTTGCGCTTCTACCTCAACAATATTTTTATTAAGTTTGACTATCTAGGCTTCATAGTCGGAGATCTGTTGGTCGAAGGCTTCCCGCTGACGAAGACGCTCCTCCTTCTTGTGTTCAAACTTGTCGAGCTTTCGTTCACAGGCCTCACTGAAGTCCCATTCAAGCTTTGCCTCATTGAATTTCGTCTTAATCTGAAGGTCATCATTTTTTTAAAGGTTAATGTCCTTGACAAATTGGGTAAAGAAGGCCTCAAACTCGATGAAATACTTGACCATTGAGGCAGAAAGATCATGAAGGGAAAGTGAGTCGAGGAATTTAAAAATATCACGAGCAAGTTCTTCTTCTTTTTCAAGAGCGCATAGAAAGTCGCCCTCGAAGAGTGACACCTTCAGTTTTTGAAGAATGAAAACAACCTCAACATGTAGCTCTAAGGGAGAAACGACGATCGAAGATGGGAGTGCCGCATCAATTGAGAGACGGAGGATTTGTTGTAACTTCCTAAGGGCCTCAAAGGGGTTCCTTTGTTTGATAATCATGATTTCTCTCGAAGTTAAAATGCTAGTTGACACACTTTTGTCAACAACGTTCGGAGGATTGAGAGTTGGTAGAGAAACGGGACTTTAGGAACCGCTGGTGAGGCACTTTGAAACTTAGCTTGCCGCTGCGGACTAAAGACAACGTTGGCTGAAGGACGGTCAATCTTATCTTTGACCATAATTCCGACCTCAATCGGAGAGTGTCGCATTACGCGAAAAACCGGCTGGAAACAAGAACAACAGAGCCGCCACCGTGCGTTATTTATCCCAAAAGAGGGAAAGGAAACGCTCAGAGTAAACCTGGAAAGGACATGGTCTCGCGACCAAAGAGAATGGGATCGGGAGTCGGTTATGCGAAGGGAAGGTATTAGCACCCCTACGCATCCGTCGTACTCGACGAGATCCATGCACAATAGGAAAGAAAATGGTTGCTAAAACACTGCTCACACACACACACTAGCTGAAAGAGACATAAGAAAACAGACTGAAACTGACTCGGCAGGATACCGCATCCTAGGCCTACTTAGTCTATCAGGCATAGACATCAGAGTCGAAGTAGTTCGGAATGGGGAAACAACACATGCTCGCTAGGATATCGCATCCTATGCATACGTATCTCCCTGGACGAAGGAGAATCAGAGCATTCGTAGCTCGGCTGACACGCACACAAACAAACACAGGCAAAGGAAAACGTGGAGCCCGAATGCCAATCACTGGACTTACATCAGCATCCAAACCAAAACGCACCCACACTGGAACCCGAATGCCGCTCGATGGACTTACATCAGCTTCCAAGCACATAACAACACACACAAAAGGGGTTGGGACACAAAGGTTGAAAAAGAAAAGAAAAAAAAAGGTGCCTGGAGAGATCAGCTCATCTCCTGCCTACGTACCTCATCTGGTATGAGGATCAGGGCGACGTAGTTGCCCTACGGAGGGAAAAAGGACTAGCCTAACCAGATAACAAAGGGGGACACAACTAGGGAGACTACGACTCGAGCCTAGATGTTATCATGCAAAATCATCCCTAAGTTAAGGTTTCTAGCTAACTTGCACAAGAAGCAAGCCTATCCTAAACATGACTTGCACAGGAAGCAAGCCACACCTAACTTGCATAGGAAGCAAGCCTAACTAAACCTAACTTGCACAGGAAGCAAGTCAAACAAACACACAAGCACAAGTAGCACACACTATACACAAGCAATGGGCTCATACAAAGGTTAGGAATTGGAGCCAACTGGAATAGGGTTAATGGTGCTCTTAACCTTGACATTGAGAGCCAAGGTGAAGCAGATGAGAGGAGATGAGGGGTGTGCCTCATTGCTCTTATCCCTGGTCAGGGAGAGCATTTGAATATCAGAAGGTGTGGGAGTTCAGAAAGTAGGAACTCTCTCCACAAGTTAGACTCTATAGATCTTGGGTTTTTACCCACTATGCATCAACACAAGTAGTGTGAGCAAGGTGAGTGACACACAGAATAGTAGGAGATAGGTTGCATATCTCTTGGATTCTACCAATTGCCTCTTCACTTAGGAGGTCTTTGAATATGTACAAGGACAAATTGTAAACAATCACAAACATTGCCTCTTAAGGAGAACTTCAGACAGGTGCCTGGCCAAGTAACAGGCCAGGTCTTCCAGACTACATGAAGATAAGAAATTATACCTCAATTCAAATTGCTATTAAGCAAAGCAAAGCAAAGTTCACAAGGAACTATAAGCAACTAAAGGTACCTGAAACCAGTCAGACAGAATCAGTACACAACTCAAAGTTAAATCAAAATGAGATAGAGATCAACAGTCAACACAATCAGTTAAATGTGCAATGCACAAGGCTCAAAGTATGTGAGCCAAGCAACCTACAAAAGAAACAAGTTAGTCATAATATTAAATCAAGCTCAATCAATTTGTATTGATCTCTTTGGGGCAATTGCTTCTTAACCTGAAAAAATGAACTCAAACATGAGCAACAAGACCACTAGGACAAGCCTAGAGTCGAAAGGGGATGAGAAAGTCAAAACAGCAAGTGGAATCCAATCAAAATCATATTCAAACAATCAAGAAGAAAACTAAAGTGGTTCCATGTTCATATCATTCATCATTATGATTTCATAAGCAAATTAGGTCAAAGCATGGCATATGGAAGCTCATAGAAGTCAACAGCAATATGCAACTCAAATCCAATCACAAACAATTCCAAAAATTCTCAAATAATTCATGATCAAACATCATCCATAACATGATAAGCACACCAAATTTCAGCTCAATTGGATCATGGGAAGTAGGGAAATGAAAACCAGAAAGGCAGGGCAAGTTCAAACATGCTCAAAGAAGTCAACCAAACATGCACCAACTTCAATAAATCATAAATCAGTGAAAACATATGAGAAATGAATGGGATTGAAACCATGATAAACCTTAAGATGTCTACTAATCACATGTCAAATTTCATGTCCATCCAATAATGTATGAAAATTTCACAAATCATATGGCATCATGTGTCACAAAAGTCAACATTTTAGTCAAACAGGGGAGAAAATTCCAAACAATTAGGAAATGCTATCAATAATTCCATAAAACATCACATGTAAACTAGACATCCATAAGTACATTCATGCAAAAATTTAAACCAATTTGAGTTCATTAAGCAAGGGAAGTAAAATTATGAAGTGGGACATCAATGGTGTGACACAAATTGTCACACCCTAATTCAAAACATCATAACTCACAAACCAGCAAAGATAAATTCACAAACTCTACACCAAAATCACCATGAATGTGTCTAGTTTGAGCACAAAAAATTTGAGAGGCATTGGATGATGTATCATCATTTCACAATTGATTTGGCAAAACATACATAAAATGGACACATATAACAAACCCTAGCACAATTAAAAATCCATTCATGCAAAAAATCTGGAAAAAACATGATAAAAAACTAGGGATCAAGATGAACATTTAGCAAAAAATCCCATGAATTTTGGATAAGAAACGAGTGTGCTATGATTTTTGTAAGATTAGTGATCAAAATGAAATAAAAATTAAGAAATAAAATGATTTAATTGAAATTGTAACACGGCAGTGGCATTTTTGAAATTATCTGGAACTTAAATGGAACGCTGCGTTCCACTTAGCCTGCGTGTCACTCAGCTAACGGTCACATGGCAATGGAATAGTGTTCTCTTGCAAAACAGAAAAATCAAAAAGAGCAAACACGATTTCCTGGGTTTATGCATTAGGGTTTCGAGCTACAGTGTTCATCATCATCCATGGAAGAACAATTTTCCTAGAAACTTGAATCAAGCATACCAAACGACTCGTCTAACAACCTACAAACCAAATCTAACCCTAATTTTGATTGAATCGAGCTAAACAACATGAATCATGCAAAAACATATTTGACTATCAAACTTTAGATCCATGTTACTCTCAAAATATTCAGCCATTTTCCAAACTACAACCACCAATGAACTCAGCATAAAAAGATCTTTCTAAAGCATGTCATGATTTTGGAAATGGTTAGGGTCGAAAATTTACCAGATTTGGAAGGCAGTGATGAATTCGTGATCCTTTGGCCTCAAACAGTTGAAATAGATGACCAATATTGCTTTAGATGATGAATGGTCAAGGAGTTTTAGCTCAGCAATGTTTGAAGAAGCTTCAATCAAGATCTGCCATGGAAATGAGCTTCAATGAACAGTCACGATTCTTGCTCTACAGTTGTGGTCTCAAGCTTGCAAATGCTCCACAGATGTTGGTAGATGATGGGACAAACAACAGGGCACGAGCTTCTTTGAGATTTTTCCGAAAAAGTTCAAATGGAGCAAAAGTGAGTTTTTGAGAGAAAGAGATTTTTGATCTGGTTTGGCAAGGTGTGCTAGGGCTTTTCAGAATGAAAATGAATAATATATAGTCTGTTTAAGGTTTGTTAAGCTTGGTTAATGGAAAAGATAATCACAATTAGATTAAATGAGTGTTTTTGACCAATTTTGCTAAAGACCAACACAAGTTGCATGGGGTGCATGGATGTGCACGAAATTGGGCTTTGGACAACCTCTAAATGTGATTTCAAGACAATTCCAATTGGCACAAAGTGTTGGAAATGCTTAAATTGAAAGTCCATTTTTTCACTTCACTTAATTTAATTCATGCTACCTTGAAAATGGCCATTTTGATTGGTAAACTTTTTATGAATTGTGATGACAAACTTGGAAAGAGGGCATCAAATATGACTTGTAGCAAAAAACCCCACCCAATTTGGCCAAATGGTTTGGAAGATATGCCACTTTGAAGTTCAAAAATATCTGAAAATGATTTGATCATAACATGCCAACCATACATGGGAATTGAGTGTTCTTGGACTTTTTGGAAAGGTAAGAACAAGATCTTAAACTTTCATGTTGGGCAAAAATTCATTTGAAGCTTGTATCATGATGTAATTTTGAGGATCAAGACTTTCCATTTTTGGCAAATTCCAATTACAGGTCAACTTTCTATTTTTGGAAATCTCTTGTTTGACTTCAAATTCTTCAATGTGGATGCTTGACATGTTATATGAGGCTTATATGGACATCAATGAGACCTCTCAAACCAATTCCCATCATCAAATCCCTGATTAAATGCACAGTTGACTTTCTAGGGTTTCTGGTAGACTGCATATTGACTGATGACTTCTGAGCATCCAATCCTTGACCAAAACACTTCAAAATGACCCCTAGGTCATGTGAACATGTTGGACCAACCCTAGGGCCTTGTCTCATTGGAAATTGTACTTGCTTGCTTGATTGACTGATCTCCTGACCAGTTTGACCTAATTCTTCTGAATGGCTTGCAGTTGGGCAAAAGGGACAATGCAATGTTATGCAGTGGACCATGTTAATGCTATGACCTAATATGAGAATGTATGTACAAAAGGTAGGTGCGAATTTGAGGTGCTACAGAGAGCCCACAGGTCCCTAAAAGATATAAGTCTTAGATCACATGACAAAGAGAAACCCATAGATAATGGGGAGGAGGGTGGATGAATACCTGAAGATCCATATGAGGTGGAGAAGCGGTGAGAGTCCTCTCTGAATCACAAGGAGTGAGAGCTTCCTTGACATCGTCTTGGATTGTTGGGGTCGGAGCCCTTGGAGCCACCTTCGACAGAGTCGTCTTGGCTTGAGCCTTCTTACGCCGCATAGGGGTAGGGGGTGTTTTGGGCGGCGCTTTCGACGTGGAAAAGATGCGCGAGTGCACGCTCCCGTCAGAATCCTCATTTTCCGCTACGAGAACTTCTTCAGGTACCTGAATCTCAAGATGGGTGAAGAGGTAATAGAAGTTGCTAAAGTAAAAAACATTTTCACAAGGCTAATATGTGATACATGTGATTGGGGGGGGGGGGGGGGTCGAAGGTGTTTTTTTCTTCTTCGAGGGCTTGGCCAAAGTCGGATCGCCCCTGATAACAGAAAGTGTTAGTATTGTACATTCCCCAGAAAAGGGAGAAACGAAATCAGTGACTTATACCTTTTTGGGGTCTTCGTCGACTTGAGAATTTTGGATTTTTGGGTCGGGAGCATTAACGGATGGAGGCGGAGGCGGTATATCTCCAGCGAGGGTGGAAAGAGCGTCGACCAGTTTTGGAGAAATTGGTCACTTGGGAAAGAGTGGCTCTGGTAGGAATTCCACCATTCGTCAAAGTCAAATGTTGTTAGAAAAGATTGTTGAAACTTGAAAACCAGGAGTTCGTAACGGTGAGTGGATTTACAAAAAGGAGACAAGCTTTATGATCATCAACTATTAATGATCGACCGAACCATACAATATCGGTGTCATGAGATACAAGAGGTTTCAGAACCATCTGGCTTAAGCCAAACTGACGAGCCACCAGATTCGGTTGATAGCTCATGAAACCGAAACCCTTCGACCCTGGCTCAATTTTTTAGGACAACAAGGTAGGATTCAAGAAAGCTCTCCATATCGCGTTCGATTGGGCTGCAGTCTATGGAGAGCCACTTGGAAAAGTATCTTTGAACCACTTAGGGCCGAAGGTTCGGTCAACAAATGACGCCATACCAAGAGCAAATTTATATGCATCGATGAACATATTTAAGTATTTCATGAAGAGATGTATGTTGGGAGTCTCTTGGCAGGTTGTCAAAGCCAACCTAGCTCCTTCGATCGGTCGATATTTAGTCAGTCTCACAATACGCTCTAACACGGGGTATCCTAGCTGATACTCAAAAGTAGATTTTAACCAAGGTTGCAAAAGCCATAAAGGACCCGAAAGATTCAAGGCCTTAGGAGTGTCGAAGAGAAACTTCAGTTTCAGGGTTGCCATCCCCAGGGCATGATATAAGGAAGCTAGCAGCAGTTTACCTAAAGACACCTATCGACCCTCATGAATTTAGATCGCCAGGGCAATATAGCTCTTCGCTATCTGCAAGGAACCAGGGCAGAACACTTAGTATGAAAGCCATAAAGTAAGGAAGGCTATATGCTCCTCGTCGGACACTTCGACAGAATCCCTGTTGTAGTGATCTTCGATGTAATTCAGAAGGTTGGCCCGACCAAACGAGAAGGTGTTCTCCATCGAAAGGGTGGGATCGAAGACTTCCCCTAACAGCGAAAGGTTGGTGATTTCCACCACATCAAAAAGGGTGGGTGTTGACATCCCATAGGGCAACTGCAATGTGTTGGTGGAGCCTTCCCAGAAATATAGGGATGCCAGTAACATGCAGGGATTTACACAATGAGTGTACCTTGATATTTGAATAAGGTCATAGATCCCTGCACTTATCTATTGGTCTTGACATTATCGTTGGACTTTATTAAGCCACGCCAGGTATTCTTTTTTTCCAAGAGTAGGAATGGACCTAAAGACCCTGGCTTTCGCCTCCATGAATCTGACATCGAGTACGACGAATTTGTCGAAGGGAGGAGGAGCAGCGGGTTTGTATCCAGGGAAAAAGGCTGCAACAACCTTTGAGGAAGATTTCTGGTCCGCGAGAGGCCCAGGGAGAGTTATTTATAGGCTGGCAAGGTGAATAGTTGAGCCCTAAGCGATTGACAAATGGATGGATAGGAAGTAGTAAGAATAGTTAGTGGCTTTGGTTGGAATCCCACGACCTAGGGATAACTGCTAATGATGGTGAAGTGTCTGGGGAACTGCGCGGCCAAAAAAATCATCATCATGTGCTAGGTTAAGAGTAGTGATAAGACGGCTATCCGAAATTTGGGGAATCAAAAGGCAAGTTCCTTGATCGACGAGCTCATGTCGAAACCAGCATTTTCAGGGGGAAATTTGTTAGTTGACCAATTTCGGCCAAAGAAGAAAATTAGTTCGACTAAGGAAACCCGTCGGAGCAGCATCAATAGGAAGGTGAACACGTCCATGGGTCGACATTTGTAGGCTTTAGTCAAAGTCGAAATACTTGAATGGTGAAGGCGATCGTGGGCAATGAAATAACATGGGTAGTTATCTACAGACATGGGGGAAGTGGACCAACACTTGTCATCACAAGATAGTTTCGTAATCCCCCGACAGTTACTTTTGAATAGTATTTAAACAACTGTTAGGGAAGATTCTATGGGTTGCATATTTAGCATTTGCAGTAGGAGTAAAATTTGAAGTACCAAAGCGTTTACGAGAAAAGAGTCATCTTCCTACAAAAAATATACTTTTGCCTCCATTTACATTTATAAGTCATTTAATCTTTCCAAATTTACCTTTGATTTTTTGCTTTACTTTCAATACATTCCCATTTGTGTTACTTTTTACCACATCCCTAACTCATCAAGAATTACATTTACGCTTTTTAAACCTTTCAAAGACATTGCTTACCAAAATACCATACGCTCAAACACTAAGTCCAGGACTTTGTAGTCGGTCCTATAAGTAATCCTCTCATAGGAAGGCTAAAGATTGTTGACGAACCAACATGTATATATGTAAATCGTATTTTAGTAATTTTTAGTAGTGTTAAATGTTATATGTTTGAGTGATGCTATTTTTGTTTCTAACCTACGAGTTCAAAAGTAGAAAAATATTTTTTTTTTGAAGTACTTTAACTTTCAATATATTCAATACATCATTTTTAAAATTAAATATAAAGGAATTTAATTGATAACTAATCTAATGTTGGAATTTCGCCAAATTTATGATGTGGAATTTCACTAAATTTATGGAGAATTTTGAATCAATCGTTATGAATAAGAATCAATCGTTATGATTGATGACTTTTCTTGTTCTTCACTTTTCACTCGAATGAATCAGCAACACCTTGAGTGCACGACGATTCCGCTGCACAACGATTATTAAAAAAGAAAAAGAAGATTTGAATTTGGGGAAGAAAAGGAATTAGGGTTTCGAAGAGAGAATGATCAGCAACACCTTGTTCTTCACTTATCATCACTACACCAACTTGAGTCAGTGTAATCCACTAGCTTGTATTCTTTTTCTTTCATCAATTGTAGGAAACAAAATGCCATTGTCGAGAGTTTCTTTCAGATACCTTAGTATCTTCTTCGTCGCTGCTAGATGTGATACATTTGACTTCTTCATGAATCTACTCATCATACCTACACTCTATGCTAGACCAAGTATTGTGTGACAAAGGTATCTTAATGATCCAATAAGTATTTTGTACTGTTTTGGGTCGACATCATCTTCATATGAGTTTTTCAACAGTTACAGTCTTGGTTCACCTGGTGTCGAAGTCGACTTGCAGTCTTCCATCTCAAATTTCTTGAGTATCTCATTTTCAAATCTTCTTTGATGCATCATCAAGTCTCTATTACTCTTGTAGAATTCAATATCAAGGAAGTATGAAATGTTACCCAGATCAGACATATACTCCATGCTCAGTTGTGCACTTCACAAGTTTCTTCTCCCTTAGAAAGCTATATATTTTCTTATTCCATACTCTTGGAGCTTGCTTAAGTCCATACAACGCAAAATCATTCAAAAATTCCAAATTTCATGCATAATCACCAATGACCTTTTTATCCTACATTCCAACTTGGTACTTTTGCAAAAACCAAGTATCATTTGTCTCTAACTACCTATGCATTCACAACCATTCAATTACACAATTAACCATTAATTACCATAACTACCAAAGTAACATAAATTCCAACTTTCATTTTCAACCAAATCTCCATTCAATCCTAGCCATTCATAAAAATCAATTCAAGGATTGGATGTATTGATCCGCAAGTAAAGCTTAAATTAGTATCCAATCATTGATAAATCTCTTACTTGGATCACAATCCAAGGGTCATCATTCCTCATAATCACCCCTCACTTTTAAAAACTATAAATACCTATTATTTTTCATCATTCTTCAACCATGAATTCATAGTAAAATTATTATGTCAAAATTCTTCACCATCCCCTAAAGCTCTTAAACCTAGTTGATGAAGTTTCATCACTTGAAACTCCATTCAATTTAGCATAAACTCCTACCATTCTTCCATAATCCATAGTTCTTCATCCTTCATCATATTCATCTCCCTCATTTCCATCACTTTTACCATTATTCATCTTCTTTTCCAATCTTCATCATTCCATAATAAAAAATCTACAAAAAGTTACAAAATCACTATTTCTCTCTAAATTTCTTCAAACCTCCATAATCAATTTTCACCAATTTTTCATATCATTTTTTCATAACCATCTTCATTCTAAACTCATCCAAAATGCAACATTTTCATCACCATTCACAAAATTCAGCATTACTCCTATCAATAATTCAAGGGCTTGAATCAACATTCATCAAGGGTTCAACATTTCTATCATATATTCATCAACCAAAAATTCATCAACATATTCATCATCTAGTTTCAAGCATCGTCAATATTCAACAATAATTCACCAATGCTTTCCATTCAAGAATAATCATTATCATCCACTAATCATATGTTCATCAAGAGCTTGGAAATTAATTGTATTAAAGGAGCTTACTTTGAAGTTCTCAGAGTTTCTCATCGGTAAAATTGTCAGCGATTCTCAATACTAACTGGGGAAAACCTCCATTCCGTCGGTACGATATTTCACCTCTCTTTTTCGTATTGTACATTACGCTTCCGAATTGCTTGAAACATTATATTGAGCAGCTTGCGTGCGTGCAAGAGCAAAATCTATATTGTTCTTCAATTTCATCGATAAATTCTCATTTCATTTATCATCATAGAATTGTATATTTACTGTTTATTGTGTTAGATAAAAGTTTGACCAAAACCAACCCCGAATCGCATGTAATTCGAACCGTAATTATGTCAAAATCATAAAAGTGCAAGAAGGTAAACCATAATTTAGAACTGAAACTGAACCGAAAACACTACTGAATTCAAAACGGAAACTCTAAATCCAAGACCGACGGAGTCTTGAGCGGATTCACTCATTGTTGTTGCGAAACCGTGAGTCGTCCCGAAACCGCACCCAAAAAAGCGCTTATCCAAGAAAATCACGTTTCCGTTTTTGCCTTCCGCTTGCATTTTCGCATTTTTTCTTTTGTATATTACTTTATTTTAATTTCATTTTATTTAATATTATTTTACCACGTGTCAATTGTTGAGTAGCTATTGACTTATGAAAAGAAATAATTTTGCGCTCTTTCTTTTTATACGGCTAGTTGCTGTTACTATTATGAGTTTGCTATTTTAACTTTTATTGCTATAGTCTTATTTAATATAATATATAATGTAATCTCTTCCTATTTATATTATATTATAGTAATCTTAGTTTATTATATGTCATATTTGAATTATTTTTAGAAATATGTTGCTACACTCTTTATGTTTACATACTGCTATATTTCAACTTACTGCTATTATATAACTATATACATTAGTTTCACTAAGTATATATATATATATATATATATATATATATATATATATATATATATATATATAATATAGATATATATATATATTATATATATATATATATATATATATATATATATATATATATATATATATATAATATATATATATATATATATATATATATATATATATATATATATATATATATATATATATATTAGTTTTACTAGTTTTATTTTATTTAATTAAGTTATAAGTGCAAATTCTATACCTAAATTGTGTGATGCTAACTTCTGCATGAGCTGTGGGGGGCCATGAATTGTGACATTGCTACTTGGAATTGGATTGCAGAGATATCATTGAGAAATTAATGCTACTTTTGGTTACTCTCCATCTCATAAAAATTTCATACGTGAAAGTAAATACATAGTTAAATAAATTAGAAATAATTCTACGTTTTTATTTGACTCATTTTATTTATTTATTTATTTATTTTTATTAGTAATATTATGTGACTAATTTTTATTTTTTGGGTGATTAATTTTATTAATTAAGTTGAATTAACTTTAAAACGATTAATCTTGATAACTAATTTTAATAAGTTTAATTATAATTATTTTAATTTGAGGTAATTCAATTACGACATGGATTAGTTCCTCCATTTTGCAATTGATTAAATATTTGACCATTAGGAATTTACCATGGACACCAATTTAGAATTTAATCATGAACACATAAAGAGTCCCTTTTGGTATTGCATAAAATGAACTTACATTTATCTTAGTACTACATCACTCTTTTGCAATATTCATTATTTCAATCATATATCTCTTTGTCCATTTACGACTAAAATTTCTTTTTCAAATAAACTAAAACACTTAATAATTACGATGTGAATTGTGTACCATGAGCCTTAAGAAATGAAGAAGGATGAGAGAGAGCATTTATATCCTCATTCTGAATACCTTTGGATACGATACGCATGACTTAGTTGTTCAAAGTATCCACCTCCATTCATAGACTTTAGTGCAATTCAAAGCAAGGAAAATTTTCATAATACAAGGAAGAAAAGGATAAGGAAATAGATTATCTCTCCTTGAATGATTCAGATACTGATGTAGAGCTCCTTGTTTGAATATTCTTCTTTAGACTAAAACCATTTACAATCAATCTCAAAAACATTCTGCAATCATTACTCTTGATTCCAATACAATTCCTCTTGGTTTTGACACTTATACTCTTTTCGTTTGCCTTGTAAATCCATTGATTTAGGCAAACCCTTATCTCGTTTGTCGTTTTCCTTGTTAATCCCTTAGTTTAGGCAAATCCTTATCTCGTTGGCCGTTTGCCTTATTAATCCATTGGTTTAGACACTACGCCAAAAATGACTTTTAACAGCGCATCTTAGACAGCGCTTTTAAAAGAAAGCGCTGTCTAAGGTTGAAATTAAAATAAAACACGGAAAATGTTCCAAAATAATAATGAAAGCGCTGTCTAAGGGGGGGTCTTAGACAACGCTTTCTAAAAGCGCTGTCTAAGACCCCCCCTTAGACAGCGCTTTTAGAAAGCGCTTTTAAATATAGACCTTAGTCAGCGCTTTTGATAAAGCGCTGTCTAAAGTCTTTAAATTAAAAAAAAAATTAAAACCAAAAGCGCTGTCTAAGGGGGTTTAGAAAGCGCTTTTGGAAACTCTTGGGTTTTTCAATGAACCCTCGTCTCTCTCACAAAACCGCTCAAACACCGCCTCTCAGACCTCTCTCTCACGTACTTTCTACCTCAAAGTCGCTCATCAACGAACCCTCTCACGCTCTCAAACTCAAAGAATCACTCTCTCTCAACTCTCACGATATCTCCATTAACAAGCAAGTGAAAAGGATAAAAGGAAAAAAGGAGAAGCTCTTACAAAGTGTCACGGCGGTGGTGAAAGGCGTGAAGAAGCTGGCCTCCCAATCCAGGTAATCAATTTTGGGATTTTAGGGTTTTGTTTGAGATTTTCCGCCTCCGATTTTCTGTTGTTGATTCCTCCTCTCTTACTGATTTGCTCTCTCTATTTATCTCCCAGCTTAGGGTTTCGAATTGGTGCCCTTGTGTTCAAAAGCGTATCTCTGCAAAATCCTCTTTGATGTTCTCTGCTAACAATGGACGGCGAAGAAGAAGATGAACAAGTGATAGCTGAAGAAGTTGAAGCCATGAAATCCGTTTATGAAAACGATTGTACCATTCTCAATTCCATTCCTCCTCACTTCCATTTATCCCTCAAACCCAGAACCGCTGATGTTTCTTCTCACCAGGTTCCCAATTTTTCTTCAAACCCCTAATTTCATTTTTTTTTAACTTTTCATAATTCTAATTCAATTATTCATTAATTAATCCCCATTTTTTAAAATAAATTTCTTTGCAGTTTGTAGAAATTGTTCTTGAGGTACATGCAACTCCACAGGTATGTTTCAGTAGATTAAGGTTATTATACTATGATTGTTGAATTCAATTATCTGTTTATAAATCAGTAGAAGCAACAAAAGCTTATGTGTTTTTTTTAGTATCCAAAAGAACCTCCTTCTGTTGCTATTGTGGATTGCAAGGGTTTGGATCAACATAGACAAAAGCAGTTAATGTCTTGCTTTCACTGTTTTCACAGGTAGGGTGCCTATTGATTTTATCCTTCTATTCTATTTTCATTATGTTAGATTTTTTTACGACCTTTGTGTCGTTAATTTTTTCTTGGTTTAACATTACATTTTCAATATCTAATTTTCCCTTCCAATTTCTATTTATAATTGGCGGTGAATGTATCATTAGATGGTGGAATTGGCTTGAGAGTTCTAAACAAACAGGGTCTTCCAAATCAGATAATGCAACGGCTCGTCGTAACAGGGGTATGTGTAATTGTAAAGTTGCATTTGACGATAGACATGTATAAATATAGTTTTCTTCAGTGTGAAATCATTCACTTTTACAAAGTATAGAAGCTTGAAGGACTAATAATCTAATATTCCTTGGTATGCTGTGTTTTCTTTTAGCAAATGGTTGCTTCCTAGTTGAAGATTTAAAGGGTCTAGGGATCACATTTGGACATACTGTCTTACAATATAAAGCAGTATGTCATGTTACACTGTTCAACTTTCTATTTCATGTTACATGTATCACTTTTCCATTGGTACATCAAAAGTTACTGATATAACAACAATTTTGCCAATGGTATCATACTTTTCTTCAAATGTCAATTTCTTTGTAACATGACCAAATGTGTTTTTGTATGCAACAAAACCAATATGCTGATATGAGCTGATTTGTCTAGCCAACCACTTCTCTATAACAAAATTGGAGTTCAAGTACAAGTTCAACCAATACTCCTGCTAAGTGAGTTACAAATCCAATTGGCCTTGAAGAGCTCTATGCATATTAGTTTTTAACTCCAAAAGAATCAGCGATACAAAAGTGAAACACATGAAGAATGAGTTATCAAATATTTATTCAATTGAAATCATTGATATGTGCTAGCAGTTAAGTAGGATAATTCGAATGGGCAGTGATATTTGACTTGTTTAAAACATATAATGTATTGATATAATGAATTTACCTTAGGTTCCCACCTGCGAAAAAATACAAGGATCAACACTTTATGTATTGTTTATTGGAAGTTCAAAAAGGATCGACATTTGGGTGTTGATCCTTGTATTGTTTATTGAAAGTCCAGGGCAGAAGTTGAAAAAGCCAAAGAATTCACTAAAGGAAAGAACAAAAAGGGTAGGTTCTTAAACTGAGTTTTTGTACATGTTCTTCAGTGTTTTCTGTAATCCTACTTTCCTTACTTTTAATTACGCGTGACTCGAGTTTTTGTTTTATACAGCGGCAATTCAATGTTTGAAGAGGAAGAGGTTATATGAACAGCAAATTGAGTAGCTTGGAAACTTCCAGCTGCGTATTCATGACCAGGTGCAAATGCAATCGTATTTGGTATTAGTTCAGACAATGGCTTATATTATTAATCTTCTTTTGCATCTTATGGTGGTGATTTGTGTTATAGATGATAATGTTAGAAGGTGCTAAAGCCACCACGGAAACAGTGGATGCGTTAAGAACAGGAGCCGCTGCTATGAAGGCTATGCAGAAAGCAACGTACATACTGCTATTATATGATTCTAAATCTTTAATGAGCCGTGATAATGATTTATGACATTACTATAGTCCTGTTTTAATTTGTTTATTTGAACTTATCTACTAGCATAAACATTTGTGAGACTGTTTAGAAGAAGTTGTGAAAACACCTTATGACATGTTTATAGTTGTTTTTCATCTACATCCATAAGCTCTTCAATATAGCATATGAAATTATGAATAGCTTATAGTTTGTATGTAAACAAAACACTTATATGATAAACACCTATGCTATAAGTGCTTAATTATGCTGTTCATCCAAACATGACCTAAGTTTGCTTCTGTTTCTTTTTTCAGGAATATTGACGATGTTGACAAAACCATGGATGAGATAAATGAACAGACTGAGAACATGAAGCAGATTCAAGAAGCATTGTCAACTCCAATTGGTGCAGCAGCTGACTTTGATGAGGTAATTATTTACTTATTTGTTATGTCGGTTGCAAACATGATATTTGTACCTTTTGATTGTTTATAGTGTTTTAGAGTGCTAATGCATGTCCATGACTGTTGGGATGGCTCGTAGTTTAATCATAAGAGGGCACATCACTCACAGTTCAAGGGTAATCTTGTATAGTGGACCGTAGTATTTAAACACAATTGTAATGTATAAACCCTAGACTTGAATAATAGAAAGATACTCCAGCCACACTACAATAGGAGACATAGGCACAATTGATTGAACTCCGTGATCAAATCTCGTGTTCTTTGTTTGCGTTTTTTCCGTATGTGTTTGCTTTTGAACCGGGGTTGTAATTCTAACAATGAGGCATTCTGAATATTTTGTCCTTTTCAGGATGAACTAGAAGCAGAACTTGAAGAATTGGAGAGTGTTGAGTTGGAAGAGCAGCTTCTTCAGCCAGCAACTACAGCTCCTGCTGCCACATCGTACGTCCCAGCTGGGCGGCAACCTACACGCCCTGTTCCTGCAAAGCATGTTGATTATTTGATACCAGTATGTAAAATGAAAAGCATGTTCCCTTAATCATTGAGTTAAATACTCGGAACTCACAATATAATATACTGTTCTGAACATACTTTTTAGAGGTCATGTTTCATCTGGTCTTGTTTTTTTTTTTAACATTCTTGTCATGTAAGTTAGTATAACAGATATGTAAAATATGTTAACAAGTGGTAAGGATTTAGTTTGATGAGCTAATTGGATTGAGAAAATTGGCAGTTCTAAGAGTTTTCACTATCACCAGCAGGTGAAAGCAATTGAGTTTTCCTTCAGGCTTTGATATATATAATTTGGGTGGTGTTTATAGCGTCCTATGTATTGATGACACACTCTACAAATTTAAAAATATCCTTTGTAACTTAGGGAGATTGGAATTGATTGAAATTGGGTCGATACATTTGTAGTATATGTAATGACTTGTAAATGTGTACATAAATTTGTATATATTTTGATACATTTAAGGCAAAATTGGTTTGAATTGGTATATATATATATTTGTTAGCCAAAAATTGGTAGAAAAAAGGCCAAAATGGCATATATAAAATGTGATAATTGTCTGTCAAAATCTGGTTGAAAACAGGTAGAAATTCTGGTTTATAAACCTGGAAAAAATGTGGTTTAAAACAAAAGCTTCAAAAAATTTCGTATACCTTAGACAGCGCTTTTGTAAAAAGCGCTGTCTAAGGGGGGGATTAGAAAGCGCTTTAGGCAAAAGCGTTGTCTAAGGGGGGGGGGGGGGGGGGGGCTTAGACAGCGCTTTTTGAAAAGCGCTGTCTAAGGTATACCTAAAAAAATTAAAATAGGAGGGTCTTAGAAAGCGCTTTTGGCCAAAGCGCTGTCTAAGGGGGTGGGGCTTAGACAGCGCTTTTCAAAAGCGCTGTCTAAGGTATACCTAAAAAATTTAAAATAAGAGGGTCTTATAAAGCGCTTTTGGCCAAAGCGCTGTCTAAGGGGGGGGCTTAGACAGCGCTTTTAAGATTTAAAAAAGCGCTGTCTAAACCTTTAGCAGCGGAGGTTTAGACAGCGCTTTAAAGCGCTGTCTAAGGCTAAAAAAAGCGCTGTCTAAGGTCTTGTTTGTTGTAGTGAGACAAACCATTATCTCATTGGTTATTTTCCTTGTTAATCCCTTAGTTTAGGAAAACCCTTATCTCGTTAGCTATTTGCCTTGTTAATCCGCTGGTTTATGCAAACCATGATTCCCGTTTGCCTTGTTAATCCCCTGGTTTAGGCAAACTTTGGCAATTCTTTGTCTGTGGTTCAAACACCTCTTTGAAAAAAATTCTTCTTTAGTTGAAACACCACTGGCTTGGTTAAGACATCGCTTTTATTTCCTGTTCTTGGTTAAGGCACCACTTTTAATTTCCTATTCTTGGTTAAGACACCACTTATATTTCCCGTTCTTGGTTAAGACACCACTTTCAATTTCCTGTTCTTGGTTAAGACACCACTTTTATTTTCTATTCTTGGTTAAGACACCAGTTTCAATTTCATGTTCTTAGTTAAGACACAATATTTACATTTCCTGTCATTGGTTTAGACACCACTTTTACATTCCTGTTTTTAGTTTAGACACAAACTTTTACAATTATTTGTCTAATCAACAATTTATTTTCATAAAAGAACTATTATAATCCATTCCTTAGCAGTCAGACTAACAACTTAGAGCATCTGAACCAAGATCAAACAACTAATTTCAAAACACTTCTAGGATACGATTATAACATTGTTCCCTAAAATCAACCAAAAAATACTCATTTTTACCCCATGAACTACAGAGCTTTGATTTTCTCATTGCACAATGGGAATACGTAGGCACGGGATTTCGAAATCTTTGCGAGCACATTAATTAAAAACTTAGGTTTACCTTAATTAAAATAAATCGCAAGTATCCTTTAGATGATAACACTGATCCGCGTAAATAACAATCAAAATGTTTCTCGTTGAGTACATCAGATGTGAGGAATACTAGTACCTTCCCCTTGCATAAATGAATTCCTCACCCTTTTCTCCTCCCTTTGGGTTTTATTGATATTTTCTCTTTCTCTTAGAATAAATAAAATTCGATGGCAACTTTGTTGTATTTCGAGCATGGGATGCGCTCGGGTATTTTTCACAGCGTGACACTTGCACACCAAACAATCTCCAACTAACCTAACTAACTCATCAAAAATAAAAAATAAAGCCAACTCTAAAGTTTTTGTTGAATTTCTTTCGACATTTCAATAGTTTTACAATTCGAAATACTATGCATTCCGATAGTAACAAACTCTGTCCAAATAATGCTTTGACACAAAGTATTACATTCTCAACACACCACATAACTCCCAACGCCGCTTCCTTTCATGTTGGAGGTGCCATCTACATATAACGCCCACTCTAGGGGTGTTTCCTCTTCTAATGGCAAGCTAAATTCTGCCATGAAATCTGCTATAGCTTATAATTTGATGCCTCCAATCGGGACATGTTAGATGTCATATTTTGAGAATCCACCGCCCAAGATACCATCCTTTTTTGTAAAATATGGCTTATTCAATACTTAACGAACATGATAGATGGTTTTCACAAAGATATTGTAACCCTGAAAGTAAGGTCTCAACTCCCTATAAATCTCTCTTTCTTCTTCAAGGAAACAAAGAAAAGGAAAGCCTTGTTATCAGTACACGAGAGGAAGCGAGATATGGAGGGAAGGTGATCAGTGCATTTTCACGCACATTCTTTTATTATTATGTTGCAAAAATTCTAGAGTTTATTTTTTTATTTCTAATATTTTAGTGTATTTCCTTAGCTTACGTTATTTTTACCTTTATTTTAATTTCGTATTGTGTTTTCTGAATAAACAACTATTTACACTCTCTCGCTGTGCAGGTTATAACTTGGGCTACAAGAATCAGATTGACGCATTATAATATGCATTGGAAAGCATGTAGAATAAGCTAAAAAGTTTATGTTGAAGTCAGAAGAAGATTCAGAATGAAGAATAGCCTAAAAAATAGTTTTAGTTTCAGACTTAAATAAAATAACTAGTTTTGGGTCAATTTTTATGTTTTCCGACCCGGTTAACCCGAATTCTTGTTTTGTTTAACCTAAGTCAACCACACTACTGTTCATTCATCCAATTAAATATTCATAAAAGTATGCTTTGCTTAGTATGATTTTCACGGAGAACTAATCCCTAAGGCGTATTATGCTGATTACGTGTATCCACCGCTTTGAGGTTATTTTAATTCCAATTCAATTTTGATTTCTGTTTAATTATGCTTATGAATTCATATTCTTAATTTGATTGCTTTCGTTTTCTTAATTTGATTGCATATCATAGGGTAAAATTGATTAAATTCAATTGTATGCATGTTCCTAATTTTAATCGCATGTTAACTTAGATTATTCGTTAACTTCACCTAATCTTTAAATTGTCATGCTTAATGCGGTAAGCAGGAACATAATTCACATGATTTTTATAGCGCTTGTTTAATTGATTTCATAAGTGAATATAATTGAATCCATTTAGGGGATTGGAGTTATAATAGCCAATGATAAGTCAGAACCCAAATCAATAGGATTATTCGTTTTAGCTTATTCGTAATCAAATCATTTTTACTATTTTTTATTCAAAACCTAAACCTTAAAACCCCCATTGTTTTCAGTTGGTAAAAATCAATCCAAGAGTCTTTGTGATACAACTCTCGAGTGTCGCTACCCTAAAATATAGTTTTTAACTACTCATATTTGACCCATGCGCGACAGCAGATCAGAAGGTGACATGTAAGCCGCTGCACTTCCTTGACAATTGTGGGGCTTCTCATGGTGGTGTCTTCTTTGAATTTATCCGGGTTGGCCTCAATGCCTCTTCCCGTCAACATGAACCCTTGAAAATTCCCATCCATAATCCAGAGAGAGCACTTGGCACGATTCAAAAGCATATCATATTTCATGAGTGACGGCAAGACATCCTCAACATCATCTACATGGTATTCCCTTTGATAGTTTTCACTATCATGTCATCAACATAGACCTCTAGGTTCTTCCCTATCCGATGGCGAAACACATCATCCATGAGTTGCTAGTAGGTAGCACCGGTATTCTTAAGGTCGGAGGGCATGTCATTGTAGTATTAGTTTCCATGATTCGGCATAAAGTCTGTTTTGTGAGTGTCTAGGGGGTCCAAATAAATCTTGTTATACCTCGAGTATGAATTCGTGAAGCTCAATATGCGGTAGTGGGTACGGGTCCTTAGGATAGACGAGGTTCATATCAATGAAGTCTACACACATGCGTTATATGTTGTTAACTTTCCATACTAGAACCCTGTTGTCTATCCATATATGATATTCTGTTTATGTGATGAACCTATTATCGAATAGTTTCCCCATCTCGTTGTTAATGACATTCCTCTTCTCCTTGCTAATTTCTCGCTTCTTCTATGCCACTAGTTTAGAAGAAAGGTGAAAGAGAAGCGATGTCTCACTACTTTGGTATCTATCCCATGCATATCAAAGGAATCCCAAGCTAACAAGTTGACATTCTTAATGAGTTGGTTGACTAGCTGACATTCTTCTTCCTCTGAAAGTGAAATTCCTGTCTTTGTGAATTTATGGGCGAAATGACCTATTTTGACTTCCTTCAAGTCCTTCGTGGGTTTAAGCCTTTCATCTTATGGGCCCTAGCTAGGATCTATACACTCGAGGTTAGTATTTAAAACTTAAGAAATGAGGTTTCCAACAAGGGATAACTCTTCCCTTTATGTGACCAGGCTACTTTTGGTAACACTTTTGAGTTATCTATTAGTCTAATCAGATTATATTGAATCTCCATCTTGGCAGCAAAGATTTCAAGACTAAGTGCATGGTGGAAATGACCTCCCCTAGTGCGTCGACGGAGGGTCGCCCAAGGATGATGCTTTATGGAGACAGGGCATCCCTAATAAGGTAGATGACATCGGCCACCCTAATCTTTATGCCCTCGCCACATATAGACTCCAAGGTCACAAGGCCCATTAATTTTACATATTTGCTTGAAATCCTCTTAACAAACTGTAAGACCCCAACTTTAACACTAAGATCTCTCATGTTATCTCATCATATGCATTGGCTTTGGGATCTCACCTTGGTATCCTCCTGACCTCTCATTCATTGGGCTTGCATTGGGAGATATCACCAAGCGCATTTTATTGTATCATAATTTATTTTATTTTTTTTATTAACCAAAATACCAAAAATATGTCTATGTATAACTTTGTGCCTTTTGTAGGTAATGTGTGCATCCACCCATACTATATCAAGCTCAGATCTAGGGTTTAAGTGAAGGAGAATTGCGGTCCAAAACGCAGCGGAAATTAAAATTTCTCCTTTAGAGATCCTTACGAATGGTCATGATCAGTGATAGAATATTTACCTCTTGTGACGGTTGAAACCTTTGGTGCAGATCTCTTGTAACGATCAAAACCCTTTGATGCAGATCCACGAAACGATCACGAACGTTGAACGATGACAACGTCTCTACTCAGTCCACACGAACGGATTCCTTCAATCTCAGTGCTAGCTGGTATGAATGAAGGCTTTGAGTGAGAGAGAGAGAGAGAAAAACGAAATAAATGCAACCGCCACTTTTTGCTTCGGCACAAGGGTTCTATTTATAGAACCACTTGTGTGGGCTTCAAGCTAAAAGCCCACTTAAGTGTATTTTGGCCCATATCTTATAATATTCCCAAAATCACTTAAGCCCATGGTACCTTACCATATTTCGTATTTTGCTCAAGTACATCGTACCTTACGATGTTCTATAATTCATTTAAGGGCACCGTACCTTACGGTATTCCTTAGTTACTCTATCTCTCATCAATCCGTCCTTTGTGTGTGACCCTGTAGGTTTTCGTGACGTTGGCAATTATATTAAATCATGCATTTAACATAATAAACAGTGAGCGGTATCTAGCAACACATCACTGCTACCCAAGACACAAAAATGTCATGTGATCTGACAATTCCTTCTGTGATAATACTTATGTGTATAATTACCCTTTTGCCCTTATGTCTATATTGAACACAAGGCATAGACCGTGTCATCCTTGTCCAGTTCAATATTGGGCCCATAGACATTTATCCTGTTATGCAGGATGGGCAAATTCCATCTAGGTCACTCATGTCCCTCAGCATGCTTTGTGGAGTACCCATCAACTGTCTTTATGGTTATCCAGTTACGGACAACGTTGGATCAGCAATAAAGCACTCGACTCCACATCTAGGATCCATAGTGGTTTCAGGTCGAAGAGTGGAATACACTATTATCACCATGAGAATAACTTATGACACTTTGCATAACTTTCTATATAGTATTCTCATAGCGGGTCAATCCGGTATAAATATTACTCCTAATATTCATACCTATGTTTAAGACTTGATAACTCTTTATCCATGATCCATGAGATGTGATCATCAGTCTACAAACATAATAGTCTTAATGCTTTAGTGTTATCCCACTTCACACTAAAGCTCGACTACGGATACTTTAAGAATAGTGTCCTTATGTTTAATGTGTTCTCATGATTAAGTCACACTTAATACATTAAACGAACTAGCTATTCCAGGGACTTTATTAATCAATCATAATAAAGAAAAAGCCTTTTATTAATTCGATACAAGTACCAAAAGGTATTGGCCTCTAGGGCTTACACCAACAATCTCCCACTAGCACTAGAGCCAATCAGACATACCCCGTATGCCCATTGATCTAGTATGGCCATCATGCTTCTGCTGCGCAAGAGGCTTTGTCAGTGGGTTAGCAACATTGTCAAGTGTAGGTACTTTACATATTTTCACACAACGTCTAAGTATGTGTTTGGATCGTCGGTGAGATCTAGGCTCCTTAGCTTGTGCGATAGCACCATTGTTATCATAATAGAGACCAATGGGATCCACAATGCTAGGGACTATGCCAAGTTCACTAATGAACTTTTTGATCCAAACAACTCCCTTTTCTGCATTTGAGGCAGCAATATACTCGGCCTCGGTTGTAGAATCAGCAACTGTATCTTGCTTTGAACTTTTCAAGCTCACAGTGCCACCATTTAAGCAAAACATGTAACCAAATTGCGATCATGCATATTAAAGTGTCTCAGCACTTTGTCTATGTATGTACTTTGACTTAGGTCAAGCAGTTTTGTGATCTATCTCTATAGATTCCTAATATATAGGCTGCTTCACCTAGGCCCTTCATAGAAAAGCATTTTCCCAACCAAGACTTTACTTGTTGCAGGGTAGGGATATCGTTTCCAATGAGTAATATGTCATCTACATATAATACCAGGAATACGATCATGCTCCCACTAACCTTCTTGTAGACACAAGGCTCATCTTCGTTCTTGATGAATCCATATCATCAAAACGAAGATTCCATGAGTAGGTCACAGGCTCATCTTGATCCATGAGTAATACATCACCTTGATCAGATATCCATATATCTCAGGTAGGTGACGTATCCTGCCTGACCTACGATGGTCTTGTTCTACTTGAGCAGATTGCTCTTACACAACTACTTGTGTTTCCTGCTCTAATTCCTCCATAGGTGTATCGATACTTTGTGATTCTTGAATTTCTTCAAGTTCTACTTTCCTCCCACTGATTCCTTTGGAAATAAAATCCCTTTCTAGGAAGACTCAGGTTCGAGCGACAAACATTTTGCCCTCAGAAGGATTGTAGAAATAATATCCTCTTGTTTCTTTAGGATACCCCACAAATAAGCATTTGTCAGATTTGGGCTCAAGCTTAGTTGAAATTTGTCGTTTCACATAAACCTCGCAACCCCAAATCTTTATGTAAGACATATGTGGTCTCTTGCCACTCCATATCTCATATGGTGTCTTATCAACCTTTTGGATGGAACACGGTTAAGTGTGTAAGCTGTTGTCGATTATACATGTCCCTAAAAGGAGTTTGGGATATCGGCGTGACTCATCATGGATCGGACCATGTCTAACAGGGTTCGATTTCTTCTCTCAGATACACCATTCCATTGGGGTGTTCCAGGAGGAGTAAGTTGGGATATGATCCCACACTCTTTCAGATGGTCATCAAACTTTAGGCTTAAATACTCACCGCCTCGATCTGATCGAAGAGTTTTAATATTCTTACCTAGTTGGTTTTGTACTTCATTCTTGAATTCCTTGAACTTTTCAAAGGACTTTGATTTGTGTTTCATTAAATACACACAACCGTATCTACTGAAATCACCGATAAATGAAGTACTGAAAACCTCCTCTGGCTGGAATGTTCAGTGGTCCACATACATCAGTATGTATGAGGGCCAAAAGATCATTAGCTCTTTCACTTTTTCCTGTGAATGGAGATTTTGTCATCTTCCAAGTACTTTGGGCAGTTTCTCTTCCAGTGTCCGGTCTTACCGCAATGGAAGCAGGTGCCTGCCTTTGTTATGCCTCCACTAGGCCTCAAAGCAACAACAGTGGGTCTGGGTTTGGCAACTTCCTTGCCCTTCCCTTTACCACCCTGCCTGGTGGGCCTTTTGTTCTGTCTCTTTCCATTTTCGATCATCAGAATGGACTTCCCTTTTGTCTTCAGATTCTGCTCGGCAGTTCTTAACATGGCGAGCAGTTCAGGAAGAGATTTGTCCATATCAATCATATTGAAATTTAGGACAAATTGACTGAAACTATCTGGCAACGATTTCAAGATCAAATCAGTCGCAAGTTCCTTTCCGAGGGGAAAACCCAACCTTTCAAGCTTTTCCACATACCCAATCATCTTGAGCACATGGGGACTTATAGGGGCTCCCTCAGCTAACTTGCTTTGGAAAAGGGCTTTTGAAACTTCAAACCTCTCATGCCTTGCTTGTTCTTGATAGAGCAACTTCAGGTGTTCGATCATATCGAATGCTGACATGTTCTCATGTTGCTTTTGCAATTCTGAGTTCATGGTAGCTAGCATGAGACAAGCAGTTTCATTGGCATCATTGACATGCTTCTTATAAGCATCTCTTTCTGCCTTAGGTGCAGAACTAGGAGGTTCCTCTTAAGGAACAGGTCTCTCCAAGACATACAGCTTTTTATCATGTTTGAGGACAATCCTCAGGTTTCGGTGCCAATCCAGAAAATTTGTCCCAGACAATTTTTCCTTATCAAGGATTGATCGCAAGATGTTGTTAGAGGTGTTTGCTGTCATGGTTATCTACACAAGGATTAATAAAAATATAAGTATCATTGACATATTTAATTAGGCCTTTAATTAAATATGCTCCCACTATTTTACTCAAAACAAATGACCCTCATCATTTGATTCGGAAAATCTCGTTGGAAGATTTTCTAGTGGGTCGAGATCCATATTTCACTTCGTTTTAAGTCCGCGTAGGCAGATTACACAAAACTAGGTTATTTAGGTAGGAACTCCTTCCAATTGTATCTCATACAACTCTCAAAATTTCAGTTGGGTGAATAACTCCTTATTCCAATCCATCATATGGATCATTCCCAACTCTTGCTTCTAAACATATATAAGAAAATTATAATTAAGTTTGACCCATTGTTTTAGCAGTTGGATATTACAATTATCCCATCGCACCTTACTAATATAAAACATGCACCTCGCTTTGGCGAAACCTACATTATCCGATACTAGTCTTGATGAGTGCTAAAACTTGGAAAGCAAACATATATAATATTATCATAATTTGTTTAGTTAAGTTTGACCCATTGTTTTAGCAGTTGGATATTACAATTATCCCATTGCACCTTACTAATATAAAACATGCACCTCGCTTTGGCGAAACCTACATTATCCGATACTAGTCTTGATGAGTGCTAAAACTTGGAAAGCAGAAACTTAATATTTTAGTTTGAGGGAATTGCAATTGTTATGATCTCACCGGCTTGTTTATCATATAAATCGTCTCTCACATGCATCAACATACATACATAATGAAACAGTTATGGCCCCTAGCGCAATTGTTCTCCCAAGCCAATGAGAGAACTTAAGCTAACCTAATAACGATCTAAGCTTCTCCAAGCAAGATCTTCAAGGTTGTCCTCCTTTAGTATTGAATTCTTCTCTAAGCTTCTCCAAGCAAGATCTTCAAGGTTGTCCTCCTTTGACATTGTCTTCTTCTCTTTCTTCATATTATTATTCTCCTTTGATATTGAATTCTTCTCTTTCTTCATATCATTACATTACAGAAGAAACTCGTTTTACATACGATGGTTTGAGATGAGAAAAGAAGTTACATTAAGAGATCAAAAGGAGAGGCACGACACGCAGGTCGTATTTAAAAAACCGAAAGCAAAATGAAGGAAGACTAAGGCCATAACTGATCACAACAAGGCAATAATAACAAACACATTATTATTATTAAATTTTAATTCCTTTAATTAATTAAAACAAAATTAAATTTCGGCGACCGATCACATTACGCAGAGTTAGCCGGGGGTTCCGCTGCCCGGTCAGCGGACGGTGGTTCCGCTGACCGATCAACACAACTCTTGCGTAGGCAAAAAAAATAGAAAACCCCAAAATTTTGACTCTGTGAGTGTGACGACCGTCACCCAGCCCATGACGAACGTCATGCCCAGCGTGTTACGAGCGTCATAGGCTTGTTACGACCGTCACACGGTCAAAAACAGAAACACCTATAATTCTTGATTTGTGAGTGTGACGACCGTCACAAAGCATGTGACGACCGTCACAGACTTGTTACGACCGTCACGAGTCCTATTACGACCGTCACGCATCCAACTTGTTACGCTTGTTACGCTCGTCACACGAGCTTCACGCGGCCAAAATAACAGAACTTTGAAACAGTCTACAGACCTCTTCCAAAAGCCCTAACGTCACAACTCCTTGACGGCACAACCCTTGCGCCGTCACCAACCCTAATGCGCCGATTTCAGACTGTCAAACACACCTCGATTGTTGATTCAGTATGATTGATCAACAGGTCATTGCTTCACCATACTAATGTCGGATTCCGAAGCAAATGACCATTGATCACTCAAAGGAAAACAAACATTTAGTGTTCGAATGAATGAAACAGAAACAGTATATCACATATACCATACTTTGAATTAGGATTACTTATATCTTATATAAGTTGATCGGTCTCAATTGTGTAACCTATGGACGATCGATGTATCGCTGCTTCACCATACTAATGTCGGATTCCGAAGCATAGTCAACATCAATCATCCAACTCGTACACTCATGATGCCAAATTTAATTACCCGTTTAATTAATTGATTCATTCTGTCTTTTAATCACATTAACACAGAAAATAAACAGCTATCCGATTCATGGTTTCGTAAGTGGCTCTGATACCACTGAAGGAGAATTGCGGTCCAAAACGCAGCGGAAATTAAAATTTCTCCTTTAGAGATCCTTACGAATGGTCATGATCAGTGATAGAATATTTACCTCTTGTGACGGTTGAAACCTTTGGTGCAGATCTCTTGTAACGATCAAAACCCTTTGACGCAGATCCACGAAACGATCACGAACGTTGAACGATGACAACGTCTCTACTCAGTCCACACGAACGGATTCCTTCAATCTCAGTGCTAGCTGGTATGAATGAAGGCTTTGAGTGAGAGAGAGAGAGAGAGAGAAAAACGAAATAAATGCAACCGCCACTTTTTGCTTCGGCACAAGGGTTCTATTTATAGAACCACTTGTGTGGGCTTCAAGCTAAAAGCCCACTTAAGTGTATTTTGGCCCATATCTTATAATATTCCCAAAATCACTTAAGCCCATGGTACCTTACCATATTTCGTATTTTGCTCAAGTACATCGTACCTTACGATGTTCTATAATTCATTTAAGGGCACCGTACCTTACGGTATTCCTTAGTTACTCTATCTCTCATCAATCCGTCCTTTGTGTGTGACCCTGTAGGTTTTCGTGACGTTGGCAATTATATTAAATCATGCATTTAACATAATAAACAGTGAGCGGTATCTAGCAACACATCACTGCTACCCAAGACACGAAAATGTCATGTGATCTGACAATTCCTTCTGTGATAATACTTATGTGTATAATTACCCTTTTGCCCTTATGTCTATATTGAACACAAGGCATAGACTGTGTCATCCTTGTCCAGTTCAATATTGGGCCCATAGACATTTATCCTGTTATGCAGGATGGGCAAATTCCATCTAGGTCACTCATGTCCCTCAGCATGCTTTGTGGAGTACCCATCAACTGTCTTTATGGTTATCCAGTTACGGACAACGTTGGATCAGCAATAAAGCACTCGACTCCACATCTAGGATCCATAGTGGTTTCAGGTCGAAGAGTGGAATACACTATTATCACCATGAGAATAACTTATGACACTTTGCATAACTTTCTATATAGTATTCTCATAGCGGGTCAATCCGGTATAAATATTACTCCTAATATTCATACCTATGTTTAAGACTTGATAACTCTTTATCCATGATCCATGAGATGTGATCATCAGTCTACAAACATAATAGTCTTAATGCTTTAGTGTTATCCCACTTCACACTAAAGCTCGACTACGGATACTTTAAGAATAGTGTCCTTATGTTTAATGTGTTCTCATGATTAAGTCACACTTAATACATTAAACGAACTAGCTATTCCAGGGACTTTATTAATCAATCATAATAAAGAAAAAGCCTTTTATTAATTCGATACAAGTACCAAAAGGTATTGGCCTCTAGGGCTTACACCAACATTAAGAACCTTAGTGCAAGGAGGTTGACCAGAGAACGTCAACTAGTCAAAATTAGGGTTCCCTAAACCCTATCTCCTACAGTTTTTGTCATGTGAATGTGATTCTAAGACCAAAGTTAATTTTTATGACATTCGGAAAAAAAATCATGTTGACATCAAGATCTAGTTTTTCTTGGAAGGTCATTTTTATGGTGAAATATTATAGGTCATTTTGTTTGTGCCCTAATTATGAGGTCAACTTCCAAGGATCATAACATGCTTAATTTTTATGATATGAAGGCTAAGTTGCATGATCAATTTAAAAATTTCTTCTCCAACTTTGATTCTTTAAGACATGTCAAATTCAACTTGAAAGGGTATGTGCCAAGAGGAAAGATTATAGGTCATTTTGGGCCATTACCATTGAACAAACAATTTTCCTCAACTTCTAAAATGCATAACTCCATCATGGAAAATCCAAATGATGTCAAATTTGTGACCAAATTGAAGAGGGATGAAATATCTACAACATTTGTGAAGAAACTATTTCCATTTGGAGCTCATAGCAAAATTTATTCAAGGTGAAAGAAGTTGTTATTGGACTTTGTACTTAGAAAATTTTCAACTATGTTTGATTTCTCCAAATTCCACATCAAAATTCATCATGATACAAGCTCCAAATGGGAAAGTGTTCAATATAAAAGTTGTTCCCCTTGATGTCATCTTTCCAAATCATCCAATATCACTTCATTTGGACAAGAATTGAGGGACTTACACATGATTTCTTTGTTGGATTTGTTTTGACAATTTTTTGAATTCAAATGATCATTTATTTCTGCATGCTTACATGTGATGATTTTAGTATTCATTATGCACGATTTGGAATTGGTTTGCATCATGGTTTGGGCCTAATTCATTGCCCATGCACCCATGCACCACTGTTGCTATTTTTGGCCAAATTTGGAAAGGTGCAAAACTGAATTCCATAGCCTATAAATACAAGTGCGTTGCCTCAAGATCAGTACACACATATTGCCCAAGCCTTGCCAAGCCATCCCAGAACCCTACACCATAGAATACCTTGATGATTTCTTTGAAATCGAGTTTGAATTTCACCTTCTATTTTGAGATTCAAATTCCATGGATTCATTGCCATTTTCATCTTAATTGGTCACTACAAGCAAGAGGAGGAATAACCAAGTGAATTCAGATCAAGATCAAGCCAAATCATAGCTACCCGAAGGTGAATTTTTAGAAACTTCAAGCCTTCGTTTCTCTCTCAAATTTTTTCACCATTCTCTTTGTTTATTGGTTATCTGAAGTCTTACCAATATAGGCAACAAGATTGAGTTGCTTTGAGGCTAAATCGAAGCAACTCAGATCATGCACCTCAAACTTCAAGTCCACGTATCTTTCAATATACTTGGAATTTGGTGAAATTGAGGCCAGATTGGAGCTCGTGAGCATTTTTCCTTTGAATTGATGCCCTTACTTTTTACTTTAGTGGTGGCTGGTGGTGGACCAGTCTGGTGAGGTCCACCAGAGAAGATGACCGGAGCCCTAGCTCTGGTGATGTGTTGGCACTCTCCAAACCATTTGATCTTAGCCCACATTATAATCCCGACCTTCGCTTCTGATTACCACGCGCGTACGCGCGTTGACTGCGGTACATGATGGAACGTGTGTTTTGGCCATCAGATTTGTCACCTCAATTAATGAGGGAGATCTTATGGCCCTTGTTTTTTTTATTTTCTTTTTCTTTTCCGAATTTTCATTTAATCCCTTTATTCTGTTTAATTCATAATAATTTTATTTTTAATCTAAAAAATATGGAACTTTCACCAAAAATATTTAAATATTTTTTTCTTTCATATTTTGAATTAAAATTATTTTTTGGATTAATTTTGATATTTTTCATGAATTAAATCTTTTTGTGCATATTTTTATCTATTTAAAAATACTTTTGACTTTAAAAAATCATGAATTTTTTTGTCGAAGGTCCTTTGACCTTGTTTGACCTAGGATAAATCCCTTGGCCATTTATTTGGTGTTTTGAAGGGATTTGAGGTTTTTTCCATTTTAAAATGCAATTTAATTCACTTTTTATTTGATTTTTAATTGATTAAATGTTTAAAAATCATGTTGAGCCATTTTTATGGTCTTGTGATGTTTGAATTTCTGTTTGGGCCTTGGTCATGGTTGATTTGACTTTTGTTTGATCAATACCATTGGATTTAGGGGATTCATTAAATGTACATCTCATCTCCCAAAATGAATGGATGATATTGATCAGATGAAAATCCTCTCATGATCAATTTGTGTTTCTATTTCCCCTTTCCTCTTCATCTCCATCCCTATTCCTTCCCAATCCTTCATTTGACCCATGATTTCTCTAATGTCTAAATGCTAGTTGATTCATCAATGACCTTGTGTTAGATGAAGCAACACAAGTCTGACTGAGATAGGTCCTTCCCATTTCTTTTAGTGTGAGGTATATTTTAGGAGTTTGGTTCTTTGTACCAAATCTCTAATATGCATTAACACCTATATTTTTATTGTCCGGTCTCAGATAGTTGCGACTTCTACATAAGTCCAATTACGATTGCTTAACATAGAGCTAAATTTGTCCATCAAGGCATAACATTATAGTAAGTGAGACTGTAAGCCTCTTATTCTTCATGGTATTGTGTGGAAACATGACCTTTTTTTCATTCATGAGAGCTAGTGGCATACTTGTTGATTTATCCAAGTTGGAGCCCTTCTCATGGATGATGTCTTGGTTCAAGGATTCATACTTGTGAATGAATGGTTGAGTGTTCTCCAAAGAATGACTTAATCAATTAAAACTCAACACTACCATTTGACTAACCGTTGACTAACTTCTTAATTGATGTTGATTTATTTTTAAGTCATTTACTTTATGCAATTTAACTTTTAGTACCTTTATCATTCATTACCATTTACATTTCATGCAACTTGTTTATGATTCAAGTGCTTTTAACTTTGCTCGTTTGAGCCATATCTTGTGATTGTATATATTGTTTGCTTGTCCTTGCTTTTGTTTATGGTCTTAGGACGTTAAAATACCTACTAACAATAAAACCCCTAAAAAATATCTTGTTGGACTGTTGGGACTTGATATGAACTTTTGGACTTAGGATTAGGCAACATTCTCTATGCTAAAGGACTTGGGCAATGCTAACTTTTGAGACTGAGCTATCCTTAATTGTGCCTTCATCTGATGAAAGATCTTGGATCTCTTTGATTCACCTGATATGTTGTCTTTGTGCTTAATTATTATTTTGTTATTATTGTCTATGTCTGACGTTTGTTCTAAGTTGATCAAGGAATCTTTCATCTGTTACATTGGAAGACACTGAAGACTGCTAGCTATTGGAATGCTTGCTTGGATATTATGGCTATCTTTATTTGATGCCTTAATCTTCACATGATGTTTGAATATTGTTTATTGCTTATTTCTTATCAAAGTCCAAAGGAAAATGGGTTTTTATATGACATTCCTCTCTGTTGAATTGTATCCCATTGGTCAGATCTTTTCAACCCTTAACTTTTAATTTTGCCTAGGGTAGTCTCTCAATCTCCTCCCACTTCTAAAATTTCAAAAATTTCTCCCTCTTTTACAAAACTTTCTTTGCTTGTGATTTCAAACATAGACATGTTTTAATGATTAGAAGCTCTGGCCTTATGCCATTGAATTTTAAACTTTTTTTTCTTAAATCAAACTTGTGAATAAACTTAATCATATTGGCTTAAATTTAAAAAAGACAAAAAGAACTAACAACCCCATTCAAATGTTTGGCCTTTTTGTGCCCTTTTCTTGTTAAACTTTTTAATAAAAGCAATTCACCAACTTCTTTGAAATTTTTACCATGAACTACGGGGTTTTGATCCCTCATTTTTTATGTTGGTACGTAGGCATAAGACTGAAGGTCCTGTCAAACACAAAAATATAATCAATGAATTCTTTTCTCATCTCTACACTCTATATTTTATCAAACATCATTTATACCCAAAAACATATGCATACAAAAAGGGCTCCCTAGGAGTACCTAGTACACTTTGGGTGCTAACACCTTCCCTCTATGTAACCAACCCCCTTACATGCAATCTCTGGCATTTTATTAGTTTTGATTTGAAAACTTCTTATCTTTGGGTTTTGTTCGTACTTTTCCCTTTTCCTTTGGAAACATTAAAAGCGCGGTGGCGGCTCTGGTTTTATTGACGTCAAGTTTATCCATAGCTTGTTGGTCACAAATTTACCAGTACAGAAATTAAGTGGCGACTCTACTGGGGACTAGTCCTTAGTGGATTTAGCCGACTTTTTATGTGTATATATTTGTATATTTGATGTTTGTTTGTATATTGCTTGTGTGATATGATCTGTCTATTGTGCTTGGTGATCTATTAGTGGTGAGATAAGTTCTAACCCAAACTTGAGTGAAATTAAGGAAGGAGGATGGTATAGTCATGTTTAACTTGTGTGGAGTAGTCCTTAATAAGTTGGCTTGAGACCCATCTACTCAGTGGAGACCCCCTTGGAATTATTGATGTCGCACAAGTTAATCGTGGATATGCATTACTTTTTACGACCTGGGAGTCCGAGAAGCTAAGGACCGCAGAAAATTTAACCCAACTTGGCCTATTTAAGACGTAGTGCGGAGACTGTTCAAGTTTAGACTTGATAACAGTTGTTACGCGATACTACGATACTACACTCACAAGAGTTCTCTTAAGAATATTATGGGTTGATGAGTCAGTCATCCTAACCTGTAATATCCGATAGATGTGATCAAGACTTTAGGAACTTTTTAGAACATGACCTACACGTTTTTATCCTTAGTACACTCCTTTGGGATGGTTCTTAACCCGACTCCATGCTCGTGACCTGCAACAAACCCTATGATTCTCGGTTGATCCGATCAGTCTTATAAATATCATGGAACTTGGGTGTTTATAAGGTGAAAACCATAATCCACCAAAAGGGATGATTGATCTTGATGATGACTTAATCTATCCCTTGACCTTTGTTTGTGTTTGCCTTGTGTGTGATCCCTTATGTGTGATTGTTTCATCCATACATTCATCACAGAAAAATAAATTTCAAGGAACTAAGGTCGTATTTGCAAATAATTTTCAGACCATGGATTGTGGATGAAGGAAGACTAAGAAGTACAGTTTCAGATGTCCTGACTTGAAAGAGTTAAGGAAGTTTTCGTCCTTTGTATTAGATCCCTTGGATTTCATACAACATCATGGCAAGCTTTTGTCCGTGTTATCTACTGATGTGGTTGAAGGACTTTTGAGCGTTTTGGTGCAGTTTTATGACCCTCTCTATCACTACTTCACTTTTCCCAACTATTAGCTTGTGCCCACGTTAGAGGAGTATACCCATCTCTTGGACATACCCGTGTCTAACAAGGTACCTTTCAGTGGATTAGAGGAGATTCCCATATCTCATGTCATAGCTGAAGCTCTTCATTTGAAGAAATTCGAGATTGGCTCATCTGGTGAAGAAAGGAGGTATTCTTGGGTTGACTTCTGAGTTCCTCATTGGTAGAGCTACTATTTTTGCTCAGGCCGGTATCATAGATTCTTTTGAAGTTATCTTTCTTCTCCTCATTTATGGATTAAACTTGTTCCCTAACATTGACAGTTTTGTTGATGTTAACCCCATTAAAATCTTCTGGATTAGAAAGCTTGTTCCGACTCTGTTTGGTGACATGTATTTCTCTTTGCATTTAAGGAATTCTAAAGGTGGTGGAACTATTGTATGTTTCATTCCTCTTCTACACAAGTGGTTTATTTCTCACTTTCCTCAGATGACTGCTTTCTTGGAGAACCAACAATGTCTACAGTGGTCCCATAGACTTATGTCTCTCACTAATGATGATAATGTCTAGTATGATTATGCATTGGGTAGATTGGACATTATTGATAATTGTGGTGAGTTCTCTAATGTGCCTCTCATTGGTACACAAGGAGGAATTAACTACAACCCTGCATTGACTCATTGCCAACTCGGGTTCCCCTTGAGAGATAAGCCTAATAACGTTCAGTTAGAGGGTTTATTCTATTAGGAGGGTAAAGATCCCTAACATTTGAAGAATAGGATGATGCGTGCTTGGCATAATGTGCATAGGAAAGGAATATCCGAGCTTGGTCCATGCAACTGTGTAACTTTGGAAGCTTACACTATTTGGGTGAAGAAGAGAGATTTGGAGCTGAAGATGTTGTATGCTTGTGAAAGACATATGTCTATGGTTATGGCTGAGTCGTCCATTCTCCCTCACCAAGATTTAGAGGAGTTGGAAAACGCACTCACCAAGATGAAGTGAGAGAAAGACTTCTGGGAAGAACGGTTCCATGCTTTGAGCCGAAAGAAAAAGAGTTGCAGCTTGAGTCGAAAGACAAAGATGCACTTATTGAGATTCTAGAAGAGCGCACAGTGAAGAGACAGAAAGAGCCAGAGGATTTATTTTCCTCTAGTATGCTTCAACCTTTCGGTGCTTAGAAGAAGATTGTTGATCAGTCTGTCCTCGAGAAGGCTCAGATGAAGATATTCTTTATGTCAAAGATTCGACGCATCCGCAGGAAGTACACTCCTTTGGCTAGATCATCTTACCCAGTTGCTAAGGATCCTTAGGATGATAGTTCCCTTTTCTCTTATATTTGTATTTTTTTCTGAAGTTATACTCGGTGTAATCCTTCCAAATTTTATGAATAAGAAGATATTTAATGGTCAATTGAATTATTATTATTGTTGAGTATTATTATATTTGCAAATAAGACTTCATATGTTCCTTGAAATTAAAAAAAAAATAAAAAACATTGCATTTCATGCATCATTTGCATAACAAGTTTCCTCTGCCAGGTGTCTTATCACTTCTTCTTCTGTGTATCAGCCAAGCTGACTCACCACTACAAAACTCGAGCTAATCTATCGAGAAGAATTGAGAATCTAGAGCAAGAAAACAGAGAGATGAATGATGAGATTGCCAGACTTACAACACTGATGGAGTTTGTCATAACTGCTCAGAACCAACCGTATCCGCCTCCTACAACTCCTTCTCCTCTGAGGACTATCATTTCAGAGATTGCTTCACCATCTGTGCCTATTGCTTCTGCCAACCAGTCTGTTCCTACTATACCTGCTGGGTTCCCTTAGGGAATTCCACCAAACATTGTACCTGAAGGGTATGCATCTACTTTTGCTTCTCTACCGACATCTATCCCTGTCCTATCAGTGCATCCTCATATTATTCACACTCTTCCTTTTGTCGAGGAAACTATTTACCATTCTGAGTCGTATGAAGGTCTGGATGTGTGAGAGAAGATGGATGAATGAAGGATTAGTTTCTTGAGTTGCTCAATGAATTGAAGACCCTGAGAGGAAAGTATCTATTTGGTAAGAGTGCTGATGAACTATGCTTAGTTCCCAACGTTAAAATTCTGGTGAAATTCAAGGTCCTAGACTTTGGAAAATACAAAGGGAATACCTGTCCGTTGATTTATCTTGTTATGTATGCTAGGAAGATGTCACTTAAACTGATAATGATCAACTACTTATTCACTATTTCCAGGACAGTCTAACTGGAGCTGCCCTCAGATGGTACATGGGCCTGGACAATACAAGTGTCTGTACTTTCAATGACTTGGGCGAGGCCTTTGTCAAGAAATATAAGTACAATGTTGATATTGCGCCAGATAGAGATTAGTTGAGGTCAATGTCTCAAAACTACAAGGAGACATTTAAAGAATATGCTTAGAGATGGAGAGAGTTTGCTTCCCAGATCAGTCCGCCTTTGGAAGAAAAGGAGATGACCAAGATTTTCCTAAAGACGCCGAGTTCATTTTATTATGAACATATAATCGGAAGTGCCCCAAATGATTTTACTGAGATGGTAAACATGGGGATGAGATTAGAGGAAGGAGTATGTGAAGGGCGTCTGTCCAAAGATGAAGCACCAACAACCAAGAAGTATGGAGGTAGTTTCTCCAAGGAGAAGGAAGGGGAAACTAACGGAGTATAAGCTAGGAGGCAGGGGAGGCCTCATGTGAGGAAAAAGTCTCAATCCCGTCAGCATCAGCACCAGGTATCATCAGTGATTCCAGTTTTTTCTAGTAATTCCAACAATTAACCAGTAGCAATTCAACAACAACCACAACAAAGAACCAACTACAATAACAATAACAATCATTAGCAAAACTTCAAGAGAAAGAAGGTCTCGTTTGACCCTATTCCTATGACATATGCAAAGATGTATCCGTCCTTGGTAACCAAGAATCTTATCCAACCAAGGAACCCTTCGCAAACTCCTGAGCCACTGCCATGGTGGTTCAAACCTGAACTTCATTGTGCTTTTCACCAGGGAGCTCTTGGTAATGATATAGAGAACTGTTATCCACTGAAATATGAAGTTAAGAAACTTGTCAAGAGTGGTATGGTGTCCTTTGAGGACAAAGCACCGAACGTGAAAGCAAATATGTTGCCTCCTCATGGAAACACCTCTATGAACATGGTGGACGGTTGTCCCGGAGAGTTCAAAATTTATGATGTCTGTTGTATCAGAAAATAATTGGTGGAAATTCATAAAGATATTTGCTTGGTCAGTGAGTGTAAACATGTTCATGATGGTTATGTGATTTGCAGTGTGAACCCTCGTGGATGTGTTATTGTCAAAAGGGATATTCAGAAGTTGATGGATGAAGGTCTTATCCAAATTTTCCAGTCCCGATATTGGGGTAAAGATGTGAATGTGATAGTGCCAGTATTCAAAACCCTTGAGCGGGTAGTTATCCAATTTAATAGTAGCAACATCAATAATGTCAATAGATTGGTATCACCGTTGGTCATACGGTTAACGGGCCATATCCCCTACTCATCCGATAAAGTTGTGCCATAGCAGTATAATCCACTATGTAGAGAATGGTTAAGAGGTTCCTCTTCCAGTTGCAGACCCAGTGGTAAATATTGCGGATGTAGCGAAGATGACCCGTAGTGGTCGTGTGTTCAGTCCAATATTTCCAAAAGCTGTTGAAGACGTGTCAGTGGGAAAGAAGACAAAGATTCCTGTAGTTGATCCAGTTAGTGCTCTAATGTGTCGGTCTGATGAATCCAGCAAATTGAAGACTAACGATGATGAAGAGGTGTTACGCCTGATAAAAAGAATTGAGTTTAACATTGTGGAGCAGCTACTCTAAATGCCGTTGAAAATCTATGTGCTGTCATTATTGATGAATTCGAAGGCACACAAAGAAGCATTACAGAAAGTGTTAGACCAAGCTTATGTTGAAAGTGGTGTTACTGTGGATCAGTTTGACCATATTGTTGCCAACATCACTTCTTGTAACAATTTGAGCTTCTATGACGAAGAACTTCCTAAGGAAGGCAGGAATCACAATTTGGCACTTCATATTTCGATGAATTGCAAGGAGGACGCTTTGTCCAATGTTTTGGTTGACACAGGTTCATCGCTGAATGTGTTACCCAAGTCAACTCTACCAAGACTCTCCTATCAAGGCACCCCGCTGAGGTTTAATGGCGTGGTTGTTAAAGCGTTTGACGGTTCTCGTAAAATTGTCATTGGAGAAGTGGATCTTCCAGTGAAGATAGGTCCGAGTGATTTTTAAATTACTTTCCAAGTGATGAATATCCACCCGGCCTATAGCTTCTTGTTGGGAAGGCCATAAACTCATGAAGTCTGAGCTGTGACGTTTACTCTACACCAGAAGCTGAAATTTGCGAAGAACAGAAAGCTTGTCGTTGTTGGTGGAGAGAAGGCATTGTTGGTAAGCCATTTGTCATCTTTTACTTATGTTGATGCTAAGGAGGAAGTTGGAACACCATTCCAAGCCTTGTCCATTGCTGATGAATTAAAGAAAGATGGGGCACCCATGTCTTCCTTAAAAGATGCACATGAGGCTATTCAGGTTGGCAGTATTGATAAATGGGGGTGCGTTGTGGAAGTCGTCGAAAATAAGTGTAGGACCTCAATTTTGACCCTAAGACCCTGTAGCATTAAATTCATGACCATCAAGCTATGGATAAGCTAGACGTCAATAAAACCAGTGTCACCACCACGCTTTTATTGTTTCCAAGGAAAAAGGGAAAAGTACGAACAAAACCCCAAAATAAGAAGTTTTCAAATCAAAACTAATAAAATGCCAGAGATTATAGGTAAGGGGGTTGGTTACACAGAGGGAAGGTGTTAGCACCCAAAGTGTCATAGGTACTTCTAGGGAGCCCTTTCTTGTGTGCATATGTGTTTTATACAAATGATGTTTGCAAATAAAAAGAGTGTGGGGATGAGAAAATAATTCATTAATTATATTTTTGTGTTTGATAAGACCTTCGGACTTGTGCCTACGTACCAACATAAAAACGAGGGATCAAAACCTCGTAGTTCGTGGTATCAATTTCGAAATGAATGAGTTGTTTTTAACAAAATTTTAGTTTGAAAGAGGAATATAAGGCCTAAAAAGGTTAGGATGAGTGTTAGTCCTTTTAGAATGAGATTATAGTTAAGTTCATTCACAAGTTTGATTAAGAAAAGAGTTTAAAAAATGCAATGGAATAAGGCCAACGTTTCTAATTTGCAAAATGGTCTAAGGTTAGAAAACAAAAACAAGCAAAAAAGATTTTAAAAGGAGTGGGATATTTGAAATTAATGAAATGGGGAGGAGATGAAGAGACTAATCCTAAGCACAAATTTAAAAGTTAAGAGTTGAAAAGATCTGATCAATGGGATGCAATCCACAGACAAGAATGTCATATAGAAACCCAAATTTCCCTTGGACTTTAGAATCAAGCAACATCAATACAAAAATAGGAAGGTGAAAAGGCAAGGCATCAAATAAAGATACCCACATCCAAACTTAGAAACTCCATGATATTTTGATAACATGAAATAATATCACATTTTTGGACTTGATTTAATTAAATTATATTGTTATTTGATTCGTTTTATCTTATATTATTCGATATTACTTGGTATTCTATTATTATTTATTTCAGGTAACATTATTTGAAGCATGTATGAAAAGGAAAGAAAAAGGGTGCAAAAAGAGGATTCTGTAGGAAAGCAGCTCACCAAAGCCCAGCCCACGTTTGGGGCAAGGAAATTGGCTGTGACGAACGCCACACTCATGTGACGAGCGTCACGCCCCTCTACTTAGTGTTACGCCCGTAACACATGGTGTGACGAACGTCACACCCCCCACTCCTATTTTTCTGGCTTTGACGCGTAACAGAAGCACGTTCTCCCCTACTCTTCCGCTTGACTCGTTGACACGTTAAAAAAAACCCACTGAAGAGACTTTGGAATGAAACGGTTACTTTATGGATGAATATAAATAGACCTCAAGGGATCTAATTGAGGGATCCTCTCCTTTTCGCCGTTCAAACTTTTACAGCAATATATTTTCCAGCATTCCATTTTCTCAGCATTTTTATTTCTTTAGCATTTTATTTTCTTTTATTTGCTAGCTTAATTTTTAAGCATTTAATTAATTTTCTCACAATAGTTTCTACACAAGAAACTATTATGTACTTTTACTGGATCTAACCTTACGTTAGATCATAGTATTTTATTTTTGTGTTTTTATTTTACTGTCTGATCGAAGATTGTGAAGAACAAATCCAACCGGTTTGTGGTGGAGTGTTCAAGCATCGAAGCTAGAGAATAACCAAGATTTCTATTAATTCTACAGGTTCATTAATTTATTGTTTTAATTGATATATGCTTCGCGCTGCTGTTTATCTATACTGTTTTTCTGATATGGCTGTATTTAAGCATAATTATTGTTTAGGCTTGTTTAACATGTCCGACTAAAAAAATTTAGATATCGGTATGTAAAGTAAGCGGAATAAAGGAATCAAAACTGAGTTGGTTTAAATTTATTTAAAAATATAGTCACTCTTTTTACGGTCTCAATTTACAGAGTTAATACCAAAGTTTTTGTACGAAAGTAAAAGACATAAAGAAGTTAAAATCAATAGAACGATGGTTTGAGCTTTTAACTGGACAGTGTAAATCGAACATTAACTTTAAATCAGGGCGAAAGAAATTTTTAAAGTTAATTAAATTCTAATCATTTTCAAAAAGTATTTTTAAAGGTTAAATGTGAGGACGAGAGTTAAGCATTTAAGTTTAATCATATAATCTAAGTCAACAGAGCGAGAGTTTGAGACGAGGGTGTTTAAACGGTTAGTATTTTCTCAAAAAGGGTTTCTATAGATTCTATGGTTTTCTAAAAGTAATTTTAGATTTAACTAAATAGTGAGAGCGTACGCTAATATAAAGCCATAGTCTGATTCAACAGAGCGAGAGTTTGAGAAAAGACTTTTAATCAATATTGTCTACTAAAAAGACTTATTTTAAAACTAAGAAACCAACGAAGATTTGATTCCCTAATTCCGACGAACTACATACCAATATCAGTGTTATTTGATATTTAATCCAGATCCAATTTTAGTTTTACTTTTCCCCCTAATCATCAAAGTATCATCCGCCTTAGCTTTACGAAGTAACCTTAGAAAAACGGTATATCGATTCATTAAGTCCCTGTTGTAGCACCTCAAATTAGCACCTCCCATTTGTATATACATTTCATTTTTAGGTCATTAACATTACATTAACATTGCATTCATATTGCATAGTCCATTGCATCTCATCAGGCAAGACTGGTCAGGAGATTCAACTGTGCAAGGCAACAAGAGCATTCTCCATGAGAGCAAAGCCCTAGGGTGATTCCCATGAGTTCATATGATTCAAGGATCACTTTGAAGCAATTTGGCTAAGTGTTGAAGGCTCAGAACTCACCAGTGCATGATCAAATCATCTGAGGCCCATGAAAGTCAACAAAAGTCAACTGCAAAGTCAATTGTGGATTTGAAGGTGGGAAGTGGGTAGAGATGCTTCATTCATGTTCAAACAAGTCTCATTTGACAGTTCAAACATCAACATTGAAGAATTTGAAGTCAGATCAAGACTTTCCAAAAATAGCAGGTGGCCTGTAATTTGAACTTTCCAAAAACGGAAAGATTTTGGACCAACTTCAACTCAAGATTACATCATCAAGAAAGCTTAAAATAAAATTTTGTCCAACATGAAAGTTGAAGATCTTTCTCTTCCATTTCCAAAAAGTCCAAGATCATGAATTTCTCATGTGTGGTTAAGGAGATATGATCCAACCATGGCAAAGTGTGTTTGAAAATTCAAATGGACATAACTTTTTAACCAAAGCTCCAAAATGAGTGGTTCTTTTTGCATTTTGATCCTCATAACATGTACTTTCCAAGCATACCATTACATGACATGAATTTCATTTGCATGGTCTTTGGCTTATTCATGAAGATTTTTGAAGAAAATTGCATAGCATCATTTTGGATAATCATGGGCATACAAAACCAATCCTAAAGTATGCATGGGATGTTTTTAAATGGATTTGGGTCAGAAATTGGCACTGTTCACGCATGCATGGGGTGCATAAAGTGAAAATCTCATTTGGCACACACACCTTCAAAGTTGCTAATCACCTTTGGCTTTGGCTTAAACATGATTTAAACATCATTAGCATGAAGTATATAAGGTTAATCTTAACTTCCTTGGCCATTAACACAGATTTCAAATCTGAATTTCAAAATCACCAAAATTTTCTCTCAAACTTTTTTTCAAATTCTTCACACATGAACACTTTCTATTGATTGATTCATCCTCCTGAAGCATTTCTGAGCAAATTTGGACGTGGAATCAAGACAAATCGTGGCATATTGAGCTAGATTCAAAGTTTGAAGCATCCATGGCATTTGAAGATTAAGCTGGATTCGTGTGCAATTGAGCTTCAAATTCATCATTAACTACCTCACTAAGCATTGTGGAGAAGAATTGAGCCATTACAAGCCTTACATTACGTGATTCCAAGTTCTGTTCATCAGGAAGGTCAGGATTCGACCTCTTTAATTTTCAAAATTATTGTGATATTCATGTAGATCCTTGAATGGTGATGATGCTGATGTAAATTTTGAGTGAAATAGAGCAATATCCATGAAGATACATGCATTTCAAGTTTTGATGCCATTTTTTCTTTTCTTCGATCTGGAATTGTTATGGTGTTTTGGTGTAAATCATTGCTTGATCTTGAATGTATGTGGAACGAGGAATCGAATGCTATGCTTGTTTTTAATTTCTGGACATTTTTTTTAATCTGGAAATTTCAGATGAAGATCATCATGATCTTCATCTTCAACCTTTGAAGCTCCTGCGTTTCCAGTATTGGCTAGGGTTTGGCTACCATTTTGCTACGAACATCCATCCATTAGCTACGAAATTGATTAGGCCACGGTTTCCATGTTCCAGCAACATTTTCTCTGGTTTGCATGCGTGTCTTAGGGTTCCATTGGGATTGGACCACGTATTTGCCTTGCTTGCGTTTTGTATGGTCCAGATTGGTTTGACCATGCCAACTGGGCGTTTGACTGGTGACTGGGCGTCCTAGTCATTAATGAAACGCTGCGTTTCATGAGGAAACGCGCGCCACATTTGAATCTGGAAACAGATCGAATCCGGCTGAAGACTTTTTTTCAAAATGCCATGCCATTTATTCCTTTTCCCTCCTATTTTCTAAGGCTTGCTCATTTCCATTTCCAAATTTTTCCTCAACTTCAAAAAATCACAATAAATTGAAAAATGCTCCAATTGATCTCCAATTTTTTGCTATGTGTTCCTTATCCTGTCTAGTTTTTTATGATCATTAAATTGCAAGTTGTGTCTGGCTTAAAAAAATGATTTGTCCTAGGGTGATTGAACATGTATCCCTTCATGATATTGCTTTGTTCCTTTGATCATAAAATGCTTGTTTCTTATCCAATGATTCTGAAATTTTGTGTGTGGATTCTAGACATGTTGAGCGACATTTTGGCTTTGGTTTGATATTTTTCCCATGCTCCCATTCTGTTTTATGCTCATACTAACTTGGTGTGACAATTTGTGTCACACATTTGATTGTTTGCATCGTTCAAGGTGATTGCCATGCCAAATGATATCCAATGCTCCTGATTTTTTGTATGATGATCATGTTATATGTCTTGTGTACTCATGAATGTTTCCAAGATTATTTGAGTCATTTTGGATTTGATGTGCATTTTTCTTCTTGATGTCTCAAATGTGACTAGCTTTGCATACCTTGCCATGTTTTGCTCATGAAATGAATATGCTTAATGATTTTGATGTGAGACTTTTTGAGACTTATTCTTGATTGGATAAGGTTGATTCATGTTAAATTTGAGGTTCTGTTTTGACTTTTTTCTCCATCTTTGACCCTAGGCTTTGACCTAGTGGTTTGTGGCTTACATGTGGGCTTTGATTTCAGGTTTAAACATCCAAGTCCATAGTTGATGATGCTTCCTCATTTGAGCATTGATGTTTGCTTTTGAGTACTAACACTTGTGTGTTTTGTAGGTTGATGCTAACTCATTTGAGTTTGCCTTGTGGCTTGCACATTGTGAACATTGTCTGTGTGTTTGTTATTGCCTATTGATTGTTTGTCTATACAGTTGAACTGATTGGTTTAGATTTTTCACAGGTACCTAAGTTGCTTTAAGTTCACTTGAACTTGCTTTGCTAGCTTGGTTGCTTAACCACTGAGGTATAATTCCTTTGACTTCATGTAGTCTGGAAGACCTGTCCTGTTATGTGGGCAGGCACCTGTCTGAAGCCCTCCTTAAGAGGCAATGCTTGTGAATGTTTACTTTTGTGCCAAGCAGGTAAAGACCTCTTTAGAGGCAATTGGCAGATAAAAGGGATGTGCAATGCATCCCCTGATATTCAGTTGTGTCATTCACCTTGCTCACACCATTGTGTTGATTCATTGTGAATAATAACCGAAGATCATGTTATGTCAGTCATCTGTGGAGAAGAGTTCCTACATTCTGAACTCCCACACCTTTCTATTTGAGTCAAGCTCTCCCAGGCCAGGGATAAGAGCTGTGAGGTCTTACCCTCACTTACCATTTCATCTGCTTCACCCTAACTCTCAATGTTAGGGTTAAGAGCTAACCACACCCCATTCTAGTTGGCTTGGTTTTACAGCCTAACCTTGTATGAGCCCAATTGTTTGCATATAGTGTGTGTGCTTGCTTTATTGTGCTTGTATGTGTTTGCCTGTGCTGTTTAGGATAGCTTGCTTCCTGTGCAAGTTAGATAGAAACCTTAACATAGGGATCGTATGTATGACAACTTCTAGGCTCGAGTCGTAGTCTCCCTAGTAGTTTGTGTCTCCCTTTGTCTCTGGTTAGGATAGAAGTTCTTTCCCTGTTTAGGGGAACTACGTCGCCCTGATCCTCATACCAGATGAGGTACGTAGGCAGGAGATGAGATGATCTCTCCGGGCGCCCTTTTTCTTTTTCAACCCTTGGTGTTGTGTTGGAGTATGATGTAAGTCCAGCGATTGGCATTTGGTTTCCTGTGTCTAGTTTGTCGTGTGCTTGGAGTCTGACGTAAGTCCAGCGATTGGCAGTTGGTTTCCTGTGTCTGGTTTGTCGTGTGCTTGAAGTCTGATGTAAGTCCAGCGATTGGCATTTGGTTTCCAGTGTGTGTTTGTTGGTTCGGAGTCTGATGTAAGTCCAGCGATTGGCATTCGGTTTCCATGTTTTCCTGACGTAAGTCCAGCGATTGGCAGTCAGTTTCTTGTGTGGTTTTGTTTGGCGTGCGTTAGCCGAGCTACGAGTGCTCTGATTCTTCTCCGATCAGAGAAGATACGTATGCATAGGATGCGACATCCTAGCGAGCACGTTTTCCTCCGTCCCGAACTACGTCGACTCTGATGTCTGTGCCTGACAGACTACGTAGGCCTAGGATGCGATATCCTGCTGAGTTAGTTTCTCTTGTCTTTCTGTGTTTCCTTCCAGCCTTGTGTGATGTTTGAGCAGTGTTTAGCAACCCTTATCCTTTCTTTTATGTGTGGATCCCGTCGAGTACGACGGATGCGTAGGGTTGCTAATACCTTCCCTTCGTATAACCGACTCCCGATCCCATCTCTCTTTGGTCGCGAGACCACGTCTTTTCCAGGTTTACTTCGAGCGTTTTCTTTCCCTCTTTTGGGATAAATAACGCACGGTGGCGGCTCTGTTGTTTCGTTTTTCCGCCGGTTTTTCGCTTAATGCGGCACCTGTGGGATCGATATCTTTTAAAACTACGCGATTAGACTGTGCACTTGCAGTTAATACCCCAATAGACTCATAAAGTTGCGATCAAGTTTTTGGCGCCGTTGCCCGGGACTTTTATTTAGTCAATATCGTAACTCTTCTGTTACGCTGTAGAGACTAAGGCTATTTCTATTTTTCCCTTCTTTTTCGTTGATTTGTATGCCACACACTCACTCACAAGGGGAACTGTTTTACTTACGAATCAACGATGTTGAACGATATCTCCGAGTCTTATGACGAATTCGGGAGTATCGTGTTGCGAACAATCTTCCTCCAATCGAAATTCCTGATCTCAAAAATCTCCTTCCTTCGCCGATACCCGAGATGGTAGAACCAGCTCGTGCTCTTCGTGATTACGCTGCTCCATCGCAAGATGAGCCACATTCGTGTATTGCTCCACCCGTAATCGAAGCGAACAACTTCGAACTTAAACCTTCGTTGTTGCAAGCAGTGCATTAGAACCAACTCTCTGGAAATCCTACCGAGGATCCAAACCTTCATTTATCCGTATTTGTCCAATACGTTGATACTGTAAAAGCTAATGGTGTCACTTCATAGGTAATTCGACTTCGTCTCTTTCCTTTCTCGTTAAGAGATAAAGCTAGAAGATGGCTTCAATCTCTTCCTTCCAACTCAGTCACCACACGGAATGAGTTGAAGAAAGTTTTTCTGGCCCGATATTTTCCTCCAAGCAAAACAGCTATGCTGAGAGCCCAGATAAATGGATTTAAACAGAAAGATAACGAGTCTCTTTTCGAAGCATGGGAAAGATACAAGGACATGATGAGACTTTGTCCTCACCATGGTTTAGAGGACTGGTTAGTAATTCACACCTTCTATAATGGTCTCTTGTACAACACAAGGTTAACAATAGACGCTGCCGCCGGTGGTGCGCTTATGGATAAACCTTACGCTGACGCTTATCAACTCATCGAGAGCATGGCCCAAAATCATTATCAGTGGGGAAGTGACCGAACAATGGTAGAAAAACCTCAAACAAAAAGTGGCATGTACGAGATAAGTAGCCTTGATCATGTTAATGCAAAAGTGGATGCTCTTGCCCAGAAAATTGAAAGCTTAAATGTATCACCTCCAGCCACCGTGGTTGCAGTAACTCAAAATTGCGAAGTCTGTGGAATTCAAGGTCACACGCCTACAGATTGTCAACTCCTAACAGGAATCCAAGTAGAGCAGGTGAACTATGCTCAAGGAAATCCCTACTCGCATACCTATAACTCAAACTGGAAGAACCATCCTAACTTTTCATATAAAAGTAATAATGCTTTATACGCACCCAGTCAAGCTCCAACTATACCTCCTGGATATCAAAAGCCGACCCCATCTACACCTAACAATAACATTCCTAGGAAATCCAATTTGGAAATCATGATGGAGAACTTCATAGCTTCTCAACAGCAAACCAATAAAGAGTTCTTAAACCAGAATGTACACACTAACGAACAGATTAAACAACTGGCAAGTAAAGTAGATGCCTTGGCTACCCATAACAAAATGTTGGAAACACAAATCTCACAAGTAGCTCAACAACAAGCACCTACTGCTGCCCCAACTGGTACATTTCTTGGACAGCCCCAACCTAACCCAAAAGGCCACGCTCATGCTATTATATTAAGAAGTGGAACAGAGGTAGAAGGACCATCTGACCCAATGATTGAAAATCAAAACTCTAAAAAGTCAACTGAGGAAGAAAGTAAACCTAAGGAAAAGGAAGAGTGTAATAAGGAAACCGTAGAAAAGAAAGAACCTTATGTACCTCCGCCGCCTTACAAACCACCTATCCCTTATCCTCAAAGGCTGATTAAAACCAAAGACGCGGGCCAATTTAAAAAATTTGTTGACCTACTGAAACAATTAAACGTCACAATTCCTTTTACAGAAGCTATTACACAGATGCCCTCATATGCTAAGTTCTTAAAATAAATTTTATCTAATAAAAGGAAACTTGAAGATAGAGAAACCGTTACACTCACTGCTGAGTGTAGCGCAATAATCCAGAATATGCCTCCTAAACTTAAAGATCCTGGTAGTTTTTCTATACCCTGTCACATAGGAAAATTTGTCATAGACAAAGCCTTATGCGATTTAGGAGCCGGTATCAGTGTTATGCTCTTGTCCATATGCAAGAAACTTGAAATGGGAGAATTAAGACCAACTAAAATGTCTGTGCAATTAGCAGATCGTTCCGTTAGATATCCCGTAGGAATTCTTGAAAACGTTCCCGTGCGCATAGGTCAATTCTACATTCCCACCGATTTTATAATTATGGACATAAGAGAAGATGAAGTTACCCCCATTATATTGGGAAGACCATTCTTAGCAACCGCCGGTGCTATCATAGACGTAAAACGAGGACGACTCACTTTCGAAGTGGGAGAAGAGAAAATTGAGTTCATTCTTTCCAAATTTTTGAAAGCACCTGCAATAGAAGACACATGCTACTTCATGGATATCATCGATGAATGCATAAAAGAAACAAAATTAGAAAATGACGAATTGTCTGACTACCGTGTAAAAGACAGACTGAACCAATGTTTAGCAATAACATAAGATCCTACGCAATGCCTTAAGAAACCAACCCTAGACCTGAAAACACTTCCCAAAAATCTGAGATATGACTTCCTAGACTTAGAACTTGAACGACCAGTGATAGTCAATGCACACCTAGGAAAACTTGAAACCGAAAAACTCCTACATATCTTAAGAAAATATCCAACCGCACTAGGATACAACATCATCGATCTTAAAGGGATAAGTCCTTCTATTTGTATGCACCACATCATGCTAGAAGAAGACTGTAAAAATTCTAGGGAACATCAGAGGAGACTAAACCCGATCCTGAGTGAGGTAGTGAAGAAGGAAGTAATGAAGTTATTAGAGGCAGGTATCATATATCCTATATCCGATAGCATATGGGTTAGTCCTGTACACGTAGTACCAAAGAAAGAGGGTATAACCGTGATCGAAAATGAAAAAGGAGAAACTATAACCAAACGAATTGAATCGGGTTGGAGAATGTGCATTGACTATAGGAAGCTAAACAAAGCAACCCGAAAAGATCATTTCCCTTTACCATTCATAGACCAGATGTTAGAGCGACTAGCCAAGCATTCTCATTTCTGCTATCTGGACGGTTACTCAGGTTTCTTTCAAATACCAATTCATCCTGATGACCAAGAAAAGACAACGTTCACATGTCCTTTTGGTACCTTCGCTTATCGACGAATGCCATTTGGCTTGTGCAATGCTCCTGCAACCTTCCAAAGGTGCATGATGGCAATATTCTCCGATTTTCTCGAAAACATCATGGAAGTCTTTATGGATGACTTTTCCGTATGCGGGCAAAGTTTCGAAGAATGTCTTGAAAACCTAGAGAGAGTTCTAGAACGATGTGTAAAAGTAAACCTAGTACTTAATTGGGAAAAATGTCACTTTATGGTACAAGAAGGAATTGTTTTAGGACACATCATATCAAATAGAGGAATTGAAGTAGACAAAGCCAAAATAGAAGCAATCGAAAACCTTCAACCTCCGAAAACTGTGAGAGAAATACGAAGCTTCTTAGGACATGCCGGTTTTTATCGACGATTCATTAAAGATTTCTCTAAAATAATTAAACCTTTAACCGGATTATTAATGAAAGACGCTGAATTCATCTTCGACAATAAATGTTTAGAAGCATTTCAAACACTTAAACAAGCATTGATCTCCACGCCCATAATGCAGACCCCAGATTGGAATGAACCTTTCGAAATAATGTGTGACGCAAGTGACTACGCTGTAGGCGCTGTTTTAGGACAACGAAAGGATAAAAAACTTCACGTCATATATTATGCAAGTAGAACTCTAGATGAAGCACAAATGAATTACGCCACGACCGAGAAGGAACTTTTAGCAGTAGTATTTGCACTACATAAATTTCGTTCCTACTTGGTCGGAGCTAAAATAATCGTTTATACTGATCACGCTGCCATTAAGTACCTCTTAACAAAGAAGGACGCTAAACCTAGACTCCTAAGGTGTATCTTGTTGCTACAAGAATTCGATTTGGAAATCAAAGATAAAAAAGGAACTGAAAACGTAGTAGCAGATCACCTCTCTACACTTGAAAACCTGGAACCGAAAAGAACATCGATCAACGATGACTTCTCGTACGATAAACTCATAACTAATTTGGAAGAAAATAGAGCTAATAAATAGGTAGAAACCACCTTGGCTGTATGCGTTACACCCTGGTACGCTGATTTTGTCAATTATTTAGCCGCTGGAGTGGTTCCACTTGATTTACCCTACCAACAAAAGAAACGATTCTTCCATGACGTAAAACGTTATTACTGGGACGACCCTTTACTTTTCAAAAGAGGCCCCTATGGTATTTTCCGTCGCTGTATACCTGAAGAAGAAGTAGAAAGTATAATCCCTTGAACTTGCTATACAGTTGAACTGTTGATTGTTTGTCTATACAGTTGAACTGATTGGTTTAGATTTTTCACAGGTTCCTAAGTTGCTTTAAGTTCACTTGAACTTGCTTTGCTAGCTTGGTTGCTTAACCATTGAGGTATAATTCCTTTGACTTCATGTAGTCTGGAAGACCTGTCCTGTTATGTGGGCAGGCACCTGTCTGAAGCCCTCCTTAAGAGGCAATGCTTGTGAATGTTTACTTTTGTGCCAAGCAGGTAAAGACCTCTTTAGAGGCAATTGGAAGATAAAAGGGATGTGAAATCCATCCCCTGTTATTCAGTTGTGTCATTCACCTTGCTCACACCATTGTGTTGATGCATTGTGAATAATAACCAAAGATCACATTGTGTCAGTCATCTGTGGAGAAGAGTTCCTACATTCTGAACTCCCACACCTTTCTATTTGAGTCAAGCTCTCCCAGGCCAGGGATAAGAGCTGTGAGGTCTTACCCTCACTTCCCATTTCATCTGCTTCACCCTAACTCTCAATGTTAGGGTTAAGAGCTAACCACACCCCATTCCAGTTGGCTTGTTTTTACAACCTAACCTTGTATGAGCCCAATTGTTTGCATATAGTGTGTGTGCTTGCTTTATTGTGCTTGTATGTGTTTGCCTGTGCTGTTTAGGATAGCTTGCTTCCTGTGCAAGTTAGATAGAAACCTTAACATAGGGATCGTATGCATGACAACTTCTAGGCTCGAGTCGTAGTCTCCCTAGTAGTTTGTGTCTCCCTTTGTCTCTGGTTAGGATAGAAGTTCTTTCCCTGTTTAGGGGAACTACGTCGCCCTGATCCTCATACCAGATGAGGTACGTAGGCAGGAGATGAGCTGATCTCTCCGGGCGCCCTTTTTCTTTTTCAACCCTTGGTGTTGTGTTGGAGTCTGATGTAAGTCCAGCGATTGGCATTTGGTTTCTTGTGTCTGGTTTGTCGTGTGCTTGGAGTCTGACGTAAGTCCAGCGATTGGCAGTTGGTTTCCTGTGTCTGGTTTGTCGTGTGCTTGGAGTCTGATGTAAGTCCAGCGATTGGCATTTGGTTTCCAGTGTGTGTTTGTTGGTTCGGAGTCTGATGTAAGTCCAGCGATTGACATTCGGTTTCCATGTTTGCCTGACGTAAGTCCAGCGATTGGCAGTCGGTTTCCTGTGTGGTTTTGTTTGGCGTGCGTTAGCCGAGCTACGAGTGCTCTGATTCTTCTCTGGTCAGAGAAGATACGTATGCATAGGATGCGACATCCTAGCGAGCACGTTTTCCTCCGTCTCGAACTACGTCGACTCTGATGTCTGTGCCTGACAGACTACGTAGGCCTAGGATGCGATATCCTGCCGAGTTAGTTTCTCTTGTCATTCTGTGTTTCCTTCCAGCCTTGTGTGATGTTTGAGCAGTGTTTAGCAACCCTTATCCTTTCTTTTATGCGTGGACCCCGTCGAGTACGACGGATGCGTAGGGGTGCTAATACCTTCCCTTCGCATAACCGACTCCCGATCCCATCTCTCTTTGGTCGCGAGACCACGTCTTTTCCAGGTTTACTTCGAGCGTTTCCTTTCCCTCTTTTGGGATAAATAACGCACGGTGGCGGCTCTGTTCTTTCGTTTTTCCGCCGGTTTTTCGCGTAATGCGACAGCTGGCGACTCTGCTGGGGATTTTATTGAGAAGTTGACCTCTTGCTGGTCCATCTTCCCTAAGCGAGTCTTGTAACACCCTTCTAAATACCCCAAAATATTTAGTTAAAATAATAACATATCAATCAGAGTAATTATGCCCCGAAGGGTGTCACACAATCATTTCACAACAATTATCAAAATATCCTGTCATGCTCATTTATTAAATCAAAATAAGACTCTTTTGCATAATTCGCAGCGGGTACAAACATCGACATTCAAATCATGTACTACATTACATGTAAAGTTGAATCAACAACTAAATTAAAACATAGTCAAACATTCCCTCCCGATGTTACATCTACCAGAGCATGACCCACTAAGGACGACACTAGACTCCATAGCACTAGCTTCCACTCAACTCACTTCTCGTTACCTGAAAAATAGATGTAAGGGTGAGTTCCTCAATCAATATAATAAGCATTATAGAACAACATGTAATGCTAAGTAATAACACATCAATTCACCCTAATCAGACTACGCACTCAGCAACGGCAATATCCATTCAAACATCATATTCAACAGTAACATATAGCATATGTATAATCTCAACCATACTCAACATCAACAACACAACACACAACACACATATAATACTGGAATACATCCATTCATATTACATGCCATACATTCATTATGCAATGAGACTCAACATATGCGGTACCGACTAATCTTGAACATACCGTTCAAGCTCACCGATCAAATCCAGATACGGCTACTAAGCTCACTAGTCCCACTCATTTGAGATCTAATGACTCACTCACTAATTCCTCACCGTGGGAATTAGCTACAGCCCCGAAGGCTAGACTATGCAAGCTAATCATCTAGCATGCAAACATCAACAACAAATCCACAATGATTCACTCACTAATTCCTCACCATGGAAATTAGCTACAGCCCCAAAGGCTAGTGTCGCATCGCGCGAAAAACCGGCGGGAAAAGAAAGAAACAACAGAGCCGCCACCGTGCGTTATTTATCCCAAAAGAGGGAAAGGAAACGCTCGAAGTAAACCTAGGAAAGAACATGGTCTCGCGACCAAAGAGAATGGGTTCGGGAGTCAGTTATGCGAAGGGAAGGTGTTAGGCACCCTACGCATCCGTAGTACTCTACGGGATCCACGCACAAAAGGAAAGAATAATGGTTGCTAAGACGCTGCTAAAAACTCACACGCACAACTGGCTGAAAGACACGAAAGAGACTGACTGAAACTGAACTCGGCAGGATGTCGCATCCTGGGCCTACTTAGTCTATCAGGCATAGACATCAGAGTCGAAGTAGTTCGGACTGGGGAAACGACACATGCTCGCTAGGATATCGCATCCTATGCATACGTATCTTCTCGGACGAGAGAAGAATCAGAGCACTCGTAGCTCGGCTGACACGCACACAAACAAAACAAAGCAAAGGCAAACGTGGAGCCTGAATGCCAATTGCTGGACTTACATCAGCATCCGAACCTAAAACAACACGCAAAGAGGCAAACATGGAGCCCAAATGCCAATCACTGGACTTACATTGACATCCGAACCTAAACAACACAACAGATAGATAGGGAGTCGGGGACTCAGCCTACAACTGTCAAACAAACACAAACAGACAGCACATGCTAAGGAGTACGGGGACTCGAGCCTAGCAAAGGTCAAACAACACACACAAAAGAAAAAGGGCGCCCGGAGAGATCATCTCAATCTCCTGCCTACATACTTCATCTGGTGTGAAGATCAGGGCGATGTAGTTCCCCTACGCAGGGACAAAGGTTCTAGCCTAACCAGATAACAGAGGGAGACACAACTCTAGGGAGACTACGACTCGAGCCTAGATGTTGTCATGCAAAATCAACCCTAAGTTAAGGTTTCTAGCTAAATGGCACAAGGGCCAACCTATCCTGAACAGACACAGGAAAACGCAAAGCCTCGATTGCAACTAGGGCAAGAGAAAGGGGAGGTCTCAATCACAACAGGGGTGAGAGAAAAGAAAAGTTAGTGTTAGTGGTTAGTCAAACTCGGCAAGACATCGCGTCTCGTGCCTACGTATCTCATCTGAACATGAGAATCAGAGTTGCCGTAGTTCGGCCAAACAAGCCTAAGCATGGCTCACACAGGGAGCAAGCCACACAGACTTGACTTGCACGGGAAGCAAGTCAAGCACAATCTACCTTGCACAAGGGCAAGTCTAAACTACACCTAAAGAGGCAAAGCAAACAGGCAATCACAATCACATACATCATAAGAATAAACACACCAACAAGGGGGCTCAAACATCAAAGGTTAGGCACTAGGGCCAACTGGAATGGGGTAAGTGTTGCTCTTAACCTTGCCATTGAGAGGCTAAGGTGAAGCAGATGAAAGGAGATGAGGGGTGTGCCTCATTGCTTCTATCCCTGGCCTGGGAGAGCATTTGACAAGAATGTGTGGGTTCAGAAAGTGGGAACCCTTCTACACATTTAAACTGACTCAACTGTGCAATTGCACAAGATCTTGGGTTTTTATCTGAAGTGCATCAACACAGTGGTGTGAGCAAGACAGAAGACACACTGAATAGTGGGGGATAGATTGCATATCCCTACCTTCCACCAATTGCCTCTTCACTTAGGAGGTCTTTGACTCTGTACAGGGACAAAGTAAACATACACAGGCATTGCCTCTTAAGGAGGACTTCAGACAGTTTGCCCGGTCAAATAACAGACCGGGTCTCCAGACTACATGAAGAAAGAAAGGTTTATACCTCAAAAGCAAATGCTAAAATAGCAAAGCAAGCAAGTTCAGAGAACTTAAGCAACTAAAGTACCTGAAAAAGTCAAACTTATTAGTAAACAAGTCAAAAGTTTAAATCAAAAGCAATGGCAAACAGTCAACACAGGGGATCAACTGAGCAAAGCATAAGACTCAAGTTATGAGTCAAACCGTCTGCAAAACAAAGGTTAGCATGGGATAAACAAATCAAATTCAAACAAGTTTGAGTGATCTTTGAAGCATTGTGCTCAACCTGAAACAGATGAACTCAACATAAGTCCAAAGGACCACTAGGACTAGCCTAGGGTCAAACATGAAAGAAAAGGTCAAGGCAGCAAGGAAAAGTCAACTCAAAGTCAAAGTCAAACATTTGGGAAGCTAACACACTTGGGCCCACATTCAAATCATGCATCATTATCATTTCATGAATATTTGAAATCAAAACAAGGCAAAGGAAAGCATACAAAAATCAACAGAATGACTTGCATCAAAAGTCAACTCAAACAATTCCAAAAATTATGAAATAAATCACACTCAATCCTAACATCTAACATGGTAGACATGTAAAATTTCATGGCATTTGGATGAGAGGAAGGCAGTCAAATAAAATCATGAAGTCAAACTAATTTCAAGTAAGCACAATGAAAGTCAACAAGCATGGGTCAACTTCAGAAAATCATATCAATTTGAAAACAGAAGAGAAATGAATGAGATTAACACCAATGCAAAGCTTGAGATGTCTAGTTATCACATATGAAATTTCATGGACATACAATATGATTTGAGAATTTCACAAAGGATTTGGCAAGGCATAGCACAAAAAGTCAACACATGACCAAGCATGGAAGAAAATTCACAATCAAATGGAAAACAGCAAGATTAATTCCAAGAAAATTCATACATCAATTAGACATACAAGGGATCATTCATGCAAAATTTGGAGTCATTTGGATGTAGGGAAGTGTGTGAACAAATTTGTGAAAATACATGATCATGGTATGGTACCAAATGTAACACATGACTTCAAAAATTCATAACTCTCAATCCACAAATGACAAATGCACAAACTTTATATGGAAATGAAGGTCAATGTGTCTATTTTCACCACAAAAAGTTTCAAGGGCAATGGATGTAACATCATTATTTCACAATTGAAATGGCCAAGGGTATCATTCATGCACACATGTTGAGAAAATAATTGCCATAAAAAATCCAGTCAATGAAAAAAATGATTAAAAATCACCATTAAATTCTAGACTCATTTGTGATCATGTGTAAAAAATTTCATAATTTTTTGGTGATGAAAAATGAATGAGAAAATAATTGTTGGAGTTTGGATGAAATTGGGTGAAATATGAAACAAACTAGCAAGGCAAGTGGTCAACACGAGGGTCAACCGTGGCATTGTGGTAATATTTGCTTTCATTTAACGAAACGACATCGTTTCAGGGGCGCCCAGGAAATGTCCTGATTGGCTCGCCCCAATGAAACAGTAAACAAAGCCAGCAACAACCAATGAGCTTTAATATTTCTGGGTTTGGCCTGTAACATTAGGGTTTTAACCATGGCAAGGCAACATGCAATTTTAACAGCAATTGTTCATCATCATTCATCGTGACAAAATGGAATCAAACACAATGATGCAACACAAATGGCAATGCAATCAAAATGTTCATGCAACAAACAGCAACAGCAACTAATCGTGTTCAATACTCCTGTGCAACCTTAGGGTTTTGGAAAAGCAGCAACATGCATTCAGCAACAAATGTTCATCATGCAATTTGACACAACCAACATCAACAATCAAGTACAACCTATGAACACCACCATTATATAACATTAACCAACAACCAAAACCAAGATTGATCAAGCAAAATCGGGGCAGAGAATAAGCATGAACAAACAGGGCATGAGCTTCAATCATCATCATGCACTAAAAATCAAATCAACCAGAAATCTAAATTAAACACACCAATAGCATCCTTAAGCATCAGGCAACAAGTATGTGGTGCCATATTTCATTGAATCAAACCCAACAGAGCAAATCGAAGAAAAACACATATGTTCACAAAAATAGAAATCAAGATATCTCAAACACGACACCACCATTTTGAGTGAAATAACTTGCAGTGGATTCATCAATGAACACTCTACCAGAAATGTAACATGGATTGGAGAAAAAGGAAGGTCCAAAAACTTACCTGATTTGAAGGAACTCGTGCAGCAGTGAGGTTTGAAGGCTTTGAGCATAAACAGGTGTACTCTTGGCCTTTGCAATGATGGAGAATGAGATATATTAGCTCAGCAACCCTTGAGGACTTCCAAAATCCAACTTGCCATGAAAGGTCCTTGAAGGAAAAGAACCACGATCCTCACTTCCAGTTGGAGAATAATGGTGGAAGCCAACCTTAAATGATGCACAGATAGTGAAGCAATGAAGAAGAGCTCAGGTTCTTTCAAGGGTTTGCAGAAAGTTCACTTATGGCCAAAATGCAAAATGTGAGAGTGAGAGGATTCTCGTGGAGGCTGCAGCTTGCTAGGTTTAGAAAAATGCTGAAAAATGGTTTATATGCCTCTGTTTAACCTTACTAAACCAAGTGCTAAACTAGTTTATGCTTAATGACACAATTTGCATTTTTGCTCATTGGTATGCAAGTGGAGAAGGGAGGTGTGTATTTGCTCGAGTGGGCCTTGGTACAGACAGCAAATGGCCAAGCAAAATGCTGTTTCATGATTTGCTTATGAGTAGTTAACTTGTTTTGTTTGAAATGCACTAATTGCACATTTGCCAATTGTGAGCACAAGTGAAAAGGAGGGTATGGATTGCCACGACTGGGCCTTCTAGCATGCAGCAAATGACCATTAAAAATGCTGTTTGATGTTTCCACATGAATTGCTAACTTATTTTGTCCAAATGAAGCTTCTTGCCAAAAATTGCCAATCTTGTACAAATGAAATGGAGGTGCAATGCTTGCTCAAGTTGGGCTTTAAACAGGCTGCAAGGACCATTCCAAATGCTGCTCATGATTTGCTCAAAGAAATACTAAACATTGCCTTGCTTTGTGAAGCTATTTGCACCATTTGTCAATTATGCATTTTTGTCCAAAATTGTGGTATGGTGATGGAATATGCATGAATTAGGACTTGAGGCAAGTTTCAAATGTGATTTTAAACCTTTCCCAATTGGCCAAAGTGAGAAAAAGTGTATGATTCAAAAAGTCAAAGTTTGGTCAAACTTTGAATTTAAATGCAAAAGGTCCAAAAATGCCATTTTGAATGGTAGGGTTTTAGGTCATGAAATTATATTTTTGGAAAGAGGATGAAAAATGTGGTTTGTAGAAAAAAAACCCACCAAATTTGGCCTTATGGTTTGGGAGATATGCTCAGTTGAAGTTCACAAATTGATGAAAATGATTGGATCATATCTTGACAACCATACATGGGATTTGAGAGTTCTTGGACTTTTTGAAAATGGGAGAACAAGATCTTCAACTTTCATGTTGGGCAAAAATTCATTTGAAGCTTGTATCATGATGTAAGTTGAGGATCAAGAAGTTTCTATTTTGGCAGTTGAAATTACAGGTCCAGTTTCTATTTTAGGAAATTTTCTGATTTGCTTCAAATTCTTCCATGATGTTGATTCCCATGACATATGAGACCTATTAGGACATGAATAAGCTCCTTCAAACCATTTCCATCCATCAAAACCATAAAAATCAACCACAGTTGACCAACTTTGACTTTCTAGGGTTTTGGACTTGACTGTGTATTGACTGATGACATCTGAGCCTTCAACCCTTGACTTGAACACTTCAAAAAGACCCCCAAGGCATGTGAACCTCTTGGACAAACCCTAGGGCCTTGATCCCTTGAGAAACACCTTTGCTTGATTAGTTGACTGATCTCCTGATCAGTTTGACCTAAATTCTTGCTTGCTTGCACTTGAGGCAACTGAGGACAATGCAAATGTTATGCAATGGATTATGTTATGCTATGACCTAACTTGAAATGATATGTACAATGCTAGGTGCAAATTTGAGGTGCTACAGCTGCCCCTATTCAATCAGCTGGGAACCCGAACGGATGGTAGCAATGGCTGTCAGACTTTCAGGGTAAACAGGGATTGAATACAAAAGAACCGTAGAAATTTGCACCGACTGGGTAAAACACAAAGAAAACCACGTCATTTACCGATGACAAACTGCATGACAGCTTCAGAAAAGCAAAACCATTTACCGATGGTGGAAGAACTGGAATCTCGATATTTACCGATATCAACTTAGCAAGACCATTTACCGATGGCTGCTGCAACTGGAAACTCGATATTTACCGATATCGAAGAGAACTGGGCCATTTACCAATGGCATCTCCGCTTGGGGAGGAACAAAATCTTCGTGGTGATACCAGACAAGACGTTTACCGACGACTTCTGGGGATTTTGATTTTATTAACGGACGAACAAAGAATGACCAGACATTTACCGGTGACTGGGGTGAGACACGATGTTTACCGACATCGAAAGATGATGTTTACCGACATCAAAAGGAATGACCAGACATTTACCGATGACTGGGATGGGACATTTATTGGGGGTAGGACAAACAAATATTCGCAACTGAAAACCGGGTAGGACATTTACAGATGACTCTACTGGGGATTTCTGTTGGGGATTATCAGACATTTACCGATGACTGAAAGAAATGCTTGATGTTTACCGACACCGAAGCAATGGCGTTTACCGACACCAAAAAAAGACCAGACATTTACCGATGACTGGGTGGAACGACTCGATGTTTACCGACACCGAAGCAATGGCGTTTACCGACACCAAAAAATGACCAGACATTTACCGATGACTGGGTGGAGCGACTCGATGTTTACCGACACCGAAACAATGGTGTTTACCGACACCGAAAAGAATGACACACGCGGGTGTTGACATGACACTTACTGATATCACAAGAATCAAATCTGGGATATGCTGAAGCAAGGCTGATCACTTGCTGGGGGTCTCACTGGCGAGAAACAAACTTTCTGTCACCATCGGGTGATGAAATAGTCCTCTGTGGGGATAATCAAATTCTGAATGCTGTCGAAGCAACTGTAGCAGACTGGGTGCTGATGTTGAATAAAGATGATCCGCCTCTGCCAGGGGATACGGTCTGATGTGGTTTCGAACACATGAATGCATATGTTTGAATTTTTCCATGGCGTAATGCTCCATGTGGAATGGAAATGCTACGCAGTTTTGAGGATGCAATGATTACTATATGCAATGCAATATGATAAGAACTCTGCGGGGAGAGATACACAGGACGACTGTGCTGAGGAAATCTTCAAGACAAATCCACTAGGGAAAAAGAGGGCAACTGCTGGGGAGCCGTCAATACAGATTCGCTAGGGGAAGACAAAGCAACACGCTGGGGAGCAATGAAGCAACTCTGTTGGGGGAAAACAAAGGTAACCTGCTGGGGATAGCCCAATCAATCCATGAAAAATTCCGCTTGGGGAAATAAAAAACTCTGCTGGGGAAGCTAAACCAGGCGACTCTTTGGGGATGAGGCTTCATGCAAACCTCATATAAAACAGACTGCTTGGGGAATAACTGCTACTCCGTCGGGAACGACCCACATAATTCACAAGTAGAAACAACTCAGCGGGGGATGCGGGTATCGACCTGCTACTGAAACCTGTCCAATCCACTGGGGGGACGAACCCTGCTGGAGAAATATTTCGTGAAAACCGCTCCACTCGGGGATCAAGGTCATGACAGCGAGCAAACAGGAAGGAACACCATGGATACCGGGTTGTAGGTATGAAACGGGTGACCGACCAAAGCGTGAATTGGTTTGTGCTCCAAAACACTCAACATCCTGAAGAGGGCTTAGAAAAGCAGTCTTGTTAAAGGATGGACATTCGATTCCACAAGGAGAACGAATCTTACTCGGCTGGGGAGGACGACTTCGACCCAAGAGCGCATGAGACATATTATCTATTGCCGTCAAAACGTAGATAATAAACTCGCATGGAAGATTATCCATAACCGGGTTGTAGGTTGTTAAATGAATAATCGACCGAAAACATCCTGAAGAGAGCGAAGGCAAACTTGTTAAAGGATGAACATCCGATTCCGCAGGGAATACGAATCTTACTCTGCTGGTGATAACAACCGAAAGATTGACCAAAGAGCGCATGAGATATATTATCTATTGCCGTCAAAACGTAGATAATAAACTCGCATGGAAGATTATCCATAACCGGGTTGTAGGTTGTTAGATGGATAAACGACCGAAAAGAAAGGCATCGGTACCAGGACTAGGTATGCAAAGATGACCAATCCAAAGAGGATAAAGTTGCTTACTCGGAGCAAGTATCCAAAAAGAAGGTAAAGACCCAATGGGGACAATACTGCTTGATCAAGGCAAGTATCCAAAGGGGACAAGACTATTAATACCACAAAGAGGGGATTACATCTACCGGTTTGTAGGCAGAAAACCGCGGAAAAGTAACCAGTCATCATCGGGATGAGCACAAAGGGTTAACTCCAACAAGGGGAGGGAAGTGGGATTTTACAACTACCAGCTAGTGGGTAGAAAACCACAAAGATAGGACTTACAGCTACCGGTTTGTAGGTAGAGGCCACAAGATTCTGCTGAGACAGAGTGAGAAAAAGGATTTACGACCACCAGCTAGTGGGTAGAAGACCGTAAAGATAGGACTTACAGCTACCGGTTCGTAGGTAGAGGCCCACAAATTCCGCTGAGGATAAGATGAATGAGTGCCGGTTAGTGAGCAACTATTCATTTATGCCCCAGGGAAGTACAAAAGACAGTAGAAAGCCAATTTAGGATCGATCCAAAAAGGCAGACTGAAACAAGACTCATCCTAATGAGGAAAGAACTCAATAGGGAAAACCCATCCCAATGTGTTGGGAGGGAACGGAAGCAACCGTCATCCACGAGGACGTATCTCAGTGGGGAAATGGCAGGAAAGGGTAGACACTTTCTGCTTAAGGGATAGACTCTACATGGAGAGATCGGACACACCCATATTTGCTTGAGGAAGATCTACTGGAGAGATTCTGTATCACCAAATAGCAATAGGCAACAATCAACAGATACCCGGCAACAGCTGCAATATGAGTATCCAAATGCTATGATTATGCATGTATGCATTCTACCTAAAATGTATGATGAATGCTGACAAACAGACATGTTCAACACGCAGGTCCGGGAATCAATCGTCCGGAGATAAAACCAAAGTCATCATCCTGCAGGGGAGGAAGAGCCACAAGAGGCTTCCGGAGGGATCGTCGGTCACAACCGGAGAACAGAGTTCAATCATACAGGCGGACGCGCCACAACAACTTGTGCTGAAGATCAGAGATACCAAGAAGCAGTCAGATCTCTGGTGAGGATACATAGGCATTGATAAAGCTTATCATGCCAACAACTCCGCTAGGGGATCCATCTGAGGGCATGACATAGTACTGGGATATTGATCTACCAAATACTGAAAAACAACCATGCTGGTGGAGAGGAAGACTGCCCTGCTGGAGAGGCGAAAGTTGAAGTCTTCAGTAAACACTCTGCTAGGGGAGCTGCCCCACAAAAGTATTTCAACAGCAACCTTGCTGGGAATGCCCCACGGTAGGGCTCAAGCAGCACTCTACTGGGGATGCCCCACAATAGAGCTAACAGGGATTTGGAGGAAGAATCTGTACTGTCGGGAACACGAAGATGAACAACTTCAAACAACACTGCATCGGGCAAAATTACTGAGGAGAGACCATACGAGGTTCTGCAGGACAAAGATACAGTCATGCTCGAGATACGAACAATTGTCTTACCTGTTGGTAATCATACCACCCTTGGGAGAGCACTGTAGGTCTCCTAAGTATTCTTCCATCATTGTGAAGGTTCACTTTGTTTAAGAACAATTTTGTGAAAATTTTTGTTTATTTTGAAAACAATGATACTTTATCAATTAAAACATGCAAAACATCTGTTGAGTTGAAACAAACAAGAATGCAAATAATTGGATAAAAGCTCAAATTGATGTGATGGAATGGTAGTCTGCAAAGGGCGAGACTCCATAGATCTGTACAAGTTTGAAATCGGTGATGTAAATTGGAGAGGACTACATTGAACATAATGACCTTTCCTCTACCATTCTGAATTTTCGATGTATTCAAAGCTTCAGTCGACGACGAATCGAGAATCCCTGACGGATGACAGATATAGAGCACAGTCTTGTCAAGATGCAGTTACTTGCCAAATCCCTAATTTTTGCCTAGATTGCCCCCGTGTGAGGTGTTCAATCTAGCGGGATGCAAATTCTTTTTTTTCAATGTCTCTAACTTTTGCTTGGATCGCCCTTTCGGGTTTTCAATCCACCGAGACGCTCCTTTTTGCCTAAGTCGCCCTTTGGGGTGTTCGACTTAGCGAGCTTTTGATTTTTTTTTTGTTTTTGTTTTAGGTGAAGTATTTCTTGACTGCGTCAGAATTCACAGGACGAGTGAACTTCTTTATCCATTGTTGTCAGTGTTAAAGCACTGCCTGAAGAGGCTCTCCGGACAACATATGGACATTCATAGCTTAGAGTTCACTTGCCCCTGGAATCGGGCACGAAAGACAAGACTTTCTTGAGCACAAGGTTCCTCGGAACACACGAGGCTTGATCTTCTTGTCGAATGCTTTTTTACTCTCTGCTGATATGACTGACCATGACACATGGCAGTTGATCTCTTGCTTTTGATCGAATTCAGCATCAGTCAACTTGGGACTTTGAGGGTGCTATTTTCTTTTGTTTTCTTTTGATTTTTCTTTCTTTTGATTTTGCTTTTGATTTTGCTTTTGATTTCTTTTGATTTTGCACCCTCCTCTTTCTTTTTTTTTTCTTTTTTTTTTTTGATAATGCCCCAGTTGGCTGTTCTGCTGATTCTCGAGATGCAGCTGAGTGATCTTCTTTTCTTGCTCAAGAAGTCGGGAAATCTCGTCAGGAATCCCTTCAACATCATCTTCGTCCGCTTCGAATACAGGGAATTCAAAATTGGGAGATGACGTCCGATCATTATGTTCAATGGGTTTGAGAAATAACCTGCATAATGATTTAGAGATGAAAAGCTTTTTGAAGAATCAAACAAGACAATCGTTATGCAGATGAAAAGATTGCTTTTATTCTTGTTTTTTTTTAAGGTTTTTTGTGATCACCAATTTCATGCAAAAGTGAAAAGGGAAAACAATTGGAAAAACAAATGTTTTAACACGAATTTATTTGAATGAAAATATCATTGCACAAAATGTTGCCAACAATGCCATCACTTCTCCTTTTGGCATGGGAGAAGGGTTTTTAAGCAAAGTGATTATTACAAAAACTTATGAACGACTGTAGGAACGCCCACAGTGACCCAATTGTGATAGATCCCATCGGGGACGACAACTGTCAATATTTCTTGCATTAGCAGCTTCTGCTTTCCGAACAACCCCTCTGAAGAAAAGTCGGCGCCAGCCCAGGACTTGTTATCTTCAAACTTGATTAGCATTGGGACCTAAATCCTCCAAGATCAAAATACCTGACCTCACAAGGTCTTGAACCTTCATCTTCAGCTGGAAACAACTGTCCACATCATGACCAGGAGCACCCGAATGATACACACAGTGTTGTTCAGGCCTATACCACCACCGAGGGTTGACGGGTATGGGCGGCGGGTCTCTGGGGGTGATCAAGTTCCGCTCTATCAGAGTGGGATACAGTTCGGCGTAGGACATGGGGATTGGATCAAAAATGATCTTCTTCCTCTCATTACTTGTACTAGCTTGATTGTCAATGGGAGGCTGGTAAGCCTGCTGCTGAGGATGACGTTGTGGAGTCTGATACTGCTGAGTTGGTCTTCTCTGTTGTTGCGTTTGAGTTGCTGGAATAGTTACAGCAGCAACTTGCCGATATGGTCCTCTATTTGCACTCCTTCGACGGTGCACAGCATTTGTTTCATTCTCTCCCCTTTTGGGTGCCCCTGAGTATAGCTTCTTAGAATTGGAAGAGTTTGAAGAGCCAAGATCTTGTATCCTTCCTGCTTTGATAAGGCTTTCAGTTCTTTCCCCACAGACAACAACATCTGAAAAGCTACTGAACGGGCAACTTCCCAAACGATCCATGAACACACCTTGCAAGGTTCCAATGAACATGTCAGTCAGCTCTCTCTCCAACATCGGAGGTTGCACCCTGGCAGCTAGCTCACGCCATCTCTGAGCATACTCTTTGAAACTCTCCTTGTCTTTCTGATACAAGCTCTGTAACTGAGTTCGGCTCGGCGCCATGTCCATATTATGCTTGTATTGCCTTAGGAAGGCCTCACCCAAATCTTTCCAGCTTCTGACTGATTCTCGCTTCAGATCCATGTACCAATCCAAAGATGCCCCAGATAGGCTATCTTGGAAAAAGTACATCCACATCTTTTCATCGTCAGTGTAAGCAGAGATCTTCCTGAAGTACGCCTGCACATGGGTGCGAGGACAGGAAGTGCCATTGTACTTGTTGAATGAGGGTGCCTTGAACTTGTAGGGGATCTTCAACCCTTCCACCAGACCCATGTCGGTCACATCAAACCCAAGGGAGTTCTGACATTCCATGGCTCGGATTTTCTCAGCAAGAGCATCCACTTTTCTGTCCCTCTCTTCGGTTTTCACAACATCATAGTCCTCACTGAGGAGAGTAAACGTGTCCTCTTGTTGGTTGACAAACGGAGCTGGATGACGAATCGGAGCCCGGGTAGCTCTGACATTGACCTCTGCAGCAAGAGGCTGTCCATTGATTCTTATACCCTCAAGTTCATCCCCGACGGCATAGTCGTTAGTGGGAGCAGCAACATTGATAGTCTCATGAGCGGGTGCAGCAACAGGCGAAGCACGGTTGGATGTTGGAATCACAACTTCCTGCCTCTGGGCTAAGGCACGCAGCTCCTCTTGCCCCTGAACGACCCCTTGCATCATTGTCATGAACTGGGCCATGTTCGCCCTCATCTCAGCTAGCTCAGCTTGAACCTGGTCCATACTCCTCTGTTGATTTGGTCTGGTTGCGGTGCGGACGATGATCAACAATCCTGTCTCAGTCAAAACCCAAAGTGAGAAGTCACGCCCCCAAACATGTCTATAATGCAAGGATGATATGTACATGATATGCATATGATGCGAATGCTATTTTATCATGAATGATCTTGAAAAGGATATGCGTATGCGAGTTAACTTTTTTTTTTTCATTTTCATGCATCACTATTTTTTGGAAAATAAACATGCTATGATGCAAATGGTGCAACATGACGGGTCAGGCTGTGCATCTCAAGGCACAGGGTCGGAGCTTCGGCTTGAATTCTGGCGTCACAACTTCATCTGAAACCCAAGGTCATCTGAGGAACTGCCATCTGAACCCATCTGAGGAATATAATATAAGACCAAAACTCTGCTCCAGAAAACCGGGTTGGTTGGAAGTTAAGGTTTCCTGAATTTAGCCCGCCCCTCACTTGTAGGTTCTAAGAACAGAAGTTTGTCAGTTTCAGCCCTTCAGTCGAGAATAATACGTTTACCACTGAAGGTTTGGTATTATTACGGGATGAAAGAACTCTGCTGACTCCCCTCAACAGGACATCCTATAGCAAGTTCCCAATCTCGGGGTCCTCGGATTGAGCAGCGAGAATGCGCCCACCAGAGCTAACATAATCACTTCTCGGAGGAGAGGCCTCGACTGGGTTCTCGGGAAATGGTCACCAGAGTCGACGATTTCTAAAGGAATATTCGTCGTTATGGAACATCCATAGGACAAAATATATCCAACAGAAACCTCGTCTGGAATGTGGGTCTCATGAACGACTTAACGTAGCAACATGCCGCGCAAGCCTCATGACTATCCACTCTAACACCTATGTGTGCACTCAAGCCTGGGTAGTGGGCTTATTTCTCACAAAATATCCCATCCCAACAAACAGGCAACCAGCAGATGAATATGAATGAATGCAAACATAATTACAAACATAAATGCAAACAATAGGCAATGAATGCAAACAGTAAATAATGAATGCAATAAATAAACACAGCAAAAGCAACCAAGACCCTAACCTAGAGAGCGCTAGGAGAGACTCGCTTGGGGAAGATGGACCAGCGTAGGTCAACTTCTCTATATCCCCAGTGGAGTCGCCAGCTGTCGCATCGCGCGAAAAACCGGCGGGAAAAGAAAGAAACAACAGAGCCGCCACCGTGCGTTATTTATCCCAAAAGAGGGAAAGGAAACGCTCGAAGTAAACCTAGGAAAGAACATGGTCTCGCGACCAAAGAGAATGGGTTCGGGAGTCAGTTATGCGAAGGGAAGGTGTTAGGCACCCTACGCATCCGTAGTACTCTACGGGATCCACGCACAAAAGGAAAGAATAATGGTTGCTAAGACGCTGCTAAAAACTCACACGCACAACTGGCTGAAAGACACGAAAGAGACTGACTGAAACTGAACTCGGCAGGATGTCGCATCCTGGGCCTACTTAGTCTATCAGGCATAGACATCAGAGTCGAAGTAGTTCGGACTGGGGAAACGACACATGCTCGCTAGGATATCGCATCCTATGCATACGTATCTTCTCGGACGAGAGAAGAATCAGAGCACTCGTAGCTCGGCTGACACGCACACAAACAAAACAAAGCAAAGGCAAACGTGGAGCCTGAATGCCAATTGCTGGACTTACATCAGCATCCGAACCTAAAACAACACGCAAAGAGGCAAACATGGAGCCCAAATGCCAATCACTGGACTTACATTGACATCCGAACCTAAACAACACAACAGATAGATAGGGAGTCGGGGACTCAGCCTACAACTGTCAAACAAACACAAACAGACAGCACATGCTAAGGAGTACGGGGACTCGAGCCTAGCAAAGGTCAAACAACACACACAAAAGAAAAAGGGCGCCCGGAGAGATCAGCTCAATCTCCTGCCTACATACTTCATCTGGTGTGAAGATCAGGGCGATGTAGTTCCCCTACGCAGGGACAAAGGTTCTAGCCTAACCAGATAACAGAGGGAGACACAACTCTAGGGAGACTACGACTCGAGCCTAGATGTTGTCATGCAAAATCAACCCTAAGTTAAGGTTTCTAGCTAAATGGCACAAGGGCCAACCTATCCTGAACAGACACAGGAAAACGCAAAGCCTCGATTGCAACTAGGGCAAGAGAAAGGGGAGGTCTCAATCACAACAGGGGTGAGAGAAAAGAAAAGTTAGTGTTAGTGGTTAGTCAAACTCGGCAAGACATCGCGTCTCGTGCCTACGTATCTCATCTGAACATGAGAATCAGAGTTGCCGTAGTTCGGCCAAACAAGCCTAAGCATGGCTCACACAGGGAGCAAGCCACACAGACTTGACTTGCACGGGAAGCAAGTCAAGCACAATCTACCTTGCACAAGGGCAAGTCTAAACTACACCTAAAGAGGCAAAGCAAACAGGCAATCACAATCACATACATCATAAGAATAAACACACCAACAAGGGGGCTCAAACATCAAAGGTTAGGCACTAGGGCCAACTGGAATGGGGTAAGTGTTGCTCTTAACCTTGCCATTGAGAGGCTAAGGTGAAGCAGATGAAAGGAGATGAGGGGTGTGCCTCATTGCTTCTATCCCTGGCCTGGGAGAGCATTTGACAAGAATGTGTGGGTTCAGAAAGTGGGAACCCTTCTACACATTTAAACTGACTCAACTGTGCAATTGCACAAGATCTTGGGTTTTTATCTGAAGTGCATCAACACAGTGGTGTGAGCAAGACAGAAGACACACTGAATAGTGGGGGATAGATTGCATATCCCTACCTTCCACCAATTGCCTCTTCACTTAGGAGGTCTTTGACTCTGTACAGGGACAAAGTAAACATACACAGGCATTGCCTCTTAAGGAGGACTTCAGACAGTTTGCCCGGTCAAATAACAGACCGGGTCTCCAGACTACATGAAGAAAGAAAGGTTTATACCTCAAAAGCAAATGCTAAAATAGCAAAGCAAGCAAGTTCAGAGAACTTAAGCAACTAAAGTACCTGAAAAAGTCAAACTTATTAGTAAACAAGTCAAAAGTTTAAATCAAAAGCAATGGCAAACAGTCAACACAGGGGATCAACTGAGCAAAGCATAAGACTCAAGTTATGAGTCAAACCGTCTGCAAAACAAAGGTTAGCATGGGATAAACAAATCAAATTCAAACAAGTTTGAGTGATCTTTGAAGCATTGTGCTCAACCTGAAACAGATGAACTCAACATAAGTCCAAAGGACCACTAGGACTAGCCTAGGGTCAAACATGAAAGAAAAGGTCAAGGCAGCAAGGAAAAGTCAACTCAAAGTCAAAGTCAAACATTTGGGAAGCTAACACACTTGGGCCCACATTCAAATCATGCATCATTATCATTTCATGAATATTTGAAATCAAAACAAGGCAAAGGAAAGCATACAAAAATCAACAGAATGACTTGCATCAAAAGTCAACTCAAACAATTCCAAAAATTATGAAATAAATCACACTCAATCCTAACATCTAACATGGTAGACATGTAAAATTTCATGGCATTTGGATGAGAGGAAGGCAGTCAAATAAAATCATGAAGTCAAACTAATTTCAAGTAAGCACAATGAAAGTCAACAAGCATGGGTCAACTTCAGAAAATCATATCAATTTGAAAACAGAAGAGAAATGAATGAGATTAACACCAATGCAAAGCTTGAGATGTCTAGTTATCACATATGAAATTTCATGGACATACAATATGATTTGAGAATTTCACAAAGGATTTGGCAAGGCATAGCACAAAAAGTCAACACATGACCAAGCATGGAAGAAAATTCACAATCAAATGGAAAACAGCAAGATTAATTCCAAGAAAATTCATACATCAATTAGACATACAAGGGATCATTCATGCAAAATTTGGAGTCATTTGGATGTAGGGAAGTGTGTGAACAAAATTTGTGAAAATACATGATCATGGTATGGTACCAAATGTAACACATGACTTCAAAAATTCATAACTCTCAATCCACAAATGACAAATGCACAAACTTTATATGGAAATGAAGGTCAATGTGTCTATTTTCACCACAAAAAGTTTCAAGGGCAATGGATGTAACATCATTATTTCACAATTGAAATGGCCAAGGGTATCATTCATGCACACATGTTGAGAAAATAATTGCCATAAAAAATCCAGTCAATGAAAAAAATGATTAAAAATCACCATTAAATTCTAGACTCATTTGTGATCATGTGTAAAAAATTTCATAATTTTTTGGTGAAAAATGAATGAGAAAATAATTGTTGGAGTTTGGATGAAATTGGGTGAAATATGAAACAAACTAGCAAGGCAAGTGGTCAACACGAGGGTCAACCGTGGCATTGTGGTAATATTTGCTTTCATTTAACGAAACGACATCGTTTCAGGGGCGCCCAGGAAATGTCCTGATTGGCTCGCCCCAATGAAACAGTAAACAAAGCCAGCAACAACCAATGAGCTTTAATATTTCTGGGTTTGGCCTGTAACATTAGGGTTTTAACCATGGCAAGGCAACATGCAATTTTAACAGCAATTGTTCATCATCATTCATCGTGACAAAATGGAATCAAACACAATGATGCAACACAAATGGCAATGCAATCAAAATGTTCATGCAACAAACAGCAACAGCAACTAATCGTGTTCAATACTCCTGTGCAACCTTAGGGTTTTGGAAAAGCAGCAACATGCATTCAGCAACAAATGTTCATCATGCAATTTGACACAACCAACATCAACAATCAAGTACAACCTATGAACACCACCATTATATAACATTAACCAACAACCAAAACCAAGATTGATCAAGCAAAATCGGGGCAGAGAATAAGCATGAACAAACAGGGCATGAGCTTCAATCATCATCATGCACTAAAAATCAAATCAACCAGAAATCTAAATTAAACACACCAATAGCATCCTTAAGCATCAGGCAACAAGTATGTGGTGCCATATTTCATTGAATCAAACCCAGCAGAGCAAATCGAAGAAAAACACATATGTTCACAAAAATAGAAATCAAGATATCTCAAACACGACACCACCATTTTGAGTGAAATAACTTGCAGTGGATTCATCAATGAACACTCTACCAGAAATGTAACATGGATTGGAGAAAAAGGAAGGTCCAAAAACTTACCTGATTTGAAGGAACTCGTGCAGCAGTGAGGTTTGAAGGCTTTGAGCATAAACAGGTGTACTCTTGGCCTTTGCAATGATGGAGAATGAGATATATTAGCTCAGCAACCCTTGAGGACTTCCAAAATCCAACTTGCCATGAAAGGTCCTTGAAGGAAAAGAACCACGATCCTCACTTCCAGTTGGAGAATAATGGTGGAAGCCAACCTTAAATGATGCACAGATAGTGAAGCAATGAAGAAGAGCTCAGGTTCTTTCAAGGGTTTGCAGAAAGTTCACTTATGGCCAAAATGCAAAATGTGAGAGTGAGAGGATTCTCGTGGAGGCTGCAGCTTGCTAGGTTTAGAAAAATGCTGAAAAATGGTTTATATGCCTCTGTTTAACCTTACTAAACCAAGTGCTAAACTAGTTTATGCTTAATGACACAATTTGCATTTTTGCTCATTGGTATGCAAGTGGAGAAGGGAGGTGTGTATTTGCTCGAGTGGGCCTTGGTACAGACAGCAAATGGCCAAGCAAAATGCTGTTTCATGATTTGCTTATGAGTAGTTAACTTGTTTTGTTTGAAATGCACTAATTGCACATTTGCCAATTGTGAGCACAAGTGAAAAGGAGGGTATGGATTGCCACGACTGGGCCTTCTAGCATGCAGCAAATGACCATTAAAAATGCTGTTTGATGTTTCCACATGAATTGCTAACTTATTTTGTCCAAATGAAGCTTCTTGCCAAAAATTGCCAATCTTGTACAAATGAAATGGAGGTGCAATGCTTGCTCAAGTTGGGCTTTAAACAGGCTGCAAGGACCATTCCAAATGCTGCTCATGATTTGCTCAAAGAAATACTAAACATTGCCTTGCTTTGTGAAGCTATTTGCACCATTTGTCAATTATGCATTTTTGTCCAAAATTGTGGTATGGTGATGGAATATGCATGAATTAGGACTTGAGGCAAGTTTCAAATGTGATTTTAAACCTTTCCCAATTGGCCAAAGTGAGAAAAAGTGTATGATTCAAAAAGTCAAAGTTTGGTCAAACTTTGAATTTAAATGCAAAAGGTCCAAAAATGCCATTTTGAATGGTAGGGTTTTAGGTCATGAAATTTATATTTTTGGAAAGAGGATGAAAAATGTGGTTTGTAGAAAAAAACCCCACCAAATTTGGCCTTATGGTTTGGGAGATATGCTCAGTTGAAGTTCACAAATTGATGAAAATGATTGGATCATATCTTGACAACCATACATGGGATTTGAGAGTTCTTGGACTTTTTGAAAATGGGAGAACAAGATCTTCAACTTTCATGTTGGGCAAAAATTCATTTGAAGCTTGTATCATGATGTAAGTTGAGGATCAAGAAGTTTCTATTTTTGGCAGTTGAAATTACAGGTCCAGTTTCTATTTTAGGAAATTTTCTGATTTGCTTCAAATTCTTCCATGATGTTGATTCCCATGACATATGAGACCTATTAGGACATGAATAAGCTCCTTCAAACCATTTCCATCCATCAAAACCATAAAAATCAACCACAGTTGACCAACTTTGACTTTCTAGGGTTTTGGACTTGACTGTGTATTGACTGATGACATCTGAGCCTTCAACCCTTGACTTGAACACTTCAAAAAGACCCCCAAGGCATGTGAACCTCTTGGACAAACCCTAGGGCCTTGATCCCTTGAGAAACACCTTTGCTTGATTAGTTGACTGATCTCCTGATCAGTTTGACCTAAATTCTTGCTTGCTTGCACTTGAAGCAACTGAGGACAATGCAAATGTTATGCAATGGATTATGTTATGCTATGACCTAACTTGAAATGATATGTACAATGCTAGGTGCAAATTTGAGGTGCTACAGCTAGAATATGCATGCTAATCACCTAGCAATGCAACAACAACAGCAACAATTTAAGAATAGACATAAGCTCACACTCTAGGCCATAAAACAGTCTATTCACAATTGCATACATAACTGATACATTCACAGCATCATGCTTATCATCACACATCATCAATACATTTTATCACAAAAGCATATCACATCATGCCACATAACCAAATACAGTATTAGCACACTCTACTAATACCCATACTACTCAACACAACGGGAAATGATCCCTGCTACATCATACATCAGCTAAGTACATCACTCAGCCTAAACAACCAAAAACTGCACAACAACAGCACAGAAAAATCATAATTCTGCCCATACGCGTATTGCTTATGCCCATACGCGTATTGCCCAAACCTGACCAAGTCCATACGCGTATTGGCCATTCCCATACGTGTATGATACGCGTATCACTTCCCCATACGCGTACCACCAGAGACCATTTCACGTTTAAAATTTCATCTTCCTCATCCATACGCGTATTGCCTAGTGCCATACGCGTACCAGCCATCTCATACGCGTATTGCCTAGTGCCATACGCGTATGACCAGAGACCAGAACTCTCAGATCTGCAATGGCTTTCTCTGCTACGAGATCTACTCAAACCAACCTTCCACAGTCCAATTTCTACACAGAAATCATTCATATTTTCAACACAATTCGTATCTTATTCGATTACACAAAATTTGACACTTTTACGTCTAATTCCTACGAATTCTCTCTCAATTATACCCCTATTTCGTTCATCCAAAGAGTTCACAATTCATCATGCATCAATCTAATCAGAGGTAAAACAATGGTTTCTCACTACCCATCACATACTATCCCATAATACCCGTTAATCGATTATAAACCCCCCTTACCTGAGTTAATCCGGCACTTCCGTTAGTTTCATGCTTTTTCCTCTTCTCTTGCTCTGCCTTTTTGCCCTTTTCCACTTTCAGCCGCTTCTCTCTTTTCCTTTTCACGTGAAAACCCTTTTTACCAAAAATGGGACTTTTTATTATTCCAACTTATTTTATTCCAATAAAATAATAATCCAATAATGATTATTCCAAAATAATAATAATAATCCAACTTCCAATTATTCAATTAAATTAATAAATAAAATATTAATTTAAATTAAATAATTATCTTATTTTAATTGGGGTGTTACAAGTCTCTCCTAGGGGTCTCTAGGATGGGGTTTGGTTGCTTTTTCTGTTTCATTTATTTCTTTCATTTATTTATGTTTGCATTTATGTTTGCATTCATCATATTTTCATCTGTGCTGGCTGTGCTGTGTTTGTCTCTCTGTTGGGGTGGGAGTTACATGAGGTAAAAGGCCCAATACCCAGGCTATGAGTGAACTCTAGGACACCTAGGAATAGAGTGATTCTTGGGAAGCGGGTGATATTGCGCCATTTAGCGGAACTTGATATCACGAGCAGTTCAGACTCTGATGGGGTATTATCGGTACATATATCTGGTGTGTACATGATGATATTCTATGAAAGGGTTATTTATCCTGCGTTTCTCTTGACCTTACCCTGGCCTAGATTACACCCGTGAGTGGGGAGGGGATGATCATTATTACAGGTACCGTTGGTGACTTGTTGGTGACTTGTTGGTGACTCTTGGGTCCTGTTGGTGACTTGGTTCTACAGATTGGGTCTCAGATGACTTTGGGTCTCAAATGACTTTGTGGTTCCGAATTCAAGCTGAAGCTTTGATCCTGTGCTCCGAGATACACAGCCATCCAGTCGTGTTTGCATTATTTGCATCGTAGCATGTTTATTTTCAAAAAATAATGCAATATAAAAAAAAAAGAAAAAAAAAAGAAAAAAGAAAAAGCTAATCTCCTCATGCATATCATTTCTCAGGTTCATTCAGGAGGCTATTCACTATGAGAGATGGCATCCGTCCCCGAGTTGAAGAGGAAGACTTGCACCTACAGTTTTCACTGTGAGCCATTGACGTCTCTGATAGAGTTGAGGAACCTTGTGACCGACGATAATCAGAAGGTGTTTGCTGATCAGTATGGGGATTTGTTGACACTGTTGAAGATGGTGGTAGATCCAGTGTCGTTGCAGACTCTTCTACAGTTCTACGACCCAGAGCTCCATTGCTTCACTTTCCAGGATTATCAGTTAGCGCCCACTCTTGAAGAGTACTCCATTCTGCTGAATGTCCCGATCAGATACCAGGTTCCTTTCTTGGATGTTTCATAGGAGGTTGATTTCAGAGTTGTTGTCAGAGCTCTTTCACTTGAGTATCAAGGAAGTGAGTGACAATTGGAAGTCGAGTGGTGATGTGGTAGGTTTACCTTTGAAGTTCCTATTGAGGATGGCTAGAGAAGAAGCAAAGAAGGGAAATCGGGAGGTTTTTCATGCTCAGTTAGCTATCATGATCTATGGGATTGTGTTGTTCCCGAGTATGCCCAACTTTGTGGACTTTGCTGCTGTCACTATTTTCCTTGAAGGAAACCCGGTTCCTACCTTGTTAGCTGACACTTACTATGCTATTCACAGCAGGCATGGTAAGGGTGGAGCTATCAGATGCTGTCTCCCATTGCTACTCAGATGGTTCCTATCTCCTCTGCCAGTCAGTGGACCTTTTGTGGATGCTCAGAGCACTTATAAGTGGACTCAGAGGACTATGTCTCTTACCTCTTATGATATCAAGTGGAAATCTTACCGGATGGATGTGCGTAATGTCATCATGAGTTGTGGAGAGTTTTGTAATGTGCCACTTATAAGGACTAAGGGTTGCATCAATTACAACCCGGTTCTTTCTCTTCTCCAGTTGGGGTTTGTGATGAATGGAAGACCACTTGATGCTGAGATAGCTGAGAGTGTGTATTTTGAGAAGTGGAGTGACCCTGCTAGATTGGAGCAAGTGGGAAGAGCTTGGAAGACCATTGGTGTCAAGGATGGAGATGTTCTAGGGAAGAAGTTTGCCATTGCTATGCCTGACTACATTGATTGGGTGAAGAAGAGAGTGGAAACTTTGTTGTTGCCCTATGATAGGATGAAGTCTTTGCAAGAGCAACCACCTTTGATTCTTGCTGAGAGTTTGCCCGCTGAGCAGTACAAGCGAGCCTTGATGGAGAATTGTCGGTTGAAGGAGAAGGAACAAGATACCTAGATGGAGCTTTACAAAGCCAAAGCTGATAAGTTGAACTTGGCTCATCAACTCAAAGGCATGCAGGGTGAATATGCTGCTAGATTGGAGAGCAAGAAGAGGTCATATGAGGAGATGAAGACCTTGTTGAATGCAGAACACCGTGAGTGCCTGAGGTTGCAGAGAGCTGAAGCCAATTACCAGAAGAAGATAAGAGACCTGGAAAAGCAGCTTAGAGACAAAGACATCCAATTGAAGAAGGAGATGGATTTGAGACATGCATCAGAGAGCCAACTTGGAGGAGAAGTTGTGGAGCTCAGAAGGCAACTGAAGGAGAAGATCACTCCTCTGCCAGAATGTTCAGAATGTGACCCGTTGATAGACCAGTGCCATTATCTGAAGACGCTCATTCCTGGAGGACATCTGTCTTAGCTTGTATCTGTTGTTTATGTTGAGAATCACCTCCAGGGTTGTTGGATCGGATATATTGTTGTACTCTGATCATTTGGATCTTTGTTTGAACCCTTGATTGTACGATCCTTGTTGCTCATGTCTATAGATGAGATTGTTGATGCTTCACCTTGTGCTCATTATCCTGTGTAGGTTGCTGCTTTGTTGTTCGTATTGCAGGTTGCCATTTCTTGAAAGATGAATTGGGCTCTTGAATGCCTGAGAAATGAACATATCATGTGCATCATACGCATCATAAGCATCATACACATATCATTTTGCATTACAGGTGTTCTTGATCGAGAATTTTCACTCTGGTTCCTGTTTTAGGCAGGATTGCTGATCAACGTCCGCACCGCTACGCAACCCGACTGAATCAACATAGGAACATTGACCAAGTTCAGACAGAATTGGCTGAGCTGAGGGCTAACATGGCCCAATTCATGACAATGATGCAAGGGGTCGTTCAAGGGCAAGAGGAGTTGCGTGCCTTAGCCCAGAGACAGGAAGCTGTGCTCCCACCTCCCAGTCGTGCTTTGCCAGTGGGTGTTCTTGTGAATGATAATAATGCTGCTGCTGCTCCCGTCAATGACTATGCTGTGGGTGATGATTTGAGGGATATTCAGATTAATGGACAGCCTCTTGCTGCAGAGACTGTTAATGCCAGAGCTACCCGGGCGCCAGTTCGCCATCCTGCTCCGCTGGTTGACAGGCAGGAAGACATGTTCACACTGCTCAGTGAAGATGACGAGGTTGGAAGAGTTGAAGAGAGGGATCGGAAGGTGGATGCCCTAGCTGAGAAGATCAGAGCCATGGAATGTCAGAATTCCCTGGGTTTTGATGTAACAAATATGGGGTTGGTGGAAGGACTGAGAATTCCCTACAAGTTCAAGGCACCCTAATTTGACAAATACAACGGTACTTCTTGCCCTCGCACCTATGTGCAGGCCTACTACAGGAAGATCTCTGCCTATACGGACGATGAGAAGATGTGGATGTATTTTTTCCAGGATAGCTTGTCTGGAGCTTCCTTGGACTGGTACATGGAGCTGAAGAAGGAATCCATCAGGAGTTGGAGAGATCTGGGTGAAGCCTTCTTGAGGAAATACAAACATAATATGGACATGGCTCCGAGCCGGACTCAGTTACAGAGCTTATGTCAAAAATCAGGAGAAAGTTTCAAGGAGTACGCCTAGAGATGGCGGGAATTAGCTGCAAGGGTGCAACCTCCTATGCTGGAGAGGGAGTTGACCGATATGTTCATTGGAACATTACAAGGTGTGTTCATGGACCGGATGGGGAGCTGCCCATTCGGTAGTTTCTCCGATATTGTGATTTGTGGGGAGAGGACAGAGAGTCTTATTAAAGCTGGAAAGATTCAGGATGTTGGCTCCTCATCTTCAGAAAAGCCATTTGCTGGGGAACCCCGTAGAAGGGAGGGTGAGACTAATGTCGTGCACAGTCGGAGAAATACAAACAGAGGGCAATATCGCCAGGTTGCTGCTGTAACCATCCCAGCACCTCAACCTCGACAACAACAACAACAGAGAGTTCAACAACCACCACCACCACAACAACAACAACAACGTTCATTTCAGCAGAGACAGAGAATGCCGGATCGACGTTTTGACCCGTTGCCGATGACCTACGCTGAATTGTTGCCCGAACTGCTCAAGTTAGGGTTTGTTGAGTTGCGTACCATGGCTCCGTTGACAAAGATACCACCTGGGTTTGATGCCAACGTTCGTTGTGATTTCCACTCTGGTGCACCGGGGCACCATATTGAAAACTGTCGGGCTTTTCATCATAAGGTCCAGGACTTAATTGACGCCAAAACTATCAATTTTGCTCCTGTGCCGAATGTTGTGAACAATCCTATGCCTCAGCATGGTGCACATATGGTAAACAATGTGGAAGACGGAGAAGCTGAGGACTTGATAGTGGATGTTGAAGATGTTCAAACTTCATTGCTGGTTGTGAAGGATCGTCTGTTGAGTGGGGGAGTGTTCTCGGGCTGTTATGAAGACTGTTCAGATTGTGTTCATTCAGAGAATGGTTGTGTACAGTTGAGGGCTGGTATTCAGAATCTGATTGACGAGGGCTGTTTGCAGTTTAGTCGGGCTGTTAAAGATCGTGGGGTGGTGTCAACTGTCACCATTTATTTCAAACCGTCCGAGGGACGTGGCCAGAGGACTGTCAGTACACCTGCAACCGTTGGTACTCCTATTACCATTTCTGCTCCGGTAACTGTCAGTGCTCCCACTACTATCGTTGCTTCGGGTAGAAGGGTTGTTGAAAACAGTAGGGCCGTGCCGTGGAAATATGACAACACTTACCGTAATAATCGAAGGGTTGAAAGTCAGATCGGGCCAGTTAACCAAGCTCCAGTGACAATTGGTTTGCCAAGTAGAGCTCTTGTGACTGTGGGTCCAGTTGTGGACAATGTTGGGGGACCACGAGGTTTTACAAGGAGTGGACATTTGTTTGCTCCACAGTCGTTGAGGGATAACAATGCTGAGGCTCTCGCCAAAGCTAAAGGTAAACAGGCTGTGGTTGACGAGGAACCTGTTCAGAAGGAGGCGCCTGAGGGGTCGTTTGATAAGGATGTGGAGGAGTTTATGAAGATCATTAAGAAGAGTGACTACAAGATTGTAGATCAGCTGAATCAAACTCCGTCCAAGATTTCCATACTCTCATTGCTATTATGTTCTGAGGCACACCGTAACGCCTTGCTGAAAATGTTGAATCTGGCTTACGTGCCTCAAGAGATTTCCGTCAACCAGTTGGAGGGGGTCATTGCTAATGTGAGCACCAGACATGGTTTGGGGTTCACAGACTTGGATCTGACACCTGAAGGTCGCAACCACAACAAAGCCCTGCACATCACCATGGAGTGTAAAGGTGCAGTGTTGTCTCATGTGTTGGTGGATACTGGCTCCTCGTTGAATGTATTGCCCAAGAAGATTCCGAGCAAGATAGATGTTAAAGGGGTTGTCCTCACTCCGAGTGATCTCATAGTTCGTGCATTTGATGGATCCAAACGGCCTGTTTTTGGTGAAGTCACGTTGCCAGTGAAGATTGGCCCGGAGGTGTTTGATATTATCTTCTATGTGATGGATATCCAGCCAGCATATAGTTGTTATTGGGGCGGCCCTGGATACATGCGGCTGGGGCAGTTTTGTCAACTCCCCCAAGTTGAAGTATGTATGGAACGATCAGATTGTGACAGTGTGCGGAGAAAAAGATATTCTGGTGAGTCATTTATCCTCTTTCAAGTATGTAGAGGTGGATGGCGAGATCCATGAAACTCTATGCCAGGCGTTCGAGACCGTTGCTCTTGAGAGGGTGGCTTTTGCTGAGCAGAAGAAGCCAAGTGCCTCGATTTTATCATACAAACAGGCTATGGAGGTTGTCAACTCGGGCAATGCAGAAGGCTGGGGCAAGATGGTGGACCTTCCCGTCAAAGAAGACAAATTCGGTATTGGTTATCAACCTCTGCAGGCTGAGCAGATAGAACAGAAAGGGCCGAGTACCTTTACCAGCGCTGGGCTGATGAACCATGGAGACGTCTTTGCAGCCAGTAGTGAAGACGGAGATAGTGATTGTGATCTGAACAACTGGGTTCGCCCGTGTGCACCAGGGGAGTCAATCAAAAATTGGACAGCTGAAGAAGTGATCCAAGTTACTCTTCAAACAGAGTAATTTTCTTTTGTTTTTCATTTTGCACAAAACCCTACGTTCTTCCCAAGGCGTAGTGGTTCATTGTAGGGCTTCATCATGTTTTTCAATGATATCATGAATAAAGGACGTTTTGCAAATAATTTTGTGATCCCTGTGTCTCTGTTTTGTTGTCACTTTTTCAAAACAATAAAAATGGCAATGTTTTTGTTTTTTGTGACTTTCTTGAACTCTTTTTTCTAAAATAAAGCATTAAACATGCAGAAGTGATCTTACGGACTCCACTATGAACAGTTCTGTTATGGCTCAGTATGATTTCAATAATCCCATCTTCCAAGCTGAAGAGGAGAGCGAGGAAGACTGTGAACTCCCTAAAGAATTGGTCAGATTGTTGAAGCAAGAGGAAAGGGTCATCCAACCTCATCAGGAGGAGTTGGAGATTATTAATCTTGGTACTGAGAACGCTAGAAAAGAGATCAAGATCGGGGCTGCTTTGAAGGAAGACGTCAAGAGAAGGTTGATTGAGATGTTGAGAGAGTATGTGGAGATATTCGCCTGGTCGTATCAAGATATGCCTGGGTTGGATACCAATATTGTGGTGCATAGACTACCTCTCAGAGAAGATTGTCCTTCAGTCAAGCAGAAGCTTCGTAGAACTAGTCCTGATATGGCTGTCAAGATCAAGGAAGAAGTTCAGAAGCAGTTGGACGCGGGGTTTCTGTCAGTGACTACTTATCCCCCGTGGGTGGCCAACATCGTTCCCGTGCCAAAGAAGGATGGCAAAGTCAAGATGTGTGTCGATTACCGGGATTTGAACAGAGCCAGTCCGAAAGACGATTTCCCATTACCTCACATTGATATATTGGTTGATAACACGGCTTAATCCTCGGTTTTCTCTTTCATGGATGGTTTTTCTGGTTATAATCAAATTAAGATGACGCCAGAGGACATGGAAAAGACGACATTAATTACACCTTAGGGCACGTTCTGCTATAAGGTGATGCCATTTGTGCTGAAGAATGCCGGTGCTACCTATTAGAGGGCTATGGCGACTCTCTTTCATGACATGATGCACAAAGAGATTGAAGTGTACGTGGATGATATGATTGCGAAGTCTCAGACAGAAGAGGAGCACCTGGTAAATTTAAAGAAGTTGTTTGACAGACTGAGAAAATTCAAACTGAGGCTGAATCCGAATAAGTGTACGTTTGGGGTGAGATCCGGTAAGCTGTTGGGCTTCATTGTCAGTGAAAAAGGGATTGAGGTTGATCCAGCAAAAGTCAAAGCTATACAAGAGATGCCTGAACCGAAAACAGAATTGCAGGTTCGTGGGTTTTTAGGGAGATTGAACTACATTGCACGGTTTGTATCTCACCTAACTGCCACGTGTGAACCGATATTCAAATTGCTAAGGAAGAATCAAGCAATTAGGTGGAATGATGACTGTCAGAAAGCTTTTGATAAAATAAAAGAGTATTTACAGAAACCTCCAATCCTTATACCTCCAGTTCCTGGGAGACCTCTGATAATGTACCTGTCAGTGACTGAGAACTCGATGGGGTGTGTATTGGGACATCATGACGAGTCTGGTCGAAAAGAGCATGCCATATACTACCTTAGCAAAAAGTTTACCGACTGTGAAATCAAATATTCACAGCTTGAGAAAACTTGTTGTGCTTTGGCCTGGGCTGCTCGCCGACTGAGGCAGTATATGTTGAACCATACTACCTTGTTGATTTCTAAGATGGATCCAGTGAAATACATCTTTGAGAAGCCGGCTCTCACCGGACGTGTTACCCGTTGGAAAATGATTTTGACAGAGTATGATATCCAGTACACATCGCAGAAGGCCATCAAAGGTAGTATTCTGTCAGACTACCTTGCCGAGCAACCGATTGATGATTATCAGCCGATGATGTTTGAATTCCCTGATGAAGACATCATGTATCTGAAGATGAAAGATTGTGAAGAGCCTCTTGTCGAGGAAGGTCCGGATCCTGATGACAAATGGACACTGATGTTTGATGGGGCTGTGAATGTGAATGGAAACAGTGCTTATCAACCCAAAAGGGGCTCATATACCTTTTTCTGCCAGGCTGACTTTTGATGTGACCAACAACGAGGCTGAGTATGAGGCTTGTATCATGGGATAGAAGAAGCCATCGATCTGAGGATCAAAACTCTGGACATATATGGAGATTCTGCTCTAGTGATTAACCAGGTCAATGGAGATTGGAATACCAATCAGCCGCATTTGATTCCTTACAGAGATTACACCAGAAGGATACTGACGTTCTTCAAGAAGGTGAAGTTGTATCATGTCCCCCGGGATGAGAATCAGATGGCTGATGCCTTGGCTACTTTGTCGTCTATGATCAAAGTTCATTGGTGGAATCATGTGCCACATGTTGCGGTGAATCGACTCGAGAGGCCTGCATATGTGTTTGCAGCCGAGTCTGTTGTGGATGAGAAGCCGTGGTACTATGATATCAAGAATTTCCTCAAGATCCAGGAGTATCCTGAAGGTGCGTCAAACAATGATAAGAAAACCCTGAGAAGGCTAGCCGGAAGCTTTTATTTGAATCAGGATGATGTGCTGTACAAGAGGAACTTTAACATGGTTCTGCTCAGATGCGTGGATAGACACGAAGCAGACATGTTGATGCAAGAAGTGCATGAAGGATCTTTCGGTACCCATGCTGGTGGTCATGCAATGTCCAATAAATTGTTGAGAGTCGGTTATTACTGGATGACTATGGAATCCGATTGTTTCAAGTACGCTCGGAAATGCCATAAGTGTCAGATCTATGCCGATAAGGTGCATGAACCACCAAGCCCTCTGAATGTCATGAATTTGCCTTGGCCGTTCGCGATGTGGGGCATTGATATGATTGCGAAGATTGAGCCTACTGCTTCTAATGGACATCGTTTCATCTTGGTTGCGATTGATTACTTCACCAAATGGGTGGAAGCAGCTTCCTATGCTAATGTTACCAAACAAGTGGTTGCCCGGTTCATCAAGAAAGAGATCATCTGTCGTTATGGGGTTCCTGAGAGAATCATTACTGATAATGGTTCGAATCTCAATAACAAGATGATGAAAGAGCTTTGCAAAGATTTCAAAATTGAACATCACAATTCTTCTCCTTACAGACCGAAGATGAATGGTGCTGTAGAGGCGGCAAACAAGAATATTAAGAAGATTGTGCAGAAGATGGTCGTGACGTACAAGGATTGGCATGAGATGTTGCCTTTCGCTTTGCATGGGTACCGTACCTCAGTACGTACGTCGACCGGGGCAACCCCTTACTCCCTTGTGTATGGTATGGAAGCAGTCCTACCAGTTGAAGTGGAGATTCCTTCTCTGAGAGTCTTGCTGGATGTCAAGCTTGACGAAGCTGAATGGATTCGAACAAGGTTTAACGAGCTGAGCCTTATCGAAGAGAGACGGTTAGCAGCTGTGTACCACGAGTAGTTGTATCAGAGAAGGATGAAGAGAGCCTTTGATCAGAATGTGCATCCTCGAAGCTATCAGACTGGTGATCTAGTTTTGAAGAGGATCCTTCCTCCCGGTACAGATAACAGGGGCAAATGGACTCCTAATTATGAAGGTCCATATGTTGTTAAGAAGGTCTTCTCCGGTGGAGCCTTAATGCTTACAACTATGGATGGTGAAGATTTTCCGTCCCCTGTTAACTCAGATGTAGTCAAAAAATACTTCGCATAAATCGACCCGCTGGACAAAAAAAAAGAATAAAAGAGTCCAGGCAAAAAAGGGCATCCCGGCAAACCGGAAAAAAGAAAAGGTTCGGGCAAAAGTTAGGGATAAAAATGAAAAGAATATGTACACCCGGTAAGTCGAAAAACCCGCAAGGGCGGCTTAGGCAAAAATGGGTATCCCGGTGGATTGAAAACCCGAAAGGGTGATCCAGGAAAAAGAGGGATTAGAGCGAAGACTGCAGTCTGAGTTATCTGTACTTCATCGCGCTTCATCATCTACCGTCTCGAAGGATAGGATCGGTCCAGTCATTCTTCTCAGAAAGCAAGGAATGGGGAGAAATTGATGATCTGTGAGTCATAACAGAATTGGGAAATAGTGGACGCCGTGTTCACATTGCCATTAGGATAGCTTATTTTCCTTTCGTGTGCAATTACCTCTTTCTAGGAATTGCTTCCCGATGTATTCTCCTTTTCAGGCCCATTTTTCAATCAATAAAAAGTCGTTATTCAGATAAATTGCTCTCTTATTTTTATTTTTACTGTTTTGTTTGCAAAAAACGTCCGAATTTTTGATAAACATTGCATATAAAAACATGAAGGCTAGACAATAACGTGGAGAAAGATAAAACATTTAAAAATCATTTTGAATGTTGAGTACACTCGGGTGTATCTTGTCCATGCAGTCCCCTGGGGCATGTTTGTCTTGTTGATTGCAGGTTATAACCTTTGGTTCCTATCTGAAGCAGGAAAGCCACGGTTTGTTCAAGGATGTTGACAGCACTGTCCAGTAGCGTGAGAGGATGGGAGTTTTCCCCAGCAGATGAAGCAAGTTCAGGACTTGCCTCCTCAGCGTATTCAAGATCAGGAATTCCTCAACAGGAGTGAGGATATCTCCCCAGCAGGCTTGGAAGTGGGTGTATCCCTAGCTAGTTTGAAGATTGTTAATCCCCACCGAGTCGGAAGGATGTTGTATCCCCAGCGAAGGTGTCGGTGGAGCAGTTTATTCCCCGACAGAGGGTTGTGGATGTCTATCCCCAGCATGGTCATGAACGCTTTTCCCCGGCAGAGGGTTGTGGATGTCTATCCCTAGCATGGTCTGGTCTATTATTTCCCCAATAGAGTTATGCCCTTCCCCATCAGGGTTGTGAAGGTTTTCCCCTAGCGGATCGCCCTAGCAGAGGTTTGTGTTGATGGTTTTCTCCACCAAGTTCCCCGAGTGGATCAGGTTTGGTGGAAGTTATCCCCAGTAGATTTTATCTTACCTGTGGATTGGCAGCTATCCTCAGCAGAGGCGAGCATTGGTTGTTCCCCTAGCAAAGTCCCCAGATGGATTGGATTTGGTGAAGGTTGTCCCTGCTGGGATCTATTCTTTCCCCAGCAGCGATGCTATTCCCCAACACGTTTGAGAAGGTGGTGCTTTTTACCCACAGAGCATATTCCTCAGCCAGAGTCTCCCCACAGAGTTAGAGAATCTAATTGAAGTTGTGTGCTCAGCAGAGCAATCCTCTTTCTCCCCAGCAGGAGTTTTCATCATTTATGCATCTTGCATGTAGTAATCATTGCATCCTCAAATCGCGTAGCATTTCCATTAAATATGGAGCATTACGCCATAGAAAAATTCAAACATATGCATTCATGTGTTAAAGCTAATCAGACCATATCCCCGGCAGAGGCGGATCGTTGTTCAACACCTGTACGACACATTTGCTACAGTTGCTCCTGACAGCATTCAGGATTGGTAACTCCCCAGAGAAATTTATTTCCTCACCCGTTCGTGAAAGGAAAGCTTGATTCTCCCTAGTGATATCCCCAACAAGTGTTTAGCCTTGCCTTGACGTATTGAAGATGTCATTCTTGTGATACCGGTAAGTATCATGTCTGCACCCGTGTGTATCCTTTCCTTGGTGTCGGTAAACACCATTATTTCGGTGTCGGTAAACATCAAGTCTCACCCCAGTCATCGGTAAATGTCTGGTTGTTCCTTTTTGATGTCAGTAAACATCATCTTCCGATGTTCGTAACATCTTTTTCCTTCCCCAGTGAAGTGTTCACCTCTCCGTTGGTGTCGATAAACGTTGAGTTTTTCCTATTCGTCCGTTGACTATAGTTGTATCTCTTCCCCCAGTTCATCCGTTGATGTCTGGTCACCTCTCCGTTGGTTTCGATAAACGTTGAGTTTTTACCGGTCGTCCGTTGATGTCTGGCTGCATACCCTCTTCCCCAGTCATCGGTAAATGTCGGGTCGTTTTTTTGATATCGGTAAACATCATCTTTCGATGTCGGTAAACATCGAGTCTCATCCCAGTCATCGGTAAATGTCTGGTTGTGTATCTTTTCCCAGTCATCGATAAATGTCTGATTGTGTATCTTTTTCCAGTCATCGGTAAATGTCCGGTCGTGTGTCATTCCTTTGATAAAAATCAATGATCCCTAGTAGAGTCGTCGGTAAACGTCTTGTCTGGTTCCAGTTGCAAATATCTTTTTTCTCCCCAGGTGGAGAGGCCATCAATAAATGGCTTCATCTTGCTTCGATATCGGTAAATATTGAATGCCCAGTTTAACCGCCATCGGTAAATGGCCTCGCTTTCTTCGATATCGGTAAATATCGAATCCCCAGTCGGAGCAGCCATCGGTAAATGGTCTTGCTGAAGTTGATATCGGTAAATATCAAGTTGTTTTGAGGCCACCATCGGTAAATGGTCTTGCTTCCTTTCTTATATCAAATTCCCAGTTGAAGCCACCATCGGTAAATGGTCCTGCTTCTCTTGGATGTTGTTTCCTAGCAGCCATCGGTAAATGGTATCGCTGAAGTTGATATCGGTAAATATCAAATATCTAGTTCCCAGAGAAGTAACCATCGGTAAATGGTTTCGCTTTCCTGAAGTTATCATGCAGCCGCCATCGGTAAATGGCCTGGCTTTTATTTAAATTAGCACCTCCCATTTGTATATACATTTCATTTTTAGGTCATTAACATTTCATTAACATTGCATTCATATTGCATAGTCCATTGCATCTCATCAGGCAAGACTGGTCAGGAGATTCAACTGTGCAAGGCAACAAGAGCATTCTCCATGAGAGCAAAGCCCTAGGGTGATTCCCATAAGTTCATATGATTCAAGGATCACTTTGAAGCAATTTGGCTAAGTGTTGAAGGCTCAAAACTCATCAGTGCATGATCAAATCATCTGAGGCCCATGAAAGTCAACAAAAGTCAACTGCAAAGTCAATTGTGGATTTGAAGGTGGGAAGTGGGTAGAGATGCTTCATTCATGTTCAAACAAGTCTCATTTGACATTTCAAACATCAACATTGAAGAATTTGAAGTCAGATCAAGACTTTCCAAAAATAGCAGGTGACCTGTAATTTGAACTTTCCAAAAATGGAAAGATTTTGGACCAACTTCAACTCAAGATTACATCATCAAGAAAGCTTAAAATGAAATTTTGTCCAACATGAAAGTTGAAGATATTTCTCTTCCATTTCCAAAAAGTCCAAGATCATGAATTTCTCATGTGTGGTTGAGGAGATATGATCCAACCATGGCAAAGTGTGTTTGAAAATTCAAATGGACATAACTTTTTAACCAAAGCTCCAAAATGAGTGGTTCTTTTTGCATTTTGATCCTCATAACATGTACTTTCCAAGCATACCATTACATGACATGAATTTCATTTGCATGGTCTTTGGCTTATTCATGAAGATTTTTGAAGAAAATTGCATAGCATCATTTTGGATCATCATGGGCATACAAAACCAATCCTAAAGTATGCATGGGATGTTTTTAAATGGATTTGGGCCAGAAATTGGCACTGTTCACGCATGCATGGGGTGCATAAAGTGAAAATATCATTTTGCACACACACCTTCAAAGTTGCTAATCACCTTTGGCTTTGGCTTAAACATGATTTAAACATCATTAGCATGAAGTATATAAGGTTAATCTTAACTGCCTTGGCCATTAACACAGATTTCAAATCTGAATTTCAAAATTACCAAAATTTTCTCTCAAACTTTTTTTCAAATTCTTCACACATGAACACTTTCTATTGATTGATTCATCCTCCTGAAGCATTTCTGAGCAAATTTGGACGTGGAATCAAGACAAATCGTGGCATATTGAGCTAGATTCAAAGCTTGAAGCATCCATGGCATTTGAAGATTAAGCTGGATTCGTGTGCAATTGAGCTTCAAATTCATCATCAACTACCTCACTAAGCATTGTGGAGAAGAACTGAGCCATTACAAGCCTTACATTACGTGATTCCAAGTTCTGTTCATCAGGAAGGTCAGGATTCGACCTCTTTTAATTTTCAAAATTATTGTGATATTCATGTAGATCCTTGAATGGTGATGATGCTGATGTAAATTTTGAGTGAAATAGAGAAATATCCATGAAGATACATGCATTTCAAGTTTTGATGCCATTTTTTCTTTTCTTCGATCTGGAATTATTATGGTGTTTTGGTGTAAATCATTGCTTGATCTTGAATGTATGTGGAACGAGGAATCGAATGCTATGGTTGTTTTTAATTTCTGGACATTTTTTTTAAATCTGGAAATTTCAGATGAAGATCATCATGATCTTCATCTTCAACCTATGAAGCTCCTGCGTTTCCAGTATTGGCTAGGGTTTGGCTACCATTTTGCTACGAACATCCATCCATTAGCTACGAAATTGATTAGGCCACGGTTTCCATGTTCCAGCAACATTTTCTCTGGTTTGCATGCGTGTCTTAGGGTTCCATTGGGATTGGACCACGTATTTGCCTTGCTTGCGTTTTGTATGGTCCAAATTGGTTTGACCATGCCAACTGGGTGTTTGACTGGTGACTGGGCGTCCCAGTCATTAATGAAACACTGCGTTTCATGAGGAAACGCATGCCACATTTGAATCTGGCAACGGATCGAATCCGGCTGAAGACTTTTTTTCAAAATGCCATGCCATTTATTCCTTTTCCCTCCTATTTTCTAAGGCTTGCTCATTTCCATTTCCAAATTTTTCCTCAACTTCAGAAAATCACAATAAATTGAAAAATGCTCCAATTGATCTCCAATTTTTTGCTATGTGTTCCTTATCCTGTCTAGTATTTTATGATCATTAAATTGCAAGTTGTGCCTGGCTTAAAAAATGATTTGTCCTAGGGTGATTGAACATGTATCCCTTCATGATACTGCTTTGTTCCTTTGATCATAAAATGCTTGTTTCTTATCCAATGATTCTGAAATTTTGTGTGTGGATTCTAGACATGTTGAGTGACATTTTGGCTTTGGTTTGATATTTTTCCCATGCCCCCATTCTGTTTTATGCTCATACTAACTTGGTGTGACAATTTGTGTCACACATTTGATTGTCTGCATTGTTCAAGGTGATTGCCATGCCAAATGATATCCAATGCTCCTGATTTTTTGTATGATGATCATGTTATATGTCTTGTGTACTCATGAATGTTTCCAAGATTATTTGAGTCATTTTGGATTTGATGTGCAATTTTCTTCTTGATGTCTCAAATGTGACTAGCTTTGCATACCTTGCCATGTTTTGCTCATGAAATGAATATGCTTAATGATTTTGATGTGAGACTTTTTGAGACTTATTCTTGATTGGATAAGGTTGATTCATGTTAAATTTGAGGTTCTGTTTTGACTTTTTTCTCCATCTTTGACCCTAGGCTTTGACCTAGTGGTTTGTGGCTTACATGTGGGCTTTGATTTCAGGTTTAAACATCCAAGTCCATAGTTGATGATGCTTCCTCATTTGAGCATTGATGTTTGCTTTTGAGTACTAACACTTGTGTGTTTTGTAGGTTGATGCTAACTCATTTGAGTTTGCCTTGTGGCTTGCACATTGTGAAGATTGTCTGTCTGTTTGTTATTGCCTATTGATTGTTTGTCTATACAGTTGAACTGATTGGTTTAGATTTTTCACAGGTACCTAAGTTGCTTTAAGTTCACTTGAACTTGCTTTGCTAGCTTGGTTGCTTAACCACTGAGGTATAATTCCTTTAACTTCATGTAGTCTGGAAGACCTGTCCTGTTATGTGGGCAGGCACCTGTCTGTTGCCCTCCTTAAGAGGCAATGCTTGTGAATGTTTACTTTTGTGCCAAGCAGGTAAAGACCTCTTTAGAGGCAATTGGCAGATAAAAGGGATGTGCAATGCATCCCCTGATATTCAGTTGTGTCATTCACCTTGCTCACACCATTGTGTTGATGCATTGTGAATAATAACCGAAGATCATGTTGTGTCAGTCATCTGTGGAGAAGAGTTCCTACATTCTGAACTCCCACACCTTTCTATTTGAGTCAAGCTCTCCCAGGCCAGGGATAAGAGCTGTGAGGTCTTACCCTCACTTCCCATTTCATCTGCTTCACCCTAACTCTCAATGTTAGGGTTAAGAGCTAACCACACCCAATTCTAGTTGGCTTGTTTTTACAGCCTAACCTTGTATGAGCCCAATTGTTTGCATATAGTGTGTGTGCTTGCTTTATTGTGCTTGTATGTGTTTGCCTGTGCTGTTTAGGATAGCTTGCTTCCTGTTCAAGTTAGATAGAAACCTTAACATAGGGATCGTATGCATGACAACTTCTAGGCTCGAGTCGTAGTCTCCCTAGTAGTTTGTGTCTCCCTTTGTCTCTGGTTTGGATAGAATTTCTTTCCCTGTTTAGGGGAACTACGTCGCCCTGATCCTCATACCAGATGAGGTACGTAGGCAGGAGATGAGCTGATCTCTCCGGGCGCCCTTTTTCTTTTTCAACCCTTGGTGTTGCGTTGGAGTCTGATGTAAGTCCACCGATTGGCATTTGGTTTCCTGTGTCTGGTTTGTCGTGTACTTGGAGTCTGACGTAAGTCCAGCGATTGGTAGTTGGTTTCCTGTGTCTGGTTTGTCGTGTGCTTGAAGTCTGATGTAAGTCCAGCGATTGACATTTGGTTTCCAGTGTGTGTTTGTTGGTTCGGAGTCTGATGTAAGTCCAGCGATTGGCATTCAGTTTCCATGTTTGCCTGACGTAAGTCCAGCGATTGGCAGTCGGTTTCCTGTGTGGTTTTGTTTGGCGTGCGTTAGCCGAGCTATGAGTGCTCTGATTCTTCTCCGGTCATAGAAGATACGTATGCATAGGATGCGACATCCTAGCGAGCACGTTTTCCTCCATCCCGAACTACGTCGACTCTGATGTCTGTGCCTGACAGACTACGTAGGCCTAGGATGCAATATCCTGCCGAGTTAGTTTTTCTTGTCTTTCTGTGTTTCCTTCCAGCCTTCTGTGATGTTTGAGCAGCGTTTAGCAACCCTTATCCTTTCTTTTGTGTGTGGATCCCGTCGAGTATGACGGATGCGTAGGGGTGCTAATACCTTCCCTTCGCATAACCGACTCCCGATCCCATCTCTCTTTGGTCGCGAGACCACGTCTTTTCCAGGTTTACTTCGAGCGTTTTCTTTCCCTCTTTTGGGATAAATAACACACGGTGGCAGCTCTGTTGTTTCGTTTTTCCGCCGGTTTTTCGCGTAATGCGACACCTGTGGGATCGATATCTTTTAAAACTACGCGATTAGACTGTGCACTTGCAGTTAATACCCCAATAGACTCATAAAGTCGCGATCATGTTTTTGGCGTCGTTGCCCAAGACTTTTATTTAGTCGATATCGTAACTCTTCTGTTACGCTGTAGAGACTAAGGCTATTTCTATTTTTCCCTTCTTTTTCGTTGATTTGTATGCCACACACTCACTCACAAGGCGAACTGTTTTACTTACGGATCAACGACGTTGAACGATATCTCCGAGTCTTATGACGAATTCGGGAGTATCGTGCTGCGAACAATCTTCCTCCAATCGAAATTCCTGATCTCAAAAATCTCCTTCCTTCGCCGATACCCGAGATGGTAGAACCAGCTCGTGCTCTTCGTGATTACGCTGCTCCATCGCAAGATGAGCCACATTCGAGTATTGCTCCACCCGCAATCGAAGCGAACAACTTCGAACTTAAACCTTCGTTGTTGCAAGCAGTGCATTAGAACCAATTCTCTGGAAATCCTACCGAGGATCCAAACCTTCATTTATCCGTATTTGTCCAATACGCTGATACTGTAAAAGCTAATCGTGTCACTTCAGAGGCAATTCGACTTCGTCTCTTTCCTTTCTCGTTAAGAGATAAAGCTAGAAGATGGCTTCAATCTCTTCCTTCCAACTCAGTCACCACATGGAATGAGTTGAAGAAAGTTTTTCTTGCCCGATATTTTCCTCCAAGCAAAACAGCTATGCTGAGAGCCCAGATAAATGGATTTAAACAGAAAGATAACGAGTCTCTTTTCGAAGCATGGGAAAGATACAAGGACATGATGAGACTTTGTCCTCACCATGGTTTAGAGGACTGGTTAGTAATTCACACCTTCTATAATGGTCTCTTGTACAACACAAGGTTAACAATAGACGCCGCCTCTGGTGGTTCGCTTATGGATAAACCTTACGCCGACGCTTATCAACTCATCGAGAGCATGGCCCAAAATCATTATCAGTGGGGAAGTGACCGAACAATGGTAGAAAAACCTCAAACAAAAAGTGGCATGTACGAGATAAGTAGCCTTGATCATGTTAATGCAAAAGTGGATGCTCTTGCCCAGAAAATTGAAAGCTTAAATGTATCACCTCCAGCCACCGTGGTTGCAGTAACTCAAAATTGCGAAGTTTGTGGAATTCAAGGTCACACGCCTACAGATTGTCAACTCCTAACAGGAATCCAAGCAGAGCAAGTGAACTATGCTCAAGGAAATCCCTACTCGCATACCTATAACTCAAACTGGAAGAACCATCCTAACTTTTCATATAAAAGTAATAATGCTTTATACGCACCCAGTCAAGCTCCAGCTATACCTCCTGGATATCAAAAGCCGACCCCATCTACACCTAACAATAACGTTCCTAGGAAATCCAATTTGGAAATCATGATGGATAACTTCATAGCTTCTCAACAGCAAACCAATAAAGAGTTCTTAAACCAGAATGTACACACTAACGAATAGATTAAACAACTGGCAAGTAAAGTAGATGCCTTGGCTACCCATAACCAAATGCTGGAAACACAAATCTTACAAGTAGCTCAACAACAAGCACCTACTGCTTCCCCAACTGGTACATTTCCTGGACAGCCCCAACCTAACCCAAAAGGCCACGCTCATGCTATTATATTAAGAAGTGGAACAGAGGTAGAAGGACCATCTGACCCAAGGATTGAAAATCAAAACTCTAAAAAGTCAACTGAGGAAGAAAGTAAACCTAAGGAAAAGGAAGAGTGTAATAAGGAAACCGTAGAAAAGAAAGAACCTTATGTACCTCCGCCGCCTTACAAACCACCTATCCCTTATCCTCAAAGACTGATTAAAACCAAAGACGCAGGCCAATTTAAAAAATTTGTTGACCTACTGAAACAATTAAACGTCACAATTCCTTTTACAGAAGCTATTACACAGATGCCCTCATATGCTAAGTTCTTAAAATAAATTTTATCTAATAAAAGGAAACTTGAAGATAGCGAAACCGTTACACTCACTGCTGAGTGTAGCGCAATAATTCAGAATATGCCTCCTAAACTTAAAGATACTGGTAGTTTTTCTATACCCTGTCACATAGGAAAATTTGTCATAGACAAAGCCTTATGCGATTTAGGAGCCGGTATCAGTGTTATGCCCTCGTCCATATGCAAGAAACTTGAAATGGGAGAATTAAGACCAACTAAAATGTCTGTGCAATTAGCAGATCGTTCCGTTAGATATCCGGTAGGAATTCTTGAAAATGTTCCCGTGCGCATAGGTCAATTCTGCATTCCCACCGATTTTATAATTATGGACATAAGAGAAAATGAAGTTACCCCCATTATATTGGGAAGAGCATTCTTAGCAACCGCCGGTGCTATCATAGACGTAAAACGAGGACGACTCACTTTCGAAGTGGGAGAAGAGAAAATTGAGTTCATTCTTTCCAAATTTTTGAAAGCACCTGCAATAGAAGACACATGCTACTTCATGGATATCATCGATGAATGCATAAAAGAAACAAAATTAGAAAATGACGAATTGTCTGACTACCGTGTAAAAGACAGACTGAACCAATGTTTAGCAATAACATCAGATCCTACGATATGCCTTAAGAAACCAACCCTAGACCTGAAAACACTTCCCAAAAATCTGAGATATGAGTTCCTAGACTTAGAACTTGAACGACCAGTGATAGTCAATGCAGACCTAGGAAAACTTGAAACCGAAAAACTCCTACATATCTTAAGAAAATATCGAACCGCACTAGGATACAACATCATCTATCTTAAAGGGATAAGTCATTCTATTTGTATGCACTGCATCATGCTAGAAGAAGACTGTAAAACTTCTAGGGAACATTAGAGGAGACTAAACCCGATCCTGAGTGAGGTAGTGAAGAAGGAAGTAATGAAGTTATTAGAGGCAGGTATCATATATCCTATATCCGATAGCTTATGGGTTAGTCTTGTACACGTAGTACCAAAGAAAGAGGGTATAACCGTGATCGAAAATGAAAAAGGATAAACTATAACGAAACGAATTGAATCGGGATGGAGAATGTGCATTGACTATAGGAAGCTAAACAAAGCAACCCGAAAAGATCATTTCCCTTTACCATTCATAGACCAGATGTTAGAGCGACTACCCAAGCATTCTCATTTCTGCTATCTGGACGGTTACTCAGGTTTCTTTCAAATACCAATTCATCCTGATGACCAAGAAAAGACAACGTTCACATGTCCTTTTGGTACCTTCGCTTATCGACGAATGCCATTTGGCTTGTGCAATGCTCCTGCAACCTTCCAAAGGTGCATGATGGCAATATTCTCCGATTTTCTCGAAAACATCATGGAAGTCTTTATGGATGACTTTTCCGTATGCGGGCAAAGTTTCGAAGAATGTCTTGAAAACCTAGAGAGAGTTCTAGAACGATGTGTAAAAGTAAACCTAGTACTTAATTGGGAAAAATGTCACTTTATGGTACAAGAAGGAATTGTTTTAGGACACATCATATCAAATAGAGGAATTGAAGTAGACAAAGCCAAAATAGAAGTAATCGAAAACCTTCAACCTCCGAAAACTGTGAGAGAAATACGAAGCTTCTTAGGACATGCCGGTTTTTATCGACGATTCATTAAAGATTTCTCTAAAATAATAAAACCTTTAACCGGATTATTTATGAAAGACGCTGAATTCATCTTCGACAATAAATGTTTAGAAGCATTTCAAACACTTAAACAAGCATTGATCTCCACGCCCATAATGCAGACCCCAGATTGGAATGAACCTTTCGAAATAATGTGTGACGCAAGTGACTACGCTGTAGGCGCTGTTTTAGGACAACGAAAGGATAAAAAACTTCACGTCATATATTATGCAAGTAGAACTCTAGATGAAGCACAAATGAATTACGCCACGACCGAGAAGGAACTTTTAGCAGTAGTATTTGCACTACATAAATTTCGTTCCTACTTGGTCAGAGCCAAAATAATCGTTTACACTGATCACGCTGCCATTAAGTACCTCTTAACAAAGAAGGACGCTAAACCTAGACTCCTAAGGTGGATCTTGTTTCTACAAGAATTCGATTTGGAAATCAAAGATAAAAAAGGAACTGAAAACATAGTAGCAGATCACCTCTCTAAACTTGAAAACCTGGAACCGAAAAGAACATCGATCAACGATGACTTCTCGTACGATAAACTCATAACTAATTTGGAAGAAAATAGAGCTGATAAACAGGTAGAAACCACCTTGGTTGTATGCGTTACACCCTGGTACGCTGATTTTGTCAATTATTTAGCCGCCAGAGTGGTTCCACTTGATTTACCCTACCAACAAAAGAAACGATTCTTCCATGACGTAAAACGTTATTACTGGGACGACCCTTTACTTTTCAAAAGAGGCTCCGATGGTATTTTCCGTCGCTGTATACCTGAAGAAGAAGTAGAAAGTATAATCTAACATTGTCATTCCGCTCCTTATGGTGGACATGCAAGTACATCCAAGACCTGCTCTAAAATCCTACAAGTCGGTCTTTATTGGCCAAACATATGGAAGGATGTGCATGCCGCTGTCAAGAAATGCGATAGGTGTCAACGCACAGGAAATATATCTAGACGTGACAAGATGCCACAAAAAGGCATTTTGGAAGTAGAAATTTTCGATGTGTGGGGAATAGATTTCATGGGACCTTTTCCACCTTCTTTCGGTAACAAGTACATACTCGTAGCGGTTGACTACGTATCAAAATGGATTGAGGCTATAGCTTCTCCAACAAACGACACATGAGTAGTAATTAAACTCTTTAAGAATATAATCTTTCCAAGATTTGGTGTCCCAAGAATAGTAGTCAGTGACGGTGGATCGCATTTCATATCTAGGATACTTGAAAAATTATTGTTTAAGTATGGTGTAAAACATCGAGTAGCAACACCTTACCATCCGCAAACTAGTGGACAAGTGGAAGTGTCTAACAAAGAAATTAAACAGATATTGGAAAAAACTGTAGCTACATCGAGGAAAGACTGGTCATCAAAATTACTTGAAGCTTTATGGGCTTACCGAACCGCTTACAAAACTCCCATAGGAACAACTCCATTTAAGCTTATTTATGGTAAATCATGCCACCTCCCAGTGGAGTTAGAACATAAGGCATATTGGGCTATTAAAAACTTAAATTTAAACTATAAGGTCGCCGGTGAAAAGCGAATTCTTGATATAAACGAATTAGAGGAACTTAGACAAGACGCCTACGAAAATGCCAGAATCTACAAAGAAAGGACGTAAAAATGGCATGATAAACGTATATCAAGAAAAACTTTCAAACAAGGCGATGTAGTCCTATTGTTTAACTCTAGACTTAAGTTATTCCCAGGAAAACTACGCTCTAGGTGGTCAGGCCCTTTCCAAGTCACTAATGTGTTTCCTAGTGGGGCTGTGGAAATTAAAGGAAAATCTACTGAAGCATTTATCGTAAACGGGCAGCGTCTAAAACATTATCATTATGCAGAAAACAATGAAGACTCGCAAGTCCTGCACTTAGACGTATTGTCTCCAAAATTAATAGATTAACATTTAATAGTTTTATGTTGAGTTTGCGACATTAAACAAAGCGCTTCGTGGGAGACAACCCACAAATTTTTATTTTTATTTTTTTGATTACTCTTTTAATTTTATTCAGTATTCATTCTTCATTTATTTTATTTTATTTATTTTTTTCTTCTTTTCTTCTTTCGGCATCTGGCCAAATCCTGAATAAATTCTTTTTTTTCTTTTCTTTAGTTAACACTAACCTGATTGGACATATTGATCGTATGGGTATCAAATTCCGAGGGAGAGCTCAGAGACAAATTTGAAGAACTAGCTGAGAGAGAGATGCACCCAAGCTTTTATGCTGATGATTGGGCAATGACCGTTCTTAGACTAAGAGAGAGTGTCCTTTATCTGCTGAGTCAAATAGGGTGGGAAACCACTCCTATTCGAAGACAATTTGTTACCTACTGGAGGCTAACTCTAGAATTTCTTAGCTCCCTGATTTATTTACCAAACCATGGAAAAGGAATAAACCGAGGGTTCATTCAGTTCAGGATGTTTAATATGGAGTACCAGTATAACATTCAAGAGTTTACTAACCTCTTAGGGTTCCCTACTTCTTTTGACACATTCACCATGAGCCAAGAAGACTTTTTTGAATATAGAGAGCTTGAGCATTTTTGGGGATGTTTGACGGGAAATGACGACCCCGAGGAACATGAGTTTCTTTCTGGAAACATACATAACCCAGTTTTTCGTTATTTCCACAAGATCCTAGCATACACTCTTTTTGGGAAGAGATAAAACATTACCACAGTATCACGTGATGAACTCTTCATAATATTTTGTGCTTCCCAGAACCGTCCAATGAATGGTGCAACTTACATGTTGGCAAGTTTTGACCTCCTCATTCAGGATGACCGTGCACCGATTCACATAGGAGGATTGATAACTATGATTGCTAATGCTATCGGACTGCGCCAACCCATGCTTGATTCAAATCCTTTTTGTGGCATTGAGCCCATGAATATACCTTTCCTCTTCAACGCTATGTTTATAAGAAACCTTGGACCTGAAGAGTTTGAACTAATAATTAATAACCAAGTTCTTTACCTATTCACCATGCCTAGTCCGATGACTAGTGTCCATAACCGTAATAATTGGCTCTACAACCTGAATGGAATACCTTATCCTATTAGATCTGTTGAATCCATCCAAGATTATGAGATTTGTGACGACCAGATTCCTTATGCTGAGTCTGATCCACAGACACCAACTGGTTACCATGATGCTGCCTCTCCACATCATCCTATCCCGCCCGCAGAATCGGCAATACCTGATCTTAGACATCATATGCCCGGAACTGATTATAATACCGTCATTCAAGCTTTGATGTCAGAACAAGATGCCATCAGAGAAGAGTTAACTAATATGGGACATGAACTTATGGAATACATGAGTAGAATGACAAATCAATTTCACGAGCTGCTCCACCGTGTCAATTCCTTTGCTCCACCGACAAGAGATTCTACAAAGGGCTAGAAGAATTAGAGTTAACTAGTTTTAGTTTTAGGAAATTTATAGTTTTGTTTGACATTAATTTTAATCTTAGGATTTATTTATCGCATGTTTTATTTTATCTTCAAATGTTACATTATGTTTATTTTTATGAAGCTATTGCATTATTGGTTAAATTAACTTTTGATTTATGCACTGTCTAAATTTCCCAATGATGATATATATTATATGCTACTCCTTACATGGCCTATTAGAAGAAAAAATATATATATACACTATGGTGTGTAGTAGAATAGAAATTCAAAAATATAACAATAGCAAACATAATAAAATTAATAATGACAAAATTTATTAAGCTTCCACGCATGCCATGTCACGAGTGTAGTGTTGCAAACCCAGCTGCGTGACGAGCGTCACACAAGCTGTCACGGTCGCCACACAAGCTGTGACGCCCGTAACACCTTTTGTCACGAGCGTGACAGCGTGAATTCTCGTAAACCATGTTGACCGTAACCAACACGACCGTTGCTCCCCTTCTTTCCATTTTCCCCATTCATCTCACCTCTTTACTCCATTCCACTCACATTCATCCATATTTATTTTTCTCTCACCCATTCCTCTTCCCAATTTCAAAACTTTTCCTATAAATACCTACACTCCCTTTCTTCCTACACCACATCATTCCAACAAATCCCTCTCTACAAATACATTTCATCCTTTTTTCCTTGTTTCCACCTACCTATCAATATGGCGGAGAACCAACATCAAGAAGCGCAATTCGGAAATCTTATTTTCCAAGCTGAAGATGATAACTATCAACGGGAGCAGTTCGTTCGATTCCAACAACGCGGTGTCATATCCACCAGGTATCCAGATTTAAATTGCCTACAAGAATTAGGATTACTTCAAGGTGTGCAATGGCTACTTAGGCTTTCTGATTTAACTTTTCTTTGCACACAAAATTACCCTACTTACCCATCACTCACCTTAGAGTTTTTAAGTTCTTATTCCTACACCACTCCACCCGGTGAAAACGAATACTTAACTGGTACCGCAAATTTTCGCATGTTCAACACCGAGTACTCACTATCTCAGGAACAGTTAAGTGCCATGTTACACTTCCTGTAGGAGACCAAGTCCATCCAAGAATCCCTCCAAACTCAGATTGGAACACAAACGCCTTCGACCTTTTTGGAAAAATATCCGGTGTGGAAACCACCAATTGGGATGCCTTACTCGCTTCGCACATACACAACCCCACTATCCGGTATTTTATCCGTATTCTGCAAAACACAATTTTTGGAAGACCCAACAACAGCAAAGTCAACGCGAAGGAATTATTCTTCCTGCACTGCATATTTTCAACCGATACAAAGGTAAACGCCGCCTCTTTCTTATTTCACCATATCTGTACCCTTTGTGCTCGAGGCCGTCAACCTTTTGTGATTGGAGGATTAATTACCACCATCGCACTCGGCTTAAATCTAGGGGATCGACTGCGAAATTTGCAATCTTTGCCACCCCTTTTTATGGATATAAGCTATTGTCGCTCCAGCTGCCTAATCAAAAACAGGGTAGGCGGGAAGTATTATCTGATGGTGAATAACCAAGAGGTCCCAAGCGTTGTTTTTCCCAACATTACTCTCACAGATGTCACCAACCCCGACCGATTCATCTACGACCTGAATGCTCCCGAAGCTACCGAACCTACACAAGCAAACCCGCCCCCAGACGAGTTTGATGAAATGGAGCAAGGCGATCAAGGTACTGAGCAACATTTGACCCCACATAATCCTTCCGATAACGTGGCTGGTCCATCCTCCCGACGTCGTCGACGAAGAAGACCGGCAACAAGTGATGACATCATGGACGCCATTGAACATCAAGCCCAACGACTTGATGCCATGCATGCGCAGAATAACAAAGTAATGCAAATCATGCGCCAGATGCAACAACAACAAGAAGAGAGGAATGCAATAACCGATCAACGGCTCACTGACTTGCTCAACAGGTTCGATGACTTGGATGTCCGTCAACGCTCACCTGGTCCGAGAACAAGAGGACGCAGACAGAATTGAGATTGAGTACCATTTTTATTTATCTTTTCCTTTCCTTTTTGCTTTTGTTTAAACATTGGGGACAATGTTTCATTTAAGTGTAGGGGGGAAACTTTGTTTCAGTTATCAACTTTTCCCTTTCAAGATTGTTATTTCCCTTTCAAATTAATTTACTGTTTTAAAATAAATATATATATATATATATATATATATATATATATATATATATATATATATATATATATATATAATATATATATATATATATATATATATATATATTATATATATATATATATATATATATATATATTATTATTTATTTAAGTCGAGTCCCTAGCGTGAAAATTTTCATTATCTATTCCCCTCAATTTTCTTGAGCCATAATAAAAATTCAACACACTCAATAAGTATAAAGGTTGCCCATTTTATCAAACTTGAGTGAAATTAAGACAAAATTATCACCGCCCCAACGCTCTAAAAACCTCAACATGTTAGATCAGGCTAAGTACCTATTATACCAATTCCTTGAACTTTTAGTTTTATAGTAACCCCGAGTAGTTTATACGAGAAGTCGACACCATCTTAATAGCAAACTACGTGGAGAGCCAATGAATACAAGTGAATGATTCCCAAAACAACATATTAAAAATCAGGAAATGCACTAATTAAATTAGGTGATCCTTACCCGATCATTTAATCCAAAGGTTGCGGACCCTACAAAAAAAAACATGGTATGAACGATCCATTGTGAGTTGGTTCAGTGGTTTCTGGTGCTGAACTTGGTAGGGCGGACTACGGTCCGATCCCCCGCAATTTGCAATGGACTGAATAACGAAGTTATCCAACTTATGTACCAGAACTTCCAGCTAAAAAGGGGATCAGAATCGCTAACAGGTTACTCCACTATGTGCGCGAAAAGATAAAGGGCTTAATGTGATTTCGCTAGAATGAAAACGGGTGAAATAAGAGTAAAAGAACTAGGCTAGCTATAATAGCATGACTCGAACTGGTTTGCATAACATGGGGTTATCTAGTGTTGTTACAGTAATTTTTTTTTGCGTTAAGATTTAGCTCAGGTTATTTCTAAACGAGATTTACTTGCAACCTAGTATGAATTGATGTGTGCTTGGAAACTTCATCTGGCTAACACTTTAAATCGATTTCCACATTGTATCTTACTTGAGGACAAGCAAAAGTCTAAGTGTGGGGGAGTTCGATATAATGAAATAATATCACATTTTTGGACTTGATTTAATTAAATTATATTGTTATTTGATTCGTTTTATCTTATATTATTCGATATTACTTGGTATTCTATTATTATTTATTTCAGGTAACATTATTTGAAGCATGTATGAAAAGGAAAGAAAAAGGGTGCAAAAAGAGGATTCTGTAGGAAAGCAGCTCACCAAAGCCCAGCCCACGTTTGGGGCAAGGAAATTGGCTGTGACGAACGCCACACTCACGTGACGAGTGTCACGCCCCTCTGCTTAGTGTTACGCCCGTAACACATGGTGTGACGAACGTCACACCCCCCACTCCTATTTTTCTGGCTTTGACGCGTAACAGAAGCACGTTCTCCCCTACTCTTCCGCTTGACTCGTTGACACGTTAAAAAAAAACCTACTGAAGCGACTTTGGAAAGAAACGGTTACTTTATGGATGAATATAAATAGACCTCAACGGATCTAATTGAGGGATCCTCTCCTTTTCGCCGTGCAATATATTTTCCAGCAATATATTTTCCAGCATTCAGCAGTATATTTTCCAGCATTCTATTATCTCAGCATTTTTATTTCTTTAGCATTTTATTTTCTTTTCTTTGCTAGCTTAATTTTTAAGCATTTAATTAATTTTCTCACCATAGTTTCTACACCGGAAACTATTGTGTACTTTTACTGGATCTAACCTTACGTTAGATCATAGTATTTTATTTCTTTGTTTTTATTTATTATCTGATCGAAGATTGTGAAGAACAAATCCAACCGGTTTGTGGTGGAGTGTTCAAGCATCGAAGCTAGAGAATAACCAAGATTTTTATTAATTCTACAGGTTCATTAATTTATTGTTTTAATTGATATATGCTTTGCGCTGCTATTTATCTATACTGTTTGTCTGATATGACTGTATTTAAGCATAGTTATTGTTTAGGCTTGTTTAACATGTCCGACTAAATAAATTTAGATATCGGTATATAAAGTAAGCGGAATAAAGGAGTCAAAACTGAGTTGGTTTAAATTAATTTAAAAATATAGTAACTCTTTTTACGGTCTCAATTTACAGAGTTAATACCAAAGTTTTTGTACGAAAGTAAAAGATATAAAGAAGTTAAAATCAATAGAACGACGATTTGAGCTTTTAACTGGACAGTGTAAATCGAACATTAACTTTAACTCAGGGCGAAAGCAATTTTTAAAGTTAATTAAATTCTAATCATTTTCAAAAAGTATTTTTAAAGGTTAAATGTGAGGACGAGAGTTAGGCATTTAAGTTTAATCATATAATCTAAGTCAATAGAGCGAGAGTTTGAGACGAGGGTGTTTAAACGGTTAGTATTTTCTTAAAAAGGGTTTCTATAGATTCTATGGTTTTCAAAAAGTGATTTTAGATTTAACTAAATAGTGAGAGCGTACGTTAATATAAAGTCATAGTCTCATTCAACAGAGCGAGAGTTTGAGAAAAGACTTTTAATCAATAGTGTCTACTGAAAAGACTTATTTTAAAACGAAGAAACCAACGAAGATTTGATTCCCTAATTCCGACGAACTACATACTGATATCGGTGTTATTTGATATTTAATCCAGATCCAATTTTAGTTTTACTTTTCCCCCTAATCATCAAAGTATCATTCGCCTTAGCTTTACGAAGTAACCTTAGAAAAACGGTATATCGATTCATTAAGTCCCTGTGGGATCGATATCTTTTAAAACTACGCGATTAGACTGTGCACTTGCAGTTAATACCCCAATAGACTCATAAAGTCGTGATCATATTTATTCAAAATTTCGTGTATCAGATGACTTCAAAGAAGGCATGAGACATAGGTTCAAAATAACAGCTTCACAATGATCATATTGTAGACGAACTCAAATGGATCTTCAATATTGTATCAGATGAATGTTCACTTCACAAGCACTTAGTTTCATGAAAGTTGGCATTGGCCAAGTCCTTTTCATAAGGAGTGTTGCCTAAATTCTAAGTCCAATAGTCTCGGATCAAACTAACAGTCCGCACAACATGTTTTTTAGGTTTTTTGTGCTTATTATGTACATTAAGGTCAAAAGACCAAACAAACAAACAAGTATATACAAATACAATATATCATAATATATGGCCCAAGTGGGCAAAGTGAAAATAGCCTTAAAGTAAACAAATTGAATGATGTGAATAATTGCAAATGAATTAAAAGCTTAAAAATTAAGGTGCATAAAAGTAAATGACTTGAAACTAAATGTTAGTTGTTAGTTGATTAGAAGTTAGTATTGCTTTTGCCTTTGTTTAAGTCATTCTTTGGAGAACACTCAACCCACTTATCACAAGCATGAATCCTTAAACCACGACATCTTCCAAAGGAAGGAAAAAAGACCAAGTTTCCATATAATACCAGAATGCTATGCCTTTTATGTCACAAATTTGGCGTTATGTTAAGCAATCGTAATTGGACTTATGTATAAGTCACAACTATTTGAGATCAGGCAATAGAATTTTGGTGTTAATGCATGTTAGAGACATAGTATGATGAACTATGCTCATGAAACATACCATACACAAAAAGAATATGCAAAGTGGGGAACCTAATCTCATCCATACTTATTGAAATTCTGGTGTAGTCAGTATTCAGATGTTCTACTTCAAGTCATGACATCTGATCTAACATTGTACATACAGCAAGACAGTTATTACACCCTGTACTAATGTACACCCCTTTTTTTTCCAGTGTCACATCCTCTCATTCTATGTCATCCTTGAATGGAGGAACACCTAGTTATGTGCATCATAACATTCACCACTGTTGTTTTCCTGCACAGTTGTCATCAAGATGGTTCAATCCTGTTTTGAACATCATCTGTTACCTTGTTCCAGTTTGTTGGTCATGTACTTGTATTTCCTAGATTAAAGGTTGTAACAAGTTAAACTAATCTCCACTTATTAAGGAGCTAACAAATAGATTATTTGTTAGGTTCATTAATTGTAGCTTAGTTGTTAGTTTCCTAGATTTTAGAACAGCTGGTGGATTCCTGAAGAATAGCCTGAGAAAAATCCTGAAACAGAAAAACTAACCATCCAACAATATAGCATATGCTGTCTGGAATGAATGTCACAACATTCTGTCTGACATCCAAGCACAAAACCATACACTCAGTCTGTTTGGTTCCTAACCACAGACTGCTAAATTTGCTGTACTGTAAAAGACTAACCAGTCTCTACTTCAGTATCAGCTCCCTGGAAGAACTGTCAAGACATCCAGTTTGACAATTTCACACTGCTCTTTTGGCCAGGTTTGATATGCTTTTTAAAACCAGACTTCACTACATACTGAACTGAATTCATCAGCTTATTAAACAGTATGTGCTGTTGTTGTTGAATGTCAAACCATTCTGATTGACATTCCAACAGAAGGCTATGTATCAGGTTTGTTATTAACTTGATTGGCAGACTGTAACACAACCTGAATTAAGGCAGACATGATTATAACATGCAGTAGGTAAACAAACACAGGAAATTGTTAACCCAGTTCAGTCCAACATGACCTACATCTGGGGGCTACCAAGCCAGGAAGAAGATCCACTATTAGTAGTATCAATTCAGAGTTAAACTCCCCCGTTTACAACTCATCACTTAATCCCTACCCAATGCAATCTATACCTAGGAACTCCTAGATAGAAACCTCCAGTTTCCATTCCTATCACTACAAATACAATGTAATGTGCAAACACCTTGAACTTGCTTCACAGCTTCATTCAAGAACATAATCACTCTTGCCTACAGGCTTTGAGTGACAAACACTCTCAGGTTTACCACTGAGAGACACATGGTAACCTGCCCACAGATTGGGAGGTTTACCTTACACACACCCCTAAAAATTCATTCTAAGAGGCTTACAAAAACTAGATTACAATCAGCTATTTATAACCTAATCACCCAACTGGATTTGGGCCTTCAGAAAGCTGCAGCAGACTTGTTCTTTGCTGTTACAACTTCAGCAGAAAAAATCTGCTAAAAACAAGGTCTTCAAGTTCCTAATCTCTCTCCATATATATCTCCATATTTTGAGCCTATATATATTCTGAATTAGTCTTCAAGTCCTCCACAAGGGAGTTAGGATATTCACCAGATATCCTTGCTGATCCCTTGACATATACTGAATTAATTAATTCAGTCTTCTACACATGTGCGATGTCACAGACCTGACGTCGTGACATCGTACATGACATGTTGGTCCAGATGTTGAATTTCTTCAACCCAACATATTAAAACAACAGAGGTGGATACATTATTTGTTTTCTAAAATTAATGCCAATCCTGAGGTATCAACAATCTCCCCCTTTGGCAAATTTTAGCTAAAACAAATAGGCCTCTGTTATTATCTCCCCCCACCATGAACACCAATGTTGGTGTACACGAGGAAGATGAGAAACAAGGCTCAGTTGTTCCAGAACCCTTCCCTTCAACAGGAGAGCTTCCTGAAGAGTATGTAATGCTGAGTACATAGACACTGTAACTCAGATCACAGGGCACAACTGTTCTCTTAACTCAGATCACAAGACACAAGTGGTATTTCAGTTGGTGAATTTTGTGTACCCCAACCCCAACTTTCTGTTTGTTACCACCGTGATCTGTTTGCTTCTCGACCCCAGGACGTTTCTGACGTTCTTTTCTCTCCCCCTTTTTAGCTAAACATTTGTAAAGGCACCCTTCACAAAACCAGATCCAGGCGCAGCTTGCCCAAACCTTAACATACCCCATGATTCTGAGAATGGAGTGTTTTTCTTGTGAGTGGAAGAGGGTTATTGCATCCTTTAAATAGTCCAGCCCGTGCCTAGGAGTTTCCGGGAGAATTAAATGCTTGGTCAAGATGCATTTATTTTTGCTGAGAAACAGTCAGAGAATCACCAACAAAATCTCAGACTATCTTTGAATACCTTTTATAGCTCTTGACTGTTTCTTTTCCAAAACAGCCGTTCCAGTGCATGGAGACCATTCCATATATGCAGTCAGACACGTTGCACGCGATGTCTTAACATTCCTGCATTCAGCCAGTATTCAACAGCCAACTTTACACCTAGCACTGCTACAGCCAACTTTACACGCTTCAGTTGATGGTTACTCCCCCTGTACCACACAGCTGTAGCCATCAGGCTTATTCTGGTTAATCAGACTTAGCCACATCACCCTCATAATTCCTAATGACTTTAAGATTCAGAAGGAATTAACAGCACTGTCCAGAGCAATGTCATGACATCCGGTCAGACATTCTTCTGCTCATTCAGCCTAGACACCATCACAGCTTCCTGATGACTACCTTGTCATCTGAGAGCACACAGACCGCAAGCTTGGTGATTGCTTGCAGCACAAAGGCACAACTCCCCCTGTCATGGACAACCAACTCTCTTGGAGGTCACACATGATTATATCCAACACCCCAAGGTTGGACCTTCACATACTTCCTGATTCAAAGAGATTTCAGACCACTTGATGAAAGGAAAACATAAGACGCATCTTCATGTCTTCAAGAGCGCACCCTCTGTCCAACCCTCTTGGCTGAACACATCCACACTCTGTGTCAATTTCTCTTCTTACCAGAACAGAAGATCACTTCACAAGATGTTTTAACATCAGCTGAGACTTCCTTCACAGCATCACAAGGAGCACTATCTGATAGACTTCAGATATTACTGAGTCCTCAGCTTGGGCCAGAGGAACCCAGACATACATTGGGATATATACACTCTCATCCCACTACCAGAGACAGTCTTCCATAGATAGCTCAGAACTTCTACCACAAGCTCCAAGAGATGACTAGTGAACTCCGCCTTTTGTCTTCAACTTAATACTTTTCTGTTCAAAAGTAATTTGTCTCAGACTTTCCTCAAGAATAATCAGCTGCCTTATGTTGATTACCTTGATTCTTCGAACTCACTTCTGAGGTAGACCAAATGCCACTGGTTGATTACCTCCTTCATGAATTCTCATATGACAAGGTCAAATGCTGCCTTTTGACCTCCCCAAGTTTATCAGACTTCTCCCAAAGATATTCTGACCTCTCAAGTGAGATTTGAACTTGAAGTGTCCAATCTACAACCCTGTAGATCCTTCTATCTCAAGTTGATGTGCCACTTCATCAACTAAGAATCTGATGCAGAACCGAATGTCACAACATTGTGCTTGACATCCAGCTGTTGAATTCAGCTCCTTCTTCTGCCACTTGAAAGAGATTCCTCCCTTTACAGAACAAGAGTTCAATGTTCTCATAGACTTGATTTTGGAACCAAGTTTGAGTAAACAACCTCCATCCTGCAGGTTTGCAGTTAAGTCATCCAAGCCCACTCCTTGATGAATCCCTGCTTCTTCTCTAAAGACATCAGACACTCTGATGTATGAGTCTTCAGAAGGACCAGTTAGAAACTAACCCTTCAGCTATGCCAAGGATTCCTCTTCCTAAAGCAAGGCTGCTTCCATGATGTCAAGACTGCTATCACTAGTTCTTGACTCCACAGTGTGCATTAGCCAATGCACTTCCTTACCTAGATCAGAAATAAACTGATCCATGTAACCACCATCAAGACTCTGATGTCTTCTTCTTCTTGTACACACCAGGCCTGAACATGTTTCTTGCCAGGAAACCTTTTCAGTGATCATGCGCTTTTGCTGCCACCAAGGCGATAGATCAAAGCCAATGTACTATCCTTCCTGTGATTCTGCACAGGGTCTTGAAGAAGAGATGTTCCAGCATCTTTAAGAACATCAGGTGTCTTGAGCTCCAAGGATAATCAATTAAATACTTGTACTTGACACAAGTAGACATTGATCTTAAATCCTTTCCCAATTATCCTTTCAGGTATTTCCACCATAAGAATACTTTGAAGGTACTCTTCTTGTGTCAACATCTTCTGCTTGCAAGCACCTCAACAGTCTTGAGACTCTTTCCAGATTAGATTCACCCTTAGGAATGAGAGAGATGAATCCTTCCTTGCAAATGTGTCACACATCAACCAGAACCCATGTGACACAGGTCAACAGCCAACCTGACCCTAGGCTGACCAAACGTGAGGGGGTTGACCAAAACTCCCCCTCAAATCAACAATCATGGAAACTCCACTCCAATATCCATGCATTGTACACAAATGTCTCAACATGACATCCACCATCCCTTACCAGTGGCAACTAACACCTCCAATCACACCAATCAGGCTTCAGCTGACCATAAGTACTAGTGAGACACACAACACCAGTCAATAGTAGATCTGCATTGCCAGAGCATATCACCTCAACCAACCTCTGAATCTTCATATTCTCACTCCTAGTAAGAACTGCCACTTCTGAACGTGGTGTTTGAATAACAAGATTCATGGTTCCAATCCCCTTAAATGATATCACAATCAGGTTACCCCATTATTGACTGCTAACATCCAGGAGACTTGTCTTCCAACACACCATAGTGCTTCAGGGAGCAACTATCCAATCCTGATCAAATTGCAGGAAGATGCTTAACAGCAGGAGATTGCACAATGTCACATCTCAACCAGCTCAACTTCTAGGGATGACCTTCTTGAGCACACACCCAGTTGACTCTGCCCTTGTCAACTTAGCACACACAGATGTCTCCTCTTCCAGGTCAGGAGTAGGTTCCAAACAGAATTATCCCATTGTTTGGACCCTAAACACATCTGCTCTTCAACCAGTAGCTGCATACTTGTTGAACAACATGTTCTAACATCACATAGAACATTGGTTCCACCTCCTTCGAACCAACCTTCCTTGAAGGTCTTCAAGGTCTTCATATACACTACTCAAGAGAGTAAGAGAATCAGTGATTAGGTGACTCTTACCATCCTGAAGTGAGAACGTCATGATGAGTGGACTTGAGGGGACTCAAGTATCTTTGACATCTTCAGTAGATTATGATGAGATCTTGAACACAGCAGCCTTTCATCCACATGAGGGGAAACTACATCAGAGTTTGAGTTCTGCCGGGTATTATGCAGCGGAAACCATAATACCACTCAACCTGTGAACACACACTTCACCAGATTGGCCTCCAAGACCATACCAGATATGAATGTGATTAAGTACTGGCACAACTGTCTCACACTCAGGCCAATTGCCAATCTCCAGAGACAGGAACACACCATTCCTGTCATGAACAGTCCATCCACCTACTTCAAAGGACCATTCAGGGAATTGCAGAACCTTACACAGGGTCCAGCTTCAGTACTAACATAACTCCTTGCCAGCTACCAGAAAGTATCACCCATGGATCTCATCCAGAGACAGAACAGGATGCCTGCTCTGATACCAATTGAAATTCTGGTGTAGTCAGTATTCAGATGTTCTACTTCAAGTCATGACATCTGATCTAACATTGTACATACAGCAAGACAGTTATTACACCCTGTACTAATGTACACCCCTTTTTTTTCCAGTGTCACATCCTCTCATTCTATGTCATCCTTGAATGGAGGAACACCTAGTTATGTGCATCATAACATTCACCACTGTTGTTTTCCTGCACAGTTGTCATCAAGATGGTTCAATCCTGTTTTGAACATCATCTGTTACCTTGTTCCAGTTTGTTGGTCATGTACTTGTATTTCCTAGATTAAAGGTTGTAACAAGTTAAACTAATCTCCACTTATTAAGGAGCTAACAAATAGATTATTTGTTAGGTTCATTAATTGTAGCTTAGTTGTTAGTTTCCTAGATTTTAGAACAGCTGGTGGATTCCTGAAGAATAGCCTGAGAAAAATCCTGAAACAGAAAAACTAACCATCCAACAATATAGCATATGCTGTCTGGAATGAATGTCACAACATTCTGTCTGACATCCAAGCACAGAACCATACACTCAGTCTGTTTGGTTCCTAACCACAGACTGCTAAATTTGCTGTACTGTAAAAGACTAACCAGTCTCTACTTCAGTATCAGCTCCCTGGAAGAACTGTCAAGACATCCAGTTTGACAATTTCACACTGCTCTTTTGGCCAGGTTTGATATGCTTTTTAAAACCAGACTTCACTACATACTGAACTGAATTCATCAGCTTATTAAACAGTATGTGCTGTTGTTGTTGAATGTCAAACCATTCTGATTGACATTCCAACAGAAGGCTATGTATCAGGTTTGTTATTAACTTGATTGGCAGACTGTAACACAACCTGAATTAAGGCAGACATGATTATAACATGCAGTAGGTAAACAAACACAGGAAATTGTTAACCCAGTTCAGTCCAACATGACCTACATCTGGGGGCTACCAAGCCAGGAAGAAGATCCACTATTAGTAGTATCAATTCAGAGTTAAACTCCCCCGTTTACAACTCATCACTTAATCCCTACCCAATGCAATCTATACCTAGGAACTCCTAGATAGAAACCTCCAGTTTCCATTCCTATCACTACAAATACAATGTAATGTGCAAACACCTTGAACTTGCTTCACAGCTTCATTCAAGAACATAATCACTCTTGCCTACAGGCTTTGAGTGACAAACACTCTCAGGTTTACCACTGAGAGACACATGGTAACCTGCCCACAGATTGGGAGGTTTACCTTACACACACCCCTAAAAATTCATTCTAAGAGGCTTACAAAAACTAGATTACAATCAGCTATTTATAACCTAATCACCCAACTGGATTTGGGCCTTCAGAAAGCTGCAGCAGACTTGTTCTTTGCTGTTACAACTTCAGCAGAAAAAATCTGCTAAAAACAAGGTCTTCAAGTTCCTAATCTCTCTCCATATATATCTCCATATTTTGAGCCTATATATATTCTGAATTAGTCTTCAAGTCCTCCACAAGGGAGTTAGGATATTCACCAGATATCCTTGCTGATCCCTTGACATATACTGAATTAATTAATTCAGTCTTCTACACATGTGCGATGTCACAGACCTGACGTCGTGACATCGTACATGACATGTTGGTCCAGATGTTGAATTTCTTCAACCCAACATATTAAAACAACAGAGGTGGATACATTATTTGTTTTCTAAAATTAATGCCAATCCTGAGGTATCAACACTTATCTTGATTTTGCAATCAACTAGCCTTAGGATATAGAGACATTATAAGTCCATGACATGAATGCATAAAGAATGGGAATAAGATGAAGAGGGAGGGGAAATGGATCAAACACAAATTGGACAAAGGAAGACTTTTACCAAGGTAAGATCATTCATTCATTTTGGGAGATGGAATGTACATTCCATCAATCCCCTAAATCCAATGATCTTAACCTAACAAAGTCTAATCAACCTTGACCAAGGCCCAACAACACAAGTCAAACTCATAAGTAAAATAAAATGGCTCTACACAATTTATTTGGCATTTAATCAATTAAAAATAATAAAAATAATTCATTAAATTAAATATGGTTTATCAAATTCCTAAAACCTCATCAAAACACCAAAGAAATGGCCATGAGATTTATCATAGGTCAAATAAGGTCAAAGGACCTTGGATAAAGATTTTCAGAATTTTGGGAAACTTAAAAGTATTTTTAAACAATTAAAAGAATTTACAAAATCAATTAAATCATGAAAAAGATTAATAATGATCCAAAAAATAATTTTAATTGATAAAATGAAAGAGGATTTTCTTTAAAATTTTTTGGTGAAACTATCATATATTTTGGATCAATATTTAATTTAATATGAATTAATGAAAATAAAAGGAATAAAATAAAAATCAATTAAATCAGAAAAACGTGGACCACTTGATCTCCCTAATTAATTGAGATGGCAGATCAAGTGGTGGAAAACGTGCGTTCCATGATACGCTTGAGTCAGCGCACCACACGTCTGGTATTAAAAAACAACGTTCAAGATTAAAATGATTTAAATTGATCCAATGGCTTAGAACACATCCAACACATCGTCGAAGCAAAGTGCCGGTCATCTTCTCCGATGACCCAGGCCGGACTGGTTCTCTCATCACCATCACATAAATGAAAAAAGAGGACATGATCTTAAAGAAAAAATGGCGTAGATCACGAATATCACCTCAATTTAACCTAACTCCAAGTATATTAAGAGATACATGAATTTAGATTTTGAGGTGTATGAACTGAGTTGCTTCGATTTGACCTCAAAGCAACTCAATCTTCTTGCCTACATTGGTAAGACTTCAGACAACCAAGGATCCAAGAGAATTGATGAGAATTGAGGGAGAATTGAAGAAAAGAAAAATCTGGAAAAATACCTTCAATGTTGTGCAGAACTGGATCTCTTTTGCTTCAATTCGTGCTTGATCTTGCTTATGGAGCTTGTAGAAGTGGATTAGGAATGGCTAAGGCTTTGGATCCTGGAGTTCTTGAATTTCCAAACAGTAAGATTTAAACTCAAATTTTAAGTGAAATTTACCAGGTTTTCCTTTGAATTGTGAGGGTTTCAATGGTTGGAGGCAAAGCTGGCGCGAAAGGTCCTTCAAACTGATGCAATGAACCTCTATTTATAGCAAAATCTAAGTGATATTTGCACACTTGAAAATGCTTCCAAAATTGGCAATGTGAAGTGCACGCTTGCACTGGCATGTACAAGCCCATGAAGTAACACAATTAGGTCCAAATGCAAGTGAAATAAAGTCTGAATGAGAATTGTGATGCAAGGCAAATATGTTTTGATGTTTGAAGAATGATTCTTGTCAACTGATACAACCCTGTTCAAGCCATGTGCAGACCCCTCAAACCTTGCCCAAAATGGATGAAATTGGACTCTTTGGAAAGGTTAGACCAAGGGGAAAAACTCTTATGTTTAACACCTTTCTATTTGGAACTTGTATCATGGTGAATTTTGAGGTAGAAGTTTGGAAATTTCCACATGTCAAAATATTTTCTAAGTGTCAAGCCATATATTCAATTATTCCACCTTGGCTAACTTTTTATGTGAGCTTCAAATGAGAAAAGTGTCTTCAACAAAGTTGTAGCTATTTCAAAAACCATCAAAATGGTAACAAATTATACATCATTTGGATTTGGGATGAATGAGTTATGTATTTTTGAAGTTGAGGAAAATCACTTGTTCAATGGTATTGGTCCAAAATGACCTATAATGTATCCTCATATCACATGCTCATAAAAGTTGATTTAGATCTTCCTCAAAACATCAAAGTTGAAGTAGGCACCTTGAATTTGATTTTGAAACTTGGAAATCTTTCATCTCATAAAAATTGAGCAAGTTATGGCCTTGGGAAGTTGACTTTCAAATTAGGGTATAGACAAAATGACGTATAATGTTTCAACATGAAAAATGACTTTCAAAGCAAAAATAGCTCTAGACCTCAACATGAAAGTTGTTTGTAATGTAATTTAAAGTAACTTTTATCTTGGAATCATTTTCATATGATGAAAATTATATGAGATAGGGTCTAGAGGAACCCAGTTTTGATCAGATGAATTCATCTGGCCAACCACCATCAACCAACTTGCTAACTTGCAATTATCTTGACTTTTAGGCTCATGGGAGATCATATATGCATAAAATGATTAAATTTGAAGTGTCCATTGAAGTATTTGATTAATGGGTGAAGAAGCTTGTTGAAGAAGTTACTCAAGATACCTAGATGAACTAGGGTTTCCAAGGCAAACCAACTCCAAACTCTTGAAGAATTCTTGATCAAAATAACATGAACCATTGTGGATCATTTATTGGTTGAGCTTGTAGAAATGAGGGTCTTAAACCCTATGTGTGAATTTGATAGATCAATGGTGATCATGCCCTACCTACAAAAGAGTTAGACAAATACAAAAACATATTTTTGGTATTTTGGTTAGTAAAGGACAAAATACAAAGTATGATACAATCACATGGTGCTTGGTGATCTCTCTTAAAACAAACCCAATGAAAGAGGGGTAAGCAGAATTCCAAGGTATGATCCCAATGCTAACGCATATGATGAGGTAGCATGAGGGATCTTAGGGTCAAAATTGGAGTCTTACAAGTGCCCCTATTTAAGGTCATTTTGATTGAGGAGGTGAAGGTTAAAATCTTCGCATCGACTCAGTAGAATGGGCTTAAATAACAACATATAGAAACAAATTTTGGTCCCTAAGAGACCTCATGATGCATATGATATGAATGTTAAAATAAATCTTTGTTGGGAAATGTTTCCACAAAGGAAAAGAATCCAGAGAGACTGAAAGTCCACAGAAGTATAATGCATTTCCCTAAGGAAAACTCAATTGGGAGACAGAGACTCTGGGAGAAAAGGATCGTGCGTAGGCCAGGCTACGACTTAAAACAATTGGGGGACTAGAGGAATTCCATGAAAATGTAAAAGACTCAGCCAGGGAAACAAAAGACGCCTGCAGGGGAAACAAGTAGATCAATATAAAATTGAAATAATCGACTCATGCAGGAAAAGCGATTTCACTAAGGAAACACGCACTCAACTCAACTGGGGAAGAAATAAACGTCAACACAGGAGGAAAAGAAATCTATTATCCACTACCGATTACTGGGTACGGGGATAATAGAAATTTGGCAGAGAGGACATCCGTCACCGGTTAGGGTATACATATCAAGGATGACTCACTGAGGGCCTCCAGGAGACATATTCATTACCGGTTACTGAGTAAGAATGGACTTGCTGGGGAAAGCTGAAAATATGATTTACAACTACCTCGGTTACTGGGAAGAAGACCACAAAGGAGAGAATATCCGTCACTGATTAAAGTGAACATATCAAGGATAGACTCAAAGGAAAGAAAATTCGTCACCAGTTAGGATGAACATATCAAGGATAAACTTGCATGGGGATGTTAAGGAGGATACCCGTCATCGGTTAAGATGAACATATCAAGGATAAACCACCTGAACAAAAAGTAGGAATTACATCTATCGAATACTGGATATAATACCATCAAAGAGAAATATCTGTCATCGGTTAAGATGAACATATCAAGGATAGACTCTGAGGGTAAGAATAGGGATTACATCTTTCAGTTACTGGATAGAATACCACAAAAGAGGATATTCGTCACCGGTTAAAGTGAACATATCAAGGATAAACTCTGCAAGGGGAGAAAAGCAGGATTTACAACTACCCGTTACTAGACAGAAGACCGAGGAGAGGAGGAAACCCCTCACCGGTTAGGATGAACATATCAAGGATTAACTCTCTGGGGAATAAAAATAGGGATTACAACTACCTTTTTACTAGGTAGAATACCAAAGGTGAGAATATCCGTCATCGGTTAGGACGAACATATCAAGGATAAACTTAAAGCAAGGGAAGAAAGTATCCGTCATTGGTTAGGATGAACATATCAAGGATATACTTTCTGGGTAAACGTGAAAACAAATCCGCTGGGGAGAAAAAAAGGTTATTTTTGTCGGGTATTGGGCAAGAAATAATAAACTGCCAACTAAGGAGAATACTACCAGTTACTGGATAATAAACTCTCAGAGGACCAAAAATATCTATCTAGGTAAGATCTAGAAAGAAACGGTCAATCAAGACTCTTCCCAATGAGGATATAACTCAAGGGGAGCGGTTCCATCTAGATAATCAACTGGGGAGAAAGCTGAAGTGATCATTATCCACGAGGAAATATCTCAATGGGGAAAGGAGAAAGGTTAAAGTCTTTCTGCTTAAGGGACTAACACTATACAATTAAAGGAGGACAAACACCAAATTCGTATGGGATAAAGTACAACCATAAAAAAGAATAAGAATTACGGGAATGAGTCTCAACGAGTAATGATGCAACAATGAAATTATATGAGTGTATATGTATATGTATATGTATATATGATGATTATGCTGACAAACCAATCATAAAGGATACAAAACGTCGCAGATTTGAATCATCGATACAATTCTCGACCAATCCACAAAAGAGGGAAACCACTTCTGGAGAAAAGAGAGATCAACATCCCAAATGCTCAACCCTAGCTGGGGAAGGAGGAGATCTGCTAAGGAAAAGTGTTATCAACTCTACAGGGAATTTTAGGTCAACACCATATCAAATGGGAGACAACCAATGCAGGGGACAAACACAAATAACTGCTCAAAAACCAGGAGGAAACTCTGACTAGGAGCGAATCTGATGGCGACTGGTGAGGAAACCAAAGTCCTACCGGAATCATGCAAACTGCTGCAATGAAATGTTCTCACTCTGGAGAAATACCCGTTTGGAGAAATCAACAAACACCGGGTGCTGAATAATGCTGTCGGGGATGAAAGAGAAATCGCGGCTACTGCTTGGGGAGAACCAATAATGCTCCACATTTAGGGCTTACTGCTTCCAAACCGCTGTTGATATTCCTCTTTTTAAATGAAATTGATTGCTTAAAATTAATGCTTTTATATGTTTAAGAAAACATGATTTTGATTAAAATTTTAATTTTCAAAAATGATCACAATCAAATTTAAAACTATTTGGCTGAAAATAAATAAGAGTGAAATAATTTGGATAAAAGCTCAACTTTATTTAATGGAATGGTAGTTTGTAAATGACAAGACTCCATAGATCTTTACAAAGTTGAAAATGGTAATTTACATGGAAAAGGGTTACATCGAATACAATGATCTCTAATCCTTCTACCAACTCTTGATGTCCACTGTGCTCTCGACTGCTACTGGGGACCTTGAATCAAGACCGACCGTTGTGCTCAAGAACGTCTTCAAGAGTGAAGATCAGTAAGATGCAATTACTTGCCATATTCCCTAAGTTTTGCATAAATTTCCCCAAGGTGGGGTACTCAATTTATCGGGATAATTTTTTTTTGTTTTATGTCTCTAACTTTTGCCTGGATCACCCTTTCAGGTTTTCAATCCACCGAGACGCTCATTTTTGCCTAAGCCGCCCTTTCGGGTTTTCAACTTAGCGAGCTGTTCTTTTCTTTTTTAGGCGAAGTATTTCTTGACTGCATCTGTGTTCACAGGACGAGTGAACTCTTCACCATCCATAGTTGTAAGGATCAAACCACCGCCTGAAAAGGGTCTCTTAACAACATATGAGCCTTCATAATTAGGAGTCCATTTTCCCCTAGAATCTGGTTTGAAATATAAAATCTTCTTGAGCACAAGGTCACCTTCTCTGAAAACACGAGGTCTGACCTTCTTATCAAATGCTTTCTTCATTCTCTACTGATATAACTGACCATGACACATTGTAGTTAATCTCTTCTCTTGAATCAAATTCAGCTGATCATACCTGGTCTGACACCATTCAGCCCCAGTCAACTTGGCTTCCATTAGCACACATAATGATGGGATCTCAACCTCTACCAGGCGCACAACTTCCATACCATATACAAGAGAGAAAGGGGTTGCCCCTGTTGAAGTGCGGATGGATGTAAGATACCCGTACAAAGCAAATGGGATCATCTCATGCCAATCCTTATACGTTACAACCATCTTCTGAATAATCTTCTTGATGTTCTTATTTGTAGCTTCAATAACCCCATTCATTTTAGGTCTGTAGGGAGAAGAATTATGATGTTCTATCTTGAAGTCTTTGCAAAGAGCTTCCACCATGTTATTATTCAAGTTCGATCCATTATCAGTAATGATCTTACTTGGCACACCATACGATGCCGCTTCAACCCACTTTGTGAATTAATCAATAGGCATGTTATTATTGGTTCTTGATAAACCTCACAACAACTTGCTTGGTTACATTTGCATACGATGCCGCTTCAACCCACTTTGTGAATTAATCAATAGCCACCAAAATGAAACGATGTCCGTTTGACGCTTTGGGTTCAATCATGCCAATCATATTGATTCCCCACATGGAGAAGGGCCATGGGGAGGAAATGATGTTCAACAGTGTCGGAGGAACATGAATCTTATCTGCATATATTTGACACTTGTGGGATTTATTCACAAACTTACAACATTCAGATTCTATTGTCAACCAATAGTAACCTGCTCGCAACATCTTCTTCGCCATTGCATGTCCATTGGAATGAGTACCAAAGGAACCTTCATGGACTTCAGCCATCAATAGGCCTGCTTCGTGTTTATCCACGCATCTGACCAGAACCATATCGAAGTTTCTCTTATAAATACACCACCATTTAGGTAGAAATTTCTGGCTAATCTTCTTAAAGTCTTCTTATCTTTCAAGGATGCCCCAGACGGATAAATCTGACTTTGGAGGAAACACTTGATGTCGTAATACCACGACTTTTCATCTTTGATCTCTTCAACAACGAAAACATGACCTGGCCTATCAATACACATCATAGTCAAATTAGGAACCTCGTTACAATATTTTACCATGATCATTGAAGTCAATGTCGCAAGAGCATCTGCCATCCGGTTTTCATCTCGAGGGATATGATGAAACTCAACCTTTGTAAAGAAAGTTGAAATCCTCCTCGCATAATCTCTATATGGTACCAAACGGGGTTGATTCGTCTCCCATTCACCTTTGATTTGATTCACCACCAAAGCTGAATCTCCATAGACGTCCAAATACTTAATTCTGAGATCAATGGCCTCTTCAAGCCCCATAATGCAAGCTTCATATTCTACCATATTATTTGTACACTTGAAAGTCAATCTGACTATAAACAGAAAACGTGTGTCTTGAGGAGTAATAATCACTGCCCCCATGCCATTACCATACTGATTAACAACTCCATCAAATGCCATGCCCCAATGGGAACCAGGTTCTGGCCCTTCTTCAAGCAATGGTGTAGCGGTAAATTCATGATCATCAAGCTATGGATAAGCAAGACATCAAATAACAAGAGTCGCCACCATGCTTTTATTGATTCTAAGGGAAAAGGGAAAAAGTACGAACAAAACCCAAAAGTATTAAGTTTTCAAATCAAAACTAATCAAATGTTAGAGATTACAGGTAAGGGGGTTGGTTACACAAAGGGAAGGTGTTAGCACCCAAAGTGTCCTAGGTACTCCTAGGGAGCCCTTTCTGGTGTGCTATTGTATTTTGTACAAAAGTGATGTTTACAAACAAATAGAATGAGGGATGAGAAAAGAGTTCATTAATTATATTTTTGTGTTTGACAAGACCTTTGGAGTTGTGCCTACTTACCAACATAAGAATGACGGATCAAAACCTCGTAGTTCGTGATACAAATTTCAAAAGTGGATGCATTGTTTTTAACAAAAATTCAGTTTGAAAGGCACACAGGTGTAGGTGTTTAATTGGCTGCATTATATGGTAAAACACTAATGTCTTGACTGATGTCATGACATGTATATGTGACTACATTGTAGTTACTGCAGGACAAGCTAACACAGGATTATTGAATGCTGTGACATTCATACCTGTCAACAGATACTAAGGAACAGAAGTTCTGTTAGAACTTAGTATTCATTTGCAGTCTGGTTATCAAGGAAGAACCAGACCTGGCATAAGGCCTACTGACTGAATGTCAAACTAGATGTTGTGACATTCATCATTGACAGCAGCTACTGAAGATTAGGCAGAGTGGTGTTCTGCTATACTTCAGCATAAAACTTAGTTTGTTCTTCAAGAGATTAACAGAACTAACTTAAGGCCAAATGTATAAATGTTAAGTTGGACACTTTGACATTTATTAATGTAAGTTGTTACTGTAGTACGGTCATTTTGATCATGTACAGGTCAGCAAAATTGTACAGTCTGTTTTCTGGAAAAACAGACTCAGCATATGGACCTTGATGTCAAGCTGAATGTCGTGACATTCGTGCCTGACAGCATATGCTAAATTGTAGGTTGTTCAGTTTTCTGTTTCAGCTTTTTCTCAGGCTATTCTTTAGGGATTCAACAGCTGAGAGAAAATCCAGGAAATCAACAACCAAGCTACATTCAATGAACCTAACAAATAGCCTATTTGTTAGCAACCTAAATGTTGAATTTGAGGAAACTTGTGTGACCTAAAATTCAGGAAAATACAGGTGCAAAAGCCCAGGTGCTGCAATATAAAAAGGAAGGCATTCCTTCATTCAGTTTCGGGGATTTTGAGGCGTGAAGATTTAGTGTGTCCATCATACTTCACTGCTGTATTTTGTGAGTCTTGTATTAGACGTATCTTGTAAGCCAAGCCATTATCAATTAGATGATTGCTTTGGCATAGGGTGTTCATTGAGTTGTAAGTGTTGTGTCACTCAAAGCTTTTAAGCGTGAGTGCTGTGTATCTTGATTTAAGCTGTGAAGCATAATCAAGAGTTGTTTTTGAAGTGTGACTTAAAAGTGTCTTTAATATCACTGAGGTGATTGAGGGGGAGTGAGTAGGAACTCTGATCTTAGGTTAAGATTGAAATTGCATTGGGTAGGGATTAAGTGATAAGTTGTAAACGGGTGAGTTTAGCTTTGAATTGATACTACTAATAGTGGATTTCCTCCCTGGCTTGGTAGCCCCCAGATGTAGGTCATGTTGGACTGAACTGGGTGAACAATTACTTGTGTTATTTACTGCACTTACTGTTAAGTTCTGCATAATCCCTGTCTGTGCAGAATTGGATGTCATAACAACCAGTGTGACATCCAAAGTCTGATAACTAGAATTTCAATTGGCATCAGAGCGGGCACCCTGCCTGTGAAGTTCTGGGTGAGATCTAGGGAAGTTACTTTCTAGTACCATGGACAAGGATTTAGGACACTCAAACAGACCACCCATGTTGGATGGATCTAATTATGATGACTGGAAGCCTCGCATGATAGCCTTCTTAAGGTCTCTAGACAGCAAAGTCTGGAGAGCTGTCAATAAGGAATGGGAACATCCAACGAGGACTGATGAAGATGGAGTCAGTGTGCAGATTCCTGAAGAAGATTGGGACAAGGAACAAGAGGCATTAGCTCTTGGAAATTCCAAAGCCTTGAATGCACTGTTCAATGGAATCACCAAGAACATCTTCAGGCTGGTGCACCATTGTGAACTAGCTAAGGAAGTTTGGGATACCCTCAAGGTAACTCATGAAGGTACTTCCAAGGTGAAGATGTCCAAACTTTAGATGTTGACAACCAAGTTTGAAAATCTGAGGATGAAAGAGGATGAGACTATTCATGACTTTCACATGAATATTCTTGAAATTGCAAACACCTCTGGTGGACTAGGTGAGAAAATGACTGAAGAGAAATTGTAAGAAAGATTCTCAGGTCCTTGCCTAAGAGGTTTGCTATGAAGGTCACTGCCATAGAGGAGGCTCAGGACATCAGCAATATGAAGGTAGATGAGCTCATTGGTTCTCTCCAAACCTTTGAAATGGGCTTAGGTGAGTATGTTGAGAAGAAGAAAAGCGTAGCCTTTATATCTAATGCTGAAGAGGAGTCAGAAGAAGGATATACTGGAGGTGATGAAAGTATATCAGAAGCCTTAGCCATGCTTGGGAGGCAATTCAACAAGTTCATGAAGAAGATTGATCAAAGAGGTAGACCTAATGTCAAGAACATCCCGTCTGACATTAAGAAAAGATCAACTTCTGAGGAGAAGTTCAACCATGGGAAGGGAATCCAGTGTCATGGTTGTGAAGGGTATTGTAGCGGTGCATTCGTCGCTATATGATCTATCGATTAAATCATAAGCTAAGAGATACATTGAAATTTCGAGTCGCCACCGCACTTTTATTTATCCAAAGGATTGGCTAAAAAGCGAACAAAAGCCTAAGAAGTTTTACACGTAGAAAACTAATAAAAAGATCAGAGATTCTGGGTAAGGGGTAAATTACGCAATGGGAAGGTGTTAGGCACCCACTACGTCCTAGGTACTCCTAGGGAGCCCTTTTCACACTTGTTATGCTAAATTGATATTTGTTATGACATAAAGATTGTGCAAACATGATTGGGATGATGAGAAAAGAATGTACAAATTTTATTATTGGGTTATTGGGTTTGAACGGATGAACCCGCTGCCTACGTACCTTCCATCAAAGGTAAGGATCAAAACGCCGTAGTTCGGCTAAAAGATTTCCAAAAGTTGGTGGATTCAATTTTAAACACAAGCACTGAGGCTTTTCATTATCAATGGGAGAAAACTCGACCAAAAACAACATCCACCATGCGAGGATAGCTTCGACGTACTAGAGGGGTTAGCCCTGTTTGAAGTACGGAAGTCTTACTGTCGACTCACTAAGGATAGGCAAGATTTACATCAACCACAAAGATAATTGAAACCTATGGCTAATGTGAAAAGATTAATGGACAAAGCCAAAACAAGTGAATGAGTGGAGTTAATTGATTATGATTGTGAAAATGAAGTCAAAGTATGATTAAGATTGATTCAGAGAAGTATTATGAAAATGAGTTTGAAAAAAAAAGTCAAGGACTTGGGGTCCAGGTTTTTAGTTAAAAAACATGAAGATGTTTGCACAACACTTATGTCAAGTTTGAAAGATAAAGTGTGAAAAGGTTTAGGACATAATGAATGATGAATGGATGAGGATGGATTGTAAAACTTCTTAGAAGGTTCACTTCTTGAAATCATATGGGAGATGATTCAAGTGTGTCCTTTGGAATAGCAATGGATAATAATAAACAAACGAAGCAAAGAAAGAAAAGCGGATACCGGATGCCAATCACTGGTCTTATACCAATCTCCTAAAACAAAACGGGATATCAGATGCCACTCAATGGTCTTACACTAATCTCCACAGGCAAAGAAATAAAAAGCGGATACCGGATACCAATAGATGGATTTACACCAGTCTCCTAAAACAGAATAGGATATCAGAAGCCACTCAATGGTCTTATACTAATCTCCTCAAAAGAAAAACAAAGATGAGAAATGGAAGTTAACTGCCAATCTGTCTGGACTTAGGTTAACGCCACAGATGCTCATAGGAAATCCAATGCCACGTTACAGGGACTTACAATGGATCCTCACATACAAGAACAATGCAACATGAGATGATGAGAAAGCAAATGCCAACTCGCAGGGACTTACAGTTGCAATTTCTCATATAATCAAACAAAACAGATTATGATCACAGGAAAAACAGATGCCAACTTGCAGGGACTTATAACTGTATCCTCACATACAAACAGAGAAAGCAAAACATGGATGTCAGATGCCAATCTGTCTGGGCTTACTCTAACATCCACAGTATGATCCTAGGAAAACAAATGCCAACTTGCAGGGACTTACAGTTGTATCCTCACATGCAAACAAACAAAGCAATGAGCAGAGATAAGATGAGTGGCCAAGGTGATGGTCTTATACTCACTTCCATGTCACAGGAGCAATAGCCAAGAGAAATGGACTTACAATTGTCCTCAATGGGTAAACAACAATGATAGCATCACAAAAGCAAATGAGATGATCATGCGTTAATGGCAATTGATGATGATGATAAATGCATAACGTACAAGCAAAGCAAGTGCATATGAAGCAATCAGTCAATCAATGAATATCAAACAGCACACTCTATAGCCAAACAAGAAGGGGCTCACACAAGAGGGTTTGACTTTGAAAGTCCACTGTAATAGGTAAATGTCGCTCTTAACCTTGCCATTGAGAGGCTAAGGTGAAGCAGATGAAAAGGAGATGAGGGGTGTGCCTCATTGCTTCTATCCCTGATCAGGGAGAGCACATAAGAAAGTGTGGGAGTTCAGAAAGTAGGAACTCTCTCCACATTATTGACTCGATTAGATCTTGGGTATTTATCTCAATGCTTCAACCAGGTACTGGGAGCAAAGAGAGGACACACTGAATAGTGGGGGATAGATTACTTATCCCTACCTTCCACCAATTGCCTTACTTGAAGGACTTTTCCTGCTTGGGACAATTTTAAACACACACAGGCATTGCCTCTTAAGGAGGACTTCAGACAGTTTGCCCGGTCAAATAACAGACCGGGTCTCTAGACTACATGAAGAAGAAGTAATTATACCTCAAAAGCAATTGCTAAATAGCAAAGCAAGCAACTAAAGCAACTAAAATGTACCTGAAAAAGTCAAACTTATTAGTAAACAAGTCAACAGTTCAAACCAAAAGAAATGGATAAACAACAGTCAACCATAAACAGAGGTGCCAAGGCACAAAGCCAAACTCATATGAGTCACACCTACAAAACAAGGGTTAGCACAATATATAATCTGGCTCAATCAAATTTGAATGACCTTTGAGGCATTGGTGCTTAACCTGAAACAATAGCTCAATTGTAAGCTTAAAAGACCACTAGGACTAGCCTAGGGTCAAAGATGAAAGAAAAAAGTCAAACAACAAAGAAAAGTCAACCCAATTCATATTCAAACATTTAAGAAGCTATTCTCAATTGGATTCACAATCAAATCATGCATCATGGTCATTTTATACACGAAAGAATGCAAAGCATGGCAATAAGAAGCACAAAAAGGTCAACAGCAAGACTTCATTCAAAAGTCAACCCAAACATTTTCAAAAATCATGAAATAATTCACACTCAATCCTAACATCTAGCATGGTAAGCATGTCAAATTTCATGGCATTTGGATGAGAGGAAGGCAGTCAATAAAAATCATGAAGTCAAACCAAATTCAAGCATGCACAATGAAGGTCAACAAACATGGGTCAACTTCAAAAAATCATATCAAATTGAAAACAGAAGAGAAATGAATGAGATTAACACCAATGCAAAGCTCAAGATGTCTAGTTATCACATATGAAATTTCATGAACATACAATAAGATTTGAGAATTTCACAAAAGATTTGGCAACATGTATCACATAAAGTCAACCATTGACTAGGCAGGGAAGAAAATTCACAATCAAATGGAAAACAGCATGATTAATTTTCCAAGAAAATTCATACACAAACTAGACATGTAAGATATCATTCATGCAAAATTTGAAGTTGTTTGGAGGCCAGGAGACATGTGAACAAAAATCAAGAAAATGCACATCATTGGTGTGACACAAATTGTCACACCCTAGTTCAAAAATTCATAACTAGCAAACCACAAATGATAAATGCACAATCTTTATACCAAAACAAAGATGAATGAGTCTAGTTTCATCACACAAAAAATTCAGGCTCATTGGATACATCATGACAATTTCACAAAAGGAATGGCAAAGGGTGTCAAATGTGCATATATGTCAAGAAAACAATTACCATTTAAAATCCAGCCAATGAAAAATTGATTAAAAAACATAATCAAATACTAGACACATTCATGAACATGATGGAAAAAGAATCAGAATTTTTGGAGTTGAAATGAATTAAAAATGAATTGTTGAAGTTTGATGAATAATTGGATGAAGTATGAACAAGATAGCATGGCATATGGTCAAACAATGGTCAACCGATGGCACAAATGTAATTCTGGGCACCACTAACTTGAACGCTGCGTTTTGGCAAATAGAATGAAATGTTGTGATTGGTGGTTCCTCAATGGAACAGTAAACCCACCAATGAGCTTCGAATTTTCTGGGTTTAAACATAAACCCTAGGGTTTGGCCAACAGCAACATGTCTTGCCCATTCAAGCCAGCATGAAACGAAATCCAACATGACTTCATGAACAAAATATCAACTAACAATCATGCAGCATCAAACCGCCATAACCAAACACAACAAACACAATTCATATGGTTTTTTCTGGACGGCTTAAGATAGCAAAACAGCAGCAGGGTATTCACCATCTTTAAACAAAATTCGACCAAGAACAAAATTACCAGAAACGACAAACAAGCATGGCAATAGCATCAGTAAGCATCAAGCATCATAAATATGGTGTTCATTTCCATTAAAACAACCTAAACAAACCAAATCGAAGGAAAACATATTTGTTCATGAAAGTGAAAGTTCAGATTTCTTGCAACATGGTTAACCAAATCAAATGATATAAAGCTCACAACATTCAGCAAGGCATGGGCTATCAAAAACATCTCATGATTCAGTGAAAGGAGGAGGTCGATTACTTACTTGTTTTTGAAGAAATTCGAGATGCAGTGTTGTTTTGGTGGTTACAGCTCGAAACAAATGGCCTTCATGCTGTGGAATGATGGAATCTTGAAGTTGTTTGGCTCAGCAATGCTTGGAAGTCTTCAAATCTCATTTCACCATTGTTGTGGCTTGAAGAAAACAGAGTAGGAAGATGCAGTTACAGCAAGGGTTTCACACTTGGAATGAGCTTGCAATGATGATGGATGATGAAGAGAACCAAAGAAGGCTCGAGGGTTTGGAGGATTTGACAGAAATTTGCAAGAAGAGTAAAAATGCAAAAGTGAGAGAGTGAGAAATTCTGCTGCGCTGCTGTGATTCTCTAGGGTTTCCAACTTCAGAAAATGAGCTTATATTGGTCTGTTTAAAGTTGGTTTAAGAGATGCTAAGTTGGATTAGCTCAAATGGAGTGATTTGCAAAAGTTGCTAAACTTGCATAAGTGGAAAATGGAGGTGTATGCTTGGTCGAAATGGGCTTGGAAAAGCTGCAAACAGACCATCCAAATGCTGTTTTATGATTTACTTATGCATTGCTGAACTTGTTTTACTCTTTTGATTCCAATTTGCAAAAAATGCCAAGTTTGTATCTTTGGTCAAAATGAGGTATGGTGATGGTATGAACATGATTTAGGGCTCTAGACAAATCACAAATGATGTTTCCAAGCATTTCCAATTGGCCAAAGTGAGAAAAAGTCAAAGAATCAAAAAGTCAAAGTTTGGTCAAACTTGAATTTTAAATGAAATAGGTCCAAAAATGCCATTTTGATTGGCAAGGTTTTGATGAATGAAATTTATATTTTTGGAAAGAGGAGGAAAAATGTGGTTTGTAGGAAAAAACCCCACCAAATTTGGCCTTATGGTTTGAGAGTTATGGCTCTTTGAAGTTCACAAATTTCTGAAACTGAATTGATCATATCTTGACAACCATACATGGGATTTGAGAGTTCTTGGACTTTTTGAAAATGGGAAGACAAGATCTTCAACTTTCATGTTGGGCAAAAATTCATTTGAAGCTTGTATCATGATGTAAGTTTAAGATCAAGAAGTTTCCATTTTTGGCAGTTGAAATTACAGGTCCACTTTCTATTTTGGGAAATTTCTGATTTTACTTCAAATTCTTCCATGATGAGGTTTAACATGATATATGAGGCTTATATAAGCATGAATGAGCTCCTTCAAATCAATTCTATCCATCAAATCCTTGATTAAATCAACAGTTGACCAAGTTTGACTTTTCTAGGGTTTTGGGTGATTGGACCACTTCTGATGAATTCCAAACCCTGATTCCTTGAGACCTTGACTTCAAATGATGTCCCAAGATGTATGAACTCTTTATTATTGATCATGGTGCCCAAATTCTGCAAGAATGGCCACCACCCATTGCTTTGACTGACTGTTGACTGATTTTGACCTAATTGCTGATGATTGCTTCAACTGCAAGCAACAAGGTTAGACTGACAATATTTTTGTACTTTTTGGTTAGTAAACATATGAAAGGCAAAGATATACAAATGCAAAGTATGCTTGGTGATCAAGAAATCAACCCACAAGGCAAACCATCCACTAGGAGGACAGCTAGGGTATGCAATGATCCTTGAGGTCATGATATGAATGATATGGGCCATGAGGGATCTTAGGGCCCAAAATTGGGGTCTTACAGATGCCCCTATTTAAGGTCATTCTAGCCGGAGAAGTGAAGTTTAGAAATCTTCATCTCGACGCGGTAGAATGGACTTAAATAACAGTAATGAGACAAATTTTGGTCCCTAAGAGACCTCATGATGCGAATGTATGCATGCAAAAGATACAAACTCTGTGGGGAATATGATTCACACAGAAGAAAAGACGATCCATCGGGGTAGTACACTCACTAGGAACAGAGACTCTAACAAGACTCTATGGGGATAATAAAAGAAAAAGAAATGTGTGAACAAGACACGACTCCAAATTGGGGAAAAACAAAACTGACACAGCGTGAACAAGACACGACTTTGACTAGGGGATAACAGAAAACAGATTGGAGAACTCACTGGGGAGTGAAGAACTCACACTGGGGAAAAGAATTCCAAAGGAAAATAAATCCATTGGAGAGACACAAGCTGACTCCTGGGGGGAAGCAACAAAAAGTTCCACTGAGGGAAGCAACAAAGAAAATGAGATGTTACCAGGCATAAGGGTAACAAAAATCAGGAAGGGACACCAAGGATACCGGGTTGTAGGTATGTAACAGGTGACCGACCAAAGACGTGAATTGGTGTGTGTTCCAAGACACTCATCATCCTGAAGAGAGCGAAAGCAAACTTGTTTAAGGATGGACAAAAAACGTGAATTGGTGTGTGTTCCAAAACACTCATCATCCGAAAGAAAGCTAGAACAGCAGACTTGTTTAAAGGATGGACAAAAAAAGCGTGAATTGGTGTGTGTTCCAAAACACTCATCACCCTGAAGAAAGCTAGAACAGCAGACTTGTTTAAAGGATGGTCAAAAAACGTGAATTGGTGTGTGTTCCAAAACACTCATCATCCGAAAGAAAGCTAGAACAGCAGACTTGTTTAAAGGATGGACAAAAAACGTGAATTGGTGTGTGTTCCAAAACACTCATCATCCAAAACGCAAACTGGTTAAAGGATGGACATTCGATTCTACAAAGAATACGAACCTTGCTCTGAGGGGAAAACAATCAAAAGATTGACTCAAGAGCGTACGAGATATAATATCCATTACCGTCAGAACGTGGATAGAATACTCAGATGAGACATATTATTCATTACCGGCAGACCGTGAATAATATACTCGAAAGGAAAATTATCCTGAACCGGTTACTGGGTTGTTTATAGGATAAAATCCGAGGACGTGAATTGGTTTTCACTTCCAAAACACTCATCATCCGAAAGGAGGGATTGAAAAAGCAAATCGACTTACAGGATGGACATTCGAATCCACAACGGGAAAACGAATCTTACTCAACTGGGGACACAAACCCAAAGAGTGCATGAGATATAATATCCATTACCGGCAGACCGTGGATAAGAATACTCGCATGAGATATATTATCTATTACCGTCAGAACGTAGATAATAAACTCGCATGGTAAGAAACACCAGAGATACCGGTTACTGGGCATATAATAGGTGATCTACCGAAAACGTGAATTGGATTTCACTTCCAAAACACTCATCATCCGAAACACGAATTGGTTAAAGGATGGATATTCGATTCTACAAAGAATACGAATCTTGCTCAGTTGGGGAAAATCAACAAAGGATTCCAACTAAAGAGCGCATGAGATATATTATTCATTACCGGCAGACCGTGAATAATACACTCGAAAGGAAAAGACACCAGAGATACCGGTTACTGGGTATATAATAGGTGACTAACCAAAAAGAGAGACAATCGATACCAAGCATACGGGTAAACGAAAGACAACTCAAAGGATAAATTGCAAGCATCCGGCAATTATCCGACAACAAAGAAATATTCGACTCCGCAAAGGGAAATAACGAATCTTACTCGACTGGGGAAACACAAAAGGCTTCGACTGAAGAGTGCATGAGATATATTATTCATTACCGGCAGACCGTGAATAATATACTCGCATGGAAGATTATCCACAACCGGTTACTGGGTTAATAAAGGATAAATCAACCGAAAAGAAAGGCATCGGGATACCAAACTAGGTATATAATGATAACCAATCAAAAGGAGCAACAGACATTACCAACAAAAGGGTAAATGAAAGGCGAACTGCTGAGGATAAATTGCAAGCATCCGGCAATTATCGACAGAAGACTAGCTGGGGATGCATTGGTAAACAACCAATGATCTGGGGAACAAATCACTAGCATACGGTGAAAAGACCCACTGGGGATAAAATTGCTAGCATACGGCAATTATCCACAAAAGACTTGCTGAGGATATAAGTGCTGATCTGAGCAACTTATACAGGCAAAGGAAAATCATCATCAAATATTGAATGAAGATAACCACAAAATTAGGGTTTACATCTACCGAATACGGGGTAGAAGACCAACAACTCCGTGTGGGGATAGAATAAATCACAAATCCGCACGGGAAACCAAGATAGGGTTTATAACAAACCACAAACTGCTGAAGAGCAGGAAAATAGGATTTTACAACTACCAGTATACGGGTAGAAAACCAAAACTCTGGCTGGAGAATAAAAGGTGTATAACCACAAATTCTGTCAAGAAAGCCAGGAAAGGTAGGACTTACAACTACCGGTTATGAGGGTAGAGGCCCAAAAACATTCCGCTGGGGAACAACCCACTGGGAAGCACAAGATATTTGACAAATAGCCAATTCGGGAATGATCCGAAAAGACAGACTGAATAAAGACACGTCCTAATGAGGATATAACTCAAATAGGAAAATTCATCCCAATATATGTGTTGGGAGGAAACGGAAGAAACCGTCATCCACGAGGATATATCTCAGTGGGGGACTGCAGAAGGAAAGGACAACATTTTCTGCTTATGGGGTTGACTCTATATGGAGAGATTTATAACACCCGACATCTGCTTGGGGAGATCTGTAAAGAGATCTATATCACCATAGCAGGAGACACGACAAACAAAAGATATATGGCAAGAAATGCGACATGAATATTTGAATGTTTATGAATATGCATGAATATGCGTAATTTATGTTTGATGAATGCTGACAAAACAGACAATTCTAACACAAACAGGTTCAGGGACAAACGCCCGGTATTATACTTCCAGGGGAAAACCAGCTGGAGAGCCAATCTGCGGAGATCTACATGCTGTAAAGCAAAGATCTGCGGGTACTGCTGAAGAAGCAGAGAGTCAGAGATATCAGGAGACGACCCAATCAGGGTACAGAAAGTCACAACGGGCAGAACAGCCACCAAGACAAATCTGTAGGGGAACAAGAGAAATCCCAAAGTATATCTGCAGGGGATCCCAGTGTCAACTGAGAAACAAAAGTGCATGAATAAGCACGAACTGCTGTAGAAGCAAATCCACATAACTCCACTGGGGAACAACCCACTGAGGGAGAATGAAATCATCCAAATAGAATCGAACTGCATAAGCAACTCTACTGGGGAAAGTTGTCGGCTACTCTCTTGGGAAACAGACCACTGAGGGAAGACAGATAAAAACAAGCAGATTCTGCAACAAACCACTCCACTTGGGGAGAATACACAGCAAACTGATCACAACAAGTAGATTCTGCAATAAACCACTCTACTGGGGATCACAGACAGTCAGGAAATTAATCCGTTCACTGGAGGCTAGAGCCATCATCCGACCATATCGGGGGTTGAAAGAGTATTCAACAGGCAAAACTGCCACAACAAACACTCTGCAGACTAAGCTGAGGAAAAGATGGTTGCAATACGGGGATATCAACCCAAATCAACCACTGAGTAGGAAAATAAATCCTGCTCTGCTGAAGAGAAAAAGCACTCTGATGGAGAGATAGCAACAATTCCGCAGACGACTTCGCCGGGGAAAGGGTAAAGTACCGGGTATCAAACCACTGACTTACCGAGTCTTCAAAAAGAAAACGATCATGCTGAGGAAACAGACAGTTCCGCTGGCAACGCTGCATGGGGAAAAAGCGGTAACAACTCCACTTGCAACTCTGGTGGGGATATTAATAACAGCTCTACTCGCGACTCCGAGGGGAGTATCAATCAATCAGTTATACTCATGGCTGCGCTGAGGAGACAAATAAAGTCTGGGGCATACGGCCCACTGGAGAAAGTGACGGGGCACCAAGACGACAAACCATCAACCGCCGAAACTTCTCAAGAAAACACCCATGCTAGGGGAAACTGCTGCTGGAGAAAAACGAAGTCTTCAACAACAAACCACTTGCGACTGTACTGGGGAACAACCCCAACAACAACTCTGTCTGAGGAACAACCTCAACAAAGATCTGAAGAAAGAAGATACCACCAAACCAGGAATATGAACAAATGTCTTACCTGTTGGGAATCATGCCACCCTCGGGAGAGCACTGAGATATTCTTGAATATCCTTTCAATCTTGTGAATGTTCACTTTGTTTAAACAAAAATTTCGAAAACTTTGAATTGTTTAAAACAATTACATTTTATCAATTTAAAGCATGCAAAACATCTGTTGAATTGAAACAAATAAGAGTGCAAATAAATTGGATAAAAAGCTCAAATTGATTTGATAGAATGGTGGTCCGCAAATGGCAAGACTCCATAGATCTGTACAAATTTGAAATCAGTGATATATATTGGAAGAGGGCTACATTGAACATAATGATCCTTTCTCTACCAATTTGAATCTCGATGTATCCGAAGCTTCAGTTGACGACGAATCGAGAATCTTCTGACGAAATGACGACTGGTGAACAGAAAGTCTTGTCAGGATGCAGTTACTTGCCAAATCCCTAATTTTTGCCTAGATTGCCCCAGGGTGAGGTACTCAATCTAGCGGGATGCAAATATATTCTTTTTTTCAAGTCTCTAATTTTTGCTTGAATTACCCTTGCGGGTTCTCCACCGAGACGCTCATTCTTGCCTAAGCCGCCCTTTCGGGTTTTCAACTTAGCGAGCTATTCTGTTTTTTTTCATTCTTTTTTCATTTGCATATACTCTTTTTTTTTTTTTAGGCAAAGTATCTCTTGACTGCATCTGAATTCACAGGACGAGTGAAATCCTCCCCATCCATTGTTGTAAGCATCAAAGCACCGCCTGAAAAGGCTCTCTTAACAACATATGGACCCTCGTAGTTTGGAGTCCACTTGCCCCTGGAATCGGGCGCGAAAGACAAAACTTTCTTGAGCATGAGGTCACCTTCTCGGAACACGCGAGGCTTGACCTTCTTGTCAAATGCTTTCTTCATTCTCTGCTGATATAACTGACCATGACACATGGCAGTTAAACGCTTCTCTTCAATCAAATTCAACTGGTCATAACGACTCTGAATCCATTCAGCATCAGTCAACTAGGGACTTGAGGGTATACTTTTCTTTTTTCTTTGGAAAAATTTTGAAAAAAAGTTTTCCTGATTTTTTTGATTTTTCATCTTTTTCACCCTCCTTTTTATTTTTTTTTTTTTTTTTTTTTACAATGCCCCAGTTTAACTGTTTTGCTGATTCTCATGATACAGCTGAATGAGCTTCTTTTGTGCTCAAGAAGGCGGGTAATCTCGTCAGGAATCCCCTTCAACATCATCTTCCTCTGCCTCGGATACAAGGACTTCAAGATTGGGAGATGGCGTTGGATCACTATGTTCAATGGGTTTAGAAATCCCTGCATAATGATTCTGGATAATGAAAAGCTTTTGAATTTTAAACAAACAAATCATTTATGCAGATGAAAAATGTTGTTTTTGTTTTTCAGGGTTTTTTGTGATCACTGATTTCATGCAAAAGCAAAAAGTGAAAACAAATGGAAAAACAAATGTTTGACAATGCATTAATTGAATGAAAACATCATTGTATTAAATGCTGCCAACAATGTCATCACTTCTCCTTTTGGCATGGGAGAAGGGTTTTAAGCAAAATGAACAAATCACGCTGACTTATGAATGACCGTAGGAACATCCACAGCGACCCAATTGTGGCAGACACCACCAGGAATGATGAAATTGTTCAGCTCTTCTGCGTCCTCTTCAATGATAGCAGCAGCTTCTTCTTCAGGTTGATCGGCATGGATGAATCCTCCACTTGAGAACAATCCTTGCTCATTAAGTGCCCCAGAACAGTAGCCAATGCCAGCCCGGGATCGGTTATCCAGGAATAAATCCATCAACAGGAATAAATCCATCAACAGGAATAAATCCATCAACAGGAATAAATCCATTAAAAGCACTTGGTCTGGCAAATCCTCCTCGAGTTCACAATTCTCTTGCTCAGGATGATCCATCAATCTGGCAGAATCGACTCTGGTATAATACCGGCAAAGTGCGTCTTCAAAATAAATGAAGATCGCAAGGTCAGACCACGGGACGGGAGACCGGACCAAAACACCTGCTTATGCAAATGATGCATGAAGTGTTTATGCATATGCTTGTTTTTTACATCAAAGGAACCCGAGGGTTTTATTTGCAAACTTTGAAATATTTAAGCATTTTGATCATACATGAGAATATCTCATCAGATAGATCAGGTGAAAAAATTTTCCCGGTTTTTTCATGTTTTGAAATTTTTTGCAAATAAACTCCTTTGAGTTCCTTGAAAATTTTCTCTTTTGATGACATGAATGCGGATGAATGCGTGAATGTATGAATGCAACAAACACACAAGGATCAAGCATCAAACAAAGCACACCAAACAAAGGTCGTGGGAAAGCTCTATGTATCCCTAATATCAATCATCCATTTTGGTGGATTTAGGTTTTCACCTTATCGACACCCAAGTTCCATTGATATTAACGGTACATGAACCGGTTCAGACATTCTTAATATCAACCAGCCGCTTTGGTGGATTTTAGGTTTTACACCTGATCCGGGATCCATTGATATTAACAATGTTTGAACGACTCAACCACGAATCACGGGTTTGTTGAGAGTCACGAGCATGGAGTCTCGGTTAAGGACCACCCAAAGGGAGTGTACTAGGGTTTAAACCTGCCAGACATGTTCTATCAGAGGTTCCCATAATCATCGTTCCATCTTTCGAATATTTTCGGAGGAACGAATACTCGTATTCCAAGAATATTCTCAAGAGAAACTCTTATGAGTGTAGTATCGCGTAACAATCGTATCAGAACTGACATCTGAACGACCTCCGCACTACGGTCCTAAAAAATAGGCCAAGATGGGTTTGGTAAACTAAGGTCCTTGGCTTCTGCGGAACATGATTGAAAGAATAATGCCTAACCACAAATAACTTGTGTGACATTATTAGTCCAACATGACCTCCACCAAGTGAATGGACTCGCAAGTCAACTGGCTAAGGAATACTCCACACCAATCGACAAGACTATGCCATTCTCCTATCCTAGAGAGCACTCGAGTTCGGGTATAGAACTCATCTCACAGATCACCAAAGCAAACAGCAAATGTATATCAAGCAATTCACACATTACAATCAATACAGTGATCCCAAATTGTACAAAAATATGTCAAATGACAAATAATAATATATCACAACAAGGGTGAAAAGTAGGCAATACCAACCAGAGATTCTGGGTTCGATCCCCAGCAGAGTCGCCACTTTTCTGTAGCGGTGCATTCGTCGCTATATGATCTATCGATTAAATCATAAGCTAAGAGATACATTGAAATTTCGAGTCGCCACCGCACTTTTATTTATCCAAAGGATTGGCTAAAAAGCGAACAAAAGCCTAAGAAGTTTTACACGTAGAAAACTAATAAAAAGATCAGAGATTCTGGGTAAGGGGTAAATTACGCAATGGGAAGGTGTTAGGCACCCACTACGTCCTAGGTACTCCTAGGGAGCCCTTTTCACACTTGTTATGCTAAATTGATATTTGTTATGACATAAAGATTGTGCAAACATGATTGGGATGATGAGAAAAGAATGTACAAATTTTATTATTGGGTTATTGGGTTTGAACGGATGAACCCGCTGCCTACGTACCTTCCATCAAAGGTAAGGATCAAAACGCCGTAGTTCGGCTAAAAGATTTCCAAAAGTTGGTGGATTCAATTTTAAACACAAGCACTGAGGCTTTTCATTATCAATGGGAGAAAACTCGACCAAAAACAACATCCACCATGCGAGGATAGCTTCGACGTACTAGAGGGGTTAGCCCTGTTTGAAGTACGGAAGTCTTACTGTCGACTCACTAAGGATAGGCAAGATTTACATCAACCACAAAGATAATTGAAACCTATGGCTAATGTGAAAAGATTAATGGACAAAGCCAAAACAAGTGAATGAGTGGAGTTAATTGATTATGATTGTGAAAATGAAGTCAAAGTATGATTAAGATTGATTCAGAGAAGTATTATGAAAATGAGTTTGAAAAAAAAAGTCAAGGACTTGGGGTCCAGGTTTTTAGTTAGAAAACATGAAGATGTTTGCACAACACTTATGTCAAGTTTGAAAGATAAAGTGTGAAAAGGTTTAGGACATAATGAATGATGAATGGATGAGGATGGATTGTAAAACTTCTTAGAAGGTTCACTTCTTGAAATCATATGGGAGATGATTCAAGTGTGTCCTTTGGAATAGCAATGGATAATAATAAACAAACGAAGCAAAGAAAGAAAAGCGGATACCGGATGCCAATCACTGGTCTTATACCAATCTCCTAAAACAAAATGGGATATCAGATGCCACTCAATGGTCTTACACTAATCTCCACAGGCAAAGAAATAAAAAGCGGATACCGGATACCAATAGATGGATTTACACCAGTCTCCTAAAACAGAATAGGATATCAGAAGCCACTCAATGGTCTTATACTAATCTCCTCAAAAGAAAAACAAAGATGAGAAATGGAAGTTAACTGCCAATCTGTCTGGACTTAGGTTAACGCCACAGATGCTCATAGGAAATCCAATGCCACGTTACAGGGACTTACAATGGATCCTCACATACAAGAACAATGCAACATGAGATGATGAGAAAGCAAATGCCAACTCGCAGGGACTTACAGTTGCAATTTCTCATATAATCAAACAAAACAGATTATGATCACAGGAAAAACAGATGCCAACTTGCAGGGACTTATAACTGTATCCTCACATACAACGAGAAAAGCAAAACATGGATGTCAGATGCCAATCTGTCTGGGCTTACTCTAACATCCACAGTATGATCCTAGGAAAACAAATGCCAACTTGCAGGGACTTACAGTTGTATCCTCACATGCAAACAAACAAAGCAATGAGCAGAGATAAGATAAGTGGCCAAGGTGATGGTCTTATACTCACTTCCATGTCACAGGAGCAATGGCCAAGAGAAATGGACTTACAATTGTCCTCAATGGGTAAACAACAATGATAGCATCACAAAAGCAAATGAGATGATCATGCGTTAATGGCAATTGATGATGATGATAAATGCATAACGTACAAGCAAAGCAAGTGCATATGAAGCAATCAGTCAATCAATGAATATCAAACAGCACACTCTATAGCCAAACAAGAAGGGGCTCACACAAGAGGGTTTGACTTTGAAAGTCCACTGTAATAGGTAAATGTCGCTCTTAACCTTGCCATTGAGAGGCTAAGGTGAAGCAGATGAAAAGGAGATGAGGGGTGTGCCTCATTGCTTCTATCCCTGATCAGGGAGAGCACATAAGAAAGTGTGGGAGTTCAGAAAGTAGGAACTCTCTCCACATTATTGACTCGATTAGATCTTGGGTATTTATCTCAATGCTTCAACCAGGTACTGGGAGCAAAGAGAGGACACACTGAATAGTGGGGGATAGATTACTTATCCCTACCTTCCACCAATTGCCTTACTTGAAGGACTTTTCCTGCTTGGGACAATTTTAAACACACACAGGCATTGCCTCTTAAGGAGGACTTCAGACAGTTTGCCCGGTCAAATAACAGACCGGGTCTCTAGACTACATGAAGAAGAAGTAATTATACCTCAAAAGCAATTGCTAAATAGCAAAGCAAGCAACTAAAGCAACTAAAATGTACCTGAAAAAGTCAAACTTATTAGTAAACAAGTCAACAGTTCAAACCAAAAGAAATGGATAAACAACAGTCAACCATAAACAGAGGTGCCAAGGCACAAAGCCAAACTCATATGAGTCACACCTACAAAACAAGGGTTAGCACAATATATAATCTGGCTCAATCAAATTTGAATGACCTTTGAGGCATTGGTGCTTAACCTGAAACAATAGCTCAATTGTAAGCTTAAAAGACCACTAGGACTAGCCTAGGGTCAAAGATGAAAGAAAAAAGTCAAACAACAAAGAAAAGTCAACCCAATTCATATTCAAACATTTAAGAAGCTATTCTCAATTGGATTCACAATCAAATCATGCATCATGGTCATTTTATACACGAAAGAATGCAAAGCATGGCAATAAGAAGCACAAAAAGGTCAACAGCAAGACTTCATTCAAAGTCAACCCAAACATTTTCAAAAATCATGAAATAATTCACACTCAATCCTAACATCTAGCATGGTAAGCATGTCAAATTTCATGGCATTTGGATGAGAGGAAGGCAGTCAATAAAAATCATGAAGTCAAACCAAATTCAAGCATGCACAATGAAGGTCAACAAACATGGGTCAACTTCAAAAAATCATATCAAATTGAAAACAGAAGAGAAATGAATGAGATTAACACCAATGCAAAGCTCAAGATGTCTAGTTATCACATATGAAATTTCATGAACATACAATAAGATTTGAGAATTTCACAAAAGATTTGGCAACATGTATCACATAAAGTCAACCATTGACTAGGCAGGGAAGAAAATTCACAATCAAATGGAAAACAGCATGATTAATTCCAAGAAAATTCATACACAAACTAGACATGTAAGATATCATTCATGCAAAATTTGAAGTTGTTTGGAGGCCAGGAGACATGTGAACAAAAATCAAGAAAATGCACATTATAGGTGTGACACAAATTGTCACACCCTAGTTCAAAAATTCATAACTAGCAAACCACAAATGATAAATGCACAATCTTTATACCAAAACAAAGATGAATGAGTCTAGTTTCATCACAAAAAAAATTCAGGCTCATTGGATACATCATGACAATTTCACAAAAGGAATGGCAAAGGGTGTCAAATGTGCATATATGTCAAGAAAACAATTACCATTTAAAATCCAGCCAATGAAAAATTGATTAAAAAACATAATCAAATACTAGACACATTCATGAACATGATGGAAAAAGAATCAGAATTTTTGGAGTTGAAATGAATTAAAAATGAATTGTTGAAGTTTGATGAATAATTGGATGAAGTATGAACAAGATAGCATGGCATATGGTCAAACAATGGTCAACCGATGGCACAAATGTAATTCTGGGCACCACTAACTTGAACGCTGCGTTTTGGCAAACAGAATGAAATGTTGTGATTGGTGGTTCCTCAATGGAACAGTAAACCCACCAATGAGCTTCGAATTTTCTGGGTTTAAACATAAACCCTAGGGTTTGGCCAACAGCAACATGTCTTGCCCATTCAAGCCAGCATGAAACGAAATCCAACATGACTTCATGAACAAAATATCAACTAACAATCATGCAGCATCAAACCGCCATAACCAAACACAACAAACACAATTCATATGGTTTTTTCTGGACGGCTTAAGATAGCAAAACAGCAGCAGGGTATTCACCATCTTTAAACAAAATTCGACCAAGAACAAAATTACCAGAAACGACAAACAAGCATGGCAATAGCATCAGTAAGCATCAAGCATCATAAATATGGTGTTCATTTCCATTAAAACAACCTAAACAAACCAAATCGAAGGAAAACATATTTGTTCATGAAAGTGAAAGTTCAGATTTCTTGCAACATGGTTAACCAAATCAAATGATATAAAGCTCACAACATTCAGCAAGGCAAGGGCTATCAAAAACATCTCATGATTCAGTGAAAGGAGGAGGTCGATTACTTACTTGTTTTTGAAGAGAGTGAGAAATTTGCAAGAAGAGTAAAAATGCAAAAGTGAGAGAGTGAGAAATTCTGCTGCGCTGCTGTGATTCTCTAGGGTTTCCAACTTCAGAAAATGAGCTTATATTGGTCTGTTTAAAGTTGGTTTAAGAGATGCTAAGTTGGATTAGCTCAAATGGAGTGATTTGCAAAAGTTGCTAAACTTGCATAAGTGGAAAATGGAGGTGTATGCTTGGTCGAAATGGGCTTGGAAAAGCTGCAAACAGACCATCCAAATGCTGTTTTATGATTTACTTATGCATTGCTGAACTTGTTTTACTCTTTTGATTCCAATTTGCAAAAAATGCCAAGTTTGTATCTTTGGTCAAAATGAGGTATGGTGATGGTATGAACATTATTTAGGGCTCTAGACAAATCACAAATGATGTTTCCAAGCATTTCCAATTGGCCAAAGTGAGAAAAAGTCAAAGAATCAAAAGTCAAAGTTTGGTCAAACTTGAATTTTAAATGAAATAGGTCCAAAAATGCCATTTTGATTGGCAAGGTTTTGATGAATGAAATTTATATTTTTGGAAAGAGGAGGAAAAATGTGGTTTGTAGGAAAAAACCCCACCAAATTTGGCCTTATGGTTTGAGAGTTATGGCTCTTTGAAGTTCACAAATTTCTGAAACTGAATTGATCATATCTTGACAACCATACATGGGATTTGAGAGTTCTTGGACTTTTTGAAAATGGGAAGACAAGATCTTCAACTTTCATGTTGGGCAAAAATTCATTTGAAGCTTGTATCATGATGTAAGTTTAAGATCAAGAAGTTTCCATTTTTGGCAGTTGAAATTACAGGTCCACTTTCTATTTTGGGAAATTTCTGATTTTACTTCAAATTCTTCCATGATGAGGTTTAACATGATATATGAGGCTTATATAAGCATGAATGAGCTCCTTCAAATCAATTCTATCCATCAAATCCTTGATTAAATCAACAGTTGACCAAGTTTGACTTTTCTAGGGTTTTGGGTGATTGGACCACTTCTGATGAATTCCAAACCCTGATTCCTTGAGACCTTGACTTCAAATGATGTCCCAAGATGTATGAACTCTTGATTATTGATCATGGTGCCCAAATTCTGCAAGAATGGCCACCACCCATTGCTTTGACTGACTGTTGACTGATTTTGACCTAATTGCTGATGATTGCTTCAACTGCAAGCAACAAGGTTAGACTGACAATATTTTTGTACTTTTTGGTTAGTAAACATATGAAAGGCAAAGATATACAAATGCAAAGTATGCTTGGTGATCAAGAAATCAACCCACAAGGCAAACCACCCACTAGGAGGACAGCTAGGGTATGCAATGATCCTTGAGGTCATGATATGAATGATATGGGCCATGAGGGATCTTAGGGCCCAAAATTGGGGTCTTACAGGTATGGACACGTCAGAGCTGAATGTCCTACTTACCTCAAATTGCAAAATAAGGGGCTAGCTATCACATGGTCTGAAGGAGATTCTGAAAGTGAGTCTGAAGGAGAATCTGCCAAACATGTTACTGCACTAACCAGTGTGTGTGTCTCTGAAGATGACACAAGTGCAGATGAGCTGACATTTGATGAACTTGCTGCAGCATATAAGAAGCTGTGTACCACCAGTGCAGAAGTGCGTGCACAAGGAGAAAAGCAGAAGAAACTCATCAAGGATCTGGAAGATGAGAGACAGAAGCAACTGTCTGCCATAGAGGGGCTAAATGATGAGATAGCCCTGCTGACCTCCAAGCTGAACCAGATGACCAAATCCATCAGAATGATGAATAAGGGAACTGACACCTTGGAAGAAATTCTAAAGGTGAGACAGCAGTCTGGAACCAAATCTGGGCTAGGATTTGGAAAAAGAGCTGAACACAAACGCCCAAAGGCTAGAGTTCAGAAGTTCAAGCAGATGTCAAAGCCAATGTCTCAACATCGAGGAGCTAGGATGAATGATCATCAGAAGAGGAAATACCAGAATTGGAGGTGTCACCACTGTGCCAGGCTTGGACATATAAAAGCCTTCTGCTACTGGATTCATGGTTTCCCTAACAGAGCCTCACATGTCAGACCTAAGCATAAAACACGTAAGCGATGTGTTCCCATTAAGAAGTAACAATGGTATGCTAGGATAGCACACACTGACCTAAGGGCTTCTTCCAGAGAAGACTGGTACTTTGACAGTGGATGCTCAAGACATATGACTGGTATGGAAAATCTACTGGTAGATATTCAACCTCACACTACCAGCTATGTGACTTTTGGTGATGGTGCCAAAGGAAAAATAAGAGGTGTGGGCAAACTGGACTGTTCTGGAGTGCCAAAACTGAACAATGTGCTGTTAGTAAGAGGACTAACTGCAAACCTCATCAGCATAAGTCAGCTGTGTGATCAAGGTTTTCATGTTCAGTTTACTAAGGAGCTGTGCATTGTAACAAATGGTGACAATCAGGAAGTTATGAGAGGAACCAGGTCCAAAGACAACTGCTACCTGTGGGAACCTGATCTCTCTAACTTTTCCACAACATGCTCCTCAGCCAAGGAAGAACAGGAGGTGAAGCTGTGGCATAGAAGACTTGGACATCTCCACTTACGGGGAATGAAGAAGATCATATCCAAGGAAGCAGTCAGAGGAATACCAAAGCTTCTGATTGATGAAGGAAGAGTCTGTGGAGAATGCCAAGTGGGCAAGCAAACCAAGATGTCACACCCGAAGCTGGGACATTCCACAACCTCCAGATTTCTGGAACTGTTGCACATGGACCTAATGGGACCTATGCAGGTTGAAAGTCTTGGTGGGAAGAAGTATGCTTACGTGGTGGTTGATGACCATTCCAGATACACATGGATAAGCTTCATCAGAGAGAAGTCAGATACATTTAATGTCTTCAAAGATCTGTGCATAAGACTTCAAAGGGAAAAGGACAGTTGTGTGGTCCGGATTAGAAGTGATCATGGTACTGAATTCAAGAATTCCAAGTTTGATGAGTTTTGCTCATCTGAAGGAATAAGCCATGAGTTCTCCTCCCCTATAACTCCTCAGCAGAATGGAATAGTTGAAAGAAAAAATAGAACTATTCAAGAATCTGCCAGAGCAATGATTCATGCAAAGAAGCTCCCCATGCACTTTTGGGCTGAAGCAATGAATACCGCGTGCTATGTTCACAACAGAGTCACCTTGAGAAAAGGAACCTCCTCCACTCTGTATGAAATATGGAAGGGCAGAAAACCCACTGTGAAGTACTTTCATATTTTTGGAAGTAAATGCTACATTCTCACAGATCGTGAACAGAGAAGGAAGCTAGATCCCAAAAGTGATGAAGGCGTATTTCTGGGATACTCCACTAACAGCAGAGCCTACAGAGTGTTCAACTACAGGACCAATGTCCTGATGGAGTCCATAAATGTCATTGTGGATGATAAAGAGGAAGGAACCGATGTCATGGAGGATGTTGAAACATTCCTTGACAGTCCAACTGACAGTCCAGTCAAGCCTGAAGAAGTACAGGAACCTTCTCCTGAATGTGAAGTAGAAGCACCCACCAAAGTGCCATCTATCAGAATTCAGAAAGACCACCCTAAGGATCTTATCATAGGGGATCCCACCAGTGGTGTAACTACCAGGTCAAGAGGAATAAACTCAAATTCCTGCTTTGTTTCCAAGGTTGAACCAAAGAATGTGAAAGAAGCCCTGACTGATGAATACTGGATCATTGCCATGCAAGAGGAACTCGAGCAGTTCACAAGGCATGAAGTATGGGAGCTGGTTCCAAGACCTGAAGGGTCCAACATCATTGGTACCAAGTGGATCTACAAAAACAAATCTGATGAGAAAGGAGTAATTACTAGAAATAAAGCAAGACTAGTAGCTCAAGGATACACTCAAGTTGAAGGAGTAGACTTTGATGAGACATTTGCTCCTGTGGCTAGACTTGAGTCCATCAGATTGCTGTTGGGGGTAGCATGTATCCTGAAGTTTAAGCTATTCCAAATGGATGTGAAGAGTGCATTCTTGAATGGCTACCTGAATGAAGAAGTCTATGTGGAACAACCCAAAGGGTTCTGTGATCCTAACCAACCTGAGCATGTATACAAGTTGAAGAAAGCCTTGTACGGGTTGAAGCAAGCACCCAGAGCTTGGTATGAAAGGTTAACCGAATTTCTGACCACAAATGGATACAAAAAGGGTGGCATAGACAAAACCTTGTTTGTGAAGGATGAAGAAGGCAAAATCATGATAGCTCAAATCTATGTTGATGATATAGTCTTTGGTGGAATGTCAGAACAAATGGTTAACAAATTTGTTCACCAGATGCAGTCTGAGTTTGAAATGAGTCTAGTGGGAGAACTGACCTATTTCCTTGGAATGCAAGTAAACCAAATGGAGGACTCTATGTTTCTCTCCCAAAGCAAGTATGCCAAGAACATAGTTAAGAAGTTTGGTATGGATAATGCCAGGCACAAGAGGACTCCTGCTCCTACTCATCTGAAGTTAACCAAAGATGATGGAGGACCTAGTGTCGATCAATGCCTGTACAGAAGCATGATAGGTAGTCTGCTGTATCTAACTGCAAGTAGACCTGACATTTCTTATGCAGTTGGAGTATGTGCCAGATACCAAGCAGAGCCCAAGGTGAGCCACTTGAATCAAGTCAAAAGGATTCTCAAGTACATCAATGGGACGTGTGACTATGGGATGTTGTATTCACATGGGTCTGAGCCTGTCCTATCTGGGTACTGTGATGCTGATTGGGCTGGAAGTGCTGATGACAGAAAAATCACATCAGGTGGATGTTTCTTCTTAGGAGAAAACCTCATATCGTGGTTCAGCAAGAAGCAGAATTGTGTCTCTCTGTCCACTGCAGAGGCTGAATACATAGCTGCAGGAAGCAGTTGCTCCCAACTGGTCTGGATGAAACAGATGCTCACTGAGTACAATGTCTCTCAAAATGTCATGACATTGTTCTGTGATAATCTCAGTGCCATCAATATCTCCAAGAATCCCATCCAACACAGCAGGACCAAACATATTGACATTAGGCACCACTTCATCAGAGATCTGGTGGAAGACAAGGTGATCACTTTGGAACATGTAGCCACGGATCTTCAACTGGCTGACATATTTACAAAGGCTCTGGATGCTACTCAGTTTGAAAACTTAAGGAGCAAACTGGGAATATGTCTCTCTGAGACCTTATAGCAATCACTGATGTTTGGGATAAATTGTTCAATATCTCTGCCTATTAAACAATTTGTACTAGGCTATGATGGGTCAACAGATCATAGCTATGCTGCTTACAACAAGTGTGGATACAAGAGGGTAAGGAGACACCCTACAGAGAGAAGGCCACTGTACCTGCAGGAGTTCAAGGATGTTGTTCATGCAGGAGTGGTTCTGGATGTCAGAAACAAAATCATGGCATCTGATATGGTGGTACCTACTATAAAGCAAAAGTGCGTGATTACTTGATCGAAGCTGTGAAGCAAGATCAAGTGGATGTGAACTTGGTTGAAACTGTGAAGTAAAACCAAGTCTGGAAATCTGTCAGTGTGCTCTGGCTATGTTACTGGCTTTGGCAACATTTTTGACAAAAAGGGGGAGTAATAACCACCAATACCCCTGACAAACAGAGTGGGTCTCTACAACAGACTCTCATGATAGATCTGAAGATTCCCCCCTGCAGCTGATGTTGAAGTTTAGGTGCAACTTCTAATATGTGTGGGCTGCTATGTGAAGTTTTTATTTAACTTCCATGTGTGTGAGTGTGCTGCCACTCTGAGTGTATTAGCTAGTATTATTCCGCTGCTATGAACTCTGTTATGGGGATCAAAGTGTTTTAGCCAAAAATTTGCCAAAGGGGGAGTTTGTAGGTGTTTAATTGGCTGCATTATATGGTAAAACACTAATGTCTTGACTGATGTCATGACATGTATATGTGACTACATTGTAGTTACTGCAGGACTAGCTAACACAGGATTATTGAATGCTGTGACATTCATACCTGTCAACAGATACTAAGGAACAGAAGTTCTGTTAGAACTTAATATTCATTTGCAGTCTGGTTATCAAGGAAGAACCAGACCTGGCATAAGGCCTACTGACTGAATGTCAAACTGGATGTTGTGACATTCATCATTGACAGCAGCTACTGAAGATTAGGCAGAGTGGTGTTCTGCTATACTTCAGCATAAAACTTAGTTTGTTCTTCAAGAGATTAACAGAACTAACTTAAGGCCAAATGTATAAATGTTAAGTTGGACACTTTGACATTTATTAATGTAAGCTGTTACTGTAGTACGGTCATTTTGATCATGTACAGGTCAGCAAAATTGTACAGTCTGTTTTCTGGAAAAACAGACTCAGCATATGGACCTTGATGTCAAGCTGAATGTCGTGACATTCGTGCCTGACAGCATATGCTAAATTGTAGGTTGTTCAGTTTTCTGTTTCAGCTTTTTCTCAGGCTATTCTTTAGGGATTCAACAGCTGAGAGAAAATCCAGGAAATCAACAACCAAGCTACATTCAATGAACCTAACAAATAGCCTATTTGTTAGCAACCTAAATGTTGAATTTGAGGAAACTTGTGTGACCTAAAATTCAGGAAAATACAGGTGCAAAAGCCCAGGTGCTGCAATATAAAAAGGAAGGCATTCCTTCATTCAGTTTCGGGGATTTTGAGGCGTGAAGATTTAGTGTGTCCATCATACTTCACTGCTGTATTTTGTGAGTCTTGTATTAGATGTATCTTGTAAGCCAAGCCATTATCAAGTAGATGATTGCTTTGGCATAGGGTGTTCATTGAGTTGTAAGTGTTGTGTCACTCAAAGCTTTTAAGCGTGAGTGCTGTGTATCTTGATTTAAGCTGTGAAGCATAATCAAGAGTTGTTTTTGAAGTGTGACTTCAAAGTGTCTTTAATATCACTGAGGTGATTGAGGGGGAGTGAGTAGGAACTCTGATCTTAGGTTAAGATTGAAATTGCATTGGGTAGGGATTAAGTGATAAGTTGTAAACGGGTGAGTTTAGCTTTGAATTGATACTACTAATAGTGGATTTCCTCCCTGGCTTGGTAGCCCCCAGATGTAGGTCATGTTGGACTGAACTGGGTGAACAATTACTTGTGTTATTTACTGCACTTACTGTTAAGTTCTGCATAATCCCTGTCTGTGCAGAATTGGATGTCATAACAACCAGTGTGACATCCAAAGTTTGATAACTAGAATTTCAAAAGGCCTAAAAATGGTTTGAATGAGTTAGTTCTTTTTGGATTTTTTGAAAGTGTAGGTCAAATATAATTAAGTTTATTTAGAAGTTTGATTAAGAAAAGAAGTTTAAAAATGCAATGGCATAAGGCAAAAGTTTCTAGTTTGCAAAGTGGTCAAAGTTTAGAAATTAACAAGTTCACGCAAAGAAGTTTTTTTTTTAAAAAAAGGAGGGAGATATTTTGAAATTAAAGAAGTGGGGCGGAGATGAAGAGACTAATCCTATGCACAAAATTAAAAGTTAAGAGTTGAAAAGATCTGACCAATGGGTAGAAATCCAATAGACAAGAATGTCTTATAGAAATCCCAAATTCCCTTGGACATTAGAATCAAGCGACAAACAATGCATACAATATTATCTTGAAGAGCAATGCATTAAATAAAGATAACCCCATCCAAGCCATAGCTACTCCATGATGTCTTTCAAATTTTCCCATGTAGCAGATGAATTCCACAAGTCACAGGTTCAAAATAACAGCTTCACAATGACCATGTTGCAGATGAACTCAAAGGGATCTTTAAAGATGTATCAGATGAAGTTTCAAATTGCAAGCACTTGGTTACATGAAGGTTAGCATTCACCAAGTCCTTTAGAATAGGAATGTTGCCTAAATTCTAAGTCCTTTTGTCCAAGATCAAGCCAACAGTCCACAGAAAAGTTTTTTTTATGGTTTTTTGTTGTTATTATGTACATTGATAGTCAAAGACCACACAAACAAACAAAATATACACAAGCAAGATATATCACACAATATGGACCAAGTGGACAAAATAAAAAGGCATTAATATAAACAATTAGAGTGGTATGAATAATGGCAAATGAATATAGACTTGAAATTAAATGGCATTAAAGTAAAAGGCTTAAAATTAAATATTAGTTGTTAATGAGTCAGAAGTTAGTATTGTTTTGCTTTTGTTTTTCATTTTAAGTCATCCTTTGGAGAACACTCAACCCACTTATCACAAGCATGGATCCTTGAGCCAAGACATCTTCCAAAGGAAGGAAAAAAGGCCAAGTTTCCACACAATACCATGAAAGTGGGGAGACTTACAATCTCACTAACTAGAATGTTATGCCTTTTTGTGCCAAAAATTTAGCGCTATGTTAAGCAATCATAATTGGACTTAAGTAGAAGTCACAACTATTTGAGGTCGGGCAACAGAATTTTGGTGGTAACGCATGTTAGAGACATAGTATAATGGACTATGGTCATGAAACATACCACACATAAAAAGAATATGCAAAAGAGGTGGCCTAATCTCATCCATACTTATGTTAATTTTGGAATCAACTAGCCTTAGGATTTAGAGACATCATAGGCCAAATGAAATGGATGCATAAAGAAGGGGAATTAGATGAAGAGGGAGGGGAATAGATCAAAACTCAAATTGATCAAAGGAGGAATTTTACCAAATTAATATCATTCATTCATTTTGGGAGATGGAATATACATTCCATCAATCCCCTAAATCCAATGATATTAACCTAGCAAAGTCAAATCAACCTTGACCAAGACCCAACAACACAAGTCAAACTTACACAAACCATCACAATAGGTCAACACAATTATTTGGCATTTATTCAATTTAAAAATACTAAAATAATTCATTGAAATTAAATATGGTTTGTCAAATTCCTAAAACCTCATCAAAACACCAAGGAAATGGTCATGACATTTATCATAGGTCAAACAAGGTCAAAGGACCTTGGAGAAAAAATTTCAAAATTTTTAAAGACTTAAAAGTATTTTTAAACAATTAAAAATAATCACAAACTCAATTAAATCATGAAAAATATTAATAATGATCAAAAAAATAATTTAAATTCAAAATATGAAAGAGAAAATTATTTGAAAATATTTGGCGATACTCTCATATTTTTTGGATCAATATTAAAATTAATATGAATTAATGAAAATCAAATGAGTTAAAACCAAAACCATAAAATCAAAAAAATGTGAGCCACTTGATCTCCCTCATTAATTGAGGTGGCAGATCAACTGGACACAAACGCGCGTTCCATGATGAAACTCAGTCAGCGCGCCACATGAGTGGTAATCAAAATCAACGCCTAAGATTACAACAATTTGAATGTATCCTGTGGCTGGGACACGTGACAACACACCACCGGAGCCAGAACTCCGGTCTTCTTCTCCGGTGGACCTCACCGGACTGGCCCACCCTCAACCATCACCAAAATAAAAAAGGAGGATATGATCTGAAAGAAAAAATGGCGTAGAGCACGAATCTGACCTCAATTTCAACTAACTTCAAATATATAAAAAGATATTAGGAGTTGAATTTTGAGGTGTGACAACTGAGTTGCTTCGATTTGACCTCAAAGCAACTCAATCTTCTTGCCTACATTGGTAGAACTTCAAACAACCAAAGATCCAAGAGAATTGATGAGAATTGAGTGAGAATCGAAGAGATGAAGTTTTCTGAAATTTACCTTCAATGCTGTGCAGAAATGGATCTTGCTTGCTTCAACCTTGATCTGATCACGCTTGAGAAGCTTGCAGAAGAGGTTTGGCAATGGTACAAAGCTTTGGATCCTGGAGTTTCTGAATCTCCAAACAATGAGATTCAAACTCAATTTTCAAGTTGAAAATTCTCAGGTTTTCCTTTAAATTATGAGGGTTTCAATTGGGGGCAAAAGCTGGCGCGCAGGGTGTATTTGAATTGAGCTCCAAAAGTCTGTATTTATAGCAATTGGAACTGATATTTGCAGACTTGAAAAATTATTAAATTTGGACATTTCATGCACAAGCTTGCATGGGCGTGTACATGCCCATAAAGCAATCCAATTTGATCCATGTACAATCATTATGAAGTTCAAATGAGGCTTGGATGTCAAGGCAATGTGAAATGTGATTTTTGGCATTTGATTTCTTCAAATCATGCAGACCTGTTAAAGCCATGTGCAGCCCTAGCAAATCTCATCCAAAATGCATGAACTTGGGTTCTTTGGAAAGCTTAGATCAAGGGGGACAAGTTTGATGTTTAACACTTTTTCAGTTGGAGCTTGGTTCATGGTGAATTTTGAGGTGGAAGTTTGGAAGTTTCAACATGTTGAAATTTTTTCTAAGTGTCAAGCTATATATCTCAATATTCCACCTTGCTTAACTTTTTATATGAGCTTCAAATGAGAAAAGTGTCTTCATCAAAGTTGTATCTATTTCGAAGATATTAAAAATGGTCACCAATTTCATGTCATTTGGATTTAGAATGATAGAGTTATGCATTTTTGAAGTTCGGAAAAGTCACTTGTTCAATGGTATAAGTCAAATATGACCTATAATGTATCCTCATATTGTAGCGGTGTATTCGTCGCTATATGATCTATTGGTTAAATCATAAGCTAAGAGATACAATGAAAAATTTCGAGTCGCCACCGCACTTTTATTTATCCAAAGGACTGGCTAAAAAGCGAACAAAAGCCTAAGAAGTTTTACACGTAGAAAACTAATAAAAAGATCAGAGATTCTGGGTAAGGGGTAAATTACGCAATGGGAAGGTGTTAGGCACCCACTACGTCCTAGGTACTCCTAGGGAGCCCTTTTCACACTTGTTGTAAAAATTATTATTTGTTATGACAAAAATATTGTGCAAACATGATTGGGATGGTGAGAAAAGAATATACAATTTTATTATTATTGGGTTCGAACGGGTGAACCCGTTGCCTACGTACCTTCCATCAAAGGTAAGGATCAGAACGCCGTAGTTCGGCTAAAAGATTTCCAAAAGTGGGTTAGGTTCAATTTTAAACACGAACCCTAGGTCTTACGTTATCCACGGGAGAAAACTCAACCTTATACAAACAACAACGTCCACCATGTGAGAACAGCTTCAACTGGCCAGAGAGGGGTTAACCCTATAATAGGCGAGGAAGACTTACAATTCAATCACTAAAGACAGAAGGTGAGATTAACATCAACCACTAAGATAAATCAAACCTATAGCTCATGTATGAAAAGATTAATGGACAAAGCCAAAACAAGTGAATGAGTGGAATTACTGATTATGATTATGAAAATGAGGTCAAGGTATGATTAGGATTAATTCAGGTAAGTATTATGAAATGGAGTTTGAAAAAGTCAAGGACTTGAGTCCAGGTTTTTAGTTAGAAAACATGAAGATGTTTGCACAACACTTATGTCAAGTTTGAAAGATAAAGTGTGAAAAGGTTCTAAGACGTAATGAATGATGAATGGATGAAGGATGGATAGTAAAACTTCTTAGAAGGTTCACTTCTTGGAATCATATAGCAGATGATTCAAGTGTGTCCTTTGGAATAGCAATTAATAATAATAAACAAACAAAGCAAAGGCGGATATCGGATGCCAATCAATGGTCTTATACCAATCTCCTAAAACAGAATGGGATGTCAGATGCCACTCAATGGACTTACACTAATCTCCACAGGCAAAGAAATAAAAGCGGATACCGGATACCAATAGATGGATTTACACCAGTCTCCTAAAACAGAACGGGATATCAAATGCCACTCAATGGTCTTACACTAATCTCCTCAAAAGAAAACAAAAATGAAACAGGGAAGTTAACTGCCAATCTATCTGGGCTTAGGTTAACTCCACAGTATGCTCACAGGAAATCCAATGCCACATCACTGGGACTTACAATAGATCCTCACATACAAGAACAAAAGAAACAATATGATCACAGGAATGCAAATGCCAACTTACAGGGACTTATAATTGCAACCTCTCATACGAACAGATGAACAAACTATGATCACAGGAAAGCAGATGCCAACTTACAGGGACTTACAACTGCAACCTCACATACAACATCAAACAGATCAAATTATGATCACAGGATAACAGATGCCAACCTACAGGGACTTATAACTGTATCCTCACATACACACAGATGAACAGAAGATATGAGTGACCAATGAGGTCTTACACTTTATCCTTCCATATCACAGGAGCAAATGCCAAAGCAATGGACTTACAATTGTCCTCAATGGGCAAACAACAATGATAGCATCACAAAGATAAATGAGATGATCATGCATTAATGGCAATTGATGATGATAAATGCATAGCATGCAAGCAAGCAAGTGCATATGAAGCAATCAATCAAGCAATGAATATCAAACAGCACACTCTATAGCCAAACAATGGGGGGCTCACACAAGAGGGTTTGACTTTAAAAGTCCACTGTAATGGGTAAAGGTTGCTCTTAACCTGGCCATTGAGGGGCTCAGGTGAAGCAGATGAAAAGGAGATGAGGGGTGTGCCTCATTGCTTCAATCTCAGATCAGAGAGAGCATCAAAGAAAGTGTGGGAGTTCAGAAAGTAGGAACTCTCTCCACATTATTGACTCGATTAGATCTTGGGTATTTATCTCATTGCTTCAACCAGGTACTGGGAGCAAAGAGAGGACACACTGAATAGTGGGGGATAGATTACTTATCCCTACCTTCCACCAATTGCCTTACTTGAAGGACTTTTCCTGCTTAGGACAAATATAAACAAACACAGGCATTGCCTCTTAAGGAGGACTTCAGACAATTTGCCCGGTCAAATAACAGACCGGGTCTCCAGACTACATGAAGAAGAAGTAATTATACCTCAAAGCAAATGCTATAAAGCAAAGCAAGCAATCAAGTTCAAAGAACTTAGGCAACTAAAGTACCTGAAAAAGTCAAACTCATTAGTAAACAAGTCAACAATCAAAAGCAAAAGAAAATGAACCAATAGTCACACAGAAGGACCAATTGTGCAAGGCACAAAGACTCAAGCATATGAGTCACCTACAAAACAAGTGTTAGCACAATATAAACAATTCAAATCAAGCACATTGGAGTGATCCTTAAAGCATGGGTGCTCATCCTGAAACAACAGCTCAATTGTAAGCTCAGAAGACCACTAGGACTAGCCTAGGGTCAAAGATGAAAGAGAAAGGCCAAGGCAGCAAGCAATATTCAATCAAAGTCAACTCCAATCATGTAAGAAGCAAATACAATTGGATTCAAACTTACATCATGCATCAAGGTCATTTCATATGCAAAAGGATGCAAAGCATGGCAAAAGAAGCATACAAAAGTCAACAGCAAAGACTTCATTCAAAAGTCAACTCAAACATTTTCAAAAATTATGAAATAAATCACACTCAATCCTAACATCTAACATGGTATACATGCAAAATTTCATGGTATTTGGATGAGAGGAAGGCAGTCAATGAAATTCATGAAGTCAAATCAAATTCAAGTAAGCATGGTGAAAGTCAACAAGCATAGGTCAACTTCAAAAAAATCATACCAATTTGAAAACAGAAGATAAATGAATGAGATTAACACCAATGCAAAGCTCAAGGAGTCTAGTTATCACATATGAAATTTCATGGACATACAATAAGGTTTGAGAATTTCATAAAGGATTTGGCAAGGCATAGCACAAAAAGTCAACAAATGACCACATATGGAAGAAAATTCTCAATCAAATGGAAAACAGCAAGATTAATTCCAAGAAAATCATACATCAATTAGACATACAAGGGATCATTCATGCAAATTTCAAGTGATTTGGATAAGAGGAAGCATGTGAACAAAAATCATACATTTGCATACCATTGGTGTGACACAAATTGTCACACCCTAATTCAAAAATTCATATCTATCAAACTACAAATGAGAAATCCACAAACTTTATATGGAAATGAAGATCAATGTGTCTAGTTTTACCACAAAAAATTTCAAAGGCATTGGATGCAATATGATCATTTCACAAGGGTTTTGGCACAAGGTATCAATTGAGCATACATGACAAGAACACTTATACCATTTAAAATCCAGCCACACAAAAAATTATTAAAAATCCTAATAAAATACTAGACATTCTTGTGATCATCATGCAAAAAGTTTCATAATTTTTGGAATTAAAATGAGCAAGAAATGAATTGTTGAAGTTTGATGAATAAATGAACAAAACATGAAATACATAGCATGATCAATGGTCAAACACAAGTCAACGTGGCAATGCTGTAATATTCTCTTCATTAATCAAAACGACACAGCACCATGAAGGACACGCGAAATGTTCCTATTGGCTGTGGCCAATGGAACAGTGAACTTAAACAAAATTCTGGGTTCTCACTCACATGAACTAGGGTTTGGCAACATGTTCAACTTCATCATCACTCAAACAGCAAAAACAAACAGCAGCAATGGCTCATCATCATTCAAACAGCAAGTAAGCAACAGCAATGTTCAGCAATGGCAGTATACATGGCATTTCAAGCAAGCTCCTCAACATCAAAACAAAATTTGAACAACATTACACAATAGCACAGCATGGTCCTTTGGTTTTAAACAAACAACAGCAACAACATCATTGTAGCTAGACAACATCAGGCAACATAATCCAACCAAGCATATAACAGCAGGGCATAGCATTCAGGTTCAGCATCCATCATATCAAATAGAACACACGGAAGCAACAAACATGTTTCAGCACATAGCAGCAAACATTTGGCAATATGTAGCAGCAGCATGTATCATGTATTCTCATGCTTCCAACACAAACAACAGCATGGTATAGGTAAATTCAATAGCAGACCAAAACAATGTAATAAAATAGCAGCCATCAACATTCTTCATAGCATAACAGCAAAACAACATGGACATGAAGATTTATGAACAGCTCAAACATAACAGCAATATCATGCATTCATCAACCAGATTCATCATCAAAATCAATAGCACATGAACAACAGTATTAGCAAAAAACGTGGCCATGAAATATCATCAGTGAGCAATATTAATCAATCAGCAAAACACACATAGACATGGGAAATCTGGTCAGGGAAAGTTTGGTATGAACACCAGGGCATTAGCAGCATCAATTCTATTGTTTATCATATAATCAAAACAAACTCATCATCAACATGCAATCTCAACCAAAATTCAAAAGGCATGGCAGCATATGTTTATCAGCATCATGTCAAGCAAAACACAAGTACAGGACAGCATATAAACAGCATAGCAGGCACACATTCATGACTCAAAATTGCAGCAGAATGGCAATAGCATAATGTGTTCATTAAGCATCTCAATCAGCACACAACAGCATGGACAATAAGCATGGGATCTCATATATTCATCATCAATTTGCAATATGGTTAATAGCATAACAGCAAAACAACATCATCATAACAGTAGCAACAACATTCATGTTTCAAAATTGCATCAGAATTTTAGCAGCATGGTATGATGTGTTCATTAGCATCCAAACAAAACAGACAACAGCATAGCAATGGTATGGCAAAATCATTCAGCAACATTTATCAACCAATAGGTAGAATTCCTGGACAGTTTAAGGTTTGAAACAAACTGCAGCAGGGTTAGCTTCATGCTCATTAAAAACTCAAACAGCAACATGGACACCACATGATAATACACTCATGATGTTTATACAACATCTAACAAACAGCAATCAAAACATGTGAGTTGACCAGGCATAGCATAATTATGGATAAAGTGTTTGGCTTAAATAAAATCAGCATTCATCATCCTCCATCAATAGATCAAACAACACAAAACAATAGCATCAAAATGTTTCACATAGATCTTAGGGCAATGTTCAAAACAGCAGCAGGCTTTAGCAAACAAAACATCAAGTTCATGTTTCATCACCATCAAACCAAACAAGTTTTGAGCAACAACACATAAATGACATAGCATTAGCACTTGTAGCATCACAACAGCATCAAACACAACAGCATAGTTCATTGTCCTCGTGGTACCAACAACATCAAACATCATGTGTTCAATCATTCAATCAACAACTTTCAAACAAAGTCAAACAATAACATGGCATTAGTGTTCAGGTCACAACATTTAGCAACAAACAAACACACACCTCACATGAATTTTTGGACAGAACCATGGATTATGCAACAGCAGTACTCATCATCATCATGAGCTTGAAAATTCAAGATGTTCAGAAAACAAAATCACACATACTAACATCATCATTAAGCATCCAACAACAAGAATATCAAGTCCAAATTCATTAAATCAGCCCCAGTAACGCAAATCGACCAAAAGTTCATTTGCACAAAAAGAATGAAATCCAATTTTCTCTCAACAGAATCAAACATTTAGCATGACATAAGTTGCAATAGACTCATCATGGCAAGGATTAGGCATGGCATAGCATGGTTTGATGAAAAGGGAGGGTCGAGCACTTACTTGTTTTGGAAGAAAAACGAGCTGCAGTGGTGTTTGGCTTCTTTGGCTCACAACAGAGGTCCCTTTAGTCTTGAAATGAAGGAAAATGAAGCTGTTTTAGATCCAGGAGGCGCGAGCTAACTTGTACCAACTTCTGCCATGAAAGAGCTTGCCAAATAACAATGAACTTTCTCTGCTTACAGTTGAGGGATAAGGTCCAAAATGGCTTCCAAAGATTGTCTAAAGAGTGAAGGAAGCAAGAGAGGCTTTAGGGTTTGGAGGGTTTTCTCAGAAATTTCTTTCTTGCCAAAATGCACAATGGGAGAATGATGTTTTTCTGTTTCGTGTGGCTGCTCTAGCTAGGGTTGTTTTGTGCTGAAAATGATCTCTTATATGACTGTTTAAGATTAACCAATCATGTACTAACCAAATTAACTTAATTAAACCATTTTGCAAAATTGCTAATGTTTGGCCAAGTGGAGGAGAGGTGTGAATTGGCTGAGAATTTGGGCTGCTACAGGCTGCAAAAAGGACAGTATATTTGCTGTTTTTGGTTATACATGGAATGCTGCAGCATGTTGTACTGGTTTTGCCTTATGTACTTCTATTTGCACCTTTTGCCAATTTTGAATTTTTATCCAAAATGATGATGGAATGATGGTATGATGGTGGTTTTAAGCTTTGAGCAAGTTTCAAATATGGTTTAAAACATTTCCCAATTGGCAAAATGATGAAAAAGTCCATAAATCAAAAAGTCAAAGTTTGGTCAAACTTTGAATTTTAAAGGAATTGGTCCAAAAATGCCATTTTGATTGGCAAGGTTTTAGGTCATGAAATTTATATTTTTGGAAAGAGGATGAAAAATGTGGTGTGTAGGAAAAAACCCCACCAAATTTGGCCTTATGGTTTGAGAGTTATGGCTCAGTTGAAATTCAAAAATTGGTGAAAATGATTTGATCATATCTTGACAACCACACATGGGATTTTGATGTTCTTGGACTTTTTGAAAATGGGAAGACAAGATCTTCAACTTTCATGTTGGGCAAAAATTCATTTGGAGCTTGTATCATGATGTAAGTTTAAGATCAAGAAGTTTCCATTTTTGGCAGTTGAAATTACAGGTCCACTTTCTATTTCTGGAAAATTTTCTGATTGGCTTGATTTTCTTCCATGATGAGGTTGAACATGATATATGAGACTTATACAAGCATGAATGAACTCCTTCAAATCAATTCCATCCATCAAATCTTGATTAAATCCACAGTTGACCAAGTTTGACTGTCTGTTGACTTTTCTAGGGTTTTGAATGATTGAACTTCTTCTGATGATTTCCAAACCCTAATTCCTTGAGACCTTGACTTCAAATGATGTCTCAAGATGTGTGAACTTGTGATTAATGATCATGATGCCCAAATTCTGCAAGAATGGCCATCATCCATCGCTTTGACTGATCAATGACTGTCTTTGACCTAATTGCTGATGATTGCTTCCACTGCAAGCAACAAGGTTAGACTGACAATATTTTTTGTACTTTTTGGTTAATAAACATGTGAAAGCAAAGATATACAAATGCAAAGTATGCTTGGTGATCAAGAAACAAACCCACAAGGCAATCTATCCACTAAGAGGAAAGCAAAGGCATGCAATGATCCTTGAGGTTATGATATGAATGATATGGGCCATGAGGGATCTTAGGGCCCAAAATTGGGGTCTTACAGATGCCCCTATTTAAGGTCATTCTAGCCGGAGAAGTGAAGTTTAGAAATCTTCATCTCGACGCGGTAGAATGGACTTAAATAACAGTAATGAGACAAATTTTGGTCCCTAAGAGACCTCATGATGCAGATGTATGCATGCAAAGGAAACAAATTCTGTGGGGAATATGATTCACACAGAAGAAAAGACGATCCATCGGAGCAATACACTCACCAGGAACGGAGACTCTAATAAGACTCTATGGGGATAATAAAAGAAAAGGAAATGCGTGAACAAAACACGACTCCAAACTGGGGAGGATAAAACTGACATAACGTGAACAAAACACGACTCTGATTAGGGAAATAGAAAACAGACAGGAGGAACTCACTGGGGAGTGAAGGACTCACACTGGGGAAAGAATTCCAAATGGAAAATAAATCTATTGGAGAAACACAAGCGGACTCCTGAGGAGAAGCAACAAAAAGTTCCACTGGGGAAGTAACAAAGAAAATGAGATGTTACCAAGCATACGGGTAACAAACTCAGGAAAATCTGACTCCACAGGGGGACCGAGGTCATAATAGGGAGCAGAAAAGAGGGAACACCAAGGATACCGGTTACTGGGTATATAATAGGTGACCAACCAAAGACGTGAATTGGTTTTCACTTCCAAAACACTCATCATCCAAAAGGAGGGCTTGAAAAAGCAAACTTGTTTATAGGATGGACATTCAATTTCACAAAGAAAATGAATCTTACTCTGAGGGAAAAACAATCAAAAGATCGACTCAAGAGTGAACGAGATATAATATCCATTACCGTCAGAACGTGGATAGAATACTCAGATGAGACATATTATTCATTACCGGCAGACCGTGAATAATATACTCGAAAGGAAAATTATCCTGAACCGGTTACTGGGTTGTTTAAAGGATAAAATCCGAAGACGTGAATTGGTTTTCACTTCCAAAACACTCATCATCCGAAAGGAGGGCTTGAAAAAGCAAAACAACTTACAGGATGGACATTCGAATCCACAACGGGAAAACGAATCTTACTCAACTGGGGACACAAACCCAAAGAGTGCATGAGATATAATATCCATTACCGGCAGACCGTGGATAAGATACTCGCATGAGATATATTATCTATTACCGTCAGAACGTAGATAATAAACTCGCATGGTAAGAGACACCAGAGATACCGGTTACTGGGTATATAATAGGTGATCTACCGAAAACGTGAATTGGTTTTCACTTCCAAAACACTCATCATCCAAAACGCAAACTGGTTAAAGGATGGCTATTCGATTCTACAAAGAATACGAATCTTGCTCAGTTGGGGAAAAATCAACAAAGATTCCAACTAAAGAGCGCATGAGATATATTATTCATTACCGTCAGAACGTGAATAATACACTCGAAAGGAAAAGACACCAGAGATACCGGTTACTGGGTATATAATAGGTGACTAACCAAAAAGAGAGACAATCGATACCAAGCATACGGGTAAACGAAAGACAACTCAAAGGATAAATTGCAAGCATCCGGCAATTATCCAACAACAAGAAATATTCGTCTCCGCAAAGGGAAAAACGAATCTTACTCGACTGGGGAAACACAAAAGGCTTCGACTGAAGAGTGCATGAGATATACTATTCATTACCGGCAGACCATGAATAATATACTCGCATGGAAGACTATCCACAACCGGTTACTGGGTTAATAAAGGATAAATCAACCGAAAAGAAAGGCATCGGGATACCAAATCAGGTATATAATGACAACCAATCAAAAGGAGCAACAGACATTACCGACAAAAGGGTAAATGAAAGGCGAACTGCTGAGGATAAATTGCAAGCATCCGGCAGTTATCCAAAGAAGACTAGCTGGGGATGCACTGGTAAACAACCAATGATCCGGGGAACAAATCACTAGCATACGGTGAAAAGACCCACTGGGGATAAAATTGCTAGCATACGGCAATTATCCACAAAACTTGCTGAGGATATAAGTGCTGATCTGAGCAACTTATACAAGCAAAGGAAAATCATCATCAAATATTGGATGAAGATAACCACAAAATTAGGGTTTACATCCACCGAATACGGGGTAGAAGACCAACAACTCCGCGTGGGGATAGAACAAATCATAAATCCGCACGGGAAACAAAATAGGGTTTATAACAAACCACAAACTGCTGAAGAGCAGGAAAATAGGATTTACAACTACCGAGTATACGGGTAGAAAACCAAAAAACTCTGGCTGGAGAATAAAAGGTGTATAACCACAAATTCTGTTAAGAAAGCCAGGAAAGATAGGACTTACAACTACCGGTTATGAGGGTAGAGGCCCAAAGCACATTCCGCTGGGGAACAACCCACTGGGAAACACAAAACATTTGACAAATAGCCAATTCGGGAACAATCCGAAAGGCAGACTAAATCAAGACACGTCCTAATGAGGATATAACTCAAATAGGAAAATCCATCCCAATATATGTGTTGGGAGGAAACGGAAGAAACCGTCATCCACGAGGATATATCTCAGTGGGGAACTGCAGAAGGAAAGACAGACATTTTCTGCTTATGGGGTTGACTCTATATGGAGAGATTTTAAACACCCGACATCTGCTTGGGGAGATCTATAAAGAGATCTATATCACCATAGCAGGAGACACGACAAACAAAAGATATATGGCAAGAAATGCAATATGAATATCTGAATGTTTATGAATATGCATGAATATGCGTGATTTATGTTTGATGAATGCTGACGAAACAGACAATTCTAACACAAACAGGTTCAGGAACCAAACGTCCGGTATTATACTTCCAGGGGAAAAAAAAACAGCTGGAGAGCCAATCTGCGGAGATCTACATGCTGTAAAGCAAAGATCTGCAGGTACTGCTGAAGAAGTAGAGAATCATAGATATCAGGAAACAACCCAATCAGGATACAGAAAGTCACAACGGGCGAAACGGCCACCAAGACGAATCTGTAGGGGAACAAGAGAAGTCCCAAAGTATATCTGCAGGGGATCCCAGTGTCAACTGAGGAACAAAGGGTGCATTGCACGAGCACGAACTGCTGTAGAAGCAACTCCACACAACTCCACTGGGGAACAACCCACTGAGGGAGAATGATATCATCCAAATAGAATCTAACTGCATAAGCAACTCTATTGGGGAAAACTGTCGGCTGCTCTCTTGGGAACAAACCACTGAGGGAAGACAGCTCAACAAGTAGGTTTTGCAATGGACCACTCCACTTGGGGAGAATACACAGCAAACTGATCACAACAAGTAGATTCTGCGCTATAAGCCACTCTACTGAGGATCACAAACAGTCAGGAAATAAATCCGTTCACTGGAGGCTAGAGCCATCATCCGACCATACTGGGATTGAAGGAGCAATCAACAGGCGAAACTGCCACAAACAACCTTGCAGACTAAGCTGAGGAAAAGATGATTGTAATACTGGGATATCAACCCAAATCAAAACTGCTCAGGAAAATAAATCCTGCTCTGCTGGAGAGATAAACTCTGATGGAGAGACATAGCAACAATTCCGCAGACGACTTCGCCGGGGAAAGGTAAAGTACCGGGTATCAAACCACTGACTTACCAGTCTTCAAAAGACAACAATCGTGCTGAGGAAACAGACAATTCCTACTGGCACACTGCATGGGGAAAAGAGGTAACAACTCTTCTTGCAACCCTGGTGGGGATGTTAATAACAGCTCTACTCGTGACTCCGAGGGGAGTACCAATCAACAGCTACACTCATGACTATGCTGAGGAGACAAATAAAGTCTGGGGATATGACCCACTGGAGAAAGTGACGGGGCACCAAGATGATAAAACATCAACCACCGAAACTTCATAAGAAACCGCCCATGCTGGGGAAAAACTGCTGCTGGAGAGAACGAAGTCTTCAACAACACTCTTGCAACTGTACTGGGGAACAGCCCCAACAACAACTCTGTTTGAGGAACAACCCCAACAAAGATCTGAAGAAAGAAGATACCACTAACCAGGAATATGAACAAATGTCTTACCTGTTGGGAATCGTGCCACCCTCGGGAGAGCACTGAGATATTCTTGAGTATCCTTTCAATCTTGTGAATGTTCACTTTGTTTAAACAAAAAATTTTGAAAAATTTGATTTTAAACAATGACATTTTATCAATTAAAAACATGCAAAACATTTGTTGAATTGAAACAAATAAGAGTGCAAATAATTGGATAAAAAGCTCAAATTGATTTGATGGAATGGTAGTCTGCAAATGGCAAGACTCCATAGATCTGTACAAATTTGAAATCAGTGATATATATTGGAAGAGGGCTACATTGAACATAATGATCCTTTCTCTACCAATTTGAATCTCGATGTATCCGAAGCTTCAGTTGACGACGAATCGAGAATCTTCTGACGAAATGACGACTGATGAACCAGAAAGTCTTGTCAGGATGCAGTTACTTGCCAAATCCCTAATTTTTGCCTAGATTGCCCCAGAGTGAGGTACTCAATCTAGCGGGATGCAAATCTATTTCTTTTTTTCAAGTCTCTAATTTTTGCCTGAATTACCCTTGCGGGTTCTCCACCGAGACGCTCATTTTTGCCTAAGCCGCCCTTTCGGGTTTTCAACTTAGCGAGCTATTCTGTTTTTTCATTCTTCTTTTTCATTTGCATACACTTCTTTTTTTTTTTTTTTTTTTTTTTTTTTTTTTTTTTTTTTTTTTAGGCAAAGTATCTCTTAACTGCATCTGAATTCACAGGACGAGTGAAATCCTCCCCATCCATTGTTGTAAGCATCAAAGCTCCGCCTGAAAAGGCTCTCTTAACAACATATGGACCCTCGTAGTTTGGAGTCCACTTGCCCCTGGAATCGGGCGCGAAAGACAAAACTTTCTTGAGCACAAGGTCACCTTCTCGGAACACACGAGGCTTGACCTTCTTATCGAATGCTTTCTTCATTCTCTGCTGATACAACTGACCATGGCACATGGCAGTTAATCGCTTTTCTTCAATCAAATTCAACTGGTCATAACGACTCTGAATCCATTCAGCATCAGTCAACTTGGCTTCCATCAAGACTCGCATTGATGGGATCTCCACCTCTACTGGGAGAACGGCTTCCATGCCATAAACAAGAGAGAAAGGGGTTGCCCCTGTTGAAGTGCGTACAGACGTACGATATCCATGCAAAGCAAATGGCAGCATCTCATGCCAATCTTTGTACGTGACAGTCATCTTCTGGATAATTCTCTTGATATTCTTGTTAGCAGCTTCAACAGCCCCATTCATCTTAGGTCTGTAAGGAGAGGAATTATGGTGTGCAATCTTAAATTCAGCGCACAACTCATCCATCATCTTGTTGTTCAGATTGGATCCATTATCAGTAATGATCCTCTCTGGCACACCATAACGGCAAATCAACTGGTTCTTGATAAACTTCACAACCACCTGCCTGGTTACGTTCGCGTACGAAGCGGCTTCAACCCATTTGGTGAAGTAATCAATTGCTACGAGAATAAACCGATGTCCATTGGACGCTTTCGGCTCAATCATACCGATCATGTCAATTCCCCACATAGAGAAAGGCCATGGTGATGAAATCACATTCAGGAGTGTCGGAGGAATATGAATCTTATCCGCATAAATTTGACACTTGTGACATTTCTTCACATACTTGCAACAGTCAGACTCCATTGTCAGCCAATAGTAGCCTGCTCTCAACATTTTCTTAGCCATGGCATGTCCATTGGAATGAGTACCAAATGAACCCTCATGGACCTCAGTCATCAATAGGTTTGCTTCGTGTCTATCCACGCATCTGAGCAAAACCATATCAAAATTTCTCTTGTACAGCACTTCTCCACTGAGGTAGAAACTGCCTGACAACCTTCTCAAAGTTTTTCTATCTTTCACAGATGCCCCAGGCGGGTAGACCTGGTTCTGGAGGAAATTCTTGATATCAAAGTACCAAGGCTTGTCATCTTTCACTTCTTCAATTGCAAATATGTGAGCGGGTCTGTCCAAGCGCATCACAGTAATATTGGGGACATCATTCCACCATCTGACAACAATCATGGAAGCAAGTGTAGCAAGGGCATCTGCCATCCGATTATCCTCTCGAGGAATATGATAAAATTCAACTTCCGTGAAGAAAGTTGAAATTCTCCTTGCATAATCTCTGTACGGAATGAGACCTGGTTGATTTGTCTCCCATTCACCTTTGATCTGATTGACAACCAAAGCTGAATCACCATAGACATCAAGATATTTGATCCTTAAGTCAATGCATTCTTCAAGTCCCATAATACAGGCTTCATACTCCGCCATATTATTCGTGCATTTGAAAGTTAGCCTTGCTGTAAATGGAATGTGCGCTCCCTGGGGATTAACAATTACTGCCCCAATTCCATTTCCATATTGATTAACAGCGCCATCAAACACCATCGTCCATCTGGAACCAGGTTCTGGACCTTCATCAAGTGTAGGCTCATCGCAATCTTTCATCTTCAAATACAGAATTTCCTCGTCAGGGAAGTCATACTGAACAGACTGATGATCTTCAATTGGCTGGTGCGCTAGGTGGTCAGCCAAGATACTACCTTTGATAGCTTTCTGAGCTCGATACTCAATATCATACTCAGACAACAACATCTGCCAACGGGCAATCCTCCCAGTTAAAGCAGGCTTCTCGAAGATATACTTAATTGGATCCATTCTGGATATCAACCAAGTTGTATGATTATCATGTACTGGCGCAAACGCTTAGCTGCCCAAGCTAAAGCACAGCACGTCTTCTCAAGCATAGAGTACCGAGACTCACAATCAGTAAACTTCTTACTGAGGTAGTATATAGCAAACTCCTTCTTCCCTGATTCATCTTGTTGACCGAGTACACAACCCATCGAGTCTTCAAGAACTGTTAAGTACATAATCAGAGGTCTTCCTTCTACAGGCGGAGACAAAATCGGAGGTTCGGACAGATAATCCTTGATACTGTCGAAAGCTTTCTGGCAATCCTCGGTCCAATCATGAGACTGATCTTTCCGGAGGAGCTTGAATATCGGCGCACATGTGGCAGTCATGTGGGATATAAATCTGGAAATGTAGTTCAAGCGGCCAAGAAAACCTCGGACTTGCTTCTCAGTTTTGGGTGCGGGCATCTCTTGTATTGCTTTGACCTTTGCAGGATCAACCTCAATACCTCTTTCACTTACCACAAACCCAACAACTTTCCGGAACGGACTCCAAAGGTACATTTGTTCGGATTCAGACGAAGCTGGAATTTCCTCAAACGCTGAAAAAGCTTCAACAAATGCTCAATATGCTCAACTTCCGTTCGGGACTTAGCAATCATATCATCAACATAGACTTCTATCTCTTTGTGCATCATATCATGAAACAAGGTAGTCATAGCTCGTTGATACGTGGCTCCGGCGTTCTTCAAACCGAAGGGCATCACTCGATAACAGAATGTTCCCCAAGGTGTGATGAATGTTGTCTTCTCCATATCCTCTGGTGCCATCTTGATTTGATTATATCCGGAAAATCCGTCCATAAAGGAAAAGACTTTGAATTTAGCTGTATTGTCTACCAACATGTCAATGTGTGGTAGAGGAAAATCATCTTTTGGGCTAGCTTTATTCAAATCTCTGTAATCAACGCACATACGGACTTTTCCGTCCTTCTTAGGAACAGGCACAATATTGGCCACCCATAGAGGATATGTCGAAGTCACCAGAAACCCCGCATCAATTTGCTTCTGAACTTCCTCTTTGATCTTCACTGCCATATCTGGATGAGTTCTTCTGAGCTTCTGCTTCACAGGCACGCACTCAGGCTTCAAAGGCAGGAAATGTTGCACAATATCTGTATCTAAACCCGGCATGTCTTCATAGGACCAAGCAAAGATATCTGAATATTCTCGTAGCAAGCTGATCAAATCTTCCTTAACAGACCCTTCAAGAAGTGCCCCAATCTTCACCAGGCGCTCACAATCTTCAGATCCCAAGTTGACTGTTTCCAAGTCTTCGAGATGCGGCTGAATGATCTTCTCTTCGTGTCAAGGAGACGGGTGATCTCATCAGGAATCTCTTCAACGTCATCTTCTTCTGCCTCAAATACAGGGAATTCAAAATTGGGAGATGGCGTTGGATCATTATGTTCAATGGGTTTTAGGATCAACCTGCATAATGATTTTGGTTAAGAAAAAACTTCAGAATTTAAACAAACAAATCATTATGCAGATGAAAGAATGTTGCTTTTACAGCTTTTATTTTGTTTTTATGTTTTTTGTGATCACTGATTTCATAAAGAAAAGCAAAAAGTGAAAACAAAGGAAAAACAAATGTTTTGACAATGCAAAAATTGAATGAAAATATCATTGTATATATGCTTTGCCAACAATGTCATCACTTCTCCTTTTGGCATGGGAGAAGGGTTTTAAACAAAAGTGAACAATTACTCTGATCTATGGACAACTGTAGGAACATCCACAGCGACCCAATTGTGGCAGACACCACCAGGAATAACAAAATTGTTCAAATCTTCTGCATCTTCTTCTTCAATGATAGCAGCAGCTTCCTCTTCTGCAGGTTGATCAGCATGGATGAATCCTCCACTGGTGAACAGACCTTGCTCGTTGCATGCCCCAGAACCAAAGCCAATGCCAGCCCGGGATCGATTATCTTCAAGTTCAAGCACTTTCCCTAATCCAGCGACTGCACCACATTCAATGGCCAGCTTTGCATCACGGTAGGAAGTGAATGAAGGAGACTTCTTCTCGATTGGTTTATCAATAGATAAAGCTTGGAACTGAGTTCCAACTTCATCCTCTGCATCAATGTACGAGAAAGAAGATAGATTACTGACCAGGAGAGCCTTTTCTCCCCCTACTACAACCAATTTCTTGTTTTTCACAAACTTCAACTTTTGGTGTAGGGTGGATGTCACGGCGCCAGCCTCGTGAATCCATGGTCTGCCCAAGAGACAGCTGTATGATGGGTGAATATCCATTACTTGAAAAGTGATCTGGAAATCACTTGGTCCAATCTTGATTGGGAGATCAACTTCCCCAATCACGGTCTTGCGCGACCCATCAAAAGCTTTTACAACAACCCCACTCTGCCTCATAGGAGGACCTTGATACGACAATCGAGAGAGTGTGGATTTTGGCAATACATTCAGGACGATCCAGTGTCCACCAATACATTGGACATTGCATCAGATTTGCAATTCATGGATATGTGTAAAGCCATGTTGTGGTCTCTTCCCTCCTCAGGGAGATCAGCGTCACAAAAGCTCAGAGTGTTGCAAGCGGTAATGTTTGCAACAATGCTATCAAATTGTTCCAAGGTGACGTCGTGATCAACGTATGCCAGGTCCAAGACTTTCTGCAGAGATTCCCGATGAGGCTCTGAATTCAGCAATAGAGAAAGAATGGAAATCTTGGAGGGCGTGTGTAGAAGCTGGTCTACAATATTGTACTCACTCTTTCTGATGAGCCTCAGCATCTCATCAGATTCTTCATCAACAATGCCACTCGGGCCATCTGAAGAAACAGGAGTCTTTTGTACAGACGAGGAGGGTTTGGCAACATCAAGTGCCGGATTCTGAACATTCACAGCAGTCCCCACAGGACGCTCAACAGATTCAGAAGCAACAGCCTTAGCAGGCGCAGAAAAGACACGACCACTGCGGGTCAATCCACTAACATCAGCGATAGTGGTCACGGAAGTGGAAGGCAAAGGTACTTCAACCCATCCTGGACAGCAACAGGATTGTACCGGAAAGGTACAGCTTTATCAGATGAATAAGGCACAGGGCCTGCTGTTTGATAATCAAAGAAGGTGAAGCCTTAGGCTTGTTGCTATTGTAGCGAATAACAACGGGCTCTGGAAGCTTGAACACCGGGGAGATAACACTCACCTCGGGCTCAACAACATCAACATTGCGATTCTGGAGAATCTCAATGGTACCTTCATTCAACAGCGTTTGCAGTTCTCGGCGAACCTGATCGCAACCCAAGCGATTAACAGAACAGACACGGCACTGGTCATGGTTATGCTCCAAATAACTGTGCTGACACAGCATCTTATGTAATCCAACCAATGACTGCCGGATATGGCTGACATATTTCACTTTGTACTTCCCAAGGTCTTCCTGGATCATATTCACAGATTTCCCATGCGAAGGCAATGGGTTCCTGGTGACATTCGGATTAGAGTCTTCAAAACTCAAAATTCCACTTCTCATAAGGTCTTGAACCTTACTCTTCAGCGGGAAACAGTTCTCAACGTTGTGGCCCGGAGCACCGGAATGGTAGGCACAATGCTGGTCTGGTTTGTACCACCATTGTGGATTGGCAGGAATTGCAGGAGGATCCCTGGGAGAAACCAACTTTCTCTCCAACAAGGAGGGATAAAGCTCTGTATATGTCATCGGAATAGGGTCGAAGCTGACCTTCTTCCTATCATAATTCGCATTCGCTTGGTTGGTTGTACTTCCACGAGGCTGGTAAGCCTGTTGCTGTGGACGCTGCTGTTGCTGTTGATATTGCGGTTGTGGATATTGCTGCTGATGCCGATACTGTTGAGCATTATCCTTGAATACAGGTGCCACACTGGCCACCTGATGCTGATGTCTGGAATGACGTGCAGGCTTCCTCTGAACAGAGGGTCTTCGATGTTCGGCTGAGACTGCACAGCATGAGCTTCACCTTCTTTCCTCTTAAACGCTCCATACCGTTTAGAGGAAGAACCATCATCTTTTGTTAACCGTCCTTCGCGGACACCTTCTTCAAGACGCATCCCCATGTTCACCATCTCGGTGAAATCAGAGGGAGCGCTGGCCACCATTCTCTCATAGTAAAATGACCCAAGAGTCTTCAGAAAGATCTTGGTCATCTCTTTCTCTTCTAATGGTGGAGTGATTTGAGCTGCCAGCTCACGCCATCTCTGGGCGTACTCCTTGAACGTCTCTTTGTCCTTTTGTGACATAGACCTGAGTTGATCTCTGTCAGGCGCCATGTCAACGTTGTATTTATATTGCTTGACGAAAGCTTCGCCAAGATCATTGAAAGAGCGGATGTTGGCACTGTCCAAACTCATGTACCAACGGAGAGCAGCACCAGACAAACTGTCTTGAAAGTAGTGGATCAAGAGTTGATCGTTGTCGGTCTGCGTGGACATCTTTCTGGCATACATAACCAGTGTGCCAAAGGACAAGTGTTCCCTTTATACTTCTCAAAGTCTGGGACCTTGAATTTGACTGGTATTTTCACACCGGGAACTAGACAAAGTTCGGCTGCTGACTTGCCGAAGAGATCTTTGCCTCTAAGAGTTCTCAATTCCTTTCTCAGCTCGAGGAATTGATCGTTCATTGCATCCATTTTTTCATGTACATCTGAGCCCTCAGACGCTTCAGAGTGATAAATGGTGTCGTCTACCCTCGGCATGGTATGCACGACAGGAGGTACTGGTATAGGGACCGGGCTAGATGCCGGCATTTGAGCGAATGTAGGAGCTGGCAGATCAGGCATGAAGCCAGGAGGCATCCCCCAAGGAAAACCGGGAGGCATGGCATTTGGCTGCTGGGCACTAACAGGCACCGATGTAGTAGCTATCTCAGATATAACCGTCCGCTGAACCGGAGTTGCTGGCTGTTGAGGAGCAGGCTGATTCTGGGCAGCAAGAAGTTGCTCCATCAGAGCGCCAAGTCTGGCGACTTCATCCCTCAAGCTCTGGTTCTCTTGTTCCAACTGCTCCATAATCCTTGCAGAGTTGACCCTTGTATAATACCGGTGAGTCAGCTTGTCTTCAAAATAAATGAAGAACAGGAGTTAGAACCGGAAGACCAGAAAAGATGGTACCTGTTTATGCAAGAATGATGCATGAAATGCTTGTGCAAATGTTTGATTTTCAAGGAACCCTTAGGGTACATTTGCAATATTTCGAATATTTAAACATTTTGATTGCTCATGGAAAATATTTCATTCAAAATATTAGGTCAAAGAAGTACAGCATTCTTTTAATCTATTACAAAGAGAAAAGGTAAATGACATCCTATGGATCCCTATTAGCTCGGGATGCTGGAAGACGAGAAGTGTACAACTTCTTGATCTCTCTCTCATAGGCGGCCTCCATATCAGCTTTCTCCTTTGCAAGTTGATCATACTTCCTTTTCCAGAATTTGGATGACTGAGGAAGCAGAGAAGTCCAAGTGTCGTTCGGATCATCGATCACTCGGTGCTCGAGAAATTCAATCATATCATCCTTCTCCTTGAGCTGCTGCAGCAATTCCTCTCTCTCGCGGATCCAGGCACGCGAAAGGTCTTCTTCTCTCAACTCCTCTACACGTTGGGTAGGGAGGGTTGAAGGCCCAGCCACATCCAACAGTGTAGGTCTTGGATGATCATATGGCATCAGGTAGGTAGCAGCCCTCTGTCTGACCCAAGAGGTGTATGGCTCCAAAGCAATGCAGTTCTTTGGACCCAATTCATTCCTACTCTTTATGCGAATATTGCGCCAAGCGCGGACAAATCTGGCTTTCAGGCCTTGGGGATCTTTACCCTCCTGAAAGAACACACCTTCTAACAGAATGTTATGGGGTTTATCCTTTAGGGGGAACCCAAGCTGACGACGTGCAAGCGTAGGGTTGTAGGTAATCCCACCACATGTACCAAGAAGAGGCACATTGGGGAATTCACCACAAGAATTGATGATCTGAACGGTATCATACACGCGATCATACCAGGTGATATCATCATTGGTGAGAGACATGAGTCTCTGAGACCACCGTAGACATCCCTTGTTCTCCTTGAAAGCAACTGTCTGCGGCAAGTGCGAAATAAACCACTTGTACAGCAGGGGTAAACAGCAGACAATGACTCCTCCATTCTTCATATTCCTCAGATGCATGGAGACATATGCATCACCCAACAAGGTCGGAACCGGATTAAGAACTGAAAAGATCCTAATGGCGTTCATGTCGACGAACTTGTCAAAGTTGGGAAACAGCACCAATCCATAGATGAGCAATACGAATAGAGCCTCAAAGGCATCCTCACTCATGGCCTTCCCATAAAAGGTAGCTTGGGCAATGAGGAACTCGGAAGGAAAACCCTGAATTCCGCCTTTGGTAGTCAGATTAGCTCTAATCAGATCTTCATCTATGTGCAACAGGCTGGAAATCTCTCGAGCAGATGGAATACTCTCTAAGCCACTGAACGGCACTTGATCCAGAATAGGAATCCCAATAAGGTGAGAGTATTCTTCCAAAGTCGGCAACAACTGGAAGTCCGGAAATAAGAAGCAATGATAGAGCGGATCATAGAACTGAGCAAGAGTGCTCATCAATCCCTCATCCACCTGAGTAGTCAGCAACGGCAGAAGCTTCCCATAGCGAGCTTTGAAACCCAAGGGATCTAATACATATGATGTCAGATTCCTTAACTCTTTTACATCGGGCTGCTTGAAGCTGTACTTCTTTGTATGCCTTTTTGGTCTTTCCATGTCTGAAAATTTTGCAAATAACCCTTTAAGTTCCTTGAAAATTTTCTCTTTTGATGACATGAATGCGGATGAATGCGTGAATGCATGAATGCAACAAACACACTCAAGGATCAAGCAAAGCACACCAAACAAAGGTCGTGGGAAAGCTCTATGTATCCCTAATATCAATCATCCATTTTGGTGGATTTAGGTTTTCACCTTATCGACACCCAAGTTCCATTGATATTAACGGTACATGAACCGGTTCAAACATTCCTAATATCAACCAGCCGCTTTGGTGGATTTTAGGTTTTACACCTGATCCGGGATCCATTGATATTAACAATGCTTGAACGACTCAACCACGAATCACGGGTTTGTTGAGAGTCACGAGCATGGAGTCTCGGTTAAGAACCACCCAAAGGGAGTGTACTAGGGTTTAAACCTGCCAGACATGTTCTATCAGAGGTTCCCATAATCATCGTTCCATCTTTCGAATATTATCGGAGGAACGAATACTCGTATTCCAAGAATATTCTCAAGAGAAACTCTTATGAGTGTAGTATCGCGTGACAATCGTATCAGAACTGACATCTGAACGACCTCCGCACTACGGTCCTAAAAATAGGCCAAGATGGGTTTGGTAAACTAAGGTCCTTGGCTTCTGCGGAACATGATTGAAAGAATAATGCCTAACCACAAATAACTTGTGTGACATTATTAGTTCAACATGACCTCCACCAAGTGAATGGACTCGCAAGTCAACTGGCTAAGGACTACTCCACACCAGTCAACAAGACTATGCCATTCTCCTATCCTAGAGAGCACTCGAGTTCGGGTATAGAACTCATCTCACAGATCACCAAAGCACACAGCAAATGTATATCAAGCAATTCACACATTACAATCAATACATTCATCCCAAATTGTACAAAAATATGTCAGATAAAGAATAATAACATATATCACAACAAGGGTGAAAAGTAGGCAATACAACCAGGGATTCTGGTGAGATGTCCCCAGCAGAGTCGCCACTTTTCTGTAGCGGTGTATTCGTCGCTATATGATCTATCGATTAAATCATAAGCTAAGAGATACATTGAAAATTTCGAGTCGCCACCGCACTTTTATTTATCCAAAGGACTGGCTAAAAAGCGAACAAAAGCCTAAGAAGTTTTACACGTAGAAAACTAATAAAAAGATCAGAGATTCTGGGTAAGGGGTAAATTACGCAATGGGAAGGTGTTAGGCACCCACTACGTCCTAGGTACTCCTAGGGAGCCCTTTTCACACTTGTTGTAAAAATTATTATTTGTTATGACAAAAAATTGTGCAAACATGATTGGGATGGTGAGAAAAGAATATACATTTTATATTATTGGGTTCGAACGGATGAACCCGTTGCCTACGTACCTTCCATCAAAGGTAAGGATCAGAACGCCGTAGTTCGGCTAAAAGATTTCCAAAAGTGGGTTAGGTTCAATTTTAAACACAAACCCTAGGTCTTACGTTATCCACGGGAGAAAACTCAACCTTATACAAACAACAACGTCCACCATGTGAGAACAGCTTCAACTGGCCAGAGAGGGGTTAACCCTATAATAGGCGAGGAAGACTTACAATTCAATCACTAAAGACAGAAGGTGAGATTAACATCAACCACTAAGATAAATCAAACCTATAGCTCATGTATGAAAAGATTAATGGACAAAGCCAAAACAAGTGAATGAGTGGAATTACTGATTATGATTATGAAAATGAGGTCAAAGTATGATTAGGATCAATTCAGATAAGTATTATGAAATGGAGTTTGAAAAAGTCAAGGACTTGAGTCCAGGTTTTTAGTTAGAAAACATGAAGATGTTTGCACAACACTTATGTCAAGTTTGAAAGATAAAGTGTGAAAAGGTTCTAAGACGTAATGAATGATGAATGGATGAAGGATGGATAGTAAAACTTCTTAGAAGGTTCACTTCTTGGAATCATATAGCAGATGATTCAAGTGTGTCCTTTGGAATAGCAATTAATAATAATAACAAACAAAGCAAAGGCGGATATCGGATGCCAATCAATGGTCTTATACCAATCTCCTAAAACAAAATGGGATGTCAGATGCCACTCAATGGACTTACACTAATCTCCACAGGCAAAGAAATAAAAGCGGATACCGGATACCAATAGATGGATTTACACCAGTCTCCTAAAACAGAACGGGATATCAAATGCCACTCAATGGTCTTACACTAATCTCCTCAAAAGAAAACAAAAATGAAACAGGGAAGTTAACTGCCAATCTATCTGGACTTAGGTTAACTCCACAGTATGCTCACAGGAAATCCAATGCCACATCACTGGGACTTACAATGGATCCTCACATACAAGAACAAAAGAACAATATGATCACAGGAATGCAAATGCCAACTTACAGGGACTTATAATTGCAACCTCTCATACGAACAGATGAACAAACTATGATCACAGGAAAGCAGATGCCAACTTACAGGGACTTACAACTGCAACCTCACATACAACATCAAACAGATCAAATTATGATCACAGGATAACAGATGCCAACTACAGGGACTTATAACTGTATCCTCACATACACACAGATGAACAGAAGATATGAGTGACCAATGAGGTCTTACACTTATCCTTCCATATCACAGGAGCAAATGCCAAAGCAATGGACTTACAATTGTCCTCAATGGGCAAACAACAATGATAGCATCACAAAATAAATGAGATGATCATGCATTAATGGCAATTGATGATGATAAATGCATAGCATGCAAGCAAGCAAGTGCATATGAAGCAATCAATCAAGCAATGAATATCAAACAGCACACTCTATAGCCAAACAATGGGGGCTCACACAAGAGGGTTTGACTTTAAAAGTCCACTGTAATGGGTAAAGGTTGCTCTTAACCTGGCCATTGAGGGGCTCAGGTGAAGCAGATGAAAAGGAGATGAGGGTGTGCCTCATTGCTTCAATCTCAGATCAGAGAGAGCATCAAAGAAAGTGTGGGAGTTCAGAAAGTAGGAACTCTCTCCACATTATTGACTCGATTAGATCTTGGGTATTTATCTCATTGCTTCAACCAGGTACTGGGAGCAAAGAGAGGACACACTGAATAGTGGGGGATAGATTACTTATCCCTACCTTCCACCAATTGCCTTACTTGAAGGACTTTTCCTGCTTAGGACAAATATAAACAAACACAGGCATTGCCTCTTAAGGAGGACTTCAGACAATTTGCCCGGTCAAATAACAGACCGGGTCTCCAGACTACATGAAGAAGAAGTAATTATACCTCAAAGCAAATGCTATAAAGCAAAGCAAGCAATCAAGTTCAAAGAACTTAGGCAACTAAAGTACCTGAAAAAGTCAAACTCATTAGTAAACAAGTCAACAATCAAAAGCAAAAGAAAATGAACCAATAGTCACACAGAAGGACCAATTGTGCAAGGCACAAAGACTCAAGCATATGAGTCACCTACAAAACAAGTGTTAGCACAATATAAACAATTCAAATCAAGCACATTGGAGTGATCCTTAAAGCATGGGTGCTCATCCTGAAACAACAGCTCAATTGTAAGCTCAGAAGACCACTAGGACTAGCCTAGGGTCAAAGATGAAAGAGAAAGGCCAAGGCAGCAAGCAATATTCAATCAAAGTCAACTCCAATCATGTAAGAAGCAAATACAATTGGATTCAAACTTACATCATGCATCAAGGTCATTTCATATGCAAAAGGATGCAAAGCATGGCAAAAGAAGCATACAAAAGTCAACAGCAAAGACTTCATTCAAAAGTCAACTCAAACATTTTCAAAAATTATGAAATAAATCACACTCAATCCTAACATCTAACATGGTATACATGCAAAATTTCATGGTATTTGGATGAGAGGAAGGCAGTCAATGAAATTCATGAAGTCAAATCAAATTCAAGTAAGCATGGTGAAAGTCAACAAGCATAGGTCAACTTCAAAAAAATCATATCAATTTGAAAACAGAAGATAAATGAATGAGATTAACACCAATGCAAAGCTCAAGGAGTCTAGTTATCACATATGAAATTTCATGGACATACAATAAGGTTTGAGAATTTCATAAAGGATTTGGCAAGGCATAGCACAAAAAGTCAACAAATGACCACATATGGAAGAAAATTCTCAATCAAATGGAAAACAGCAAGATTAATTCCAAGAAAAATCATACATCAATTAGACATACAAGGGATCATTCATGCAAAATTTCAAGTGATTTGGATAAGAGGAAGCATGTGAACAAAAATCATACATTTGCATACCATTGGTGTGACACAAATTGTCACACCCTAATTCAAAAATTCATATCTATCAAACTACAAATGAGAAATCCACAAACTTTATATGGAAATGAAGATCAATGTGTCTAGTTTTACCACAAAAAATTTCAAAGGCATTGGATGCAATATGATCATTTCACAAGGGTTTTGGCACAAGGTATCAATTGAGCATACATGACAAGAACACTTATACCATTTAAAATCCAGCCACACAAAAAATTATTAAAAATCCTAATAAAATACTAGACATTCTTGTGATCATCATGCAAAAAGTTTCATAATTTTTGGAATTAAAATGAGCAAGAAATGAATTGTTGAAGTTTGATGAATAAATGAACAAAACATGAAATACATAGCATGATCAATGGTCAAACACAAGTCAACGTGGCAATGCTGTAATATTCTCTTCATTAATCAAAACGACACAGCACCATGAAGGACACGCGAAATGTTCCTATTGGCTGTGGCCAATGGAACAGTGAACTTAAACAAAATTCTGGGTTCTCACTCACATGAACTAGGGTTTGGCAACATGTTCAACTTCATCATCACTCAAACAGCAAAAACAAACAGCAGCAATGGCTCATCATCATTCAAACAGCAAGTAAGCAACAGCAATGTTCAGCAATGGCAGTATACATGGCATTTCAAGCAAGCTCCTCAACATCAAAACAAAATTTGAACAACATTACACAATAGCACAGCATGGTCCTTTGGTTTTAAACAAACAACAGCAACAACATCATTGTAGCTAGACAACATCAGGCAACATAATCCAACCAAGCATATAACAGCAGGGCATAGCATTCAGGTTCAGCATCCATCATATCAAATAGAACACACGGAAGCAACAAACATGTTTCAGCACATAGCAGCAAACATTTGGCAATATGTAGCAGCAGCATGTATCATGTATTCTCATGCTTCCAACACAAACAACAGCATGGTATAGGTAAATTCAATAGCAGACCAAAACAATGTAATAAAATAGCAGCCATCAACATTCTTCATAGCATAACAGCAAAACAACATGGACATGAAGATTTATGAACAGCTCAAACATAACAGCAATATCATGCATTCATCAACCAGATTCATCATCAAAATCAATAGCACATGAACAACAGTATTAGCAAAAAACGTGGCCATGAAATATCATCAGTGAGCAATATTAATCAATCAGCAAAACACACATAGACATGGGAAATCTGGTCAGGGAAAGTTTGGTATGAACACCAGGGCATTAGCAGCATCAATTCTATTGTTTATCATATAATCAAAACAAACTCATCATCAACATACAATCTCAACCAAAATTCAAAAGGCATGGCAGCATATGTTTATCAGCATCATGTCAAGCAAAACACAAGTACAGGACAGCATATAAACAGCATAGCAGGCACACATTCATGACTCAAAATTGCAGCAGAATGGCAATAGCATAATGTGTTCATTAAGCATCTCAATCAGCACACAACAGCATGGACAATAAGCATGGGATCTCATATATTCATCATCAATTTGCAATATGGTTAATAGCATAACAGCAAAACAACATCATCATAACAGTAGCAACAACATTCATGTTTCAAAATTGCATCAGAATTTTAGCAGCATGGTATGATGTGTTCATTAGCATCCAAACAAAACAGACAACAGCATAGCAATGGTATGGCAAAATCATTCAGCAACATTTATCAACCAATAGGTAGAATTCCTGGACAGTTTAAGGTTTGAAACAAACTGCAGCAGGGTTAGCTTCATGCTCATTAAAAACTCAAACAGCAACATGGACACCACATGATAATACACTCATGATGTTTATACAACATCTAACAAACAGCAATCAAAACATGTGAGTTGACCAGGCATAGCATAATTATGGATAAAGTGTTTGGCTTAAATAAAATCAGCATTCATCATCCTCCATCAATAGATCAAACAACACAAAACAATAGCATCAAAATGTTTCACATAGATCTTAGGGCAATGTTCAAAACAGCAGCAGGCTTTAGCAAACAAAACATCAAGTTCATGTTTCATCACCATCAAACCAAACAAGTTTTGAGCAACAACACATAAATGACATAGCATTAGCACTTGTAGCATCACAACAGCATCAAACACAACAGCATAGTTCATTGTCCTCGTGGTACCAACAACATCAAACATCATGTGTTCAATCATTCAATCAACAACTTTCAAACAAAGTCAAACAATAACATGGCATTAGTGTTCAGGTCACAACATTTAGCAACAAACAAACACACACCTCACATGAATTTTTGGACAGAACCATGGATTATGCAACAGCAGTACTCATCATCATCATGAGCTTGAAAATTCAAGATGTTCAGAAAACAAAATCACACATACTAACATCATCATTAAGCATCCAACAACAAGAATATCAAGTCCAAATTCATTAAATCAGCCCCAGTAACGCAAATCGACCAAAAGTTCATTTGCACAAAAAGAATGAAATCCAATTTTCTCTCAACAGAATCAAACATTTAGCATGACATAAGTTGCAATAGACTCATCATGGCAAGGATTAGGCATGGCATAGCATGGTTTGATGAAAAGGGAGGGTCGAGCACTTACTTGTTTTGGAAGAAAAACGAGCTGCAGTGGTGTTTGGCTTCTTTGGCTCACAACAGAGGTCCCTTTAGTCTTGAAATGAAGGAAAATGAAGCTGTTTTAGATCCAGGAGGCGCGAGCTAACTTGTACCAACTTCTGCCATGAAAGAGCTTGCCAAATAACAATGAACTTTCTCTGCTTACAGTTGAGGGATAAGGTCCAAAATGGCTTCCAAAGATTGTCTAAAGAGTGAAGGAAGCAAGAGAGGCTTTAGGGTTTGGAGGGTTTTCTCAGAAATTTCTTTCTTGCCAAAATGCACAATGGGAGAATGATGTTTTTCTGTTTCGTGTGGCTGCTCTAGCTAGGGTTGTTTTGTGCTGAAAATGATCTCTTATATGACTGTTTAAGATTAACCAATCATGTACTAACCAAAATTAACTTAATTAAACCATTTTGCAAAATTGCTAATGTTTGGCCAAGTGGAGGAGAGGTGTGAATTGGCTGAGAATTTGGGCTGCTACAGGCTGCAAAAAGGACAGTATATTTGCTGTTTTTGGTTATACATGGAATGCTGCAGCATGTTGTACTGGTTTTGCCTTATGTACTTCTATTTGCACCTTTTGCCAATTTTGAATTTTTATCCAAAATGATGATGGAATGATGGTATGATGGTGGTTTTAAGCTTTGAGCAAGTTTCAAATATGGTTTAAAACATTTCCCAATTGGCAAAATGATGAAAAAGTCCATAAATCAAAAAGTCAAAGTTTGGTCAAACTTTGAATTTTAAAGGAATTGGTCCAAAAATGCCATTTTGATTGGCAAGGTTTTAGGTCATGAAATTATATTTTTTGAAAGAGGATGAAAAATGTGGTGTGTAGGAAAAACCCCACCAAATTTGGCCTTATGGTTTGAGAGTTATGGCTCAGTTGAAATTCAAAAATTGGTGAAAATGATTTGATCATATCTTGACAACCACACATGGGATTTTGATGTTCTTGGACTTTTTGAAAATGGGAAGACAAGATCTTCAACTTTCATGTTGGGCAAAAATTCATTTGGAGCTTGTATCATGATGTAAGTTTAAGATCAAGAAGTTTCCATTTTTGGCAGTTGAAATTACAGGTCCACTTTCTATTTCTGGAAAATTTTCTGATTGGCTTGATTTTCTTCCATGATGAGGTTGAACATGATATATGAGACTTATACAAGCATGAATGAACTCCTTCAAATCAATTCCATCCATCAAATCTTGATTAAATCCACAGTTGACCAAGTTTGACTGTCTGTTGACTTTTCTAGGGTTTTGAATGATTGAACTTCTTCTGATGATTTCCAAACCCTAATTCCTTGAGACCTTGACTTCAAATGATGTCTCAAGATGTGTGAACTTGTGATTAATGATCATGATGCCCAAATTCTGCAAGAATGGCCATCATCCATCGCTTTGACTGATCAATGACTGTCTTTGACCTAATTGCTGATGATTGCTTCCACTGCAAGCAACAAGGTTAGACTGACAATATTTTTTGTACTTTTTGGTTAATAAACATGTGAAAGCAAAGATATACAAATGCAAAGTATGCTTGGTGATCAAGAAACAAACCCACAAGGCAATCTATCCACTAAGAGGAAAGCAAAGGCATGCAATGATCCTTGAGGTTATGATATGAATGATATGGGCCATGAGGGATCTTAGGGCCCAAAATTGGGGTCTTACACATATCACATGCTGATAAACGTTGAATTAGATCTTACTCCAAACATAAAAGTTGTAGTAGATATCTCGAATTTGATTTTTCAACTTGGAAATATTTCATATCATAAACATTGAGCAAGTTATGGTCTTGGGAAGTTGACTTTCAAATTAGGGTTTAGACAAAATGACCTATAATGTTTCAACATAGAAAATGATTTTCCAAGAAAAACTAGCTCTAGGTATCACCATAAAAGTTGTTTGGAATGTCATTTAGAGTAAAGTTTAGCTTGGAATCATTTTTATATGGTGAAAATTGTAGGAGATATGGCCTAGGGAGACCCAGTTTTGATCAGATGAATTCATCTGGCCAACCACCATCAACCAACTTGCTAACCTTCAATTATCTTGACTTTATAGGCTCATGGTAGATCATATATGCATAAGATGATGAATTTTGAAGTATCCCTTGAGAAATTTGATCAATTGGTGAGATAGCTTGTTGGAGAGGTTACTTAAGATACCTAGTTAAACTAGGGTTTCCAAGACAAATCACCTCCAAAATCTTGAAGAAAACTTGATCAATATAATATATAGATATCATTGGGACTCACTTATGATGATTTGAAACATTTTGGATCAATCCTTGGTTGTGCTCTTAGCCATGTAGGTCTCAAACCCTAGGTATGAACTTGATGAATTTTGATGATCATGCCCTACCTACAAAAGAATTAGGCAAATACAAAGACATTTTTTGGTATTTTGGGTTAGTAAAATGATAATATACAAGTATGATAAAATCACATGGTGCTTGGTGATCTCTCCCAAAACAAACCCAATGAAAGGGGGGTAAGGAGAATTCCAAGGTATGATCCCAATGCTAATTCATATGATGAGATTGCATGAGGGATCTTAGGTTCAAATTTGGGGTCTTACAGCTGCCCCTATTTAAGGACATTCTAACTAAGGAGATGAAGGTTAAAATATTCATGTCAACTCAGTAGAATTGGCATAAATAACAACATATAGAAACAAATTTTGGTCCCTAAGAGACCTCATGATGCATATGATATGAATGTAAAAGAAAATTTCTCTGTGGGAAAATGTTGCCACAAAGGAAAAGAAATCAGAGAGACCGAAGATCCGTAGGAGTATAATGCATTCCGTAAGGAAAACTCATTGGGGAGACAGAGACCCTAGGGGGATAAAAGGTTACGCGTAGGCCAGGCTACGACTTAAAAATTGCTGGGAGGACTAGAGGACTTCCATAAAATGGAAAGACTCAGCTAGGGAAACAAACCATCTACATGGGATTACAAGGAGATCAAGATAAAACTAAAGTACTTGAATTAATGTAGGAAAAGTGATTTCACTGAGGAAATGTGCACTCAACTCAACTGGGGAAGAAATAAACTTCATCACAGGAGGAGAAAAAATCGGTTATCCACTACCTGCTACTGGGTAAGGAGATAATTAAAGTCTGGGAGAGAGGACATTCGTCATCGGTTAGGATGAACATATCAAGGATGACTTGCTGGGAACCACCAGGAGGGAATATTCATTACCAGTTACTGGGTAAGAATAGCCTTGCAGGGGGAAAACTGCAGAAATAGGATTTAAAACTACCAGTTACTGGGCAGAAGACCGAAGATGAGAATATTCGTCACCGGTTAAGGTGAACATATCAAGGATAAACTCAAAAGGGAAGAAAATCCGTCATCGGTTAAGATGAACATATCAAGGATAGTCTTGCTTGGGAATTGTTAAGGAGGATACCCGTCATCGGTTAAGATGAACATATCAAGGATAAACCAACTGAACAGAAAGTAGGAATTACATCTATCGAATACTGGATATAAGACCATCAAAGAGAAAACACGTCACCGGTTAGGATGAGCATATCAAGGATAGACTCTGTTGAGGGGAAAAACAGGATTTGCAACTATCGGTTACTAGGTAGAAGACCACAAAGAGGAGGAAACCCGTCATCGGTTAGGATGAACATATCAAGGATTAACCCTTTGGGGAACAACATAGAGATTACAACTACAATTTTACTGGGTAGAATACCAAGGATGAGAATATCCGTCATCGTTTAGGATGAACATATCAAGGATAGACTCAAGTAAGGGAAGAAAATATTCTTCATCGGTTAGGATGAACATATCAAGGATATACTTCCTAGGGAAATGTGAAAAGGAATCCACTGGGGAAAAAATTTGCTCTTGCCGGGTATTGGGCAAAAAAGTGAAAAACATGAGAAGAATATTACCAGTTACTGGGTAATAGGCTCTCAGGGGACTAAAAGCATCTATCTAGGTAAGATCTAGAAACAAAATGTCAATAAAGACTCAAGGGGAGTAATTCCATCCAGGTAATCAACTGGGGAGGAAACTGAAACAATGATCATCCACGAGGAAATAACTCAGTGGGGAAAGGAGAAAGGTTAAAATCTTTCTGCTTAAGGGGCCGACACTCTACAATTGAAGGATGACAGACGCCGAACTTGTATGGGGATGAAGTACCGCCATAACAAAGAATAAGAATCTCAGACAATAAATCAACAAATATGATTATGCAAAAATATGTGTAATACCCCAAAATTTACCCTTCATTTTTCCTGGAAGCATACGCTTTACACCTCATGCATGCATTCATTTTTAGGTCATTTAACATTAGATACATTGCATTTCATCATGTCAATCAGAATTAGATCCAAGAAACTTTATTTTAAAAAAAAACCGAAAAAAAAAACAAAAAACAAAAACAAAATAAAATAAATAAATAAAAATAATAATAAATAAATAAATAAAAGAAAAAATCTCAGACTTGGACCTCTCTCAAAAGCCCACTAAGCTACCAATATTAGGCTATAAATACTAGAGTTTCAGTGAAACAAATATGGATTTTCTATTCATATTACCCTAAGGAAAAAGATAGTGAGAAAAGAGCTAACAGAGTTCAGAGCAGCCTCCAAACCCTGAAGGGAACTCAACTGCACAGAATCACCTCTGCCTCACATAAACCCTAGAGATTGTTTTGTAAACCTCACGGGTGCACCTCAATTTCAATCAAGCTCTCCAATTAGGTTTGCCCTATATCCATCATCTTTATGCCTTTAATTTGAATGTTCTAAATGTATGAGGTATTATGGGTGAATTTGATACCCTTTTGATGCATGTCTTTTTTGTGAATTTTAATGCCATGATTCATGTGGTTACATTTTGATTTGGGGGCAACCCTCGATTACCCTATTTTTTTGTCTCTAACCTGTTTGTTGAGTTTTTGTGAGGGCTCACATGACTTTTGCAGGGATAACTTGCATGGTTTTCCACTTTATTTGTGGGATACCCCTTGGAGGTTTCATTCCGATTACCTGTACTGACTCACTTTCTTTGATGGTGTTTAGCTTGGAAGGATCCCTGGGTTTCCCATTCCTCTAACTGCTGTTACTTCGGATCTTTATCCGCGTGGTACTTTTACATTTTTCCCGCATTTTACTGCTTTCCTATCTGGAATACCTCGATAGGAGGCAATGTTTTTGTGTGTTTTTTTTACAGGTTCCTTCGTCAAGGACTGCCTTTTTGTATGAGTTCACCAAACCCTAACCCTTCATTGATTTTTCTTCTCCTAAACACACGTTTACTCCTTCTACTACAGGTGAGTAAGTCTCCAAAGGTCGAGCATCCGGTAGATTATATAGTAACATCGTTCGTCCAAAACCCACTCCATAACCCCGTAGTTAGCTGAACTACGGCTTGCTCTGATTCTCATTCCAGATGAGATACGTAGGCATAAGACGTGATGTCTTAGCAAGCACACATCCCCCCAACCCATAGGTCAGCCGAGCTACGAATACTCTGATTCTCATATTCAGATGAGATACGTATGCAGTGAAGGTGAGAAAAACAAGAAAGGGGGGGGGGGGTTTGAATTGTTTGGAAAAATAAGCGCTTTTTCAAAATAGAAAATCACACAAGGATTTTATACTGGTTCGCTTATAACACAAAGCTACTCCAGTCCACCCGGCCAAGGTGATTTCGCCTTCAACAAGGACTTAATCCACTAATCTTGAAAGATTGATTACAAACAACGTCTAAGAGAAAGATCTCTTAGTCCTCTCAAGTATACAGACTACACAGAGTCACTTGAGGAAATAAAACAATAGATAAAAGATTTATGTAATCTAGAGTGCTTCTAAGATAAGCAAATATTACAACAGTAAGAACAATGTGTTTCACGTTACAAGCAAAAGCTTCGTGAAGATGGTGAGAATGAAAACGTTTTTGTGTGTTGATGATTCAGTATTTTCTTGTATTGTTTTCTTGTAGACTCAATGTTGATTTGCAGTCCTTTATATAGAGAAGTGAAGTAGTCGTTGAAACTGATGGATAATAATATGAATTAATGCCATAGCTTAAATAGCTTCTTTCCAAAAAGACTTTTTCTTCTCGAATGACTACTTTCCAAATATAGTTCCGGTTCATTTGAATTTGGAGTTTAACGTCTCTTTCTGTATTAGGAAATCCATTTCCAAAACTTTATTTGAAGTTAACGTTGCTCTTCCTTATTTAGCAATTCCATAATTAGAGTCTTCGTACTTCTTGGAGATCTTGAAATCTTGCTATCTAACTTCTGATGTTGATCTCTTTTGAGTTCTGATGGTTTCTTCAGATAGCGCTGATAGCTTCTGGAGTTTGACATACCGTTGTTCAGAGTCAGAACTTCTAGAGCGAACTTCTTGTTCAGATGCTTCTGATGTTTTGCTGTTTTGCTCAGAGTTAGACTTTCTTGAACGTGTTTCCACTTCAAATGCTTCTGATCATTTGATAATTTGTATCTGATCTGGTTCTATATCTGATGACATCATCAGATCTCTTCCTTCTTTCCTTAGAACCCTGCACACTTAGAAACTTTTCGTTAGGGTGCCATTTTTGGTTTCATCCTTTGTTATCATCAAAATCATGGAATCTGATGTAGAACAATTTTTGTTCTTACAATCTTCCCCTTTTTGATGATGAGAAAATAATCTTAATAAGCAGATGAAACATGAAAAAATATCAGATCAGATAGACAAGAGCTCCCCCTGAGATAGTGCTAGGGAGTTCAGAAGTTCTTACTAGAGCTTCCAAGCAATGAGGTTTCTTGATACCTTCTGCAATTTCTTAAGTCCATGTTAGATAAATTTAATTTTTAAGAAAAAAATATGTTGCAGAGTGCTTAAGGTATTTAGACAGTATTTTCATCAGAGCTATTAATGACTTCTCCCCCTTTTTGTCAGAATCAAAAAGACATAGCAAAAAATAAATAATTCAAGAGAAAAACATTGTATTTCAGATAAAAAGCAACAGAGACAAGAAAACAAGTAAACATCAGAGACAAAGACATCAAGACAACAGTCAAACAAAATCCTAAGTGCCTAGGGGTTTGGAGGAGGAGGCATTCTCTGAAGTAGTAGAGCCAGCATGTTCTAAATGTTGTCGTTGACAGTGTCTTGCTTATCCATTCTGGCACGGAGTTCCTTCTGATCTTTCTTCAGTTCTTCTAGAGTCTGGAGAACCATAGGAACAACAGAGGAGGACTCCCCCTGAGTCAGAGCCTGTTGTGCTTCAGCAGCGGCCTTTGCTTCAGCTTCAGCAGCAGCCTGTGCCTCAGCTTCGGCAGCAGCAGCAGCATCAGCTAGAGCTTTAGCTTCAGCTTCCTTTGCCCTTTCTTCCTCTAGCCGTCTGGCTTCTTCTTCAGCTTCTCTTGCTAGTCTCTCATCCTCCAGCCTTCTGGCTTCAGCTTCTCTTGCAAGTCTTTCGTGGAGTCTTGCCTCAACATCTCTGATAAAGTCGTTTCTGACTTGTTCAGAGATGTGCTTCAGTTTAAAAGCTTCAGAGGTCATCCATCCAATGACTCTGTTCCAATGTGTTCTTACAGAATCAGGATCATCACTGACGCCAGAGTTATTAGTCAGAGACTTGACCTTTTGTACTGAAGCCCCTGCGAACAGCATTATGGCTTCCTCTAGGGTAGGTACGGAAAGGTCAGGTTCAGGTTCAGAGGTATGAGGTGGAGAGGTTGGAGGGCTGAGGTTTAATGTTAGAGGTTCATGTTCAGTTTCAGGTTCAGGTTCAGCGGAGGTGTTTGGAGGGGTGATATCAGAGGTGTGGAGGTCAGAGGGTTGAGCTTCAGAAGGTTGGTCTTCAGAAGGGATGTTGGTTGTTTGTTCTGGGGGAGGTGAAGTGACTTCAGATTCATGTGGAGGTTGTTGTGGTTGTTGAGAGTTTTGGTTTAGAGCCTGAAGTTGGACTAAAGTTGGAGAGTTAGGGTCAGAGTGTTTTGGGTCAGAGGAGAGGATAAGATATGGAGGTGATTCTGGGGCTGAAGAAGAAGAAGGGGTTTGATTCATTTCTTCGGCTTCAGATAGAGGTAGGTTTGTGAATGCAAGATTGAATTTAGGCATTGGGAATCTGGTTGTAGAAGGTTGGATTTCAGAAGTAGTGAAAATAGGTGATGTTGGGAGAGGATTAGAAGAAGCCATAAGAGGTTCAGAGGGAATAGAGGGTGCAGACGTACCAGTAGTTTCTTGCAGAGGTGCTGGAGATCTTACTTCAGAGGTTTCTCCTATCCTTTCTCTCTTTGCCTTTGAAGATTTATTCTTAGGGGGGCCTCTTTTGAACTTGACAAAATCTTCTTCTGAATCTAGACAGTCGTCTAACCTGAATTCAGAGATATCAACACCTTCGTCCTTCAGACGCTGCATGTAGAAGAGAATTGCATCTCTGGGTTCATTCTTGAAGAACCTTGCAAGACCATGTGGCAGCTTCCTCTGGTCTTTCAAAGCATCCCAGGAGGTGTCCATCGTGGGTCTAACTTGGATCTTCTTCAAGATTCCCATGCTTTTCAGATTTCTGGCGTTCAGAGGCCTTCCGGTATCTATCGCCAGATCTTGCATAAGTTTGTTCTTCTCCAGATGATCTACCAGCCCATTTTCAATGAAAACATCAGACAGAAGTCTTCCCAGGGGGATGTAGCTTCTGGGTTTCATGTTGTTTCTGGTTTCTCTTACAGAATCTCTGAGATATTTGAAGAGAAGTGCAGGAAGGCCGATCTTCACACCCTTGTGAATGCAATACAGAATGCACTTCTGATCTGCATTGATGTAGTCAGAGGAGTTTGATGCTGGGCGATGATGAATGGTTCCCAGAATGATTTTGAGCCATACTCTGAGGTTCTGATGAAGTTCTTTATTCTTTGAAGGATTTCCTTCAGTGTTGAGTTTGAAGATGGTTGGATTGATTTCTTCAGCAATGCGCCTTGACCTAGGGTTGATGTTGTAAATCCTTTTTCCTCCATCTTTCTCCATGTTCAGTAAAGAAGCAATTGATTTTTCAGTAATTACTATCTTTACCCCCAATACGTAGGAGACGATGAAATGGTCATCAGCATCTGCAAATCTCCAGAATTCTTTGATGAGATTTGGGTAAATAGGGCCATAAAGCCTTTGGAAGTAGTTTTCCCACCCTTGTTGATGGAGTTCTTCAGTAAGATCCACTCCATTTCTCTTCATGTTGTGGAAATCTACTAGAGTTTCACACAACACTTCCAGTCCTTCAAAGGGAGTTGATAGGTTTATGTGGGGTTCACGGTCAAGAACATGGGGTTCTTTGTATATTGGAGTGATGGTGACGCCCGTTACCGTTGGAGTTGGAATGCTTGAACTTTGGGCAGTGGTGTTGGATTCCATTTGCTGAGAAAAGTTGAAAACTTGTTATTGTTGAGCATCCATGGTTGATGAAGAAGGAGATGAAGATGAAGAGTTTGTAGAAATACTTCAGAGAGGGTTTGAGGGTTTGAGAGTGAGTGAGAGTGATAAGTGTGTGAAATGTGAGAGAAGTGTTTAAATACCCTAAGCAAAAACACATGCAAAACGACACACAATTCAGCGTTGGCACAAAACACAAGTTAGAACGCTTGGGGAGAAATGATTAAGGCTCATTAATGAAGGTCTAATCCCAACAGTATGCACACTGCTCGAGGAGATCTCAAACGTTTGCCCTTTGATTTTCTTCAGGACAGCTGTCTAGAAGTTCTAGGGTTACACGCTAAGTGCTCCACGTGTTTTGATGTATCTGATCTTCAGGAATATCAAAAGATTGGTTCCTGGAGATTTCTAACTCAGATATCTTCTTAACTTGGTAGAAGTATCAGAGTAAGAGGCAGAAGTACATTTGTTTATATCAGAGTCTCATTTTACATTCCCAGAGGCACACTTTATTCAGGGCAATTTTGAATATTCAGATTTTCTAAGATAAAACAAAATCTATCTTCAGCTAAAGGCTTAGTAAATATATCTGCCCATTGATGATCTGTATCAATGAACTTCAATGTTACTATCCCTTTCTGAACATAGTCTCTGATAAAGTGATGCTTTATTTCAATGTGTTTAGCTCTGGAATGTAGAATGGGATTCTTACTTAGACAAATGGCAGCAGTATTATCACAAAAGATAGGAATGTTACTCTCAAAGATTTGCAGATCTTCTAACTGATTCTTCATCCAGAGCATCTGAGTTGTGCACAGTGATGCTGAGATATATTCTGCTTCTGCAGTAGATAGAGAAATAGTTGACTGTCTTTTGCTAGCCCAGGATATCAGATTGTTCCCCAGAAGCTGGCAATTTCCAGATGTGCTTTTTCGTTCCAATCTATCTCCTACATAATCTGCATCACAGTAACCCGAAAGTCTATACTCTGATGTTTTCTCATACATCAGGCCCAGGTTAGGAGTTCCTTTCAGATACTTGAGAATTCTCTTAACTGCTGTTAAATGGGATTCTCTAGGATCTGATTGGAATCTGGCACAAAGACAGACGCTGAAGAGAATATCAGGTCGAATAACAGTCAGATAGAGAAGAGAGCCTATCATACCTCGATAGAGCTTCTGACAAACTTGTTTACTTACTTCATCCTTCTCAAGAATGCAAGTTGGATGCATGGGAGTTTTTGCAGAGTTGCATTCAGTCATGTCAAATTTCTTCAGAACATCTTTAATGTATTTGCTTTGATGAACGTATGTGACTTCTGAAGTTTGGTTAATTTGAATTCCTAGAAAGAACTTTAGTTCTTGCATTAAACTCATTTCAAATTCTGCCTGCATTAACTCAGAAAATTCTTGACAAACAGAGGCGTTAGCAGAACCAAAAATAATGTCATCAACATAAATCTGGCATATCATGAGATCATTGTTAAGGATCTTACAGAAGAGTGTGGAGTCAACTTTCCCTCTGATAAAATTTTGTTCCAGAAGAAACTTACTTAAGCGTTCATACCAAGCTCTGGGAGCTTGTTTAAGTCCATATAAAGATTTTTTAAGTTTAAAAACATGTTCTGGAAATTTTGGATTTTCAAAACCTGGAGGTTGGTTGACATACACTTCTTCTAATATGTAACCATTAAGGAATGAGCTCTTGACATCCATTTGATATAATTTAATAGAATGATTAATGGCAAAAGATACGAGAAGACGAATAGATTCTAACCTTGCGACTGGAGCAAAGGTTTCATTATAGTCAATACCTTCTTGTTGACTGTAACCTTGTGCTACCAGTCGAGCTTTGTTTCTGACGACTTCTCCTTTCTCATTCAGCTTGTTTCTGAATACCCATCTGGTTCCAATAACGTGAGTGCCTCTGGCCTTAGGAACAAGATCCCAGACATCATTCTTTGTGAATTGATCTAGTTCTTCTTGCATGGCTGAAACCCAGTCGTTATCTTGAAGTGCTTCATCACAAGACGTAGGTTCGATCAGAGACACTAGTCCCAGAGGAGTATCTTCAGAGGTCCTGAAGGTAGATCTGGTTCTGACAGGTTCGTCCTTGTTACCCAGAATCAATTCTTCAGACACGTTGATTCGACTTTTGGCTTTCTTTGGTATAACTGGGAAGTTAGTTTTCTCAGAGTTCTGAGTGGCAGTTGCTTCTGGAGCTTTATCAGATCCTGCAAGAGTGATTTCTAGATCTGCAAAACTTTCAACTAGCTTTGACTTTTCAGGGTCAAGCTTATCATCAAATCTGACATGAATTGATTCCTCCACAACTTTGGTTTCTGTGTTGTATACTCTGTACCCTTTAGAGCGTTCTGAGTATCCTAACATAATACCTTTTTGTGCTTTGGAATCAAACTTGTTCAGATGTTCTTTAGTGTTTAATATAAAGCAAGAACATCCAAAAGGATGAAAATATGAAATGTTTGGTCTTCTTCCTTTACACAGTTCATAGGGAGTCTTTTCCAGAATCGGTCTTATAGAGATTCTGTTCTGAATGTAACACGTTGTATTTACAGCTTCTGCCCAAAAGTGCTTTGCCACATTAGTTTCATTGATCATGGTTCTGGCCATCTCTTGGAGTGTCCTATTCTTCCTCTCTACAACTCCATTTTGTTGTGGAGTTCTAGGGCAGGAGAAATCATGAGATATTCCATTAGAGTCAAATAATTCCTCAAAATCTTTGTTTTCAAATTCCCCACCATGATCACTTCTGACTCTAATAATTTTAGAGTCAAATTCTTTTTGCACTTTGGAGCAGAAACTAGTGAATACAGAGTGAGACTCACTCTTGTGCTTTAGGAATTTCACCCATGTCCAGCGGCTGTAATCATCAACAATGACTAGTCCATACTTCTTTCCATTGACTGATGCTGTTTTCACAGGACCAAATAACTCAATGTGAAGAAGTTCCAGAGGCTTTGAGGTAGACACAACATTTTTCTTTTTAAAGGAAGTTTTTGAAAATTTCCCTTTCTGACATGCTTGACACAGAGCATCTGAAGAAAACTTCAGTTTAGGTAGGCCTCTGACTAACTCGAGTTTATTTAGCTGAGAAAGTTTCCTCATGCTAATGTGGCCCAAGCGTCTGTGCCATACCCATTGCTCTTCATGAACCGACATCAGACATTTAACATTTTGTTCTTTTAAATCAGAAAGATTAATTTTATAAATGTTGTTTTTCCTCTTGCCTATGAAAAGGACAGAGCCATCATTCTGATTAATGGCTTTATATGTTTTTTGATTAAAGATTACATCATAAGCGTTATCACTTAATTGACTTATGGATAACAAGTTATGCATTAATCCTTCTACGTAAAGGACATCAGATATAGAGGGAAGAGTACCATTACCAATAGTTCCGGAGCCTCTGATCCTTCCTTTCTGATCTCCTCCGAAACCGACAAATCCAGCGTCTTTAAGTTCCAGACTTTGGAACATAGACTTTCTTCCCGTCATGTGTCGCGAGCATCCAGAGTCCAGGTACCATTACTGGTGTCTGAACTTTGCTGCATAGGATATCTGCAACATAGACAATCTTATCTTTCGGTACCCGGAATCTCTTGGGTCCTTTCTGATTAGTTTTCCCAGAGTTTCTTATAACTTTGGGTTTTCTAGCTTTTCCAAATTTTTGTTCTTGTGTGTGTGTATAGTGATATGAAAAAGGAGATTTAAGTTGATCACTAGTAGAAGTTTTATTTTCCTTAGAATCATACCCAATTCCCTTTTTATTGTTCTGACTAACTCCATAAATCATGGATGCCATAAGACTCCTATTTATCCCATTTTTTAGAAATTCTTGAAAGGCTTCTTCGTATTCATAAATTATTTTATTTGAAGTTTGTGGTGCTTGAGACAACGTTTCTTCTAATTCTAAGCTTTTTCTTTTTGCTCCATCTCTTTCTAATGTTAAAGATCTGATTGTATCTTCTCGTGCTAGAATTGTTATCTTAAGTTCACTACATTCTTTAAATTTTGCTTTAAGACAGCCTTTTATGTTTTTAAACTTTTGTTTTAATTTTTGATACGAGCTAAGAGTTTCTGACAAGCATGATTCTAGATCAGATCGAGAGAATTCAGAAAATACCTCTTCAGATTCTTCATCTGAGCTACTCCTGGATGTGGTAGCCATAAGTGCCACGTTGGCCTGTTCATCAGAGTCAGATTCTGATGACCCAGATTCACTATCATCCCAGGTTGCCATTAGTCCTTTCTTTGTTCTGAAGTTATTTTTCTTGAAGCTTTCTTTTCTAGAATTGTCCTTCTTCAGCTTTGGGCATTCATTCCTGTAGTGACCTGTTTCTTTACATTCATAACAAGTAATATCTTTGTTAGTTTTACCTTTTGAGGTTGATTCTGATCGATCCCCTCTCGGTCTTGGTCTTCTGAAGTTGTTGTTCCTCTTTTTCCAGAGTTGTTTAACTCTTCTGGTCAGGAGGGACAATTCTTCTTCATCATCAGACTCTTCTGGTTCAGAGTCGTCAGTATCTTCAGTTTCTGCCTGGAGAGCTTTGGTTCTGTCAGGTTTGCGTCTTTCAGATCTGGACTTTAATGCTACGGACTTGTTCTTTTTCTGAGGCTCATCTTCCTCTAGTTCTATCTCATGACTTCTGAGAGAACTGACAAGTTCTTCGAGGCTGATATTGTTCAGATCCTTTGAAAGTTTCAGAGCAGTGACCATGGGTCTCCATTTCTTTGGCAGACTTCTGACTATCTTTTTGACGTGGTCTGCAGTTGTATATCCTTGTCTAGAACCTTGAGACCTGCAATAAGAGTTTGGAATCTAGAAAACATTGCCTCTATAGCTTCGTCATCTTCCATTTTGAAGGCTTCATATTTCTGGATAAGCGCCAGAGCCTTTGTCTCTTTGACTTGAGAGTTTCCTTCATGAGTCATCTTCAGAGAGTCAAGTATATCTTTGGTTGTTTCTCTGTTGGGGATCTTCTCATATTCGTTGTAAGATATAGCATTGAGAAGTATGGTTCTGGCCTTGTGATGGTTTTTGAAGACACGCTTCTGATCTTCTGACATCTTACTTCTGGGAATTTTAGCTCCATTTTCAGACACTGGAGGTGTGTATCCATCTGTGACAATGTCCCAGAGGTCAGCATCATAACCTAGAAAGAAACTTTTGATTCTATCTTTCCAAAAGTCGAATTTCTCTCCATCAAAAACAGGAGGCTTAGCATTGTAACTATCTCTTTCATTTGTGTGGGCCATAGTTTTTCTCGTACTGGATCTCTCTACATTGTTAAGTGTTTGATTGGAAAATCAATAACAGAGCCAGAGCTCTGATACCAATTGAAGGTGAGAAAAACAAGAAAGGGGGGGTTTGAATTGTTTGGAAAAATAAACGCTTTTTCAAAATAGAAAATCACACAAGGATTTTATACTGGTTCGCTTATAACACAAAGTTACTCCAGTCCACCCGGCCAAGGGGATTTCGCCTTCAACAAGGACTTAATCCACTAATCTCGAAAGATTGATTACAAACAACGTCTAAGAGAAAGATCTCTTAGTCCTCTCAAGTATACAGACTACACAGAGTCACTTGAGGAAATAAAACAATAGATAAAAGATTTATGTAATCTAAAGTGCTTCTAAGATAAGCAAATATTACAACAGTAAGAACAATGTGTTTCACTTTACAAGCAAAAGCTTCGTGAAGATGGTGAGAATGAAAACATTTTTGTGTGTTGATGATTCAATATTTTCTTGTATTGTTTTCTTGTAGACTCAATGTTGATTTGCAGTCCTTTATATAGAGAAGTGAAGTAGTCGTTGAAACTGATGGATAATAATATGAATTAATGCCATAGCTTAAATAGCTTCTTGCCAAAAAGACTTTTTCTTCTCGAATGACTACTTTCCAAATATAGTTCCTGTTCATTTGAATTTGGAGTTTAACGTCTCTTTCTGTATTATGAAATCCATTTCCAAAACTTTATTTGAAGTTAACGTTGCTCTTCCTTATTTAGCAATTCCATAATCAGAGTCTTCGTACTTCTTGGAGATCTTGAAATCTTGCTATCTAACTTCTGATGTTGATCTCTTTTGAGTTCTGATGGTTTCTTCAGATAGCGCTGATAGCTTCTGGAGTTTGACATACCGTTGTTCAGAGTCAGAACTTCTAGAGCGAACTTCTTGTTCAAATGCTTCTGATGTTTTGCTGTTTTGCTCAGAGTTAGACTTTCTTGAACGTGTTTCCACTTCAGATGCTTCTGATCATTTGATAATTTGTATCTGATCTGGTTCTATATCTGATGACATCATCAGATCTCTTCCTTCTTTCCTTAGAACCCTGCACACTTAGAAACTTTTCGTTAGGGTGCCATTTTTGGTTTCATCCTTTGTTATCATCAAAATCATGGAATCTGATGTAGAACAATTTTTGTTCTTACATGCAGTGGATGCGACATCCGCGCGAGTCATTTTCATTTAACCCTTTTTTTTGGTAAACAACACAAGATAAACTCACACCCTTTAGACAAGAACTACAAAAGTGGATCCCATAGAGTACTACGGATGCGTAGGGGTGCTAATACCTTCCCTTCGCATAACCGACACCCGAATCCAAGATTTGGTTGCGAGACCCCGTCTTGTCCTTTCCTTTTTCAGGTTTACTTCGAGCGTTTCCTTTCCCTCCTTTGGGATGAATAACGCACGGTGGCGACTCTTCTCTCATTTTCTTTCGCCGGTTGTTTTTTCGCGTACTATATTTTTCAGGTTGCTACAGCTGGCGACTCTGCTGGGGACACTAAGAAGTTGACCTCTTGCTGGTCCATCTTCCCTAAGCGAGTCCCTCCTAGCTTGTGTGATTTCTTGTTTATTGGGTGTTCATGCTTTTGTACATTTATTTGCTTACTTGCTTGCATGCATCTGTTGTATCTGTTGGATTTGTTTGTTTGTTTGTTGGGATGGGGTGTTCTATGAGAGATAAGCCCATTACCCATGCTTGAGTGTACACACAGGTTTTAGGTTTTTTTACCGAGATAACCCACTTTTTCGAAGAAATTCCCAAAATACCCAATTTTTCAGCAAAATTCCCAAAATACCCCACTTTTAGGAGGAGGTGCCAATTGGATTGGCGACCCCTCTTAAAAATTGCAAGGAGGCACCAATTGGATTGGCTAGAGCAGGTGCCCTAGCCAATCCAATTGGCGCCTATGTGTTATTTTTAAGAGGAGGCGCCAATTCAATTGGCGACTCCCTTAAAAAAGCCTCAAATGAAAAAATCTCCAACATGAAAGTTGTCGATCTTTTCAAGACAATGAATTTGGATATAGATTTTGCATCATTTGGATTTTTTATAAGAAAGTTATGGGCAGTTGAAGTTGGACTTCTGAGTTTTTTAACTGTTATCTGACCTATAATATTTTGTATTATTGCATGTGTTTATTATAGGAATATGAATTTTTGTCCAACATAACATTTTAAGTAGACATCTCAAATTTTCCAACGCACTTGGTCCCACTTCAAAATAATTAAAAATGAGTGAGTTAGGTCTTTGCGAACATGACCCAAAATTAGGGTTTATGTCAAAACAAGTGTATGTGAATTTTGCCAAAAGGGACCAACTTCAAGCCCTTCTGTTTGAATGATAAAAGCCTCAAATGACAAAACCTTCAACATAAAATTTGTAGATCTTTTCAAGATAATGAATTTGGACTAAAGTTTTGCATCATTTGAAAATTTTATGAGAGAGGTATGCGCACCTGAACTTGGAGTCTTTGACATTTTAACTGTTATCTGACCTATAATGTTTTGTATTATTGCATGTGTTTATGTTAGAGTTATGAATTTTTGTCCAACATAACAAGTGAAGTAGACATCTTAAATTTTCTAATGCACTTGGTCCCACCTCAAAATAATTAAAAATGAGTGAGTTAGGTCCTTGCGAACTTGACCCAAAATTAGGGTTTCTGTCAAAACATGTGTATGTGAATTTTGCCAAAAGGGACCAAATTCAAGCCCTTCAACATAACAATAACAATAAAAAAGATAAATTTGATATAATATGAATTGATATTAATAAAATTTGGATTTTACACAAAGAGAATCCTAATGGTGATGATCGGGATCACCTAACCGACCTCCGGTCCCACATCCCCTAGCTACCCTAACCCTTGGCCCTAACCCACGTTGACGATTCTGCACTGGTGTTTGTTCATCTGATGGTCCAGGAGCGTCATTACCTCCTAGAGGAGAAGATCCGTTGAGGTATTCAGCTAACTCAGCATAGTCTTCAGTATTCAATGATGGTGTACCGGCGTAGCTGAGCTCATGACCCATGCCAGAGAAGTTGGGGTGTGGTTGACTCATGGATGGGCGACCGAGACGGTTGAAGGGGGACATGGGTGTGAATGATGGGTCTAAGAACGATTGGAAAGATTGTTGTGGTGTTTGGAAAGGGTATGGTTGTGGGATGTTTTGGTATTGTGATGTTTGGGGTTCTTGGCTATGGTAGGAGGAGGGGCGGTTAGTGTTTTGGCTAAGGCGACTTTGGTAGGGTGATGGTGTGGGTGCGAAGCGATGTTCGGTCGAAGGTTGATGGTCCATTTGTTGGTGGTGGTATGGGGGATGTTCTTGGTATTGGGGTTGGGTGAATGGCATGTTTTGGTTGTATGTTTGTGTGTTTGTGGAACGGAAAGTTTGACGGATAGGTGGTTGTGAGTAACCGGGCTGAGAATGTTGTTGGGGGTTAGATGTTGATCCTTCTTGTGTGTAACTTGTCTAGCGTGGGTCGTAGAGGTACATATCATCGGCGATGAATTGTGTTTGCATGGTATCTCCACCTCATTTGGCGACCATGTACAATAATAAAGAGGGGGCGCCATTCAAATTGGCGACACCATAGGGTACATGCATGCAGGGCTAGTTCTGAATGCTTGGTTTCGAGGACTGACTCCATGGGGGCGCCATTCAAATTGGCGACCATGTACAATAATAAAGAGGGCGCGCCAAACCAATTGGCGCCACCTTCTGCATGTCTGACACGTGGCATTGTTGTCTCCTGCATGCTGAATAACTCACTTATGGATGGCTTGCATGATTGACACATCATCTCTGACCATCTTAGGTGTCCGACACGTGTCTGTCTTGTCTCCTGCATGCTGGTGACTAACTTCTTAATAGCTTGCCTGGTTGACACATCAACTCACACTGTCTTGCAGGATTGACACATCATCTCAGACACGTGGCTCTCTAGTATCCTGCATGCTGAAGACTCACTTCTATCTTGACTAGCTAGCATGCTTGACACATCAACTCACACTGTCTTGCATGACAGACACATCAACTCATGACTAGCTAGCATGCTTGACACATCAACTCACACTGTATTGCATGACAGACACCTCATCTCAGAACTGACTTGCATGCTTGACACATTATCTCAGAGTAGCTTCAATGTCCGACACATCATCTCAGAACTAGCTAGCATGTGAGACACTGATACCATCTATTTAAGTGACTTACTATCAACATCCAAGACACTTCACTCACATTCATCTGCACTTGCAAAATACTTTTCATCTCCAAAATGTCATCTTCATCATTATACAGTATCAACGTTCATTGCAACGGTGAAACTTTTGAGTCTGAGCTTCATGGTTTTTGTTTTAGAAACACTGATACCATTAGAGTCACGATGAAGAGAAATGCAACTTTTTTGCATTTCAAAAAAAGAATACAATCCTTTATAGCATCAGGTATTGTGTCAAAGATGACATATCAAAATCCTATATTTTTTGAGAATGGTCAATGCAAGTTTTTCCCCCTTAAGATACGAGACGATGAAGATGTTGAAAGCATGTTTCTTAGTCATGAACATTCAGGCATGGATTGTATCGAGTTGTACATTACTCTACAACCATGTATACCGTCTCAACAGTCTTAACTAACCGATCAGGATCCAGCTGGTGAAGATGTTGCAGATGATGCACAATGGTCAGATGAACTCAACCCAGAAGCAGAAGTAGAGGTCGACGTTGTTGATGAAGAAGAGGAGGAGACTGAGATACAGGTTGATCACATCCTGAACAACGACGATGAAGATGAGGCTCAACCACCACCAATACCTCCTAGTCATGCCTACAATCCTCCTCAACATATGACAAATATGGATCTTCACGACGATGAAACGTCCGACAGTGTCTTCTATAATCCGTATCCGATACCAGTAGGAGAATTAAAGGTGGGAGACATGTTTCGTACCAAAGAGGAATGTGTCTTGGCAATAAAAAAATACCACATGAACAACTTTTCTGACTTTACAATGAAACGCACTGATTCTAGAAGGTATGTTATCGAATGTCGTAACATGCTTTGTAAGTTTCGTTTGGCTGCATCTTACAAGAAGAAAAATGACTCTTGGGAGATCGCTTCAATAGACCCACCACACAATTGCGTTGCAACTAACGTTGAACAAGATCACCGTAAACTGAGCACAGCTTTGATATGTCAAGACATTCTGCCATTGGTAAATAAAGACCCATTAGTGAAGGTGAGTATAATTATATCCCATATCCGAACAACATATAATTATACTCCATCTTACAAGAAAGCATGGATTGTGAGGACAAAGGCTGTTGAACAGGTTTTCGGCAACTGGGAGGACTCATTCAAGGAATTACCACGGTTTTTATGGGCACTAAAAACTTATGTCCCAGGAACTGTGGCAATTCTGGAGACACTGCCAGCAATGATGCCAGACGGAACCTGTGCTACAGGTAATAGAATATTTCACCGTCTCTTTTGGGCATTTGACCCGTGTATCAAAGGTTTCGCTTTCTGCAAACCTCTCCTGCAAATTGATGGCACTCGGTTATACGGAAAATACAAGGGTACTTTGCTCATGACAGTTGCACAAGACGGTAACAACAATGTATTTCCCATTGCCTTTGCTCTTGTTGAAGGTGAAACGGCTGCTGGATGGGGTTTCTTTCTTCGACATCTCAGAACGCATGTCGCTCCACAAGCCAATCTATGTTTGATTTCTGATAGACATGCTGCCATCGAAAGTGCCTACAACAACCATGACAACGGATGGCATGATCCTCCTTCTACACATGTCTATTGTATCAGACACATTTCACAAAACTTCATGTGTGCTATAAAAGATAAGAATCTACGCAAGAAGGTGGTGAATGCTGGGTATGCTTTAACTCAACCGTCTTTTCAATATTATCGTGATGAGATTCGATTGTCTAATGAAGACGCGGGGAGATGGATAAATAACATCCCAGTAGAGCAGTGGACAAGAGCATTTGACGGTGGTTGTCGATGGGGCCACATGACAACAAACATTATGGAATGCATGAACGGGGTTTTCAAAGGAATTCGAAACCTCCCGATAACCGCCTTTGTAAGATCAACCTATTATAGGTTGGCTTCTATGTTCGCAACCAGAGGTGAAAGATGGAGTGCAGTGTTAATGTCCGGACAAGTATTCAGTGAGTGTTGCATGAAGGTCATGAAAGAAGAGAGCATCAAAGCTACGACACACGCTGTAACAGTGTTTGACCGTCATAGACAAAATTTCAGCGTCCAGGAAACAACGGGCAACAGCGAGAGGAGACCAAATTTAGCCTACGCGGTTAAACTACACAGAAGTTGGTGCGATTGTGGAAAATTTCAGGCCTTCCGCATACCTTGCTCCCATGTCATTGCAGCATGCGCTTATACTCGTCAAGACACTTACACCCATTTATCTGATGTGTACAAGGCCAACACCATCATGAATGTATATAGTCAAAGCTTTTCAGTACTACCAATGGAGGATTACTGGCCTCCATATGAAGGTGATATTGTTTGGCACAATGAAGAGATGCGTAGAAAGAAGAAAGGAAGGCCAAACAACACACGTATCAGAACAAAGATGGATTCCATAGATAAAATGATAAGATTATGTAGTATCTGTCGTCAACCTGGACACAACAAAAACAATTGTCCCAATCAAGGAGCATCATCTAGATCTTAAGCTTTTTTGTAACATGGTATCTAGATCTTAAGCTATTTGTAACATTGTATTTCTGTAACAATCAATCATTATATATCATTAAGTTCTTGTTACAATGAGTTTCATAACCAACATCAATACGAAACATCTAAAAACATAAATACTTCTAACTTATTACAACAATCAAATTAATGTCGTCTCGACCGAACATCATTTCCCTAGCATCCTTATCAGTCTTCATTCGCACCCAACCAAAGATACTGTCAAGTCTCTCAATACTTCTGATTTTTCCCCTTCTGGTATTTTCCCGTCTAACCATCGAATCAGCTCCCTCTTCAGTTGGTCTAACGTGGTGATGTTCCAAAACAGCATCAGCAATTGAGGTTTGTCTCTCGCATAAATCACCTTACCGTATCGGCGACGAACACCAAACATGATAGCCAAATGATTATATGAGTTGTGAAACAATAGGTCACACAACGCATCAATTTATAAGACAAAAAAGGCATTTTATGAGGGAGTCGCCAATTGAGTTGGCGCCTCCTCTTAAAACCTACACATAGGCGCCAATTGGATTGGCTAGGGCACCTGCCCTAGCCAATCCAATCGGCGCCTCCATTCAAGTTTTAACAACAGTCGCCATATGAAAAGCTTTCATGTTCATCAAAAATCCATTTGAAACTTGGAAGCTCATCATTCATTTCAAAACATTATAGGTCATTCTGACAAAAACCCTAATTTTGGGTCACGTTCGCTGGGACCTAACTCACTCCTTTTTTAATTATTTTGAGGTGGGACCAAGTGCATTGGAAAATTTGAGATGTCTACTTCAAATGTTATGTTGGACAAACTTTCATATTCCTAAAATAAACACATGCAATAATGCAAGACATTATAGGTCAGATAAGAGTTAAAAAACTCAGAAGTCCAACTTCAACTGCCCATAACTTTTTCAAACAAAATCCAAATGATGCAAAATGTATGTCCAAATTCATTGTCTTGAAAATATCTACAACTTTCATGTTGAAGGTGTTTTCATTTGAGGCTTTTTTAAGGGAGTCTCCAATTGAATTGGCGCCTCCTCTTAAAAATAACACATAGGCGCCAATTGGATTGGCTAGGGCACCTGCCCTAGCCAATCCAATTGGCGCCTCCTTGCAATTTTTAAGAGGGGTCGCCAATCCAATTGGCGCCTCCTCCTAAAAGTGGGGTATTTTGGGAATTTTGCTGAAAAGTGGGGTATTTTGGGAATTTCTTCGAAAAAGTGGGTTATCTCGGTAAAAAAACCCAGGTTTTAGAGTGGATAATCACGAGGCTTGCGTGGCGTGTTGCTACGTTAAGTCGTTCGTGAAGAACCACACCCAGACGAGGTTTCTTTTGGATATATTATGTCTTACGGGTGTTCCGTAACGGCAGGATGTTCCTCTAGAAATCGTCGACTCTAGTGACCTCTCCTCCGAGACGTGATTATGTTAGCTCTGGTGGGCGCATTCTCGCTGCTCAATCCGAGGATCCTGATACTGGGAACTTGCTATTAGGATGTCCTGTTGAGTGGAGTCAACGGAGGTCTTTTGTCCCGTAATAATACCAAACCTTCAGTGGTAAATGTATTATTCGCGACTGAAGGGCTGAAGCTGACGAACTTCTGTTCTTAGAACCTACCAGTGAGGGGCGGGCTAAATTCAGGAAACCTTAACCTCCGACCAACCCGGTTTTCTGGAGCAGAGATCTGATCTTATATTATATTCTTCAGTGGGTTTTCTCTTCAGACAGTGCAACTTGACATATTTTCAAGCAAATACAGCGATCATGATTCCCATGCCACTGCACTGCATTCACATCATTTTGCATCACATCATTTTGCATTCATAATCATTCACACATGTTTATCCATTTCTGTGGGGTTTATATCTTCTACTTGATTCTAGTCGGAATTTTCTTGGTTCTCATAAACGACTTAGTCTCTTTTTTACATCGTTTATCTATTGAGAGACTGGAATCAAGGGGGTAGAATACCTTTGGAATTGATAAACATGTCATTGCATTTACATATTCATTAGCATGTCTTGCATAACAGGTACCGTCACAGTGTTCTCAGTTTGTTTGGTGTCCAATTAGCAGGATAGCTGACTCAGGCATTCACCGATACGGTACCCGAAGGAATCAACAGAGAGCAATGGAAGGTGTACAAGCAGAGCTCGTTGAGATGAGGATCCGCATGACCCAATTCATGGATGTGGTTCAAGGGGTGGCTCAGGGACAACAAGAGCTCGGACAGATGATGTAGAGGAATCCCGCCGCTACTCAACCAGAGACATTGGATGATCCTCCAGCTTGAGAGGCCAATGGTCCCAATGGACCGGGGCCTATCCCGATCCCACATGTCAAACTTGATCAACAACTCGTCCATGATGATCAGGCCGATCAATTCCCCCTACTTCAGGAAGACTTTGGCATGGGCCATGGCATGGACCCCATGTTTAGAAGATTAGAGGAGAGGCTGAAAGCTGTGGAAGGACAGAATCCTCTGGGAGTAGATGTTGCTGACTTGGGGCTGGTCCCAGGTGTGAGAGTGCCAACGAAATTCAAAGTCCCGGTCTTTGACAAATACAATGGCAGCTCTTGCCCCAAAACTCATGTGCAAGCCTATTTCTGTAAAATGGTTGCATACTCTGATGACGAGAAGCTACTTATGTACTTCTTCCAGGATAGCCTAGCTGGGGCATCCTTGGAATGGTATATGAGGCTGGACAGAGCCCATATCCGCTGCTGGAGGGATTTGGCGGAGGCTTTCGTAAAGCAGTATCAGTATAATGCAGACATGGCTCCGGAAAGAACTCAACTTCAGAATCTGTCTCTTAAAAGCAATGAGTGCTTTAGGGAATACGCTCAACGCTGGACAGAGATAGCTTCCCGTGTTCAGCCTCCTATGTTGGAAAAGGAAATGGCCAACATGTTCATGAATACGCTGCCTGGACCTTATCTGGAGCGTCTGGTGGGGTGCAATGCCTCCAACTTTGCTGATATGGTCTCTACCGGAGAGAGGGTGGAGAATTACCTGAAGACCTTCAAGATCCAAAATGGAGTTGGATCTTCATCAGGTGTAAAAAAGTCGTTCATTGGAGGGCATAAGCAGAGAGAGAGGGGAGTGAATTCTTTGACCTCCCATCAGAACAGAGGTGTTAGAAGGAACAGTGTCCAGAATTATCATCAACAACCGTATGTTTCGGCTGTGACCATTCCAGCTGCAGCACCACTACAACAACAACAACTGCAACTTCAACCAGCTCAGTACCAATAACAGCAACAACCGGGTAACATACCCGCCTATCAACAGAGGCAAAGGATGATGGATCGGCGTTTCTACACCCTTCCAATGTCGTACGCTCAGTTGCTTTCTAGTCTTCAACAACTACAACTTGTGCAATTGCGCACTTTGGCTCCTCTTGTTGGTAGACTTCCGGTGGGTTACGACACCAACGCTAGGTGTAGCTTCCACTCTGGGGCACCTGGCCATAACATTGAGAACTGCAAAGCTTTTAAGCACGTAGTTCAGGACCTCATAGATTCAAAAGCCATCAACCTTGCACCAGCTCCTAATGTCGTCAACAATCTCATGCCCCAGCATGGTGGAGCCAACGTTAACATGGTTGAAGGAGAAGTCAAATTAGTCTCTGCAGCAATCAATGAAGAGGGTGGGGATAGTGATTGTGACATCAACAACTGGGTGCGTCCGAGGATCCCGGGTGAAGTCATCAACAATTGGTCTTCTGAGGAGATTGTCCAAGTCACTTTTCTGAAGGAGTAATTTTCTTTGTTTATTCATGCATGTCCAAGTCTTACGTTCCGCCCAGGGCGTAATGACTCATTGTAGGGCTCATCTATGTGACACTTGCATTTTTTATCATAAATAAAGGACGTCTTTTTGCATTCAAATATTTCGTTCCCTGTCTTTCTATTTTTGCAGTTTTCCAAAATAAAAAAAATGGCAATGTTTTGTTTAGCTTCCACTTTTTTCTTTCACACTCATAAGCACATACCATCACTCATGCAGATGCACGTCACCGAATCCTATTGATAACGGTTCTGCTATGGCTCGCTTCGACTTTGAAAATCCAATCTTTCAAGCTGAAAAAGAGGGTGATGAAGACTGTGAACTCCCTGAAGAACTTGCCAGGTTCTTAAAACAGGAAGAAAGAGTCATTCAACTGTATCAAGAGCCTACTAAAGTGATTAATCTCGGCCCCGAGGACGCCAAGAGAGAAATCAAGATAGGGGCTGCTTTGGGAGATGATGTGAAGAAAGGGCTGATTGAATTGCTGCAAGAATACGTTGACATCTTCGCCTGGTCTTATCAGGACATGCCTGGGCTGGACACAGACATCGTGGTACACCGCTTGCCTCTCAAAGAAGGTTGTCCTCCGGCCAAGCAGAAGCTCAAAAGAACAAGACCAGAGATGGCTGTCAAGATAAAGGAAGAAGTGCAAAAGCAGTTGGATGCAGGGTTTCTAGCAGTCACCAATTATCCGCCATGGGTTGCAAACATCGTCCCAGTACCTAAGAAGGATGGAAAGGTACGGATGTGTGTCGACTACCGGGATCTGAACAGAGCTAGCCCTAAAGATGATTTCCCCTTACCTCACATCGACGTTTTGGTGGATAATACAGCTCAGTTCTCGGTATTCTCCTTCATGGATGGCTTTTCTGGCTATAACCAAATCAAGATGGCACCAGAGGACATGGAAAAGACAACTTTCATAACCCCATGGGGCACCTTCTGCTACAAGGTGATGCCGTTTGGTCTGAAAAATGCCGGAGCAACATATCAACGAGTTATGGTGACTCAGTTCCATGATATGATTCATCATGAAATCGAGGTTTATGTGGACGATATGATTGCCAAATCTCAGACAAAAGAAGAACATTTGGTGAATCTGCAGAAATTGTTTGAACGGTTAAGGAAATTCAAACTGATACTTAATCCGAACAAGTGCACTTTCGGGGTGAGATCGGGAAAATTGTTGGGTTTTATTGTTAGCGGAAAAGGGATTGAGGTGGATCCTGACAAAGTGAAAGCAATACAGGAAATTCCTGAGCCAAGAACAGAGAAGTAAGTCCGTAGTTTCTTAGGGAGGTTGAACTACATTGCAAGGTTCATCTCTCACCTAACAACCACGTGTGAGCCAATATTCAAATTGCTGAGGAAAGATCAGGCTATCAGGTGGAATGAAGATTGTCAAAGGGCTTTCGAGAAGATAAAAGAGAATTTGCAGAATCCTCCTATCCTTATGCCTCCAGTCCTAGGGAGACCGCCGATTATGTACTTGACAGTACTTGACAATTCTATGGGTTGTGTTCTCGGTCAACACGACGAGACAGGTAGGAAAGAACATGCCATCTACTACTTGAGTAAGAAGTTCACAGATTGTGAGTCGAGATACTCAATGCTTGAGAAGACATGTTGTGCACTTGCATGGGCTGCTAAGCGATTGAGACAATACATGCTGTCTCACACAACCCTACTGATCTCCAAGATGGATCCAGTCAAATACATATTCGAGAAGCCAGCTCTCACCAGAAGGGTGGCTCGTTGGCAAATGGTACTGATAGAGTACGATATCTAATATACATCCCAAAAAGCCATCAAAGGGAGTATTCTGTCAGACTATCTTGCTCATCAGCCGATTGATGATTATGAGCCGATGAAGTTTGATTTTCTAGATGAAGACATCATGTTCCTCAAGATGAAAGACTGTGAAGAGCCATTTGTTGAGGAGGGACCTGATATAAACGAAAAGTGGACTTTGTTGTTTGATGGGGCTGTCAATGCTAGAGGAAGTGGAATTGGCGTTGTCATTACTACTCCGAAAGGTGCCCACATGCGTTTCACCGCTCGTTTGACTTTCAAGTGCACAAATAATGAAGCTGAGTACGAGGCATGTATCTTGGGTATTGAGCAAGCCATTGATTTGAGAATCAAGACTCTGGACATCTTCGGAGATTCAGCTCTGGTGATCAATCAAGTGAATGGTGATTGGAATACTCTCCATCCCACTCTGGTCCCCTACAGAGATTACACGAGAAGACTGTTGACTTTCTTCACAACAGTAAAATTGTATCATATACCTCGTGATGAGAACCAGATGGAAGACGCACTTGCTACTCTATCCTCCATGATCAAGGTAATTCGTTGGAACCATGCTCCCAGGATCGATGTGATGCGCCTTGACAGGGTTGCGTATGCGTTTGCTGCTGAACTGGTAGTCGATGACAAGCCCTGGTATCGTGATATCAAGTGCTTTCTGAAGAATCAAGAGTACCCTGCAGGGGCATCCAACAATGACAGGAAGACTTTGAGAAGATTGGCAGGCAGTTTCTTCTTGAACAAAGACGATGTGCTGTATAAGAGGAACTTCGACATGGTTTTGCTCAAATGCGTGGACAGACACGAGTCGGACATGTTAATGCAGGAAGTTCATGAAGGTTCCTTCGGTACTCATGCCGGCGGACATGCAATGGCTAAGAAATTGTTGAGAGCGGGTTATTATTGGATGACCATGGAATCAGATTGCTTCAAATATGCTCGGAAGTGTCATAAATGCCAGATTTATGCTGATAAGGTGCATGTGCCGCCAAATCCTCTGAATGTGATGACTTCGCCGTGGCCGTTTGCTATGTGGGGCATTGACATGATTGGAAAGATTGAGCCCACTGCTTCCAATGGGCATCGCTTCATCCTTGTTGCCATCGACTATTTCACCAAATGGGTCGAAGCAGCGTCGTTCGCGAATGTCACCAGACATGTGGTTGCCCGTTTCATCAAGAAAGAAATCATTTGTCGCTATGGGATTCCTGAAAGAATCATTACTGATAATGGTTCTAATCTCAACAACAAAATGATGAAGGAGTTGTGTCAGAACTTCAACATTCAGCATCACAATTCTTCCCCTTACCGCCCTAAGATGAACGACGTTGTTGAGGCGGCAAATAAGAACATAAAGAAGATTGTGCAGAAGATGGTTGTCACGTACAGAGATTAGCATGAGATGCTACCCTTCGCCTTGCATGGGTACCGTACTTCAGTACGTACGTCGATTGGGGCAACCCCTTACTCCCTTGTGTATGGTATGGAAGCAGTCCTACCTGTTGAAGTGGAGATTCCTTCTCTAAGAGTCCTGTTGGATGTCAAGTTAGACGAAGTTGAATGGATTCGGACAAGGTTCAATGAGTTGAGTCTTATTGAAGAGAAGCGAATGGCAGCCATTTGTCATGGGCAGTTGTATCAGAGTCGGATGAAGAGAGCCTTTGATCAGAAAGTGTGTCCTCGTTGTTTCCAAGTCGGAGATTTAGTGTTGAAAAGGATCCTTCCTCCTCATACATATCACAGGGGCAAGTGGACTCCTAACTATGATGGACCGTATATTGTCACCAAGGTTTTTGATGGTGGGGCCTTAATGCTTGCAACTATGGATGGTGAAAACTTCACTCCCCCTGTGAACTCAGACGCAGTTAAAAAATACTTCGCATAAAATAGACCCGCTGGACAGTAAAAAGAATAGTCCAGGCAAAAATGGGCATCCCGACGAACCAAGAAAATGAAAAGGTTCGGGCAAAAATTAGGGATTAAAAATGAAAAGATCGTACACCCGGTAAGTTGAAAACCTGAAAAGGAAACTTAGGCAAAAATGGGTATCCCGGTGGATTGAAAACCCGAAAAGGCGATCCAGGCAAAAGTTAGGGATTAAGCGAATGACTGCGTTCTGAGTTAGTTCTGAATCTCATCTCATGTCGATGACTGGAAATTTTCGATACGTAGGAAACAGTCCAATCACCTTTTCAGAAGGCTGATCATCTGGAGGATCTTGAAGACGGGAAAGTCATAGCAGAATTGGAACCAAATAGAAATCCATTTCATATTGCCATTAGATTAATTTCTATTTTTATCTTTTGTGCGATTACCTCTTTCCAGGGATTGCTTCCTGATGTAAATGCATATTCAAAGGCCATTCAATCAATAAAATCATGTTATTCATTATATCTTTGTTTTCATTTTCATTTTACTGTTTTGTTTGCAAAAATGACGTCCGAATTTTTGATAAACATTGCATCATGACACATAAGGGCTTTACAGGTACATGCTTAATAAACATTTAAAATTGCTGTAAATTTTAAGTTCTTTGGATCGTCTATTCAGAACAGATACCCTCGGGGCATTTCCTTAAAATCCCCTGCAGATGATCGTGAATATCTTCCCCAGTGAAGTCGCCAACAGACGAATCCGGTGTCTTATCCCTGCAAAGCTGATCAGAGTGTTGGATTCTTCAATCCCCAGCAGGTTCTCACCACTGTACTTCCCCAAGCATTTGTTTCAGGACATACACTCCCTAGTAGAGTTGACAGTGCCAAACTATATATCCCCAGCGGAGTTGACAGTGCCAGACTGTATCTTCCCAGCAGAAGTGGCTGCTCCTTAGAGTTCGAGGCCAGATCGATAATCCCAATGCCAAATCCATGTTTTCTTTCCTTGAAGCAGAACCTCGGTACCGTATCAGTGTTTGCTTCCCCTGCTGAGTCATCTCTCGCAGATCGTGGTTGCCAGAACCACTATCGCTTTCCCCAACAACAGGTTTTCAGTGTCGTTCTCTCCCCAGTCTGAATCTCGGCATTTCGTCATTGCTAGAACACCGTGTGGCGGGTCATTTCCCCACATAATTCTTTGCGTTGTGCATCTCCCGCAGCCTTGCCAGGGTCCAGAAGATGGTGATCATTTCCCCAGCAGATCCCCTTGCCTCAGCTTGGCATTCTACCCAGCATTTCGCATCCCTGCATGTAGAATCATATTGCATTGCATCCTTCCAAATCGCGTAGCATTTCCATTTTCATGGAGCATTACGCCATTGAAAAAATTCAAACATACGCATGTAAGCATAAAACATTCTCGGTATCCCAAGTGATAAGCTAGAAGTTGTTTCCAGTATTCAGACTGAAGATTGTTCATGACTTACCTTTGTTATCCTCAGCAAGTGTCATTGGCCCATGCGCCGCCTCTATTATTTTTCCCTATTTCTGCCGATGCTGACAGACATGAAGTTTTTCCGGTATTCAGACCGAAGTGGCATTCAGGCCAATTTCCGATATTCAGATCTAAGTGGCGTTCAGGCCAATTTCTGATATTCAGATCGAAGTGGCGTTCAGGCCAGTTTCTGGTATTCAGACCGAAGTGGCGTTCAGGCCAGTTTCCCGATGTTCAGATCGAAGAAGTTTCCGACGTTCAGGTCGATGCAACTTGTGGCATTCAGGTCAATTTTCCGATGTTCAGATCGAAGAAGTTTGCGACGTTCAGGTCGATGCAACTTGTGGCATTCAAGCCAATTTTCCGATCTTCAGATCGAAGAAGTTTCCGACGTTCAGGTCGACGCAACTTGTGGCATTCAGGCCAGCCTCTCGGTGTTCAGACCGATATTAATAATCTCATATCTCCCGATGTTCAGAGCGAAGTCGTTTCCAGTATTCAGACTGATGAGCAGCATTCAGGCCATGGTTATTTCTGTGTTACCATTTATTTTGGTATCCAAGTTAACATTCTTTTTCGGTATTCAGACTGACTCTCACCGAACCAGACAGATTCTTCTTTCAAGACCACCTCTTTGCCGATTCTGACAGACATTGTTACTTCACTTCACTTCAGTGCAAATTTTTGGGCTTTTATTGTATTCAATCCCTTGATACCTCGAAAGCACGAAGGTCGCTTCTATCTTCTTTCCAAGTCTCCAGTTGATTGAATAGGGGCAGCTGTAATACCCCAAAATTTACCCTTCATTTTTCCTAGAAACATACGCTTTACACCTCATGCATGCATTCATTTTTAGGTCATTTAACATTAGATACATTGCATTTCATCATGTCAATCAGAATTAGATCCAAGAAACTTTTTTATTTTATTTTTAAAAACACGAAAAAAAAACAAAAAAAAACAAAAAAATAAATGAAAAAATTTCAGACTTGGACCTCTCTCAAAAGCCCACTACCAATATTAGGCTATAAATACTAGAGTTTCAGTGAAACAGATATGGATTTTCTATTCCTATTACCCTGAGGAAAAAGATAGTGAGAGAAGAGCTAACAGAGTTCAGAGCAGCCTCCAAACCCTGAAGAGAACTCAACTGCACAGAATCACCTCTGCCTCACATAAACCCTAATGATTGTTTTGTAAACCTCACGGGTGCAACTCAATTTCAATCAAGCTTTCCAATTAGGTTTGCCCTATATCCATCATCTTTATGCCTTTAATTTGAATGCTCTAAATGTATGAGGTATTATGGGTGAATTTGATACCCTTTTGATGCATGTCTTTTTTGTGAATTTTAATGGCATGATTCATGTGGTTACATTTTGATTTGGGGGCAACCCTCGATTACCCTATTTTTTTGTCTCTAACGTGTTTGTTGAGTTTTTGTGAGCTCTCACATGACTTTTGCAGGGATAACTTGCGTGGTTTTCCATTTTATTTGTGGGATACCCCTTGGAGGTTTCATTCCGATTACCTGTACTGACTCACTTTCTTTGATGGTGTTTAGCTTGGAAGGATCCCTGGGTTTCCCATTCCTCTAACTGCTGTTACTTCGGATCTTTATCCGCGTGGTACTTTTACATTTTTCCCGCATTTTACTGCTTTCCTAGCTAGAAGACCTCGATAGGAGGCAATGTTTTTGTGTGTTTTTTTTACAGGTTCCTTCGTCAAGGACTGCCTTTTTGCATGAGTTCACCAAACCCTAACCCTTCATTGATTTTTCTTCTCCTAAACACACGTTTACTCCTTCTACTACAGGTGAGTAAGTCTCCAAAGGTCGAGCATCCGGTAGATTGCGTAGTAACATCGTTCGTCCAAAACCCACTCCATAACCCCGTAGTTAGCCGAACTAAGGCTTGCTCTGATTCTCATTCCAGATGAGATACGTAGGCATAAGACGCGATGTCTTAGCAATCACACATCCCCCCAACCCATAGGTCAGCCGAGCTACGAAGACTCTGATTCTCATATTCAGATGAGATACGTATGCAGTGGATGCGACATCCGCGCGAGTCATTTTCATTTAACCCTTTTTTTTGGTAAACAGCACAAGATAAACTCACACCCTTTAGACAAGAACTACAAAAGTGGATCCCGTAGAGTACTACGGATGCGTAGGGGTGCTAATACCTTCCCTTCGCATAACCGACTCCCGAACCCAAGATTTGGTTGCGAGACCCCGTCTTGTCCTTTCCTTTTTCAGGTTTACTTCGAGCGTTTCCTTTCCCTCGTTTGGGATGAATAACGCACGGTGGCGACTCTTCTGTCATTTTCTTTCGCCGGTTGTTTTTTCGTGCACTGTATTTTTCAGGTTGCTACAATATGTAATCATGAAACTAAATGAGTGTATATGTATATGTATATGTATATGTATGATGATTATGCTGATAAAACGATCGCAAAGGATACAAAGGTGTCGCAAAAATTTGAATCATCGGTATAATCCTCGGTCAATCCACAACAAAGGGATACAACTTCCGGAGAACAGGGAGATCAACATCCCAAAAGGCTCAACCTTATCTGGGGAAGGAGGAGATCTGCTGAGGAAAGGAAATATTATCGAATCTGCAGGGAATTTTAGGTCAACACCATATTGTCGCATCACGCGAAAAACCGGCGGGAAACAAGAACAACAGAGCCGCCACCGTGCGTTATTTATCCCAAAAAAGAGGGAAAGGAAACGCTCAGAGTAAACCTGGGAAAAGACGTGGTCTCGCGACCAAAGAGAATGGGATCGGGAGTCGGTTATGCGAAGGGAAGGTATTAGCACCCCTACGCATCCGTCGTACTCGACGGGATCCACGCACAATAGGAAGGGAAATTGGTTGCTAAACACTGCTCAAAACTCACACACACAACTGGCTGAAAGAAACGAGAGAGACTGACTGAAAATGAACTCGGCAGGATGTCGCATCCTGGGCCTACTTAGTCTATCAGGCATAGACATCAGAGTCCAAGTAGTTCGGACTGGGGAGACGACACATGCTCGCTAGGATATCGCATCCTATGCATACGTATCTTCTTGGACGAAGAAGAATCAGAGCATTCGTAGCTCGGCTGACACGTGCTAAACGACTAAACAAACACAGGCAAAGGCAAACGTGGAGCCTGAATGCCAATCACTGGACTCACATCAGCATCCGAACCAAAACACACGCAAAAGGGCAAACGTGGAGCCCGACAGCCAATCACTGGACTTATGTCAGCATCCGAACCCAACACACACTCAAAAGGGTAAACATGGAGCCCGACAACCAATTGATGGAATTATGTCGGCATCCGAACCCAAAACACACAACAGCATGTAACAATCAAACAAACAGACAACAACATGCTAAGGAGTCGGGGACTCGAGCCTAGCATTTGTCAAACAACACACGCAATAAAAGAAAAGGCGCCCGGAGAGATCAACCCAATCTCCTGCCTACATACCTTGTCTGGAACAAGGATCAGGGCGATGTAGTTCCCCTACGCAGGGACAAAGGTTCTAGCCTAACCAGATAACAGAGGGAGACACAACTCTAGGGAGACTACGACTTGAGCCTAGATGTTGTCATGTAAAATCAACCCTAAGTTATGGTTTCTAGCTAAATGGCACAAGGGCCAACCTATCCTAAGCATGGCTCACACAGGAAGCAAGCCACGCACACCTGACTTGCACGGGAAGCAAAGTCAAGCACAGCCTATCTTGCACAGGGGCAAGCCTAAGCTAACCTAAGAGGCAAATCAAACAATCATGATAACAGAAAGCACACTCTATACACATACAAGAGGCTCACACAAAGGTAGGGCACTGAGGCCAACTGTACAGGTGAATGGTGCTCTTAACCTTGCCATTGAGGGGCTAAGGTGAAGCAGATGAAAGGGGATGAGGGGTGTGCCTCATTGCTTCTATCTCAGGTCCGAGAGAGCCTGTAAATATAAGAATGTGGGGGAGTTCAGAAAGATGGAACTCTTTCCCCAATTAGACTCGATAGATCTTGGGTTTGGATCTCAATGCTACAACCATGTAATGGGAGCAAGGAGAAGACTCACAGAATAGTGGGGGATAGATTGCTTATCCCTACCTTCCACCAATTGCCTCAAATGAGGACTTTCCCTGCTTAGGACAAATATAAACATACACAAGCATTGCCTCTTAAGGAGGACTTCAGACAGTTTTGCCCGGCCCGGTAACAGCCGGGTCTCCAGACTACATGAAGAAGAAAGTTCTATACCTCAATGCCAATTGCTTATAAGCAAAGCAATGCAAGTTCTTAAGAGAACTGAGCAACTAAGTGTACCTGTACAAAAGTCAAACAGAATCAGCATCCCATTCATAATCAGACAGCAATATAATGATCAACAGTGTACAATCATAATCAAACAATGGTGTGCATAGCACAAAGCTCAAGGCTCAAACATCCTACAAAACAAACACATTAGTTTATAGGTCAAGCAACACAATCCCAAATGTGAAACAAATGCCTTAATCCTTAACTTCTTAACCTGAAAAGGCACAATCAACTTCAAATGTAAGTAACATGACCACTAGGACTAGCCTAGGGTCAAAAAGATGGAAAAATGTTAAAACAGCAACCAATTCATGATCAAAGTCAAGATATTTCAATAACAAAAGGATCCCAATTGGTCCCATATCCAAACTATACACCTATTTCAATTTGTGCAACATGTAAGGCAAAGGAAGCAAATGTAAACCACATATGAGCAACCAGCAAGATCACATCCAAAAAAATATCAAAACAACACAGTAAATTCCACAAAAATTATATCCTAAACATGGGACATTCAACAAGCTACATGTCAAATTTTAAGCCATTTGGACTAGTGGAACTATGGGAATTAATTCAGCATGTCTAAGCATGCAAAAACACAATCAAATGAAGCTACAAAATGTACACTAACTTCAATTAAGTGGTAAACAGTGATGGTAAATGGGAAATGGATGGGACCAAAACTAAATGATAGCTATACATGTCAAGAACTACCCTATCAATTTTCATGGTCATTGGATAAGGTATGTGGATATGGCAACATATATACAACGGTGTCACCAACAAGGTCCAAAAAATGATAGGCAGAAGATAAAAATCCTAATCAATTTGGAAATGGATTGTAAAAATCCACAAAACTTCACAGTGAATGCTAACATGTTAATGGTGCTACATGCAAAAAATTAAGGCCATTGGCCAAGGGGAAGCATGGTAAAAAATTTGGAGAATTCAGCATATCATAAGGTGTCACATATTGTCACATTCAATTTCAATAATTCATATATCAAAAACCAGAAGGCCAAAAATTACAAAACCTATGCCAAAAATTCCAGAAATGAGTCAAGATTCTACACCTAAAATTTCATTTAATTTGGATAATGTATGAGCATTTGGTGATTAAAATGGTAAAACATATGAAAATTGCACCCATGTCAAAAATCAATATACCATTCAAAAAAAATACCAAGCACAACTTACACTACTATGCCTAAAAAAAAGTAGATAAAATTTGGAAACTAACAAAAAAAATCCCACCTAATTTGGACTTATATTGAATTTTATATGAATTTTTTAAGTTAATTGAATTTATTAGATATTTATTTAATAGTATACGAATTAATTTAGATTAATGGTACAGTGGATTAATTATGGAATTGCTATTACTGCTACAGCCAATGACAGTAACGTGAAACTCTATAGCCAGTACCAAAACGGCAGCGTGTTGTTTAATGCGGTGGCGGCAATTGATTTGTCCAGGCCACGCGGGAAACACTATTTTGAAAAGAAGCCAGGCGGAACAAGATTGAACGCAGGAAATTCCAGAAAATTAAGCGTTCTTCGCGTTCATGTTCATCATCGCCGGCAAATTCGGTTACGGCTATTTCTTCACCAAATCCAATAAACCGTATACCGTTGGAAAGGTTATTCCGCGTAGAACACGGATATGCCAATGAAATCGTCTAGAAGTTAACACACAGCAAGGATCGATGGAAAGAAGTTTTAACATGTAACCTTTGAATCCACATATCTCGATGAATAACGGACTAAATCACACGATTCAAGCATCAATCTATTCTATGTTCCAAGCACTACCTAAACCACATGCCAATTCTAACAATCGGAGGATTCGAATTTTACCGTTTGATGATGGTTTCTGTTGGAATTGCGTGTATTTGGCCTCGGTTTATAAAAACAGATGGAGCAATTCGATGTAGGAGATGGTTGATGATGGTCTCTCAGCTCAATAGTGCACGACGAAGGTGAATTTTGCTGCTGCCATGGAAGCTCCTTGTTGCAACAGCTGGAGTTTTGACCGATTCTTGATCCGATTTTCACGAACAGAAATCCTCCACCACCTGCAGATGATGAATGCTACAAAGGAAAGCACAAAAATCAGTGGATTCTTGAAGAATTGAGTGAAAAAGTGAAGAAGGATCTTGGAGGAGCTTGAGAGAATTTGAAGAATTTGATTGTGATTTGTGAATTGTGATTAGATTGTGCAGTTTCTGTTAGAATTAAGTATATATATGGAGCTCTTAATCCAAGTTTAATCACAATTAAGCAAAAAAATGGGATTAGTGAAAATGGAGTTTTTGTGTGCATTTGGCCTTTTTACCCTTTCTCTAAACCAGTCCATATATCAGTTCAATTTTGATTCAAGCAAGTCCAAAATACCATATATGATGTGTAGAAAAAAGTCCCATCTCCATTGGATGCATAATTCTCAATTTCACTATGTGATGGTATTTTGTCTATTTTTTGCAATTCATTTCAAAAGCTAATTTCCAAACCATGAAGCCTTGGCATGTTATGATGATTCCAACAAATTTCAAATACCATTTATGAAGTGTTGCAAAAATCCCCACTCAAAAATTCCAATTATTTCACAAGTTGGACGATTTTGCCCCTGGTTCATTTAACAGTCCAGTTGAAATTTGACATTTTGTATTGAGCAATTTTGAAGAAATCCAATTATGCACCATGAAAGTATATGTCAAATGGAGTTTGTGCATATAAAGAACTTGCAATTTGGACAATCCATGTGGTAGTTATGGCCTCCTGATTATGGGTCTTTTCTTAAATTCACTGAGCCATATTTTGCAAACCACACATTGGATTTTCAAGTTCTTGGACTTTTTGGAAAGGTGAGAACAAGATCTTCAACTTTCATGTTGGACAAAATTCCATTTGAAGCTTGTATGATGAAGTTATTTTGAGGAGAAAAAGTTTCCATTTTGGGCAGCTGAAATTACAGGTCACCTGCTATTTTTGGAAACTTTCTGTCTGAGCTCAATTCCTTCAACCTTGGTCTTTGGTATGTCAAATGAGACTCATATGGACATGAATGAGGCCTTTCAAACCATTTCCCACCTTCCAATCCATAAAATCAGGCACAGTTGACCACAGTTGACTTTCTAAGGTTTCTGGTTGACTGAACAATGACTGGTGACTTCTGAGCATCCAATCTTTGGCCAAACCACTTCAAGATGATCCTTGGATCATATGAGCTTAAAAAAACAACCCTAGGGCTTTGTCTCAATGAAAATGGCACTTGCTTGCCTGATTGACTGATTCTCCTGATCAGTTGACCTGATTGGTCAGCTGAGCTTGCACTTGGGCAAATGGACAACGCAATGTTATGCAGTGGACATTGTTAATGCTATGACCTAATATGAAATGAATGTACAAAATGGTAGGGTGCAAATTTGAGGTGCTACAGCTGCCCCTATTCAATCAGCTGGGAACCCGAATGGATGAGAGCAACGGCTGTCAGACTTTCAGGGTAAACAGGGATTGAATACCAAGAACCGTAGAAATTTGCACACTGCTGGGAATTTTCTTTTTCTGTTTTTCTTCTGCTTCAGAGGTACAACCACATCCAGACATCGACACACGATGCATGGGGTCAGAAATCATCTCAACTAGATGCCAACGGACAACCAGGAAAAACTCAACGTTTACCAAAACCAACGGAGAGGTAAATCAACTCTACTGAGGATAACCAGGAAAGGATACAACCATACGTCAGCGGACATAACGGGAAAAACTCAACGTTTACCGAAACCAACGGAGAGGTAACCAGACATCATAGGATGAAAGGCGAGGATAGTGATACAACCATGCGTCAGCGGACGAAATGGGGAAAAACTCAACGTTTACCGAAACCAACGGAGAGGTAACCAGACATCATAGGATGAATGGAAAGAGATAGTGATACAACCATACGTCAGCGGACGTAATGGGGAAAAACTCAACGTTTGCCAAAACCAACGGAGAGGTAACCAAACATCATAGGATGAATGGGAAGACTCGACCAGACGTCATAGGACGAAAGGGAGAAGCTCGACGTTTATCGACACCAACGGAGAAGGAGAAAACTCAACCAGACATCATAGGATGAAAGGGAGACTCGACCAGACGTCATAGGACGAAAGGGAGAAGCTCGACGTTTATCGACACCAACGGAGAAGGAGAAAACTCAACCAGACATCATAGGATGAAAGGGAGACTCGACCAGACGTCATCGGACGAAAAGGAGAAGGAGAAAGCCACTTCACGAGGGAAAGGCACCGCAACCGGAAACCGAATAGGACGTCTACTAGGAATTCTAGTTGGGAATCAACCAGACATTAATGAATGACTGGGAATAGGGTATACAATCAGACGTTCATCGGACGAATGAGAAAAACACAACGTTTATCGAAACCAACGGGGAGGTATATCCACTTGGGGACAGGGTACGACTAGACATCATAGGATGAATAGGAAAAACTCAACGTTTATCGACACCAACGGAGAGGAGGAAACTCTGAGGGGAATCATCTGGCATTACCAAATGATCTGTGGGGAATAAGCAACTATACGTCATAGGACGCATAGGAAAAACTCGACGTTTATCGACACCAACGGAGAGGAGTAACTTCACTAGGGAAGGGACGACGTTACGAACATCGAAAGATGATGTTTACTGACATCAAAGAAGACCAGACACTACGCATGACTGGGAATCACCGAAAGATGGTGTTTACCGACACCAAAGAAACAACACACGCGGGTGCTGACAGGATACTGACATCTACATGTCTGGGCAAGGCCACATACTGGCAGGGGGTCTCACTGGGGAGAAACATGCTTTCCTTTCACCAACGGATGAGGAAATAAACCTCTGTGGGGATTAATCCTGAATGCCATCAGGAGCAACTGTAGCAAGCGTGCTGTACAAGTTGAACAAACATCCGCCTCTGCCGGGGATACTGTCTGATTGGTTTCGAACACATGAATGCATATGTTTGAATTTTTCTGTGGCGTAATGCTCCATTTCGAATGGAAATGCTACGCGTTTTGAGGATGCAATGAATACTACATGCAATGCAAAATGAACTCCGGCTAGGGAGCCGAACTGATCAGATACTCCAACTCTGCGGGGATACTCCGACTGAGGAATACTCTGCGGGGAGAGCCTTCATCTAGGAATGCTTTGCGGAGAAAGCACCGACTTCTCACTCATGCCGGAGAAACAACATTGTTGCCGGGAATAAGATAGACTTCGCTGGGGAACCTTCACAGGATCCAATCCACTCGGGGACTCCACTTGGGAAGCCCTCAATACTCCACTGAGGAAGATAATCACCAAGTAACTCTTCGGGGATGATACTCTCTGGAGTACCAAGGCCACCTTACTGGATGGTGATATGGCACTTCATTGGGGGAAGACTTAACCAACTCAGGCAGGACAACTCTGCTTGGGGAGTAACTGCTACTCTACTGGGGACGACCCACACAATCCACAGGTAGACTAAACTCAACTGGGGATGCGAATACCGATCTGCCACGGAAACTCGTCCAATCCACAAGTAGGATGACTCTGTTGGAGAAATATTTCATGAAACCCGCTCCACTCGGGGAACTCGCTGAAGAACAAACCCGCACGATTCTGCTGAGGAGAACAACTCTGGTGGGGATGATAGCACATCATATCATACTGGAGATAGACCTTCACAACCCTGCTGGGAGAAGCACTCACGGCCGTGCTGGGGATAACATATCACAAACCCACCTGCTGGGGAACAACATTCTCATAACAAACTCCGCCGGGGGAATTCCTGGGGCAACGTCTGCCAGGCACTCAGTGGGGGTCCCAGCTGGGGGAAACTGCCAACACAAACCTGCTGGAGGTAGGAAATCCTTAGATCTGCTGAGGAATAAAATACTATCCACAGGCGCCTCTGCAAGGGATATACAACTCTGACAGATATCAAACCTGCTCCGAGAAGAACTTGCTGGGGAAAAGCTTACAGATGTCGACCTGTAAAACAGCAAAACACAATGCTCCAGGGGTACATGGACAAGATATACTCAAGTGCCCTCAACATTCAAAGTGATTTTCAGATGCTTTATCCTTCTGCAAGTTATTGTTAAGCCTTCATGTTTTATTATATGCAATGTTTATCAAAAATTCGGACGTTTTTGCAAACAAAACAGTAAAAATAAAAACAAGAGAGCTATTTATCTGAATAACGACTTTTATTGATTGAAAATGTGTCCGAAAAGGCAAATACATTGGGAAGCAATCCCTAGAAAGAGGTAATTGCGCACAAAAGGAAAATAAACTATCCTAATGGCAATGTGAATACGGCGTCCACTATTTCCCAATTCTGTTATAACCCACAGATCATCAGTTTTCCTCCCAACTCCTTGCTTTCTGAGAAGAATGACTGGACCGATCACATCTTTCAAGATGGCAGCTGACGAAGCGCAATGAAGTACAAGTAACTCAGACTGTAGTCTTCGCTTTAGTCCCTCTTTTGGGTTGGATCGCCCTTTCGGGTTTTCAATCCACCGGGATACCCATTTTTGCCTAAGCCGCCCTTGCGGGTTTTCGACTTACCGGGTGTACAAATTCTTTTCATTTATATCCCTAATTTTTGCCCGAACCTTTTCTTTCTGTTTTTGGTTCGCCGGGATGCCCTTTTTTGCCTGGACTCTTTTGTTCTTTTTGTCCAGCGGGTCAATTTACGCGAAGTATTTTTTGACTACATCTGAGTTAACAGGGGACGGAAAATCTTCACCATCCATCGTTGCAAGCATCAAGGCTCCACCGGAGAAAACCTTCTTCACAACATATGGACCTTCATAATTAGGCGTCCACTTGCCCCTGTTATCTGTACCGGGAGGAAGGATCCTCTTCAAAACTAGATCACCAGTCTGAAATGTCCGAGGACGCACCTTCTGATCAAAGGCTCGCTTCATCCTTCTCTGATACAACTGCCCATGGCACACAGCTGCTAGCCTTCTCTCTTCGATAAGGCTTAACTCGTTAAACCTTGTACGAATCCACTCGGCTTCGTCCAGCTTGACATCCAATAAAACCCTCAGAGAAGGGATCTCCACCTCAACTGGTAGGACCGCTTCCATACCATACACAAGGGAGTAAGGGGTTGCCCCGGTCGACGTACGCACTGAGGTACGGTACCCATGCAAGGCGAAAGGTAGCATCTCATGCCAATCCTTGTACGTGACGACCATCTTTTGCACAATCTTCTTGATGTTCTTATTAGCTGCCTCTACAGCACCATTCATCTTTGGTCTGTAAGGAGAAGAATTGTGATGTTCGATCTTGAAATCTCTGCAAAGCTCTTTCATCATCTTGTTATTGAGATTCGAACCATTGTCAGTGATGATTCTTTCAGGAACTCCGTAACGACAGATGATTTCTTTCTTGATGAACCGGGCAACCACTTGTTTGGTAACGTTAGCATAGGAAGCTGCTTCCACCCATTTGGTGAAGTAATCAATCACAACCAAAATGAAGCGATGTCCATTCGAAGCAGTAGGCTCAATCTTCCCGATCATATCAATGCCCCACATAGCAAACGGCCAAGGCGAGTTTCATGACATTCAACGGGCTTGGTGGTACGTGCACCTTATCAGCATATATCTGGCATTTATGGCATTTCCGAGCGTACTTGAAGCAATCGGATTCCATAGTCATCCAGTAATATCCGGCTCTCAGCAATTTCTTCGCCATTGCATGACCACCAGCATGGGTACCAAACGAACCCTCGTGCACTTCCTGCATCAACATGTCTGCTTCGTGTCTATCCACGCATCTGAGCAAGACCATGTCAAAATTCCTCTTGTACAGCACATCGTCCTGATTCAGATAAAAGCTTCCAGCTAGCCTTCTCAGGGTTTTCTTGTCATTCTTCGATGCACCTTCAGGGTACTCTTGAGTCTCGAGGAAGTTCTTGATGTCATAATACCACGGCTTCTCATCGATAGCAACAACAGACTCGGTTGCAAACACATACGCAGGCCTCTCGAGTCGATTCACCGCAACCTGTGGCACATGATTCCACCAATGAACTTTTATCATGGAAGATAAAGTAGCCAAAGCATCAGCCATCTGATTCTCATCCCGGGGGACATGATACAATTTCACCTTCTTGAAGAACGTCAGTATTCTTCTGGTGTAATCTCTATACGGAATCAAATGCGGTTGGTTCGTATTCCAATTTCCATTGACCTGATTGATCACTAGAGCAGAATCTCCAAATATGTCAAGAGTTTTGATCCTCAGATCAATGGCTTCTTCTATCCCCATGATACAAGCCTCATACTCAGCTTCGTTGTTGGTGACATCAAAAGTCAATCTGGCAGAAAAAGGTATATGAGCACCTTTAGGATTGATCAGCACTGCACCAACACCATTACCATTCACATTTACAGCCCCATCAAACATCAAGGTCCACTTGTCATCCGGATCCGGTCCTTCCTCGACAAGAGGCTCGTCACAATCTTTCATCTTTAGATACATGATGTCTTCATCAGGGAATTCAAACATCATAGGCTGATAGTCGTCGATCGGTTGGTCGGCGAGATAGTCTGATAAAACACTACCTTTGATAGCCTTCTGAGACGTGTACTGAATATCATACTCAGTTAAAATCATTTGCCAACGGGCAACACGTCCAGTGAGAGCCGGCTTCTCAAAGATGTATTTGACTGGATCCATCTTAGAAATCAACAAGGTAGTATGGTTCAGCATATACTGCCTCAGTCGGCGAGCAGCCCAGGCCAAAGCACAGCAAGTTTTCTCGAGCAGTGAATATCTTGTTTCACAGTCGGTAAACTTTTTGCTAAGGTAGTATATGGCATGCTCTTTTCGACCAGACTCGTCATGCTGCCCCAATACACACCCCATCGAAGTCTCGGTAACTGACAGGTACATTATCAGCGGTCTCCCTGGAACCGGAGGGATCAGGATTGGAGGTTTCTGTAAATACTCTTTAATCTTGTCAAAAGCTTTCTGGCAATCATCATTCCAGTTGATCGCCTGATTCTTTCTAAGCAATTTGAAAATCGGTTCACACGTGGCCATTAGGTGAGATATGAACCTTGCAATATAGTTCAATCTCCCTAAAAACCCACGAACCTGCTTTTCGGTTTTCGGTTCAGGCATCTCCTGAATAGCTTTGACTTTTGCTGGATCAACCTCAATCCCTTTCTCACTGACAATGAAGCCCAACAGCTTCCCTGATCTCACACCAAACGTACACTTGTTTGGATTCAGCCTCAGTTTGAACTTGACCAACCTATCAAACAACTTCTGCAGATTTACCAGGTGCTCCCCTTCTGTCTGCGACTTCGCAATCATATCATCCACGTACACTTCGATCTCTTTGTGCATCATGTCTTGAAAGAGAGTCGTCATTGCCCTCTGATAGGTAGCATCGGCATTCTTCAGCCCAAATGGCATAACTTTGTAGCAGAATATGCCCCAAGGTGTAATGAATGTCGTCTTTTCCATGTCCTCTGGCGCCATCTTAATCTGATTATAGCCCGAGAAACCGTCCATGAAAGAGAATACCGAGGATTTAGCCGTATTATCCACCAATACATCAATGTGAGGTAATGGGAAATCGTCTTTCGGACTCGCTCTGTTCAAATCCCGGTAATCGACACACATTCTGACTTTGCCATCCTTCTTCGGCACAGGAACGATGTTGGCTACCCATGGCGGGTAAGTTGTTACTGACAAGAACCCAGCATCGAACTGCTTCTGAACCTCTTCCTTGATCTTCACTGCCATATCAGGACTCGTTCTACGAAGCTTCTGTTTGACCGAAGGACAATCATCTTTGAGAGGTAGTCTATGAACCACAATATCAGTATTCAGCCCAGGCATATCTTGATAAGACCAGGCGAATATCTCCATGTACTCTCTCAGCATCTCAATCAACCTGCTCTTGACCTCCGGTTTCAAAGCGGCCCCGATCTTAATATCCCTTCTGGCGTCCTCAGTACCAAGATTCACAATCTCCAATTCCTCCTGATGAGGTTGGATGACCCTTTCCTCCTGCTTCAACAATCTAGCCAATTCTTTCGGGAGTTCACTATCTTCATCACTCTCCTCTTCAGCTTGGTAGATGGGATTGTCGAAATCACACTGAGCCATAACAGATTTGTTCATAGTGGATGCCATAAGATCATTTCTGCATGTTGATGCTTTATTTTAGAAAAAGAGTTCAAGAAAGTCACAAAAACAAAAACATTGCCATTTTTATTTTTTTGAAAAATGAAAAACAAAATAGAAAGACAGGGATCACAAAATTGTTTGCAAAACGTCCTTTATTAATGATAAACAATGAAAACATGTGGCCCTACAATGAACCACTACATCTTGGGCAGAACGTAGGGTTTTGTGCAGAATGAAAAACAAAAGAAAATTACTCTGTCTGAAGAGTAACTTGGACTATATCCTCTGTCGTCCAGTTGTTGATCACTTCCCCTGGCGCACTCGGGCGAACCCAGCAGTCGAGATCATAATCACTGTCAACATCTTCCACATCAGCTGCGAAGATGGCCCCATGATTCATCAGCCCAGCGCTGGTGAAGGTACTAGGACCTGCTGCCCCCTGCTCTGCTCGGAGAGGCTCATAATCGATGCCAAACTTATCTTCTTTGACAGGCAAGTCCACCATCTTGCCCCAGCCTTCAGCCCTACCAGAGTTAACCACCTCCTTAGCTTGCTTGTAAGAAGTGATTGAAGCACCTGGCTTCCTCTGCTCAGCGTAGGCAACCTTCTCGAGCGCCACGGTCTCGAACGCCTGGCATAAAGTCTCGTGGATCTCGCCATCCACCTCGACATATTTAAACGAGGACAGATGACTCACCAAGATATCCTCTTCACCGCACACAGTCACAATCTGACCGTTCCAGACGTATTTGAGCTTCTGGTGGAGAGTCGATGAGACTGCTCCCGCTGCATGTATCCATGGACGCCCCAGAAGACAACTATAAGCAGGCTAGATGTCCATGACATAGAAGACAATGTCAAACTCCTCCGGACCGATCCTTATAGGCAGAGTGATTTCACCAAAGACGGAACGCTTGGATCCATCAAATGCACGAACCACTAGGTCGCTCGGCGTCAGCACAACCCCTTCAACCGATATCTTCTTCAAGATCTGCTTCGGCAGCACGTTCAACGAAGAACCGGTGTCCACCAGGACATGCGACAGCACAACCCCCTTACACTCCATGGTGATGTGCAAGGCCTTGTTGTGATTCCGCCCCTCAGGTGTTAAATCAAGATCTGTGAATCCCACGCCGTGTCGGGTAGTCACGTTAGCAATTACACCTTCAAGCTGATTGACAGAAATATCCTGAGGTACATACGCCATGTTTAACATCTTCAGCAAGGCGTCCCTATGTGCCTCAGAGCACAACAGCAGAGAAAGAATGGAGATTTTGGAGGGAGTTTGATTGAGCTGATCTACAATCTTGTAGTCGCTCTTCTTAATAATTCGCATGAATTCCTCCACATCCTTCTCAAACGAGCCACCAGGCACATTTGTTTGAGCAGGAACTTCATCAACAACGGCCTGTTTGCCCTTAGCCTTAACAGATGCCTCAGCATTGGCATCCCTCAACTGTTGAGGCGCAAACAGCCGACCACTACGGGTAAAGCCTCCGGGTCCACCCACATTGTCCACAGCGGGGCTCACAACGACCGGAGCTTTACTAGCAGGTGCATAAATTGTCACGGGCGCTTGATTTGAAGGCTTGACCCTGTTCTCAGCCCTTCTGTTGCTTCGGTGGGCGTTGTCATACCTCCAAGGCACAACATTATTGTCCACGGTTCTTCTAACCGGAGCGACGATTGTTGTTGGAGTGTTGGCAGCAATTGGTGCGGATATGGTAACTGGAGTACCACTCGTTGTAGGCGCACGCCCTTCAGACGGCTTGAAGAAAATTGTGACAGTAGACACTGCCCCATGATCTCTGTTGTCGGCCCTACCAAACTGAACATGGCCTTGATCCATCAAACCCTGGATACCAGCCCGCAGTAGTTCACAACCGTTCTCAGCCTCTGCACAGCCCACACAGTCTTCATCACAGCCCGGATGAACACCACTATTCAGCAGACGGTCTTTAATAACCAACAGAGAAGTCTGAATCTCATCCACACTGATCACCAGATCTTCGGATTCAACCCCTTCAATATAATTTACCCTATGAGCACCATGCGCAGGCATAGGGTTGTTCACAACATTCGGCACAGGGGAGAAATTGATCGCCTTGGAATCGATCAGATCTTGGACTTTATGCTGAAAAGCCCGACATTTCTCAATATGATGTCCTGGTGCCCCTGAATGGAAATCGCACCGGACATTTGCATCGTACCCAGGTGGCAAGACGGTTGGTGGAGCCATCGTTCTCAATTCTACGAAACCCAATCTGAGCAACTCAGGCAGGAGCTCGGCATACGACATGGGCAACGGGTCAAACCTTCTGTCAGGCTGCAGCCTCTGCCTTGGCTGATAGGGACGCTGTTGCTGTTGTTGTTGTCTTGGTTGTTGAGGAGGTTGACGTTGTTGAGGTGCAGGGATGGTCACTGCAGCAACCTGCCTGTATTGATGCTGATTTCTGTTCGGCCCCCGGCGATGCTGAACAGCACTGGTTTCACCTTCTCTACGGCGAGGTGCCCTAGAGAAAGGTTTCTTTGATGAAGAGGAACCCGCATCATTGATCTTCCCGGCCTTGATCAAGCTCTCGGTCCTTTCACCACAAATTACCACATCAGAGAAACTTCCGAATGGGCAACTCCCCATTCGGTCCATGAACACTCCCTGCAGTGTGCCAATGAACATATCAGTCAACTCCCTCTCCAGCATAGGGGGTTGAACTCTGGCAGCAAGCTCACGCCACCTCTGGGCGTATTCTTTGAAGCTTTCATTATTCTTCTGGCACAGACTCTGCAGCTGAGTCCTGCTCGGTGCCATGTCCATGTTGTGTTTGTATTGTCTGAGAAAAGCTTCTCCCAGATCCCTCCAACATCGGATAGAATCTCGCTTGAGTTCCATGTACCAATCCAGAGATGCCCCAGATAGGCTATCTTGAAAGAAGTACATCCACATTTTCTCGTCATCTGTATATGCCGAGATCTTCCGATAGTAGGCCTGCACGTGGGTGCGAGGGCAAGAAGTACCGTTGTACTTGTCAAAGGTGGGCGCTTTGAATTTGTGGGGAATCCTCAGACCTTCGACCAACCCCATATTCGTGACATCGAACCCAAGAGATTTCTGGCATTCCATCGCCCTAATTTTCTCAGCCAGGGCATCGACCTTACGATCCCTATCTTCATTTCTAGCAACATCACCCTCGTCCTCACCCATCATTGTGAACATGTCCTCTTGTCTATCAACAAAAGGAGCTGGATGACGCGCCGGAGCCCTGGTAGCTCTGGCATTAACCTCTGCAGCAAGAGGCTGACCATCAACCCTTATACCCCTGAGTTCTTCTCCAGTGGCGTAACCATAAACAGGAGCAGCAGCAACGTTGACATTCTCATAACCGGGTGGAGCAACGGGTGAACCATGGTTAGACGCCTGAATAACCGTTTCCTGTCTCTGAACCAAAGCACGGAGCTCCTCCTGACCCTGAGCAACCCCTTGCATCATCGTCAAAAATTGGGCCATGTTCGCCCTCATCTCAGCCATCTCAGCCTGAACCTGATCCATGCTTCTTCGCTGATTGAGTCTTGTAGAATACCGGTGAGGTCGCTGATCAGCTATCCTGCCTGACACAGGAACCAGAGTGAGAAGCCGGCTTAAGAACACCTGTTATGCAAATGTTATGTGTATGATGCTAATGCATATGATGCACATGATAATGATCATCTCTCAGGCATTCAAAGAGCCTGATTCATCTCAAGAAATGACAACCTGCAACAACGCAAAAGCAACAGGGAGATATAGAGACATCATACAACTGAGCAAGGGATACAGAAAAATCTCATCTATAAATGAGCAACTGGATCATACAACAAAGATCCAAATATCCAACGAAGTACAACAAATGAATCCCACCCAACAAGCCTGGGGGTGATTCACAACATAACATCAGGAAAATACAAGCTAAGACAAGCTACTTCCAGGAATGAGCGTCTTCAAGTAGTGACACTGGTCTATCAACAGTTCACACTCTGAACATTCTGGCAAGGGAGTGATCTTCTCCTTCAACTGTCTTCTAAGCTCAATAACCTCTGCCCCAAGCTGGGTCTCTGATGCAAGTCTCTGGTCGACTTCTTTCTTCATCTGGATATTTTTGGCTTTGAGTTGCTTCTCCAAGTCTCTGATCTTCTTCAGATAACCGACCTCAGCCCTCTGCAATCTCAAACACTCTCTGTGCTCTGCATCTAACAAGGTCTCCATCTCCGAATAAGATCTCTTCTTACTCCTTACTCCCCCAACACCTGCACTCTGGATGTCTCTGAGTTGATGAGACAGGTTCAGCTTTTCAGCTTTGGCTTGGTACAACTCCATCTGAGTGTCTTGCTCCTTCTCTCTCAGACGACGACTCTCCATCAGGGCTTGCTTATAGTGCTCAGCATGCACACTATCAGCAAGTACCAAAGGTGGTTGTTCTTGCAACGACTCCATCCTATTGTAGGGTAGCAGCAAAGTTTCCACTCTCTTCTTTACCCAATCGGTGTAATCGGGCATTGCGATGGCAAACTTCTTCCCTAGGACGGATCCATCCTTTAATCCAACGTCTCTCCAGGCTCTCCCTATCTGCTCCAACCTAACAGGGTCATCCTTCTTCTCAAAACAAAAACTCTCAGCTATCTCAGCTTCGAGCGGTCTTTCACTCATAACAAACCCTAGCTGGCGAAGAGAAAGAACTGGGTTGTAGTTGATGCAACCTTTGGTCCCTATGAGTGGCACGCTCCGGAATTCACCACAACTTATGATGACATCCTTCACATCCATCCGGTACGACTGCCACCTGATGTCGTAGGAAGTAAGCGACATGACCCTCTGAGTCCACTTAAGAGTGCTCTGGGTATCCACAAATGGTCCACTGGCTGGCAGAAGAGACATGTACCATTTGAACAGGAGAGGTAGACAACACCTAATGGCTCCACCCTTACCATGCCTACTGTGGATGGCATAGTAAGTATCTGCTAAGAGGGTTGGGACTGGATTCCCTCGGATGAAGATACTGATGGCAGCATGGTCAACAAAGTTGGGCATACTAGGAAACAGGACGATCCCATAGATCGTAACAGCAAGCTGGGCATGAAAAGCTCCCCAATTCCCCTTCTCTGCTTCTCCTCTAGCAACTCTCAGTAGAAACTTCAAAGGCAGGCCCACAACATCTCCACTAGTCTTCCAACTATCACTGATCTCTCGGATGCTCAGATGCAACGCCTTGGCAACAACTCTGAAATCAACTTCCTTCGGTACGTCCAGGAAAGGAACCTGGTGCTGAATAGGGACACCCAACAGAATGGAGTACTCCTCGAGAGTAGGCGCCAACTGATAGTCCTGGAAAGTGAAACACCGAAGCTCTGGGTCGTAAAACTGAAGAAGAGTCTGCAACGGCACTGGGTCAACTATCATCTTCAACAGAGTCAGAATATCCCCATACTGGTCAATGAATCCCCTCAGATGATCACTGGTCACAAAACTGCTCAACTCAATCAGAGATGTCAGAGGCTCATGGTGAAAGCTATAGGAACAGGTCTTCCGCTTCGGCTCGGGAACTGTTGCCATCTCTATCAATGAATCAAGCTCTGGAATGTACCTGAGAAATGATATGCATGCAAGGATTAGCTTTTCTCTTTTTCTTTTTTCTTTTTATTTTTTCAATTTTTTTTCATTGCATTTCTTTTGAAAAACAAACATGCTACGATGCACATGATGCAGACACGACTGGCAAACTGTGCATCTCTGAACACAGGATCGAAGCTTCGGCTCGAACTCTGAACAACAATTCATCTGAAACCCAAAGTCAACTGGTCAACTGTCGTCTGAACCCGATCTGAGAAGATAAGTCACCAACAGAATTCTGAGTCACCATCAGTCACCAACAGTCACCAACAGTCACCAACAGTCACCAACAATCACCAACAGTCACCATCGGTACCTGTAATGAATAACCCTTCCCCACTCACAGGTGTAGTCTAGGCCAGGGTAAGGCTGAGAGAAACGCAGCATAAATAACCTTTCGCAGGAATACTATCATATACACACCCGAAGTATGTAACGACAGCATCCCACCAGGGTCTGAACTGCTCGTGATATCAATGTTCCGCTAAGTGGCGCCATACCACCCGCTTCCCATGAATCACTCTATTCCTAGGTTTCCTAGATTCCACTCATAGCCTGGGTATTGGGCTTTTTACCTCAAGTATCACCCACCCCCAAACAGAGAAACACAGCCAGCACAGCAGATGAATATGAATGAATGCAAACATTAATGCACACAATAAATGCAAACAATAAATGCACATATATACAAATGAATGCAATAAATAAGGCAGCATATAACAACCAAGGCCCTAACCTAGAGAGCGCTAGGAGAGACTCGCTTAGGGAAGAAGGACCAGCACAGGTCAACTTTCCTTTTAATCCCCAGCAGAGTCGCCAGCTGTCGCATCACGCGAAAAACCGGCGGGAAACAAGAACAACAGAGCCGCCACCGTGCGTTATTTATCCCAAAAAAGAGGGAAAGGAAACGCTCAGAGTAAACCTGGGAAAAGACGTGGTCTCGCGACCAAAGAGAATGGGATCGGGAGTCGGTTATGCGAAGGGAAGGTATTAGCACCCCTACGCATCCGTCGTACTCGACGGGATCCACGCACAATAGGAAGGGAAATTGGTTGCTAAACACTGCTCAAAACTCACACACACAACTGGCTGAAAGAAACGAGAGAGACTGACTGAAAATGAACTCGGCAGGATGTCGCATCCTGGGCCTACTTAGTCTATCAGGCATAGACATCAGAGTCCAAGTAGTTCGGACTGGGGAGACGACACATGCTCGCTAGGATATCGCATCCTATGCATACGTATCTTCTTGGACGAAGAAGAATCAGAGCATTCGTAGCTCGGCTGACACGTGCTAAACGACTAAACAAACACAGGCAAAGGCAAACGTGGAGCCTGAATGCCAATCACTGGACTCACATCAGCATCCGAACCAAAACACACGCAAAAGGGCAAACGTGGAGCCCGACAGCCAATCACTGGACTTATGTCAGCATCCGAACCCAACACACACTCAAAAGGGTAAACATGGAGCCCGACAACCAATTGATGGAATTATGTCGGCATCCGAACCCAAAACACACAACAGCATGTAACAATCAAACAAACAGACAACAACATGCTAAGGAGTCGGGGACTCGAGCCTAGCATTTGTCAAACAACACACGCAATAAAAGAAAAAGGCGCCCGGAGAGATCAACCCAATCTCCTGCCTACATACCTTGTCTGGAACAAGGATCAGGGCGATGTAGTTCCCCTACGCAGGGACAAAGGTTCTAGCCTAACCAGATAACAGAGGGAGACACAACTCTAGGGAGACTACGACTTGAGCCTAGATATTGTCATGTAAAATCAACCCTAAGTTATGGTTTCTAGCTAAATGGCACAAGGGCCAACCTATCCTAAGCATGGCTCACACAGGAAGCAAGCCACGCACACCTGACTTGCACGGGAAGCAAAGTCAAGTACAGCCTATCTTGCACAGGGGCAAGCCTAAGCTAACCTAAGAGGCAAATCAAACAATCATGATAACAGAAAGCACACTCTATACACATACAAGAGGCTCACACAAAGGTAGGGCACTGAGGCCAACTGTACAGGTGAATGGTGCTCTTAACCTTGCCATTGAGGGGCTAAGGTGAAGCAGATGAAAGGGGATGAGGGGTGTGCCTCATTGCTTCTATCTCAGGTCCGAGAGAGCCTGTAAATATAAGAATGTGGGGGAGTTCAGAAAGATGGAACTCTTTCCCCAATTAGACTCGATAGATCTTGGGTTTGGATCTCAATGCTACAACCATGTAATGGGAGCAAGGAGAAGACTCACAGAATAGTGGGGGATAGATTGCTTATCCCTACCTTCCACCAATTGCCTCAAATGAGGACTTTCCCTGCTTAGGACAAATATAAACATACACAAGCATTGCCTCTTAAGGAGGACTTCAGACAGTTTTGCCCGGCCCGGTAACAGCCGGGTCTCCAGACTACATGAAGAAGAAAGTTCTATACCTCAATGCCAATTGCTTATAAGCAAAGCAATGCAAGTTCTTAAGAGAACTGAGCAACTAAGTGTACCTGTACAAAAGTCAAACAGAATCAGCATCCCATTCATAATCAGACAGCAATATAATGATCAACAGTGTACAATCATAATCAAACAATGGTGTGCATAGCACAAAGCTCAAGGCTCAAACATCCTACAAAACAAACACATTAGTTTATAGGTCAAGCAACACAATCCCAAATGTGAAACAAATGCCTTAATCCTTAACTTCTTAACCTGAAAAGGCACAATCAACTTCAAATGTAAGTAACATGACCACTAGGACTAGCCTAGGGTCAAAAAGATGGAAAAATGTTAAAACAGCAACCAATTCATGATCAAAGTCAAGATATTTCAATAACAAAAGGATCCCAATTGGTCCCATATCCAAACTATACACCTATTTCAATTTGTGCAACATGTAAGGCAAAGGAAGCAAATGTAAACCACATATGAGCAACCAGCAAGATCACATCCAAAAAAATATCAAAACAACACAGTAAATTCCACAAAAATTATATCCTAAACAGAGGACATTCAACAAGCTACATGTCAAATTTTAAGCCATTTGGACTAGTGGAACTATGGGAATTAATTCAGCATGTCTAAGCATGCAAAAACACAATCAAATGAAGCTACAAAATGTACACTAACTTCAATTAAGTGGTAAACAGTGATGGTAAATGGGAAATGGATGGGACCAAAACTAAATGATAGCTATACATGTCAAGAACTACCCTATCAATTTTCATGGTCATTGGATAAGGTATGTGGATATGGCAACATATATACAAAGGTGTCACCAACAAGGTCCAAAAAATGATAGGCAGAAGATAAAAATCCTAATCAATTTGGAAATGGATTGTAAAAATCCACAAAAATTCACAGTGAATGCTAACATGTTAATGGTGCTACATGCAAAAAATTAAGGCCATTGGCCAAGGGGAAGCATGGTAAAAATTTTGGAGAATTCAGCATATCATAAGGTGTCACATATTGTCACATTCAATTTCAATAATTCATATATCAAAAACCAGAAGGCCAAAAATTACAAAACCTATGCCAAAAATTCCAGAAATGAGTCAAGATTCTACACCTAAAATTTCATTTAATTTGGATAATGTATGAGCATTTGGTGATTAAAATGGTAAAACATATGAAAATTGCACCCATGTCAAAAATCAATATACCATTCAAAAAAAATACCAAGCACAACTTACACTACTATGCCTAAAAAAAAGTAGATAAAATTTGGAAACTAACAAAAAAAATCCCACCTAATTTGGACTTATATTGAATTTTATATGAATTTTTTAAGTTAATTGAATTTATTAGATATTTATTTAATAGTATACGAATTAATTTAGATTAATGGTACAGTGGATTAATTATGGAATTGCTATTACTGCTACAGCCAATGACAGTAACGTGAAACTCTATAGCCAGTACCAAAACGGCAGCGTGTTGTTTAATGCGGTGGCGGCAATTGATTTGTCCAGGCCACGCGGGAAACACTATTTTGAAAAGAAGCCAGGCGGAACAAGATTGAACGCAGGAAATTCCAGAAAATTAAGCGTTCTTCGCGTTCATGTTCATCATCGCCGGCAAATTCGGTTACGGCTATTTCTTCACCAAATCCAATAAACCGTATACCGTTGGAAAGGTTATTCCGCGTAGAACACGGATATGCCAATGAAATCGTCTAGAAGTTAACACACAGCAAGGATCGATGGAAAGAAGTTTTAACATGTAACCTTTGAATCCACATATCTCGATGAATAACGGACTAAATCACACGATTCAAGCATCAATCTATTCTATGTTCCAAGCACTACTGAAATTCTAGTTATCAGACTTTGGATGTCACACTGGTTGTTATGACATCCAATTCTGCACAGACAGGGATTATGCAGAACTTAACAGTAAGTGCAGTAAATAACACAAGTAATTGTTCACCCAGTTCAGTCCAACATGACCTACATCTGGGGGCTACCAAGCCAGGGAGGAAATCCACTATTAGTAGTATCAATTCAAAGCTAAACTCACCCGTTTACAACTTATCACTTAATCCCTACCCAATGCAATTTCAATCTTAATCTAAGATCAGAGTTCCTACTCACTCCCCCTCAATCACCTCAGTGATATTAAAAACACTTTGAAGTCACACTTCAAAAACAACTCTTGGTTATGCTTCACAGCTTAAACCAAGATACACAGCACTCACGCTTAAAAGCTTTGAGTGACACAACACTTACAACTCAATGAACACCCTATGCCAAAGCAATCATCTATTTGATAATGACTTGGCTTACAAGATACGTCTAATTCTAGACTCACAAAAATACAGCAGTGAAGTAAGATGGACACACTAAATCTTCACGCCTCAAAATCCCTTAAACTGAATGGAGGAATGCCTTCCTTTTTATATTGCAGCACCTGGGCTTTTGCACCTGTATTTTCCTGAATTTTAGGTCACATACGTTCCCTCAAATTCAATATTTAGGTTGCTAACAAATAGGCTATTTGTTAGGTTCATTGAATGTAGCTTGGTTGTTGATTTCCTGGATTTTCTCTAAGCTGTTGACTTCCTAAAGAATAGCCTGAGAAAGCTGTAACAGAAAACTGAACAACCTACAATTTAGCATATGCTGTCAGGCATGAATGTCACGACATTCAGCTTGACATCAAGGTCCATATGCTGAGTCTGTTTTCCCAGAAAACAGACTGTACAAATCTGCTGATCTGTACATGATCAATATGACCATACTACAGTACCAGCTTACATTAGTAAATGTCAAAGTGTCCAACTTAACATTTACACAATTGGCCTTAAGTTAGTTCTGCTATTCTCTTGAATAACAAACTAAGTAAAATGCTGAAGTATAGCAGAACACCACTCTGCCCAATCTTCAGTAGCTGCTGTCAATGATGAATGTCACAACATCCAGTTTGACATTCAATCAGTAGGCCTTATGCCAGGTCTGGTTCTTCCTTGATAACCAGACTGCAAGTGAATACTAAGTTCTAACAGAACTCCTGATGTTCTATTCCTTAGTATCTGTTGACAGGTATGAATGTCACAGCATTCAATAATCCTGTGTTAGCTAGTCCTGCAGTAACTATAATGTAGTTACATATACATGTCATGACATCAGTCAAGACATTAGTGTTTTACCATACAATGCAGCCAATTAAACACCTACAAACTCCCCCTTTGGCAAATTTTTGGCTAAAACACTTTGATCCCCATAACAGAGTTCATGGCAGCGGAATAATACTAGCTAATACACTCAGAGTGGCAGCACACTCACACATATGGAAGTTAAATGAAAACTTCACATAGCAGCACATATATATTAGAAGTTGCACCTAAACTTCAACATCAGCTGCAGGGGGGGGGGAGGGAAGTTAAATAAAAACTTCACACACATATCAGCAAACACACAGAGGCATACAACAGTGTGCACACAGAAGTTAACTGCACACTTCAACACACAGCAGCTGTAGTAGGGAAAACTTCAATCTGTTATGAAAGGGTACCTGTTTTAATAAGTTTAACAATGTAAACTTTATGTTGTCCTGGGGTATCATTTGTCACTCCCCCTTTTTGTCAAAAATGTTGCCAAAGCAACACTTTAATATACAGACCCACAAAAGAAATGTGAAATACACACATAACAGAAAAATAACACAAAAGGATTAATCCTCTGCCTCATCATCAGCCTCCTCATCAGCCTCCTCTTCAGAGCTGGCCTCTTCCTCCCCCTCAGCCCTTTGCCCTTCAGCTCCATCCGTGTCCTCAGCAGTAGACTCCAACTGCAAGATAAGCTGTTCCAGTGCATGCTTTCTAGCTCCCAGCTCTTTGCAGGTCTCCTTGAGAACTGCAATAACATCAGCTTTGTCTGGTTGGTTGCTAGTTTTGGAAGTCTCTCCCGATGTCACGACAATGTCCGGGACATGCTTGCCCAGGAACAGCTTGTAGCTGAAAGCCAATGGGCTCTCCCTTCTCCTCACAAAGTCATTATCTGTCAGGATGTGTGGAAATTGATTCAGCACTATTCCACATATTAGAGAGGGGAAGGCAATGGGACCCTTTACACTGAAGCTCCCAGCATGCTTCATTGTCTGATCAAATATGTAGGCCCCATAGTTCACCTTAGCCTTGGTTCCCACTGCATAGATAAACTTCCCTAATGCCACAGACACAGTTGACTTGTGGTTAGTGGGCACCCAGTTGGCTGATCCAACTTTGTGCAGCATTGCATACTTAACACTTAGTTGGCTGGCAACTAGCTTCCCTTTGAGAGGCCATTTTCGAACTTGCTTTGCTGTGATGACTTGACAGATTGTATTGTCAGTTACTTCAAGCTCAGGTTGCTCTTCATCCGCTCTTCCCAGATACTGATTTATTACAGAGGGGGAAAAGGTCACACATTTGCCGCGCACATAGACCTTTCGAAATTCCTTGGATCTCCCATCAGCACACTCCTCTGACAGATTTACAATAAACTCCTTCACCAAGGTCTCATAGCACTTGGGAAGTTGTGACACAGTTCTTATCAGCCCTGCCTCCTTGATGAGATCCACAATCTCTTTACAGTCCATTGCATTCTGTGCCAGTTCTCTTTCCAATGCCAGCCTCTTGTGGTATACATACTTCCACCTGTTAACACTGGATGCAAAGTGGAAGGACACATTGTCAATGGGAACTTCAGGGACACTGGTTGCCAACCTACTGGAAGAGGGCTTCTTCCTGGACATGGATGCTGTGACATCACAAGGAACATCAGATTCAGACTCAACCACCACAGCTTTTGTCTTCAACTTCTTAGGCACCTCTTTGCTCCAAGCTTTTGTAGGTCCATAGCTTTTCCTCTTGTGTGTGCTTTCTGACTCTGGTTGCTTGTGAGGGTTTGGTGCACCAACTTCCTTGGAGGGGGACTTCAACTCCACGGCCTTTTTCTCCCTTCTGGTCCTGACTCTCTTGGCTATCCTAGGAACAACTGTAGCCAGAAGATCATTGTCTGAGAGTTCTTCCACGTTAATCGTCTCAGCCCTAGACTTGTCCTCAACACTTTGAGTAACCTTGGCCTTCTCACTTCTCACCTTGCCTGAGGGTTTTTCAACCTTTGATCCCTCATGAGCATCTGGTTGCTCAGCATTGTCAGTGACATTTTTTCTCAACACAACAGCTTTATCTTGACATGCACCAATGTCAGGAATGATTGTGTTCAAGGGAACAGAAACCCCAGGAACATCTCGATTGCCAGATAGTATCTGAGTGACGATAGTGGCAATGGAGTTATGTACATACCTTGACCCTTCCCTTGTGTGTTCATCAAGAGCGATTTCTGATGAAAACCCAGTGACCGTCTCCTTAGGTCTTCTTGCATGGGACGAAGTTGCTGCGTCCACAACTGGTTCCTCCCGGGTAGGGTGGTGAGACTCGGTGCTGTGAGAATCAGACATGGTGGTGTACGAGGAAGTGTCGGATTGACGAGCCATGCTGAAAATTGGAGAGGGAAGATGAATCGTTTCTTTGGACGAGGGTTTGCACGAGTGGAGAATGAAACGACTGAATGTGAAACGCTTTGTGCAGGAGTAAGGTCTATTAGATTTTGACCACTCAGCGCTCACCATATGTTTAATAATTTGACTTATTAAACAGTAGCTAACTAACTTCATTAGTTGCTATAACTCTTCAGATGCATACCTTCCCTTTTTGTCCTTACTGTACGATGTCATGACATTCTGTGTGACATTGTACTCTGTCTGCATCAGGTTCCTCCAAACTGGAGGTGACCACCAGCCTCCACAGGCAAGGTACTGAGTTTCTGCAGACGTCAATAACATGCACCTCTGTCTATCCCTCGCTGTCATATCAGTTGTATGATGGCCAAAGGTAACCAAGGGCTCATTACTTTTGAGCAGACACTTTCCATAGTATGTCATTTTATCTAAGGGCAGATATGAGGCTCTTCTCATAGGTCCCTTGGAAATGCTCTTCTTCACTCCTTTTACCTGAGGTGCATCAAGTTTTCCATGTCCCACCTTCCCTTCTTGATCTCCCTTGGTCAAAGGATCCTTGGGGGGGTTGATAGAGTCTTTAGATTTCCATAGATAGCAATTATCTTTGGATCTATCTCCTCTCATCACTTCTTGATTGCTCCCATTCAACACCACACATCCTCCCTTGGTAAATTCCACCTTATATCCTTGGTCACACAGCTGGCTTATGCTTATGAGGTTCACAGTTAGTCCTTTTACTAACAATACATCACTCAATTTTGGAGCTTCTGGACAGTCCAGCTTCCCAACACCTATGACTTCTCTTTTAGTTCCATCACCTAATGTCACAGACTTGGTGTTAGAGGGATGTAGATTCACCACTAGGTAGTTCATCCCAGTCATATGCCTTGAGCAGCCACTATCAAGGTACCAATCTTGTTTGATATGTCCCCTTGAAGAAGTGTGAGCAAGGTTAGCAACACACTGTTGATTCTCCGGAGAGAAGTGCATCTTAGATGCCAGCAGCTTAGGATTGACCTGAGGTGTCTGCTTAGCCGCCCATGTTGGTTTCTTAGTGGGAGCATTATGAGTAGACACCTTTTTCTTGGGCCTACCTTGAGGGGTCTGGTTTGGGTACCCATGCAGCCTGTAGCAGAATGGTTTTATGTGACCGAATCTACCACAGTAATGACATTTCCATCTCTTGAATTTCTTCTTCTGATGGTTGTTCATTCTGGTTCCTCGATGTTGTGACTTTGAATGAGACATCCCTTTGGACTTCTGAACTTTAGCCTTTGGGCGTTTGCGTTCAGTTGAGAATCTTTTCCCAAAGCCTAGACCAGATGTGTTTCCAGACTTCTGTCCTGTCTTCAGGATTTCTTCCAAGATGTCAGATCCCTTGTTCAACATTTTGATGGATTTGGTCATTTGGTCTAGCTTGGAGATTAGCAACGAAATCTCACTCTTCAGACCCTCTATGACTTTCAGCTGCTCTAGTTTCTCAGCTTCTAGTTCTTTGATGAGTTTCTTATGCTTTTCTCCTTGGATACAAACTTCTGCACTTTTAACACATAATTCTTTATATGAAACAGCAAGCTCATCCAATGTGAGTTCATCTCCACTTGAGTTATCCTCTGAGACACAAACACTAGTCAGAGCATTGACTTGTTTGGCCGATCCTCCTTCAGATTCACTCTCAGTGTCTTCTTCTGACCAGGTGACAGCTAACCCTTTCCTTTGCCTCATGAGGAGGGTAGGGCAGTCAGCCTTACTATGATCACATCCTTCACATCCATGGCGCTGGATTCCCTTGCCTTGGTTGGCCTTTTCTTTATGAGTTGATCGTTTCTTTATGTCAGATGGGATGTTCTTGACATTAGATTTACCCTGTTGATCAACTTTCTTTATGAGCTTGTTGAACTGTCTCCCAAGCATGGCTAAGGCTTCTGATATACTTTCATCACCTCCAGTATATCCTTCTTCTGCCTCTTCTTCAGCATTAGATACAAAGGCTATGCTTTTCTTCTTCTCAGCATACTCACCTAAGCCCATTTCAAAGGTTTGGAGAGAACCAATGAGCTCATCTACCTTCATGTTGCTGATGTCCTGAGCCTCCTCTATGGCAGTGACCTTCATAGCAAACCTCTTAGGCAAGGACCTGAGAATCTTTCTTACAAGTTTCTCTTCGGTCATTTTCTCACCTAGTCCACCAGAGGTGTTTGCAATTTCAAGAATATTCATGTGGAAGTCATGAATAGTCTCATCCTCTTTCATCCTCAGATTTTCAAACTTGGTTGTCAGCATCTGAAGTTTTGACATCTTCACCTTGGAAGTACCTTCATGAGTTACCTTGAGGGTATCCCAAACTTCCTTAGCTAGTTCACAATGGTGCACTAGTCTGAAGATGTTCTTGCTGATTCCATTGAACAATGCATTCAAGGCCTTGGAATTTCCAAGAGCTAGTGCCTCTTGCTCCTTGTCCCACTCTTCTTCAGGAATCTGCACACTGACTCCATCTTCTCCTGTCCTCATTGGATGTTCCCATCCTTTGTTGACAGCTCTCCAGACTTTGCTGTCTAGAGACCTTAAGAAGGCTATCATACGAGGCTTCCAGTCATCATAATTAGAGCCATCCAACATGGGTGGTCTATTTGAGTGTCCTAAGTCCTTGTCCATGGTACTAGAAAGTAACTTCCCTAGATCTCACCCAGAACTTCACAGGCAGGGTGCCTGCTCTGATGCCAATTGAAATTCTAGTTATCAGACTTTGGATGTCACACTGGTTGTTATGACATCCAATTCTGCACAGACAGGGATTATGCAGAACTTAACAGTAAGTGCAGTAAATAACACAAGTAATTGTTCACCCAGTTCAGTCCAACATGACCTACATCTGGGGGCTACCAAGCCAGGGAGGAAATCCACTATTAGTAGTATCAATTCAAAGCTAAACTCACCCGTTTACAACTTATCACTTAATCCCTACCCAATGCAATTTCAATCTTAATCTAAGATCAGAGTTCCTACTCACTCCCCCTCAATCACCTCAGTGATATTAAAACACTTTGAAGTCACACTTCAAAAACAACTCTTGGTTATGCTTCACAGCTTAAACCAAGATACACAGCACTCACGCTTAAAAGCTTTGAGTGACACAACACTTACAACTCAATGAACACCCTATGCCAAAGCAATCATCTATTTGATAATGACTTGGCTTACAAGATACGTCTAATTCTAGACTCACAAAAATACAGCAGTGAAGTAAGATGGACACACTAAATCTTCACGCCTCAAAATCCCTTAAACTGAATGGAGGAATGCCTTCCTTTTTATATTGCAGCACCTGGGCTTTTGCACCTGTATTTTCCTGAATTTTAGGTCACATACGTTCCCTCAAATTCAATATTTAGGTTGCTAACAAATAGGCTATTTGTTAGGTTCATTGAATGTAGCTTGGTTGTTGATTTCCTGGATTTTCTCTAAGCTGTTGACTTCCTAAAGAATAGCCTGAGAAAGCTGTAACAGAAAACTGAACAACCTACAATTTAGCATATGCTGTCAGGCATGAATGTCACGACATTCAGCTTGACATCAAGGTCCATATGCTGAGTCTGTTTTCCCAGAAAACAGACTGTACAAATCTGCTGATCTGTACATGATCAATATGACCATACTACAGTACCAGCTTACATTAGTAAATGTCAAAGTGTCCAACTTAACATTTACACAATTGGCCTTAAGTTAGTTCTGCTATTCTCTTGAATAACAAACTAAGTAAAGTGCTGAAGTATAGCAGAACACCACTCTGCCCAATCTTCAGTAGCTGCTGTCAATGATGAATGTCACAACATCCAGTTTGACATTCAATCAGTAGGCCTTATGCCAGGTCTGGTTCTTCCTTGATAACCAGACTGCAAGTGAATACTAAGTTCTAACAGAACTCCTGATGTTCTATTCCTTAGTATCTGTTGACAGGTATGAATGTCACAGCATTCAATAATCCTGTGTTAGCTAGTCCTGCAGTAACTATAATGTAGTTACATATACATGTCATGACATCAGTCAAGACATTAGTGTTTTACCATACAATGCAGCCAATTAAACACCTACAACTACCTAAACCACATGCCAATTCTAACAATCGGAGGATTCGAATTTTACCGTTTGATGATGGTTTCTGTTGGAATTGCGTGTATTTGGCCTCGGTTTATAAAAACAGATGGAGCAATTCGATGTAGGAGATGGTTGATGATGGTCTCTCAGCTCAATAGTGCACGACGAAGGTGAATTTTGCTGCTGCCATGGAAGCTCCTTGTTGCAACAGCTGGAGTTTTGACCGATTCTTGATCCGATTTTCACGAACAGAAATCCTCCACCACCTGCAGATGATGAATGCTACAAAGGAAAGCACAAAAATCAGTGGATTCTTGAAGAATTGAGTGAAAAAGTGAAGAAGGATCTTGGAGGAGCTTGAGAGAATTTGAAGAATTTGATTGTGATTTGTGAATTGTGATTAGATTGTGCAGTTTCTGTTAGAATTAAGTATATATATGGAGCTCTTAATCCAAGTTTAATCACAATTAAGCAAAAAAATGGGATTAGTGAAAATGGAGTTTTTGTGTGCATTTGGCCTTTTTACCCTTTCTCTAAACCAGTCCATATATCAGTTCAATTTTGATTCAAGCAAGTCCAAAATACCATATATGATGTGTAGAAAAAAGTCCCATCTCCATTGGATGCATAATTCTCAATTTCACTATGTGATGGTATTTTGTCTATTTTTTGCAATTCATTTCAAAAGCTAATTTCCAAACCATGAAGCCTTGGCATGTTATGATGATTCCAACAAATTTCAAATACCATTTATGAAGTGTTGCAAAAATCCCCACTCAAAAATTCCAATTATTTCACAAGTTGGACGATTTTGCCCCTGGTTCATTTAACAGTCTAGTTGAAATTTGACATTTTGTATTGAGCAATTTTGAAGAAATCCAATTATGCACCATGAAAGTATATGTCAAATGGAGTTTGTGCATATAAAGAACTTGCAATTTGGACAATCCATGTGGTAGTTATGGCCTCCTGATTATGGGTCTTTTCTTAAATTCACTGAGCCATATTTTGCAAACCACACATTGGATTTTCAAGTTCTTGGACTTTTTGGAAAGGTGAGAACAAGATCTTCAACTTTCATGTTGGACAAAATTCCATTTGAAGCTTGTATGATGAAGTTATTTTGAGGAGAAAAAGTTTCCATTTTGGGCAGCTGAAATTACAGGTCACCTGCTATTTTTGGAAACTTTCTGTCTGAGCTCAATTCCTTCAACCTTGGTCTTTGGTATGTCAAATGAGACTCATATGGACATGAATGAGGCCTTTCAAACCATTTCCCACCTTCCAATCCATAAAATCAGGCACAGTTGACCACAGTTGACCACAGTTGACTTTCTAGGGTTTCTGGTTGACTGAACAATGACTGGTGACTTCTGAGCATCCAATCTTTGGCCAAACCACTTCAAGATGATCCTTGGATCATATGAGCTTAAAAAAACAACCCTAGGGCTTTGTCTCAATGAAAATGGCACTTGCTTGCCTGATTGACTGATTCTCCTGATCAGTTGACCTGATTGGTCAGCTGAGCTTGCACTTGGGCAAATGGACAATGCAATGTTATGCAGTGGACATTGTTAATGCTATGACCTAATATGAAATGAATGTACAAAATGGTAGGGTGCAAATTTGAGGTGCTACACATATCAAATGGGGGACAACCCTACAGAGGATAAACACAAGTAGCTTCTCAAAAACCAGGAGGAAACTCTGACTAGGAATGAGTCGGGTGGCTACTGGCGGAGAAACCAACGCGATCTACTGGGTAATCGATCTTACTCTGCTGAAGATCAAAACAGAAAATCAACCCTGCCGAGGAACACACAAACTCTGCTGGGGAAAATAGGAAACCTGTCGGGGATAAAACACAACTCTGCAGGGCACTGAATCAACCAACTCAGCTGGGAAAATAACAGAAGCTCCGCTGGGGATTAAACATTATGCAGGGGAACTTAATCAACAAATTCGGATAAGGATGCCCGAAGGGTTATCTGCTTGGGGAACCCATAGGGCTCCACACTTAAGACTTGTTATTTTTCGAAATGCTGTTGACATTGCTTTAAAACTGCCTCGGAAAAATTCTTGCTTTTATATGTTTAAGAAAATGATTTTTATTAAAAATTTAATTTTAAAAATGATCATAATAAAATTTAAGACTATTTGGCTTAAATAAATAAGAGTAGAAATAATTGGATAAATGCTCAATTTTATTTAATAGAATGGTAGTCTGTAAATGAAAAGACTCCATAGATCTTTACAAAGTTGAAAATGGTAATTTACATGGAAAAGGGTTACATTGAATACAATTGACTGCTAATCCTTCTACCAACTCTTGATATGCACTGTGCTTTTGACCACTATTGGGGACGATGAATTGATGTTAATCCTTGTGCTCAACAAAGCTTCTCCAAAAATTAAAGATCAGCGGAATGCAGTTACTTGCCATAATCCCTAAATTTTGCATAAGTTTCCCCAAGGTGGGGTACTCAACTTATCGGGATTTTTTTTTCTGTTTTATGTCTCTAATCTTTTCCTGGATCGTCTTTTCAGGTTTTCAATCCACTGAGACGCTCCTTTTTTTCCTAAGTCGCCCTTTCGGGTTTTCAAATTAGCGAGTTGTTCTTTTATTTTTTTTAGGTGAAGTATTTCTTGACTGTATCTGCATTCACAGGACGAGTGAACTCTTCACCATCCATAGTTGTAAGAATCAAAGCACCGCCTGAAAAGGCTCTCTTAACAACATATGGGCCTTCATAATTAGGAGTCCATTTTCCCATAGAATTTGGTTTGAAAGATAAAATCTTCTTGAGCACAAGGTCACCTTCTCTGAATACCCAAGGTCTGTCCTTCTTATCAAAAGCTTTCTTCATCCTTTGCTGATATAACTGACCATGGCACATGGCAGTCAACCTCTTCTCTTCTATCAAATTCAACTGATCAAACCTAGTCTGACACCATTTAACCTCAGTCAACTTGGCTTCCATGAGCACACGCAATGAAGGAATCTCAAACTCTACGGGGAACACTACTTCCATACCATAAACAAGAGAGAAAGGGGTTGCCCTTGTTGAAGTGCAGATGGATGTACGATATCTGTGCAAAGAGAATGGGAGCATCTCATGCCAATCCTTATATGTGAAAACCGTCTTCTAAATAATCTTCTTGATGTTCTTATTTACAGCTTCAACAGCCCCATTCATCTCGGGTCTGTAGGGAGAAGAATTATGATGTGCAATCTTGAAGTCTTTGCAAAGAGCTTCCACCATATTATTATTCAAGTTCGATCCATTATCAGTAATGATCTTACTTGGCACCCCATAACGGCATATGATTTGATTCCTGATAAACCTCACAATAACTTGCTTGGTTACATTCACATACGATGCCGCTTCAACCCATTTTGTGAAGTAGTCAATTGCCACTAAAATGAAACGATGTCCATTCGAAGGTTTGGGCTCAATCATCCCAATCATATCAATTACCCACATGGAGAAAGGCCATGGTGAAGAGATAACATTTAACAGTGTCGGAGGAGGAGGAATCTTATCTGCATATATTTGACACTTGTGGCATTTCTTCACAAACTTGCAATAGTCAGATTCCATTATCAGCCAATAGTAACCTGCTCACAACATCTTCTTCGCCATTGCATGTCCATTGGAACGAGTACCAAAGGAACCTTCATGCACTTCATTCATCAACAAGTCTGCTTCGTGTCTATCCACGCATCTGAGCAGAACCATATTGAAGTCTCTCTTGTACATAACATCACCATTCAAGTAGAAATTGTCGGCTAATCTTCTCAAAGTCTTCTTATCTTTCAAAGATGCCCCAGGCGGGTAAACCTGACTTTGGAGGAAACATTTGATGTCATAATACCACGGCTTCTCTTCTTTGACTTCCTCAACAGCGAACACATGAGTTGGTCTATCAAGACGCATCATAGTCAAATTGGGAACCTCATTCCAATACTTCACTACAATCATTTACGCCAACGTTGCAAGAGCATCTTCCATCCGGTTTTCATCTCGAGGGATATGGTGAAACTCAACCTTTGAAAATAAATTTGAAATCCTCCTCGCATAATCTCTATATGGTATCAAACCGGGTTGATTCGTCTCCCATTCACCTTTGATCTAATTCACTACCAAAGCTGAATCTCTGAAGACATCTAAATGCTTGATTCTGAGATCAATGACCTCTTCAAGCCCCATAATGCAAGCTTCATATTCTGCCATATTGTTTGTACACTTGAAAGTCAATCTAGCTGTAAATGGAAAGTGCGTGCCTTGAGGAGTAATGATCACTGTCCCAATGCCATTTCCATATTAATTAACAGCTCCATCCAATACCATGCCCCAACGTGAACGATGTTCTGGCCCTTCTTCAAGCAATGGTTCATCATAATCTTTCATTTTCAAGTACAAGATCTCTTCATCAGGAAAATCATATTGCACTGACTGGTAATCTTCAATTGGTTGGTGAGCCAAATGGTCAGCCAAGAAACTACCTTTGATTGCTTTCTAAGATCGGTATTCAATATCATACTCTGATAACAACATCTGCCAACGGGAAATTCTCCTAGTTAAAGCAGGTATCTCATAGATATACTTGATTATATTCATTTTGAATATCAACCAAGTGGTATGATTCAACATATACTGACGCAGACGCTTAGCAGCCCAACCCAATGCACAACAAGTCTTTTCAAGCATAGAATACCGATCTCACAGTTGGTGAACTTCTTATTGAGGTAGTAAATTGAAAATTGTTTCTTTCTAGTATCATCTTGCTGACCTAGAACACAACCCATACTCTCTTCAAGCACAGTCAAATACATGATCAAAGGTCTTCCTTCCATAGGCAAAGACAAAATCAGAGGCTCAAGTAGATATTCCTTAATACTGTCAAAAGCTTTCTGGCAGTTTTCGGTCCAATCACAAGACTGATCTTTCCGAAGAAGCTTGAATATAGGCGCATATGTGTCCGTCATGTGCGAAATGAATCTTGAGATATAATTCAAGCGGCCGAGAAAACCTCTGACTTGCTTCTCAGTTTTGGGCGCAGGTATCTCTTGTATTACTTTGACCTTGGCAGGATCAACTTCAATACCCTTCTTGCTGACAATAAAGCCCAACAACTTACCAGAACGAACACCAAAAGTAAACTTATTGGGATTCAACCGGAGTTTATACTTCCACAAACGCTGGAATAGCTTCAACAAGTGCTCAACATGTTCATCTTCATCAATGGACTTAGCAATCATATCATCAACTTAGACTTTGATCTCTTTGTGCATCATATCATGAAAAAGAGTAGTCATTTCTCTTTGGTAAGTTGCACCAACATTCTTTAAACTGAAAGGCATCACTCCATAACAGAATGTTCCCCAGGGTGTAATGAATGTGGTTTTCTCCATATCTTTGGGTGCCATCTTGATCTGATTATATCCGGAAAATACATCCATAAACGAAAAGACTTTGAATTTAGCAATATTGTCTACCAACATATCAATGTGCGGTAGAGGAAATCATCTTTCGGGATGGCTTTATTCAAATCTCTATAGTCAACACACATGCAGACTTTTCCATCTTTCTTCGGCACAGGCACAACATTGGCTACCCATTGCGGATACTCAGCGGTCACAAGGAAACTGGTATCAATTTGCTTTTACACTTCTTCTTTAATCTTCACAGCCATATCAGGATGTGTTCTCCTCAACTTCTGCTTGACTGGCGGGCATTCTGGCTTCAACGGCAATCTATGCTCCACAATCTCAGAATCCAAACCAGGAATGTCTTGATAGGACCAAGCAAACACATCTGAATACTCTCGAAGAAGATCAATCAACCCCTTCTTGACATCTGGACACAGTCGAGACCCAATCTTGACTTCCTTCACATCATCCTCGGAACCCAAGTTAACTAACTCAATCTGCTCTTCGAACGGATGAATGGTATTTTCATCATGCTCAAGAAGACGAGATAATTCATCTCTCAATTCTTCATCACTTTCCTCCTTGGCCGGAAACACAGGGAATTCAAAATTTGGAGAAGGAGAAGGATCAATGTATTCAATGGGGTTATAAACCAACCTGCATAATGAGTTGATATTTTGATTTTAGAGAAGTGAATTTGTGACCAAATATTATGCAGATGGAAAATTATATTAGTTATTTATGTTTTTTGTGATTACCGTTTTCAGAATAAAGCAAAAAGCAAAAACAAAACATCATAGATGTGGATGAATAGAATTAATTTTATTAATGATCAATTTCAAAATGCCCAAACAATGTTCACTTCTCCCTTAGGCATAGGAGAAGGATTTTTTTCAAAACATATAAAATCAATTACTTAGATTGATGCAAAATAACAAGAATATCAACAACAGTCCAATTATCGCAAGCCTTTCCATGCGTCACAAAATTGGTGCAGTCTTCCTCTTCGTCATCCCCTAGCACAACACCTAAGTGTTGTTCATTGCCATGAATGAACCCTCTTCTACAGAAGCTAAGTTGCATATCCTTAGACCTTGTAGTTGACAAACCTTGCTGAAAACCTAGACTGGTTTTGCCTTTGTTGTCAGAGACCTCTACCATCCGCCCCCACTGATCAAGATTGCCTTCTTCAATAATCTTCCTTGCATCTTTCAATGAGGACATAGGTGCCCCAACTCTCTTTTCAGTAGCAATAGATAAGGCCTGGAACAGAGTCCCAACCTCATCCTTAGTTTCAACATAAGAGAAAGATGACAGGTGGCTTACCAACAACGTCTTCTCCCCGCAAACGATAACAAGCTTGCCATTCTTGACAAATTTGAGCTTCTGATGTAATGTGGAGGTAACAGCTCCCGCCTCGTGAATCCATGGCCTTCCTAACATACAACTGTAGGTCGGGTGGATATCCAACTTGAAAGTAATTTGGAAGTCACTCGGACCTATCTTCATTGGAAGGTCCACTTCTCCAATAAGTGTTTTGCGTGAACTGTCAGAAGCTTTGACGATTACACCACTATACCTCATGGGAGCTCCTTGATATGATAGCTTTGATAGATTTGACTTCGGCAGCATATTCAATGAAGACCCGGTGTCAACAAGCACATTAGACAAAGCATCATCTTTGCAATTCATAGAGATATGCAAAGCCAAGTTATTATTTCTACCCTCCTCAGGGAGTTCTTCATCACAGAAACTGAGATTGTTGCAGGAAGTGATGTTAGCCACAATATGATCAAATTGATCCATCATAACATCATGTTCCACAAATTCTTGCTCAAGAAATTTTTGCAGTGCTTCTCTATGCGTTTCTGAATTCATAAGCAGAGACAGTACTGAAATTTTTGAGGGGGTTTGGAGAAACTGCTCCACCATATTGAACTCACTCTTTTTGATTAGACGAAGTACCTTATCATCATCATTAGCCTTCAAATTGCTGGATTCACCAGACTTACCTTTTGAAGCACTGACCGGATCTATAGCAGGCACTTCCACCTCTTTACTGACAGCTGATTCTTCTTTGTCTTTTGGGAACACCGGCCCAAACACACGACCATTTTGGGTCACCTTGGTAACATCAGCAATGCTCACTACAGAGCTGGTCGTAGGGAATGGGACCTCTTGACAATCTTTCAACATTGTTTCATTGTACTGCATTGTACAAGAGAGAAACGCAACAGACAATAGTTCTGCCACCCTTAGAATTCCTTAGATGCAAAGAGAAATACATATCACCAAACAGAGTAGGCAGAGGATTCCCAATCAAGAAAATTATAATGCCGTTAACATCAACAAAACTGTCAATGTTAGGGAACAAGTCCAAACCATAGATGTGTAGCACAAAGATGGCTTCAAAAGCATCCAAACTACCGGCTTAAGCAAATGCAGTAGCTTCCTTGATGAGGAACTCAAAAGTCAACCCAAATAATCCTCCTTTCTTCACCCAATGAGCCTTTATCTCATACTTCTTCAAGTGAAGGGCTTCAGCTATAATATGAGATATGAGAATCTCTTCCAATCCACTAAAAGGCACTTTGTTAGAAACATGTATTCCCAAGAGATGGGCATACTCCTCTAACGTAGGCACAAGTTGATAATCACGAAAAGTGAAGCAACGGTAGAGACGGTCATAGAATTGAACCAACACACTCAACAATCCTTCAACCACATCAACAGATAAGATAGACAGAAGCTTCCCATGACGTTGCTTGAAGTCCAAGGGATCTAATACAAAAGATGACAGCTTCCTTAAGTCTTTTAAGTCGGGACATCTGAAACTGTACTTCTTGGTGTTCCTTCGTCCATAATCCATGGCCTGAAAATATTTGCAAATAATACCTCAGTTCCTTGAAATTTTCGTGTAATGAATGTTATGATGCGCATGAATGCATGAATGAAACAATCACAAATAAGGGATCACACACAAGGCAAACAAACAAAGGTCAAGGGATGAATCAAGTCATTATCAAGATCAATCATCCATTTTGGTGGATTATGGTTTACACCTTATCAACACCCAAGTTCCATTGATATTTGTAAGACCCCAATTTTGTCCCTAAGATCCCTCATGGCATCATAACATTGCATTTGCAAATCCTGAAGGATCATAAGCATCTTGGTTCCCCTTGCCTTTGGGTGGGACCTCTTGTGAGTGGTTTGAGATCACCAAGCATGCTTGAAATTGTATATCATTTCTTTTCTCATTTTTATTTACTAACCAAAAGCACAAAAATAGGTCACTAACATCTTTTGTTTGTAGCTTGAGCAATCACAAGGTCAAGAGCTTCAAGGAAATCATTGGTACAAAGATATGGCCAAGAGAAGATGAAGGCACGCATGGCAATGGTTTCCCAATCTCTCATATATCAAATATGCCTCCCAAGTATCTCAATTCATCATTTTGATCAAAGCAAGTCAAAGGGTTGAGGTTTGTTCCTCAAGGAAACCCTAATTCATCTGATCACCCATAATGCCTTGCTAATGAAGCAACCTTATCCCATGGTCAAATGCAATCAAGGGAAGTTATTTAATTCATCATTTCATGCATATTTGAATTTATTTGAGTTTCCTCAATCATCAATTCATCAAGATATGAGTTGTGGACTTGAGAAGTTGATCAGTCAATTCATCTGACTATTTTGAAGTGCACTGAGACCTAACTCTTTATGTGTTGGTCAAATGGAGATGATCCCAAAATCAAAAAAAATCTTAAGGACAATATGAACAACTTTCATTTTCATCAAAATTTTATTTGAAGCTTGGAAGGTCATCTCCCATTCCAAGACATTATAGGTCATTTTGACTGAAACCCTAATTTTGGGTCAACTTCTCAAGAACATAACTCATTCATTTTTAATGATTTTGAGGTGGGATTAAATGCATTGGATATATTATTGTGTCTACTTAAAATGTTATGTTGAACAAAGTTTCAAAATCTCAAAGGAAATACATGTGATAATGCAAAACATTATAGGTCACTTTGGACCAAATGCATTGAAAGGCAAAAAAGTCCAACATCAAGTGCCCATAAATTCTTCATCAAAAATCCAAATGATGCAAAATTTAAGTCCATTTTGATTTTCTTGAAAATATATACAACTTTGATGTTGGAAGTGTTTTCATTTGAAGCTTGTATCATCAAAACAGAAAGGCTTGAACATTGGCCAAATTTGGAAACTTCACTTATGAATGTTTTGCACCTTATTCTTTAAACTCAAAATTCACTAATTTCCAAGGCCCAATTGAAATTTTGTTCAACATAACAGTTGTTCCTTGCATCAAGACCTTTCCAACCATTACTCATATGCTCATGTTTGATTTTCTAATTGACATTTTCGAAGAGGTGAAGTTTTAGGCACAATTATGCAATTCATGGTGAAACTTCATACACAAGCAATTACCATTTAAAATGCACGTCCATTTCACTTCAGAATGAGCTCAGCTTGCATTTGCATTTGCATTTGATCTTGGGCCTCACATGCGCCTGTACAGGCCCATGCATGGAGAACCCAATTTCATGCACATGAGTTTGATCACCCTTGTCTTGCCTCTCCATCTATAAATAGAAGCACGATTTCATTCAATTGGGATCCCTGAATCAATCTGAAATGATACAGAAATCAAAACCTAGCCATCACTAAAGGAATTTCTACTTTCTTCTAAAAAATTCAGATCTGAATTTCAACAACCTTAGTTGATTTTCAGACCTACAATTCCTTAGCCTTGCTTCATCTTCATCACTAGATCCTACTGCAAGCTTTAGTTGAGAAGAATCGTGCTCTCCAGACCTGGATTTCAAAGGTGGATATCAGAACTTTTTCTCTTCGAAACTCATTGTTTCTTGCTTATTTCTTTAGTTCATTGGCTTGGCTGAAGTCCTCTCATTAGAGGCATTTGATTTGTGCTTTCAATTTTGTAAAAACATGAAGTTCAGCATGAACACCATATTTTTCTTCTTCTGATTTCTCTTTCAATGGAGATCTAAAAGAGAAACTAATGGTACAGGGGTGATGTACATCACCCTAGCTTTCCAATGATATGAGGATCACTCGTTTTCATTAAGATTTGATGACCTGCAAGTTTGGCCGGAATCCCTGGACTCGCCGGAGAAGACGGTGGTGTACACCACCGTCCGTTTGCCAGGTTGAATATGGGCCCTTGGATCTGATTTCCAGATCTAATCTCCACCTTCCATCTTTATGACTTTTTTTAATTCAGTGTGTGGTTGCATTGACTTGGACTCATGGTGAGCGCGCGCCTCTGGACCATTAGATGTGCTAGGTCAATTAATGAAATCTCATCCTACGCCTCCTGATTTTTGCTATTTTTCATTTTCTGATTTTATTTTCTTTAATTCCCTTTTATTTCAAAAATTCATAACTCTTTCATTTTAATTCCAAAAAATATGGGACCAATTGCATTCTTCTCCATTTAAATTCTAGTTTCTAAAAATGAGTTTTAATATTTTTTATCTTGTCATTTGATATTTTTTGTGAATTTTCTCTTTTCTGGTTATTTTTAATTCATTTTAAATAGTTTTCATTATTCAAAAAATACAAAAAAAAAATCCTAACCTATTTGAATGATGATGGATTTATGAAAAGTATTCTCATCAATTTATTAATTGATTTGAGATTTATTTGAGATTTTAGTTCAATTAGGTTATTTTTATTCCTTTTTTAATTGGTTAAAAATAGTTCCTGACTTTAAAAAATGCTGAAATTTTTTGTCAAACTTTGTTTGACCTTGTAGAACTTAGGATAAATCACTTGGACCTTTCAAGGTTGATTTGAGGTGATTTTGAAGTTTGACCTTTCTTTAATATTTTAATTCAAGTTTATTTTCAAATATTAAAAATTCCAAAAATATTTTGTTCATTTCTTGACTTCCAATCTTCATCTCACTTCTGTTTTTGATTGTTTGACCATGATCCTCAATGTCATTGGTCAACACTTGTTGATTGGTACATGCTATTTCATTTAATGCACTTATTTCTTTTCATTATCCATCTTCTTCTTCTTCTTCTTCTTCTTCTTTTTGATCAATGAGTTGAAGGTTGATAAGTTAGCATTGATTGGGGAGACTTAATCTTCCTTGATTCAAATCTAATTCATCTTGATCAATTGATCAAGTGAATGGCTTTGCATTAAGGATAGGTTGTTTCCTAAACCATGCAAAGGACTTAAACCAATACAAGATCAATTCTCTTTCCTTTTTTTGGTATAGCAAGTTGTTGGAACTTGGTTCACTAATCAAGACTTCTAACTTGTGTTGTTGCCTACATTATTATTGACTGGCCTCAGATAGTTGTGACTTCTACATAAGTCCAATTATGATTGCTTAACATAGCGCTAAATTTGCCTTATGGCATACTAACTACTAAGACTAACTATTAACCATTAACCTTTACTTTTTGCACTTTACTTTTATGCAATTTACTATTCTTGTACATATTATTAATTTGTTTTTTCCCTTTGCTCACTTGAGCACATGTTTATGTTAAAGCAATTTTCCTTTTGCTCACTAGAGTACATGTTTATGTTAATGCAATTTGCCTTTTGCTCACTTGAGCACATAATTGTGTATATACTCTTGTGCTTGTGTTTTGTTTTTTTGATTGTGGTGGACCAAATGCAAAGAATTGGACAAATGGACTTAGGCTTTAGGACTTTCCCTATGCAAATTTGGAGTCAAAGAGCAACTAGGCCTCATGCCTTTAGAATGCTTAATGTTGAAATATGACCTTGAAAGGACCAACTTCTAAACTCCTCTTGTCCATTCCTTGTTTGTTTTGCTAGAATCTTTTGATATGTGTGTTTTTGTACTAGGGATTCCAACTTGACCCAAATGGAGGAACCATTGCCATGAGCTTCCAAGAGAGAGAGATCCAAGACACTTTGAGGGGGCTTTCCAAGAGTCCATTCGATTGTTGATTGCTTAAGTTTATGCTTATGTGATTGCTTATTCCAAAGGATGGGAGCTACTTGGGTCATCAATATGATCTCAAGAGAGGAACTCCATTTGTGGTTTTAATTCTTGTCCCTTACCTCTTGTATGCTTAGGACTTTAGCCTTTCTTCTTCTCCTCTCCACTCTAACCCAAGCCAAAACTTTTGTGCAAACATTTAACAATCATTTTCAAACATTAGAAACCTAAGCCTTATGCTTTTGATTTTCAAACTTTCTTTTCTTAATACTTATTTTGAATTGAACTCCTAAATCAACTTTTACCATATTTTGTATATACTTTTCATTGGTAAATATAACTTATTCAAATGCTTTTGTGGTTTCAATGGCCACCTTCTTAATCCAATTTTTCATAACCTTTAGCTATTAGGTTTGAGTTATTCTTGAGGTAGATGTAATAGTCACCTATATCCTTAGTGATGGACAATGAGTCTTCCATGCTTATTATAGGGTTAACCCCTCACTAGCATGTTGAAGCTATCCTCACATGGGGGATTTGTGGTTTTGGGTTGAGTTTTCTCCCTTGGATAACAAAATACCTTAAGGCTTTTGGACCAATCAACTCACCCATTTGTTTTGAGATTTTTACCCCGAACTACGAGGTTTTGATCCAAATCTTTTTTTTAAGACGGTACGTAGGCAATGGGTTCATCCATCCAAACACAAAATGTAAATAACTTGTATATTCGCTTCTCATCTCTTCAATCATGTTTGCACAAACAAATTTTCACAAAACACCAACCTTACAACAAATGTGAAAAGGGCTCCCTAGGAGTACCTAGGATGTTTTGGGTGCTTAAAACCTTCCCATTACATAACCAACCCCCTTACCCAGATCTCTGACATTTTTACTAGTTTTTGATTCGATAAAACGTTTAGGTTTTTGTTCGCTTTCTAACCATTCCTTTGGATAAATAGAAGTGTGGTGGCGACTCGACTTGTATGATTTACCTTAGATTTAGTCAATATCTCTAATGGTAATGAATACCCCACTACAGAAAAGTGGCGACTCTGCTGGGGAAATTGTTTTGACCTAGTGGGTTTTGCCTACTTTTCATATTGAGTTGTATTGTGTTGTATATTATTTTGTGACATATTTTTGTGCAATTTGGGATTACTGTATTGTATGTAATAATTGATTTGCTTGAATATTAATTCCTTGTATGTTTGGTGATCTTTGTGAGATGAGTTCTATACCCGAACTCGAGTGCACTTAGGATAGGAGAATGGTAGTCTCGTTGACTTGTGTGGAGTTATTCCTTAGCAAGTTGACTTGCAAGTCCATTCACTTGTGGAGGTCATGTTGGGATCAATAATGTCACACAAGTAGTTGTTGTTTGACATTACTCTTTCCAATATAGTCCTTAGAAGCCAAGGACCTTAGTTTACCAAGCCCATCTTGGCATTTTCTTAGGATATAGTGCGAAAGTCGTTCAAGTGTAAGATTTGATACGATTGTTACGCGATACTACACTCATAAGAGACTCTCTTTAGAATATTTTTAGAATACGAGTAGTCGTTTCTCCGATAATATCCGAAAGATGGGATGATGACTATGGGAACCTCTTGTAGAACATGTTTGGCAGGTTAAACCCTAATACACTCCCTTTGGGTAGTTCTAAACCGAGACTCCATGCTCGTGACTTGCAACAAACCCTTGATTCATGGTTGATCCGTTCATGTATCCTTAATATCAATGGAACTTGGATGTTGATAAGGTGTAAACCATAATCCACTAAAATGGATGATTGATATTAAGGATAATATGATCCATCCCATGACCTTTGTTTGGTGTGCTTTGCTTGATCCTTGAGTGTGTTTGTTGCATTCATGCATTCATGCACCCATTTGCATTCATATCATCAAAAAAAATAAGAAGAAGAAGATTTTCGAGGAACTTAAGAGGTCTATTTGCAAAATTTTCAGACATGGAAAGACAAAGAAGGAATACAAAGAAGTACAGCTTCAGACAACCCGATTTGAAAGAGCTAAGGAATTTGACATGCTATGTATTAGATCCCTTGGGTTTCAAGGCTCGTTTTGGGAAGCTTCTTCCTCTTCTGACTACTCAGATGGATGAAGGGTTGATGAGTGTATTGGTGCAGTTTTACGATCCCTTGTACCATTGCTTCACATTTCTGGATTTTCAGCTCTTGCCCACACTTGAGGAGTATGCCTACCTTGTGGGTATACCTATTCTAGACCAGTTTCCGTTCTTGGAAAGTACTCCTACTTCTCGAGAGATAGCTGACATGTTGCATATTGTAGCACCTCAAATTTGCACCCCCCCCCATTCATGCATTCATTTCATTGTTAGGTCATTAACATTACATTAACATTGCATGTTGCATTGCATCATATCAGACAAGAACTAGCATCAAGAGAATTCCTCAGTGCAATAAACCAAGCTTTTCCTTGAGATGAAGGCCACATGGTTGTTCTAGTGAGCTTATATGAATCAAGGTTCATTTTGAAGCTATTGTACCAAGTGCTAGAGGCACAAAAGTCATCAGTGCATTGCCAAGTCATCTAAGGCCCATAAAAGTCAACTGCAAGTCAACTGAGGGCTAGGAGGTGGAGAAATGGTTTGAGACACTTCATTCATGTCCAAAAGAGGTTCGTTCATCATTGTAAAAATCTACCTTGAAGATTTTGAAGCCAAATCAAAAGTTTCCCAAAATGGAAAGTGACCTGTAATTTCAAGTTTCCAAAAATGGCAAGTTTTTGAACCACTTTCAACTTGACTTTCCAACATTAAAGAAGCTTCAAATGAAATTTTGTCCAACATGAAAGTTGAAGATCTTTCTCTCCCATTTCCAAAAAGTCCAAGATCATGAGCATCTGATGAATGGTTGAGGAGTTATGGCCAAATGATTGCAAAGTGTGCATGGAACTTCCAAGAGCCATAACTTTTGATCCAAAGCTCCAATTTGAGTGCCTCTTTTTGCATTATGCTCCTTATGACTCATATTTTCCAAATCCAACATTGCATTGCATGAAATTTAATCATATAATCATTTGCCCATACATGTTCATTTTGGAGGGAAAATGCCAAATTCAAATTTGGTGCATCATATGAACAACATTCCAATTCCAACATGTGCATGAGATGATTCTAAGTGATTCTACACCTCCACATGGTACTGTTCAAGAGTACCATACAAGAGTGTTTTTGCTAATTTGGTCATACACCTCTTTTCTTCTTAATTTTTCATTAGCCAAGTTAAGTGTGATTAGCATGGTAATTAACACAGCATATAAAAGGTTAATCATAACATAATTTCTCATTCTAACACATTCTAGATCTATATCACATTTTTCCCTCCAATTTTTCTCTCAATCCAAATTCGAAAATTCTTCACATAACACTTGAATTTTATTGCATATTCTTGTTCCTTGATCATCATTTGGTAGGATTCAAGCATTGATTTGAAGAAATTGGTGAAGAATCAAGCAAATCCATACATGAACATGAACATGGAGTTTTTAGTTTCAGCTAGATCCAGACCAATTCAAGCATCAATTCGTGTTCTGGACTTCATAGCAAGGTTGAGGAAGGAGAACTGGAGCTGGAAGAAGTTTGAATCTACTGTTTTGGTCACTGCAAGTTCAGGTATATTTATGCCATGTACTTCAAGTCCTCCTAAGTGAAAAGGCAATTGGCAGATAGAAGGGATTAGCAATCAATCCCCTGCTAATCGTTTGAGTCGTTCATCATGCTCGCACTACGTGCTGAGGCTCTTGAACCTAACCCAAGATCCTTGTATATAGAGTCAGTCAAGTGGAGTAGGGTCCCACATTCTGGACTCCCACGTTTTCATGATTAAAGCTCACCCAGGCCCGGGTTAAGAGCTATGAGGTCTTATCCTCATTACCTTTCATCTGCTCACCCTGACGATCAATGTCAGTGGTTAAGAGCCCCCAGATACCCTTCCAGTGCCGGCTTGTTTGTCGAGGTTGATATGACCCCTTGACTAAAGCCTCACCCTTGGATGTTTGAGCCCCTTGTTGGTGTGTTTACTTCATGTTGTATATGTTTTTGTGTGGTGTGATTGTAACCCCATAGGATTGCTAGACTTCGCATAGTCTCTCGTTTGCATGTCAATTAAGGTAGCACGGTTCCTTCGTCTAGGACTTCCTTTCTTGCGTGAGCTTTCTTAAAACACAAACAAACGTTATCGTCTCTGAAGGACACGTTGACTCCTTCTACAACAGGTTAGTAAGTCTCCAAAGGTCGAGCATCCGGTAGATTGCAAAGTAACGTCGTTCATCTAAAAAACACAAAACAAATAGGAATAGTTTAGCCGAACTACGGCAACTCTGATTCTCATGTTCAGATGAGATACATAGGCACGAGATGTGATGTCTTGTCGAGTTTGACTGACGACTAACCTTTAACCCTTGCTGGTTTTTGCCCTTGTTGCGATTCTTTTCTCTCGCCTCGTTGCGATTGAGACCTTCCTTTTCTCTTGCCCTAGTTGGAATCGAGACCCTTCTGCGTTGTAGTTTGTGTGGAGTCTGATGTAATTCCAGCGATTGGCATTCGGTTTCCCGGTGTTTTGATGTTTGTTTGGAGTCTGATGTAAGTCCAGCGATTGGCATTCGGTTTCCAGTGCGTGTTTTTGTGTGTTTGGAGTTGGATGCAAGACCATTGATTGGCATTCCATTTCCAGTTGTGTGTTCGTTTGACGTCTCATCGTCTCTGTTTAGTGTTTGTTTGGCGTGCGTTAGCCGAGCTACGAGTGCTCTGATTCTTTCTCTGGTTAGAGAAGATACGTATGCATAGGATGCGATATCCTAGCGAGCACGTTTCCCATTTCCCCCGAACTACGTCGACTCTGATGTTTGTTTCTGACAAACTACGTAGGCCCAGGATGCGACATCCTGCCGAGTCACCTTCTTCCGTCTTTCATCTGTGTTTCCTTCCAGTGTGTGTGTAGTCTTTGAGCAGTTATTTAGCAACCTTTCTTCTATTCTTTTGAGTGTGGATCCCGTCGAGTACGATGGATGCGTAGGGGTGCTAATACCTTCCCTTCGCATAACCGACTCCCGTACCTATCAATCTCTGGTCGTAAGACCATTTCCTTTCCAGGATTACTTCGAGCGTTTCCTTTCCCTCCTTTGGGATAAATAACGCACGGTGGCGACTCTGTGTCTTTTCCCGCCGGTTGTTTTTCGCGTATGCGACACATATAGATGAATCTCTAGTTGGTGCTCATATGACTACCAAAGGTGGAATTCAAGGTCTCCCTTCTGAGTTCCTCATTGCTCAAGCTACTGTCTCTGGGAAGACCATGAGTGAGGACGCCTTTGAGGCCATATTTGTACTTCTCATCTATGGGTTAGTGTTGTTCCCCAACATCGACAAGTTTGTGGATGTGAACACTATTAGGAATTTCTCTACTTTTAATCCCGTTCCGACTCTGTTGGGGGACACTTATTTTTATTTGCATATGAGGAATGCAAAGGGTGGTGGTTCCATTGTGTGTTGTTTGCCTCTGTTGTATAAGTGGTTTATTTCTCACTTACCACCGACGGTCGCCTTCAAGGAGAACAAGGGATGTCTACGGTGGTCCACGAGACTTATGTCTCTCACTAATGATGATATCTCTTGGTACAACCGTGTGTATGATGGTGTGCAGATTATCGACTCTTGTGGTGAATTCTCCAATGTACCTCTTCTTGGTACATGTGGTGGGATTAACTACAATCCTATTTTGGCACGTCGTCAGCTTGGGTCCCCCCTAAAGGATAAACCCAATAACGTTATGTTAGAGGGTGTGTTCTTTCAGGAGGGTAAAGATCCCCAAGGCTTGAAAGCTAGGATGGTCCGTGCTTGGCGCAAGATTCATAGGAAAGGAAGGAAGGAGTTGGGTCCTAAGAATTGTGTCGCTTTGGAGCCTTACACTACTTGGGTTAGGAAGAGAGCGTCTGAGTATCTCATGACTTACGAGTATCCGAGACCTACACCTTTGGTTATGGATGGGCCTTCAACCCTCCCTGACCAAGGAGTAGAGGAATTGAGAGACAAAGACCGTTCACGTGCCTGGATCCGAGAACGAGAAGAGTTGCTTCAGCAGATTAAGGAGAAGGATGCTTTGATTGAGTTCCTCGAGCATCAGGTTATTGATGATCCTGATGATGCATGGACTTCTCTACTTCCTCAGTCTTCTAGGTTCTAGAAGAGGAAGTACGATCGACTCGCCAAGGAGAAGGCAGATATGGAGGCAGCCTATGAGGAGGAGGTTAAGAGGCTTCGTGCATCTTATCTTCCTGTATCCCGAGATTTAGATGATTGTTTTTAGGGATCCATAGGATGATTATTTTCCTTTTTTCTTGTATTTGGTTACCAATGTTGTACTCCTTTGGTGTGAAAATATATTTTCCAGATATTATTGATGAGATGTTTCCATATGTGATAAAAATGTAATATTTCCCTAAATTTGCAAGTAGAATTTTAAAGTTCCTCTGAAATTAAAAAACAAATCATATGCGCGAGCATTGCATGCATCATGTGCATAAGCAGGTTTTGCTCCAGGCTTCTTGTCCTATGGTCTAACTCTGTGTTCTTCATTTATTTTGAAGACAAGTTGACTCACCGGTAGTACACCAGAGTCAACTCTTCAAGACTGATGGATCATTTGGAACAAGGGAACCGTGAGCTGAAAGAAGAGGTAGCCAGATTGACTGCCCTGATGGAGTCATTCTTAGCCGCTCAGAGCCAGTCTTCTCCAACACCCTCAACTCCTCCCTAGAGGACGGTCATTTCTGAGATCGTAACTTCTACTGTGCCTGCTACGACAGCTCATTTTGCGCCATCCATGCCAACCGGTTTCCCTTGGGGAATGCCCGCCAACTTTATGCCTAAGGGTTTTTCCCCCACCTTTGCTTCTTTGCCGGCATCTAACCCGGTCCTTTCAGTGCCACCTCCTGTCGTGCACACTTTACCAAGGGTTAAAGATACCATCTATCATTCTGAGCCATCTGAGGGCCCAGACGTTTATGAGAAGATGGACGACATGAAAGACCAATTCCTTGAGCTTCGCAAGGAACTGAACACTTTGAGGGGGAAGGACCTCTTTGGTAAGAGTGCTGCTGAGTTGTGCCTTGTGCCCAACATGAAGATCCCTATTAAATTCAAAGTGCCTGACTTTGAGAAGTATAAGGGAAACACATGCCCTCTCAGTTATCTTGTGATGTATGCTCTCAAGATGTCGACACAAACTGATAATGATCAACTGCTCATCCACTATTTCCAGGATAGTCTGTCCGGTGCTGCTCTCCGTTGGTACATGGGCCTGGAAAGTTCGAACATCCGCTCTTTCAACGATCTTGGCGAGGCCTTCGTCAAGCAATATAAATATAATGTGGATATGGCTCCTGATAGAGACCAATTGAGGGCGATGTCCCAGAAAGAGAAAGAGACCTTCAAAGAATACGCCTAGAGATGACGCGAATTGGAAGCTCAGATAGTGCCACCCTTAGAGGAGAAAGAGATGACCAAGATCTTCTTGAAGACCTTGACCTCGTTCTATTATGAGAGGATGATAGTGAGTGCTCCCTCAGACTTCACCGAGATGGTGAATATGGGGATGAGATTGGAAGAAGGGGTCCGTGAAGGACGCTTAACTCGAGAGGAAGGCTCTTCAGCAAAGAGATATGGAAGTTTTACAAAGAAGAAGGAGGGAGAGGCGCATGTTGTGTCTTCCTATGTCAAGATAAGACCCTCTGTGAAGAGGAAGATTGCTCGCCCAGTCAATAATCAGCATCAGGTGGCTCATATAGCACCTGCTTTCAGGGAGGCTCAACATTATCAACAACCGCAAACTCAGAATATCAGCAACAATAACAGCGTCCACAACAGCAGGCCTACCAACCTCGAAATAACAACACCAATGCCAGCGCCAGCTATGAGAGGAAGAGGGTCACCTTTGATCCAATCCCGATGACTTATGCTGAACTTTATCCGTCTCTGATCGATAGAAAGTTAATCACTCCACGAGACCCTCCCGATGTACCTGCTAACCCCCAATGGTGGTACAAGCCTGAGCTTCATCGTGTGTATCATTCCGCTGCTCCCGGACACGATGTGGAGAATTGTTCTCCCTTGAGACCAAGGTGCAAGACCTTGTGAGAAGCGGGATTTTGTTTTTCGAGGTCGTAGGTCCGAATGTGAAGAAGAACCCATTGCCCGAGCATGGGAAGTCCGTTAATATGGTCCAGGGCTGTCCTGGCAAGTACAAAGTTAAATACGTCAGCCATATCCGGCAATCGCTGGTTGAGTTGCATCGCTTGTTGTGTGATTATAGCCATTATGAGCATGACCATGATAGATGCAGAGTTTGTTCTGTCAATCAGAGAGGACGTCGCCAGGTGCGCAGAGATGTTCAAGAGATGTTGGACGAGGGGGTCATCAAGATCCTTCAAAATAGAAATGTTGACGAAGATGAGCTCGAAGTCAACGTAATTTCTCCGATATTCCAGATACCTAAGCCTGTTGTCATCAAGTATGATGGTAGCAAGCAGAAGGCTTCTCCAGCTCTGACTATCAAGCCAGTCGGACCTGTACCGTACTCCTCCGAGAAGGCGGTTCCTTATCGCTACAATGTCGTAGCAGTGGAAAGTGGGAAAGAGGTGCCCTTGCCCTCTTCGTCTATTGTAAACATTGCGGACTCAGTGGTTTGACCCGCAACGGTCGTGTATTTTCAGCTCTGGTGAAACCCCAAGCTGATGCTTGAGGAAGTGTTGATACTGATTTTGTTGAACGCCCGATTGGGAATGCTGTGAGCACTTCGAATCCGGAACTTGTTGCTAAGCCCGCCTCCATGTTAAAAACTCCTACTTCTGTTGGCCCGAGTGGCAATACGAAAGAAGATTGTGATGAGATGTTGAGGCTCATCAAAAGGAGCGAGTACAATGTTGTAGACCAGCTTCTACAAACGCCATCCAAAATATCTGTGTTATCACTACTATTGAATTCAGAACCACACCGGGAGGCTCTACAGAAGGTGTTGGATGTGGCGTACATAGATCACGATGTCACGCTAGAACAGTTTGATAGCATTGTTGCAAATATCACAACATGGAATTACATATATCTATGAGCTACAAAGACGACGCCATGTCCAATGTGTTGGTGGACACTGGGTCATCATTGAATGTATTGCCGAAGACCACTCTCGCGAAGTTGTCGTATCAAGGGCCTCCCATGATGCAGAGTGGGCTAGTTGTGAAGGCTTTCGATGGGTCTCGCAAACCTGTGATTGGTGAGGTTGATCTCCCAGTAAAAATCGGACCAAGTGATTTTCAGATTACTTCCAAGTTATGGACATTCACCCATCGTATAGCTGTCTCTTAGGCAGACCATGGATTCACGAGGCAGGTGCCGTGACATCCACCCTACACCAAAAATTGAAGTTTGTAAAGAATAAGAAGCTGGTGGTGGTAGGGGGAGAAAGGGCTATCTTGGTTAGCCATTTATCTTCCTTCTCATACATAGATGCTGAGGATGAAGTTGGAACTCCCTTCCAAGCTTTATCTATTGCTGAGCCTGTTGAGAAGAGAACTCCCTCATTTGCTTCCTACAAAGATGCGAAGTTGGCCATTCAGCATGGTGCAACTGCTGGATTGGGGCAAATGATTGAGTTAGAAGACAATAAGTCTTGGGTTGGCATAGGTTATTCTTCTGGGGTCTTCAACAAGCAAGGTTTGTTCAAGAGTGGAGGTTTCATCCACACTGGTCAGGATGAGGAGGCTGATGCCATTTTGGAAGAGGACGAAGAGGATTCTGGAAATTTCATTATCCCTGGAGGGATCTGCAATAATTGGGTCGCTGCGGATAATCCAACAGTTATCCATAAGTCAAAGTAATGTTCATTATGTTTGAAAGCCCTTCTCCCATGCCAAAAGGAGAAGTGATGACATTGTTGGCGCATAAATGCAATGATATTTTCATTCAATAAATTCATGTTAAATGTTTATTTTTCCAATTATTTTCCCTTTTTGCTTTTTGCATGAAATTGGTGATCACATATAACCCTAAAAATAAGAATAAAATCACTCTTTTCATCTGCATAATGATTTGCTTTGTTTGAATTCTAAAATCTCTTTTATATCCAAAATCATTATGCAGGTTAATCAAACCCATTGAACATAATGATCCAACACCATCTCCCAACATTGAATTCCCTGTATTTAAGGCGGAAGAAGATGATGTTAAAGAGATTCCTGACGAGATTACCCGTCTACTTGATCATGAAGAGAAGATCATTCAGCCACATCTTGAGAATCTGGAAGCAATCAACTTGGGGTCTGAGGATTGTGTGCGAGAAGTGAAGATTGGGGCACTTCTGGAAGAGTCTGTTAAGAAGGGGTTGATAGAATTGCTACGAGAATATGTTGACGTCTTCGCTTGGTCATATGAAGACATTCCGGGTCTAGATACTGATATCGTGCAACATTTCCTACCTTTGAAGCCTGAGTGTGTGCCTGCGAAGCAAAAGCTCAGAAGAACTCATCCCGATATGGCAGTGAAGATCAAAGAAGAAGTTCAGAAGCAAATTGATGCGGGGTTTCTGGTGACTTCTACGTATCCTCAGTGGGTGGCCAATATTGTGCTAGTGCCTAAGAAAGATGGAAAAGTCCGAATTTGTATGGACTATAGAGACTTGAATAAAGTTAGTCCGAAAGATGATTTTCCACTACCACATATTGATATGTTGGTAGATAATACAGCTAAATTCAAAGTCTTCTCATTTATGGATGGATTTTTCGGATATAATCAGATTAAAATGGCACCCGAGGATATGGAGAAGACACCATTCATCACACCTTGGGGAAAATTCTGTTATCGAGTGATGCCCTTCGGTTTGAAGAACGCCGGAGCCACGTATCAACGAGCTATGACTACCTTGTTTCATGATATGATGCATAAGGAGATCGAGGTATACGTTGATGATATGATTGCTAAGTCGAAAACGGAAGTTGAACATGTAGAACACCTGTTGAAACTTTTTCAGCGTTTGAGAAAGTACAAGCTTCGTCTGAATCCCAACAAGTGTACATTTGGAGTCCGTTCCGGCAAGCTATTGGGCTTCATCGTTAGTGAAAGAGGTATTGAGGTTGATCCTGCCAAGGTCAAAGTGATACAAGAGATGCCTACGCCCAAAACTGAGATGCAAGTCCGAGGTTTTCTTGGCCGCTTGAATTGCATTTCCAGATTCATATCCCACATGACTTCCACATGTTCACCGATATTCAAGCTTCTCTGGAAAGATCAGTCCCATGATTGGACCGAGGATTGACAGAAAGCTTTTGATAGTATTAAAGAGTATTTGTCTGAGCCTCCGATTCTGTCTCCGCCTGTGGAAGGGAGACCATTAATCATGTATCTGACTGTTCTTGAAGACTCAATGGGTTGTGTCCTTGGTCAGCAGGACGAATCAGGAAAGAAAGAGTATGCTATTTGCTATGTAAGTAAGAAGTTTAGTGATTGTGAGTCTCGATACTCAATGCTTGAGAAGACATGATGTGCTTTGGCTTGGGCTGCTAAGCGCTTACGTCAGTATATGTTGAATCATACGACTTGGTTGATATCCAAAATGGATCCAATCAAGTATATCTTCGAGAAGCCTGCTTTAACAGGGAGGATTGCCCGTTGGCAGATGTTTTATCTGAGTATGATATTGAGTATCGAGCTCAGAAGGCTATTAAAGGTAGTATCTTGGCCGACCACTTGGCACATCAGCTGATTGAGGATTATCAGTCCGTTCATTATGACTTCCCAGATGAGGAGATTCTATATTTGAAAATGAAAGATTGTGATGAGCCTGCGCTCGATGAAGGGCCAGAGCCTGGTTCCAGATGGAGTATGGTATTTGATGGTGCTGTAAATCAATATGGAAATGGTATTGGGGCAGTGATTATTACTCCTCAGGGCACACATTTTCCTTTTACAGCAAGGTTAACTTTCAAGTGCACGAATAATATGGCTGATTATGAAGCTTGTATTATGGGATTGGAGGAGTGCATTGATCTTAGGATCAAACACCTCGATGTTTATGGTGATTTGGTCCTCGTTGTTAATCAGATTAAGGGTGAATGGGAAATGAATCAGCCTGGCCTCATCCCATATAGAGATTATGCGAGGAGGATTTCAACATTCTTTACTGAGGTTGACTTCCATCATATTCCTCGAGATGAGAATCGGATGGCAGATGCTCTTGCTACACTTGCTTCAATGATTATGGTAAGATTTTGGAATGAAGTTCCCAATATCACGGTGATGCGCTTGGACAGACCAGCCCATGTGTTTGTAGTAGAAGAAGTAAAAGATGGTAAGCCATGGTATCACGACATCAAGTGTTTCCTTCAGAGCCAGATTTACCCGCCTGGGGCACCTGTGAAAGATAGGAAGACTCTTAGGAGATCATCAAGAAATTTCTACCTCAATGGTGATGTGCTTTATAAGAGAAATTTTGACATTGTTCTACTCAGATGCGTGGATAGACACGAAGCAGACCTGTTGATGACTGAGGTCCATGAGGGTTCATTTGGTACTCATTCCAATGGACATGCCATGGCTAGAAAGATGTTGAGAGCAGGCTACTATTGGCTCACTGTTGCAAATATATGAAGAAATGCCATAAGTGTCAGATTTATACGGATATGATTCATATTCCTCCGACACTCCTGAATGTGATTTCGTCACCATGGCCCTTCTCCATGTGGGGAATCGACATGATTGGCATGATAGAGCCGAAAGCATCCAATGGACACAGATTTATTCTCGTAGCAATTGATTACTTCACTAAGTGGGTTGAAGCGACATCATATGCGAACGTGACCAGGTAGGTGGTTGTGAAATTTATCAAGAATCAACTCATATGCCGATCTGGTGTGCCAGATAAGATCATTACTGTTAATGGATCTAACTTGAACAACAAAATGATGAAAGAACTGTGTAGTGAGTTCAAGATTGTGCATCATAATTCTTCTCCTTACAGACCCAAGATGAATGGGGTTGTTGAAGCTGCTAATAAGAATATCAAGAAGATCATACAGAAGATGGTTGTCACGTATAAAGATTGGCATGAGATGCTGCCATATGCTTTGCATGGATACCGTACATCTGTCCGCACTTCAACAGGGGCAACCCCTTTTTCTCTTGTTTACCGCATGGAGGTTGTGCTCCCAATAGAGGTGGAGATCCCATCAATGAGAGTTTTGATAGAAGCCAAGTTGACTGATGCTGAATGGGTTCAGAGTCGTTATGACCAGTTGAATTTTATTGAAGAAAAGAGATTGACTGCCATGTGCCATGGACAGTTATATCAGCAAAGGATGAAGAAAGCCTTTGATAAGAAGGTCAAGCCTCGTGTGTTCCGAGAGGGTGACCTTGTGCTCAAGAAAGTCTTGTCTTTTGCGCCCGATTCCAGGGGAAAGTGGACTCCAAACTATGAAGGTCCATATGTTGTTAAGACAGCCTTTTCAGGCGGTGCATTGATACTTACAACTATGGATGGGGAGGATTTCACTCGACCTGTGAATTCAGATGCAGTCAAGAAATACTTCGCCTAAAAATAAAAACAGAATAGCTCGCTAAGTTGAAAACCTGAAAGGGAGACTTAGGAAAAAATGAGCGTCTCGGTGGATTGAAAACCCGAAAGGGCGATCCAGGAAAAAGTTAGAGACATGAAAAAATGAATATATATATCCCGCTAGATTGAGTACCTCACCCTGGGGCAATCAAGGCAAAAAATAGGGATTTTGGCAAGTAACTGCATCCTGACAAGACTTTGTTTTACAACTGTCATCCGTCAGAGGTTCTCGCTCATTCATCATCAACCAAAGCTCCAAATGCATCGAATTCCGAATTGGTGGAGAAATAGTCATTATGTTCAATGTAGCCCTTTTTCAATATATATCACCAATTTCAAATTTGAAAAAAATCTATGGAGTCTTGCCATTTGCAGACTACCATTCCATCAAATAAATTTGAGCCTTTATCCAATTATTTGCACTCTTATTTGTTTCCATTTCAACAAATGTTTTGCATGTTTTAATTGAAAAATATCATTGTTTTAACTAAATCTTTCATAATTTGTTTTTAAACAAAGTGAACATTCACAATGATGAGGGGATACTGAGGATGTCTTCAGTGCTCTCCCAAAGATGGTAAGATTCTTGACAGGGTAAGACATTTGTTCCTATTCCTGGCTTGCTTGTGTCCTCTTCTTCTGGGGCCTTTTGTGGTTTTTCTCCCAAGCGAAGTGTTGGGAAAGTCTATTCAGTCCTCTTTCTTTCAGCAGAATAGTGATTCTTCCTCCTCAGCAGATGTGATCTCATTATTTGGGACAGTGTTTGATGACCCTTGGAAACTTCTGATTCGGTGGTTGTTCCCCATGGAAATCCCTGATCCCCTCTGATAATTTCCCCAGTAGAGTGTTTCCATGGAAGATTTTGATGATCTTTGCCCCCAGCTGGAATGTTTTGCTCATTCCCCTACGGAGATCTTTGTGATCCTGGTTTTCTCTCTTGAGATGTAGTACCGAATGTTTGTGTACTTGTTCGTTGGACTTGTTTGTGTTAGATATGTCTGTTTGTCAGCATTCATCATACATAAACCATACATATGCGCATATTGATAACATTCATGATGCATTATTTGCCATATATCTTTGTTTATTATTTGTTGTTTGAGGGTATTCATGTTTCCCCAAGCAGATGTTGGTGGTTGATCTCTCCATATAGGGTCAGCCCCATAAGCAGAAAGTATTCATCTTTCCTTCCATATTCCCCACTGAGTTATACCCTCGTGGATGATGGTTGCTTCTGTTTCCTCCCAACACATATATTGGGGTAGAGTTCCTCATTGAGTTATATCCTCATAGGGATAAGTTTTGTTTCAGCATTGGCCTCTTTTGGCTGCTTCTTGCACTCCCCTGTGGTGTAAATGAATGATTGCTCAGTAACCAGTAATTATTCATCTTATCCCCGGCGGAGTCTGTGGCCTTCTACCCTAATACCGATGGTTATAAGTCCTATTTTTGTGGTTCTCTACCCTCATACTGGCAGTTGTAAACCCTATTTCATCCCCTCGCAGAGTTAACCTTTTGTTCATCCTAACCAATGACGGTTACTTCTCCGTGGGTGTCTACCCAGTGTCCGGTAGATGTAATCCCCTACTTGACGGTTATCATTAGCCAATATTCGATGTTGATATTCCCTCATCTTTTGGATAATTGCTCCGATAAAGCAATATATCCCCATTGAGTCATCTCTCGTCTACCCTTTGTTGTGGGTGACGATGGTTTCTCCCCTGGATTGGTCATCATTATATACCTAGTTTCGGCATCCCGATGCCTTTCTTTGTCGGTCGATTTATCCTTTATTAACCCAGTAACCGGTTGTGGATAATCTTCCATGTGAGTATATTATCTACGTTCTGACGGTAATAGTCAATATATCTCATGCACTCTTTTGTCGAAGCCTTTTGTTCTTCCTCAGTCGAGTAAGATTCGTATCCCTTTTTTGGAATCGAATGTCCATCCTATAATCGAGTTTGCTTTTATCCCTCTTTTGGATGATGAGTGTCTTGGGAATATTCCTCAATTCACGCTTTGGTTGGTCACCTATTATATGTCCAGTAACCAGTATCCCTGGTCTTCCTTCCTCCCAGCTCCCTATTATGACTTTTTGTCCCCTTGCGGAGTCAGATTTTCCTGAGCTGAAGTATACCTTTTTAGGCCTTCCTTAGATGATTTCGGATGTTTGATATCTCTCACCTTTATACCGGTCTTAGATATTCATTCTCCCAGAACATGTTGTTCTCTCACCTTTATACCGGTGTTCAGATCATATGTCTCTTTGAGCTTATTACCCAGTAACCGGTAATACCTCATCCTGTTGGTTCCCTAGAGGAGTTTTGTTTGGGTTTTCCCCAGCAAAGTCCCTTAGCGGATTCTCCCAGCCAGAGTCCGGATTTTTATCCAGAGTATCCGTTATGGATAACTTTTGCTGTATTGGCATATTCCCCATTACATGCGCCTTTGAGTCAGCCCGGGTCTTTCCATTGATTTCTGCTCCCCAAGTTTTGAGTCGTGCCCTGCTCGCGCAATTTATCCCCTTTTCTATCCCCATGAGAGTCCCATGGAGTAAATTACTCATTTGGATTATCAGTTTCTCTTGATTTCTTTTCTTTCTTTGTGGACACATATCTCCACAGAGTATTACCTTTTGCATACATACATTTGCATCATGAGGTCTCTTAGGGACCAAAATTCGTCTCTCTGATATTATTTAAGCCCATTCTACCTCGTCGAGACGAAGATTTTAACCTTCACTTATCCGGCTAGAATGACCTTAAATAGGGGCATCTATAAGACCCCAATTTTGTCCCTAAGATCCCTCATGGCATCATAACATTGTATTTGCAAAGCCTCAAGGATTATAAGCATCTTGGTTCCCCTTGCCTTTGGGTGGGCCCTCTTGTGAGTGGTTTGAGATCACCAAGCATGCTTGAAATTGTATATAATTGCTTTTCTCATTTTTATTTACTAACCAAAAGCACAAAAATAGGTCACTAACATCTTTTGTTTGTAGCTTGAGCAATCACAAGGTCAAGAGCTTCAAGGAAATCATTGGTACAAAGATATGGCCAAAAGAAGATGAAGGCAAGCATGGCAATGGTTCCCCAAGCTCTCATCCATAAAATATGCCTCCCAAGTATCTCAATTCATCATTTTGATCAAAGCAAGTCAAAGGGTTGAGGTTTGTTCCTCAAGGAAACCCTAATTCATCTAATCACCCACAATGCCTTGCTAATGAAGCAACCTCATCCCATGGTCAAATGCAATCAAGGGAAGTTATTTAATTAATCATTTCATGCATATTTGAATTTATTTGAGTGTCCTCGATCATCAATTCATCAAGATATGAGTTGTGGACTTGAGAAGTTGATCAGTCAATTCATCTGACTATTTTGAAGTGCACTGAGACCTAACTCTTTATGTGTTGGTCAAATGTAGATGATCCCAAAATAAACAATGTTCTTAAGGACAATATGAACAACTTTCATTTTCATCAAAAATTGATTTGAAGCTTGGAAGGTCATCTCCCATTCCAAGACATTATAGGTCATTTTGACTGAAACCCTAATTTTGGGTCAACTTCCCAAGAACATAACTCATTCATTTTTTATGATTTTGAGGTGGGATCAAATTCATTGGATATCTTATTGTGTCTAATTCAAATGTTATGTTGAACAAAGTTTCAAAATCTCAACAGAAATAAATGTGATAATGCAAAACATTATAGGTCACTTTGGACCAAATGCATTGAAAGGCAAAAAAGTCCAACATCAAGTGCCCATAAATTCTTTATCAAAAATCTAAATGATGCAAAATTTAAGTCCATTTTGATTGTCTTGAAAAGATCTACAACTTTGATGTTGGAAGTGTTTTCATTTGAAGCTTGTATCATCAAAACAGAAAGGCTTGAACATTGGCCAAATTTGGAAACTTCACTTATGAATGTTTTGCACCTTATGCTTTAAACTCAAAATTCACTAATTTCCAAGGCCCAATTGAAATTTTTTTCAACATAACAGTTGTTCCTTGCATCAAGACCTTTCCAACCATTACTCATATGCTCATGTTTGGATTTTCTAATTGACATTTTCGAAGAGGTGAAGTTTTAGGCACAATTATGCAATTCATGGTAAAACTTCATACACAAGCAATTACCATTCAAAATGCACGTCCATTTCACTTCAGAATGAGCTCAGCTTTCATTTGCATTTGATCTTGGGCCTCACATGCGCTTGTACAGGCCCATGCATGGAGAACCCAATTTCATGCACATGAGTTTGATCACCCTTGCCTTGCCTCTCCATCTATAAATAAAGGCACCATTTCATTCAATTGGGATCCCTGAATCAATCTGAAATGTTGCAGAAATCAAAACCTAGCCATCACTAAAGGAATTTATACTTTCTTCTAAAAAATTCAGATCTGAATTTCAACTACCTTAGTTGATTTTCAGACCTACAATTCCTTAGCATTGCTTCATCTTCATCACTAGATCCTACTGCAAGCTTTAGTTGAGAAGAATCGTGCTCTCCAGACCTGCATTTCAAAGGTGGATATCAGAACTTTTTCTCTTCGAAACTCATTGTTTCTTGCTTATTTCTTGAGTTCCTTGGCTTGGCTGAAGTCCTCTCATTAGAGGCATTTGATTTGTGCTTTCAATTTTGTAAAAACATGAAGTTCAGCATGAACACCATATTTTTCTTCTTCTGATTTCTCTTTCTATGGAGATCTAGAAGAGAAACTAATGGTACAGGGGTGATGTACATCACCCCAGCTTTCCAATGATATGAGGATCGTTCATTTTCATTAAGATTTGATGACCTGCAACTTTGGCCGGAATCCCTGGACTCGCCGGAGAAGACGGTGGTGTACACTACCGTCTGTTTGCTAAGTTGAATATGGGCCCTTGGATCTGATTTCCAGATCTAATCTCCACCTTCCATCTTTATGACTTTTTTTAATTCAGTGTGTGGTTGCATTGACTTGGACTCATGGTGAGCGTGCGCCTCTGGACCATTAGATGTGTCAGGTCAATTAATGAAATCTCATCCAACGCCTCCTGATTTTTGCTATTTTTCATTTTCTGATTTTATTTTCTTTAATTCCCTTTTATTTTAAAAATTCATAACTCTTTCATTTTAATTCCAAAAATATGGGACCAATTGCATTCTTCTCCATTTAAATTCTAGTTTCTAAAAATGAGTTTTAATATTTTTTATCTTGTCATTTGATATTTTTTGTGAATTTTCTCTTTTCTGGTTATTATTAATTCATTTTAAATAGTTTTCAATATTCAAAAAATACAAAAGTATTTTCCTAACCTATTTGAATGATGATGGATCTATGAAAAATATTCTCATCAATTTATTAATTGATTTGAGATTTATTTGAGATTTTAGTTCAATTAGGTTATTTTTATTCATTTTTTAATTGGTTAAAAATAGTTCCTGACTTTTAAAAATGCTAAAAAAATTTGTCAAACTTTATTTGACCTTGTTGAACTTAGGATAAATCACTTGGACCTTTCAAGGTTTATTTGAGGTGATTTTGAAGTTTGACCTTTCTTTAATGTTTTAATTCAAGTTTATTTTCAAATATTAAAAATGCCAAAAATATTTTGTTCATTTCTTGACTTCCAATCTTCATCTCACTTCTGTTTTTGATTGTTTGACCATGATCCTCAATGTCATTGGTCAACACTAGTTGATTGGTACATGCTATTTCATTTAATGCACTTATTTCTTTTCATTATCCATCTTCTTCTTCTTCTTCTTCTTCTTTTCTTTTTGCTCAATGAGTTGAAGGTTGATAAGTTAACACTGATTGGGGAGACTTAATCTTCCTTGATTCAAATCTAATTCATCTTGATCAATTGATCAAGTGAATGGCTTTGCATTAAGGATAGGTTGTTTCCTAAACCATGCAAAGGACTTAAACCAATACAAGATCAATTCTCTTTCCTTTCTTTTGGCATGGCAAGTTGTTGGAACTTGGTTCACTAATCAAGACTTCTAACTTGTGTTGTTGCCTACATTATTATTGACCGGCCTCAGATAGTTGTGACTTCTACATAAGTCCAATTATGATTGCTTAACATAGCGCTAAATTTGCCTTATGGTATACTAACTACTAACACTAACTATTAACCATTAACCTTTACTTTTTGCACTTTACTTTTATGCAATTTACTATTCTTGTACATATTATTCATTTGCTTTTTCCCTTTGCTCACTTGAGCACATGTTTATGTTAATGCAATTTTCCTTTTGCTCACTTGAGCACATAATTGTGTATATACTCTTGTGCTTGTGTTTTATTTTTTTGATTGTGGTGGACCAAATGCAAAGAATTGGACAAATGGACTTAGGCTTTAGGACTTTCCCTATGCAAATTTGGAGTCAAAGAGCGACTAGGCCTCATGCCTTTAGAATGCTTAATGTTGAAAGATGACCTTGAAAGGACCAACTTCTAAACTCCTCTTGTCCATTCCTTGTTTGTTTTGCTAGAATCTTTTGATATGTGTGTTCTTGTACTAGGGATTCCAACTTGACCCAAATGGAGGAACCATTGCCATGAGCTTCCAAGAGAGAGAGATCCAAGACACTTTGAGGGGGCTTTCCAAGAGTCCATTCGATTGTTGATTGCTTGAGTTTATGCTTATGTGATTGCTTATTCCAAAGGATGGGAGCTACTTGGGTCATCAATATGATCTCAAGAGAGGAACTCCATTTGTGGTTTTACTTCTTGTCCCTTACCTCTTGTATGCTTAGGAATTTAGCCTTTCTTCTTCTCCTCTCCACTCTAACCCAAGCCAAAACTTTTGTGCAAACATTTAACAATTATTTTCAAACATTAGAAACCTAAGCCTTATGTTTTTGATTTTCAAACTTTCTTTTCTTAATACTTATTTTGAATTGAACTCCTAAGTCAACTTTGACCATATTTTGTATATACTTTTCATTGGTAAATATAACTCATTCAAATGCTTTTGTAGTTTCAATGGCCACCTTCTTAATCCAATTTTTCATAACCTTTAGCTATTAGGTTTGAGTTATCCTTGAGGTAGATGTAATACTCACCTATATCCTTAGTGATGGACAATGAGTCTTCCATGCTTATTATAGGGTTAACCCCTCACTAGCATGTTGAAGCTATCTTCACATGGGGGATTTGTGGTTTTGGGTTGAGTTTTATCCCTTGGATAACAAAATACCTTAAGGCTTTTGGACCAATCAATTCACCCACTTGTTTTGAGATTTTTACCCCGAACTACGAGGTTTTGATCCTAATCTTTTTTTTAAGATGGTACGTAGGCAATGGGTTCATCCATCCAAACACAAAATGTAAATAACTTGTATATTCTCTTCCCATCTCTTCAATCATGTTTGCACAAATAAATTTTCACAAAACACCAACCTTACAACAAATGTGAAAAGGGCTCCCTAGGAGTACCTAGGATGTTTTGGGTGCTTAAAACCTTCCCATTACATAACCAACCCCCTTACCCAGATCTCTGACATTTTTACTAGTTTTTGATTCGATAAAACTTTTAGGTTTTTGTTCACTTTCTAACCATTCCTTTGGATAAATAGAAGTGTGGTGGCGACTCGACTTGTATGATTTACCTTAGATTTAGTCAATATCTCTAATGGGTTTTGCCTACTTTTCATATTGAGTTGTATTGTGTTGTATATTGTTTTGTGACATATTTTTGTGCAATTTGGGATTATTGTATTGTATGTAATGATTGATTTGCTTGAATATTAATTCCTTGTATGCTTGGTGATCTTTGTGAGATGAGTTCTATACCAGAACTCGAGTGCACTTAGGATAGGAGAATGGTAGTCTCGTTGACTTGTGTGGAGTTATTCCTTAGCAAGTTGACTTGCAAGTCCATTCATTTGGTGGAGGTCATGTTGGGATCAATAATGTCACACAAGTAGTTGTGGTTTGACATTACTCTTTCCAATATAGTCCTTAGAAGCCAAGGACCTTAGTTTACCAAGCCCATCTTGGCCTTTTCTTAGGATGTAGTGCGAAAGTCGTTCAAGTGTAAGATTTGATACGATTGTTACGCGATACTACACTCATAAGAGTCTCTCTTGAGAATATTTTTGGAATACGAGTAGTCGTTTCTCCGATAATATCTGAAAGATGGGATGATGACTATGGGAACCTCTTGTAGAACATGTTTGGCAGGTTAAACCCTAATACACTCCCTTTGGGTGGTTCTAAACCGAGACTCCATGCTCGTGACTTGCAACAAACCCTTGATTCATGGTTGATCCGTTCATGTATCCTTAATATCAATGGAACTTGGATGTTGATAAGGTGTAAACCATAATCCCCCAAAATGGATGAATGATATTAAGGATAATATGATCCATCCCATGACCTTTGTTTGGTGTGCTTTGCTTGATCCTTGAGTGTGTTTGTTGCATTCATGCATTCATGCACCCATTTGCATTCATATCATCAAAAAAAAATAAGAAGAAGATTTTCAAGGAACTTAAGAGGTCTATTTGCAAAATTTTCAGACATGGAAAGACAAAGAAGGAATACAAAGAAGTGCACCTTCAGACAACCCGATTTGAAAGAGATAAGGAACTTGACATGCTATGTATTAGATCCCTTGGGTTTCAAGGCTCGTTTTGGGAAGCTTCTTCCTCTTCTGACTACTCAGATGGATGAAGGGTTGATGAGTGTATTGGTGAAGTTTTATGATCCCTTGCACCATTACTTAAAATTTCTGGATTTTCAGCTCTTGCCCACACTTGAGGAGTATGCCTACCTTGTGAATATACCTATTCTAGACCAGTTGTCGTTCAGTTGCTTTGAAAGTACTCCTACTTCTCGAGAGATAGCTGACATGTTACATATAGATGAATCTCTGGTTGGTGCTCATATGACTACCAAATGTGGAATTCAAGGTCTCCCTTCTGAGTTCCTCATTGCTCAAGCTACTGTCTATGGGAAGACCATGAGTGAGGACGCCTTTGAGGCCATATTTGTACTTCTCATCTATGGGTTAGTGTTGTTCCCCAACATCGACAAGTTTGTGGATGTGAACGCTATTAGGATTTTCTCTACTCTTAATCTCGTTCCGACTCTGTTGGGTGACACTTATTTTTATTTGCATATGAGGAATGCAAAGGGTGGTGGTTCCATTGTGTGTTGTTTGCCTCTGTTGTATAAGTGGTTTATTTCTCACTTACCACAGACGGTCGCCTTCAAGAAGAACAAGGGATGTCTACGGTGGTGTACGAGACTTATGTCTCTCACTAATGATGATATCTCTCGGTACAACCGTGTGTATGATGGTGTGCAGATTATCGACTCTTCTGGTGAATTCTCCAATGTACCTCTTCTTGGTACATGTGGTGGGATTAACTACAATCCTATTTTGGCACGTCGTCAGCTTGGGTTCCCCCTAAGGGATAAACCCAATAACATTCTGTTAGAGGGTGTGTTCTTTCAGGAGGGTAAAGATCCCCAAGGCTTGAAAGCTAGGATGGTCCGCGCTTGGCGCAAGATTCGTAGGAAAGGAAGGAAGGAGTTGGGTCCTAAGAATTGTGTCGCTTTGGAGCCTTACACTGCTTGGGTTAGGAAGAGCGCGTCTGAGTATCTCATGCCTTACGAGTATCCGAGACCTACACCTTTGGTTATGGCTGGGCCTTCAACCCTCCCTGACCAAGGAGTAGAGGAGTTGAGAGACGAAGACCGTTCACGTGCCTGGATCTGAGAACGAGAAGAGTTGCTTCAGCAGATTAAGGAGAAGGATGCTTTGATTGAGTTCCTCGAGCATCGGGTTATTGATGATCCTGATGATGCATGGACTTCTCTACTTCCTCAGTCTTCTAGGTTCTGGAAGAGGAAGTACGATCGACTCGCCAAGGAGAAGGCAGATATGGAGGCAGCCTATGAGGAGGAGGTTAAGAGGCTTCGTGCATCTTATCTTCCTGTATCCCGAGATTTAGATGATTGTTTTTAGGGATCCATAGGATGATTATTTTCCTTTTTCCTTGTATTTGGTTACCAATGTTGTTCTCCTTTGGTGTGAAAATATATTTTCCAGATATTATTGATGAGATGTTTCCATATGTGATAAAAATGTAATATTTCCCAAAATTTGCAAGTAGAATTCTAAAGTTCCTCTGAAATAAAAAATAAATCATATGCGCGAGCATTGCATGCATCATGTGCATAAGCAGGTTTTGCTCCAGGCTTCTTGTCCTATGGTCTAACTCTGTGTTCTTCATTTATTTTGAAGACAAGTTGACTCACCGGTACTACACCAGAGCCAACTCTTCAAGACTGGTGGATCATTTGGAACAAGAGAACCGCGAGCTGAAAGAAGAGGTAGCCAGATTGACTGCCCTGATGGAGTCATTCTTAGCCGCTCAGAGCCAGTCTTCTCCAACACCCTCAACTCCTCCCCAGAGGACGGTCATTTCTGAGATTTTCACTTCTACTGTGCCTGTTGCGACACCTCATTTTGCGCCATCCATGCCAGCCGGTTTCCCTTGGGGAATGCCCGCCAACTTTATGCCAGAGGGTTTTGCCCCCACTTTTCCTTCTTTGTCGGCATCTAGCCTGGTCCTTTCAGTGCCACCTCCTGTCGTGCACACTTTACCAATGGTTGAAGATACCATCTATCATTCTGAGCCATGTGAGGGCCCAGACGTTTATGAGAAGATGGACGACATGAAAGACCAATTCCTTGAGCTTCGCAAGGAACTGAAGACTTTGAGGGGAAAGGACCTCTTTGGTAAGAGTGTTGTTGAGTTGTGCCTTGTGCCCAACATGAAGATCCCTATTAAATTCAAAGTGCCTGACTTTGAGAAGTATAAGGGAAACACATGCCCTCTCAGTCATCTTGTGATGTATGCTCGCAAGATATCGACACAAACTGATAATGATCAACTGCTCATCCACTATTTCCAGGACAGTCTGTCCGGTGCTGCTCTCCGTTGGTACATGGGTCTGGAAAGTTCGAACATCCTCTCTTTCAACGATCTTGGCGAGGCCTTCGTCAAGCAATACAAATTAAATATGGATATGGCTCCTGATAGAGACCAATTGAGGGCGATGTCCCAGAAAGAGAAAGAGACCTTCAAAGAATACGCCCAGAGATGGCGCGAATTGGCAGCTCAGATAGTGTCACCCTTAGAGGAGAAAGATATGACCAAGATCTTCTTGAAGACCTTGAGCTCGTTCTATTATGAGAGGATGATAATCAGTGCTCCCTCAGACTTCACCGAGATGGTGAATCTGGGGATGAGATTGGAAGAAGGGGTCCATGAAGGACGCTTAACTCGAGAGGAAGGCTCTTCAGCAAAGAGATATGGAAGGTTTGCAAAGAAGAAGGAGGGAGAGGCGCATGTTGTGTCTTCCCATGTCAAGAGAAGACCCTCTGTGAAGAGGAAGATTGCTCACCCAGTCAATAATCAGCATCAGGTGGCTCATATAGCACCTGCTTTCAGGGAGGCTCAACATTATCAACAACCGCAAACTCAACAATATCAGCAACAACAACAGCGTCCACAACAGCAGGCCTACCAACCTCAAAATAACAACAATAATGCGAGCGCCAGCTATGAGAGGAAGAAGGTCACCTTTGATCCAATCCCAATGCCTTATGCTGAACTCTATCCGTCTTTGATCGATAGAAAGTTAATCACTCCACGAGACCCTCCCGTTGTACCTGCTAACCCCCAATGGTGGTACAAGCCTGAGCTTCATACATCAAATATACAGTTATATACACACAAAAAAGTAGGCTAAACCCACTAGAGACAACTCCCCAGCAGAGTCGCCACTTAATTTCTGTAGCGGTAAATTCATGACCATCAAACTATGGATAAGCTAGACGTCAATAAAACCAGAGTCACCACTGTGCTTTTATTGTTTCCAAGGGAAAAGGGAAAAAGTACGAATAAAACCCAAAAATAAGAAGTTTTCAAATCAAAACTAATAGAATGCTAGAGATTATACGTAAGGGGGTTGGTTACATAGAGGAAAGGTGTTAGCATCCAAAGTGTCCTAGGTACTCCTAGGGAGCCCTTTCTTGTGTGCATATGTGTTTTATACAAATGATGTTTGCAAATAAAAAGAGTGTGGGGATGAGAAAAGAATTCATTAATTATATTTTTGTGTTTGACAAGACCTTCGGACTTATGCCTACGTACCAACATAAAAATGAGGGATCAAAACCTCGTAGTTTGTGGTATCCATTTCAAAATGAGTGAGTTTCTTTTAACAAAATTTAAGTTTGAAAGAGGCAAGAAAGGCCTAAAAAGGTTAGGATGAGTGTTAGTCCTTTTTGGCTTTTGAAATTTTAAGTCAAGTATAGTTAAGTTCATTTACAAGTTTGATTAAGAAAAGAGTTTAAAAAATGCAATGGCATAAGGCCAAAGTTTCTAATTTGTAAAATGGTTTAAGTTTAGAAAACAAACACAAGCAAAGAAGATTTTAAAAGAAGATTTTAAAAGGAGGTGGAGATTTGAAATTAAAGAAATAGGAAGGAGATGAAGAGACTAATCCTAAGCACAAATTTAAAAGTTAAGAGTTGAAAAGATCTGAGCAATGGGAGGCAATCCACAGACAAGAATGTCATATAAAAATCTAAATTTCCCTTGGACTTTAGAACCAAGCAACATCAATACACAAATAGCAAGATGAAAAGGAAAGGCATCAAATAAAGATAGCCACATCCAAGCTTAGCAACTCCATGATCTTTCTTCAAAATTTCATGTATCAGATGACTTCAAAGAGGGCATGAGACACAAGTTCAAAATAACAGCTTCACAATGATCATGTTGCAGATGAACTCAAATGGATCTTCAATATTGTATCAGATGAATGTTCACTTCACAAGCACTTGGTTTCATGAAAGGTGGCATTGGCCAAGTCCTTTGCATAGGGATTGTTGCCTAAATTCTAAGTCCAATAGTCTCAGATCAAACTAACAGTCCACACAACATGTTTTTTAGGTTCTTTGTGCTTATTATGTACATTAAGGTTAAAAGACCAAACAAACAAACAAGTATGTACAAATACAATACATCACAATATATGGCCCAAGTGGGCAAAGTGAAAATAGCCTTAAAGTAAACAAATTGAATGATGTGAATAATGGTGCATAAAAGTAAATGACTTGAAATTAAATGTTAGTTGTCAGTTGATTAGAAGTTAGTATTGCTTTTGCTTTTGTTTAAGTCATTCTTTGGAGAACACTCAACCCACTTATCACAAGCATGAATCCTTGAACCACGACATCTTCCAAAGGAAGGAAAAAAGGCCAAGTTTCCATATAATACCATGAAAGAGGGGAGACTTACAATCTCACTAACTAGAATGATATGCCTTTTATGTCACAAATTTAGCGCTATGTTAAGCAATTGTAATTGGACTTATGTATAAGTCACAACTATTTGAGGCTGGACAATAGAATTTTGTTATTAATGCATGTTAGAGACATAGTATGATGAACTATGCTCATGAAACATACCACACATAAAAAGAATATGCAAAATGGGGAACCTAATCTCATCCATACTTATGTTGATTTTGCAATCAACTAGCCTTAGGATATAAAGACATTATAGGTCCATGACATGAATGCATAAAGAATGGGAATGAGATGAAGAGGGATGGGAAATGGATCAAACACATATTCGACAAAGGAGGACTTTTACCAAGTTAAGATCATTCATTCATTTTGGGAGATGGAATGTACATTCCATCAATCCCCTAAATTCAATGATCTTAACCTAACAAAGTTAAATCAACCTTGACCAAGGCCCAACGACACAAGTCAAACTCACATAGTCAATTAAAATGGGTCAACACAATTTATTTGGCATTTAATTAATTAAAAACAATAAAAATAATGAATTAAATTAAATGTGGTTTGTCAAATTCCTAAAACCTCATCAAAACACCAAAGAAATGGCCATGAGATTTATCATAGGTCAAACAAGGTCAAAGGACCTATGATAAAGACTTTCAAAAAAATTGGAAACTTAAAAGCATTTTTAAACAATTAAAAGAATTCATAAAATCAATTAAATCATGAAAAATATTAATAATGATCCAAAAAATAATTTTAATTCATAATATGAAAGAGGATTTTATTTAAATTTTTTTGGTGAAACTTTAATATTTTTTGAATCAATATTTAATTTAATATGAATTAATGAAAATAAAAGGAATAAAATAAAAATCAATTAAATCAGAAAAACGTGGACCACTTGATCTCCCTCATTAATTGAGGTGGAAGATCAAGTGGTGGAAAACGCGTGTTCCATGATACGTTTGAGTCAGTGCGCCACACGTCTAGTATTCAAAAACAACGTTCAAGATTAAAACGATTTGAATTGATCCAATGGCTCAGAACACATCCAGCACATCGCCGGAGCAAAGTGCTGGTCATCTTCTCCGATGACCATGGTCGGACTGGTTCTCTCATCACCATCACATAAATGAAAAAAGAGGACATGATCTTAAATAAAAAATGGCATAGATCACGAATATCACCTCAATTTAACCTAACTTCAAGTATATTAAGAGATACTTGAAGTTGGATTTTGAGGTGTATGAACTAGGTTGCTTCGATTTGACCTCAAAGTAACTCAATCTTCTTACATATGCACACAAGAAAGGGCTCCCTAGGAGTACCTAGGACACTTTGGGTGTTAACGCCTTCCCTTTGTGTAACCAACCCCCTTACCTCCAATATCTGGCATTTTATTAGTTTTTAATTGAAAACTTCTTATTTTTGGGTTTTGTTTGTACTTTTTCCCTTTTCCCTTAGAAATAATAAAAGCGCGATGACGACTCTTGTTATTTGATGTCTTGCTTATCCATAGCTTGATGATCATGAATTTACCGCTACAGGTATGTTTTAGGAGTATGGTTCATAATACCATATCTCTAACATGCATTAACACTAAAAAAATTGTTGTCCTACCTTAGATAGTTGTGACTTCTGGATAAGTCCAATTACGATTGCTTAACATAGCGCTCAATTTTGATCCAAAAGCATAGCATTCTAGTAAGTGAGATTGTAAGCCTCCCCCCTTTCATGGTATTATGTGTAAACTTGGCCTTTTTTTCCTTCCTTTGGAAGATGTCTTGGTTCAAGGATCCATGTTTGTGAATAGAGGGTTGAGTGTTCTCCAAAGAATGACTTAAACAATTAAAAAGAAAAAACAATACTAACCTCTAATCAACTAACTTTTAACTAACGTTTAATTTCAAGCCGTTTACCTTTATGCACTTTAAATTAAAGTCTTTTATCATTTGCCATTATTCATACCATTTAACTTGTTTATCTTAATGCCATTTTCACTTTGCTCATTTGAGCCATATATTGTGATTGGATATACTTGTTTGTGTATTTTGTTTGTATTTGTGGTCTTTTGACCTTAATGTACATAATAACAACAAAAACTCTTAAAAAAGATTTGTGTGGACTGTTGGATTTGATCTGAGACCTGGACTTAGAATTAGGCAACATTCCCTATCCAAAAGGACTTGGTCAATGCCAACTTTTCTGAACCCTAGTGCTTGTGAATTGAACCTTCATCTGATGCAAGTATTGAGATCCCTTTTGAGTTCATCTACTACATGGTCTTGATGGAGTTGTTACTTTGAAACTGTGTCTAGTGCCTTGTTCTGAGCCATTCAAGGAGTATGTCATCTGATGCATGGGAGAACATGAAGAAGACTATGAAGTTTCTAGCTTGGATGTGGCTATATTTATTTGATGCCTTTCTCTTCATCTTGCTATTTGTGTATTGATATTGCTTGATTCTAAATTCCAAGGGAAAATTGGGTTTCTATATGACATTCTTGTCTATTGGATTGCATCCCATTGGTCAGATCTTTTCAACTCTTAACTTTTAAATTTTTGCTTAGGATTAGTATCTTCATCTCCTCCCACTTCTTTAATTTCAAAACTCTTCCCCCTTTTTAGAATCTTTTTTTCTTGTGATTTCTAAACTTAGAATCTTTATTGCAAATTAGAAACTTTGGCCTTATGCTATTGCATTTTTAAACTCTTTTTCTTAATCAAATTTGTAAATGACTATAACCATATTGACTTAAAATTTTAAAAGACAAAAAGAATTAACACCCATTCAAACTCTTTTATGCCTTTGGTGCCTCTTTTAAAGTTGAAATTTTTTAAAAAGCAACTCATTCACTTTGAAATTGTTACCACGGACTACGGGGTTTTAATCCCTCATTTTTATGTTGGTACGTAGGCACAAGTCCGAAGGTATTGTAAAACACAAAAATATAATTAATGAATTCTTTTCTCATCCCCATACTCTATTTATTGCAAATATATTTTCATACAAAAACACATGTACACACAAAAAAGGGCTCCCTAGGAGTACCTAGGACACTTTGGGTGCTAACACCTTCCCTCTGTGTAACCAACCCCCTTACCTGTAATCTATGGTGTTTTATTAGTTTTGATTTGAAAACTTCTTATCTTTGGGTTTTTTTCGTACTTTTCCCTTTTCCCTTGGAAACAATAAAAGCGCAGTGGCAAAGGCAGAAATTAAATGGCGACCCTGTTGGGGAAATAGTCCTCAGTGGGTTTAGCCTACTTTTTTGTGTGTATATAATTGTGTATTTGATGTTTGTATATTTGTTTGTATGATATAATCTTCTTGTTGTGCTTGGTGATCTCTGAGTGGTGAGATAAGTTCTAACCCGAACTTGAGTTCACTTAAGATAGGAGGATGGTATAGTCATGTTCGACTTGTGTGGAGTAGTCCTTAACAAGTTGGCTTGAGACCCATCTACTCAGTGGAGACCCTTTTGGAGCTATTGATGTCACACAAGTTATTTGTGGTTAGGCATTACTTTCTCTGATTTGGGGTTCGAGAAGATGAGAACATTTAACCCAACTTGGCCTATTTAGGACATAGTGCGGAGACTGTTTAAGTGTAGACTTGATAACAGTTGTTACACGATACTACACTCAGACGAGACTCTCTTTAAAATTTTATGGGTGGATGAGTCAGTCATCTTAACCTGTAATATCTGATAGATGGAATTAAGACTCTGGGAACTTTTTAGAACATGATCTATAGGTTTTATCCTTAGTACACTCCTTTGGGATGGTTCTTAACCTGACTCCATGCTCGTGACTCACAATAAACCCTTGATTCTTAGTTGATCCAATCAAGTCTTGTCACTATCAATGGAACATGGGTGTTGATAAGGTGAAAACCATAATCCACCAAAATGGATGATTGATCTTGACAATGACTTGATTCATCCCTTGACCTTTGTTTGTTTGCCTTGTGTGTGATCCCTTATTTATGATTGTTACATTCATGCATTCATGTGCATCATGACATTTATCACACGAAAAATGACTTCAAGGAACTGAGGTTTTATTTGCAAATATTTTCAGACCATGGATTATGGACGAAGGAACACTAAGAAGTACAGTTTCAGATGTCCAGATTTGAAAGAGTTAAGGAAGTTATCATCTTTTGTACTAGATCCCTTGGACTTCAAACAACGTCTTGTGAAGCTTCTATCTATGTTATCTGTTGATGTAGTGGAGGGACTCTTGAGTATGTTGGTTTAGTTTTGTGACCCTCTCTACCGTTGCTTCACTCTTCTCGATTATCAGCTCGTGCCTACGTTGGAGGAGTATGCCCATCTCTTGGGAATACTCGTTTCTAATAAAGTTTCGTTTAATGGATTGGAAGAGATTCCCAGATCTCATATCATAGTTGATGCTCTTCACTTGAAGAAGTCTGAGATTGAGGCTCATTGAGTGAAGAAAAGAGGAATCTTTGGGTTGACTTTTGAGTTCCTTATTGGGAAAGATATTGTCTTTGCTCAAGCCGGTAGTGTGGATGCTTTTGAAGCTGTCTTTATGTTGCTCATCTATGGTTTAGCTTTGTTCCCTAACATTGATGGTTTTTTTGATGTTAATGCCATTATAATCTACTTGATTGGGAATTATGTGCCTACTCTGTTAGGTGATATGTACTTCTCTTTGCATCTGAGTAATTCTAAAGGTGGTGGAACTATTGTATGATGTGTTCCTCTTCTGTACAAGTGGTTTATTTCGCACTTGCCTCGGACGCCTACCTTCGTGGAGAACAAACAATATCTAAGGTGGTCTCAAAGACTTATGTCTATCACTAATGAGGATATAGTTTGGTATGATTCTTCATTGGGTAGCTTGGATACTATTGATTTCTGTGGTGAATCCTCTAATATGCCTCTCATTGGCACACATATTAGTCATGGGGTGATTTTTATGATGAATTCTCTAATAATATGGATGAAGATGAAGGGGTGGGGGTGAGGGGGGATGAGAGAAATAGAAATTGGTCATGGGGGAATTTTATCAAATTAAAATCTTTCATTCATTTTGGGAGATGAAATGTACATTTCATCAATCCCCTGTATCCAATGATTTTAATTCAACAAAAGTCAAATCAACCTTTACCAAGGCCCAAACAAATAGTCAAACATCACAAGACCATGAAAATGACTCAACATAATTTTTACACAATTAATCAATTTAAAATCAAATTAAAAATGCATTAAAATTCAATTTAATTTGGTCAAAACCTAAAATCTCTTCAAAACACCAAATAAATTGCCAAGAGATTTATCCTAGGTCAAACAAGGCCAAACGACCTTAGACAAAAAATTTAATGATTTTTAAAAATTCAGAAGTATTTTTAAACAATTAAAATTATGCACAAAAACATTTAATTCATGAAAAATATCAAAAATAATCCAAAAAATAATTTTAATTCATAAAATGAAAGAGAAAAATATTTAAAGATTTTTGGTGAAAGTCCCATATTTTTTAGATTAAAAATGAAATTATTTTGAATTAAATAAAATAAAGCAATTAAATGAAAAATCAAAAAATACAAAAAAAACAAGGGCCATCAGATCTCCCTCATTAATTGAGGTGGCAGACCTGATGGCCACGCGCTGAGGTGTACCAAAAACTTGAGTCAAACGCGTCACATGGTTGGTAATCAAAACAAATGGCTAAGATTAAAACGTGAGATCATGATCCAATGGCTTTGGATACGCCAACACATCATCGGAGCCCTAGCTCTGGTCTTCTTCTCGGTGGACCTCACCGGACTGGTCCACCACCAACCACCACCAAAAAGAAAAACAAGGACATGAATTTAAATAAAAAATGCTCAGAAGCTCGAATCTGGCCTCAAGTTTCTCCAATTCCAAGTATATAAAAAGATACAAGGATTTGAATTTTGAGGATCATGAACTGAGTTGTTTCGATTTAACCTCAAAGCAACTCAATCTTGTTGCCTACATATGTAGGACTTCAGCCAACCAAAAATCACAAAGAATAGTGAAGAATTGAGGGAGAATCAAAGAGATGAAAATTCTAAAAAATTACTTTCGAAGGAGCTTCAACCTTGCTTGATCTTGATCCTAATTGTGCTTGGCTTGGCTTAAGAAGCTTGTAGGAGGTGATTAAGATCAAAGAGAGGCTTGGACTCTTGGAGTTTCAATCTCAAAACAAAATGAGATTTGAAGCTCAATTTTCAAATGAAAACCTTCAAGGTTATCCTTTAATGGTGAAGGTTGGGATTACATGTTCAAAGCTTGAGCATGAGGTCCTCAATTCTGAGCCATGAGGGTTGTATTTATAGCCAATGTGATTCATTTCCACACAAATCCAAATTTTGCCAAATTTAGTAATTCTCATTGCATGCTTTCATGGGCATGTGATAGGCCCATCAAGTGATGCTATCAGGTCCAAAAATGCTTGAGTAACTGTAAGACCCCACTTTTGACCCTATGATCCCTCATGTTATCTCATCATATGCATTGGCATTGGGATCACACCTTGACATCCTCCCTACCCCCCATTAATTAGGGTTTTTATTGTGAGAGGTCACCAAGCACTTTAGATTGTATCATACTTTATTTTTTTTCTTTATTCACTAACAAAAATACCAAAAATATGTCATTGTATAGTTTGTTGCTTTTGTAGGTAGTGTACATGCTCACCTATGCTCTATCAAGTTCATATCTAAGGTTTGAGACTCTCAATGCAAGGAGCTCAATCAAGAATGGGTTTACATTGGCTCTAGACATCATATACGAATCCCCATGATCTTCACATGTTATTTTGATCAAGAAATCACCAAGAGTTTGGAGTTGGTTTTCCTTGGAAGCCATAATTCATCGAGGTAGCTTGTGTGACTTCTTCAACAAGTTGCTTCAACAATTGATCAAATATTTCAAGGGATACTTAACATTATAACATCTCATGCATATATTATCCTCCATGAGTCTCAAAGATCAATATAATGTCAAGCTAGCAAGTTGGTTCATGGTGGTTGACCAAAGAAAGTCAACTGGTCAAAATTGGGGTTCCCTAGACCCTATCTCATACAAGATTTGTCATATTAAAACTATTACAAGATCAAAATTACTCTAAATTACATTCCAAACAACTTTCATGTTGAAGTTAAGAGCTATTTTTGCTTGGAAAGGCATTGTTTTGGGTGAAAGATTATAGCTCATTTTGTCTAAACCCTAGTTTGGATGTCAACTTCCCAAGACCATAACTTGATCAATTTTTATGATATGAAATCCATTAAAAACTCATGATCAAATTAATGATGTCTAATTCAACTTTGATGTTTGGAGGAAGTGCAAATTCAACTTGAAAATGCATGTGCCAAGAGGAAACATTATAGGTCATTTTGGGCCAATACCATTGAACAAGTGATTTTCCTCAACTTCTAAAATTCATAGTGCATTCATGCCAAATCCAAATGAGGTTAAATTTGTAACCAAATTGAAGTGGTTTGAAAGAGATACAACTTTTGTGAAGGAACGTTTCTCATTTGAAGTCCATAGAAAAAGTTATTCAAGGTGGAAGAAGTGAACATTTAACTTGGGGCTTAGAAAATTTTCAAATATGTTTTATTTTCCAAACTTCCACCTCAAATTTCATCATGATACAAGCTTCAAATGAAAAATTGTTCAACATGAAAGTTTTTCCCCTTGATATCACCTTTCCAAAACATCCACAATCCTTCCATTTGGATTAAAATTGAGGGACTTGCGCATGGGTGTAAGTTAAAGCACCATATGGATAATTTCAAGTTCCAATTTCCACAAATACTTGCATGAGCTTCTAACATGATTTTTTTCAGCATGAAGTACAATGGAATTTGGATCATATGGCATCATCTCATGGGTCTAATGCACCCCCATGCATCTATGCAATGGAAAATTTGGAAATTTTCCAAATTTGGAAGTGTGCAAATATTATTCATATTGGCTATACGTAAGACCCTTCATGATCAGAAATAGGATCCCTCTTGCACAAGCTTTGACCCCCTTCTTCCCCAAACACCATTGAAAGGATAATCTTGAAGGTTTCATGAGAAACCGAGTTTCAATTCTTCTTCTGTTTTAGGATTGTAAATCCAAGAATCCAAGCTTTTTAACCATCCAAATCATCTTCTGCAAGCTTTTAGAGTCAAGCCAAGCCAAATTGGAAACAAGATCAAGCTAATATGTAGCTCCTCGAAGGTGAGATTTCATAAACTTTCCTTCTTCGATTCTCCCTCATTTCTCATCCATTTCGACTGATTGTTGGTTTGCTGAAGTCCTACCAATGTAGGCAACAAGATTGAGTTGCTTTGAGGTCAAATCGAAGTAACTCGGTTCATGATACTCAAAATTCAAACCCTTGTATCTTTTCATATACTTGGAATTGGATAAAATTGAGGCCAGATTCGAGCTCCTGAGCATTTTTTCTTTAAATCCATGTCTTGATTTTTCATTTTGGTGATGGTTTATGGTGGACCAGTCCGGTGGGGTCCACCGGAGAAGAAGATCGGAGCTCTGGCTCTGGTGATGTGTTGTCATGCATCTCAACCACAAGATCCCTTTAAAACGTTTTAATCTCATATGTTGCTTTGGAATACCAAGCTTATGCCGTATTGATTGTAGTGCACCATGGAACGCGCGCTTTCATCCATCTGATCTGCCACCTCAATTAATGAGGGAGATCAAATGGCTCTCCTTTTTTTGAAGTTTTGAATATTTCTTTTAATAGCTTATTTTTATTTAATTCATATTAATTTCATTATTGATCCAAAAAATATGGGACTTCCACAAAAAAAATCAAATATTTTCCTCCTTCATTTTCTGAATTAAAATTATTTTTGGATTAATATTGATATTTTCCATGATTTAATTGTTTTTGTGCATATTTTTAATTGTTTAAAAATACTTCTGACTTTACAAAAATAATGAAATTTTTTCTCCAAGGTCCTTTGACCTTGTTTGACCTATGATAAATCTCTTGCCCATATTTTGGGTCTTTTGAAGAGGTTTAGGTTTTTGATAAAACATAATTTAATTTAATGCATTTTAATTTGATTTTTAATTTTTTAATTGTGTGAAAATTATGTTGAGCCATTTTTTATTGACTTGTGAAGTTTGACTGTGTGTTTGGGCCTTGGTCAAGGTTGATTTGACTTTTGTTGGATTAAAATCATTGGATTTAGGGGATTGATGAAATGTATATTTCATCTCCCAAAATGAATGAATGATTTTAATTTGATAAAATTCCTCCCATGACCAATTTGTGTTTGTCTCATTTCCCCTCCCTCTTCATCTTCATTCCCATTCTATCCCATCCTTTCCATTGACCAATGAAGTCTCAATATCCTAAGGCTAAGTTGTTCATCAATAACTTTGTGTTAGATGAACCAATACAAGTATGGATGAGATTAGGTCTTTCCTTTGATCGTTTCCTTTTTGTGTATGGTATGTTTTAGGAGTATGGTTCATTATACCATATATCTAACATGCATTAACACCAAAATTTATATTGCCCGGCCTAAGATAATTGTGACTTCTACATGAGTCCAATTACGATTGCTTAACATAACGCTAAATTTTGACTCAAAGGCATAACATTCTAGTAAGTGAGATTGTAAGTCTCCCCCCTTTCATGGTATTGTATGGAAACTTGGCCTTTTTTCCTTCCTTTGGAAGATGTCTTGGTTCAAGGATCCATGCTTGTGAATAGAAGGTTGAGTGTTCTCCAAAGAATGACTTAAACAATTGAAAAGCAAAACTCCACTAACATCTAATCTACTAACATTTTAATAACCTTTTAATTATAAGTCATTTACTTTACACATTTTAAATTCAAGTCATTTACCATTTCATTTGCCATTTTACATACCATTTAACTTGTTTATGCTTATGCCATTTTCACTTTGCTCACTTCAGCCATATATTGTGATTGCATATACTTGTGTATGTATCTTGTTTGTGTTTATGGTCTTAGGACCTTAAAAATACCATATAAATAACAAAAAACCCTAAAAGTGTTTGTGTGGACTGTTGGATTTGATCTGAGCTTTGGACTTAGAATTAGGCAACATTCCCTATGCAAAAGGACTTGGCCAATGCCAACATTTTTGAAACCAACTTCTTGTGATTTGAATTTTCATCTGATGCAAGTATTGAGATCCACTTGAGTTCATCTGCTATATGGTCTTGATGCAAATAATACTTTGAACATGTGTCTAATGCCTTATTCTGAGCCATTCAAGGAGTATGTCATCTGATACATGGGAAGATTATGAAGAAAACTATGAAGTTGCTAGCTTGGATGTGGGTATCTTTATTTGATGTCTTACTCTTCATCTTGCTTGTTTATTGGTATTTGCTTGATTCTAAAGTCCAAAGGAAAAGTGGGTGTCTATATGACATTCTTGTCTATTGGATTGCATCTCATTGGTCAGATTCTTTCAACCTTTAACTTTTAAATTTTTGCTTAGGATTAGTCTCTTCATCTCCTCCCACATCTTAAATTTCAAATCTCTCCCTGTTTTCAAAAACCTTCTTTGCTTGTAATTTCAAACTTAGACTCTTTATTGCAAATTAGAAACCTTGGCCTTATGCCATTGCATTTTTACACTCTTTTCTTAATCAAACTTGTAAATGAACTTAACCATATTGACTTAAAATTTCAAAAGACAAAAATAACTAACACTCATTCAAACTCTTTTAGGTCTTTTGTGCCTCTTTTAAACTTAAATTTTTGTTAAAAGTAATTCACTCACTTTGAAATTGATACCACGAACTACGAGGTTTTGATCCCTCATTCTTATGGTGGTACGCAGGCACAAGTCCGAAGGTCTTGTCAAACACAAAAATAGAATTAATGAATTCTTTTCTCATCCCCATACTTTATTTATTGCAAACTTATTTTATACCAAACACATACACACATAAAAAAGGGCTCCCTAAGAGTACCTAGGAAACTTTGGGTGCTAACACCTTTCCTCTATGTAACTAACCCCCTTACTTGTAATCTCTGGAATTTTTATTAGTTTTGATTTGAAAACTTCTTATCTTTGGGTTTTGTTCGTACTTTTCCCTTTTTCTTTGGAAACAATAAAAGCGCGGTGGTGACTCTAGTTTTATTAATGTTAAGTTTATCCATAGCTTAATGGTCATGAATTTACTGCTACAGTAACATGCTGAAATCATGTCATGTGGCCATGCATTTGAATTTGAAATGTGAAGGTGAAATCCATCCAATTGGTCCCTTGAAAAGAACCCATGCGCAAATCCTTCATTCTTTGGCCAAATGAGGTGATATTGGATTTTTTGGAAAGGTGAGATCAAGGAGAACAACTTTCATGTTGAACACTTTTCCATTTGAAGTATGTATGATGACAAATTTTAAGGTGGAAGTTTGGAAAGAGGGGTAAGGAGGATGCCAAGGTATGATCTCAATGTTAATGCTTATGATGGAATTGCATGAGGGATCTTAGGGTCAAAATTGGGGTCTTACAAGCATATAACATCAAACTTCTTTAGGATCTCATTAATAAAAATGATGATTGGGATATTCTTCTTAAAAATATAATCTCAAGATCTCATGGTTTCATTAATCATCACATTGTTTCCACTATTTTGACAAGTATCAAAGTAGAGGTTCCTACTTTGTTACACACTCTGGATGGTCCCTTGCGACTGGTTAGAACATCAGGTTCTGGAGAAACTTTTGGGTTGGTGAGCCTCTCATCCTTAATATTGATTTGGATACTATGGTCCAAAAAGAAATTGATCCCAATATTCTGATTACAGATCTTTTTCAGTAGGATTCCTGGGGTATTCCCTTAGATTGGTTTAACTGGTTCCCTTTTCTTCAATCTTTAATTGATAACTTTAAATTTGGCCCATGCAGTTTTGAATATTTTCTATATTGGAGCAAGAATGATAATGGCTTATTGAACCTTAAAGATGCCTACTTAGTCAAATATGTTCAATTGCCTAAGGTCCCATGGAGTAAGACTCTCTGGAACATCAATATCCCTCATGCTAGATCTATGTTTATCTGGAGAATGATTCACCAAAAGCACCCCACTGATGATCTCTTAATGGCCAAGGGTATTTCTTTGGATTCTAGATGTCCCTTTTATTGTTCTACATATGAATCTATTCAACACATTTTGTTCCATTGTGGTTTCTCAATAGATCTTTTGGGTTGGTTAAGGAATATAATGAACCTTTCCATCTTCCCTTCCTCCATTGAAGGTTGGTTGTAGCTCTGTTCTGACACTGTTTCGCCTCAAACAACGGTTTTCTTTGGTGTTACTATCATCAACACTGTTTTCCAGATTTGGCAGACGGGAAATAGTATGAAGCATGGGAAACTTAAGGCTAATGTTGTGAATTCTAAGAAGTGGATTTTGCACCAGGTTCAGTTTCCGGGCAACAAATCATATAGGGCTTCCTTCATTAACGTCTAGGAGTTCTCTACCATTAAGGATTTCAACATTATCATTAAGCCTCTAAAATCCCCTTCCACTAAAGAATTCCTCTAGACCCCCACCTCTTGGTTGGCACAAATGTAATTATGATGGAGCTTTTGCTCATGATTCTCATGTTGCAGGTGGCGGTGGTCTATTTAGAAACCACAATGGCAATTTTGTTCTGGCTTTGGTCGAACACCTTATCTATGATTCTTCTATTCATGTGGAGTTTGGACCTGTTATCAAATCCATGGAGATTGCAATCACTAGAGGTTGGTCGAAGATTTGGATCGAGATCGACACAAGCTTGGTGGCTGTTAGGGACCAATTAGTACTACTTTTTATACCATTTTATTGGTCCCTTTTACCAAGTTTTGATGTAATTACACACTTTTATCTTCACTATTTTGTATAAATGCAATTAGGTTTAATTTATTTTGTTTTGAATAGTTATTTCACATTTTTTGTTAGTTGTGTAGAATTGTGGATAAGCAAGACCTTGGATTGCAACAATACATTTTGGAGGAAGCTTGCCAAACAAGGAAGCTGGAGAAGCAACAGTTCGCGCCGCGAACTTCCTTCGCGCCGCGAAGGCTGCGAATCCAGCAAGCTGACCAAGGGTCAAAAGTGCTGTTGTGCAGAAAAAGTAATTGCCATTTTGATGTCTGCCTGGGAATTGCTTTTCTGCTTTAGATGACAATGTCCAATTAGGGAAATGTCAACCTTTTTTTGATAGAGACAAAATACATTAACCTAGGGCATTGAAACATTATGGATTATCATTTTTACATTGTTCTTGAGAGTTTTTTGGTAATAGACAAGAACAGAGTTTTTCTGTAAAAACCTTCTACTGTGTAACAATGGTGATGAGGAGCTAAACTCCCTTTTGTCAAGATTGGAGGTAGTAGCTATTCTCATCTGTTTATGTATTCACTTTGATTTATATATGATATAAAGATTGTTGATGTAATGATTACTGTTTTTGCTTTGAGTTGAAAACCAGATTTGAGTAGTTGTCGAGAGAGATTACTCGAGTTTAGACATAAAACAGATTTTCAAGTAGTGAATAAGTTGTAGAGATAGATTTATTCATTACTATTCTTTGATATTGAACATTAAAGATTGCTATATTGATAGTTAGGTGGAGAGATCGTCTAAGGATCAATATAGTGATTATCACGATTTCATTTAGACATAAATGACTTTGAGAGGATATTTGAACATCATCAATAATCTTGAATCTATTTATTTATCATAGGGAATCATAGACATTTGAAATAGTGAACTCCAATCTTGCCAAACTTTTATATTTGACTAAAACCACTTCATAGTTTTTGTTAACTTTCACTCACAAAATATTTCTCCAAACAAAACAACCTTGTTACTTTCTTAACTTATTACATTTGAATTATAGAACGGCGGTAATATTACCCAATCTCTGTGGATACGATACAAAAATATTTTCCGAAGATATACTTTTCAACAAATTGGCGCCGTTGCCGGGGATTGGTGTCGATATTACAAGCATTGCAATAATTCTTTGTTTTAAGTTGTGTTACATTTATTACTATCCCTCTTTTGTTTCACTCGGTTTGTTAGTTTTGTAGATTCTAGTGTATGCGAGGAAAAGTAACCGAGGAGCAACTTCAATTCGATCCGGAAATTGAAAGAACACTTCGGAAGCTCAATAGCAAAACACGAAGAAGAAGGAAACTAGCTGAAGAGAGGAACCGGAGAGAAGAAGCATCTACTTTCGCACTTGTTCCAATCGAAGAAGTGGTTGTAGAGGCTTGTGACAGAAACATGGCGGATGACAATCGTACCGAAATGTCCGCTAATAGTCCAAGAAGGAATGCTCAATTTGCCCGTGGAGGAAGAAATACGGAGATGAAGACCGGAATCCTCCAACTTCTCTATGCAAATCCATTCACCGGAATGGATCATGAAGATCCGTATGCCCATCTCATCAAATTTTATGAGATTGCGGGTTCTACGGGAATTGATGAGACGGGTGAAGAGGCATTATTCAAAAGGATGTTCCCACACTCCTTAGTGGGAAAGGCAAAAGAGTGGTATCTTGATCAAGCAGCAAGGGTGATGACGGATTGGAATTTGCTAGAAGAAAAGTTCTTAGAAAGATATTTCCCTCAATCCTGATTCATGGAAGCCAAAACGGCTATCGCGGTATTCACTCAAGGAAGCAACGAGTCTCTAAATGAAGCTTGGGAAAGATTCAAGTCAATGTTGAGAAAATGCAAGGGACATGGTTTTGATGAGCTCACTCAAATCCATATTTTTCTAAATGGGCTCCAATCAACTCATAGAACACTTTTGGATGCTACCGCGGGTGGCTCTCTTATGTCAAAAACTGCGGACGAAGCTAACGTTATTATTGACCGGATGGCACTCAATGATCGTCAAAGTCAACATGACCGTAGTCCTTCACAACGTAAACCGGGAGTTCTTGAATTGAATACCAATGATGCCATCCTTGCTCAAAACAAGCTACTCTCTCAACAAGTGGAGCTTCTCACTCAACAAATGGCCAAGCTTCCGCAGCAAATAAAAGAGATTCAAGGGATTCAAGTTCAGCAGCAAGTAGCATGTTGCGAATTATGTCAAGGGGATCACCCTACTGGTTTTTGTCCTCCACCCCAAGAAGAAGTGAGTTATGTGAACAATCAAAATCAGGGCTATCAAAGACAACAACCTAACAATCAAGGCTATCAACCAAGAAACAGTCAAGGCTATCAACCGTCAAGGTTCAACAATCAGAATTTTCAGCAGCAAAGTCCTTACCAACAGCCAAACTCTCAAGGACAACAGTCGCAAGGAGGAAATTCCAAGCTAGAAGACACTCTTCAACAATTCATGCAAGCTTCCATGGAAAATCAGAAGAGTAACGAGGCGGCAATTAAAAATCTGGAAAATCAAGTAGGCCAACTCGCGAAGCAACTGTCGGAACAAAACGCAGGGCCTTCTTTCTCTGCTAACACTCAACCAAATCCAAAGGAGCATTGCAAAGCAATTGTCACAAGGAGTGGTAAGGAGTTGGTAAGTGAAAAAGGTGAAAAGATTGAAGGAGAGAACATCACTGATGAGATGCTGGAAGAAAAAGACATAGTTGGTGAAAAGGAAAATGCTTCTGGAAATGCTCAGTTCGCGCCGCGAAAAGAGCAGGTTTTGCCCACTGATGTGCAGACTGATTTAGAAGGGAAAAAAGATGATGAATCAAAGAAAAAGAAGAAATCTGAGAAGGGAGTGTGTGTCATTCCAACTCAACATCTACCCTATCCACATGCTCCATCAAGGAAGGACAATGCTAGGCACTATGCACGGTTCATGGACATCTTCAAGCAACTCCAAATCAACATTCCATTTGCTGATGCATTAGAACAGATGCCACGATATGCTAAGTTCATGAAGGACATTCTTACCAAGAAAAGGCGACACGTGGAAGATGAGACCATATTGCTTGATGCACGGTGTAGCGCCATCATCCAGAAGACTCTCCCAAGGAAGGAATCCGATCCGGGTCGTGTTGTTCTACCAGTAACCATTGGAAGCACATATGTTGGGAATGGTTTGATAGATTTGGGCTCTAGTATAAATTTAATCCCCCTTTCCATTGTCAAACGATTGGGAAATATGGAGATTAAATCAACAAGAATGACCCTACAACTAGCAGACAAGTCTACAACCTCACCATACGGAATCGCCCAAGACATGCTCGTGAAAATGGAAAAAATTTTGTTTCCGGTGGATTTTGTAATAGTAGAGATGGATGAGGACCGCGATGTACCCCTAATCCTTGGAAGACCTTTTATGAAGACAGCTCAGATGATGATCGACATAGATGATGTGCTAATGAAGGTGAGAGTGCAAGATGAAGAGGTGACTTTTAACCTTTTCGAAGCAATGAAACATCCAACCGACAAGCATGATTCTTTCCGAATCGATGCAAGTGAAGAGGAAGTAGTGGAGGTCGCGAATCAAATCCATATTTCTAATCCTCTAGAAAGATCCCTTATCGGAGCATACAATGTGTTAACCGACAATGAGGAACGAGAGATCGAAGCGATGTTGCACGAGCTAGAATCTTGTGGTGAGTTGGCCTATCAAGAAGAATTAGTGGAAGATTTGGATACAAAGAAGAAAACTGAAGAGCAAAAGTTAGAGTTGAAAATGCTTCCGTCACACTTGAAGTATGTGTTTCTTGGAGACGAGTGTACTAAACCAGTGATTATAAGCAACACATTGTCCACACAAGAGGAAGATAAGTTGATTCAAGTATTGAAGAAGAACAAAGGTGCAATAGGGTGGGTGTTATCCGATCTGAAGGGTATTAGTCCAGCTTATTGCATGCATAAGATCATGATGGAGGAAAATTTCAAACCAGTTGCGCAACCTCAGAGGCGTCTGAATCCATCAATGAAAGAGGTGGTCCGGAAAGAAGTTGTCAAATTATTAGAAGCCGGAATGATTTATCCTATATCCGATAGTGCATGGGTGAGTCCGGTACAAGTGGTTCCCAAGAAAGGCGGAATGACGGTGATTAAAAATGATAAAAATGAGTTGATTCCGACAAGAACAGTGACCGGGTGGAGGATGTGCATCGACTATAGAAGGTTGAACCAAGCCACAAGGAAAGATCATTTCCCTCTACCCTTCATGGACCAAATGTTGGAGCGGCTCGCCGGCAAAAATTTCTACTATTTCTTGGACGATTATTCGGGGTATAATCAAATTTCAGTAAATCCGGCAGACCATGAGAAGACAGCATTTACATGTCCTTTTGGCATCTTTGCTTACCGAAGAATGCCTTTTGGGTTATGTAACGCACCGACCACATTTCAACGGTGTATGCAAGCTATATTTTCGGACTTGATAGAAGAATGCATTGAGGTGTTCATGGATGATTTTTCTGTTTATGGATCATCTTTTGAATTGTGTTTAAAACACCTTGATGTAGTTTTGGGGAGATGCGTGGAGACCAACCTAGTGCTCAACTGGGAAAAATGCAATTTCATGGTCACTGAAGGTATAGTACTTGGTCACAAGATTTCTTCTGAAGGGCTAGAGGTGGACTAGGCCAAGGTGGAGGTTATTGAAAAACTGCCACCTCCAACTAACATTAAAGGAATAAGAAGCTTTCTAGGACATGCCGGTTTCTACCGGAGATTCATACAAGACTTTTCAAAGATTGCAAAGCCATTGAGCAATTTGCTCAACAAAGGTACGCCTTTTCTTTTTGATGAGTCATGTCTTAAAGCTTTCTTAGATTTGAAAGAAAAGTTGATCACCGCACCAATAATCGTAGCACCAAACTGGAACCTTGATTTTGAACTCATGTGTGATACTAGCGATTACGCAGTTGGTGCGGTGTTAGGACAAAGAAGCGATAAAGTTTTCCATGCCATACACTATGCTAGTAAGGTGTTGAATGACGCGCAAGTTAATTATGCAACAACTGAAAAAGAATTACTAGCCATAGTATATGCATTGGAAAAATTTAGAGCTTATTTGATTGGTTCAAGAGTTGTAATCTACATTGACCACTCTGCGATAAAATATCTGCTTACCAAGCCGGATTCAAAACAAAGGCTTATTCGTTGGATCCTTTTATTACAAGAGTTTGATCTAGAGATTCGGGATAAAAAAGGTTCCGAGAACTTGGTGGCAGATCATTTGTCTCGATTGGTCAATGTAGAAATTACAAACAAAGAAGAAGAGGTGGGAGAAGAATTTCCAGATGAAAAACTCTATACGATTCAAGTGAGGCCTTGGTTTGCTGATTTTGCTAACTACAAAGCAACTGGGTTAACACCGGAAGACCTCACTTGCAATCAAAGAAGGAAATTCTTAGCTGATGCAAAATATTATGTCTGGGATGACCCTTATCTGTTTAAAGTAGGAGCAGACAATATTTTGAGAAGGTGTGTAACAATTGAGGAGTCAAGAGACATTCTGTGGCACTGTCACAACTCTCCGTATGGAGGTCACTATAGTGGTTTGAGAACAGCCACTAAAGTACTCCAATCGGGTTTTTATTGGCCATCTTTATTCAAAGATGCGCACGAACATGCGAAGAGTTGTGATGCATGCCAACGGAGTGGAGGAATAGGAAAACGGGATGAAATGCCTCTAACCAACATGCTAGAAGTAGAAGTTTTTGATTGTTGGGGTATTGATTTCCTTGGCCCATTCCCCTCTTATTTCTCAAATGAGTACATCTTAGTAGTTGTCGATTATGTTTCGAAGTGGGTGGAAGCAGTTGCCTCACCCAAGGCCGATGCCAAAACTGTGATCAAATTTTTAAAGAAGAACATATTCTCACGTTTTGGTGTGCCTCGAGTGTTGGTGAGTGATGGAGGCTCACACTTCTGCAATACACCCTTAGAAAAAGTTCTGCAACATTATGGTGTAAAGCATAAGGTGACACTCCCTACCACCCACAAGCGAACGGTCAAACTGAGGTTTCAAACCGGGAAATTAAACGGATCCTTGAGAAAACAGTTTCGAACTCAAGAAAAGATTGGTCCTTAAAACTAGATGAGGCTTTGTGGGCGTATCGCACTGCTTACAAAGCACCTATTGGGCTGACTCCGTTTCAACTGGTGTATGGGAAGACTTGTCATCTTCCAGTTGAAATGGAGCATAGAGCATTATGGGCTCTTAAGTTCTTGAACTTCGACTCCACTCTAGCTGGAGAAAGAAGGAAAGGTCAACTCCATGAGTTGGAGGAACTAAGGAACGATGCATACCATTCTAATAAGCTGTACAAGGAGAAGACAAAAGCATACCATGATGGAAAGGTCCGCCATAAAGAGTTTCATGTTGGACAGATGGTACTGCTTTTTAACTCAAGGTTGAAGTTGTTTCCGGGTAAATTGAAGTCTAAATGGTCAGGACCATTTGTTGTCAAGGAAGTACGGAATTATGGAGCCATTGTGATAGAGGACCCAAAGTCGCAAGAAAGCTGGACTGTCAATGGTCAAAGATTGAAAGTCTTTCATAGCGGCGACATAAACCGTGATGTGTGTGTCCTTTCCTTATCTGGATCAAGCTAATCGAGGTACCGTCGAGCTTTTAACGACGTTAAACAAAGCGCTGGTTGGGAGGCAACCCAACGTTGTTAGTTGCATTTTAATTTTCTCTATTCTGTGATTTTTAGCTCTGTTAATCCTTTAGAAATTTGAAGTTCTGTTTTTTGCAGTTCGCGCCGGGACCCCCTGTTCGCGCCACGAACTGAATGAATAAATTTGTGTGGGTTTTGTTTTTTGCAGTTCGCGCCGCGACCTCCTGTTCGCGCCGCGAACTGAATGAAAAATTTTAATTGGTTCTGTTTTCTGTTGTTCGCGCCGCGAACACAGTTCGCCCCGCGAACTTTGCGTGACAGAACCACTTAAATACTGTTTAGGTCATTTCTTTTTCATTTCAAACATTCCTCATTTCAAATCATTTTGCCGCGCTTTCACCCCAATCTCAAAATCCCACCAAATCTTAAAAACCTTCAGTTTCCATTGTTCAAATCTTCTTCTTTTAGCAAGCTTTAGCGATTCAAAAGGTATGTACTCTTCAATTTCTCTTTTCCAATCCCTTTTTTGGGTTTTTCAATTAGGGTTGGTTAGAAATCAAATTTCTCTGTTGAATACCGCTTGAAATCGCTATGCATGTTTGAATTAGAATAGGATTAGGGTAGGGTTGAGCATTTTGGCTGGTTGGGAGTAGTTTAATCCCTCAATGGTGGAACCCTAGGAAGTTTTGGGGATTTCCTGAATTCGCAGAGTTCGCGCCGCGAACGTGCCTTCGCACCGCGAACTGTGAATTCTAGCACCATATTTTTTGTGTTAATTGTGGCTAATGCTGTTCATATTTGTTTTGTGGCTGTTCTGGTATTGATTGCAGATGTCCAAAAGAACTAAAACCATGGCACCTCCTCAAGCACGTTCATTCAGGAGGTTCATTAGTGAGGAACACGAGGCACGATTTGAGAGCCTCGTCAAGAGAACCATTTTGCCTGAGAGGTTTATTCGGCTAGCTCCAATCGGGGTGTATCATAGCGTGGTTGCGGCTTTTGAGCAACGAAAGTGGATGAAGTTATGCGAACTGGAAGCCGCAATCAACTACGACCTTGTCCGAGAATTTTATGCGAATGCGATGCATCGCGAGGAGGGTACGGCTTTTATTTACCGATCCAGGGTAAGAGGCAAGATCGTTTCATTTGGAAGGGATGACATTAATTCTTATCTAGGTAATCCCTTAACTCTTGGAGAGGGTGAGCGTTGTGAGTACAGTACCATGGAAGCAGCCAACAGGTGGAATCTGGAAGCGGTCAATGCCACCCTATGTCTCAGCGGAAGATCTTATGAAGTGAATGATCAAGGGCATCCGAAATTGTGGAAAAGGGAAAATTTCAATTTGGAAGCTAGGGCCTTTTTGGTGCTACTGTTGACGAATATCAGACCAAGAAGCCACACTACCACAATTCCTTTGGATGTCGGGTGTCTATTGTACTGCATCATGGTCGGGAAGTCGGTGGATATTGCAGCCCTCATTGTAGGAGAATTGAGAAAGATAGTGTTAAGCGGAACACATTTCGGGGGCAAAGCTGGTGTGCTAGCTTATCCAGGACTTATTATGGGACTGTGCCGTAAGGCAAATGTCCCCATCCCTGAGGAAGTACACTTCTCGATCACCAGTGTGATCAGTGACGCCTATTTGAACAGATTTCTACAAACTCAAAATGATAAGACTGATGCAGCTGGAACTTCTTCAGCCAGAGCCCGAGCCAGATCCAGACCTCAACCTCAACCTCACACTACCCAAGGTTTTGATTAGATGGCATTTGCCAACTACTGCTGTGAGAACTTTGAGGCCTCCAGGAGGTCTCAATCATTTCTTTTTGATGCCATGCAGCAGCAGTTCCAGAACATGTTTCTGGCACCAGAGGCCCGAACTTTTCCATCGCAAGCTGACTATGCAGCTTATGCTAATTGGCCTGTGGGCAGGCCAAATTTTATGGGGGATGCAGGAGGTAGTGCTGACCCAAATGAGGAGATGGAAGATGTTCTCCGAAATGTAGGTGGTGATGAAGAGGAGGAGGATTGAAGATGTGGAGATTTGAGAGTGTTGTATTTTTGAGTTCTTTTTACTAAGTTTGTTTTTGTTTTTGGGAATTTTGTAATGTACTTTTGGGTGGCTCTAGTTCACCATGACTTTATCTTAGCACTTTAATTTTTCTTTAGTATTTTTATAATTGCATGAGTACTTTTTGAAATTTAAGTGTGTTTTTAATCAAATTGGTTTACCAACATTTCTATTTAATTGTTCTTACTCTTAAGTCAAGCCTAAAGCAACCAAGAATTGTTCGCAAAGAAAGAAGCATAGGATACTTCGAGTGGTGATGATAAGAATTAGTGTCGGTATTTCAAGGTATACTTTATCGCTTTCTAGACTTAACATGAGTAGTTTGATGGTGTGTGCAAATTTCAGTTCATAATTTCATTGAAGTATATGTCAGTTTGAATCAAAATAGGACTTAACCATTTGTGAGGAAGCTTTCCATTGTACACTAAAAAGCGGGAAACCGAGCATTATTTTAACTCATTCTTATCATGCTAAATCATGCATCAATCTAATTCTGTGTGAAATTTTTGAAAATGATAGAGGCATTGTTTGTGAGAAAAACTACTTGACCAAAAAGCCTGAATCAACTAACCTTGTGAGGAATAATCCTTAGTTAACCCCCTTTGAGCTTATTTTAGGATTCATTTGATTGATCATTGTAAAATCAATTGAAAATTGTGGAATAAATGAATCCTAATTTCTTTCGTATCAGTTGAAACCTCAAACCGAGTTGTTTGCAAAATTTTGCCTTTTGCTTATGTCTAAGTAGGGAGCATTATTGAATAAATTTGGTTTTGGAATCTAAAGTTGGGGAGAGTATAATGAAAAGTTGATTAGAAACTTGGAAAAGTGAGTTTCTATGAAAGGGTAAAAATATAAAAAGAAACAAGAAAAAGAAATCACCCTTGAAACCATAGAGCATAGAAAAATCAGAAAAAGAAAGCAAAGGAAATGCTCGTGGTTGTGTGAGTTTGAAAAGAAAAAGAAAAAGAAAAAGGTAGGGATCAAAGAAAGGGAAATTGTGTAGAGTGAATCTTTGGGAATGCTCCCTTAGGATAGGCAATTTGGTTGAATTCTCTTAAGCATATCCTTTCTTGAACCTAAGCCACTTTACAACCTTTGAAAGACCTCTTGATTCTCATTTTTCACATAATTTGGTACTTGTTGTGATAACCGCATGATTTGAGTTGTTGTTGATTTAATTGCTTGGATGAGTGAAAGTAACCCTTCATGTTATTCATCATTATCATGATGTGTGTGTAAGCTTGATTCAATTTTGACATATATGGCTTTGAATTTCTTGGAATGATTTTTGCTCTTTACCATTTCCCTTATTCATGTTTGTCTAGAATTGAGATAGGTGAATTGAGAAGAGGCCAAACACTTTTGAACCATTTGAATGTCCTTGATATATTCTTGTTTAAAGCTTTTGTGTCATGACTTTGGTTGTGAGGGTGGAAACTTTTGTTTAGGGACAAACAAAATGCTAAGTTGGGGAGAGTTGTTAGGGACCAATTAGTACTACTTTTTATACCATTTTATTGGTCCCTTTTACCAAGTTTTGATGTAATTACACACTTTTATCTTCACTATTTTGTATAAATGTAATTAGGTTTAATTTATTTTGTTTTGAATAGTTATTTCACATTTTTTGTTAGTTGTGTAGAATTGTGGATAAGCAAGACCTTGGATTGCAACAATACATTTTGGAGGAAGCTTGCCAAACAAGGAAGCTGGAGAAGCAACAGTTCGCGCCGCGAAGGCTGCGAATCCAGCAAGCTGACCAAGGGTCAAAAGTGCTGTTGTGCAGAAAAAGTAATTGCCATTTTGATGTCTGCCTGGGAATTGCTTTTCTGCTTTAGATGACAATGTCCAATTAGGGAAATGTCAACCTTTTTTTGATAGAGACAAAATACATTAACCTAGGGCATTGAAACATTATGGATTATCATTTTTACATTGTTCTTGAGAGTTTTTTGGTAATAGACAAGAACAGAGTTTTTCTGTAAAAACCTTCTACTATGTAACAATGGTGATGAGGAGCTAAACTCCCTTTTGTCAAGATTGGAGGTAGTAGCTATTCTCATCTGTTTATGTATTCACTTTGATTTATATATGAGATAAAGATCGTTGATGTAATGATTACTGTTTTTGCTTTGAGTTGAAAACTAGATTTGAGTAGTTGTCGAGAGAGATTACTCGAGTTTAGACATAAAACAGATTTTCAAGTAGTGAATAAGTTGTAGAGATAGATTTATTCATTACTATTCTTTGATATTGAACATTAAAGATTGCTATATTGATAGTTAGGTGGAGAGATCGTCTAAGGATCAATATAGTGATTATCACGATTTCATTTAGACATAAATGACTTTGAGAGGATATTTGAACATCATCAATAATCTTGAATCTATTTATTTATCATAGGGAATCATAGACATTTGAAATAGTGAACTCCAATCTTGCCAAACTTTTATATTTGACTAAAACCACTTCATAGTTTTTGTTAACTTTCACTCACAAAATATTTCTCCAAACAAAACAACCCTGTTACTTTCTTAACTTATTACATTTGAATTATAGAACGGCGGTAATATTACCCAATCTCTGTGGATACGATACAAAAATATTTGCCGAAGATATACTTTTCAACAGTGGCCAAAGCTTTTTCCAACCTTAAGTTGGTCGCTTGGATGTTTAGAAGTCATTGGAACTTTTGTTTACATCCTAGTAGATTTTTTAATTTATTCATCACTCACGTTTATAGAGAATGTAACTTATTGTCATATCCCAAAATTTACCCTCCTTTTTTCCTTTTTCATAGACTCATTTGCATACATCAAATCATATCATGTATGTCCATTACATTTTGTCACTGGATCACAAGCATGGCCACTTTGTCGTTTGTATCTTAACATTAGGGTTTCATCCTGATTTTGCTTACCAACTAACCCTAACTTCAATAATAAATGATACTTTTTTGTTACTTTTCTCATGTAGGCGATCATGCTCAAAATCAAGGCAAGACAATGGTCTTTTTTCAAAGGAAATGCAAGTTTGTTTCATTGTGATTCAAAGGTGCTTCATGTGTTTATTTCCATGCCAAAACACTCGATATTCAATATATTCTCAAGTTACTCAAGCTCTAATCAATTTATCATAAAGGGATGCTTTTTGTATCATTGTTATGGTTGGAAATGCAAGAAAACTTCATTTTTGAACAAAGTGGCATAAGTTGGTTTGACCTAATTTGCAAGTATGTCGTGCGTTTGGTCCAAACTCCATAACTTCTTCAATATTTATACAAATGTAAAGCTTCTTTGATAAAAATGTTCCTTTTAATCCCCTATACAAATTTTCTTGAAGGGTTAAACACCAACTCAATCATTAAGAACTTCATTTGTGCAAAGGACCAAGTTGCCAAAATGGGCCAAACCCTTGCCATGACCACTACTTTCCCCTCTTGCCATTTTCAGCTCAAGTACTCTTTTGATCTCATTCCTTTTGCATCTTGTTAATATCATGTCAAAGCTCATTTTTCCCAAGTTTGGCTCAAAATGCACAAGGGAATCAAAAGTTATGGTATTATCAACTTGGGACCTCAAAATGATCAAACATGCCTCAAACTGCTTAACCAATTGCCCAACTCAAATTGCAGGTCACGACCCCAACTTCCCAAGAATTCCATTTCCAACTTAAACATCATTTTGACTTTTTTCTTTTTGCAATGTGTTCTACTCCATGAAAGGATCATTTGGCTCATAGAAAATTGGAAAGCGCACAGGTGGATTTGAATTGGCCTAAGCATGAACATGGTGGCCTAAACTATGTTTTGCACCGTGACATATAATGTGAAATCATTCCAAATTAAACTTGGTACCACTTCTCACATGCGCAAACACGTTTTTAATGAACAAACGCATCTCACCATAACACAAAACAACTTAAAGAGCGCCAAAATCACGAGTTCCGTGCCAATTTTTCACTCGGTTTGGATCTTAGATTTTCTGAGTTGATTCACACGTTTGGGATCCAATCTCACACGAACCTTGACCTCACTTTCTTCCCTATAAATAGAGCAACGATTTACCTTTATTTTCAAGCTTCAATAGCCAAGAAATCCCTGCCTCACTGAAACTCAAAAGCACCAAAAAAACCAGTTAACAATTCCATCGATTCAAGCCTTTACCTTCGAGTTTCTCTGCCTAGAAATCTTCACTAGCATCCTCTGAACCTTCCCCAATCCAAGCTTCGAGACTGCCTGAATTTCTCTGATTGTTTTCACCATCTTCAACCTTCGACCTCGATTTGGACAAGGTAGTTACGAGTGAAATTACACTTCAAACAAGTTAAAATTCTCTCTGTATTGTCCCACTGATCAAAATCCCTCATCTATCTTTGATTTATCTTTTGATTTTTTCTTTTAATTTAACTCTAAAGAACTAGGGTTCTTCACATGTTTGAGAAAATTCTCTCTGCTCAGAGAAAATCAATTGCTTTGATGCAGATGGACATGAGCGATGAATGAAGTAGAAGCTTACACATTTGGTGTTTGAGCTTAAAACTTCAAGTTCATGAACCTGCAAAAATCAAATTCAAAGGTTGAAGACGAAGCTCTTTGTGCACTTCAGAGGAAAATTCAAACTCCCTGGCCATTCAAAACGCGCCACCTTCACTAGTCGTTACATTTGAAATTCCGTTTTTCTATTTTTTATTTCATTTAATTCCTATTCATTTTAAATAGCTCCTTTATTATATTTTACTCCAACACTTTTCCATAATTTCATAAAATATTATCTACCACATATAATTTTTGCATAATTTTCAAAAGTCATTTTGCATTTAATTCATATTTTCTTTAATTTTCCATTTATTTTTCATATAAAGTTTTATTTTAATCATTTTTGAACATTTTTCACCCCAACTTTTGAGATCAAGTTACTTATAATTTTGTTGACTTCCTCTATTTTTCTTGGAATTTTATTTGGTGTTTTAATACCTCTTTTAATTTTCTCTTTTATTTTCTTTTTTAATCATTAATAAATAATTTTTGAATCATTTTTATTATTCACTTGATGTTTTGACTTAAGTTGATTGCTTGGTTGATGAGGTATTCCACATCTCAAATAATTGATAGATGGACTTGAGGTTGATTTAATATTCTTTGATTCAAATCTGTTGATAGATGATCATGAATCATCTTTAATACTTTGCATCAATGATAATTTATCCTTTGATGCGCCCTATATTGAGTCTATTGATTTGTGGATAGTTTGATTCCTATGTGATTGCCTTAGCTCTCCTCTTCACACTTTCTATCTTCGTCTCTTCTCCTCTTTAATCATTGTGTTACATGTTATAGGAGATTAACTTTGTGTTAAGTCTCTAACATGTCTGACACAAACATTTTTATTGAGCGGGCTCAAATAGGTATGACTTCTACATAAGCCTACTTACGATTTCTTAACATAGCGTTAAATTATCCCGACACAATTAATTGATCACTAACTCCTAACATTACGTTTTGCTCATCATTTTATTGCTATTTAATTTTTTCCATTTAATTCAAGTCATTTATTTATGTCATTTACTTTTATGCCATTTACTTAATGCACTTCAATTTTATGTCTCATTAATCATGATCTCACTTCATACTCTATTCATCTTGCCTTATTCATCTGTTACTTCTTATCTTGTTTGATTAATCTGCTTATTAATCTTAATGAATCAAAACATGATAAAGTGACTTTGACTTGATCTTAAACATATGATTGACTTGGAGTGTTGATAACCTCTTAGAATTTGAACCTTGGACTTAGTACTTAGACCTTTTGCTTGACTTGGAGTGACCTTGGACCGATGGACCTTATGGACACTTTGGCTTGCCTTTGCTCCTATTGAACTTTTGAGCTTGTGATATTATTCATCTGCTTTATGCCTCTTGCTTATTGCATTCATCTACTTAGGCTTAGCACACATTTTCACACATATGGCTTTCTCTTGGGCTATCTTACAATGAGACATATGACAATACACTTTTCACCCACATGACTTTCTCTTGGGCTACCTAACAATAAGACCTCAGGATAGTTTTGTATGATCATGCATTTTGTTTGTTCATCAATCTCATTCTCTTGATTTGGCTTGATCGAGTTCTATTTTGATCATCTAGATCCTTTCATATATTACACTTCCCCTTAGTCTTTATCAAGTCACCATAAGTCCCTTGGTCACTTGATGGGACTTGTCTCTACTACATTGGAGCTCCAGTATTTCAACAAGTACAAGACTTCTAGTGGACTACAGATTTCCTCAACAAATCTCAGTCATCTGACTCATCTCCACAAGCATCTTTGGGACATTCTTCAACAACTTGTCAGATATTAACTAGGTTTTTATGCCATGAGCCTTAATCAATAGATAATGATGATATGGAATATTTCCTACACTTGTATAGAATATCTCTGATTATGGGACAAATGACCCAATTGCTCAGAGTATGTCTTTGTTAATAGACTTTAATGCAATTCCAGTCAATTCACTATCAAGTCTACAACTTTCCATGTCTCTACTTTATCTCTCCTTTTGGTTTAAACACCCTTGTAATCATCCTTTTGGGACACACCTTCATGGTTAACCCCCTTTCTTGGTTTTGAGACTGCTTTTTTATGTTTCTATTCTTAGTTATGACACCATAATTCAGGGACATGCCTCTAAGGTTAACCCCCTATCCTTTTGGGACACACCTTCATGGTTAACGACCTTTCTTGGTTTTGACACCGCTTTTATCTTTCTGTTCTTGATAATGACACCACAATTAAGGGATACACCTCTATGGTTAACCCCTATCCTTTTGGGACACACCTTCATGGTTAACCCACTTCTTGGTTTTGACACCACTTTTACCTTTATGTTCTTCGTTATGACACCACAATTCAGGGACACACCATCATAGTTAACCCTGTTTCTTGGTATTGACACCGCTCTTATCTTTTTGTCCTTGGTTATGACACCACAATTCAGGGACACACCTTCATGGTTAACCCCTTTTCTTGGTTTTGACACCGATTTCAACTTTCTGTTCTTGGTTATGACACTACAATTCAGGGACACACCTTAATGGTTAACCCATTTTCTTGGTTTTGACACCGTGTTTTGAAGGAGAATGGCGATCCAAAACGCAACGGAATTTAAAATTTCTCCTTTAATGATCCTTACAAATGGGCATGATCAGTGATAGAATCGTTACCTCTTGTGGAGATCACGAACGTTGAACGATGACAACGCCTCTACTCAGTCCACACGAACGGATTCCTTCAATCTCAGTGCTAGCTGCTACGAATGAAGGCTTTGAGTGAGAGAGAGAGAGAGAGAGAGAGAGAGAGAGAGAGAGAAACGAAATTGCAAGTGTGACAATGCTTCTACACAAGGGTTCTATTTATAGAACCACTTGTGTGGGTTGCAAGCTAAAAAGCCCACTCAAGTGTATATGGCCCATATCTTATAATATGCCAAAATCACTTAAGCGTGTGGTACCTTACCATATTTCGTATTCTACTTAACTACACCGTACCTTACGATGTTCTATAATTCACTTAAGGGCACCGTACATTACAGTATTCCTTAATTACTCTATCTCTCATCAATCCGTCCTTTGTGTGTGACCCTATAGATTTTTGCGGCATTGGCAATTATATTAAATCACATATTTAACATAATAAACCTTTGTGTGTGACCCTATAGGTTTTCAGATTCTGCTCAGCAGTTCTTAACATGGCTAGAAGTTCAGGAAGAGATTTGTCCATATCATTCATATTGAAATTTAGGACAAATGGAGTGAATCTATCTGGCAACGATTGCAAGATCAAATCAGTCGCAAGTTCCTTTCTGAGGGGAAAACCTAACCTCTCATGGTTTTCCACATACCCAATCATCTTGAGCACATGGGGACCTACAGGGGATCCCTCAGCTAACTTGCCTTGAAAAAGGGCTTTTGAAACTTCAAACCTTTCATGCCTTGCTTGCTCTTGGTAGAGCATCTTCAGGTGTTCGATCATATCGAACGTTTCCATGTTCTCATGTTGCTTTTGCAACTCTGAGTTCATGGTAGCTAGCATGAGACAAGCAGTTTAATTGGCATCATCGACATGCTTCTTATAAGCATCTCTTTCTGCCTTAGATGCAGAACTAGGAGGTTCCTCTTCAGGAACAGGTTTCTCCAAGACATACAGCTTTTTATCATGTTTGAGGACAATCCTCAGATTTCGGTGCCCATCTAGAAAATTTGTCCCAGACAATTTTTCCTTGTCAAGGATTGATCGCAAAATGTTGTTAGAGGTGTTTGTTGTCATGGTAATCTACATGAAAATAATGAAAATATAAGTATCAATAAAATATTTAATTAGGCCTTTAATTAAATATGCTCACACTATTTTACTCAAAACAAATGACCCTCACCATTTGATTCGGAAAATCCCGTTGGAAGATTTTCTAGTGGGTCGAGATCCATATTTCACTTTGTTTTAAGTCCGCGTAGGCGGATTACACAAAACTAGGTTATTTAGGTAGGAACTCCTTCCAATTGTATTTAATACAACTCTCGAATATTTTAGTTGGGTGAATAACTCCTTATTCCAATCCATCACATGGATCAATTCCAACTCTTGCTTCTAAACATATATAATCTTATTATAATTTGTTTAGTTAAGTTTAACCCATTGTTTTAAGAATTGGATATTACAATTATTCCATCGCACCTTACTAATATAGAACATGCACCTCGCGTAGGCGAAACCTACATTATCCGATACTAGTCTTGATGAGTGCTAAAACTTGGAAAGCATAAACTTAATATTTAATTAGAGGGAATTTGCAATTATTCTGATCTCACCGGCTTATTTATCATATAAATCGTGTCTCACATGCATCAACATACATCAACATATATACATAATGAAACAGTTATGCCCCCTAGCGCAATTGTTCTCCCAAGCCAATGAGAGAACCTAAGTTAACCTAATAACGATCTAAGCTTCTCCAAGCAAGATCTTCAAGGTTGTCCTCCTTTGATATTGAATTCTTCTCTTTATTCATAACATTACATTACATAAAAGAAACTTGTTTTACATACGAGGGAGTGAGATGAGAAAAGAAGTTACATTAAGAGATTAAAAGAGAGGCACGACACGCATGTCGTATTTTAAAACCCAAAACAAAATAAAGGAAAACTAAGGCCATAACCGATCACCACAAGACAATAATAACAAACACGTTATTATTATTAATTTTAATTCTTTTAATTAATTAAAACCATATTAAATTTTGGCGGCCGATCACACTATGCAGAGTTAGTCGGGGGTCCGCTACCCCTGGCCGAAAATTTTAATGAACAATTCATTTAAAATCGACGTCATTTTTCGCATCAACACTTGATACTTTAAAGCACAACTCTTGCGCAGTCACAATCCTAATCGCATAACTTTTTGACAACACAACCCTTGTGCCGTCATTAACCCTAATGCATAACTCTTTGACAACACAACCCTTGTGTCGTCATTAACCTTAATGCATAACTCTTTGACAACACAACCCATGTGCCGTCATTAACCCTAATGCACCAATTTCAGACCGCCAAACACATCTCGATTGTTGATTCAGTATGATTGATCAATACGCCATTGCTTCACCATACTAATGTCGGATCAAGAAGCAAACGACCATTGATCGCTCAAAGGAAAACAACCATTAAATGTTTGAATGAATGAAACAGAAACATTATATCATATATACCGTATTTTGCATCAGGATTACTTATATCATATATATAACTTGATCGATCTTAATTTAATTACTCGTTTATTCTTTGATTCATTCTGTCTTTTAATCGTATTAATACAGAAAATATAGAAAATAAACAGCTATCAGTTTCATGGTTTCGTAAGTGGCTATGATACCACTGAAGGAGAATGATGATCCAAAATGCAACGGAATTTAAAATTTCTCCTTTAATGATCCTTACGAATGGGCATGATCAGTGGTAGAATCGTTACCTCTTGTGGCGATCACGAATGTTGAATGATGACAATGCCTCTACTCAGTCCACACGAAAGGATTCCTTCAATCTCAGTGCTAGCTGCTACGAATGAAGGCTTTGAGTGAGAGAGAGAGAGAGAGAGAAACGAAATTACAAGTGTGACAATGCTTCTACACAAGGTTTCTATTTATAGAACCACTTGTGTGGGTTGCAAGCTAAAAATCCCACTCAAGTGTATATGCCCCATATCTTATAATATGCCAAAATCACTTAAGCGCGTGGTACCTTACCATATTTCGTATTCTACTTAACTACACCGTACCTTACGATGTTCTATAATTCACTTAAGGGCACTGTACATTACAGTATTCCTTAATTACTCTATCTCTCATCAATCCGTCCTTTGTGTGTGACCCTATAGGTTTTTGCGGCATTGGCAATTATATTAAATCACGTATTTAACATAATAAACAGTGAGCGATATCTAGCAACACATCACTGCTACCCAAGACACGAAAATGTCATGTGATCTGACAAATCCTTCTGTGATAATAATTATGTGTATAATTACCCTTTTGCCCTTATGTCTATATTGAACACAAGGAATAGACTGTGTCATCCTTGTCCAGTTCAATATTGGGCCCATAGACATTTATTCTGTTACGCAGGATGGGCAAATTCCATCTAGGTCACTCATGTCCCTTAGCATGCTTCGTGGAGTATCCATCAACTGTCTTTATGGTCATCCAATTACGGACAACGTTTGATCAACAATAAGGCACTCGACTCTACATCTAGGGTCCATAGTGGTTTCAGGTCGAAGGGTGGTATACACCATTATCACCATGAGAATAACTTATGACACTTTGCATAAATTTATGTATAGTATTCTCATAGCGAGTCAATCCAGTATAAATATTACTCTTAATATTCATACCTATATTTAAGACTTGATAACTCTTTATCCATGATCCATGAGATGTGATCATCAGTCTATAAACATAATAGTCTTCATGCTTTAATGTTATCCCACTTCATAATAAAGCTTGACTACGGATACTTTAAGAATAGTGTCCTTATGTTTAATGTGATCTCATGATTAAGTCATACTTGATACATTAAACGGACTAGCTATTCTAGGGACTTTATTAAACAAACATAATAAAGAAAAAGCCTTTTATTATTAATAAATAATTTGATACAAGTACCAAAAGTATTGGCCTCTAGGGCTTACACCAACACATTTATCTTTCTATTATTGGTTACGACACCACAATTCAAAGACACACCTTAATGGTTAACCCCCTTTCTTTGTTTTGACACCACTTTTACCTTTACGTTCTTGGTTATTACCCTACAATTCAGGGAAACCCCTTCATGGTTAACCCCTTTTCTTGGTTTTGACACCACTTTTATCTTTCTGTTCTTAGTTATGACACCACAATTCAGGGACACGCCTTCATGGTTAACCCCCTTTCTTGGTTTTGACACCACTTTTATCTGTCTGTTCTTGGTTATGGTACCATAATTCAGGGACACACCTTCACGGTTAACCCTCTTTCTTGGTTTTGACACCACTTTTATATTTCTATTATTGGTTATAACACCACAATTCAGGGACACACCTTCATGGTGAACCCCATTTCTTTGTTTTTGATACCGCTTTTATATTTCTGTTCTTGGTTATGACACCACAATTCAAGGACGTACCTTCTTGGTTAATCACCTTTCTTGGTTTTGACAACACTTTTACCTTTCTATTTTTGGTTATGACACCACAATTCAGGGATACACCTTCATGGTTAACCACCTTTCTTGGTTTTGACACCGCTTTCATCTTTTTGTTCTTGGTTATGAAACCATAGTTCAGAGACACACCTTCATAGTTAATCCCCTTTCTTGGTTTTGACACTGCTTTTATCTTTCTCTTCTTGGTTATGACAACACAAATCAGGGACACACCTTTATGGTTAACCTCGTTTCTTGGTTTTGACACCGCGTTTATATTTCTATTCGTTATTATGACACCACAATTCAGGGAAACACCTTCATGGTTAACCCATATTCCTTGGTTATGACACCACAATTCATGGACACATATTTTTTGTTAGCCCCATATCCTCTCTTGGTTTAAACACCATCCTATTACCATGTGAGTCCCAATGCTTTGGTAAGACCCTGGTCATGTGAGTCCCCGTGCTTTGATAAGTTCCTGTTTTTTCCCTTACCATATGAGACCCAGTGCTTTGGTAAGATCCTTGTCATGTTAGACCTAAGGCTTTGATAAGTTCCTACTTTCCTTACTTACCATGTCAGTCCTAGTGCTTTGGCAAGCATTTTCTCTTTAGTTTGAACACCACTTTTCTTTTTGGTTTAAGCACCACCTTTAGCTCTTTTTCAGTTTAAACACCAAACTTTGGTTTAAACACCATATTATGTTTCTCCTTGGTTTAAACACCATTTCAGTCAATTTCAGTCTTTTCCGATTTAAACACCACCCACAATCTTATCTTTTTCTCAGTTTTGTTCTCCGAACTACGAAACTCGAACTTTCTTATTGCACTATAAGGATACGTAGGCACGAGGATGCGAATACTTGGCGAGCACTCACCATTCTTTTATTTTTCCTCTCCGGTTCCACGAACTACGAGGCTCTAAATTTCTTATTGAACAATGAGAATACGTAGGCATGATGACCACAATCCTCCTCGAACACTCTTTTCCTAACCTATTTTCTATTTTACAAGTGCATGAAGACAACAACACTCATTCAAGCAAGAACATTCAAAACGGTTCGCATAGAGTACCATGGATGTGAGAGGTGCTCGTACCTTTCCATTACACAACTGACTTCCTTACCCGTTTCTTTGTTCCCTTTGGGTTTTAAAGATAATGTAGAATTTGTGATAAAATCTCATATTTTAGAGGTGAAGTCCTTTCCATCTTAATTTCCATATGCCTACTAGAGGCATGTTAGAAGTTACCTGATACTATAACATCTGACCTAAAACTAACACATGAGAGACTTCTTATGTCCCTTCTAAAGAGTTATAATATGGTCATTGCTTGGAAAATGGATGGTATGAAAGGAATAAGCACCATTGTGTACATGCATAGAGTTTTATATGTATAAATTGAAAATAATAGCATAGAAAGGTAAAGAAAATTAAACAAAATTATGAAGTAGGTGGTAAAAAAAGAGATTATAAAGTGAGTGGATGATGGAATAATATACCCCATTTCACACAGCATCCAGACAAGTCTAGTGCAGTGTGCTGCGAAGAAAGGAGGAATGACAGTCGTCGAACATGACAAGAATGATATAATTCCTACAAGAGTTGTGATTGGATAAAGAATTTGCATGGGTTACAGAAAGTTAAACAAGTCCACAAGGAATGACCATTTCCCATAACCTTCATTGATCCAATGTTAGATAGGTTGAATGGGTAAGAATGTTATTGTTTCTTTCATAGTCACTCGGGATACAAATAAACTTCCATAACACATGATGGTTTAGAAAATACTACATTCACATGACTTATGGAACTTTTTCTTTTAAAAGAATTCCATTTGGGATGTGCAATATCCCTGCTACACTACAAAGGTGTATGATGGCTCTCTTTTCAAATATTGAGTTATAAATGGAAGTCTTCATGGATATCTTTTCATTTTTTGTGATTCGTTTAAAAAATACTTATACAATTTGGAATTAGTATTCATAAGGTGTGAGAAAATTAACGAAGTCCTGAATTGGAAAAAATATCACTTTATAAAAGAAGTAATTGCTCTTGGAGATTTTATTTGCAAGAAAGGATTGAAAGTTAATCAATCAAACTTTGATTGAAGTTATTGAAAAATTACCACCCTAACAAATGTCAAGGGGATTAAGAGTTTTTTTTTAGTCATGACGAATTTATAGGAAGTTTTACAAATAATTTTACAAAATCACAAAGACTATATGCCATCTGCTGGAGTAGGAAGTGATATATTACTTTAGTGACAAGTGTCTATAGGCTTTTCTGACCCTCAAAAAGGCCCTGATTTATGTTTCCATTTGTATTGCATAAGACTAGTCCAAAGCTTTTGAGTTTATGTCTAGTTTCAATGGCTTTTCTATAGGATTTATTTTTGGCTAGATGTTTAACAAGATGTTCCACTCAATTTACTATGCAAGTAATACCTTTACCACTACCGAAAAAGAGATACTAGATGTTGTATTTGCCTTTGAAAATTTTAGATCACATTTGATGAGCACCAAAATGGTGTATATACGGAACATTTTGCAATTAAGTACCTAATCGCCAAGAAGGATGTAATATCAAGGGTTAACAAGACGGGTATTGATGTTGCAAGAGTTAAACTTAGAAATTAGAGACAATAAAGGTATAGAGACAGTTTTAATTTATGTTAACTATCGTGACTCCATGGTATGTAAATATTGTGAACTATTTAGTACGTGGATATGTGATTCTAAAATTCAATTCTCAACAAAGAAAAATATTTTTCCATCTTTATGACAAATATCAAAGAGTAGGGAATATATCTATTAAACAAGAGATGTCATTCTCAAGTATTTTAGAAGTTTAATTGTATTATGTGTGGTGTATTTATTTCATGGGAGCATTTTCTTAATATTTTGGAAATTTATACATTCTCGTGGTTTGTGACATTATCAACGAATGATGCAAAAGTGGTAGAAAAAATATATATAAAAAATTTCACAAGATCTGACAAACCTAAAGCAATTATTAATGATAATGTTAATGGTCAAATACGGTGAATAACATAAAGTTACTGCAACCTACCATCTACGATATAATAGCCAAGCCAAGTTATCCGATAGAGAGATAAAGAAAATTCTTGAAAAAAAAGTGACAAAATAATATTCCAGTGTGCAAGCATTTCTTAATATTTATATTTATGTAAGTAACAAAATCATATATAAATACATCTATTTGACTCAATAATTCATACAACATACCATCAATTATAAGTCAATATCAGAGTGAGTATCTGAACGTATCAAGAAATATTTAGTGATTGAATGATTTTATATTTTGTATAAGAAAATAATAACATTTCAACTCAATTCGGGGTCAATAATTTTACTCAATTATTGATAGTAAATTTTAAAAATTATATAAATTCTACTATTTATTTCGATTATTTTTTAATTATTAATTTATGCTCTTTTAATTATAGAAAAATATTCATGGAGATATTACAAAATTAAATTCAACAGTGACCTGCTAATATTTTCTCCAAGGGTTGTATGGATGTAGTGACTATTTTTTTTTACATGTTCTACCTTGTATGCAAATAATTCACACTATTTTGTTATGCTACATATTTTAAATTTTGGTTTATAATTTGTGACTTTGTGGATTAAATATATTCGTTAAGTTATTTTGAAATTGGTTTATGCTTTTTTTAAATTGGAGATTTAGTAATCATTAGTATTTTACTAAGAGTATATATTTAGGAAGAAATGATTCAGATTTGATGAATTTGTTAAATTATTTTTAATAGTAATTCTTATTTAAAGAAATAAGATTATGATTCGAATTTTTTACGAAAATAACCCTGTTTTTCAAGAAAAATCCCAAAATAACCCTAGTTTCAAAAAAAATCCCAAAGTACCCCACTTTTAGGAGGAGACGTCAATCCAATTGGCGACTCCTCTTAAAAATAGAGTGGAGGCGCCAATTGGATTGGCTAGGGCACATGGTGCAGCCAATCCAATTGACGCCCATGTGCATCAGTTGAGAGGAAGCGGCAATTGGACTGACACCTCAGTGTAAAATGCAATTTTTTATGTTAAACGGTCTACGTGATACAAAATTTCGAAATAGGACCAATTGATATTAATAAAAATTCCCGTTTACACAAAAAAGCCTAATGGTGATGATCGGGATCACCTAATCAACCTCCGGTTCCACATCCCCTAGCTACCCTAACCCGTAGCTCTAACCCGCGTTGATGATTCACCACTGGTCTTTGAGCATTTGAGGGGCCAGGAGCATCACTATCAACTACAGGAGATGACCTGTTGAGATAGTCAGACAAATCGGCATAGTCTTCAGTATGCATCGAAGGTGTACCTCCATAGCTGAGTTCATGAACCATGCTAGAGTAGTTGGGTTGGGTTTGACTCATTGGTGGACGACCGGGGCGGTTGAAGGGAGACATGAGTGTGAATGATGCGTCGAGGAAAGGTTGGAAAGATTGTTGGGGTGTTTGGTAGAGATAGGGTTGTTTGAGGTTTTGGTTTTGTGAGGTTTGGGCTTCTTGGCTATGGTAGGAGGAGGGGCAGTTGGTGTTGAATGATCGTTGGGTGTTCTGGCTAAGGCGGCTTTGGTAGGGTGATGTGTTGGATGTGAAGCGATGTTAGGTCTTTGGTTGATAATCAATTTGTTGGTGGTGGTATGGGGTATGCTCTTGGTATTGGGATTGGGTGTATGGAATGTCTGGGTTGTATGTTTGTGTGTTTGATTTCTGTTTTTGATTTCTGATAGACATGCTGCCATTGAGAGTGCCTACAACAACCATGACAATAAATGGAATGATCCTCCTTCCATCCATGTCTATTGCATTAGACATATTGAACGAAACTTCATGCATGCAATAAAAGATAAGAATCTTCGCAAGAAGGTGGTGAATGTTGGGTATGCTCTAACCCAGCCGTCATTTCAATATTATCGTGATGAAATTATACTGTCTAATGAAGATGCAGGAAGATGGTTGAATAACATACCAATAGAGCAGTAGACAAGTGCATTTGACGGAGGTTGTCAATGGGCTCAAATGACAACAAACCTTGTGGAATGCATGAACGGGTATTCAAAGGAATTAGAAATTTGCCAATAACCGTCTTGGTAAGATCGACCTATTATAGGTTGGCTTCTACGTTCGTAACCAGAGGTGAAAGATGGAGTGCGGTGTTAATGTATGGGCGAGTATTTAGTAAGTGTTGCATGAAAGTCATGAAAGAGGAGAGCATCAAAGCTAGCACACACGCTGTAACAGTCTTTGACCGTCATAGGCAAAATTTCAGCATCCAGGAAACAATGGACCACAACGAGCGGAAACCAAATTTAGCTTATGCTGTTAGACTAAACAGAAGTTGGTGCGACTGTGGAAAATTTTAGGCCTTCCACATTCCCTGCTCTCATGTCATTGCAGCATGCGCATATACTCGTCAAGACGCTTACAATCATTTATCTTATGTGTACAAGGTCTTCATCGTTATGAATGTATATAATAAAAGCTTCTCGTTGCTACCAATGGAGGAATAGTGGCCTCCATACGAAGGTGATATAGTTTGGCACAACGACGAGATGCGTAGAAAGAAAAAAGGAAGGCCAAACAGCACACGTATCATGACAGAAATGGATTGAACAGATAAAATGATAAAATTATGTAGTATATATCGTCAACCAGGACACAACAAGAACAACTGTCCCAATCGAGGAGCATCATCTGGGTCATAAGCTTTTTGTAACATTGTATTTTTATAACCTTCAATTATTATATATCATAAAGTTTTTGTTACAACGAGGTTCACAACAAACATCAGTACAAAATAAGTTAACTGAAAACATAAATATTTCTAACTGATTACAATAATCAAAGTGATGTCATCTCGACCGAACATCATTTCCCTAGCATCCTTATCAGTTTTTATTTGCACCCAACAAAGATATTGTCGAGTTTCTTAATACTTCTAATTTTTCCCCTTCTAGTATTTTCCCATCTAACCAACGAATCAGCTCTCTCTTCAGTTGATCGAACGTAGTGATGTTCCAGAAGAGCATCAACATCTGAGGTTTGTCCCTCGCATAAATCATCTTTCCGTATCGGCGACGAACACCAAACATTATTTCCAAATGATGAAATGAGATGTGGAAAAATGATTCACACAACACATCTATTTATAACAAAAAAATTGCATTTTACACTGAGACGCCAATTGGATTGGCTGCACCATGTGCCCTAGCCAATCCAATTAGTGTCTCCACTCTATTTTTAAGAGAAGTCGCCAATTGGATTAGTGCCTCCTCCTAAAAGTGGGGTACTTTGGGATTTTTTTTGAAACTAGGGTCATTATAATGTTTTATTTAATTTTAATTATAGACATCATTTTAATTTGAATTGAATTAATGAATGTATTCATTTTGATGAAATTCTAAAAATATTTAACATAAAAATATTAGAAATCTCAAAAGTGACACTATAATTGATATTCTCTCTATTCATAAATGTATTTTTTTAATAAATTATTCCTTATAATTTTTCAGCCATTAAATTAAGAACATAAGAGATGGTAGAATATATAAAGCACGAGAGGATCCATTTCCAAGTTCTTAGGATAACTTTGAGTTTCAATTATGGTTATTCAAAATAATACATCCACAGATGCTAGGTAAGATTTCGTTGTATTGATGATTCGTTGATCGTCAACACATTCATAAAGAAAATGGATGAAAAGTTAGTCAATATTATTATGGGTTTAATGGTGATGCACTCACAGTATAAAATAGTTTTTCACTGTCATCCAATAAGAATATATCATTTTGCCATGTCATACCATTATTTTAAAATTTTCAGTCTAACTTGACGGGATGCAGGGTCATCATTGATTGACAGTGTAAAATAAATTTACACGGTAAGTGCATCACCATTTTTCTCTTTTATTACTATTAGCAAACTTAATTTTAATTTCTATTTAGTGTCTCTCTTCTTATTCACTCTTTTTAAAAACCCTAATTATTCTTAAAAAAACTTAAAGCTCAATCCAAGTAGGATTTTCTAAAAAATTTATAGGTGGTGCCAGTTTTTTTTACAGAATTTTCTATTTCAAACCTATTTCCTATACAATTTTTTTGTAGATTTAAATAAAATCCTAAACTTAAAAGGAATACAGTGACAACAATAAAATTGGCACCACATATAAAAAATCCTAAAACTAAATTAAATCCTAAAACTAAATAAAATCCTAAAACTAAATTAAATCCTAAAACTAAATTAAATAAAAGAAATACAGTGACAACAATAAAATTGGCACCACATATAAAAAAAATACACAATAATAACAACTAAATCGGTACACCTTTTATACCAATTTATCAACTCAATATAAAAGGACCTCTTACATAATACATGAGTAAGTGTTCTTACTATCAAATATGCCGTGTTCAGTCTCTGTGCAGGTCTGTTTTATTATAGATATAGTAGCAGAATAAAAGTAAAAATGGAGTCAATGATTTTACTTTCATACATTTATATGTATACCAACTTCTTCTGCTTTTAACATTATTAATTTATATGGAAACACACAAATTCAGCATTTGTTTTGTTTGTTTCAACACATGGAACCATATGTGCTGTTTTGGTGATAGCGCATCACAGTGTACCGTTACCGTCTTATGTCCCACACCAATCGATAGTTTATGATTTAATACTCCATTATGGTCCCAATCATTAAAATTTAGTAACTATTATTAATATATAATTAACAAAAATATAGTAACAACCATATAATAACAAACAAAATGCATAACATTGAGATAAAAAATAATGCCATTATTAACATCAACTTGATGTAGACACCATTATTTTTTCAATCACTGTAAACGAAAAATAAACAAAAGATATCAACATCCAATAGATTCGGTTCAGTAAAAGTTTTCTATATAATTTTTGTTTTTTATTAAAATTCAAACACTTATATAATTTGAAGGTTGTATCTGTCAATATCACAATAAATGATATCAAGCATCCAGACGCAAGATCAATAAACAATCCTCTTCTTCCTTCTTAAAGGTAAACAAAAATTGTTGTTATTATAAATAAATCTCGGAAACCAGAGGAAGAGCTGGGCAATTAATCTATAAAAGCCTTCATGATTTTTCTTCAAACATATCCCTATGTTTCTTAATAAATAATATCAATCATCCACATGCAAAATCAATAAACATCACTCTTCTTCAAAAGTAAACACAAATTGTGTTCACTTCTTCTTCTCCTTCTTCTCCATCTCTCCTTCTTCTCCATCTTCTCCATCTATGGATTTCAACAACTCTTTTCCACCCTCCACTCCTTCAATATCCATTTCACCCTACCTACGTCACAACAATACAAATCCTGTTATTTCATCCGTCCACAGCAACCACCACCGTCGCGACGTTATCATCGCCATCATCGTTGCTTCCATAGTGGCTGCAACGGTGTGCATTTTGGTTATCCGGGCGATCCGAAGAGCCTACAGCATGCCTCCTCCACTTGAGATAGTGCCTCCACCGGTGCTTATTCTGCCAAGGCAGATGATTTCTTCGTCGTCGTTCTCTTCGAATCAAAGGTAAAAACTAATATTTTTATTTCAATTTTTCCATAAATATTTGTTATTTATTTAACATTCTTTTTCTTGATAGGGACCGTATCAGAGAGGAGCAAGATGTCAATTTAGATGGAAGAAGATGATGAAGAATGGAGAATAATAATTTTTTTTATAGGTTTAAATATCCAAATTAGACTTTGAGTTTTGATCATGCATAATACATCCAAACTTCGTTGTATTGATATTCGCTGATGACGTTCACATAAAGAAAATGGATGGAAAGTTGGTCAATTTTATTACTATTAGCTAATTTAATTTTAATTTCTACTTAGTGTTTCTCTTCTTCTTATTCATTCTTTTTAAAAATTCTAATTATTCTAAAAAAAATTTTAAAACTCGATCTAAGTAGGATTATAATTTTTGTTTTTTCCTTTTTTTCCCTTATTTTAAAGTTTATTTTTTATTATTCATGAATTATTCTCATTTCGTTTTTCTTTAAAATATTTCATTAACCTCCACAGCGGCTAATACTTGGTCGGTCACTTACAAGACCAGCAATAACAATTAAATTGGCACCACCTATAAAAAAAAAACACAATAATACCAATTAAATTGGTACATCTTTTATACCAATTTATTCAGCTTTCATACAATTTTAATCACTATCAACTCAATATAAAACGACCTCTTACATAAATTTATTTTTGCCTTCTTACTATCAAATTAAATTGGAAACAGACAAATTCAGCATTTGTTTGGTTTGTTTCTAACACATGGAACCATATGTGCTTTTCTGGTGATAGCGCATCACATTGCACCGTTACCCTCTTATGTTACACACCAATAGATAGCTTATGATTTAATACACAATTACTGTTCCAATCATTAAAATTTAGTAACTACTAGTATGTATTTAAGAAAAATCAAGTTTAGAAAAAGATTAAGAAAAATTATTTTTCACCTAATAAAACTCTATATCTTTTCAGCAGAGAATATTAAAATATAGTAACAACAAACAAAATGCATAAGATTGAGATAAAAAAATAATGTCATTATTAACATCAACATGACGTAGACATCAAATCATACTTCTAAAAATTAAATTTTTCTTAGAACTGAAGTATTTATCCGAATCAAAAGCTAGTATTAAAGTTACATGTCTTTAATACATTAAGGGGAAGAACCCCAATACGGTGTTGTTGTTTGTCCCTTAAACTTTCATTTTATTATTATTGTTTATTGAGTCTCCTCTTCGATTGTATATTTTTGAATTAAATTTTTAATCCACTCACTTTAGCATGCATAATTCAAGTATTTTCATTTAAGTATGATCATTGTGGTTTAAGTCAATTGGTTGGATTAATAGAACAAAAATCATATTTGGTGTTGATTCAAGTTATGTGGGAATAAGAATCTCATTATTTTGAAAAAACATGAAAAATTAAGATTTCATGTGCATGGCTCGTATCACTCACAAACCGTCTCGAATCAAATCCAACAGGGAAAATATGATATTTCTTGTTTCTATGACTCGAATCATAGTTTACATTTGATTCGAATCACACAAGCTTCTGTTAGCCATTGTCTGGTTTGATTCAAACCACCCCTTACACATGACTCGAATCACGTATTTTCCTCTTTGGCACTGTCCAATTTGATTTCAATCATTGTTTCTACATGACTCGAATCATGACCTTCCATGTCTCGAATCACATTTATAACTTGAATCGACTATAGGAAAATGTGTCACTTCTTTTATGTTTATCTTATTCCATTCTACTTGTTCACTTGACTTAAATCAACAATTGTTCTTAACTCGAATCTAACCACTATTTTTCACCTATTTTTTGTGGTTAATCTCCAGCACATATAAATCTTTTGTCATCTCATATCTTTAAAAACTACGTAACAATAACTTCCATTTTTGAAAACTCAAACCACTTGCAAACGGAATTCTTTCATCTTCAATCTCATGTTTTGGATTCAAATCATGATTGAGAAGATTGGTAATTGTTGAGGAAGACTTGTCTTAGAACTAACGTTGTTGTGACAAATTCCCTTGAAATCGGTGGGATTGGGGGATTGCCACATACAATGTAGGAGTTCGTCTCAATCTTCAAACCATTTATCACTCAAGAAATCGGTGGGATCGGGGAAATTGTCATATACGAAGACTTGGAGTGGATTGGTAAAGCTAGAAGATTCAAGAAGCCATAATCGAGTAAAGATTTTGTAGAGAGTTCAACATAAAGGTCGTGTAATATTTGTCAAAACATATTGGAAGAACAACTTTCAATTAGAAACTATTGGAGAATGGAGTAGGCTCCTACGGGGACGATATAGTCAAACCACTATACATCCTAGTAGACTCTCTCTCTCTCTCTCTAACTTTTTTAGTTATTCCATGTTTACATAATTGTTTCTTAGTGTAGTTTATCGTTAGTTTATTGTTGGTAGGGATTAATTACATAAGTTTAGGTTTTGTTAGAAACGGAACCTATTTGTGTTTTAGTTATGATTATAATCTATATAAATTATGGTGTTAGGATCCTATAGAAATTTATTCTTGTAAACAACACTTCTTCTGAAACTTTATAATTTATCAATTCAATATAGTTTGTAACTTTTTGTTATTGCCTTTAAATTTTTTATAGATAATTATAAATTGTAGTAAAATTGAATTTGTGATGCCTTCCAAGATAAGCATAACGTCTCTATTTTTGCAAATCGTTTTCCACTATGCAAACTCTGAATTTGATTTCAAAAACCTTGAGAAATAATTTTGAAAATCGAACAAATTTTTAAAGGGTCTATTTACCCTCTATAGGCTGTTTCTCTACTTCATATTCTCACCCAACAAGTATGATATGAATCATGAATTCATGTGTTTCTTGTGCCAAATATTTTACTAATTAACTCAAACCATTTTGCATCAAATTGTATCCAAGGATTCGAATTATGCATGCAAAATACAATATACCTAGTTGTACAAAATTCTAAGGTATACGCAAGGATCTAACTTAGAGTAGACTCTATTCCTAAATGATAATCTATAAAATATAATAAATGAGACAAGCAACAAAATCAAATCCCTAGAAAGATAGAGAAACTTTGTTGAACAAGTGAATCTAATCACAAGAGGGAGAGATGTATTTTGGTATTTAAAATTTTTGATTACTTTTATAATAAATTACTAAAATAGAAGTTTGTGTTAACATAGTTTAATATATAACAATGGAAAATAGAAGGAAAAGATGTACAGGAAAGTAAATGACTGAAAGTAAGGAAAGGGAGGGAGAGAGAGAGAGAGAGAGAGAGAGAGGGAGGGAGAGAGCGAGCGAGCGAGACGGAGAGAGAGAAGAGAGGAGAGAGAGAGAGAGAGAGAGAGAGAGAGAGAGAAAGAGAGAGAGAGAGAGAGAGAGAGAGAGAGAGAGAGAGAGAGAGAGAGAAGAGAGAGAGAGAGAGAGAGAGAGAGAGAGAGAGAGAGAGAGAGAGAGAGAGATTACACTAGGATTTATAGAGGTTTGCACGAAATAAACTACTTGACAGTTCCACTATAATATTTGTTGAGTGTTTACCATGTTATGCCCACGAACCTTAATACAATCGACTGAGAGATTTTAATCAAACCAAAAGTGAAGCTTTTCAGAAAAATAAGCTCAATAACCTAGAACGAGATTCTTACCAACTAATCTTGGAAACCAACCAGAGGCTTTATTGGAAAACCTCCACAACCAACCAAAAGACACTTCAAGAGAGTCGTACTCTTGATAACATAGTTGAATACTAGTACAACTAAAGTCTTACACAGTATTTCACTCACAAAGGTAGTAAGGAAACATTTTAGTGAATGAAAAAAATATAAGAGGGAGAGAGAGAGAGAGAGAGAGAGAGAGAGAGAGAAAGAGAGAGAGAGATGAAAAAAGAGGTTAAAAGAGAGAAAAGTGAGTTAAAATTGAGTTCTGGTGTGTAAAATAGTGAGGAGGATCTAATGAGATGGTGTTTTTGTTGTTTGTGGCCCTTTGTGGATTTTTATTATAATATTTCCCTTAAGGGTTTATGTAATTATGCTGTAAGGGCTTTTTCTATAATGATTAACGGTGTCCTTAATGGATTTTTGCGCTTTAACCCCTTGGAGATTAATAAAATGAAGGGTTTGCACGCCTTTGCTTATTTCTCTTGTGTGAATTGTCTAAGAATAATTTAAACAAATTTTTTGGCCTTATATGAACTTATAGGATTAGGTTTTCTCCATGAGGGTCCAACATGAGTGTTGCCTTTTGGTCGGCAAGGATTCCTTCATGAGGATCTAGCGTGAGTAATATCCTCTATGGGTGGCAGAGACTCATCCATGAGTATCCAATATAAGTGATCACTTCTATGGGAGGTAAGGAATCCTTAATGAGGATCCAACATAAGGTATCACCGTTGTGGTCGACAATGATTCCTCCATGAGGATCTAAAATAAGTAATTTCCTTTAGGGCGACAAGGATTCCCTCATGAGGATCTAACATATATAAGTGTATGATAGGCAGTTTCGATAAGACTCTTCATTCCAATCCTTAGTTTTTACAAAAAATATAAGGAAAAAGTATTCCAAAAATGATATGATAATGTGAGACGCCTCATTAAAAAAAACCCCACGTATCATTACCAACACATGGGAAAAGAGTGCCTCCGTATAAAATAAAGAGTGTTATGATAAATAAACCATATACACGACATATATGTTATCTCTTATTAACCAATCCTAATGATAAATTTAAACTAAAAACATATGGCTTAAATCCCAAAGAAATTAATGGTTTTTGAGTGGCTTATTCATCTCCACCTTTGTGTTCTTTTGGACTAGGGAGGCCAAATATTCATCCTCGAGGGATACCTTTTATGGTTCGACTTCCAACTTCAAGTATACAATGTTCAATTTTTGTGTGTCTGGGTGTTAGGCATGGACCACACCCAAAATTACCATTTTCAAATTCAAATTATCCATGTAACACCTCCAGGCGGTTTCCTTCCCCCTTGGACAAACTCGATTCGTGTATCGAATAAACGGTACTTCATACATTGATACTATATGGACATGGAAGCTTCTTAACGGTTAACAACATGTCGTCATATGATCATTTTATATGAAAATGATGCATCTATAATAATATATCGTATGTTGATTATTCTTGTGTTTTCCTCATCTACAAACACTACCTTCAAGGTGATGTAGCCCCTTACCTACACTTATTTATCTGTAAATCCTACCAACGACCCTTCGAAGGATTTCAGATCGTCAAGATCAAAGTGAAGACTTTTGAAAGCGTATCAATAATGGATATTTGTAGAGTTTTCCTGATCAATAAGAATTCTCTTAATCTCCGAGTCATCGTATGTTACGCCTATGACCATGGGATCATTATCGCACGAATGGATGCATGAGGTGTCTTTTACAGAGAAGGCGATCTCGAATTCCAAAACTTCCTTCTTTCTTAAGTTAGGGCTGGAAGACGAGCCTTCTACAGTTTGAAATGGGCGTTCCTACCTTCTTCAGGTGGAGCTAGTGTCCTTACCTCACGCAAACCCTCTTGATATAGTATTAAGGGTGTGGGACATATGATTGTCCTTGCATCCCTTGCTTGTTTCCTATCCCTTCTTGGGTATTAGGCTTTTTGAGGCATATCACCCTTGAGAGTTGATCCACCAGGAATTTGTTTGGAGGCACCTCAGATGTACTTTTATAAGTAGACCTCGTGAATGAGGTGTTATATCTCCTTTTTGAGAAAATAGTAGTCTCATGTTTGGTGTCCATTAACCTTATAAAACTTGCAGCACATGCTAGGTTCATGCCATATGATATTTAACTTGGAGATTGGTGGAAGAGAATATTGTGTGTATGGAGGACCTCATGCCATATTTTCTTACGACGAGTGTTTAAAGGTGTAAAAATTTATGCATGCCTCCCAATCCATTTGAAGGTCATCCTCTCTCTAGCAGGAAAGGTATAGCGGTTCATGCAAGATTGTTGTGAGTTATGAAGGTTTCTAGTCGTCAATTTCTTAGCATTTGTTGGTTCTATGTGTTGGCATCAATTTTGGCAAAACCTATAGTTTTCACAAGGCGTCACAAGTGTTGTCTTGACATGTGATATCAGGTTCCTGCAGGGTGTTTAAATAAAGGTTGTGCAGGATTTAGCTGAGATGTCAGACCCGATGTCAAGACATCTGTATACAAAATATTCAGTCTGAATGTTATGTATTTTGTGATTGCACTTTTTATGCTAATTTGCGTGTGATTGATGTGGAGATTAAATGCGCCATTCAAGAAGTAATTAAAACCAGATTTATTTATTTTCCAATAAGATATTATCAGCTGTTAAGACGATACGAATGGAAAATAGTATTAGGGTTTTATGATGTCCAAGCCCAGTCAAACACTTCTATATAAAGGGCATGGAAAACCTGTTTATAACACACAAGAAATAACGAACGAAATAGCACTACGCCAAATAAGGGAAAAGAGGGTGCTTTTTTTGGCCTATAACAGCGCTTTAAAGCGCCCTCTAATCTGGCGCTGGCATAGGTAAAGACAACGCTTTTTTTCCTGGTGAAAGCGCTCTCTAAAGTGGCTCTTTAAGCCCTTTAAGGGCCACTTTAGAGGGCGCTTTTTAAAGAAAGCGCCCTCTAAAGTGGAAACTTTTAAGGGTTTAGAGGGCGCTTTTTAAAGAAAGCGCCCTCTAAAGTGGAAACTTTTAAGGGTTTAGAGGGCGCTTTTACTGGAAAGCGCCCTCTAAAGTGGAAATTTAAAGGGTTTAGAGGGCGCTTATTTTGGAAAGCTCCCTCTAAAGTGGGTGGTTATTTAATTTTTTTTTTTAAAAAAAGCGCTGTATTTATTTATTTATTTTAGACAACCTGTATATTGAAGCAGTACCCCTAAAACTGTATAATTTGAAGCCCTTTTTCACACATTGCATTCAACAAGCCTTATATACAACAATCCATACATATACAACAATCCACTGATATATAATCGTTTAACTTCTAAAGATTCTAAATATACAACCAATTCATAACTTAAAAAGAAATAAAACTAAGTAGCAAAAGCATCTCTGAGATGTATGTTTTTTTTTCTAGCCGCAGTCTTCTTAGGGTCCGTTTCCTGAATCGAAGTTCATTTCTAGCAGCCATTCCTCGCATGCCGGTTTGAATACAAACAACTTTGGAATAGGTAGTTTTACAAGCACTTCTCTAAAGCTACATGCGGATTTGTTTCTGGATTATCAAAGATGCGGCCTCCCTTCTCATGCATTCATATCGACGTCTTGCAAGTTGTCCTATGTTAAGTTCATAGGATACGTAAAACTAAATGACTTAGAAAATGGATAACAAGATTATTCATACATAGTATCAAAAAGGATTCAAATAATTGATACCTTTAATAGCCCTTTGTAGTTCTATGGCAGAAAATCGCAATAACTTGTACTGTTTCTCACAAATATATGTGCGAGCTTTTTTCTGAATAACGATTGCGGATCTTCCTAGGACCTCGGCACGACATGCATCTAGTTCTGCCATTTGACCTGCTCTCTGGAAAACTTTTGTCTTTCCTATCTGCAAAGAAACCCAAATAGCATTTTATTCCAATCCATATTATCATACATAGCGTGTTCGAAATTTTTTAGCATCATCATCTATGATTCAATGTAACCTGCGAGCAAATAAAAATGCTATAACTGAGATTAAGATAAGAACTACTACCTGATAATCTTTAAGGTTTGCTTTATCTAGAAGTCTCTTGCAAGCCGTCATCTCATCAGGACTGCAAATATATATTTATTATTAGTTATTTCAGATATAGTTGTGTTATTTGAACATCTAAAACCGGAAAAATTTCGTGACAACAATCTAGGTGGTTAATTATGTTCAGTACAATCACATTCATCTGTATGATCAGAAAAAAAAACACGGAAAAAAGGAGAAGTAAATACCATGATTTTAGAACCTTAGGTTCCATTATACTAAACCGCTGAACAAATTCATCAAAGTTCTTTCGAGTGTGATATCCAGTGCAACTTATCCTAATTGCCTCCATTACACCCTGTAAAAGGCATCCACAAAGTTTGAAGTAACTTGAAACAAAAATATTCATGTCATAATAAAGAACAAGGCTAATATGGGGGTTGAACTCACCCCACATCGAAGTTGCTGTAACATATCGTTGTTCTCAAATATCCCCGGCTTAAGAAGATTATTTGGCTTTATACAACGAATGTAGTGTGGCTCAGTCACACTCAATGTTTCAAGCAAAGATTGCAGTTGTTGCTTCATTCCATAAGCAATAAGAATAACAATGATCAATAGTTATATACAAAAGACTTATAATTTTCAAGCATATGCATGTTTAAAGAAAACCGACCTTAAACTGAGTGGCTATAGAAGAAAACTTTGTTGATTTAGTACTTTCCTCGTGTAAAGGTGGGAAAAGTCCTGAAACAAAGGAGCACTTGGAAGCACAGAGCAACGCAGCGTGTTCCGGAACAACGTAGTCTTTGTTTTTATCAAGGAAAAGATCAGTTTGATACGTGACCTGAAATCAAAGTTCGACATATATACTAAGCTTTTAACTTTTTATTTCATGGTTGATATAACTGCGTAGACCAAAATGTATTTTACTCACATCACCAGCATAGTGATTGATGGTGAAGTCAGTTCGTGACAACTTCGGTTTGCTGAATCGCTTATTGTCCTTAAGTGTTTGATATAGCTTTTTAGCAAATGTTTCGTGTGTTGATCTTGGAAACATACTACAAAAAATAAGCAGGACAATATATAAAAGAATGACTATAAAACATAGTTATTGCTCAAAGTATATATATTTGCATGCGCTAACGCCACTTTACATTATGTAAAATGACATAAACAAACCATTAACTATAATACAAATATTTGAACTATTGTCATTTAATACATACCAGGCCTCGTCCAGAAGAGCAATAATGCCGCCAGGTTTCTGAAGTTATAAACAAGAATGAGATGACAAACTGATAGAACTTTTCTAAAATGACAAAAATGCAAGGGTGAGTTGCACCTTCTCAATAAGATCGAGAACATCTTGATTATCAACGAACTCTATATAACTCCAATCAATTTCTTCCTTTGTATATTCCTCTTGCTCCATTTTGAAGACATGCTGCATAATGATAATGAAGTGTTATTTGAGTCTATAGAAATTGTTTACCAGGAGATAGTAGAAAAATCAAACCTGGTTGAAATGCTGCTGTAACTTCTCATTTGTCAAATTGATACAAAATTGCTCGAAGCTGAACAAGGCCGATGTAAAGTTAGTTACTGTTAGAACAATAACTGTGGTTCAAAAGTAAATATATACGAAAAATATAAATAGAGAATATATATGTAGAATTGTATAATGGTCTAACTGAAAATTCATCATATAGCTTTTACAAAAGATAAACATTGACTAGAAAATTTATATGTAGAATTGTATAATGGTCTAACTGAAAGCTAACAGAAGAATAATCGACTCTAATTTACTCTATCAAATAACATCCATACCTAAACTTCTTAAGTTACTAGCTACGCTATGTATGCTAGAATAAATACACTCATAAGCTGCATAGTGTACCTTTGATTGGTAGAAGGTGTTTTAGATATTGCTGCCTCCTTTTTCTACATCGAGAAACAAATGGAACAGTTGGTGAAATTTAACCCATAATGCCTAGTCTCCATTGCTAGCATTGCAACACAATAATTATTGTTGAGAATACTCAATAAATGTATGAACCAAGAAAAATGAAACCAAAAATGAACAATAGCGAACGTCAGAAGAGAAACCAAGTAATATGAAGATTAGAAAAATACCTATTGGGTCAAAATCGAACAGCTAACAACGAATTAATAGAAGGAGGAAACATCGTAGATCTAACAGAGGTGGAAGGAGAACGCCTTAGAAGTAGCGAAAATCGTAGCAGTGAGAACCCTAACGTGAAAAAGAACGAAAATAACAGAGAGTGAAATAACAAAACGCGCAGTATGTTATAATTTTAATGTTTACTAAAGGGAACCTTAGAGGGCGCTTGTGGAAAAAAAGAGCCCTCTAAAGGGGGCCTAAGAGGGCGCTTATGAAAGCGCTCTCTAAGGCTTTCCAAAAGCGCTTTATAAACTGGAAATGCACATGGACTTATAGAGCGCTTTTTTAAAAGCGCCCTCTAAGGGTAACCTTAGAGGGCGCTTTCTAAAAAGCGCCCTGTATTGTTGTCCCTCTATCTCCTCCTTATTTTTTCGCTTCACCTTAGAGGGCGCTTTATTACAAAAGCGCCCTCTAAAGTGCGCTGTCTATTCCAGTTGTTCGCTCCTTATTTTTTCGCTTCACTTTAGAGTGCGCTTTTGTCATAAAGCGCCCTCTAAGGTGCGCTGTCTATTCCAATTTTTGGCGTAGTGTAGTGAGAGAGAATAAGGGTTTTAGTCTTGTGTGAGCGTGGGTATTGTGAGCCATTCATTCATCCTATTGATGATTGAATTGGACTGACTTTTGTGTTGTAATTTTATCCACTCTAAGCTTTGAATTATGAGTGTGTGTTTACTTGGTTGAAGCTTTTAAGCAAGATCAAGTATGTGTTCTTGAAGATTGTCTTCTTTCTTTGTAATATTTGTTTTTACATCACTGTTGTGATTGAGGGGGAGTGAGTAGGATCTCTTATCTAAGAGTTCTTAGATAGAAGTCACACGGGTAGAGATTAGGTGAAAAGACTGTAACTTGAAGTTGTCTACTGAGAGTCTTTGAACTAATTCAGTTTAGTGGATTTCCTTCCTGGCTTGGTAGCCCCCAGACGTAGGTGAGTTTGCACCGAACTGGGTTAACAACTACTTGTGTCACTTGTACTATTGCTTTTTATCTTTTATCCTGTTTATATTGTTCATATATTAGTATCGTGACATTACCTTCGACATCTCATATCTGATACCAGAATTTCAGCATCACTGGCCTTCTTTTTGGTGTTTCTATCTTTTTCTTTTATGTAGAAATATGAAAATGTCACTACCTCTGCTATCGTAATAGCGAGCTTACGGGAAAGGGATTCTTTGAAATACCCAACCCTTAATTTGTTTTTGAATGCCCCCATAAACATGTCCTTATTCAAATAGACGACCTTGATAATTGCCTCATTAAAGCGAGTTAGGTACTCCCGTAAATAATATGTAGGGTTTTGGCAAATGTTGAAGAGGCTTGTGATAAACATTCTTTCGTGCACGTATGTTGTTAATTGATTGACCAACTTCTTCACTAGGTCCTGGTAGGTGGTGATTGAAAGTCGTTGTAGGTTTATGTACCATTGTAACATTGTTCCATGAATATACCATAGAGAAGATTTCATTTATGGGAGTTAGATACACCAATAATTTCCATCTAGGTGTTGATGGAGACGACATGCTCTGGAGGGTTGTTGTAGTCATCAAACCTAGATAGGGATGGTAGATTGAAATTCTTTGGAACTAGAACCCCTATAGTTCTTTAGAGAGGGGTTAGGGGGTCTAAAACCTCAATTTATTAAAGAGGATCAGTCTCCTACTGGCATTGTTGGATGTGAATAACGTTGTCCTCCAGAGTTTGATTCCGACAACATAAGGCATCCATGGAGGCACACATTTCCTCAATGGATTCTTCATCGCCACCTGATTCATTATTGGTTGGAGTTGACACGTTCTTCTTCACCATGTTGGATAAAGGAATTTAAGAGGTGTAATATTAATCTAGCTGTTTGATGAGATGGTGACCCAAATCAGTTTTATGAAGGCTCTAGGGTGGGCGCAAATTATACTTGGTAAAAGTACAAAGATGATAACCCCTAGTTATGTAAAGTTATTTGGTGGATTTATGGTTGTTATGGTGTTAGGGAAAGCTCGTAGAGGGATAATGAGAATCTATGTATCTCAGAGATTTCTTAGTGAATTGAATGTCCACTCTCAGTCTTATGGCTAAGGTATTTATAGGAACCTATTGGGTCGGGACCTTAGGGCCTAAGAGATTGGTTACACTATTCTCTATTAGGAGTATGGAAAATGAGCAGTTATTTCCTTTATTATTCTAGTGGACATGGTCTCCTTCTTTGATTGATCTTCCCATATCATTACTGGGTATGGATAATGTTATGCCCCATGTTTTCGTAAGAGGGTTGATGATTCAATCAATGGATGAATGATATAGATAATGAGCATGCGTTGTGATAAAAGGACACACATTATGATAAATAGGCGACTATGAACTCTACTTTAGGCGATGTGTATTATCCACCAGCCCTGGATGAATCTTGTGTTGTCTGAATTTTTTACAAACATACTAGTATATATACATGTATCTATTAACTTATAATGCTTAGTTAATAATGTGAACTTTGAATTAGGATTGCAAATTATTTAACCTTAATAAATAATTCCTAAAAATGTATAAAAAAATATTTGAGAAATTGATTAACAAGTATGTTATTCCTACACCATTCCTTACACTTTCATCATATTTACTATTCACAAATACCGTGAATATTAAATAGTGACATGAACAATTATCGTAAATAGTAACATGAATGGGGCATGAATAATGATAAACAAAATTAGTTAATTGAGTGCAAAAAATTGGTTAATATAGTTTATAGTTTGGTTAATAAACGCTCATATATTAAAAATAATTTTTCGTAGTAAATAAAGTTGGTTAATGAACTGTAAAATTATGGTTAATGAAGTAATGAAGTTGATTAATAAATGCTCAGATATTAAAAATAATTTTTAGTAATAAAATAAAGTTGGTTAATAAAGTGTAAAATGGTGGATAATGAAATAATGAAGTTGATTAATTACATATTTTTTATAGTCATTCTCTTTCATAAAAAAAAATATTTTTATATTTCTTTCAAAAAAAGTATTGATTTTTAGTAAAACATTACTCACCGTATTGATGTGTAAGAATATCATTTTTCTTTGAATAAATATATATTAAATATGTAGTTTCATTTTATAATTTGAAATGGAAGATCAATTGATTTGACTTGGATAGACATAATCGATTAATCTAAACTTGAATTCGTGACTACATTATTTTCTTGTATTTCTGATAATATATTAATGTTAAAAAAAAATTGTACTTATAAATCAACAAATTTTAAAAAAATAAAATTTTAATTATTTCAACGTAATTTTAAAATTCAAATTATTTTATCTATAAAGAACGAATAATATATACTACCTCCGTTTTTTATTATAAGTCACCTTGAGAAAATATTTTGTAACACAATATAAGTCACTTTATAATACCAATGAATCATTAATGTTATTTTTCCTATTATATCCTTAAATATTTATTAATCTCCCTTCATTCAATTATATCAATTTATGTTTCTAATACCTTTAATGAAGGACAATTTTGTAAAACTCTTCATAATTTCTCTTTTTCATACCACAGTTATTCCCGTTCTTCATACGTGTGAAAAGTAAAAAACGACTTATAATAAAAAAAGGTGGGAGTATAATGTTTCCAAGAAAGTATGTACCCACATATTAGTTACATAATAAAAATACTATTATATATAAGTTAGTAATTGTAGCGGGGTTTTCGTTACCTTTAGGTTTATTGACTAAACCAAAAGTAAACATACAATTTGAGTCGCCACCACACTTTTATTTCTCCAAAGGAAAGGCTAAAAAGCGAACAAAAGCCAAGAAAGAAGTTTTATCAAATCAAAAAATAATAAAAATGTCAGAGATCTAGGTAAGGGGGTTGGTTATAAAATGAGAAGGTTTTACGCATCCAAAACATCCTTAATACTCTAAGGGAACCTCTTTTTGTAAATATGTGTTGTAGGTTGGTATTTGTGAAAATATATGCAAAAGGATTGGAGGGATGAGAAGAGAATATATTATATTTACAAAATTTATTGTTAGAATGGATGAACCCATTGCCTACGTACCATCACAAAGGAGGATCAAAACCTCGCAGTTCGGGGTAAAAATCTCAAAGATTGGTGAATTGATTTGATCAAAAGCCTTAAGGTCTTTTGTTATCAAAGGGAGAAAACTCAACATAAACTCACAATCCACCATGTGAGGAATGCTTCAACATGCTAGTGAGAGGTTAACCCTATAATAAGCATGAAAGACTTATAATCCAACCACTAAGGATGAGGTGAGATTTACATCAACCACTATGATAACTCAAACCTATGACTAATGTTTATGAAAAAGTTTTAATAAGGTGGTCATTGGAACCACACAATAACTTAAGATGAGTTATATTTAGAAGTTAGATGTATTTACAAAATAAAGTCAAAGTTGGATTAAGATTCATTCACAATGAGTATAAATGAAAATATTTTGAAAAGTCAAAGGCATAAGGCCTAGGTTTCTAGTTTGAAACAAAGTAAAAGTTTTAAAAGTGATTTTTGGCTTGGGTTAGAGTGAGGAGAAGAAGAGAAGGGTTAGTCCTAAAGCATACAAAGATGATAGAGAAGATAAAACCCTTGGAGTTCCTTTTCTTGAAATCATAGAGATGATTCAAGATGCTCATTTCCTTTGGACTTAGCACATAATCAAGCAATCAAACAATTTAGATTCAAGCTCCTAGGATCTTCATTTGGCTTGTCTCTCTTAACTTGGCTACTCATGATAATGTCCTCCTTACTATCTCAAGATGGAATCCCTATCACACAAGAGCAAACATCAAAAAGTTCATAACACAATAAGAGGAATGGACAAAGAAAGAGTTTAGATGAGAGGTCCTTTGAAGTCAACTTTGAGATTTAGCTTTCTAAAGGCAGGAGGCCTAGTTGCTCTTCAACAAGTTTATCATTCTAAAGGCATGAGGCCTAGTTGCTCTTGAACAAGTTTAACATTCTAAAGGCATGAGGCCTAGCTGCTCTTGAACTCCTTTAAGCATGGGTATGTCCTAATTCTAAGTCCTTTCTCCTTTTTTGCATTAGGTTCACACAAAACAAAAGCAAAACAACCACAAGACAACAATATACTTATATACAATAATGAGCTCAAATGAACAAAAGGAAAATGACATAAACATAAAATATATGCTCAAGTGAGCAAAATGAAAAGGAAATATGAATAAATGAGCAAGAAATAAAGTGCATTAAAGTAAAGGGCAAGAAATTAAATGCTCAAATTTAAAGTTAGTAATTAGTGAAGTTATGTTAGTCTGTCATAAGACAATGTAGCGCTATGTTAAGCAATTGTAAGTGGACTAATGTAGTAGTCACACCTATCTGAGGTCGGTCAATAAAACTATAGGCAAATAAGCATAAGTTAGAGGTCATGACTAGTAACCCAAACTCCACAAACTTGTCATGCCAAAACAAAAGGGGAAAGACCTTGTATGGACTTTAGGTTTTTTGCTTGACCAAGAAGCAACCTATCTTGGACACAAAATAACTCACTTGATCTTGGATCAAGTTGAGTTTGGTTTGGATCAAAGAAGGTTAAACCTCTCATTTGTCAAGACCAACCATAAGACATTAACTCATTGGCCAAAATAAAAAGAAAGGGATGAAGATGAAATAGATGGAAAGAGAAATAAAGTATCAAACTCAATTGATCAAATGTGAACCAAGTCATCATCAATCAATGTCAAAGAGAAGAGAAATGAAGATTACAAGTCAAACAAATTTTTTTGGTTTTTTTGAATTAAAAAATAAATGAAAAATAAAATAAACAAAGTATGGTCAAACCTCAAATTTAATTCAAATCAACTTCAACAAGTCCAATTAAATTCTCATAGGTCTAACATGGTCAAACAAATTTTGACAAATTTTTTCAACAATTTTTGAAATCAGAAACTATTTTAAAACAATTAAAAACAATGAAAAATAACACAATATGAATTAAAATCTCAAATAAATCTCAAATCAATTAAGAAATTGATGAGACTATTTTTCATTGACTTATCATGATCCACATATATTAAGAAAATATTTTTGGATTTTTCAAATATCAAAAAGTATTTTAAAATGAATTAAAAATATTAAAAACCAAAGAATTCACAAAAATATTAAATGAAGTCACAAAAATAATAAAAAATCAAAATATGAAACTAGATTTTTCAAGAATTTTTTGGCATTGGTCTCATATTTTTGTGACTTCAAATAAAATATTTATGAATTTTTGAAATTAAAAGGAATTAACTGAAATTAAAAGAAAATAAGAAAAATAGGAAAATCCAGCGCCATCAGATCAATTCATTAATTGACGTGGCATGAATTTCATGGCTCAGAGGCGCGGTCACATGGTGATCCCTGGTCAAATGCGTAACACAAAGATTTAAATGAAGTAAACACATTGGACGCTCGCTATTAAAACGTTGGGACACGAATTAAAGGCTGGGAAGCTCCCACGTGGGGATGGTGGTGGAAACCACCATATTCTCTGGCGATCTAACCAATTCCGGCCACCACGCACAGGAAATTAAATGACAATGAAAATGAAAAATGAAAAATGAAGGCATCAAAATGAAGTTGAGGTGATGTACATCACCCTTGTAACTATGGATCATCCTCACAGTTCCTATTTAGAGAGAAGCATGAGCTTGAAGATCATGGTGCATGAACTGAAATGGCACGATTTGCAAAATTAAGGCCACCACTGGCCTGCCTCAAGCATGAGGTGTAACAATCCAATTTTAGTAATTATTTCTTATATTATTATTATTATATCTTATTTTATTTATTTGGAGTGTTAATTAATTAATTGGTTGTTAGGTAGTATAATAACCAATTATATTAATTAATTTGGTGTGTTAATTAATTATTTAGTTAATATGAGATATAACGAATAATGGAATTAATTAACTTGGTGTGTATATTGAGTTGGTTTGATTTATTTGAATTAAATAGAGATATTTAAATATTAGGTCTTATTGGGCCTAATAATTAAATTAGAGATATCACTCTTTAAGCCCAAATATAATACTATAAATAAGAGGTAGGAGAGTGAGAAGTAGGATTCATTTGATCATTTGAAGGCAATAGAGAAAGAGAAGAGGAGAAGTAAGGAGAAGAGGGGAAGAACAAGAGAGAAGCTAGGGTTTCCAGAAAATTGAAGAGGTAAGGGGGGAATCCTTGTTATTATGGGTTAGTATGATCGGGTCAATGGATAGATGTATGTGTCATACTCCAATTTTGTCCGGGCATATTTAAAATTTCATACAATTGATTTCATTTTGATTTGCATCGTATGTTCAACATGACATGCATATCATTGGGCCGTACAAGTTTTAAAACCTAGTGTGATTAAATTCAAGTATTGATCGTGCTTGTTTGATTCAGAATTGGTGATTCATTCAAAAATATGGCATGGTTCATTAGCCATGATCAAGTGGTCAGTCAAGTCATGTTCAATCATACAGTTATGCTTAAGACATGGTCTAACAAAATCCAATTATTTTTGCTTCCATTTTTTTTTAAATACATTTTTTTTATCAATCCATCCTACATCCATAACAATCATACCTCTTAACAAAGGAAAAAACATTCCATTTAAACATACTTCAAAGTCCACATTTAATGGCCCAAATCCATAACATTGGCTTTAAGCAAGGCAAAAACAGAAAGTTACAGCGTGATCATAATAAGCATGATGACGGATGGACGATCTAAACAAGTGACAAAATGGTACTTATCCATTTACCATAGCCTAGTATGCCTAAGCTGAGTTTCTACAAATGACAGAAATCACAATGTCACAAAGCAGCTGCCATATTACAAAAGCATGGTACTCCAAACCGCCAATTCGAAAATGGATACCAATGACATCAAACTTGCGCAATATCACGAATGTTTGACCGGCAACCTGACAAAGTTCACACAGGCAAAGCAATGAGCAAGGTAAGAGCAAATATGGAACGGTTATGTCGGGATACATGAAGATAAGATCCTAACTGCAATGCATTCTAATCCATAAGCTACACAAACCACTACTGCCACGATAAGTATAACAACTTACACATAAGCTAAATGTCCAAGCAGAACCTGAGCAATGGATCTAGCTGCAGCCTCATACAATTTCTATTTTATTCCATCAAGAAAGACCGACAAATGGAAGCGTTGGTGGGAAAGATATGCAACAGGTCGAAACAGGTGGTACCCTCTGATGCAAACTAGCATGACACTCATTCTTTGGAAAACCCAAAGGATATATTTCTGGCAATGATCGAAACTGGATCTTTCCCCAGTCAATCCTCTGATTTTGGTCTCCTGGCATTAAACAGGGATGATAACATTAGCATATCTAGGACAGTTCTGGCCACAAGAAATTGTATAACACAATGCAGTTTGGATATTCAAACAGGACAGAAGTTTAAGCCATTGCAGGATGCAGCATCAAGATGAGTGAAACATTAAGTTGCTACGCTTACCTTCATGTGAACCGGCGACATGCCGATACATATCGTTTCATTTGAAACAAAAGCCAAGACTCGAAAATCCTGTATCAAAGTTTCATGTACCTGCACATTTGTTCACAAGATTACAAAGTATATCAAAGGAAAGCAATCATGATAAAGTCCATTAGACAAAGTAAAGACAGTGAGGTTGAATCAAATTCATAACAGTTGAAACAACCGTGGAGTCAAATATCATCATCACATCAGTTAAGTGACGTGTAGAAATACTAAATATGCAAGAGTTGAATCCACAATTGAAAAAGTCCAAGCTTAAAACGGGCACACACATGTCACAACAATTCCAAAACAAATAAAGCCAGCATAAAAAAGGGGATATCACAATAGAAAAGCTGCAATAAGTTCCATGACAAATGCAACGTTGTCGTTAACCACAAAAGCATCTGTCATACAACCTAGCAGAATCACACAAAGGCACATATTGGCATATGTTCCATGGCATCAAAAAGAGAAGGAAAGTCTAAATCACGACCTTACAGCAAGGGTGCTTGGATTTGTGTGAGAGATAAAGCATAGATTGGCAATGTTAAGAATCCATGTCTTTCATGAACATCCAAGGTTGGTTCACTGTAATAACAGAAGATTCTTAGTCAATGCAAGTTATAATAAGTGGACTCAAATAAATGACTGCAAAGGATGGCAAAACCGAATGGTAAAAAAATCATTAGCAGTAAAAATAACCTTAAAAAGCATATGCTTCAAAGGACACTACATACAAAAGGTCACGGTCACGCTGGTCCACACACAATTGAGAAGGAAATCTTATTCTAACGGAATGATTCCTTTCACCTCTGCCAGCTCATGATTCAAGGACCACCCATTTTCACTCTATATAAGAGACATCCAATCATTGGAAGAAAAAGACCTAATGGTTGCACCGTTACCCTGCAAAAACACACACAAAACCCTTTATTAAAAAGTTCATACAATCGAAAACTATCCAGAGTTTCTCATCGGAGCTCTGGATTAGTCGAACTAAACCGACCATCATGACTTGCGACATAGAAACATTGGAGTAAGAAGAGAGAAGAGTCGAAAGCTAAACGAAAGCGGGAGAAGGACTCACACCCAGAAAGACACTTACTTGAGGTAAATACACATTCGTCGAAATCCAGTCGGAGTCGCAAAACTCCGGCGACGTCCTTCATTTCTCTTTGTATTGTTGTTCGATCTTCTCGAGGCGCTGCAGTTCGATGTAGTCGCCGGTCGCATGGACGATTGGAGAACATATTGCTTATCCATGTTTGTTTAAGGTTAAGTGTGGATTGTTGTGGATTTGTAAGAGTCTTTGCTGCGATTCGTGAAAATTTCTGACGATAGATCCAAGATCTAAGTTTTGGTTTAAGTTTGTTTGTGTCGCCTGTTTTACCGTTACCTTTTGTTATCGAAATTTGGTTTGTTCGGATCTATTAAGATGGTGATGATGAACACCATGAGTTGTTCATTTGTGGTTCAGAGGAAATCAGGAGTTTCTTTTTATTTCGATTTTGAGGCCTTAACTGCGTTTGGTTTAGAGGAGCACTAGGAAGAAATGTCTTTTTGAAATCAGTTAGAAAGTTTAGCTTTGGTTTGATAGTGTTTAATATATTCAATGCTTATTTTGTCTAAATAATGGCAGATTTTAAGTGGGTAAGTTTTTTGTCTCCCCCATACCTTGGGAGCACGCATACAGGGAAGAGAAATGGGGCTATTGAGTTTCTTTATGGCAATTAGATTTATTATTATTATTATTGCAATTTAAGGCTAGTCAATTCCATTTGTGAGGGATGCTGACAGGTACACAAGAGAAACATGTGACTTTTCCCATTCTTTCCCTTGCTTTGGTTCAGATCTTTTTTTTCTCTCTTTCTTTTGGATCCGCGTGTTTGTCCATGTGCCCCTTTTGTTTTGTGGCACATGATAAAGATACAATTGGGCCGGGCTTTTGGTTCACTATGGGTTTAAACAAGCACCCCTCGATTTGCTTCCACACATCCAGTCTGTTTGAACTTCATTTATTTTTGTTACATCACTTTGATATTCTATTCATATGTTTAGATAATTATGATGGTAATAATAGTAGCAAAATAGACTTTTGTTTTGGTTCAATTTTGAATAATGAGTTTTAACTCCTATTATAATACATGATTAATTAAATGGATAGTTGAATATCGATAGATAAATAAAAGCTTATCTTATTTAGGATGAAACTTGGGTCCAATACCAAATAGGCTTTATCAAGACACATTAACCCTAATTCACCGTATTTAATTAATATACTCTCCTAAATTATTTAAATTAATTTTGAATGAAAAGGAGAATAGTAAGCTTTCGCTTTACTATCTCTCGACTATTCGAATAATTGGCGTACACCATATTGCTCGGATTTTCGTCATTCAATTAAAACCCTAAAAAATTATATAAAATTAAAATCACTTTCCCAATTTAATTATTCTAAAAGTCTCTATTTTAATAATTAATGTTTAAATGAAAAGGAGATTAATGAGCATCCGCTTCATTATCTCTCGATTATTCGAATAATTGGCGTACGCCATATTGCTCGAATTTTTGTCATATAATTATAACCCTAAAAAAACTCTATAAAATTAAAACCACTTTCTCAAGTTAATTAAATCCCAAAAGTTTCATTATTTAAATTAATTTTGAAAGAAAAGGAGAATAGTAAGCTTCCGCTTCACTATCTCTCGATTACCCGAATAATTGGCGTACGCCATATTGCTCGGATTTTCGTCATTTAATTAAAATCCTAAAAATCCATAAAATTAATATATTCCCCCAAATTATTTATTAATTCTAAAAGCCTATTTTTAATAATTAACCTTTGAATGAAAAGGAGAATAGTGAGCATCCGCTTCATTATCTCTCGATTATTCGAATAATTGGCGTACGCCATATTGCTCGGATCTTCGTCATTCAATTTAAACCGCTATCATACAATTTCAAATCATCTTTTATATCAAACACAATTTCACAAAATAAACAACTTAAACTTCAATAGAGAATGGGAGGCGTACGCCTCACCATTCTTTGATTATTTGAATAATTGGCGTACGCCACATTGCTCAAATTATCGATTAAAACCTACCAACTCAAAATACAAACTATCCTCACAAATCAAATGCGATATCCAAACATATCTTTTACAATTTAAACTTCGGATGATAAAAGAGGGGAGGCGTACGCCTCGCCCTCTCTCGATTATTTGAATAATTGGCGTACGCCATATTGCACAAATTATCGACTTTCGACTAAAACATGTTAAATAAACTTGGATAAAGGAATAAGGGGTGTACGCCTCATTATTTTTTGAATAAGCAAGTAGGAGGCGTACGCCTCACTACCGTGCATATTCAACATCCACAAACAAACTTTCGATAATAATTCAAATGAAAAAGGGAATAGAAGGCGTACGCCTTATTATTCCTCGAAAGAATTGGACGATTGGTGTACACCACATTGCTCAACCTTTCGTCGTTCTTCAAAACATCTTCAACATCAAACCTAACTTCTCGCCCCCGAGCGATCGAAACCAATCAAACCCAAACACATCAATTCAACATATCTCGCCCCCGTGCGACCCATAACTTAAAAATTCTTTTCAAAAGAACACTGTTAATCCTTTCTAATGCGCACAACAAACCAGTGCTTAAGCCTCCGCCGAGAGTAGACAAGCCAGCGTTTAGCCTTTAGAACGCCGACCTACACGGTCGTTCGTCAAACAAAACCCACCAAATATTCGTAGGATCCCGAACTACGAATGCTCTGATTTCCTTATTATATCATAAGGATACGTAGGCAGGAGATTGTTGTATCTTCGCGAGCACACTAATAAAAAACCTCCCCTTTCTCCTTCCTGAGGTCTTCATCCATATTATGTTATCTATTTTAAATCACTCGAAGAAAGCAAATAACATTCAACTAACATTCAAATAGCAAATTGGACTAAAAGGTTCCCGTTGAGTACAACGGACGTGAGGGGTGCTAATACCTTCCCCTTGCGTAATCGACTCCCGAACCCGAATATGGTTGCGACGACCATTATTCTATTTTCTAAAAGGTTTTATCGATATTTTCCTATTCCTTCATTTGAATAAATAAAGTTCGGTGGCGACTCTGTTCGAACATAATTTTTCCGCGACCATCGCGAGGAATCGTATTTTTCGAGATGCGACAGATGGCGACTCTGCTGGGGACATTGCTCCAAGCTAGAGAGAGTCAAGCCTAACTTAGTCAATTTGCTATGAATGTTAGAATACCGCTTTTTATTTGCTTATGTACATCTTGATATATTATTTATGCTATGTAATTTATTTTGCTATTATGTTGGGTGATCTATGGTGTTTGACACATGTTGTGAGATAAGCTCCATACCCGAGCTTCGAGAAGAAATTAGAACCCGGAGTTGTGTAGTGTTGAACCGGGGGGTGTACACCTCATTGGGACAATACGAAAACTCCACCTAGAGTAGATTTGTTCAGAATTTCCATCCTAATATGGCTAGCCCATTATTGCAAGGAAACGTTGAACATGGTCCATGACTCTGGGAACCTCATCTTAAACTGAAGTCCGTCTTCATGATTGGCAATCGTGTAGTATTGAACCGAAGGGTGTACACCCTGTTCGAACAATACGAGGATCCCACTTAGAGTAGACCGATTCAGAACTTCCATTTCAATGTGGCTAGCCCATTATTGCGTAGGAAGACTAAACTTGGTCCATGACTCTAAGTTCTTATCATGAAAATGGATAACCTTAGGAGCCATCCTTTGTGTGTGGGGTAGAGAACATAGAACCTCCGTATAGGGTGTAGCATATGATACTCGTGATATCCTGGATCCTAACTATACCTGAAATACATTTCCTTTGCATACCTAAATACAAAATTTCACGCATTCTCATCTCATCAGCATGAATTGCATATCATTTCCAAAAAAAAAACTCATCCCATCCTTTGTCCATAACCCGCAGTTGAGTTCCCGACATTCATATCAGGCTTGAAGTAGCTCTTGAAAAACCATGGATCCATTGGAGCAAAGCCACATTGCATTAAGAGGAGATGTGGACTCAATGAAAAACCAGATAGACCAACTTGTGGAAGCCATGATAACTTTAGCAAAGAGAGATGACAACGTTCAACAGACCGCAGTTATTGAGAATGTAGTTCCGCCTCCAGTAAATGATCTTACCCAACCTCGACCTGTGCAAACCCCAGTTAATAACTCGGTTGTACAAGAACGTCATATTGTTCGAGATAAGGGTTCCTCATATCATGATGATGTTGAGTATCATAGCTTTGCATTCTCTGTGCCAGACCCCCATGGGACAAGCCTATTGGTTAATACTGAACAACCACAAGATGATGAGATTGCTAAAAGATGTTGCGTGCTAGAGAAAAGACTCAAGGCCATAGAAGGACAAGATACTGTTGAACAGAGTGCCTTAGACATGTGTTTGGTACCTGGCCTAGTTATACCTCCAAAATTCAAAGTACCAGAATTTGAGAAGTACAAAGGGGATAGTTGTCCAAAGCACCATTTGGTAATGTTTTGTCGAAAAATGACCTCTCATGCCCACATTGATAAGTTAATGATTCACTATTTTCAGGACAGTTTGACTGGGGCATCATTGAATTGGTATATGAAGTTAGAAAGGAATCATGTTCAGTCATGGATAGACCTATCTAATGCCTTTTTGAAGCAGTACAAATACAATTTGGACATGGCTCCTGATCGCATGCAGCTGAGGGCCTTATCTCAAGAAAACAACGAATCCTTCAAAGGGTATGCCCAAAGATGGAGAGAGTTAGCAGCTCACGTTGAACCACCTCTCTTGGACAAAGAAGTGATGGAATTATTCAGGGATACCTTGCAAAGTCCTTACTTCGAAAGGATGATTAGCAGTGCAGCATCAGACTTTGCTCACTTGGTGTCAATTGGAGAACGTATCGAGAATGGCCTCAAAAGTGGAAAAATCTAATGTGCCTCAAATAGTCGGAGTATGGAAAGTGAATTTATTCCCAGTTCCCAAAAGGAAGAAGAGGTTGAAATTAATGCAGTCTGGGAAGCTCCACAAGCTTCACACCAGACACCATTCTCTCCACATGGTCAATATCCTACAACTCAAGCACCTCCTCAATATCAACGATGGATTCCACCTCAGCAGCCATACAAACGACATAACACTCCACATCAGCAGCGCCAACATGCTCAACAAAGGCCAAGGAAGCCAGAGAGACATATTGATCTGCTCCCAATGCCATACAGTCAAGCACTTCCATATTTGATTAAGAGGGGATTGATAGTGCCAAAGGAGCTAAAACCAGTCAGTCCTCCATATCCACCAAGTTTTGATGCCAACTCCCGATGTGACTTCCATGCTGGGGCACAAGGGCATTCAACTGAAGACTGTAAGGTGCTCAAAAGCAAGATACAAAATCTGCTTGATTCCAAGATGTTCTCACTTGCGCCTCGAAGCTTGCAAATCAATAATACTTTTTTGCCTAGCTACGGGGGTCCATCAGTCCAAACTGTGGAAGAGATTTTCTAGAATAGGTCTGAGGATGATTGTCATATTTGTCTCGACGAGCAGAACTACCACCACTACTCTGAAGAAGGCTAGCCCAGCAGTGAACCAGGCACGAGAGAGATTCCTCTGCACTGGCAACCATTTGGCTATTCCTCGCATTTCATTTGTATTTTTTCTTTGCATGTTAAGTACTTATCTGCTTTCAAGTATTGTTGATTTCCTTTAATGGTAATATTAATGAAATGATTATGCATGTTTTAAACGAATCCTTTCGTATTCACTCATTTTTTCCATTGATATAAAAAAATATTTCTCCCATTCACTTATCAAACTATTGTTTTAGCAAAGATTGAAGGGAGAATGACGAAAACGAAATACCCATAATTGCTGATTGTATGATTTCGGATAAAATCTTGCTGATGATGTACAAGCATTGTTTCAAATCCCCAAACACTGGAGAGATAAGGAGTTAATCCCTAGTTAACCACTTCGAGCCTAGAAGTAGGAGTTTCTTTCGGATTTACAAACCCTTACATTTAACTTGGGGCAAGGTAGTGTTCAGTTAATTTGACTACGCATTCAAATTACAAGATGAGACATCCCGTATGAGGATCAACCACATGCCATTCTTCGCACACATCCTGAACTGTCGAAGGAACCTTGAAAATACCAAAGTTATGTCGATTGTTCTTCAATGACCAATGACTTGGCAGTCACAATTTTCAAAAAAAAAAATCAAAGAAGGAGCCCGCTGAGTTGAACACCCAAAAAGGAGACTTAGGCAAAATTAGGGCAATCTCGGTGGACCGAAGCTTTTAAAAAGCGGTCCAGGCAAAGTTAGGGATCAAAACAAAAATCAAAAGAAGCAATAAAAACCCTAAACAAAACAAGACAAGACTCAGTGACCGCCATATCAAGAATCAAAGGGTCACTGACATCCAGAAAATGAAATAAGGTGACTGCCATTTCAAGAGACCTTGAATCATCATCTTTATCCTTACACCTTCAAAAAAAAGACGAATATGTATGTTGAATTAACTAAGCATAGGATTGGAGATCATCGTGAAGAATGGGTGGGTTAAAACAAAGTTTGAGCCTTACATCCTTTGTTTCAATAACCATGAACCAAGCCACGTTACAACCCCTAAAAGACCTAATTGAGGTAGGGTTTATTCTGAAAGCATACTACAGCAAGGTTGCGTAAACTGACTCCTAAATATATGCTAATCAGTTGTATTGGCATCACAGTCTCATTGTATCTTTCATACACTAGCTAAATCAGCAATGTGTTTGAACTAATGGTTCATTCGTCACACACTATCACATCACCTCAATAAATGATTTTTCAAACCTGCATGAATGTCGCATTAAAATTACCATTGATTGAATAAACAATTTTAACTGCAAGTAAATACTTGACATCAAGGAGCTTCAAAGAAGCAATAAAGAAGAACTTGATCATTCGTCAATGCTGACCCAAATCAAGACTACTTCCTAACCCTATGGATTAGGGGCATGGTATCCAATAACTATGGATTGGTCAGTCAAAAGACAAACTCCAGGCATCAGTTGATCAAGGAGGCAAATAATTTCAAAATATTCAGTCCATCTGGGGTAAGCCACTCAAAAGCTCAACCATGGGCAAACTACTGAAAGACTCATACACTGGGGCAAATTTGGTTCAGGCCATGGTATAATCATTCACACGGTTTCCTTTCAAAAGAGAATTCCTTCAAAGACCCTGCAGGTTGGGGCAAACAAGTTGCAAAGAGCCTTAGGGAAGAGCAAGAGCACAATTATCATGCATTGATTACATCGCTACGCTCCTTAAATCACTTGCAGCCATTAAGGCATATCAAGCAAAGAAGTTGAGGTTCTCTCAAGAACAAACACACAATCTACCGACAAAGGACCAAACTTGGGGCACCAAAAGCATCCACATCTATCTTTTGATCATCGCATCGTCAAAATACAGAATGTCGGGAAGTCAAAACCTTTCACAAACCAAAGTCCAATCCAAATTGGCAATTACCAAAAAACAAAGTCCAATCCATATTGGCAGCTACCAAAAATAAAAGTCCACTTCATTGGCATCCTCTTAATATCAAATTCCAATCCCTATTAGCATCTCCAAAACCAAAGTCTAATCCATATTGGCCACGACAAAAAGTCCACTTTGCTGGCGTCTTCATAAACTCAAATCCAATCAACATTGGTACCCAGAAAGTCTCACCTTCAAAAGGGAGATCAATCCAGAAATAACCAATATTCATCTTGCATTACCACATGCACTGCATACAATAAACACACATGACTTTCCTTCCAAATAAGGAAGTTGCATATCAAAAATCTCCTACACAAAAATGAGAAATTTTCATTAACATGCATCACATGCATACATAACATCATAATTCCTTCCCATCAATCCTTTGATGAGGACATAACTTGATCCCTCTTTTCCATCAGCCCTCTGATGATGACATTTCACAACAAAGTTTTCCACCAACCCTTTGGTGATGCCACTCCATAGTGAGGTCTCTTTTCCATCAGCCCTCTGATGATGATTATCCTTTTCCACCAACCCTTTGGTGATGCCACTCCATAGTGAAGTCTCTTTTCCATCAACCCTCTGATGATGATAATACTTTTCCACCAACCCTTTGGTGATGCCACTCCATAGTAGAGCTTCTTTCCGTCAACCCTTTGACGATGACAAATTTTCTTTCCGTCAACCCTTTGATGATGACAAGTTTTCTTTCCGTCAACCCTTTGACGATGACAAATCCTTTCCCACCAACCCTTTGGTGATGACATCCTTTAATTAATTTCGTCAACCCTTTGACGATGACAAATTATTTTCCATCAGCCCTCTGATGATGACAATTACCTTTCCGTTAACCCTTTGACGATGATATCACATATACAGTTTCTTTCCATCAGCCCTCTGATGATGATCTTTTCTATCAACCCTTTGATGAGGCCACTCCCTAGTGAAGTTTCTTTCCATCAACTCTTTCATGATGCCACTCCATAGTGAAGTTTCTTTCCGTCAACCCTTTGACGATGATACTGCCTATATAATTCCTTTTCCACCAACCCTTTGGTGATGTCATCCTTTACTTATTTCCGTCAACCCATTGACGATAACAACTACCTTTTCATCAGCCCTCTGATGATGATCTTTTCCATCAGCTCTCTGATGATGATATTTACCTTTCCGTCAACCCTTTGACGATGACAGTTACCTTTTCATCAACTCTTTGACGATGTTATTCCCCAATAATCTCAAAAAAAATAAAACCCTACAAAAAATATCCAAGTACCTAGTTGCATTCCCACGTGCATCACATGCATCAAATCATGCAAAATTTTCCTGCCTAAACAGGAATTTCATTAAACACAATCACATCAATCATCAACATGCTCATGCATAACACTCCCACAAAGTGGGAATTTCATAAAAAAAATGAATGAACAAAATCCGTTGCATTCCCATGCGCATCATAAATATCCCCAGTAATTGCATACTTGCATGCATCTCATGAATCATCCCGTGCATGGTATTCCCATCCAAGGTGGGACATCGTACAAAAAATCACACCAAAAGATCAGGATCTAAGGTCATTCATGTATATCTTAGACATTCCTCACCTCCAAATAAAGTTATTACCCTGCATGTGCTCATGGAATTATTTCCCAGCCAATCATTCTTCAACTTTGTGATTGATAATGATATTCCCCAACATCTTTGCTAGCATTGCTCCCCAAGCAGAGGTTACCCTAAAAAGTTTCTTATGAGCTTTGCCAGTAAATCTCCTTCAAAGGGAGTCTTTTACAAAATATTTCCCCTAACAGATAAACATCTGAGATACTGCTTCATTTATATGGAGAATCTTAGTTGTCTGTTTGAGATGCTGCTTCATCAACATGAAAAGTCTCATTCGGTTTTTAGAGATACTACTCTAATGTCCTCGAAGAGTCTTAGATTTAATTAAGGTATCATTCCCTTGTTAGGAATATCTTAATTCTATCAAATAAGATGCTGCTTCGACTCGATACAGAGAATCTCATTTCTGCTGTTTGAGATGCTGCTTCATCAATATGAAGAGTCTCATTCATTTTTAGAGATATTGCTCTAGGTATCCTCGGAGAATCTTAGATACGGTTGAGGTATCATTCCCTTGTCGGAATATCTCAATTATATCATATAAGTGTAGCACCTCAAATTTGCACCCTACCTTTTGTACATTCATTTCATATTAGTTCATTAACATAACATGGTCCACTGCATAACATTGCATTGTCCATTTGCCCAAGTGCAAGTCCACTGACAAATTAAGTCAAACTGGTCAGGAGAATCAGTCAAACAAGCAAGCATGTGCTATTTTCATTGGAACAAAGCCCTATGGTTGATTTATCAAGTTCATATGGTCTAGGGGTCATTGTGAAGTGGTTTGGCCAAAAATTGGATGATCAAAGCTCAACAGTCAAGCTGAATTTCTTCAGAAACCCTAGAAATTCAACTGTGGTCAATTGTGCCTGATTTTATGGATTGGAAGGTGTGAGATGGTTTGAAAGGCTTCATTCATGTCCATATAAGTCTCATTTGACATATCAAAGACCAAGGTTGAAGATTTGGAGGTCAGATCAAAAGTTTTCAAAAATAGCAGGTGACCTGTAATTTCAACTGCCCAAAATGGAAAGTTTTTCTCCCCAAAATTACTTCATCATACATGCTTCAAATGAAATTTTGTCCAACATGAAAGTTGAAGATCTTGATCTTACCATTCCAAAAAGTCCAAGAACTTGAAATTCCCATGTGTGGTTGGCAAGATATGGTCCAATCATTTTCAGGAAATGCCCAAATTCAAAGTGCCATAACTTTCACATGGAATGGCCAATTTGGTTGATTTTTCTTTGAGCAAACCACATTTCATATGATCTTTAATGGTGCATAATCAAATTTCATCAAAAACTTTCATGGCAAAATGGCATTTTTTTAAGTGAACATATTTGCATTTTTGGCATGGCATAGTGATTTTGAGCATAACATGGAATTTGCACATGAGACCTCTTCTAACACATTCCAAATGATATTTTTGACTTGTGAGAACTGGTTTTGAGCTGAAAAATGGACTGGTTTAAAAAAGGGCATATTGGACCTAACACTTGAAAAATGCACATTACACTAATCCTTTCCATTTGCTAATCTTGATTAATTTTTGGATTAAACCTTGGTATAAATGATCTAATCATAACAGAATGCTTAAACACATTCCATTTTTTTCAGATCCAAAAGCAAAACACAAGAATTCTCTCATTTTTCTCCATTTTGCACTTTGACATTTCTTCACAATTCATCAAGATTCCCTCCATTTTTTCGTGTTTTCTCTTGTGATTCATCATCTGTAGGTGCTGTAGCAGTTCTATTGAAGCTCACAGTGGAAGAACCTTGAAGATCCATGGCCATGGCATTTGCACCTTGTGTATAACAGTTGGAGATTTCCACCAATACAAGCTGCTTCGAGCTAGGATATTGACTCCACATGCTTGTATACACCTTGCTGCGCATCTGTTTTTGGATTTCAAGGCCTGAACTCAACAATTCCATAACTGCACTTCGATTAAGGTTGGAAATCAAACTCCATAATTGCTTCAATTAGGATAGGGATTTGATAGAATGATCATTGCTGAGTAACCTGAAGCTTGAATCATGCGTTTTCATTGGATATTGGCTGAGAAATCTTGAATCAAAGTTTAGATGTCAAAACTTCTTTCAATCGATTCGCCTTGTGTATGAATTTCTGGACAATTTCATGATGATATCTGTAATCTACGTGCTTAGACGGTTCTATCCATATATGATTTGCACGTTTTGGTTGAAAAATGTTCTTGATGATGATTTTGATGATGAACTGCTATGAATGTTGATGAACGCGTCCAGTTTCAGTGTTTGATCCGTTTCCTTGTGCTCCCGTTTGAATTACATGTTTACCGCCAAACCGAGCCAATCACAACGCGCCATCACATTAAGTGATGCGCTGTGTTTTGGCCTCTGATCCACATAATTACCATAATGCCACTCGCGCCAATTAATTAATTTGAAACTTAAATAAAAATTTCATTATTTCATAAAACTTCAAAAAATCAAAACTAATTCATCCCTAATCCAAATTGCATGGGAATTTTTGTGTTGGATCCCAAATTTTGTCTAGTTTGTATTAGGCATGGTAGTCCAAGTTGTGCCTGGTGATTTTGCTGACTTTGCCTATTGCCTTTGACTTGTATGCATTTTGTGTATGTTTCACCATATTGAACATGAAATGATGATGCCTAAGCCAAAATGCATGAAATTTTATAGGCTGGTTATTGACTCTCTTCTAGTGATTTTGATGTATAGTTTGTGAATTTTGGATTTATGGTTTGCAAGATATGATGTGTGCAAGTTGAGTGTGACAATTTGTGTCACACTAGGTTAGGTAAACTTCATGATTTTATTTGATATGCCTATGCTTTGCCAAATGCTCCCAATATTTGCATGTGATATCATCTGTATGTCTAGTTTTGCCATGAATTTTTGTAGGAATTGTTGAGCCATTTCCTATTTGATTGAGATTTTTGCTTGCTATTTAGTCATTTTAGGGTTTTGTTTGAGTGATTGACTTCCATGTCTTGTGAAATGCTCATACCGTATCATATGAATGTGAAATTTGATGGAGTGATTCCTAACATGTTCATTGTTACTTTGGCTTTGGTCGCATTCATTTATCATTTGTTTTCACTGTTTTATGATTGATGAATATTGGTGCTTGTTTTGCTACCATGTGTTGGCTTGTTTGGATTTCTGCTGACTTTATGATTTTCATTGACCTACTTCCTCTTGTCCAAATGGCATGAAAATTGATATGTAGCTCATTGAATGTGTCCGGTTTGGGCTGGAATTTTTGTGAGATTTATTGAGCTGTTTAGGTATTCGTTTGAGTGTGATCATTCTGTTTGCTCATATATGATTCACATTCTGTTTGCTCATATATGATTCATGTTTGAATGTGATTTTCAGGTTAAGAAGCAAAATACCTTAAGGAGGTGGATTCACATTTGATTGGGATGTCATTTGATAGTGTAAACTAACTTGGTTTATTTTGTAGGATGTTTGGCTCCTTTGAGTTGACTTGCACTTTGGTGCATTGGATTGTGTTTGTCTGTGTATAGCTAATTGTGAACCATTTGCTGTTTAATTCTGTGATTGGTATACTGATGATATTTGATTGATTTCAGGTACATTAGTTGCTAAGATTGCTTTGCTTTGCTTGATAAGCAATTTGCACTGAGGTATAACATTCTTGTCTCCATGTAGTCTGGAAGACCTGGCCTGTTACTTGGCCAGGCACCTGTCTGAAGTCCTCCTTAAGAGGTGATGTTTGTGCTTGTTTACTTTTGTCCCCAAGCAGGAAAAGTCCTTGATTAAGGCAATTGGCGGATAAAAGAGATAAGCAATCTATCTCCCGCTCTTCTGTTGAGTCATCCCTCTGCTCACACCACTGTGTTGATGCATTGGGACACAAACCCAAGATCTTGTACAATGTACAGTTGTGTCAGAGTCTCGAGTGTAGAAGGGTTCCCACATTCTGAACCCACGCTCCTTTGTCTGAAGCTCTCCCTGACCAGGGATAAGAGCTGTGAAGTCTTATCTTCACTCACCTTTCATCAGCTTCACCTTAGCCCCTCAATGGCAAGGTTAAGAGCTAACACTACCCCTGTACAGATGACTTGCTATTGCAGTCTTACCCTTTGATTGAGCCCCTTTGGTGTGCATATAGTGTGTGCTACTTGTGAATGCTTGATTTACTGTTTACTTGTGTTTAATAGGATAGGCTTGCTTCCTGTGCAAGTTAGCTAGAAACCTTGACTTAGGGACAATCTTGCATGATAACATCTAGGCTCGAGTTAGTCTCCCTAGTTGTGTCTCCCTCTGTCATCTGGTTAGGCTAGTCCTGTGTCCCTCCGTAGGGGAACTACGTCGCCCTGATCCTCATACCAGATGAGGTACGTAGGCAGGAGATGAGCAGATCTCTCCGGGTGCCTGTGTCTTTGTTTTGTGTTGTTGTATGCTTGGAAGCTGATATAAGTCCATCGAGTGGCGTTCAGGTTTCAGTGTGGGTTTGTTTGGTTCGGATGCTGATGTAAGCCCAGTGATTGGCATTCAGGCTCCACGTTTGCCTTCTTGTGTGTGTTTTGGGTTCGGATGCTGATGTAAGTCCAGTGATTGGCATTCAGGCTCCACGTTTGCCTTTGCCTGTGTTTGTTTGTGTGCGTGTTAGCCGAGCTACGGATGCTCTGATTCTCCTTCGTCCAAAGGAGATACGTATGCATAGGATGCGATATCCTAGCGAGCATGTGTCGTTTCCCCAGTCCGAACTACTTAGACTCTGATGTCTATGCTTGATAGACTAGGTAGGCCCAGGATGCGATATCCTGCCGAGTCAGTCTTGTTTGTTTCCTGTGTCTCTTTCAGCCGATGTTTGTGTGTGTGTGAGCAGTGTTTTTAGCAACCATTTCCCTTCCTATTGTGCGTGGATCCCGTCGAGTACGACGGATGCGTAGGGGTGCTAATACCTTCCCTTCGCATAACCGACTCCCGATCCCATTCTCTTTGGTCGCGAGACCATGCTTTTTCCAGGTTTACTCTGAGCGTTTCCTTTCCCTCTCTTGGGATAAATAACGCACGGTGGCAGCTCTGTTGTTCTTGTTTTCCCGCCGGTTTTTCGCGTAATGCGACAGCTGGCGACTCTGCTGGGGACTAGAGAAGTTGACCTGTGCTGGTCCATCTTCCCTAAGCGAGTCTCTCCTAGCGCCTTCTAGGATTAGGACTTTGGTTGCTATTGGCTGTTATTTATTGCATTCATTTCATTTACTGTTTGCATCTGATGTGTGCATTGATGTTTGCATTCATTCATTTCATCTGCTGTGCTGGCTGTGTGTTCTCTGATTAGGGGTGGGTGTTACTCGAGGTAAAAGGCCCAATACCCAGGCTATGAGTGCAATCTAGGAAACCTAGGAATAGAGTGAGTCATGGGAAGCGGGTGGTATGCGCCACTTAGCGGAACATCGACATCACGAGCAGTTCAGACCCTGGTGGGGTATCATCGTTACATACTTCAGGTGTGTATATGATGGTATTCTGTGAAAGGTTATTTATGCTGCGTTTCTTTCGACCTTACCATGGCCTAGATGACACCCGTGAGTGGGGAGGGAATGATCATTTTAACAGGTACAGATGGTGACTGTTGGTGACCGGTTGGTGACTGTTGGTGACTCAGTATGTTCCTGTTGGTGACTCAGCTTCTCAGATTGGGTTCAGATGACAATTGACCAGTTGACTTTGGGGTTCAAATGATTGTGATCAGAGTTCGAGCCGAAGCTTCGATCCTGTGTTCAGAGATGCACAGCTTGCCAGTCGTGTCTGCATCATGTGCATCATAGCATGTTTATTTTTCAAAAGAAATGCAATGAAAAAAAAATTGAAAAAAAGAGGAAAAAAAGAAAAACTAATCCCTGCATGCATATCATTTCTCAGGTACATTCCAGAGCTTGATTCATTGATAGAGATGGCAACAGTTCCTGAGCCGAAGCGGAAGACCTGTTCCTACAGCTTTCACCGTGAGCCTTTGACGTCTCTGATTGAGTTGAGCAGTTTTGTGACCAGTGATCATCTGAAGGGGTTCATTGACCAGTATGGGGATCTGTTGACTCTGTTGAAGATGGTAGTTGACCCGGTGCCGTTGCAGACTCTTCTTCAGTTTTATGACCCAGAGCTTAGGTGTTTCACTTTCCAGGACTATCAGTTGGCGCCTACTCTCGAGGAGCATTCCATCCTGTTGGGTGTCCCGATTGAGCATCAGATTCCTTTCTTGGACGTCTCAAAGGAAGTTGACTTCAGGGTTGTTGCTAAGGCTTTGCATATGAGTATTCGAGAGATCAGTGATAGTTGGAAGACCAGTGGAGATGTGGTGGGTCTACCCTTGAAGTTTCTGCTGAGAGTTGCTAGAGGAGAAGCAGAGAAGGGGAATTGGGAAGCTTTTCATGCCCAACTTGTTGTTATGATCTATGGGATTGTTATGTTTCCGAGTATGCCCAACTTTGTTGACTATGCTGCAGTTTGTATATTCATTGGAGGGAATCCAGTTCCTACTCTGTTGGCCGACACTTACTATGCTATTCACAGTAGGCATGGTAAGGGTGGGGCTATCAGGTGTTGTCTCCCACTGTTGCTCAGATGGTTTATGTTTCTCCTGCCAGTCAGTGGGTCGTTTGTTGATGCTCAGAGTACTTATAGGTGGACTCAGATAGTGATGTCTCTTACTTCATATGACATCAGATGGCATTCATACCGGATGGACGTGCGAGATGTTATTATGAGTTGTGGAGAATTTCGGAACGTGCCACTTGTGGGGACCAAGGGTTGCATCAATTACAACCCAGTTCTTTCTCTTCGCCAGTTAGGGTTCGTGATGAGTAGAAGACCACTTGAAGCTGAGATAGCTGAGAGTGTATGTTTTGAGAAGCGTACTGACCCTGTTAGATTGGAGCAGATTGGAAGAGCTTGGAAGTCTATTGGTGTCAGAGATGGATCTGTCTTAGGGAAGAAGTTTGCCATTGTTATGCCTGATTACACCGATTGGGTGAAGAAGAGAGTGGAAACTTTGCTGTTGCCCTATGATAGGATGAACCCGTTGCAAGTACAACCACCCTTGATTCTTGCTGATACTGTACCAACTGAGCAGTATAAGCAAGCCCTGATGGAGAATCGTCGCTTGAAGGAGAAAGAGCAGGATGCCCAGATGGAGTTGTATCAAGCCAAAGCTGACAGGCTGAATTTGACTCATCAACTCAGAGATGCCCAGAGTGCAGGTGTTGGTGGTGTGAAGAGCAAGAAGAGATCCTATTCAGAGATGGAGAACTTGCTAGATGCAGAGCACATAGAGTGTTTGAGATTGCAGAGATCTGAAGCCAGTTATCTGAAGAAGATCAGAGACTTGGAGAAGCAACTCAGAGACAATGATATCCAGTTGAAGAAGGAAGTCGACCAGAGACTTGCATCAGAGACCCGGCTTGGGGCAGAAGTTGTCGAGCTTAGAAGACAGTTGAAGGAGAAGATCACTCCCTTGCCAGAATGTTCAGAGTGTGAACTGTTGATAGACCAGTGTCACTACTTGAAAACGCTCATTCCTGGAAGTAACTCGTCTTAGCTTGTATTCCCTGATGTTTTAGTGAGAATCACCCCCAGGCTTGTTGGGTGGGATTCACTTGTTGTACCTTGTTGGATATTTGGATCTTTGTTGTATGATCCAATTGCTCGTTTATAAATGAGATTTTGGCTCTATTCTGTACTCAGTGCTCAGTTTTATGATGTTTCTGTATCTCCCTGTTGCTTTGTGTTGATTGCAGGTTGTCACTTCTTGAGATGAATCAGGCTCTTTGAATGCCTGAGAGATGATCATTATCATGTGCATCATATGCATTAGCATCATAATCATAACATTTGCATAACAGGTGTTCTTGTGCCGACTTCTCACTCTGGTTCCTGTGTCAGGCAGGATAGCGGATCAGCGACCTCACCGGTATTCTACAAGACTTAATCAGCGCAGAAGCATGGATCAGGTTCAGACTGAATTGGCTGAGATGAGGGCGAACATGGCCCAGTTTTTGACAATGATGCAAGGGGTTGCTCAGGGTCAGGAGGAGCTCCGTGCTTTGGTTCAGAGGCAAGAAACGGTTATTCAGGCGTCTAACCGTGGTTCACCTGTTGCTCCACCTGGTTTTGAGACTGTTAATGTTGTTGTTGCTCCCGTTCATGGTTATGCTACAGGAGAAGAACTCAGGGGGATAAGAATTGATGGTCAGCCTCTTGCTGCAGAGGTCAATGCTAGAGCTACCAGGGCTCCGGTGCGTCATCCAGCTCCTATTGTCGACAGACAAGAGGACATGTTCACAATGCTGAGTGAAGATGATGGTGATGTTGGTAGAATTGAGGACAGGGATAGGAAGGTTGATGCCCTGGCTGAAAAAATAAGAGCGATGGAATGCCAGAACTCTCTCGGGTTCGATGTCACAAACATGGGGTTGGTTGAGGGTCTGAGAATTCCCCATAAATTCAAAGCGCCCACCTTCGACAAGTACAACGGTACTTCTTGCCCTCGCACCCACGTGCAGGCCTACTATCGGAAGATCTCGGCATATACAGATGACGAGAAAATGTGGATGTATTTTTTCCAAGATAGCCTATCTGGGGCATCTTTGGATTGGTACATGGAGCTCAAACGAGATTCTATCCGATGTTGGAGGGATCTGAGAGAAGCTTTTCTCAGACAGTACAAACACAACATGGATATGGCACCGAGTCGGACTCAGCTGCAGAGTCTGTGCCAGAGGAATAATGAGAGCTTCAAAGAGTACGCCCAGAGGTGGCGTGAACTTGCTGCCAGAGTTCAACCCCCTATGCTGGAAAGGGAGTTGACTGATATGTTCATTGGCACACTGCAGGGAGTGTTCATGGACCGAATGGGGAGTTGCCCATTTGGAAGCTTTTCTGATGTTGTGATTTGTGGTGAAAGAATCGAGAGTTTGATCAAGGCCAGGAAGATCAATGATGCGGGTTCCTCTTCATCCAAGAAACCTTTCTCTGGGGCACCTCGCCGTAGAGAAGGTGAAACCAACGCTGTTCAGCACCGCCGAGGTCCGAACAGAAATCAGCATCAATATAGACAGGTTGCTGCAGTGACCATTCCTGCTCCTTAACAACGTCAACCTCCGCAACAACCTAGACAACAACAACAACAACAACAACGTCCTTACCAGCCGAGGCAGAGGCTGCATCCTGACAGACGTTTTGACCCATTACCCATGACCTACGCTGAGCTACTGCCTGAGTTGCTCAGATTGGGTTTTGTGGAATTAAGGACCATGGCTCCACCAACTGTTTTGCCACCAGGGTATGATGCAAATGTCCGGTGCGATTTCCACTCTGGAGCACCAGGGCATAATATTGAGAAGTGTCGGGCTTTCCAGCATAAAGTCCAAGATTTGATCGATGCTAAGACGATCAACTTCGCCCCTGTGCCAAACGTTGTGAACAACCCTATGCCAGCGCATGGTGCTCATAGGGTGAATTGTATTGAAGGGGTTGAATCTGAAGATTTGGTTGTCAATGTTGAAGAGATTCAGACTTCTTTACTGGTTGTTAAGGGCTGTCTACTGAGTAGTGGTGTTCATCCGGGCTGTGGTGAAGACTGTTTGGGCTGTGTAGAGGCTGAGAATGGGTGTGATCTATTGAGGGCTGGTGTTCAGAGTCTGATTGATGAGGGTCGTGTGCAATTTGGACGGGTTGACAATAGAAATCATGGGGCAGTGTCTACTGTCACAATCTTCTTCAAACCGTCTGAAGGACGGGCGCCTACAACGAGTGGTAATCCAGTTACCATATCTGCACCAGTTGCTACCAATACTCCAACAACCATCGTTGCTCCGGTAAGAAGGGCCGTGAACAGTAATGCTGTGCCTTGGAAGTATGACAATGTCTACCGAAGCAACAGAAGGGCTGAGAACAGGGTCAAGCCTTCAAGTCAAGCGCCCGTGACAATTAATGTGCCTATTAGTAAAGCTCCTGCAGTTGTGAGTCCAGCTGTGGACAATGTGGGAGGACCAGGAGGCTTTACTCGCAGTGGTCGGCTGTTTGCGCCTCAACCGTTGAGGGATGCCAATGCTGAGGCATCTGCTAGAGCTAAGGGCAAACAGGCCGCAGTTGATGAAACGCCTGCTCAAGCGAATGTGCCTGGTGGCTCGTTTGAGAAGGATGTGGAGGAATTCATGCGCATAATCAAGAAGAGTGACTACAAGATTGTGGATCAGCTCAACCAAACTCCCTCTAAAATCTCTATCCTTTCCTTGTTGTTGTGCTCTGAGGCACATAGAGATGCCTTGTTGAAGATGTTAAATATGGCGTATGTACCTCAGGAGATTTCGGTCAATCAGCTTGAGGGTGTAACTGCTAATGTGAGTACCCGACACGGTGTAGGGTTCACAGATCTTGATTTGACACCCGAAGGTCGGAATCATAACAAGGCCTTACACATCACTATGGAGTGTAAGGGGGCTGTGCTGTCTCATGTCTTGGTGGACACTGGGTCCTCGTTGAATGTGCTGCCTAAGCAAATATTGAAGAAGATACCTATTGAAGGGGTTGTGCTGACGCCAAGCGACTTAATTGTTCGTGCTTTTGACGGATCCAAACGTTCTGTGTTTGGGGAAGTCACTTTGCCCATGAAGATAGGTCCGGAAGAGTTTGATATCGTCTTCTATGTCATGGACATCCAGCCTGCTTACAGTTGTCTTCTGGGACGTCCATGGATACATGCAGCAGGGGCAGTCTCGTCGACTCTCCATCAGAAGCTCAAGTACGTCTGGAACGGTCAGATTGTGACCGTGTGTGGTGAAGAGGACATTCTGGTGAGTCATTTGTCCTCGTTCAAATATGTCGAGGTGGATGGCGAGATCCACGAAACTTTGTGCCAGGCGTTTGAGACGGTGGCTATTGAGAAGGTGGCGTTTGCTGAGCAGAGGAAGCCAGGTGCTTCAATTACTTCTTATAAGCAAGCTAAGGAGGTGGTTGACTCTGGTAGAGCTGAAGGCTGGGGCAAGATGGTGGACTTGCCTGTCAAAGAAGATAAATTTGGCATCGGTTATGAGCCTCTCCGTGCAGAGCAGAGTGCAGCAGGTCCAAGTATCTTTACCAGCGCTGGGCTGATGAATCACGGTGCCGTCTTCGCAGCTGATGTTGAAGATGTGGACAGTGATTGTGATCTCGACTGCTGGGTCCGCCCGAGTGCACCCGGGGAAGTGATCAACAACTGGACTGCGGAGGATATAGTCCAAGTTACTCTTTAGACAGAGTAATTTTCTTTTATTTTTTCATTCTGCACAAAACCCTACGTTCTGCCCAAGACGTAGTGGTTCATTGTAGGGCCTCATGTTTTCAATGATTATCATTAATAAAGGACGTTTTGCAAACAATTTTGTGATCCCTGTCTTTCTATTTTTGTTTTTCATTTTTCAAAAAAATAAAAATGACAATGTTTTGTTTTTTGTGACTTTCTTGAACTCTTTTTCTAAAATAAAGCATTGAACATGCAGAAGTGATCTTATGGCATCCACTATGAACAAATCTGTTATGGCTCAGTATGATTTCGACAATCCCATCTACCAAGCTGAAGAGGAGAGTGGTGAAGACAGTGAACTCCCGAAAGAATTGGCTAGATTGTTAAAGCAAGAGGAAAGGGTCATCCAACCTCATCAGGAGGAGTTGGGGATTGTAAATCTTGGTACTGAGGACGCCAGAAGGGATATCAAGATTGGGGCTGCTTTGAAACCAGAGGTCAAGAGCAGATTGATCGAGATGCTGAGAGAGTACATGGAGATATTCGCCTGGTCTTATCAAGATATGCCTGGGCTGAATACTGATATTGTGGTTCATAGACTACCTCTCAGAGATGATTGTCCTTCGGTCAAGCAGAAGCTTCGTAGAACGAGTCCTGATATGGCAGTGAAAATTAAGGAAGAGGTTCATAAGCAGTTCGATGCTGGTTTCTTGTCAGTAACAACTTACCCGCCGTGGGTAGCCAACATTGTTCCCGTGCCGAAGAAGGATGGCAAAGTCAGAATGTGTGTCGATTACCGGGATCTGAACAGAGCGAGTCCGAAAGATGACTTCCCATTACCTCACATTGATGTATTGGTGGATAATACGGCTCAATCCTCGGTATTCTCTTTCATGGATGGTTTCTCGGGCTATAATCAGATCAAGATGGCGCCAGAGGATATGGAAAAGACGACATTCATTACACCTTGGGGCACGTTCTGCTATAAAGTGATGCCGTTTGGGCTGAAGAATGCCGGTGCTACCTATCAGAGGGCTATGACGACTCTCTTTCATGACATGATGCACAAAGAGATTGAAGTGTACGTGGATGACATGATTGCGAAGTCGCAGACAGAAGAGGAGCACCTGGTTAATTTGCAGAAGTTGTTTGACAGATTGGTCAAGTTCAAACTAAGGCTGAATCCAAACAAGTGTACGTTTGGGGTGAGACCAGGGAAGCTGTTAGGCTTCATTGTCAGTGAAAAAGGGATTGAGGTTGATCCAGCAAAAGTCAAAGCTATTCAGGAGATGCCTGAGCCGAAAACAGAAAAGCAGGTTCGTGGGTTTTTAGGGAGACTGAACTACATTGCGAGGTTTGTATCTCACCTAACTGCCATGTGTGAACCAATATTCAAATTGCTCAGAAAGAATCAGGCAATCAAATGGAATGATGACTGTCAGAAAGCTTTTGACAAAATAAAAGAGTACTTACAGAAACCTCCAATCATCATTCCTCCAGTTCCAGGGAGACCATTGATAATGTACCTATCAGTGACTGAGAATTCGATGGGGTGTGTATTGGGAGAACATGACGAGTCTGGTCGAAAAGAGCATGCCATATACTACCTTAGCAAAAAGTTTACCGACTGTGAAATCAAATATTCACAGCTTGAGAAAACTTGCTGTGCTTTGGCCTGGGCTGCTCGCCGACTGAGGCAGTATATGCTGAACCATACCACTTTGTTGATTTCTAAGATGGATCCAGTGAAGTACATCTTTGAGAAGCCGACTCTCACAGGATGTGTTGTCCGTTGGCAGATGATCTTAATAGAATATGATATCCAGTACACGTCGCAGAAGGCTATCAAAGGTAGTGTTTTGTCAGACTATCTCGCCGAGCAACCGATTGATGACTATCAGCCTATGATGTTTGAATTCCCTGATGAAGACATCATGTATCTTAAGATGAAAGATTGTGAAGAGCCTCTTGTCGAGGAAGGACCGGATCCTGATGATAAGTGGACATTGATGTTTGATGGGGCTGTGAATGTGAATGGTAATGGTGTTGGTGCAGTGCTGATCAATCCTAAAGGTGCTCATATACCTTTTTCTGCCAGATTAACTTTTGATGTCACCAACAACGAAGCTGAGTATGAGGCTTGTATCATGGGAATAGAGGAAGCCATTGATTTGAGAATCAAAACTCTTGACATTTTCGGAGATTCCGCTCTAGTGATCAATCAGGTCAATGGAGATTGGAATACGAACCAGCCGCATTTGATTCCGTATAGAGATTACACCAGAAGAATATTGACGTTCTTCAAGAAGGTGAAGTTGTATCATGTCCCCCGGGACGAGAATCAGATGGCTGATGCCTTGGCTACTTTATCTTCCATGATAAAGGTTCATTGGTGGAATCATGTGCCACATGTTGCGGTGAATCGACTCGAGAGGCCTGCGTATGTGTTTGCAGCCGAGTCTGTTGCGATTGAAGAGAAGTCGTGGTACTATGACATCAAGAACTTCCTCAAGACTCAGGGGTATCCTGATGGTGCATCAAAGAATGACAAGAAAACCCTGAGAAGGCTAGCTGGAAGCTTTTATTTGAATCAGGATGACGTGTTGTACAAGCGGAACTTTGACATGGTCTTGCTCAGATGCGTGGATAGACACGAAGCAGACATGTTGATGCAAGAAGTGCACGAGGGTTTGTTTGGTACCCATGCTGGTGGTCATGCAATGTCCAAGAAATTATTGAGAGCCGGTTATTACTGGATGACTATGGAGTCCGATTGCTTCAAGTATGCTCGGAAGTGCCATAAGTGTCAAATCTATGCTGATAAGGTGCATGTACCACCAAGCCCGTTGAATGTCATGAACTCGCCTTGGCCGTTTGCCATGTGGGGCATTGACATGATTGTGAAGATTGAGCCTACTGCTTCGAGTGGACATCGCTTCATCCTGGTTGCGATTGACTACGTCACCAAATGGGTGGAAGCAGCTTCCTACGCTAACGTTACCAAACAAGTGGTTGCCCGATTCATCAAGAAAGAAATCATCTGTCGTTATGGAGTTCCTGAGATAATCATCACTGACAATGGTTCAAATCTCAACAACAAGATGATGAAAGAGCTTTGCAGAGATTTCAAGATTGAACATCACAATTCTTCTCCTTACAGACCAAAGATGAATGGTGTTGTAGAGACGGCTAATAAGAATATCAAGAAGATTGTGCAAAAGATGGTCGTTACATACAAGGATTGGCATGAGATGCTGCCTTTCGCTTTGCATGGGTACCGTACTTCAGTACGTACGTCGACCCGGGCAACCCCGTACTCCCTTGTATATGGTATGGAAGCAGTCCTGCCTGTTGAAGTGGAGATCCCTTCTCTGAGAGTATTACTGGATGTTAAGCTGGACGAAGCCGAGTGGATTCGAACAAGGTTTAATGAGTTAAGCCTTATCGAAGAGAGACGGCTAGCAGCTGTGTGCCACGGGCAGTTATATCAGAGAAGGATGAAGCGAGCCTTTGATCAGAAAGTGCGTCCTCGGACATTTCAAACTGGTGATCTGGTTTTGAAGAGGATCCTTCCTCCCGGTACAGATAACAGGGGCAAGTGGACTCCTAATTATGAAGGTCCGTATGTTGTGAAGAAGGTCTTCTCCGGTGGAGCCTTGATGCTTACAACTATGGATGGTGAAGATTTTCCGTCCCCTGTTAACTCAGATGTAGTCAAAAAATACTTCGCATAAATTGACCCGCTGGACAAAAAGAATAAAAGAGTCCAGGCAAAAAAGGGCATCCCGGCGAACCAAAAAACAGAAAGAAAAGGTTCAGGCAAAAATTAGGGATAAAAAATGAAAAGAATTTGTACACCCGGTAAGTCGAAAACCCGCAAGGGCGACTTAGGCAAAAATGGGTATCCCGGTGGATTGAAAACCCGAAAGGGCGATCCAGCCAAAAGAGGGATTAAAGCGAAGACTACAGTCTGAGTTATTTGTACTTCATCGCGCTTCATTCGTCTGCCATCTCGAAAGATGTGATCGGTCCAGTCAGTCTTCTCAGAAAGCAAGGAAGTTGGGAGGAAAACTGATGATCTGTGAGTTATAACAGAATTGGGAAATAGTGGATGCCGTATTCACATTGCCATTAGGATAGTTTATTTTCCTTTTGTGCGCAATTACCTCTTTCTAGGAATTGCTTCCCATGTATTCGCCTTTTCAGGCACGTTTTCAATCAATAAAAGTCGTTATTCAGATAAATAGCTCTCTTGTTTTTATTTTTACTGTTTTGTTTGCAAAAATGTCCGAATTTTTGATAAGCATTGCATATAATAAAACATGAAGGCTGGACAATAACTTGCAGAAGGCTGAAACATTTGAAAATTGTTTTGAATGTTGAGGACACTTGAGTGTATCTTGTCCGTATACCCCTGGGGCATTGTGTTTTGCTATTTTGAGGGTCGTCATCTGTGAGCTTTTCCCCAGCAGGTCATTCTCAGGGCAAGTTTGATATCTGTCAAAGCTGTGTTCCCCTGCAGAGGTGTCTGTGGATAGTACCGTCTTTTCTCAGCAGATTTTAGGATTGCCTATCCTCAGCACGGAGTTTGAGGCAGGTTTCCCCAGCTAAGAACCCCGCTGAGTGCCTGGGAGATGTTTTCCCCAGGAGTTCCCCAGCGAAGTTTGTCATGAGGATGTTGTTCCCCAGCAGTCGGGTTTGTGACGTTGTTATCCCCAGCATGGCCGTGAGTGCTTCTTCCCAGCAGGGTGGTGGAAATTCGTCCCCAACAGAGTTGTTACTCTCCCCACCAGAGTTGTTCTCCTCATCAGGAAGGTGTGGGTTTCCTCAGCAGTTCCCCGAGTGGAGCGGGTTTTAAAGAAATATTTCTCCAGCAGAATTATCCCACCAGTGGATTGGGCGAGTTCCCATGGCAGCAGTTCCCCAGCTAAGTTTATTCCCACTTGTGGATTCTGTGGGTCGTCCCCGGCGAAGTAGTGGTTATTCCCCAAAGCAGAGCTATTCTACCTAAGGGTGGGTTGAGTCTTCCCCAGTGAAGTCGATTTATCATTCCCTGGTAAAGTTGTCTTGTTACTCCCTGGCGAGTACCATCCCCGAAGAGTTGCCTGTTTTACTTCCTCAGCGGAGTATTGTTTGCTTCCCGAGCAGAGTCCCTGAGCGGATTAGATTTGGATTGTGAAGGATGTTCCCCAGCGGAGTTTATCCTGTCCTGGCAACGGTTTTGTTTCTCCAGCATGAGTGAGAAGTCGGTGCTTTCTCCGCAAAGCATTTCCCCAATAAGGCTCCCCGCAGAGTATTCTTCAAGCAGAGTCTCCCCGCAGAGTTGGAGTATCTGATAAGTTTGGCTCCTTAGCCAGTATTGCATTTTGCATGTAGTATTCATGGCATCCTCAAAAATGAGTAGCATTTCCATTCGATATGGAGCATTACGCCACAGAAAAATTCAAACATATGCATTCATGTGTTCGAACTATCAGACCGTATCCCGGGCAGAGGCGGATTTTTGTTCAACCTGTACAACACGTTTGCTACAGTTGCTCCTGATGGCGTTCAGGATTAATCCCCACAGAGGTTTACTTCCTCATCCGTTGGTGAAAGGAAGGCCTGTTTCTCCCAAGTGAGACCCCCTGCAAGTGTTCAGCCTTGCCCTGTCATCTTGTAGATGTCAGTATCTAGTTAGCACCCGCATGTGTTGCTTCTTTGGTGTCGGTAAACGCCATATTTCGGTGATTTCAAGTCATGCATAGTGTCTGGTATTCATTGGTGTCGGTAAACAGCATCTTTCGGTGATTTCCAGTCATGCGTAGTGTCTGGTCTTCTTTGGTGTCGGTAAACACCATCTGTCGGTGCTTCCCCAGTCATGCGTAGTGTCTGGTGTTCTTTTGATGTCTGTAAACATCATCTTTCGATGTTCGTAACGTCGTCCCTTCCCTAGTGAAGTTTACTCCTCTCCGTTGATGTCGATAAACGTTGAGTTTTTCCTATGCGTCCGTTGGCGTATAGTTGATATCTTTCCCCACAGGGTTATCCCAGAAGGATTCCTCCTCTCCGTTGGTGTCGATAAACGTCGAGTTTTTCCTATACGTCTGATGATGTATAGTTGCTTATTTCCCACATATCATTTGGTAATACCAGATGATTCCCCTCAGAGTTTCCTCCTCTCCGTTGGTGTCGATAAACGTCGAGTTTTTCCTAGTCGTCCTATGACGTCTAGTTATACCCTTCCCCATGCGGATTTACCTCTCCGTTGGTTTCGATAAACGTTGAGTTTTTCTCATTCTTCCGTTGACGTATGATTGTATACCCTATTCCCAGTCATTCATTAATGTCTGGTTGATTCCCAGCCAGAATCCCCAGTAGACGTCCTATTTGGTGTCCGGTTGTGGTCTCCCTTTCGTCCGTTGACGTCTGGTTGAGTTTTCTCCTTCTCCGTTGGTGTCGATAAACGTTGAGTCTCCCATTTCGTGCGTTGACGTCTGGTCGAGTTTTCCTGGTCGTCCCAGTTGATTCTCCTTCTCCGTTGGTGTCGATAAACGTCGAGCTTCTCCCTTTCGTCCGATGACGTTTGGTCGAGTCTTCCCATTCATCCGATGATGTCTGGCTACCTCTCTGTTGGTCTTGGTAAACGTCGAGTTTTTCCTGGTCGTCCCCAGTAGAGTTTTTCCTGGTCGTCCCATTTGATTTACCTCTTTGTTGGTCTTGGTAAACATTGAGTTTTTCCTGGTTGTCCGTTGGCATCTAGTTGAGATTTCTGATCCCAGTCATTGTGTGTCGATGTTTGGATGTGGTTGTGCCTCCGAAAAGAAAGAAAAAAAGAAAAAAAAATTCCTAGCAGTGTGCAAATTTCTACGGTTCTTGGTATTCAATCACTGTTTACCCTGAAAGTCTGACAGCCGTTGCTCTCATCCGTTCGGGTTCCCAGTTGATTGAATAGGGGCAGCTGTAGCACCTCAAATTTTCACCCTACCTTTTGTACATTCATTTCATATTAGGTCATTAACATAACATGGTCCACTACATAACATTGCATTGTCCATTTGCCCAAGTGCAAGTCCACTGACAAATTAGGTCAAACTGATCAGGAGAATCAGTCAAACAAGCAAGCATGTGCTATTTTCATTGGAACAAAGCCCTATGGTTGATTTATCAAGTTCATATGGTCTAGGGATCATTGTGAAGTGGTTTGGCCAAAGATTGGATGATCAAAGCTCAACAGTCAAGCTGAATTTCTTCAGAAACCCTAGAAAGTCAACTGTGGTCAACTGTGCCTGATTTTATGGATTGGAAGGTGTGAGATGGTTTGAAAGGCTTCATTCATGTCCATATAAGTCTCATTTTACATATCAAAGACCAAGGTTGAAGATTTGGAGGTCAGATCAAAAGTTTCCAAAAATAGCAGGTGACCTGTAATTTCAACTGCCCAAAATGGAATGTTTTTCTCCCCAAAATTACTTCATCATACAAGCTTCAAATGAAATTTTGTCCAACATTAAAGTTGAAGATCTTGATCTCACCATTCCAAAAAGTCCAAGAACTTGAAATTCCCATGTGTGGTTGGCAAGATATGGTCCAATCATTTTCAGAAAATGCCCAAATTCAAAGTGCCATAACTTTCACATGGAATGGCCAATTTGGTTGATTTTTTCTTTGAGAAAACCACATTTCATATGATCTTTCATGGTGCATAATCAAATTTCATCAAAAACTTTCATGGCAAAATGGCATTTTTTAAGTGAACATATTTGCATTTTTGGCATGGCATAGTGATTTTGAGCATAACATGGAATTTGCACATGAGACCTCTTCTAACACATTCCAAATGATATTTTTGACTTGTGAGAACTGGTTTTGAGCTGAAAAATGGACTGGTTTAAAAAAGGTCATATTGGACCTAACACTTGAAAAATGCACATTACACTAATCCTTTCCATTTGCTAATCTTGATTAATTTTTGGATTAAGCCTTGGTATAAATGATCTAATCATAACAGAATGCTTAAACACATTCCATTTTTTTCAGATCCTAAAGCAAAACACAAGAATTCTCTCATTTTTCTCCATTTTGCACTTTCACATTTCTTCACAATTCATCAAGATTCCCTCCATTTTTTCGTGTTTTCTCTTGTGATTCATCATCTGTAGGTGCTGTAGCAGTTCTGTTGAAGCTCACAGTGGAAGAACCTTGAAGATACATGGCCATGGCATTTGCACCTTGTGTATAACAGTTGGAGATTTCCACCAATACAAGCTGCTTCGAGCTAGGATATTGACTCCACATGCTTGTATACACCTTGCTGCGCATCTGTTTTTGGATTTCAAGGCCTGAACTCAACAATTCCATAACTGCACTTCGATTAAGGTTGGAAATCAAACTCCATAATTGCTTCAATTAGGATAGGGATTTGATAGAATGATCATTGCTGAGTAACCTGAAGCTTGAATCATGCGTTTTCATTGGATATTGGCTGAGAAATCTTGAATCAAAGTTTAGATGTCAAAACTTCTTTCAATCGATTCGCCTTGTGTATGAATTTCTGGACAATTTCATGATGATACCTGTAATCTACGTGCTTAGACGGTTCTATCCATATATGATTTGCACATTTTGGTTGAAAAATGTTCTTGATGATGATTTTGATGATGAACTGCTATGAATGTTGATGAACGCGACCAGTTTCGGTGTTTGATCCGTTTCCTTGTGCTCCCATTTGAATTACATGTTTACCGCCAAACCGAGCCAATCACAACGCGCCATCACATTAAGTGATGCGCTGCGTTTTGGCCTCTGATCCACATAATTACCATAATGCCACTCGCGCCAATTAATTAATTTGAAACTTAAATAAAAATTTCATTATTTCATAAAACTTCAAAAAATCAAAACTAATTCATCCCTAATCCAAATTGCATGGGAATTTTTGTGTTGGATCCCAAATTTTGTCTAGTTTTTTTTAGGCATGGTAGTCCAAGTTGTGCCTGGTGATTTTGTTGACTTTGCCTATTGCCTTTGACTTGTATGCATTTTGTGTATGTTTCACCATATTGAACATGAAATGATGATGCCTTAGCCAAAATGCATGAAATTTTATAGGCTGGTTATTGACTCTCTTCTAGTGATTTTGATGTATAGTTTGTGAATTTTGGATTTATGGTTTGCAAGATATGATGTGTGCAAGTTGAGTGTGACAATTTGTGTCACACTAGGTTAGGTCAACTTCATGATTTTATTTGATATGCCTATGCTTTGCCAAATGCTCCCAATATTTGCATGTGATATCATCTGTATGTCTAGTTTTGCCATGAATTTTTGTAGGAATTGTTGAGCCATTTCCTATTTGATTGAGATTTTTGCTTGCTGTTTAGTCATTTTAGGGTTTTGTTTGAGTGATTGACTTCCATGTCTTGTGAAATGCTCATACCATATCATATGAATGTGAAATTTGATGGAGTAATTCCTAACATGTTCATTGTTACTTTGGCTTTGGTCTCATTCATTTCTCATTTTTTTCACTGTTTTATGATTGATGAATATTGGTGCTTGTTTTGCTACCATGTGCTGGCTTGTTTGGATTTCTGCTGACTTTATGATTTTCATTGACCTACTTCCTCTTGTCCAAATGGCATGAAAATTGATATGTAGCTCATTGAATGTGTCCTGCTTTGGATGGAATTTTTGTGAGATTTATTGAGCTGTTTAGGTATTCGTTTGAGTGTGATCATTCTGTTTGCTCATATATGATTCACATTTGCCTAGCTTGACATAAATTGTGCATGAAATGAATTTGGTGCATAGTTTTGATGTGAGACCAATTGGATTCTCTTTTTATTTGATTAATCTTGATTTTGATCATGTTTCACTTTCTGTTTTGACTTTTTCACTTCCTTTTGACCCTAGGCTTGTCCTAGTGGTCTTGTATCTCATGTTTGAATGTGATTTTCAGGTTAAGAAGCAAAATACCTTAAGGAGGTGGATTCACATTTGATTGGGATGTCATTTGATAGTGTAAACTAACTTGGTTTATTTTGTAGGATGTTTGGCTCCTTTGAGTTGACTTGCACTTTGGTGCATTGGATTGTGTTTGTCTGTGTATAGCTAATTGTGAACCATTTGCTGTTTAATTCTGTGATTGGTATACTGATGATATTTGATTGATTTCAGGTACATTAGTTGCTAAGATTGCTTTGCTTTGCTTGATAAGCAATTTGCACTGAGGTATAACATTCTTGTCTCCATGTAGTCTGGAAGACCTGGCCTGTTACTTGGCCAGGCACCTGTCTGAAGTCCTCCTTAAGAGGCGATGTTTGTGCTTGTTTACTTTTGTCCCCAAGCAGGAAAAGTCCTTGATTAAGGCAATTGGCGGATAAAAGAGATAAGCAATCTATCTCCCGCTCTTCTGTTGAGTCATCCCTCTGCTCACACCACTGTGTTGATGCATTGGGACACAAACCCAAGATCTTGTACAATGTACAGTTGTGTCAGAGTCTCGAGTGTAGAAGGGTTCCCACATTCTGAACCCACGCTCCTTTGTCTGAAGCTCTCCCTGACTAGGGATAAGAGCTAACACTACCACTGTACAGATGACTTGCTATTGCAGTCTTACCCTTTGATTGAGCCCCTTTGGTGTGCATATAGTGTGTGCTACTTGTGAATGCTTGATTTACTGTTTACTTGTGTTGAATAGGATAGGCTTGCTTCCTGTACAAGTTAGCTAGAAACCTTGACTTAGGGACAATCTTGCATGATAACATCTAGGCTCGAGTTAGTCTCCCTAGTTGTGTCTCCCTCTGTCATCTGGTTAGGCTAGTCCTGTGTCCCTCCATAGGGGAACTACGTCGCCCTGATCCTCATACCAGATGAGGTACGTAGGCAGGAGATGAGCAGATCTCTCCAGGCGCCTGTGTCTTTGTTTTGTGTTGTTGTGTGCTTGGAAGCTGATATAAGTCCATCGAGTGGCGTTCGGGTTCCAGTGTGGGTTTGTTTGTTTCGGATGCTGATGTAAGCCCAGTGATTGGCATTCAGGCTCCACGTTTGCCTTCTTGTGTGTGTTTTGGGTTCGGATGCTGATGTAAGTCCAGTGATTGGCATTCAGGCTCCACGTTTGCCTTTGCCTGTGTTTGTTTGTGTGCGTGTTAGCCGAGCTACGGATGCTCTGATTCTCCTTCGTCCAAAGGAGATACGTATGCATAGGATGCGATATCCTAGCGAGCATGTGTCGTTTCCCCAGTCCGAACTACTTAGACTCTGATGTCTATGCTTGATAGACTAGGTAGGCCCAGGATGTGATATCCTGCCGAGTCAGTCTTGTTTGTTTCCTGTGTCTCTTTCAGCCGATGTTTGTGTGTGTGTGAGCAGTGTTTTTAGCAACCATTTCCCTTCCTATTGTGCGTGGATCCCGTCGAGTACGACAGATGCGTAGGGGTGCTAATACCTTCCCTTCGCATAACCGACTCCCGACCCCATTCTCTTTGGTCGCGAGACCATGCTTTTTCCAGGTTTACTTTGAGCGTTTCCTTTCCCTCTTTTGGGATAAATAACGCACGGTGGCGGCTCTGTTGTTCTTGTTTTCCCGCCGGTTTTTCGCGTAATGCGACAATAAGGTACTGCTTCGTTGATCCTTAGAGAATCTCGTACGCTCAAATCAAGACATTGTTCTGCTAATTTTCAGAAAGTCTTAGATACAGTTGAGGTATCATTCCATTATTGGAATATCTCGATTATGACATCCAAGATACTGTTCTGACGATTCCCAGAGAGTTTTGATTGTTTCATTTCACATTTTAATAATTTTTCTTACTGTATTTCTCACTACATTTTTTTTCTTTATGAATTTATTCCTTCCATTTCGAAGGACAAAATTCGGGTCTTCTTGTATTTAATTACCCTTCACTATGAACGCATGAAGACTATGTCATTTCTGCTTTCTAGTTCATTGTAATTAAATAGGGGCAGCTGTCATACCCCAATTTTGTCCGGGCATATTTAAAATGTCATACAATTGATTTCATTTTGATTTGCATCGTATGTTCAACATGACATGCATATCATTCGGCCGTACAAGTTTTAAAACCTAGTGTGATTAAATTCAAGTATTGATCGTGCTTGTTTGATTCAGAATTGGTGATTCATTCAAAAATATGGCATGGTTCATTAGCCATGATCAAGTGGTCAGTTAAGTCATGTTCAATCATACAGTTATGCTTAAGACATGGTCTAACAAAATCCAATTATTTTTGCTTCCATTTTTTTTTAAATACATTTTTTTATCAATCCATCCTACATCCATAACAATCATACCTCTTAACAAAGGAAAAAAACATTCCATTTAAACATACTTCAAAGTCCACATTTAATGGCCCAAATCCATAACATTGGCTTTAAGCAAGGCAAAAACAGAAAGTTACAGCGTGATCATAATAAGCATGATGACAGATGGACGATCTAAACAAGTGACAAAATGGTACTTATCCATTTACCATAGCTTAGTATGCCTAAGCTGAGTTTCTACAAATGACAGAAATCACAATGTGACGAAGCAGCTGCCATATTACAAAAGCATGGTACTCCAAAGCGCCAATTCGAAAATGGATACCAATGATTTCAAACTTGCGGCCCGGCCATTTCCCAAGTGTGTGAATCACCTTGTAATCATCTTCTCATTTGCGTAATATCACGAATGTTTGACCGGCAACCTGACAAAGTTCACACAGGCAAAGCAATGAGCAAGGTAAGAGCAAATATGGAACGGTTATGTCGGGATACATGAAGATAAGATCCTAACTGCAATGCATTCTAATCCATAAGCTACACAAACCACTACTGCCACGATAAGTATAACAACTTACACATAAGCTAAATGTCCAAGCAGAACCTGAGCAATGGATCTAGCTGCAGCCTCATCCAATTTCTATTTTATTCCATAAAGAAAGACCGACAAATGGAAGCGTTGGAGGGAAAGATATGCAACAGGTCGAAACAGGTGGTACCCTCTGATGCAAACTAGCATGACACTCACTCTTTGGAAAACCCAAAGGATATATTTCTGGCAATGATCGAAACTGGATCTTTCCCCAGTCAATCCTCTGATTTTGGTCTCCTGGCATTAAACAGGGATGATAACATTAGCATATCTAGGACAGTTTTGGCCACAAGAAATTGTATAACACAATGCAGTTTGGATATTCAAACAGGACAGAAGTTTAAGCCATTGCAGGATGCAGCATCAAGATGAGTGAAACATTAAGTTGCTACGCTTACCTTCATGTGAACCGGCGACATGCCGATACATATCGTTTCATTTGAAACAAAAGCCAAGACTCGAAAATCCTGTATCAAAGTTTCATGTACCTGCACATTTGTTCACAAGATTACAAAGTATATCAAAGGAAAGCAATCATGATAAAGTCCATTAGACAAAGTAAAGACAGTGAGGTTGAATCAAATTCATAACAGTTGAAACAACCGTGGAGTCAAATATCATCATCACATCAGTTAAGTGACGTGTAGAAACACTAAATATGCAAGAGTTGAATCCACAATTGAAAGAGTCCAAGCTTAAAACGGGCACACACATGTCACAACAATTCCAAAACAAATAAAGCCAACATAAAAAAGGGGATATCACAATAGAAAAGCTGCAATAAGTTCCATGACAAATGCAACGTTGTCGTTAACCACAATTCAATGATACATAGTAACGACATCAATCTTGCATTGGAGCTATTCCCAAGTGTGCAAACTCTCTTTCAAATCATCTTCTCGCTTACACCAAAACAAAAGCATCTGTCATACAACCTAGCAGAATCACACAAAGGCACATATTGGCATATGTTCCATGGCATCAAAAAGAGAAGGAAAGTCTAAATCACGACCTTACAGCAAGGGTGCTTGGATTTGCGTGAGAGATAAAGCATAGATTGGCAATGTTAAGAATCCATGTCTTTCATGAACATCCAAGGTTGGTTCACTGTAATAACAGAAGATTCTTAGTCAATGCAAGTTATAATAAGTGGACTCAAATAAATGACTGCAAAGGATGGCAAAACCGAATGGTAAAAAAATCATTAGCAGTAAAAATAACCTTAAAAAGCATATGCTTCAAAGGACACTACATACAAAAGGTCACGGTCACGCTGGTCCACACACAATCGAGAAGGAAATCTTATTCTAACGGAATGATTCCTTTCACCTCTGCCAGCTCATGATTCAAGGACCACCCATTTTCACTCTATATAAGAGACATCCAATCATTGGAAGAAAACGACCTAATGGTTGCACCGTTACCCTGCAAAAACACACACAAAACCCTTCATTAAAAAGTTCATACAATCGAAAACTATCCAGAGTTTCTCATCGGAGCTCTGGATTAGTCGAACTAAATCGACCATCATGACTTGCGACATAGAAACATTGGAGTAAGAAGAGAGAAGAGTCGAAAGCTAAACGAAAGCGGGAGAAGGACTCACACCCAGAAAGACACTTACTTGAGGTAAATACACATTCGTCGAAATCCAGTCGGAGTCGCAAAACTCCGGCGACGTCCTTCATTTCTCTTTGTATTGTTGTTCGATCTTCTCGAGGCGCTGCAGTTCGATGTAGTCGCCGGTCGCATGGACGATTGGAGAACATATTGCTTATCCATGTTTGTTTAAGGTTAAGTGTGGATTGTTGTGGATTTGTAAGAGTCTTTGCTGCGATTCGTGAAAATTTCTGACGATAGATCCAAGATCTAAGTTTTGGTTTAAGTTTGTTTGTGTCGCCTGTTTTACCGTTACCTTTTGTTATCGAAATTTGGTTTGTTCGGATCTATTAAGATGGTGATGATGAACACCATGAGTTGTTCATTTGTGGTTCTGAGGAAATCAGGAGTTTCTTTTCATTTCGATTTTGAGGCCTTAACTGCGTTTGGTTTAGAGGAGCACTAGGAAGAAATGTCTTTTTGAAATCAGTTAGAAAGTTTAGCTTTGGTTTGATAGTGTTTAATATATTCAATGCTTGTTTTGTCTAAATAATGGCAGATTTTAAGTGGGTAAGTTTTTTGTCTCCCCCATACCTTGGGAGCACGCGTACAGGGAAGAGAAATGGGGCTATTGAGTTTCTTTATGGCAATTAGATTTATTATTATTATTGCAATTTAAGGCTAGTCAATTCCATTTGTGAGGGATGCTGACAGGTACACAAGAGAAACATGTGACTTTTCCCATTCTTTCCCTTGCTTTGGTTCAGATCTTTTTTTTCTCTCTTTCTTTTGGATCCGCGTGTTTGTCCATGTGCCCCTTTTGTTTTGTTGCACATGATAAAGATACAATTGGGCCGGGCTTTTGGTTCACTATGGGTTTCAATAAGCACCCCTCGATTTGGTTCCACACATCCAGTCTGTTTGAACTTCATTTATTTTTGTTACATCACTTTGATATTCTATTCATATGTTTAGATAATTATGATGGTAATAATAGTAGCAAAATAGACTTTTTTTTTGGTTCAATTTTGAATAATTAGTTTTAACTCCTATTATAATACATGATTAATTAAATGGATAGTTGAATATCGATAGATAAATAAAAGCTTATCTTATTTAGGATGAAACTTGGGTCCAATACCAAATAGGCTTTATCAAGACACATTAACCCTAATTCACCGTATTTAATTAATATACTCTCCTAAATTATTTAAATTAATTTTGAATGAAAAGGAGAATAGTAAGCTTCCGCTTTACTATCTCTCGACTATTCGAATAATTGGCGTACGCCATATTGCTCGGATTTTCGTCATTGAATTAAAAACCTAAAAAATTATATAAAATTAAAATCACTTTCCCAATTTAATTATTTTAAAAGTCTCTATTTTAATAATTAATGTTTAAATGAAAAGGAGATTAATGAGCATCCGCTTCATTATCTCTCGATTATTCGAATAATTGGCGTACGCCATATTGCTCGAATTTTTGTCATTTAATTAAAACCCTAAAAAAACTCTATAAAATTAAAACCACTTCCTCAAGTTAATTAAATCCCAAAAGTTTCATTATTTAAATTAATTTTGAAAGAAAAGGAGAATAGTAAGCTTCCGCTTCACTATCTCTCGATTACTCGAATAATTGGCGTACGCCATATTGCTCGGATTTTCGTCATTTAATTAAAATCCTAAAAATCCATAAAATTAATATATTCCCCCAAATAATTTATTAATTCTAAAAGCCTATTTTTAATAATTAACCTTTGAATGAAAAGGAGAATAGTGAGCATCCGCTTCATTATCTCTCGATTATTCGAATAATTGGCGTACGCCATATTGCTCGGATCTTCGTCATTCAATTTAAACCGCTATCATACAATTTCAAATCATCTTTTATATCAAACACAATTTCACAAAATAAACAACTTAAACTTCAATAGAGAATGGGAGGCGTACGCCTCACCATTCTTTGATTATTTGAATAATTGGCGTACGCCACATTGCTCAAATTATCGATTAAAACCTACCAATTCAAAATACAAACTATCCTCACAAATCAAATGCGATATCCAAACATATCTTTTACAATTTAAACTTCGGATGATAAAAGAGGGGAGGCGTACGCCTCGCCCTCTCTCGATTATTTGAATAATTGGCGTACGCCATATTGCACAAATTATCGACTTCCGACTAAAACATGTTAAATAAACTTGGATAAAGGAATAAGGGGCGTACGCCTCATTATTTTTTGAATAAGCAAGTAGGAGGCGTACGCCTCACTACCGTGCATATTCAACATCCACAAACAAACTTTCGATAATAATTCAAATGATAAAGGGAATAGAAGGCGTACGCCTTATTATTCCTCGAAAGAATTGGACGATTGGTGTACACCACATTGCTCAACCTTTCGTCGTTCTTCAAAACATCTCCAACATCAAACCTAACTTCTCGCCCCCGAGCGATCGAAACCAATCAAACCCAAACACATCAATTCAACATGTCTCGCCCCCGTGCGACCCATAACTTAAAAATTCTTTTCAAAAGAACATTGTTAATCCTTTCTAATGCGCACAACAAACCAGTGCTTAAGCCTCCGCCGAGAGTAGACAAGCCAACGTTTAGCCTTTAGAACGCCGACCTACACAGTCGTTTGTCAAACAAAACCCACCAAATATTCGTAGGATCCCGAACTACGAATGTTTTGATTTCCTTATTATATCATAAGGATACGTAGGCAGGAGATTGTTGTATCTTCGCGAGCTCACTAATAAAAAACCTCCCCTTTCTCCTTCCCGAGGTCTTCATCCATATTATGTTATCTATTTTAAATCACTCGAAGAAAGCAAATAACATTCAACTAACATTCAAATAGCAAATTGGACTAAAAGGTTCCCGTTGAGTACAACGGACGTGAGGGGTGCTAATACCTTCCCCTTGCGTAATCGACTCCCGAACCCGAATATGGTTGCGACGACCATTATTCTATTTTCTAAAAGGTTTTATCGATATTTTCCTATTCCTTCATTGGAATAAATAAAGTTCGGTGGCGACTCTGTTCGAACATAATTTTTCCGCGACCATCGCGAGGTATCGTATTTTTCGAGATGCGACAGTATGTTTAAGTTAAAATCCCTAATTTTTTATGGTTGTTTGAAATTGTTAGTTTGATGAGTATTCTCGATTTGTGGTGATTTGATTGTGTTAAAACTGCAAATTAATGTTATATACTTAGAGTATTGTATGAGTTATGATTTTCTGAACGTGTAGCTTTTTACGGAATCAAAACCGGAGGTCCGAAAATCCTCAAACGATGAAAAATGTAGAAAATTCTACATTCTATTTTATGTTAACCGATTAACCACCGAGCGTTAACCGGTTACTTGCTTAAAAACCTGTGATTCTATTTTTATGTTAACCGGTTACCCACCGAGCGTTAACCGGTTACTTGCTTGAAAATCTGCGCAGGAAATTGATTCTGTTTTGTGTTTACCGGTTACTCACCGAGCGTTAACCGGTTACTTGCTGTGAAAAATGAAAAATTGAGATGTTAAAAGTTGTATTTAATTTTATGTGAAATCTAGTGTGCGTATTTGATAATTAGACCATATTTATGAATGATATATTGTTATGAATGTGTATATGTACCATTGGTGGATAATTCATAGAGTTGAATTATGGTGATATATGGAATGTTAAGATGGTAGAGATGATCATAATTGCATATGGGTTGGTATTTGTACATTCATTCATGGCATGGTCGACTTCATAGTGGAAGCGGTGAAACTGTGGGTTCACATGGTATTAGACGTTGATCCTTAATTGGAAATAGACGTAGCACACGTTGATCCTTAATTGGAAATAGGCGTGGTAGTAGATGGTGATCCTTAATTGGAAATAGATGTAGCACACGTTGATCCTTAATTGGAAATAGGCGTGGTAGTAGGCGGTGATCCTTAATTGGAAATAGACGCAGCACATGTTGATCCTTAATTGGAAATAGGCGTTGTAGTGGCTTTGATCTTGTCCGGATCGGAAAGCGGTGAAACATTGGGTTCACATTAAGGTCCCGCATGCATAGAGTCACGTGTCTTGCATTGAGTCACATTAGAGTTATGCGATAATTGAGTGTATGTATTGTTGTGATTGTGAGGTGTGTATGAGATATGGTAATTGAATTTGTTGATGTTTGAGTACATAACTTAGCAAAATATGTGATTATGTGATAATTGTAGTTATGTGTATTTTTGGGAATATAGTATTGGATGTTAATATTGTACTTCTTGAGTTTGATGGATGTTTGAAACATGTGAAATAAATGTTGCCGAATATTATTTACATGGTTATACGAAGTGTGATGAATTCCTTTAATTGTTGATTTAATCATTGTGCCTTATTATACTTCTTCATAATGATTTAAATTCTCACCCTTTCTGTTTGAATGTTACCTTTACATGGGTATCGCGCAGATACTTAAGAGTAGTATTGCTGAAGTAAGTGGACGGTAGCTCGCTCGAGATTAGCCGGAGAGTTTCCGTATTTTAGTTTGAAGACTAGGTAATGAGTCAATGCTCTGGTCATGTAACACTGGGTAGATTAGTAGTATTGAACTCATATCTTAATTGGATATGCATTACGTTATTACTTGTTTTATTTTATCTTGAGGTGATTATTGAGAGATGATCATGGTATGGGACATGGATCATTTTATGACATACATGAGTATTCATTATTTTCCGCTGCGAACACATATGCTTGAATATTCATGATAAGTGAGATGTGTTATTTTAAATGACCAGGTGTATTATACATTGATGAAGAATGATGTTGGTTTTTGAAAGCTTTTAGTTTTTGAAAACGTCAATGTGACGCCCTTTAGTTTATATGCATGCTTATTTACTCTGATTATATGTTAAGTATTTTGGGGTAGAAAAATGGGTGTTACATTAGTGGTATCAGTGCATGGTCGACCAGTTGGTCAATAGTCACTAATGTGTTACATTAGTGGTATTAGAGAAGGTCGGTCCGTCCCGCCAGGTTGTTTAATTATGTTTGTTCCCTAATATGCGACATGTGTGTGAGAACACTGCCGATGCTTGTTTTATTCTCCATTACAGGTTGGGAATGAAATAAGTGGGGGAGAAGCGTCTGGTTATCTTGGATGTTCCAATTGTATCGAGCTTGGACATTATGTTGTTGCACGCAAGAGTGCAATGTTGGCTAGTTAACCTATTTTGAGAATGTTGTGCTTTTTTCTGAACCCGAAGAGAGGTCGGATTCAAGGATGGTGTTGGTTAGAATTTAATCGGGTGTATATCAACTCTTTCAAGAAAACATTCATTTTTCCTGAGGTTGGTGCTAAGGAAGATTGGTTTGTGTCTGCTAAGCAAGTTGATGAATCGGTGCAAGGTGGTGCCGAGTTGTTTATATGGTTTGCAACTTTGGATATTCGTGAGAAGAGGACGATTGAAGAATTGCCAATAGTTTGTGAGTTTGCAGAGGTATTTCCCGAAGATATAAGTGATTTACCGTCGGAATGTGAGGTTCACTTTTTGATTGATTTAGTTCCTAGAACTAGTCCTGTATCGATGGCTCCCTATAGGATGTCTGCTTCTGAGTTGAAAGAGTTGAAGAGTCAACTTGAAGACTTGCTTGAGAAGAGGTTTATCCGTCCTAGTGTGTCGCCGTGGGGTGCACCTGTTCTTTTGGTCAAGAAGAAAGAAGGTTCCATGATATTATGTGTTGATTATAGACAACTGAATAAAGTGACGATTAAGAACAAGTATCCACTTCCGAGGATTGACGATTTGATGGATCAGCTGGTTGGAGCTTGTGTGTTTAGCAAAATTGATTTGAGGTCTGGGTATCATCATATTCGTGTAAAGGCTGAGGATATTCAAAAGACTGCTTTTAGGACAAGGTATGGTCACTACAAGTACTTTGTGATGCCTTTTGGTGTGACTAATGCACCTGGTGTATTTATGGAGTATATGAATAGGATTTTTCATGATTATCTGGATAAGTTTGAAGTTGTGTTCGTGTTGAAGCTTTGGAGACATTATTTGTTTGGATCGAGTTTTGATGTGTTTAGTGATCACAAGAGTTTGAAGTACTTGTTCGATCAGAAAGAATTGAATATGAGGCAAATGAGATGGTTGGAATTCTTGAAAGATTATGATTTTGGTTTGAATTATCATTCTGGAAAGGTGAATGTTGTAGTCGATGCATTGAGTAGGAAGTCATTGATGCACATGTCTATGTTGATGATTCGAGAGTTTGAATTGTTGAAGCAATTTAGAGATTTGAGTTTGGTTTGTGAAGCGACGCCTTCGTGTGTTAAGCTTGGTATGTTGAAGCTTACGTGTGGCATTATTGACGAGATTAGAGAAGGTCAAAAGTCAGATTTGAAATTAGTCGATGTTATGACATTGATTAATGAAGGCAAAGGTGGTGACTTTTGGATTGATGAGAATGGTATCATGAGGTGTCGTGATCGAGTTTGTGTTCCGGATGTTGCGGATTTGAGAAAGAGGATTCTTGAGGAAGGGCATAGAAGTGGTCTGAGTATTCATCCTGGTGCTACTAAAATGTATCAAGACTTGAGGAAGATGTTTTGGTGGCAAGGTATTGAAATTCTGGTATCAGATATAAGATGTCGAAGGTAATCTTACGATACTGATATCTGTCAACACACAATGGATAAATAAACAGAATGGTAAAGAAATTAACACAAGCAATTGTTAACCCAGTTCGGTACAACTCACCTACGTTTGGGGCTACCAAGCCAGGAAGGAAATTCACTAAAATAGAATTAGTTCAAAGACTATCCGTACACTTCAACAAGTTACAGTCTTTCTCACCTAATCTCTACCCGTGCAACTTCTACCTAAGCACTCTTAGATATGAGAACCCACTCACTTCCCTTACAATCACACACCAGTGATTTTAAACAACATTCCCTTGTGAAAAGAAAATACTTTTCAATTACACACTCTTGATTTTACTTCACAGTTTCAATCAAGAAGACACACTCTTGATCTTGCTTCAAAGCTTTGATCAAGAAGATACACACTTGATCTTGCTTCACAACTTTGATCAAGTAGACACACACTCTTGCTTAACATCTTTAGAGTGAGAAATTACAACCACAAATCAGTCCAATTCAATCATCAATGAATGACTTGAATGACCTACAAGTCTTACGACTAAACAGACACAAACCCTAGTTCTCTCTCTATATTTCTCTCAGTCTTGGTTGTGTATTCAAACAGGTTTTCTAAGTCCCTTTTTATAGAAGCATTCTGCTGGGCTTGGACATCTTGAAAACCCTAAATCTATTTTCCAATCAAAACTTTTTATAACAGCTGGTTAGATCTCTTTGGAAAATATGTAAATCTGGTTGTAATCCATGATTGAATGCACCAGCTAGCCATATCTTCAATCATCCAAAGATTGCCATAATTGTGCAATCACAAAACACCAGACATTCATATTGAATGTTTTGTGTACAAGATGTCATGACATCGGGTCTGGCATCCTGGAAAAAATCCTGCATAATCCAATAATTCCTTTTATAGCTTTTAGCAGGTACATCCATATCAGATGCCATGACATTGTGTATGTCATCAAAAACAATCCTGCATGAACATGTCTTCCGTTTAAGCTCTAGAAGGTAGAACCAATATCAGAAGCCTTGTCATTGTATGTGGCATTCTGAAACAATCCTGCTTGCACATGTTCTTGAATTCCAGCAGGTACATAGGATATATTATGTTAAGACATCACACACGACATCTTGTGAACACTATTTGTTTTACTAGAATTGCTGCCAACACTTAGAATCAACAAACTCCCCCTTTGGCAAATTTTGGCTAAAACATATATCTGTTATTTTGTTCACAAGGCAAACTAGCAGCAGTTAAACAACATAACAAAAGTTTAATCAGTAGCAGAAGCAAAACAATTACTAGCTATGGCTACTAGTAATACACACATGCACAAGGGTACTTCTCCTCCCCCTAAATCTGTGCAACAAACAGAATTACTAGTTATGGATGCAACTAGTAAGACACACAAATGCACAATGCACAAGGGTACTTCTTCTCCCCCTAAATTTGTGCATTCATCAAATAAAAGCTACTGTAACTCCAGCACCTGTACCAGCCAGAATATCATCATGACATCTGCTTCAACATCAACACCTGTGCACCATATCAGACATCCTGTTTGACATCTGTAAACAGACAAACATACTGTTGTAGCACCTGTGCACTTCTTTCAATAATAGTTGTCCTCCAGTCCAGCCACACACATCTCTTCACAACTCTAGTACCCAGCCCCACATACTTCTCCCCCTTTTTAGTCAAAATCGACCAAAGGTGAGCAAACCTCATAGCATCTTTACACCCATCACCTCTTTCACTACACCCTACCTCACAAAACTCCATACTCTTTTTGTGAGAACTAACCACAAACTCCTTTGATTGCTATAGATTCTCATACACACATATCCCCAATTTTCCCCTTAAACATTCAAATTGATTGGCATCCAAAGCTTTTGTGAATATGTCAGCTAATTGCCTCTCTGTAGGAACATGCTCCAGTGCTATGATCTTCTCCTCCACAAGTTCTCTGATGAAGTGATGCTTGATATCAATGTGCTTTGTCCTGCTGTGCTGAATAGGATTCTTGGAAATATTTATAGCACTCAAGTTATCACAGTATAATGTCATGACTTCTTGTGTGACATTGTATTCAGACAATATTTGTTTCATCCAGACCAGTTGTGAACAACTACTTCCAGCTGCTATGTATTCAGCTTCAGCAGTTGATAGAGATACACAGTTCTGTTTCTTGTTGAACCATGAAATCAGATTGTTCCCTAAGAAGAAACATCCTCCTGATGTGCTCTTCCTATCATCAGCACTCCCAGCCCAGTCTGCATCACAGTATCCAGTCAACATAGAGCCGGATCCATGAGTATATAACATCCCATAGTCACTAGTGCCATTGACATATTTCAGTATTCTCTTTACTTAGTTTATGTGACTGACTTTTGGTTCAGCTTGATATCTACCAGACACACCAACAGCAAATGCAATGTCAGGTCTGCTTGTTGTAAGATATAACAGATTACCTATCATGCTTCTGTATATACTTTGATCTACACTGACACCATTTTCATCTTTGGAGATTTTTACATGTGTAGGAGCAGGTGTTCTTTTATGGCTTGCATTCTCCATGCCAAACTTAGATTGTAGACCAAGAAAGTAGGTCAGTTCTCCAACAAGGCTCATCTCAAACTCAGATTGCATTTGTCTAACAAAATGTTCAACCATCTGTTCTGACATCCCATCAAATACAATGTCATCTACATATATTTGTGCCATCATGAGCTTCCCTCCTTCATTCGTCACAAACATAGTTTTGTCAATACCTCCTTTCCTATATCCGTTGTCAGTGAGGAACACTGTGAGTCTCTCATACCAAGCCCTGGGAGCTTGTTTTAACCCATAGAGGGCTTTCTTCAATCTGTACACATGTTGTGGAAGATTTGGATATGTGAAGCCTTTAGGTTGTTCAACATATACTTCTTCATTTAGGTAGCCATTTAGAAAGGCACTTTTTACATCCATCTGAAACAGTTTGAATTTCAGAATACAGCTTGAGCTACTAATCTAGCTTTGTTTTTAGTAACAACCCCTTGTTCGTCAGATTTATTCTGATATACCCACTTTGTACCTATGACATTTACTCCTTCAGGTCTAGGGACCAATTCCCATACTTCATTCCTCTTGAATTGACCTAACTCTTCTTGCATGACATTGATCCAGAACTCATCAGTTAAGGCTTCCTTGATGTTTCTAGGTTCAATCTTTGACACAAAGCAACCATGTGAGATTACTTCCCTTGATCTAGTAGTGACTCCTTTATCTGGGTCTCCTATGATAAGGTCTTTGGGATGATCCTTCTGAATTCTGAAAGAGGGTCCCTTGTTGATTTTGTCATTTTCAGGTACAACTTGATGTGGTTCTTCTTCCTTATTCTTATCTGAGGTGTCAGCTGGAGAATCATTCAGAGATGTCTCGACATCGTCTGTGACATCAGTCTGCTGATCATCAACCACTACATTAATGGATTCCATCAACACATTAGTTCTGGAATTGAAGACCCTAGGCTCTGTTGTTTGTTGAATAGCCCAAAAATATTCCTTCATCACTTTTGGGATCCATCTTCCTTCTTTGCCCGCGATCAGCCAAGATATATCATTTGCTACCAAAAACATGGAAGTATTTTACTGTAGGTTTTCTTCCTTTCCAGACTTCATAAAGGGTTGTGGGAGTCCCTTTCTTTAATGTCACTCTATTGTGAACATAACAGGCTATGTTCATGGCTTCAGCCCAAAAGTGATAGGGTAACTTCTTAGCGTGAATCATAGCTCTGGATGATTCTTGCAGAGACCTATTTTTTCTTTCCACCGCACAATTTTGCTGGGGAGTGATGGGAGATGAGAACTCATGATGAATTCCTTCTGAAGAGCAGAATTCAGCAAATTTGCTGTTCTCAAACTCCTTTCCATGATCACTTCTAATTTTGACAATAGGACTTTCTTTTTCCCTTTGAAGTTTCAGACACAACTCCTTAAAGACTTCAAATACATCAGATTTTTCTCTTATAAAATTGATCCAGGTGTATGAGGAGAAATCATCCACTACCACATATGCATATTTCTTCCCACCAAGGCTTTCTACTTGCATGGGTCCCATCAAGTCCATATGAAGTAGTTCTAGGACTTTGGTAGTTGTGTCATGTCTGAGCTTCTGGTGTGACATCCTTGTTTGCTTTCCAATCTGACATTCTCCACCGATTTTTCCCTCATCAATCTTTAAGTTGGGAATTCCTCTAACAGCCTCAACTGATATGATTCTCTTCATACCTTTCAGGTGCAGATGGCCCAATCTTTGATGCCATATTTTTACTTCTTCTTCTTTGGCTAATAGTGGTTCAGAGGGAATAGTAGGGGCAGACTTACCAGAAGTTTCTTGCAGAGGCGCTGAAGGTCTTGATTCAGATGTTTCGCCTAGTTTTGCTCTCTTTGCTCTTGAGGACTTTTCAGATGGACCTCTTTTGAACTTCACGAACTCTGGTTCTGCGTCTGGCAGATCGCTTAGCTTGAAATCAGAGATGTCCACACCTTCATCCTTTAGGCATTGAAGATAGTGGAGAATTGCTTCTACGGGTTCACTCTTGTAGAACCTTGCGAGACCGTTTGGCATCTCCCTCTGATCCTTTAGGGCTTCCCAAGAAGTATCCAGAGTTGGTTTGACTAGAATCTTCTTTAGAATCCCCATGCTCTTCAGATTCTTTGAGTTCAGAGGCCTTCCAGTTTCTATCGCCATGTCTTCCATGAGCTTGTGTTTCTTCAGATGGTCTACGAGCCCATTTTCTATAAGTACGTCAGAGAGAAGTCTTCCCAGAGGGATGTAGGCTCTGGGTTTCATGTTGTTTCTGGTCTATCGTACAGAGTCTCTGAGATACTTGAAGAGTAGTGCTGGGAGGCAGAGCTTCAAACCCTTGTGAATGCAATACAGAATACACTTCTGATCTGTATTGATGTAGTCTGAGGAGTTTGATGCTGGGCAGTGATGAATGATACCCAGAATGATCTTGAGCCAAACCCGGAGGTTCTGATGAAGTTCTTTGTTCTTTGATGGATTGCCTTATGTGTTGAGTTTGAAGATAGTGGGGTTGATTTCCTGAGCAATGTATTTTGACCTAGGGTTGATGTCGTAGATCCTTCTTCCTCCAGCTTTCTCCATGTTGAGTAGTGATGCAATTGACTTTTCAGTAATCACTATTTTGACCCCTAACACATAGGAGACTATGAAGTGGTCGTCAGCGTCAGCAAATCTCCAGAACTCTTTGATGAGGTTTGGGTAAACAGGGCCATAGAGCCGTTGAAAGTAGTTTTCCCAACCTTGTTGACGGAGTTCTTCAGTTAGGTCTACTCCATTCCTCTTCATGTTGTTGAAATCCACAAGTGATTCACACAACACATCCAGTTTATCAAACGGAGTTGCAAGGTTGATATGAGGCTCACGGTCAAGAATATGGGGCTCCTTGTAATCTGGTGTTATAGTTACGCCTGTAACTGTTGGAGTTGGAGTGCTTGAGCTTTGAACAGTGTTGCTGGAGTCCATTTGTTGAGAATAGTTGAACACTGATTGTTGTTGAGAATCCATTTGATGTTGAAGATGGGATGAAGATGAATTGCTTGCAGAAATGCCTAAGAGAGAGCTGGTTGGGAAAGTGAGTGAGAGTGAAAAGTGTGTGAAGTGTGAGAGGAGTGTTTAAATACCCTAAACAAAACACATGCAAAACGACACACAAATCAGCGTTAGCATAAAAACCAAGTTAGCACGCTTATGGGAGAAATGATTAAGGCTCATTAATGAATGTCTAATCCCAAGAGTATGCACACTGCTCGAGGAGATCTCAAACATCTTCCCCTTGAATTTCTTCTGGACAGCTGTCTAGAAGTTCCAAGGTTAGACGCAATTCACTCCACGTGTTTGCTTTATCTGATCTTCAGGAATACCAAACGAATGGTTCCTGGAGATTTCTAACTCAGATATCTTCTTAACTTGGTAGAAGTATCAGAGTCAGAGGCAGAAGCTCATTTGTTTATGTCAGAGTCTCATTTTACATCTTCAGAGGCACAATTTATTCAGGGCAATTTTGAATGTTCAGATTTTCTAAGATAAAAAGAAATCTATCTTCAGCTAAAGGCTTAGTAAAGATATCTGCCCATTGATGATCTGTATCAATGAACTTCAATGTTACTATCCCTTTCTGAACATAGTCTCTGATAAAATGATGTTTTATTTCAATGTGCTTAGCTCTGGAGTGTAAAATGGGATTCTTACTTAAACAAATGGCAGCAGTATTATCACATAAGATAGGAATGTTACTCTCGAAGTATTGCAGATCTTCTAACTGATTCTTCATCCAGAGCATCTGAGTTGTGCACATTGATGCTGAGATGTATTCTACTTATGCATTTGATAGAGCGATAGTTGACTGTCGTTTGCTGGCCCAGGATATCAGATTGTTTCCTAGGAGCTGACAGTTTCCAGATGTGCTTTTTCGTTCCAATCTATCTCATACATAATCTGCGTCACAGTAACCCGAAAGTCTATACTCTGATGTTTTCTCATACATCAGGCCCAAGTTAGGAGTTCCTTTCAGATATTTGAGAATTCTCTTAACTGCTGTTAAGTGAGTTTCTCGAGGATCTGATTGGAATCTGGCACAGAGACAGACACTAAAGAGAATATCAGGTCGAGTAGCAGTCAGATAGAGAAGGGAGCCTATCATACCACGATAGAGCTTCTGACAAACCTTTTTACTGACTTCTTCCTTTTCAAGAATGCATGTTGGATGCATGGGAGTCTTTGCAGAGTTGCATTCAGCCATGTCAAATTTCTTCAGAACGTCTTTTATATATTTGCTTTGATGAACGTACGTGACTTCTGAAGTTTGGTTAATTTGAATTCCTAAAAAGAACTTTAGTTCTTGCATTAAGCTCATTTCAAATTCTGCCTGCATTAACTCAGAGAATTCTTGACAAACAGAGGCGTTAGCAGAGCCAAAAATAATATCATCAACATATATCTGGCATATCATGAGATCATTGTTAAGGTTCTTACAAAAGAGTGTGGAGTCAACTTTCCCTCTGATAAAATTGTGTTCCAGAAGAAAGTTACTTAAACGTTCATACCAAGCTCTGGGAGCTTGTTTAAGTCCATATAAAGATTTTTTAAGTTTAAAAACATGTTCTGTAAAGTTTGGATTTACAAAACCTGGAGGTTGGTTGACATACACTTCTTCTGATATATAACCATTAAGGAATGCGCTCTTGACATCCATTTGATATAGCTTAATAGAATGATTAATGGCAAAAGATATAAGAAGACGAATAAATTCTAACCTTGCGACTGAAGCAAAGGTTTCATTGTAGTCAATACCTTCTTGTTGACTGTAACCTTGAGCTACCAGTCGAGCTTTGTTTCTGACGACTTCTCCTTGCTCATTCAGCTTGTTTCTGAATACCCATCTGGTTCCAATAACGTGAGTGCCTCTGGGCTTGGGAACAAGATCCCAGACATCATTCTTTGTGAATTGATCTAATTCTTCTTGCATGGCTAGAACCCAGTTGTGGTCTTGAAGTGCTTCATCACATGACGTAGGCTCGATCAGAGACACTAGTCCCAGAGGAGTCTCTTCAGAGATCCTGAAGGTAGATCTGGTTCTGACAGGTTCGTCCTTGTTGCCCAGGATCAATTCTTCAGATAAGTTGATACGACTTTTAGCTTTCTTTGGGATTACTGGGGAATTAATTTCCTCAGGGTTCTGAGTGGCAGTTGCTTCTGGAGCTTTGTCAGATCCTGCAAGAGTGATTTCTAAATCTGCAAAATTTTCAACTAGATTTGACTTTTCAGGGTCAAGCTTATCATCAAATCTGACATGAATTGATTCTTCGACAATTTTGGTTTCTGTGTTGTATACTCTGTAGCCTTTAGAGCGTTCTGAGTATCCTAACATAATACCTTTCTGTGCTTTGGAATCAAACTTGTTCAGATGTTCTTTAGTGTTTAAAATGAAGCAAGAACATCCAAATGGATGAAAATATGAAATGTTTGGTTTTCTTCCTTTACACAATTCATTGGGAGTCTTTTCTAGAATAGGTCTTAGAGAGATTCTATTCTGAATGTAACACGCTGTATTTACAGCTTCGGCCCAAAAGTGCTTAGCCATATTAGTTTCGTTGATCATAGTTCTGGCCATCTCTTGGAGTGTCCTATTCTTCCTTTCTACAACTCCATTTTGTTGTGGAGTTCTAGGGCAGGAGAAATCATGGGATATTCCATTAGAGTCAAATAATTCCTCAAAGGATTTATTTTCGAATTCCCCACCATGATCACTTCTGACTCTGATGATTTTAGAGTCAAATTCTTTTTGCACTTTGGAGCAGAAACTAGTGAATACAGAGTGAGACTCACTCTTGTGTTTGAGGAATTTCACCCATGTCCAGCGACTGGTATCATCAACAATAACTAGTCCGTATTTCTTTCCATTGACTGATGCTGTTTTCACAGGACCAAATAAATCAATGTGAAGAAGTTCCAGAGGCTTAGAGGTAGTAACAATAGTTTTATTTTTGAAAGATGTTTTTGAAAATTTTCCTTTCTGACATGCTTCACATAGAGCATCTGAAGAGAACTTCAGTTTAGGTAGACCTCTAACTAACTCGAGTTTATTTAGCTGAGATAGTTTTCTCATGCTAATGTGGCCCAAGCGTCTATGCCATACCCATTGCTCTTCGTGAACAGACATCAGACATTTTACATTTTGTTCTTTTAAATCAGAAAGATTAATTTTATAAATATTGTTTTTCCTCTTGCCTGTGAATAGGACAGAACCATTGTTTTTATTTATGGCTCTACATGTTTTTTGATTAAAGATTACATTATAACCGTTATCACTTAGTTGACTTATGGATAACAGATTATGCATTAATCCTTCTACGTAAAGAACATCAGATATAGAGGGAAAAGTACCATTACCAATAGTTCCGGAGCCTCTGATCCTTCCTTTATGATCTCCTCCGAAGCCTACGAATCCAGCGTCTTTAAGTTCCAGGCTTTGGAACATAGACTTTCTTCCCGTCATGTGTCGCGAGCATCCAGAGTCCAGGTACCATGACTGGTGTTTGAACTTTGCTGCATAGGATATCTGCAACATAAAAAATCTTATCTTTTGGTACCCAGAGTCTCTTGGGTCCTCTCTGATTAGTTTTCCCAGAGTTTCTTATAACTTTGGGTTTTCTAGCATTTTCAAATTTTTGTTCTTGTGTGTGTATAGTGATATGAAAATGGAGATTTAAGTTGGTCACTAGTAGAAGTTTTATCTTCTTTAGGATCATACCCAATTCCCTTTTTATTGTTCTGACTGACTCCATAAATCATGGATGCCATAACACTCCTTCCTATCCCATTTTTCAGAAATTCTTGAAAGGCTTCTTCGTATTTATAAATTATCGTATTTGAAGTTTGTGGAGCTTGAGATAACGCTTCTTCCAGTTCTAAACGATTTTTATTTGCTGCATCTCTTTGTAATGTTAAAGATCTGATTTCATCTTCTCGTTTTAGAATTGTCATCTCAAGTTTGCCACATTCTTCAAATGTTTCTTCAAGACAGCCTTTTATATTTTTAAACTTTCGTTTTAATTTCTGATATGAGCTAAGAGTTTCTGACAAGCATGATTCTAGATCAGATCGAGAGAGTTCAGAAAATACCTCTTCAGATTCTTCATCTGAACTGTTCCTGGATGTGGTAGCCATGAATGCCACATTGGCCTGTTCATTAGAGTCAGATTCTGATGAGTCAGATTCACTATCATCCCAGGTAGCCATTAATCCTTTCTTTGTCCTGAACGTATTTTTCTTGAAACTTTCTTTTCTGGAATTGTCTTTCTTTAGCTTGGGGCATTCATTCCTGTAGTGACCTGTTTCTTTACATTCATAACAAGTAATATCTTTGTTAGTTTTACCTTTTGAAGTTGATTATGATCGATCCCCTCTGAGTCTTGGTCTTCTGAAGTTGTTGTTACTCTTTTTCCAGAGTGGTTTAACTCTTCTGGTCAGGAGGGACAATTCTTCTTCATCATCAGAATCTTCCGGTTCAGAGTCATCAGCATCTTCTGTTTCGGCCTGGAATGCTTTGGTTCTGTCAGATTTGCGTCTTTCAGATCTGGACTTTAATGCTACAGACTTGTTCTTCTTCTGAGGTTCATCTTCCTCTAGTTCTATCTCATGGATTCTGAGGGAACTGACAAGCTCTTCAAGGCTGATATTGTTCAGATCCTTAGACAGCTTCAGAGCAGTGACCATAGGTCTCCACTTCTTTGGCAAGCTTCTGACTATCTTTTTGACGTGGTCTGCAGTTGTGTACCCTTTGTCTAGAACTTTGAGACCTGCAACAAGAGTTTGGAATCTAGAGAACATTACCTCTATGGCTTCGTCATCTTCCATTTTGAAAGCTTCATATTTCTGGATAAGCGCCAGAGCCTTTGTCTCTTTCACCTGAGAGTTTCCTTCATGAGTCATCCTTAGAGAGTCAAGTATTTCTTTGGTTGTTTCTCTGTTGGTGATCTTTTCATACTCGTTGTAAGATATAGCATTAAGGAGTATGGTTCTGGCCTTGTGATGATTTTTGAAAACACGCCTTTGATCATCAGACATCTTGCTTCTAGGAATTTCAACTCCATCCTCTATGACAGGAGGTTTGTATCCATCTGTGACAATGTCCCAGAGATCAGCATCATAGCCTAGAAAGAAGCTCTCGATCCTATCTTTCCAGTAGTCGAATTTTTCTCCATCAAAGACAGGAGGCTTAGCATTGTAACTGTCTCTTTCATTTGTGTGGGCCATGGTTTTTCTCGTTCTGGATCTCTCTACACTGTTAAGTGTTTGATTAGAAAATCAATAACAGAGCCGAAGCTCTGATACCAATTGAAGGTGAGAAAAATAAGAAAGGGGGGTTTGAATTGTTTTGGAAAATAAGCGCTTTTTCAAATAAAGACCACACAAGGAATTTATACTGGTTTGCTTATAACACAAAGCTACTCCAGTCCACCCGACCAAGGTGATTTCGCCTTCAACAAGGACTTAATCCACTAATCTTGAAAGATGTTTACAACCAACGTCTAAGAGAAGGATCTCTTAGTCCTCTCAAGTATACAGACTGCACAGAGTCACTTGAGGAAATAACGCAATAAATAAAAAGACTATGTAATCTAGAGTGCTTCTAGGATAAGCAGATATTACAACAGTAAGACAAGAGAATGATTCACGTTCTAAGCAGAAGCTTCGTGAAAGATTGAGAGAGAGAGAATTTTCAATGTTCACGTGTCTTTCTCAATGCTGTTTGCTGTCCTTTATATAGGGGTGAAAGGACCGTTGAAATTGATGGCAGATAATTTTTCTTGAATAGTAATTAATGCCATAACTTCTGTTGTTTCTTGCCAAAACAACTTTGTCTCCCTGAATAACTTCTTTCCAATAATAGTTTCTTTCCATTTGAGATTTAAGTTGCCGTTACTCTTTCTGAATAAGGAAGTCCAATATCAGAGTCTGCGTGGCTCTGGAAATCTTGGAATCTTGCTATGTGGATTCGGAGCTTCTGATGTTTTGATCTCTTAGAGTTCTGATGATGTCTTCAGATGACGCTGAGAGCTTCTGGAATTTTGATATATCATTGTTCAAAGTCAGAACTTCGAGAGTACACTTCTTCTTCAGATGCTTCTGAGCTATGTTCCTGTATCTGTTGACTCAATTGGATTCCTTTTTGTTTAGAGTCTTGCACACTTAGAAACTTTTTGTTAGAGTGCCATTTTTGGTTTCATCCTTTTGTTATCATCAAAATCTTGGAAACGTTTGTAGAACGATTTTTGTTCTTACAAAAAAAACATACATCTCAGAGATGCTTTTGCTACTTAGTTTTATTTCTTTTTAAGTTATGAATTGGTTGTATATTTAGAATATTTAGAAGGTAAATGATTATATATCAGTGGATTGTTGTATATGTTTGGATTGTTGTATATAAGGCTTGTTGAATGCAATGTGTGAAAAAGGGCTTCAAATTATACAGTTTTAGGTGTACTGCTTCAATATACAGGTTGTCTAAAATAAATAAATAAATATAGCGCTTTTTAAATAAAAAAATTTAAATAACCACCCACTTTAGAGGGAGCTTTCCAAAATAAGCGCCCTCTAAACCCTTTAAATTTCCACTTTAGAAGGCGCTTTCCAGTAAAAGCGCCCTCTAAACTCTTAAAAGTTTCCACTATAGAGGGAGCTTTCCAGTAAAAGCGCCCTCTAAACCCTTAAAATTTTCCACTTTAGAGGGCGCTTTCTTTAAAAAGCGCCCTCTAAAGTGGCCCTTAAAGGGCTTAAAGAGCCACTTTAGAGAGCGCTTTCACCAGGAAAAAAAGCGCTGTCTTTACCTATGCCAACGCCAGATTAGAGGGCGCTTTAAAGCGCTGTTATAGGCCAAAAAAAGCGCCCTCTTTTCCCTTATTTGGCGTAGTGATAGTTAGAACCATCCAAGATTGGTGGCCTATGAACAGATCCTCCATCTCTTTCCATTGTACCAGAAAGTATTGCCCTAGATCTCACCTAGAATCAGACCAGGATGCCTGCTCTGATATCAATTGAAATTCTGGTATCAGATATAAGATGTCAAAGGTAATGTTACGACACTGATATCTGTCAACACACAATGGATAAATAAACAGAATGGTAAAGCAATTAACACAAGCAATTGTTAACCCAGTTCGGTGCAACTCACCTACGTCTGGGGGCTACCAAGCCAGGAAGGAAGCTCACTGAAATAGAATTAGTTCAAAGACTATCCGTACACTTCAACAAGTTACAGTCTTTCTCACCTAATCTCTACCCGTGCAACTTCTACCTAAGCACTCTTAGATATGAGAACCCACTCACTTCCCTTACAATCACACACCAGTGATTTTAAACAACAATCCCTTGTGAAAAGAAAATACTTTTCAATTACACACTCTTGATTTTACTTCATAGTTTCAATCAAGAAGACACAGTTTTGATCTTGCTTCAAAGCTTTGATCAAGAAGACACACACTTGATCTTGCTTCACAGCTTTGATCAAGTAGACACACACTCTTGGTTAACAGCTTTAGGGTGACAAATTACAACCACAAATCAGTCCAATTCAATCATCAATGAATGACTTGAATGACCTACAAGTCTTATGACTAAACAGACACAAACCCTAGCTCTCTCTCTATATTTCGCTCAGTCTTGGGTGTGTATTCAAACAGGTTTTCTAAGTCCCTTTTTATAGAAGCATTTTGCTGGGCTTGGACATCTTGAAAACCCTAAATCTATTTTCCAATCAAATCTTTTTATAACAACTGGTTAGATCTCTTTGGAAAATATGTAAATCTAGATGTAATCCATGATTGAATGCGCCAGCTAGCCATATCTTCAATCATCCAAAGATTGCCATTAATTGTGCAATCCCAAAACACCAGACATTCATACTGAATGTTCTGTGTACAGGATGTCATGACATCGGGTCTGACATCCTCGAAAAAATCCTGCATAATCCAATAATTCCTTTTATAACTTTTAGCAGGTACATCCATAAAATATGCCATGACATTGTGTATGTCATCTGAAACAATCCTGCATGAACATGTCTTCCATTTAAGCTCCAGCGGGTACAACCAATATTAGAAGCCTTGTCATTGTATGGGGCATTCTGAAGCAATCTTGCTTGCACATGTTCTTGAATTCCAGCAGGTACATAGGATATCTTATTTTAAGACATCACACACGACATCTTGTGAACACTCTTTGTTTTACCAAAATTGGTGCCAACACTTAGAATCAACAGGTATGAAGAAGAAGGTAGCAGAATTTGTGTATTCATGTTTGACTTGTCAAAAGTCAAAGATTGAACATCAAAAGCCGTCTAGTTTGATGCAACCGTTATCTATTCCCGAGTAGAAGTGGGATAGTATCTCTATGGAATTTGTTTCGGGCTTGCCGAGAACATTGAGTAATTGTGAGGGGATTTGGGTTGTTGTGGACAGGTTGACGAAATATGCTCATTTTATTCCGATGAGGATGGATTATTCGATGGATAGACTTGCTAAGTTGTACATCAAAAGGATTGTGTGTTTGCATAGTATTCCGTCGAGCATTGTTTCGGATAGAGATCCGAGGTTCATTTCGAGATTTTGGGAAGGTTTGCAAAGTGCTTTGGGTACGAAATTGCGTTTGAGTTCGGCAAATCATCTGCAAACTGATGGTCAAAAGAGTATTGGAATGGCACCTTTTGAGGCTCTTTATAGTAGGAGGTGTAGAACTCCTTTGTGTTGGTACGAATCGGGAGAGAGTGCTGTGGTTGGACCCGAGTTGATTCAAGAGACTACGGATAAGATTAAGATGATTCAAGAAAAGATGAAGGCTTATCAGAGTCGTCAAAAGAGTTATCATGATAAGAGGAGGAAAGCTCTTGAGTTTGAGAAGGATGAGCATGTGTTTCTTTGAGTTACCCCAATAACGGGTGTTGGTAGAGCTTTGAAGTCGCGTAAGTTGACGCCGCGTTTCATTGGTCCTTATCAGATTTCCGAGAGGGTAGGTGAAGTGGCATATCGGATTGCATTACCACCATCACTTTATAATCTTCATGATGTGTTCCATGTGTCTCAATTGAGGAGGTACATTACGGATCCATCACATGTTGTTCCATTAGATGATGTTCAAGTGCGGGATAATTTGACGGTTGATACATCACCTATGCGAATTGAAGATCGAGAAGTGAAGAGGCTTCGTGGTAAGGAGATTGATTTGGTGAAAGTGATATGGGGTGGAGTCGCCAATGGCAATATTACTTGGGAACTCGAGGATAAGATGAAGGAATCGTATCCGGAGTTGTTCGTTTGAGGTAAATTTTCGAGGCCGAAAATCTTTTAAGTGGGGGAGAGTTGTAACAACCCAATTTTAGTAATTATTTCTTATATTATTATTACTATATTTTATTTTATTTATTTGGAGTGTTAATTAATTAATTGATTGTTAGGTAGTATAATAATCGATTATATTAATTAATTTGGTGTGTTAATTAATTATTTAGTTAATATGAGATATAATGAATAATGGAATTAATTGACTTGGTGTGTATATTGAGTTGGTTTGATTTATTTGAATTAAATAGAGATATTTAAATATTATGTCTTATTGATCCTAATAATTAAATTAGAGATATCACTCTTTAAGCCCAAATATAATACTATAAATAAGATGTAGGAGAGTGAGAAGTAGGATTCATTTGATTATTTGAAGGCAATAGAGAAAGAGAAGAGGAAAAGTAAGGAGAAGAGGGGAAGAACAAGAGAGAAGCTAGGGTTTCTAGAAAATTGAAGAGGTAAGGGGGGAATCCTTGTTATTATGGGTTAGTATGATCGGGTCAATGGATAGATGTATGTTTAGGTTAAAATCCCTAATTTTGTATGGCTGTTTGAAATTGTTAGGTTGATGAGTATTCTCGATTTGTGGTGATTTGATTGTGTTAAAACTGCAAATTAATGTTATATACTTAGAGTATTGTATGAGTTATGATTTTCTGAACGTGTAGCTTTTTACGGAATCGAAATCGGAGATACGGAAGTCTTTCAACGATGAAAAATGTAGAAAATTCTGCATTCTGTTTTATGTTAACCGGTTACCCACCGAGCGTTAACCGGTTACTTGCTTAAAAATTTGTGATTCTGTTTTTATGTTAACCGGTTACCCACCGAGCGTTAACCAGTTACTTGCTTGAAAATCTGCGCAGGAAATTGATTTTGTTTTGTGTTAACCGGTTACTCACCTAGCGTTAACCGGTTACTTGCTGTGAAAAATGAAAAATTGAAATTTTAAAAGTTGTATTTAATTTGAAGTGAAATCTAGTGTGTGTATTTGATAATTAGACCATATTTATGAATGATATATTGTTATGAATGTGTATATGTACCATTGGTGGATAATTCATAGAGTTGAATTATGGTGATATGTGGAATGTTAAGATGGTAGAGATGATCTTAATTGCATATGTGTTGGTATTTGTACATTCATTCATGGCATGGTCAGCTTCATAGTGGAAGCGGTGAAACTGTGGGTTCACATGGTATTAGACGTTGATCCTTAATTGGAAATAGACGTAGCACACGTTGATCCTTAATTGGAAATAGGCGTGGTAGTAGATGGTGATCCTTAATTGGAAATAGACGTAGCACACGATGATCCGGTGATCCTTAATTGGAAATAGACGTAGCACACGTTGATCCTTAATTGGAAATAAGCGTGGTAGTGGCTTTGATCTTGTCCGAATTGGAAGCGTGGCTTGGATTCTAGATATTGAATCGGAAAGCGGTGAAACGTTGGGTTCACATTGAGGTACCGCATGCATAGAGTCACAGGTCTTGCATTGAGTCACATTAGAGTTATGTGATAATTGAGTGTACGCATTGTTGTGATTGTGAGGTGTGTATGAGTAATGGTAATTGAGTTTGGTGATGTTTGAGTACATAACTTGGCAAAATATGTGGTTATGTGATAATTGTAGTTATGTGTATTTTTGGGAATATAGTATTGGATGTTAATATTGTACTTCTTGAGTTTGATGGATGTTTGAAACATGTGAAATAAATGTTGCCGAATATTATTTACATGGTTATACGAAGTGTGATGAATTCCTTTAATTGTTGATTTAATCTATGTGCCTTATTATACTTCTTCATAATGATTTGAATTCTCACCCTTTCTATTTGAATGTTACCTTTACATGGGTATCGTGCAAATACTTAAGAGTAGTATTGCTAAAGTAAGTGGACGGTAGCTCGCTCGAGATTAGTCAGAGAGTTTCCGTAATTTATTTTGAAGACTAGGTAATGAGTCAATGCTCTGGTCATGTAACACTGGGTAGATTAGTAGTATTGAACTCATATCTTAATTGGATATGTATTACGTTATTACTTGTTTTATTTTATCTTGAGGTGATTATTGAGAGATGATCATGGTATGGGACATGGATCATTTTATGACATACATGAGTATTCATTATTTTCCGCTGCGAACACATATGCTTGAATATTCATGATAAGTGAGATGTGTTATTTTAAATGACCAGGTGTATTATACATTGATGATGAATGATGTTGGTTTTTGAAAGCTTTTAGTTTTTGAAAACGTCGATGTGACGCCCTTTAGTTTATATGCGTGCTTATTTACTCTGATTATATGTTAAGTATTTTGGGGTAGAAAAAGGGGTGTTACATTAGTGGTATCAGAGCATGGTCGAATAGTTGGTCAATAGTCACTAATGTGTTACATTAGTGGTATCAGAGCAGGTCGGTCCGTCTGGCCAGGTTGTTTAATTATGTTTGTTCCCTAGTATGCGACATGTGTGTGAAAACATTGTCGATGCTTGTTTTATTCTCCATTGCAGGTTGGGAATGAAATAAGTGGGGGAGAAGTGTTTGCTTATCTTGGATGTTCCAATTGTATCGAGCTTGGACATCATGTTGTTGCATGCAAGAGTGCAGTGTTGGCTAGTTAACCTGTTTTGAGAATGTTGTGCTTTTCCTGAACCCGAAGAGCGGTCGGATTCGAGGATGGTGTTGGTTAGAATTGAATCGGGTGTATATCAACTGTTTCGAGAAGACGGTCATTTTTCCTTAGGTTGGTGCTAAGGAAGATTGGTTTGTGTCTGCTAAGCAAGTTGATGAATCGGTGCAAGGTGGTGCCGAGTTGTTTATGTGGTTGGCAACTTTGGATATTCGTGATAAGAGGACGATTGAAGAATTGTCAATCGTTTGATAGTTTGCGGAGGTATTTCCGGAAGATACAAGTGATTTACCGCCGAAATGTGAGGTTGACTTTTCGATTGATTTAGTTCCTGGAACTAGTCTTGTATCGATGGCTCCCTATAGGATGTTTGCTTTTGAGTTGAAAGAGTTGAAGAGTCAACTTGAAGAATTGCTTGAGAAAAGGTTTATTCGTCCTAGTGTGTCGCCGTGGGGTGCACCTGTTATGTTGGTCAAGAAGAAAGAAGGTTCTATGAGATTATGTGTTGATTATAGACAACTGAATAAAGTGACGATTAAGAACAAGTATCCACTTCCGAGGATTGATGATCTGATGGATCAGCTGGTTGGAGCTTGTGTGTTTAGCAAAATTGATTTGAGGTCTGAGTATCATCATATTCGTGTAAAGGCTGAGGATATTCAAAAGACTGCTTTTCGGACAAGGTACGGTCACTACGAGTACTCCGTGATGCCTTTTGGTGTGACTAATGCACCTGGTGTATTTATGGAGTATATGAATAGGATTTTTCATGATTATTTGGATAAGTTTGAAGTTGTGTTCGTGTTGAAGCTTTGGAGACATTATTTGTTTGGATTGAGATTTGATGTGTTTAGTGATCACAAGAGTTTGAAGTACTTGTTCGATCAGAAAGAATTGAATATGAGGCAAAGGAGATGATTGGAATTCTTGAAAGATTATGATTTTGGTTTGAATTATCATTTTGGAAAGGCGAATGTTGTAGCCGATGCATTGAGTAGGAAGTCATTGCACATGTCTATGTTGATGATTCGAGAGTTTGAATTGTTGGAGCAATTTATAGATTTGAGTTTGGTTTGTGAAGCGACGCCTTCGTGTGTTAAGCTTGGTATGTTGAAGCTTACGTGTGGCATTATTGACGAGATTAGAGAAGGTTAGAAGTCAGATTTGAAATTAGTCGATGTTATGACATTGATTAATCAAGGCAAAGGTGGTGACTTTCGGATTGATGAGAATGGTATCATGAGGTGTCGTGATCGAGTTTGTGTTCCGGATGTTGCGGATTTGAGAAAGAGGATTCTTGAGGAAGGGCATAGAAGTGATCTGAGTATTCATCCTGGTGCTACTAAAATGTATCAAGACTTGAGGAAGATGTTTTGGTGGCAAGGTATGAAGAAGGAGCTAGCGGAATTTATGTATTCAGGTTTGACTTGTCAAAAGTCAAAGATTGAACATAAAAAGTCGTCTATTTTGATGCAACCGTTATCTATTCCCGAGTGGAAGTGGGATAGTATCTCTATGGATTTTGTTTCGGGCTTGCCAAGAACATTGAGTAATTATGAGGCGATTTGGGTCGTTGTGGACAGGTTGACGAAATATGCTCATTTTATTCCGATGAGGATGGATTATTCGATGGAGAACTTGCTAAGTTGTATATCGAAAGGCTTATGTGTTTGCATGGTATTCCGTTGAGCATTGTTTCGGATAGAGATCCGAGGTTCACTTCGAGATTTTGGGAAGGTTTGCAAAGTGCTTTGGGTACGAAGTTGCGTTTGAGTTCGGCATATCATCCGCAAACTGATGGTCAAACGGAGAGGCCTATTCAGTTACTTGAAGATCTTTTAAGGTCTAGCGTTTTGGAACAAGGGGGAAATTGGGATAGTTTCTTGCCATTGATCGAGTTTACGTATAACAACAGTTTCTATTCGAGTATTGGAATGGCACCTTTTGAGGCTCTTTATGGTAGGAGGTGTAGAACTCCTTTGTGTTGGTACGAATCGGGAGAGAGTGATGTGGTTGGACCCGAGTTGATTCAAGAGACTACGGATAAGATTAAGATGATTCAAGAGAAGATGAAGGCTTCTCAAAGTCGTCAAAATAGTTATCATGATAAGAGGAGGAAAGCTCTTGAGTTTGAGAAGGATAAACATGTGTTTCTTCGAGTAACGCCAATAACGGGTGTTGGTAGAGCTTTGAAGTCGCGTAAGTTGACGCTGCGTTTCATTGGTCCTTATCAGATTTCCGAGAGGGTAGGTGAAGTGGCATATCGGATTGCATTACCACCATCACTTTCTAATCTTCATGATGTGTTCCATGTGTCTCAATTGAGGAGGTACATTGCATATCCATCGCATGTTGTTCCATTAGATGATGTTCAAGTGCGGGATAATTTGACGGTTGATACATCACCTATGCGAATTGAAGATCGAGAAGTGAAGAGACTTCGTGGTAAGGAGATTGCTTTGGTGAAAGTGATATGGGGCGGAGTCGCCAATGGCAATATTACTTGGGAACTCGAGGATAAGATGAAGGAATCGTATCCGGAGTTGTTCGTTTGAGGTAAATTTTCGAGGCCGAAAATCTTTTAAGTGGGGGAGAGTTGTAACAACCCAATTTTAGTAATTATTTCTTATATTATTATTACTATATTTTATTTTATTTATTTGGAGTATTAATTAATTAATTGGTTGTTAGGTAGTATAATAATTGATTATATTAATTAATTTGGTGTGTTAATTAATTGTTTAGTTAATATGAGATATAATGAATAATGGAATTAATTGACTTGGTGTGTATATTGAGTTGGTTTGATTTATTTAAATTAAATAGAGATATTTAAATATTAGGTCTTATTGGGCCTAATAATTAAATTAGAAGTATCATTCTTTAAGCCCAAATATAATACTATAAATAAGAGGTAGGAGAGTGAGAAGTAGGATTCATTTGATCATTTAAAGGCAATAGAGAAAGAGAAGAGGAAAAGTAAGGAGAAGAGGGGAAGAACAAGAGAGAAACTAGGGTTTCCAGAAAATTGAAGAGGTAAGGGGGGAATCCTTGTTATTATGGGTTAGTATGATCGGGTCAATGGATAGATGTATGTTTAGGTTAAAATCCCTAATTTTGTATGGTTGTTTGAAATTGTTAGGTTGATGAGTATTCTCGATTTGTGGTGATTTGATTGTGTTAAAACTGAAAATTAATGTTATATACTTAGAGTATTGTATGAGTTATGATTTTCTGAACGTGTAGCTTTTTACGGAATCGAAATCGGAGGTTCGAAAGTCCTCCAACGATGAAAAACACAGAAAATTCTGCATTCTGTTTTATGTTAACCGGTTACCCACCGAGCGTTAACCGATTACTTGCTTAAAAATCTGTGATTCTATTTTTATGTTAACCGGTTACCCACCGAGCGTTAACCGGTTACTTGCTTGAAAATCTGCGCAGGAAATTGATTCTCTTTTGTGTTAACCAGTTACTCACCGAGCGTTAACCGGTTACTTGCTATGAAAAATGAAAACTTGAGATTTTAAAAGTTGTATTTAATTTGAAGGAAATCTAGTGTGCGTATCTGATAATTAGACCATATTTATGAATGATATATTGTTATGAATGTGTATATGTACCATTGGTGGATAATTCATAGAGTTGAATTATGGTGATATATGGAATGTTAAGATGGTAGAGATGATCATAATTGCATATGGGATGGTATTTGTACATTCATTCATGGCATGGTCAACTTCATAGTGGAAGCGGTGAAACTGTGGGTTCACATGGTATTAGACGTTGATCCTTAATTGGAAATAGACATAGCACACGTTGATCCTTACTTGGAAATAGGCGTGGTAGTAGATGGTGATCCTTAATTGGAAATAGATGTAGCACACGTTGATCCTTAATTGGAAATAGGCGTGGTAGTAGACGGTGATCCTTAATTGGAAATAGACGCAGCACACGTTGATCCTTAATTGGAAATAGGCGTTGTAGTGGCTTTGATCTTGTCTGGATCGGAAGCGTGGCTTGGATTCTAGATATTGAATAGGAAAGCGGTGAAACGTTGGGTTTACATTGAGGTACCACATGCATAGAGTCACATGTCTTGCATTGAGTCACATTAGAGTTATGTGATAATTGAGTGTATGCAATGTTGTGATTGTGAGGTGTGTATGAGATATGGTAATTGAATTTGGTGATGTTTGAGTACATAACTTGGCAAAATATGTGATTATGTGATAATTGTTGTTATGTGTATTTTTAGGAATATAGTATTGGATATTAATATTGTACTCCTTGAGTGTGATGGATGTTTGAAACATGTGAAATAAATGTTGCCGAATATTATTTACATGGTTATACGAAGTGTGATGAATTCCTTTAATTGTTGATTTCATCATTGTGCCTTATTATACTTCTTCATAATGATTTGAATTCTCATCCTTTCTGTTTGAATGTTACCTTTACATGGGTATCGTGCAAATACTCAAGAGTAGTATTGCTGAAGTAAGTGGACGGTAGCTCGCTCGAGATTAGCCAGAGAGTTTTCGTATTTTAGTTTGAAGACTAGGTAATGAGTCAATGCTCTGGTCATGTAATACTGGGTATATTAGTAGTATTGAACTCATATCTTAATTGGATATGCATTACGTTATTACTTGTTTTATTTTATCTTGAGGTGATTATTGAGAGATGATCATGGTATGGGACATGGATTATTTTATGACATACATGAGTATTCATTATTTTCCGCTGCGAACGCATATGCTTGAATGTTCATGATAAGTTAGATGTGTTATTTTAAATGACCAGGTGTGTTATACATTGATGATGAATGATGTTGGTTTTTGAAAGCTTTTAGTTTTTGAAAACGTCGATGTGACGCCCTTTAGTATATATGCGTGCTTAGTTACTCTGATTATATGTAAAGTATTTAAGGGTAGAAAAAGGGATGTTACATGAGGACTTCAGAAAACCACACAAATCAAAGAGATTCACATTATATTGCAAGATCTAGATCAAGAAAGTTTGGTGTTCTACCTCTAAAATAAAGCTTCAAACATCACGAATTCTCCAAGCTCTTGAGCTACTTTGGCTCTGGAAGTGTGATGTTGATGCTAGGTTAAGTAATTGAGCTTTGAAGATCAACTAATGATGTTGAAATTCAAGCTTGAAAGACAAATAGAAAGTTGAAAATTTCTTTAGTGAGGGTTTGGATTTCAATTCAGCAGCAATTCAGATCTCCACTTGGTTACCAATTGAATGAGAATGCACACTTATTTATAGCTGAAATGTGATGAGAAGCATGGTTCCCTCGTGCGCATGAAGTTTGAATCCTCCTTGCATGGGCCTGTACAGGCGCATGTGAGGCCTAAGAATGAATGAAAATCCATGCTGAGATCAAATGGAATTGAATTGGACGTGCACAAGGGACTGCACAAGCTTGCACACCAAGTTATAATGTGAATTGCAAAAATGAACATAAACATAAAGCTCTTCAAAACTCCCACATGGAAAGTCCAAAAAATTAATGTGAGTAATGGTTAGAAAGCCCTTAAAATAAGGAACAAAAGTCATGTTGGGAAAAAATTCATTTGGAGTTTGGAACTTGATGAAAACTGGCTGTGAAAGTTTGGGTACAAAACATGTTTAAGTCACCTTTGAAAATTTTCGCTAAAAGCAAGCATCTTCAAGACCTTCTATTTCTATGATGCAAGCCTCAAATGAAAATTCCTCCAACATAAAAGTTGTAGATATCTCCAAGATGATCAATATAGATTCAAATATTTCATCATTTGGATTTTTCATGAGAACGTTATGGGCACTTGAAGTTGGGCATTTTTCAAATTCAATGACTTAGGTCCAAAGTGACCTATAATGTTTTATATTATCACATGTATTTCTTTTGGGATTATGAAATTTTGTCAAACATAACTTATCAAGTATACACCTTAATATTTCCAATACATTTGGTCTCATATCAAAATCATAAAAATTAAGGGAGTTAGGTCCTTGGGAGGTTGACCTAAAATTAGGGTTTCAGTCAAAATGACCTATAATGTTTTGAAATGAATGATGACCTTACAAGTTTCAAATGGATTTTTTATGAACATTAAAGTTTTTCATATGGTTATTAAGAACATTGTTTCTCTTGGGGTTATCTTCATTTGACAAACGCATCAAAAGTTGTATCTCATTGATCCCCAGTTTAGTCAGATGATTTGACTGGTCAACTTTTCAAAGCCAAACATCCAATCTTGATGAATAAATGATTGATCGGCCTCACATAGGATCATAAATGCATAAAATAATGGATAAAAGATCTTCCCTTGATTAAATTTGAACATAGGTTGAGGTTGCTTCATGTGTAAGGTACAGTCAAAGCACAGTTGAATTAGGGTTTCCTTGGGAAACAATCCTCAAGCCCTTTGGGTTATCTTGATCAAATTGGAAAGTTGAGATACTTGGGAGGCATATATGATGATTAGGAGCTTTGTGGACCATTGTCATGCTTTTTCTCATCTTCATCTAGCCATTTCATTGAGCTTAGGAGTCTCCTAGGAGCAGGGGAGCACATCATTACTTGAGCTTCAGAACAAAAAGAGTTAGTGACATATTTTTGTGCTTTTGGTTAGTAATCAAATAAGAAAATAAATAATATAAAATACAAGCATGCTTGGTGGTCTCAAACCACTCATACAAATCCCACCCCTAGGGTTAAGGAGCCAAACATGCCATGATCCTTGAGGCAATGCACTGAGAAATGGTATGATGCCATGAGGGATCTTAGGGTCAAAATTAGGGTCTTACAGATGCTCCTATTTAAGGTCATTCTAGCCGGAGATATGAAGGTTAAAATCTTCGTCTCGACGAGATAAAATGAGCTTAAATAATAACAAAGAGAAGAATTTTGGTCCCTAAAAGACCTCATGGTGCAAAATGTATGCATGCAAAATAAAATCTTCATGGTGAATAATTGACATGAAAGGAAAAGAAAATGGGAGAAACTGAAGATCCATAGGAATAACACACTCGCTAAGGAGACAAAGACTCTGGGGGAAATAAAGTAAAAATGTGTGAGCAGGTCATGACTTGAAAACTTGCGGGGAGACACAAAGGGATTCCACGAAAATAAATTGATGGAAGGACTCAAGCTGATGCAAAGATGCATGTATTGGGGAATACGCAAATACAACAAAACTATCCACAAAGGATACCTCGGATAAAAATCCAGACTCAGGCGGGGATGTCTATAAAGGACCCAGTTGAGGAAGAAATAATGAGATATTACCGGTTACTGGGTAATAAACTCAAAGAGACATGTCATCAAAACATTGGTTACTGGGTGAGAGGTCAACACGCTCAGGGTGAAAGAATATCTAAGGCCGGTATAAGGGTGAGAGATATCAATCATCCAAAACATCTGAGGAGGACCTAAAAAAGGCACATCTCAACTCAGGAAAATCTGACTCCACAAGGGACAAAAGGTCATAATAGGAAGCAGAAGGAAGGAACACCAGGGATACCGGTTACTGGGCATAAAATAGGTGACCAACCAGGCGTGAATTGGGAACATATCCAAGACACTCATCATCCGAAAGGAGGTCTGAAAAAGCAAACTCGACTTACAGGATGGACATTCGAACCCACAAGGAAATACGAATCTTACTCAACTGGGGAAGAACAAGACTTCGACTGAAGAGCGCATGAGATATATTATCTATTACCGTCATGACATAGATAACATACTCGCATGGAAGATTATCCACAACCGATTACTGGGTTAATAAAGGATGAATCGACCGAAAAGAAAGGACATCGGGATACCAGTTACTGGGTATAAAATGATGACCAATCAAAAGGAGAAACAATCATTACCAAACAAGGGTAAATGAAAGATGACTCGACGGGGATGAATTGATTGATAAAGGCAATTATCCAAGAGATATATCATCGACTACTGGGTGGTATACTCAAAACGAAGGAATATCAATACCGGTTACTGGGTAAAGATAACCGTCAAAGAGGGGATTACATCTACCAGTTACTGGGTAGAAAACCACAGAAATAGGACTTACAACTACCGGTTACTGGGTAGAAGGCCACAAAGTTCGCTGGGGAAACGGCTAAATAATTACTGGTTACTGAGCAATCGAACAACTGAACCACAAGGAACTGCAGGGGATAACAAGAAAGGAGTCAATCTAGGAACAAACTAAAAAGACACAATTAAACAAGACTCAACCCAATGAGGATATAACCCAGGGGAGTGATTCCATCCCGATATACAACCGGGGAGGAAACTGAAACAATAATCATCCATGAGGACTGAACTCAGTGGGGAATAAAGAAGGAAAGATAGATATTTTCTGCCTATGGGGATGACTCTATATGGAGAGATCAGACACAAACATCTGCTTGGGGAAGAATATTTCACCAATAGCAGGAGATAACAAGCAAAGATATATGGCAAAGAATGCAATCATGAATATCTAAATGCTATAATTATGCATCTATATGCGTGATTTATTTATGATTAATGTTGACAGACAGACATATCTAACACAAACAGGCTCACGAGCCTCAAACGGATATCCGGCACAACATCTCAGCCTACAGGAGAAATCAGCTCTGGTGAGGACGCATCACGTATCGGAAGACATGAATCACCGTTGGGGATAGGCAAAGTCACAACTGCCAACTGCCAGGGACTTCTCATCAGTTCGGGAACAGGTATTCGAATATCAATCAGATCTATCATAGAAGAAATTCTACTGGGGAACTAACGCCAAACAAATACCCATCAAACAAATTTGTCTAACTGCTGGAGAGATATCTCTGCTAAAGGGAGAAAGAGCAAATTGCTCCGCTGGGGAAGGAAACACCACATCTTCCTCCATATCTCTCAACCCTAAGAAGAAACCTTCAAACTCAGAGGGGATACAAATTATCACATTCGGGTTAGGTAACCTTCCAGGGGTAAGCTGCAAGCAATTCTCAAAGGGAATTGTCTTAGCTGAGGGAATCATGACATGCTGGGGATGAAAAGGGAAAACAAGCCCTTCACCAACTGCTCTAGACAACTTCTTGCTGAGGAAACAACTGAAATCTGATGAAGAGGGTATAAACATGCCAGAATATGAACAAATGTCTTACCCTTTTGGAAATCGTACTATCCTTGGGAGAGCACTGAAGACGTTTCAATTATCCTTTTAATCATTGTGGATATTCATTTTGTTTAAAACAGTTTATAAAACTTTTTCATTCGTTTAAAACAATGATATTTATCAATTAAAACATGCAAACATTTGTTAAACAGAAACATGTAAGAGTGCCAAGAATTGGGTAAAGGCTCAAATTTATTTAATAGAATGGTAGTCCGCAAATGACGAGACTCCATGGATCTTTACAAATTTGAAATTGGTGATATATATTAGAAAAAGGGCTACATTGAACATAATGACCATTTCTCCACCAACTCTGAATCTAATATATTTGAATCTTCAGTTGACGATGACTGAGCGAGAATCTTTGACAGGAGACAGTTGTAGAACAAAGTCTCGTCAGGATGCAGTTACTTGCCAAATCCCTAATTTTTGCCTAGATTTCCCTAGGGTGAGGTACTCAATCTAGCGGGATATATTTGTTATTTTTTCATTCATGTCTCTAATTTTTGCATGGACCGCCCTTTCGGGTTTTCAATCCACCGAGACGCTCATTTTTGCCTAAGCCGCCCTTTCGGGTTTTCAACATAGTGAGCTATTCTGTTTTTATTTTTAGGCGATGTATTTCTTGACTACATTTGAATTCACAGGACGAGTGAAATCCTCCCCATCCATAGTTGTAAGCAACAAAGCACCTCCTAAAAAGGCTCTCTTAACAACATATGGGCCTTCATAGTTTGGAGTCCACTTGCCCCTGGAATCGAGCGCGAAAGAGAATACTTTCTTGAGCACAAGATCACCTTCTCGTAACACACGAGGCTTGACCTTCTTATCAAAGGATTTCTTCATCCTTTGCTGATACAACAGACCATGGCACATGGCAATTAATCTCTTCTCTTCAATCAAGTTTAACTGGTCATAACGACTCTGAACCCATTCAGCCTCGGTCAACTTGGATTCAATCAAAACTCTCATTGATAGGATCTAGACCTCTACGGGAAGCACAACCTCCATGCCATATACAAGGGAGAAAGGGGTTTCCCCTGTTGAAGTGTTGATAGATGTACAATAGCCATGCAAAGCAAATGTCAGCATCTCATGCCAATCTTTGTATGTAACAACCATCTTCTAGATAATTTTCTTGATGTTCTTGTTAGCCTATAGGGAGAAGAATTATGATATGCAATCTTGAACTCGCTACACAACTCTTTCATCATCTTAATGTTCAAGTTAGATCCATTATCAGTAATGATCTTGTCTAGCACACCATATCGGCATATGAGTTGATTCTTGATAAACTTCACAACCACCTGTCTGGTTACATTTGCATACGATATCGCTTCAACCCACTTGGTGAAGTAATCAATAGCTACGAGAATAAAATGGTGGTCGTTCGACTCCTTAGGCTCTATCATTCCAATCATATCAATTCCCCACATGGAGAAAGGCCATGGTGAGGAAATAACATTCATAAGTGTCGGGGGAATATGAATCTTATCCGCATAAATCTGACACTTGTGGTATCTCTTCACATATTTGCAGCAGTCAAACTCCATTGTCAGCCAATAGTAGCATGCTTTCAACATCTTTTTTGCCATGGCATGCCCATTGAAATGAGTACCAAATGAACCCTCATGGACTTCAGTCATCAATAGGTCTACTTTGGGTATATCCACGCATCTGAGCAGAACCATGTCAAAATTCCTCTTATAAAGCACATCACCATTAAGGTAGAAACTACCAGATAACCTCCTCAAAGTCTTCTTATCTTTAACAGATGCCCCAGGCGGGTAAGTCTGGCTTTGAAGAAAACACTTGATATCATAATACCATGGCTTATCATCTTTTACTTCCTTAACTGCAAACACATGAGCTGGTCTATCCAAGCGCATCACAGTAATATTGGGGACTTCATTCCAATACTTCACCATAATCATTGAAGCAAGCGTAGAAAGATTATCCGCCATCCGATTCTCATCTCGAGGAATATGATGGAAATCAACCTTGGTAAAGAAAGTTGAAATCCTCCTCGCATAATCTCTGTATGGGATGAGGCCAAGATGATTCGTCTCCCATTCACCCTTAATCTGATTAACAACAAGGGCCAGATCACCATAAACGTCAAGATGTTTGATCCTAAGATCAATACATTCTTCCAAACCCATAATACAAGCCTCATACTCCGCCATATTATTCGTGCATTTGAAAGTTAGCCTCGCTGTAAAAGGAAAATGTGTGCCTTGAGGAGTAATAATCACTGCCCCAATACCATTTCCATACTGATTAACAGCACCATCAAACACCATACGCCATTGGGAACCAGGCTTTGGTCCTTCATCGAGTGTAGGCTCATCACAATATTTCATTTTCAAATACAGAATCTCTTCATCAGGAAAGTCGTACTGCACAGACTGATAATCTTCAATTGGTTCATGTGCCAAATGGTCAGCCAAGATACTACCTTTAATATCTTTTTGAGCTCGATACTCAATATCATACTCAGAGAGCAACATCTGCCAACGGGAAATTCTCCCAGTTAAAGCAGGCTTCTCAAAGATATACTTGATTGGATCCATTTTGGATATCAACCAAGTCGTATGATTTAACATATACTGGCATAAACGCTTAGCAGCCCAAGCCAAAGCACAACATGTCTTCTCAAGCGTCGAGTACCGAGACTCACAATCAGTAAACTTCTTACTCATGTAGTATATGGCATACTCTTTCTTCCCTGATTCATCTTGCTGACCTAATACACAACCCATGGAATCATCAAGCACAGTTAAATACATAATCAATGGTCTCCCTTCAACAGGCGGAGACAAAATTGGAGGCTCAGACAAATACTCTTTGATACTATCAAAGGTCTTTTGGCAATCCTCAGTCCAATCATGACGATGATATTTTTGGAGGAGCTTGAATATAGGCGCACATGTGGCAGTCATGTGGGATATAAATCTTGAAATGTAATTCAAGCGGCCAAGAAATCCTAGGACTTGCTTCTCAGTTTTGGGCATAGGCATCTCTTGTATTGCTTTGACCTTGGCAGGATCAACTTCAATACCTCTCTCGCTGACAATAAAGCCCAATAACTTGCCGGAACGGACTCCAAATGTACGCTTGTTCGGATTCAGGTGGAGTTTGTACTTCTTTAAACGATGGAAAAGCTTCAATAAGTGTTCTACATGTTCAACTTCCGTTTTTGACTTTGCAATCATATCATCAACATATACCTCAATCTCCTTGTGCATCATATCATGAAACAAGGTAGTCATATCTCGTTGATACGTGGCACCGGCGTTCTTCAAACCGAAGGGCATCACTCGATAAGAGAATGTTCCCCAAGGTGTGATGAATGTTGTCTTCTCCATATCCTCGGGTGCCATTTTAATCTGATTATAACCGGAAAATCCGTGCATAAATGAGAAGACATTGAATTTAGTTGTATTGTCTACCAATATATCAATGTGCGGTAGAGGGAAATTATCTTTTGGACTAGCTTTATTCAAGTCAAGGTAATCCACACACATCCGAACTTTTCCATCTTTCTTAGGCACGAGCACAATATTGGCAACCCATTGAGGATATGTAGAAGTCACCAGAAACCCCGCATAATTTTGCTTATGGACTTCTTCTTTAATCTTCACTGCCATATCAGGATGAGTTCTTCTGAGCTTTTGCTTCACATGTACACACTCAGGCTTCAATGGAAAGAAATGTTGCACGATATCAATATCTAGACCAGGCATGTCTTCATACGACCAGGCAAAGATGTCGACATATTCTCGTAGAAACTCAATCAACCCCTTCTTAACAGACTCTTCAAGGAGTGCCCCAATCTTTACTTCATGAATGTAGTCTTCAGACCCCAAGTTGATTGTTTTCAGATTCTCAAGATGTGGCTGAATGATCTTCTCCTCGTGTCAAGCAGACGGGTAATCTCATCAGGAATCTCTTCAACATCATTTTCTTCTGCCTCAAATACAGGGAACTCAAAATTGGGAGATGGTGTTGGATCATTATGTTCGATGGGTTTGGTTAACCTACATAATGATTTTAAGTATAAAAGAGATTTCAGAATTTAAACAAGGCAAATCATTATACAGATGAAAATATTGATTTTATTCTCCTTTTTTTAGGGTTTTATGGTGATCACCAATTTCATGCAAAAAGGGAAAAATAATTTGGAAAAACCAAACATTTAACATGTGATTATTGAATGAATATCAATTTATTAATCAAATTATGCCACCAATGTCTCCACTTCTCCTTTTGGCATGGAAGAAGGGTTTTTAAACAAAATGAACACATTATGTTGACTTATGGATAACTGTTGGAACATCAAAAGCAACCCAATTATTGCAGATACCTCCGGGTATGACAAAGATGCCAAGGTCTTCCTCTTCATCATCTTTAACAATGGCAGCAACTTCCTAATCATCAATAGTGTGGATAAATCCTCCACTCTGGAACAACTCACGCTCATTAGAAACACCAGAAGAGTACCATATGCCAGCTCGGGACTTGTTATCTTCCAACTTTACCATTTTCCCCAAACCGGTAGTTGCACCATGCTCAATGGCCAACTTTACAACGTTGTAGGAGACAAATGAAGGAAGTCCTTTCTTTGAAGGCTCAGCAATAGAAAAGGCTTGGAACGGAGTCCCAACCTCATCCTTAACACTAATATAGGAAAAGGAAGATAAATGACTGACCAAGAGAGCCTTCTCTCCCCCTATCACCATCAACTTTTTGTTCTTCACGAACTTCAATTTTTGGTGTAGGGTGGATGTCACGGCGCCTGCCTCGTGAATCCATGGTCTGCCAAGCAAACAGCTGTAAGACGGATGAATATCCATGACCTGGAAAGTGATCTGGAAATCACTAGGTCCAATCTTGATCGGGAGTTCTAATTCGCCGATCACGGTTTTGCGCGATCCATCAAACGCCTTCACAACCACTCCACTATGCCTCATGGGAGCCCCCTGATATGAAAGTTTAGCAAGAGTGGATTTTGGCAACACATTAAGTGATGATCCTGTGTCCACCAACACATTGGACAAGGCATCATCCTTACAGTTCAATGATATGTGTAAAGCCAAATTGTGGTATTTTCCCTCCTCGGGAAGATCAGCATCACAGAAGCTCAAATTGTTGTAAGCAGTTATATTTTCAACAATGCTATCAAACTGCTCTATTGTGACATCGTGGTCCACGTATGCCACATCCAACACCCTCTACAATGTTTCGCGGTGCGGCTCGAAATTCATCAACAAAGATAAGACATATATCTTTGATGGAGTTTGTAGCAGGTGATCAACAACATTATATTCACTCCTTTTGATGAGCCTCGGCATCTCATCACCATCCTCTTTTAACATGCCAGACTGGCCAACTAGGATAGGAGTGTTATTATTCTTGACCGCAACAGGGTCAACGACAAGAACAAGATTGTTTTGAGAAGAAGTCCCCACGGGACCGACAAGATTAACAACAGTTCTTTTCACAACATCTTCATGGCATTTCGGCTGTACCGAGAAAACACGACCACTACGGGTCACACCACTGACATCTGAAATGCTCACTACAAAAGTTGAGGGCAACGACACCTCCTTTCCATCCTCCAGCATAACAACGTTATATCGGTAGGGAACAACCTTGTCCGATACATACAGGATAGGGCCCGCTGGCTTGATCACAAAAGCTGGAGATGCCTTCTTCTTGCTGCCATCATACTTGATGACAACAGGCTCAGGAATTCTAAATACAAGGGAGATAACATCAACTTCATCCTCATTACGATTCTGAAGTATCTCAATCATTCCCTGATCAATCGTCTCTTGGATGTCCTTTCTTACTTGACGACATCCTCTCTCATTGAGAGTGCACACCTGGAAGCTATCATGGTCATGCTTGTAATGACCATGTTCACACAACAACTTGTGCATCTCGACCAAATATTGCCTTATGTCGTTCACATAAAGGACTTTGTATTTTCCAGGGCATCTCTGGACCATGTTAATAGCTGCTTTCCCATGCTCGGGCAATGGATTCTTCTTGACATTTAGACCTACGTCCTCGAAAAACAATATCCCACTTATCACAAGGTTTTTCACCTTGGTCTTCAACGGGTAACAATTCTCCACATCATGTCCGGGAGCACCGGAATGATACACACAGTGAAACTCTTGCTTATACCACCACTGAGGGTTGGTTGGTACATCAGGATGATCTCGTGGAGTTATCAACTTCCTATCTATCAAGGAAGGATAAAGGTCAGCATATGTCATCGGAATCGGGTCAAAAATTACCCTCTTCCTCTTGTAGTTGTTGGTGCTGGTGTTGTTATTATTGCGAGGCTGGTAGGCCTATTGTTGTTGACGATGTTGTTGTTGTTGTTGATGAACTTCTCTGAAAGCAGGTGCTATATGAGCCACCTGGTGTTGGTTGACGGCAGGACGAACATTCTTCCTCCTTACAGAAGGCCTTCTTTTAATGTGAGAGGACACAACATGAGTCTCTCCCTCTTTCTTCCTAGCAAAGCCTCCATACTTCTTTGCTGAGGAATTGTCTTCTCGAGATAACCGTCCTTCACGGACCCCTTCTTCTAATCTCATCCCCATATTCACCATTTCGGTGAAGTCTGAGGGAGCACTAGCAATCATTATTTCATAATAGAAAGAGCTCAAAGTCTTCAAGAAGATCTTTGTCATCTCCTTCTCTTCCAGAGGTGGCACTATCTGAGCTGCCAATTCTCGCCATCTTTGGGCATACTCCTTGAAGGTCTCTTTATCCTTCTGCGACATCGCCCTGAATTGGTCCCTGTCTGGAGCCATATCCATATTATATTTATACTGCTTGACGAAGGCCTTTCCTAAATCGTTGAAAGTGCGGATGCTTGCACTCTCCAGCCCCATATAACCACCGGAACAACAACTGGTCGTTATCGGTCTGTGTTGACATCTTGTGAGCATACATCACAAGATGGCTGAGTGGGCATGTATTTCCCTTATATTTCTCAAAGTTAGGCACTTTGAATTTAATAGGGATCTTCATGTTGGGCACTAGGCACAACTCAGCAACACTTTTCCCAAAGAGGTCCTTACGCCTCAAAGTCTTCAGTTCCTTGCGCAGCTCAAGGAATTGATCTTTCATCTCATCCATCTTCTCATATACGTCCGGGCCCCCAGCTAGCTTAGAATGATAGATGGTGTCTTCAACACGGGGAAGGGTGTGCACAACGGGAGGTGGCACAGACAGGACCGGGCTAGATGCCGGCAAAGAAGCAAGAGTAGGAGTAAACCCCTCTGGTATGAAATTAGCAGGCATTCCCCAAGGGAACCCGACTGGCATAGACGGAGCAAAGTGGGCTGTTACGGTAGGCACAATAGAAGTTGCTATCTCAGATATGACAGTCCTCGAGGGAAAAGTTGCAGGAGATGGTGAAGCTCGGCTCTGGACGGCCAAAACTAACTCCATCATGGCAGTCAGCCTAGCAATCTCTTCCTTTAAGTCCCTATTCTCTTTCTCTAGATTCTCCATTATCTTTGGATGATTGGCTCTGGTATTATACCGGTGCGTCAGCTTGTCTTCAAAAATAAATGAAGAGCAAAGAGTTAGACCACTGATCAAGAGCACAGAACAAAACCTACTTATGCATATGATGCATGCAATCTTTGTGCATATGATTTGTTTTTATTAGAGGAGATTTATAGAGATCTATTTGCAAATATTTGAAAATATTAATCTTTTAAGACATATATGGAATACTGTAGCACCTCAAATTTGCCCTCCTCATTCATACATTCATTTTTTAGGTCATTTAACATTTCATATTGCATTTCATCATATCAATCAGAATTAGCTCCAAGAGTTTATCTTTCACGAAGCTCGGATATCATTCAAGTCACTTTGTGGTTTCTATCTGAAGGATCAGTCAACACAAGGGAGATTGCGCATCAACTAGAGGTTTTCTTTAAAGGATCAAGCTTAATGGGCTCAGTACAATTCAAAATTTAACTATGAAGCCAGAAGTCAACTGTTGATCAACTGAAGAGGAAATGGCCAGGGAATGACTTGAGTTACTTTCAAAACGTTAATCTTGAAGGAGCAAAAGTTTGTTCATGAGCCACCAGAATCACCTACGCTCAGAGGAATTTCCTGAACTGTCATGCTCGCTAGGCGAAGCCCACGCGTTTTGAAAATAAAAAATAACAAAAAATAACAAAAAAAAAAATAAAAAATAAAAATAAAAATAAATTAAATATTTATATCTATATATATATATATATATATATATATATATATATATATATATATATATATATATAATATATATATATATATATATATATATATATATATATATATATATATATATAATATATATATATATATATATATATATATATATAGATAACAGAAAAATCTTGGACTTGGACCTCTCTCATTTGAGCCCACAAAGCCACGAAAATAAAGTTATAAATTCTAAAAAAATTCAGTGGAAAAACGCTAGAGAGATTCTAACTAATTCAGAGCAACCTCCAGAGACTGAAGGGAACTCATCTGCAAAGAACCAATTCCCTCTCATATAAACCCTAAGATTATTCTACAAAGCCAACGGTGCAATTCAATTTCAATCGATCTCTCCAATCAGTAGGTATGTCATGTCTTGATGTGTGGAGCCTTACCCCTGACTTTGAGTTTTGATACCCTTTTAATGCATTTGTTTGACAAGAGGTTTAGGCCTCCTATCCTTGGTTGCGTTTTGTGAGCTTTTTGTGAACTTTAATGACATGATTCATGTGGTTACATTTTGATTCTCTTATTCGGTGCAACTCTTGATTGCACCCCACCTTGTTATTCTAACCTGTTTGTCGAGTTTTTTCTGGTTCCCCACTTTTTGTCGTGAGCTCACCCTGTCCAGGGTTAAGATCTATGAGGTCTTATCCTCATTACCCGTTTGATCTGCTCACCCTGACGTTCAATGTCAATGGTTAAGAGCCCATTTGATTACCTTTCCATGGCTTGTTTGTCGAGGTTGATATGAGCCCTCTTGACTAAAGCCCTACCCACGTATGTTTGAGCCCCCTTATTGGCGTGTTTATTTTATGCATGTTTGTTTTGTATGGTGTGATCGCCTCCCCATAGGATTGCTAGGCTTCGTATAGTCTCTCGTTTGCATGTCAATTAAGGTAGCACGGTTCCTTCGTCTAGGACTTCCTTTTTGCATGAGCATTCCTAAAACAAACAAACTCATTGATTTTTCTTCTCCTAAGAACACGTTAACTCCTTCTACTATAGGTGAGTAAGTCTCCAAAGGTCGAGCATCTGGTAGATTATGTAGTAACGTCATTCATCACAAAAAACAAACAAAAATAGGTTAGCCGAGCTACGGTGCTCTGATTCTCAATCCTTCTTGAGATACGTATGCAGCAGGGTAGGGCCTGTGCGAGCAATAACTCTTTATTTTCCCTACATTGATTTTCTCTCTTTTGCATCGCATATAGGACTTTTTATACACACACTTTAGACATAAATAGCAATCGTGGATCCTGTGGAGTACCACAGACGTGAAGGGGTGCGATAACCTTCCCTTCACGTAACCGGCCCCCTTACTCAGTTTTCTTTGGTTCGAGACATTGTTTTATCCGTTCCCTCTTGGTTATGCAGTACTACCTTTCCCTCCTCTTGGGATAAAAGTACATAGCTGGCGACTCTACTTTCTTCCGTGCCACTCTTTTCGTGTTTGTACTTGGATTCGGGAAATCTGGGGAGCGACAGCTGGCGACTCCACTGGGGACTTATTTTCCCTAGTGGGCCTTTCCTAGCGTTTGTTTGTTTATTGTCTATTGTGTGTTATTTATTTATTGCTTTGCATACTTATCTGCTTGCATTGCATCCTATGTGTGCTTTATTGTTTCATGCATACTGTGCTGGATGTGTATCTGTTTCGTTGTTTGGTGGGAGTCACAAGAGGTAAAAGGCCCAATACACAGGCTATGAGTGAACTTTAGGACACCTAGGAATAGAGTGATTCATGGGAAGCGGGTGGTATGGCGCCACTTAGCGGAACATGGTATCACGAGCAGTTCAGATTCTGATAGGGTATTATCGTTGCATACACCTGGTGTGCATATGATGATATTCTTGAAAGGATTGTTTATCCTATGTTTCTCTTGATCTTACCCTGGCCTAGATTACACCCGTGAGTGGGGGGGGGGGGGGGAATGAATCATTTACAGGTACTGATAGTGACGCGTTCTGGTGGTGACTTTTGTTTGGTTCTTGTTGGTGACCGTTGGTTCTGAAGTCTGGGTTCTAAGTTGATGACCATGTTCTATGGTTCCCGGTTCCGAATTCATGCCGAAGTTCTGATCCCGTGCCTTGAGATACACAACCAACCATCCATTGTTTCATCATTTTGCATCATAGCATGTTTATTTTCAAAAAAAATAATGCATAAAAAAGAAAAAAAGTTAACCCGCATATGCATATCATTTTTTAGGTTTATTCAGGAGTCTGTTCACACCGAGAGATGTCTGCCATTCCAGAGTTGAAGAGGAAGACTTGCACCTACAACTTCTACCATGAGCCGTTGACATCTTTGGAAGAATTGGGTAATCTCGTGACCGAACGTAATCAGAAAGTTTTTGATGATCAGTATGGGGATATCTTGGCATTGTTGAAGATGGTGGTTGATCCGGTACCTCTGCAGACTCTCTTACAGTTCTATGATCCGGAGCTTCGTTGCTTTACTTTTCAGGACTACTGTAGCACCTCAAATTTGCACCTATCATTGTACATACATTCTCATATTAGGTCATAGCATATCATGGTCCATTGCATAGCATTGCATTGCCTCATTTGCCTCAAGTGCAAGCCAATCAAGAAATTAAGTCAAACTGATCAGGAGATCAGTCAACCAAGCAAGCAAGCACAATTCTCAAGGAGCCAAGGCCTTAGGGTTGGTCCAACAAGTTCACATGACTTGGGGATCCATTTGAAGTGTTTTGGTCAAGGATTGGATGTTCAGAAGTCATCAGTCAATACACAATCAGTCAGAAACCCTAAAAGTCAACTGTTGGTCAACTGTCCATTTAATCAGTGATTTGATGATGGGATTTGGTTTGAGAGAGCTTATTCGTGTCCAAATAGGCCCCATATATCATGTCAAACACCATCATGGAAGAATTTGAAGCCAGATCAGAAATTTCCAAAAATGGAAATTGGACCTGTAACTGAAACTTACCAAAAATGGAAAGTCTTGATCCTCAAACTTACATCATGATACAAGCTTCAAATGAATTTTTGCCCAACATGAAAGTTGAAGATCTTGTTCTCCCATTTCCAAAAAGTCCAAGAACTCTTAATTCCCATGTGTGGTTGGCAAGTTATGATCGAATCGATTTCAGAAATTCTTGAACTTCAAAAGGCCATATCTCCCAAACCATTTGGCCAATTTGGGTGGGGTTTTTCCCTACAAGTCACATTTCATCTCCTCTTTCCAAAAATATAAATTTCATGAACCAAAACCTTGCCAATCAAAATGGCATTTTTTGACTTGTCTCATTTAAATTCAAGTTTGACCAAGGGTTGACTTTTTGAAATAATGATTTCCAACCATTCCCACTATCCAAATATGTTTAGAAACCAGATTTTGGTCATGTTACAAGGTCATTTTTGTGCAAGTACTTACACCCATCACATAGCCATGCCTAGTTGCTTGAAAATGGGAAGAAAAGTATAATTTGCAACCACCATATCCCACATATCCATGGACCATCATTTGTACCATCACATAGCAGAGTTTAACATCATTTTTTCTGTCAAAGAAGATCAGTAATAGCAGCCACTAGGGATCACACAAACAGAACATCATCCATTCTAAAAAACTCATTTTTGGTGCATTTCAAAAAACCAGTCAAAAAGCTCCAAAGAGCGGAGCCTGGCCATTGTTTTTTTTTCACCATCCTTTCATCATTTTGAACCTGTTTCAACCACCATTTGACAGCAGAAACCAGTGTTCTCTCATTCTTTCAAAAATCACATTCTTGGCCATTTTCAAAAACCAGTTCAAAAACTTCCAAAGAACCAAACCCTGCCTTGCCTAAAACAACATCTACTCATCATTTGGAGCTGGTTGCAACCTTCAAATACCACCTGTACCAACATCTACACGACTGTTTTTGCCAGCATCCAACCATGGCAGAACTTGTTGGAAGTTAGAAGCAAGGCGTATGAGCACTCTACACTTGATCACTCATCATTTGAAGACCTAAGGTGCATCTGTTTTAGGCCAAATCCACCAAACAACAACTGAATCTTGACTGTTCTTCCATTTTGGTAAAAATTCGATCTCCTCATTTTGCTAAACTATTGCATGCTTTGGATAGGTCTCTTAATGCTGAGCTTCATGATAGTTTTATTTTTGAAAATGGTCAAGTATTTAGCAAGTTATGTTGTTTTAAAGTTTCACATGTGAATGATGTTTTGTTTGATTCTTCCATATGAGTTCGAATTAATGTAAATGGTTGTTAGATTGTGAATGTGTGAGGGAAGATGCACGTATTGATATATCTGTTTTTGAATTTGGAAAAAAAAAATTTCGACTTGGATTTGTAGTGATGAACACATTGTTACTGTAAGTTTTTTTTTCTTCTGCCACATGATGCTGGGAATATTTTTCTGCAAACGTGAATGCTGGATTTTTGCTTTTTACTGTAGCCAAGCCATTAAACAATAAGCCAAATAAATGCCAAAAGGCCTCGGGCGAGGGGGATTCGAACCCCAGACCTTTGCCTCAAAGCTTCAAATACCAAGTGTTTTACCACTGGGGCGCAATGCCAATTCAGTTATTTAAACGCCTTCTATAAAATATATATTAAAGAGGAGCACTATTTCATGGCCATGCGCAAATCACAGCGTGCCACGTCCCCAAATGCAGCACACCGTTTCATTTAAATGTCCCAGGAATTACGCATATGCCACTGCCGGATTTAATTACCAATTAATTTAATTTCTTTTGCAATTTTTATTTCACTTGGCATGGCTATCTTCAAAAATCATAACTTGTTCATTTTAATTCCAAATTTCATGGGATTTTTTGCATCATGTTCATCACAATCTCTAGTTTTTTATCACATTTTTTCCAGAATTTTTGGATGGTTGGTTTTTGATTGGTATTAGGGTTTGTGACATGTATGCACATTTTGTACACTTTGCCAAAACATTTGTGAAATGGTGATACTTTATCCAATGGCTCCCAAATATTTTGTGCTTAAACTAGACACAGTCATGGTGATTTTGGTGTAGAGTTTGTGAATTTATCTTATGTGGTTTGAGAGTTATGATTTTTTGAATTGGGGTGTGACAATTTGTGTCACACCATTGATGTCCAACTTTCTGATTTTTGATACCATGCTTATTGACCTCCAATTGATCTGATTTTTTGCATGAACCTACTCTTGTATGTCTAGTTTACATGTGAATTTTCTTGGAATTATTTGTGGCATTTCCTAATTGTTTGAGATTTTCTCCCCTGTCTAGTCAAATGTTGATTTTGTGTGCTACTTGTTCCCATTTCATTTGTGAAATTCTCATACTTTATTAGATGGACATGAAATTTTACATGAGATAACTAGACATCCTCATCTTTGCCATGGTTTTGGTCCCATTCATTTATCATACACCATCTATGACTTATGATTTTTCTAAGTTGATGCATGTTTGGTTGACTTCATTGAGCATGTTCAAAATTGCCTTGCCTTTCTGATTTTCATTGACTGCCTTCCACTTGTCCAAATGAGATGAAATTTGACATGCATACCATGCTATGGGTTGTGATTGATTATGATTTATTTGATGATTTTTGGAAATGTTTAAGATTGCTTTTGAGTTAAGTCTTGCTGTTGACTTCTATGAGCTTCTAAATGCCATGTTTTGACCTAATTTGTTCATGAAACGATGATGATGATTGATATGAATGTGAACCCAATTGGTTGTGTTTCTTAATTGTTCGAACATGATTTTGGATACTTGCCCTTTGCTGTTTTGACTTTTTCATTCATTTTTGACCCTAGGCTTGCCCTAGTGGTCCTGGTACTCACTTTTGAGCTTATGTTTTCAGGTTAAACACCAAATGACCAATGAGACCAATTCTTTTTGATTGGGCTTGCTTAGATATCATTGACTAACATGTTTGTTTTGTAGGTTGCTTGGCTCACATGCCTTGAGCCTTGTGCCTTGCACATTTACTTGCTTGTGTTGACTGGTTGATATCTGTTTCATTTTGATTTAACTTTGACTTGTATACTAACGGTGCTTGACTGATTTCAGGTACTTTAGTTGCTTTTAGTTCCTTGTGAACTTTGCTTTGCTTTGCTTGTATAAGCAATTTGCATTGAGGTATAACTTCCTAACTTCATGTAGTCTGGAAGACCTGGCCTGTTACTTGGCCAGGCAACTGTCTGAAGTCCTCCTTAAGAGGCAATGTTTGTGACTGTTTACTTTTGTCCTTGCATAGAGTCAAAGACCTCCTAAGTGAAGAGGCAATTGGCAGAACCCAAGGGATATGCAACCTATCCCCTGCTATTCAGTGTGTCATCTGCCTTGCTCACACCACTATGTTGATGCATTGCAGATACAAACCCAAGATCTTGTACAATTGTACATTTGAGTCAGTTTTAAATGTGTAGAAGGGTTCCCACTTTCTGAACCCACACATTCTTGTCTTAAGCTCTCCCAGGCCAGGGATAAGAGCTATGAAGTCTTATCTTCACTCACCTTTCATCTGCTTCACCTTAGCCCCTCAATGGCAAGGTTAAGAGCACATTCACCCAGTTCCAGAGGTTTGTTTGTTGAGGTTGATATGACCCCTCGACTAAAACCTAACCCTTGTTTGAGCCCCTTGCTTGTGTATAGTGTGTGCTATCTGTGCTTGTATGTTTGTTTGACTTGCTTCCTGTCCAAGTTAGGATTGTTTGACTTGCTTCCTGTGCAAGTTAGGGTTAGTTTAGACTTGCTTCCTGTGCAAGTTAGGTTTTGCTTGGCTTGCTTCCTGTGCAAGTCAAGTGTGTGTGTGGCTTGCTTCCTGTGCAAGTCATGACTAGGATAGGCTGGCTCCCCGTGCCATTTAGCTAGAAACCTTAACTTAGGGATGATTTTGCATGATAACATCTAGGCTCGAGTCGTAGTCTCCCTAGTTGTGTCTCCCTCTGTTATCTGGTTAGGCTAGTCCTTTATCCCTCCGTAGGGGAACTACATCGCCCTGATCTTCATACCAGATGAAGTATGTAGGCAGGAGATTGAGCTGATCTCTCCGGGCGCCCTTTTTCCTTTTTTGCGTGTGTTGTCTGACAGTTGCTAGGCTCGAGTGCCTGACTCCTTAGCAATTTGTTGTCTGTCTGTTTGAGTGTGTGCTTGACAGTTATAGGCTCGAGTCCCCGACTCCCTATTAACTTGTTATGTTGTTGTGTGCTTGGAAGCTGATGTAAGTCCATCAAGTGGCAGTTAGGTTCCAGTGTGCGTGTGTTTGGTTCGGATGCTGATGTAAGTCCAGTGATTGGCATTCAGGCTCCATGTTTGCCTCTTTGTGTGTGTTTTGGTTCGGATGCTGATGTAAGTCCAGTGATTGGCATTCGGGCTCCACGTTTGCCTGTGTCCTGTTTGTTTGTGTGCGTGTCAGCCGAGCTACGAATGCTCTGATTCTTCTCTCGTCCGAGAAGATACGTATGCATAGGATGCGATATCCTAGCGAGCATGTGTCGTTTCCCCAGTCCGAACTACTTCGACTCTGATGTCTATGCCTGATAGACTAAGTAGGCCCAGGATGCGATATCCTGCCGAGTCAGTTTCAGTCAGTTTCTTGTGTCTCTTTCAGCCAGCGTGTGTGTGTTTGAGCAGTGTTTAGCAACCATTTTCCTTCCTTTTGTGCGTGGATCCCGTCAAGTACGACGGATGCGTAGGGGTGCTAATACCTTCCCTTCGCATAACCGACTCCCGAACCCATTCTCTTTGGTCGCGAGACCATGTTCTTTTCCAGGTTTACTCTGAGCGTTTCCTTTCCCTCTTTTGGGATAAATAACGCATGGTGGCGGCTCTGTTGTTCTTGTTTTCCCGCCGGTTTTTCGCGTGATGCGACAAATACCTGTTAGCTCCCACTCTTGAAGAGTATTCCATCCTTATGAATATCCGAATCAAAAACCGAGTACCTTTCCTGGATGTGCCAAAGGAGGTGGATTTCAAAGTTATCGCTAATGCTCTTTATTTGAGCATCAAGGAAGTGAGCGATAATTGGAAACCAAGCGGTGATGTTGTGGGCTTATCCTTGAAGTTCTTCGTAAGAATGGCTAAGGAAGAAGTGAAGAAAGGAAATTAGGTAGCTTTCAATGCTCAGTTGGCTGCCATGATTTATGGAGTTATTCTGTTCCCTAGTATGCCTAGTTTCGTGGACCTGACAGTAATCACTATTTTCATTGGAGGAAACCCGGTGCCTACCTTGTTAAATGACACCTATTATGCGATACACAACAGGCATGGTAAGTGTGGAGCTATCAGGTGTTGTCTCTCGTTGCTACTCAAGTGGTTCTTGTCTTTTCTACCAACCAATGGACCGTTTATGGATACTCAGAATACTCACAAATGGACTCAGAGGATCATGTCGCTTACATCTTATGATATCAAGTGGCAAGCTTATAGGATTAACGTGTGCAATGTCATTATGAGTTATGGAGAGTTTCGCAATGTTCCACTCATAGGACCTAGTGGTTGCATCAACTACAACCCGGTTCTTTCTCTCCGTCAGTTGGGTTTTGTCATGAATGAAAGGCCGCAAGATGTCGAGATAGCTGAAAGTGTGTACTTTGAGAAACGGAGCGATCCAGCAAGATTGAAGCAAGTGGGAAAAGCTTGGGAGAATATTGGTATAAAAGATGGATCTGTTTTAGGGAGGAAATTTGCAATTGTTATGCCAGCTTACACTGAGTGGGTCAAGGAAAGAGTTGGGACTTTGTTGCTACCATATGATCGGATGGAACCATTACAGGAGCAACCGCCTTTGATCCTTTCTGAGAATGTGTCTGCTGAGTATTACAAACAAGCCTTAATGGAGAATCTCCAATTGAAAGAAAATGAACAAGAAATCCAAATGGAGCTTTACAAAGCAAAAGCTGACAGACTGAATTTGGCTCATAAACTCATAGGAGTGCAAGGTGAAAGTGCTAGTAGATTGATAAACAAAAAGAGGTCCTATGATGAGATAGAAACAATGTTGGATGAAGAACACCATGAACGTTTAAGATTACAAAAAGCGGAAGCCAATTACAAAAATAAGATACGAGACTTAGAAAAACAGCTTAAGGACAAAGATACTAAGTTGAAGAAAGAGCTAGATCTGAGGCATGCAGCAGAAAGCCAGCTCCAAGGAAGTGACATCCGTGCATCTCATTTCCTAGAGGAAGTTGTTGAACTCAGGGTGCAACTGAAAGAGAAGCTCACCCCTCTACCTGAGTGTTCAGAGTGTGACCGATTGATGGATCAGTGCCAGTATTTGAAGACTCTCATTCCTGAAGGACGACTTCCCTAGTTTGTCTTGTTGTTTATTTTGAAGATCACCTCCAGGATTGTTGGATGGGATTTCTTGTTCTACACTGATGAACTGAATCTTTGCTTGAACTATGTTTGTATGAACCTTATTTCTCATGACTATAGATGAGATTATTGATGTTTCACTTTTGCTTGCCGTCAAGTGTATGTTGCTTCTTTGTTGTTTATGTTCCGCCTACGAGTGCAGGTTGCCATTTTTCAAAGGTGGACGAGACTCTTGAATACGTGAGAAATGATAAAACATAGCATACGCATCATACACATATCATTCTTGCATCCTTACAGGTGTTCTAGAAGAGGATTTCTCATTCTGGTTCCCGTTTCAGGCAGAATTACTGAGTACCGCCCACACCGTTACGCAACAAGGCAGAATCAACAGAAGACTATGGATCAATTTCAAGCAGATCTAGCAGAGATGAGGACCAACATAGCTCAGTTCATGAGTATGATGCAAGGGGTAGTGCAAGGGCAAGAGGAACTCCGAGCCTTGGTCCAGAGACAAGAAACTGTGATTCCCCCTGTCGGTCAGAATCCGCCAAAAGGGACCCCTGTCGATGATGCTGTTGTTACCAGCCTCTGTAATGATGGGTTGTCCATTGATGGTGATGAATTGCGTGGTATTAGAATCAATGGACAACCCATCATTACAGAGGCTGCTAATGCTCGAGCGGTACGTGCTCCAGTTCACCATCCTTCTCATTTGGTTGACAAGCAAGAAGATATGTTCACGATTCCCAGTGATGATGATGAATTTGGAAAGACGGAAGAGAGAGATAGAAAGGTCGACGCCCTTGATGAAAAGATTCGCGCCATGGAGTGCCAGAATTCTTTGGGTTTTGATGTTTCTAATATGGGTTTAGTTGATGGGTTGAGGATCCCGTACAAGTTCAAAGCGCCATCTTTCGACAAGTACAATGGCACTTCTTGTCCCCGAACTCTTGTGCAAGCTTACTACCGGAAGATATCCGCTTATACTGATGATGAAAAAATATGGATGTACTTTTTCCAAGACAGCTTGTCTGGAGTCTCTTTGGGTTGGTACATGGACTTGAGAAAAGAATCTGTCAGAAGTTGGAGAGAGTTAGGTGAAGCTTTTCTGAGGCAGTACAAGCATAACATGGACATGGCTTCGAGCAGAACCCAGTTGCAGAGTTTGTTTCAAAAGACCGGTGAGAGTTTCAAGGAATACGCCCAGAGGTGGCGCGAGCTAGCTGCGAGAGTACAACCTCCGATGTTGGAGAGAGAATTGACAGATATGTTCATTGGAACCCTGCAAGGTGTATTCATGGATCGTATGGGAAGTTGCCCATTTGGTAGTTTTTCAGATGTTATAATTTGCGGATAAAGAACTGAAAGTCTTATAAAAGCGGGAAAAATCCAAGACCCTGGTTCTTCAAGTTCTTCAAGTGCTAAGAAACCATTTTCAGGGGCACCCAGAAGGAGAGAGGGTGAGACAAATGCTATATATAATCAGAGAAATGGAAACAGAGGACAACAATACCGTCAAGTTGCTACTGTGACTATTCCATCAACCCAACCTCAACAACCACAAAGAGGACGACCACAACAACAACAACGCCAATTCCAACCAAGACAAAGAATGTCAGATCGTCATTTTGATCCGTTGCCAATGACTTATGCTGAATTACTCCCTGAACTGCTCAGGTTAAAGTTTGTTGAACTTCACACTATGGCTCCATTAACAAGGATCCCCGCTGGTTATGATGCTAATGTCCGTTGTGATTTTCATTCTGGTGCACCAGGGCACCACATCGAGAATTTTCGGGTTTTTTCACCATAAAGTCCAAGACTTGATCGATGCCAAGACGATTAACTTTGCTCCTACTCCAAATATGGTGAATAATCCTATGCCTCAGCATGGAGAGCCCAGAGTAAATAGTGTGGCACATGGAGAAATATTAGTGCGCCTGTGACTATTGGTACTCCTGTGACCGTAGTTGCGCCCGTGACCATATCTGCTCCGGTGACTATTGGTATTCCCGCGATTATTAATGCTCCAGTAACAATCAGTACCCCTACCACCATTACTGCTTCTAGTGGAAGACTTTTTGAGAATAGTAGAGCAATTCCGTGGCAATATGACAATGCTTCTTGCAGAAATAGAAGACCTGAGAATCAGACCAGATCAGTAAATCAAACTCCAGTAACAGGTTGTTCGGCTGTGGGTAATGTGGGAGGACCCGGAGGATTTACGAGAAGTGGTCGTTTGTTTGCACCACAGGTTCCGGAGGATAACAATGCTGAGGCTCTTGCTAGAACAAAAGGAAAACAAGTTGTCGTTGAAGAAGAATCAGTGCAAAAGGAAGGGCCCGAGGGTTCTTTTGAGAAGGACGTGGAGGAATTTATGAGAATTATCAAGAAGAGTGATTACAAGAGCGTGGATCAGTTGAACCAGACATCGTCAAAAATCTCTATTCTCTCTCTGTTAATGTGTTACGAGGCACATCGTGACGCCCTGTTGAAAATGTTGAATATGACTTATGTGCCCCAAGAGATTTCTGTTAACCAACTCGAAGGTGTTATTGCAAATGTTAACACGAGACATGGTTTGGGATTCACGGATCTAGACTTGACACCTGAGGGTCGCAATCATAATAGAGCTCTACATATCACGATGGAATGCAAAGGCGCGATTTTGTCGCATGTTTTGGTTGATACCGGATCTTCTTTGAATATGTTGCCCAAAAAGGCTCTGAGTAAGCTTGATGTCGAAGGGGTTGTTCTCATACCAAGTAATCTTGTTGTCCGTGCTTTTGATGGATCCAAGCGATCGGTTTGTGGTGAAGTCACGTTGCATGTGAAGATCGGCCCGGAAGTGTTTAATATTGTCATCTATGTGATGGATATTCAACCAGCATATAGTTGCCTGTTGGGGCGTCCCTGGATACATGGAGCCGGAGCAGCTTCTTCGACTCTCCACCAAAAGCTAAAATATGTGCGGGATGGTCAGGTTGTGACCGTGTGTGGCGAAGAGGACATCTTTGTGAGCCATTTATCCTCCTTCAAATATGTGGAGATGGATGGCGAAATTCATGAAACTCTGTGTCAAGCGTTTGAGACTGTCAGTATTGAGAAGGTGGCTTTTGTTGAACAGAAGAAACCAAGTACCTCGATTGCGTCCTATAAACAAGCTCTGGAGGTCATTCATTCAGGTAACGCGGAAGGCTGGGGAGAGGTGATTGATGTGCCCGTAAAAGAAGACTTGTTTGGCATTGGTTATCAGCCTTTTCAATCATCAGAGCAGGGTGTCCAGAACCAGAAAGGGCCGTGTACTTTCACTAGTGCTGGATTGATGAATCACGGGGATGTCTTTGCAACAGGCAATAAAGACGGTGGAAGTGATTGTGATATGGATAATTGGGTGTGCCTGTGTGCTCCAGGGGAGAAGATCAACAACTGGACTGCTGAAGAAATAGTCCAAGTTACTCTTCAGACAGAGTAATTTTCTTTTGTTTTTCATTTTGCATGAAAGCCATACGCTCTTCCCAAGGCGTAGTGGTTCATTGTAGGGCCACATCATGTTTTGAATTTTCAATGATTATCATCAATAAAGGACGTTTTACAATCAAATTTGTGCTCATTGTCTTTCTGTTTTTACTTTCATTTCCAAAACAATAAAAATGGCAATGTTTTTTTGTTTTTTGTGACTTTCTTGAACTCTTTTCTAAAATAAATCATGAAACATCGTTCGTGCAGAATTGATCTTACGGACTCCATTAAAAGCAGTTTTGTTATGGCTCAGTATGACTTTGATAATCCCATTTACCAAGCCAAAGAGGAGAGTGAAGAAGATTGTGAACTCCCCAAAGAATTGGCCAGACTATTGAAACAGGAGAAAAGGGTCATTCAACCTCATCAGGAAGAGTTGGAAGTCATTAATATTGGTACTGAGGACGCAAAGAAAGAGATCAAGATAGGGGCTGCTTTAGAGGAAAAGGTCAAGAGAGGGCTGATTGAAATGCTGCAAGAATATGTGGGTGTATTCGCATGGTCGTATCAAGATATGCCTGGTTTGGATACAAATATTATGGTGCACAGGCTACCTCTCAGAGAAGATTGTCCTTCGGTAAAGCAGAAGCTTCGCAGAACTAGTCCTGATATGGCTATCAAGATCAAAGAGGAGGTTCAGAAACAGTTGGATGCAGGTTTTCTAGCAGTTACCAATTATCCCCCTTGGGTGGCCAACATCGTACCCGTGCCGAAAAAGGATGGTAAAGTCAGGATGTGTGTCGATTACCGAGATTTAAACAGAGCCAGTCCGAAAGATGACTTCTCATTACCTCACATTGATGTATTGGTCGATAACACTGCTCAGTCCTCGGTTTTCTCTTTCATGGATGGATTTTCTGGCTATAATCAGATCAAGATGGCGCCAGAAGACATGGAGAAGACGACATTCATTACACCTTGAGGCACGTTCTGTTACAAGGTAATGCCATTTGGGTTGAAGAATGCCGGTGCTACCTACCAAAGAGCTATGACGACTCTCTTTCATGACATGATGCACAAAGAAATTGAAGTGTACGTGGATGATATGATTGAGAAGTCTCAGACAGAAGAGGAGCACTTGGTAAACTTGCAAAAGTTGTTTGAAAGATTGAGAAAGTTCAAACTGAGGCTGAATCCAAACAAGTGTACGTTTGGAGTGAGATCTGGAAAGCTGTTAGGTTTCATTGTCAGTAAGAAAGGGATTGAGGTTGATCTAGCGAAAGTAAAAGCTATTTAAGAAATGCTTGAACCAAGAACGGAAAAGCAGGTTCGTGGGTTTTTAGGGAGGCTGAACTACATTGCACGGTTCATATCTCACCTAACAGCTACGTGCGAACCGATATTTAAATTGCTAAGAAAAGATCAAGCAATCAGGTGAAACAATGATTGTCAAAAAGCTTTTGATAAGATAAAAGAATATTTGCAGAAACCTCCAATTCTTATACCTCCAGTTCCTGGGAGGCCCCTGATAATGTACCTTTCAGTAACAGAGAATTCGATGGGGTGTGTATTGGGAAAGCATGACGAGTCTGGTCGAAAAGAGCATGCAATATATTACCTTAGCAAAAAGTTTACCGACTGTGAAACAAGATATTCGCTGCTCGAGAAAACTTGTGCGCTTTGGCATGGGCTGCTCGCCAACTAAGACAGTATATGTTGAACCATACTACCTTGTTGATTTTTAAGATGGACCCAGTAAAGTATATCTTTGAAAAGCCGGCTCTTACCGAACGAGTGGCTCGTTGGCAGATGATTTTGACAGAGTATGATATTCAGTACACGTCGCAAAAGGCCATCAAGGGTAGTATTCTGTCTGATTACCTTGCCGAGAAACCAATTGATGACTATCAGCCGATGATGTTTGAATTCCCCGATGAAGATATCATGTACTTAAAGATGAAAGATTGTGAAGAGCCTCTTGTCGAGGAAGGACCGGATCCCGAAGACAAGTGGACACTGATGTTCGATGGGGCAGTAAATGTGAATGGAAATGGTGTTGGGGCAGTACTCATTAATCCTAAAGGTGCACACATACCTTTTTCCGCCAGATTGACTTTTGAAGTAACCAACAACAAAGCTGAGTACGAGGCCTGTATCATGGGGATTGAGGAAGCCATCGACCTAAGGATCAAAACTATGGATATTTACGGAGATTCTGCTCTAGTGATTAACCAAGTCAATGGGGACTGGAATACTCATCATCCGCATTTGATTCCTTATAGAGATTACACCAGAAGGATCCTGACTTTCTTCAAGACAGTAAGGTTGTATCATGTACCCTGAGATGAAAATCAAATGGCTGATGCCTTAGCCACATTGTCTTCCATGATTAAAGTCCATTGGCAGAATCATGTGCCACACGTTGCTGTGAATCGACTCGAGAGGCCTGCGTATGTGTTTGCAGCCGAGTCTATTATTGATGAGAAGCCGTGGTTTTATGATATTAAGAAATTCCTCAAAAGCCAAGAGTATCCTGAAGGAGCGTCAAAGAATGTCAAGAAGACATTGAGAAGGCTAGCTAGAAGATTTTACTTGAACAAGGATGATGTGTTGTACAAGAGAAACTTTGACATGGTTCTGCTCAGATGCGTGGTTAGACACGAAGCAGACATGTTAATGCAGAAAGTACACGAGGGATCTTTCGGTACCCATGCTGGTGGCCATGCAATGGCCAAGAAGTTGTTAAGCGCCGGTTATTACTGGATAACCATGGAATCTGATTGTTTCAAATACGCTCGGAAGTGCCACAAATGTCAGGTCTATGTAGATAAAGTGCATGTACCACCAAACCCTCTGAATGTTATGAATTCTCCTTGGCCATTCGTAATGTGGGGCATCAATATGATTGGAAAGATTAAACCTACTGCTTCTAATGGACATCACTTCATCCTAGTCGCTATTGATTACTTTACCAAGTGGGTGGAAGCAGCTTCCTATGCCAATGTTACCAGACAAGTGGTTGCTCGATTCATTAAGAAAGAAATTATTTGTCGTTATGGGGTTCCTGAGAGAATCATCACTGATAATGATTCGAATCTCAATAACAAGATGATGAAAGATCTTTGCAAAGACTTTAAGATCAAACACCACAATTATTCTCCTTACAGACCAAAGATGAATGGTGTTGTAGAGGCGACAAACAAGAACATTAAGAAGATTGTGCAAAAGATGCTTGTGACGTACAAGGATTGGCATGAGATGTTGCCTTTCGCTTTGCATGGGTATCGTACCTCAGTGTGTACGTCAACCGGGGAAACTCCATTTTCACTTGTGTATGGCATGGAGGCAGTCTTGCCAGTAGAAGTTGAAATCCCTTCTTTGAGGGTGATGATGGATGTAAAACTTGACGAGGCTGAGTGGGTTCAAGCCAGGCTTGATGAGTTAAATTTAATTGAGGAGAAGCGATTAGCAGCTGTGTGCCATGGACAACTATATCAGAGAAGGATGAAGAAGGCCTTTGATCAGAAAGTGCATCCTCAAAGCTATCAGATAGGTGACTTAGTTTTGAAGAGGATCCTTCCTCTCGGTACAGATAACAAAGGCAAGTGGACTCCGGATTATGAAGGTCCATATGTTGTTAAAAAGGTATTTTCTGGTGGAGCCTTGATGCTTACAACTATGGATGGTGAAGATTTTCCGTCTCTTGTGAATTCAGATGTAGTCAAAAAATACTTCGCATAAACTGACCCGCTGGACAAAAAAGAAAGTCCAGGCAAAAAAGGGCATCCCGATGAACCAAGAAAAAAAGAAAAAAAGGTTTGGGCAAAAGATAGGGATAAAGAATAAAAATAATATGTACACCCGGTAAGTCGAAAACCTGCAAAGACGGCTTAGGCAAAATGGGTATCCCGGTGGATGAAAACCTGAAAAGGCGGTCCAGGCAAAAGAGGGATTAAAGCGAAGACTACAGTCTGAGTTATCTGTACTTCATCGCGTTTCAGTGTCTACCATCTTGAAGGATATGATCGGTCCAATCACTCTTCTCAGAAAGCAAAGAATTTGGGGGAAAGTGAAGATCTATGAGTCATAACAGAATTGGAAAATAGTGGAATGCCATGTTCACATTGCCAATAGGATAGTTCATTTTCTCTTTTGGCGCAATTACCTCTTCCTAGGAATTGCTTCCTAATGTATTTGCCTTTATAGGCCATGTTCAATCAACAAAAGTCGTTATTCAGTCAAATTGCTCTCTTGTTTTTTTATTTCTACTGTTTTGTTTGCAAAAACGTCCGAATTTTTGATAAACATTGCATCTAAAAACACGAAGGCTAGACAATGACGTGCGGAAAGATAAAACATCTGAAAATCATTTTGAATGTTGAGTACACTTGAGTATATTTTGTCCATACGATCCCCTGGGGCATGTATGTCTTGCCGTTTTGCAGATTACTATCTTTGATTGATGGCTAAAGCAGATGAGCCAAAGTTTGTTCGAAGGAAGACCCTGTTGTTTCAACACTATCCAGTCGGGTAAGAAGTTGGGTCGTCTAAGTCGAGTTCAGAATTTGTTTCCCCAGCATGGTTGAGAGGTTGTTGTTTTCCCAACAAGTGACTCCCCAGTTGAGTTGGTTTCTCTACTGTTCTGAGAATGTTATCCTCATCAGAATTGTTGTATGTCCCTACAGAGTTGGAAGATCGTATCAGAAATTGTGTGCTCAGTAAAGTGATCATTTGCTTTCACAGCATGAGTTTTCCTCCCTTTGCATCTTGCATGTAGTAATCATCATTTGCATTCGCATTCTCAAATCGCGCAGCATTTCCATTCAGTGTGGAGCATTACGCCATAGAAAACTCAAACATATGCATACATGTATTAAACCAGATTGGATCATATCTTCGGAAGAGACAGATCATTTTTCAACATCAGTGTAGCACATTTGCAGCAGTTGCTCTTGGCAACATTCAGAATCGATGATCCCAGTGAGCTTTATTTTCTCACCAGTCTGTGAAAGGAAAGTTTGATTCTCTTCCGATCTAGTCACTAGTAAGTGTCTGCCTTACTTTGACATATGTAAATATCATCCTTGCGATACCGGTAAGTGTCGTGTTGATCCCCGTAAATGTCTGTTGCTTTTCTTTGATGTCGGTAAACATCATCTTCAATGTCGGTAAATGTTGAATTCGAATCGTTGACCATCAGTAAATGGCATGTCTCTCACGGTGTCTACAAAAAATCGTTATGTCAACACCCATGTGTGTCCTTTCCTTTCTTTGGTGTCGGTGAACATCATCGTTCAGATGTCGGTAAACATCAGCCGCATGTTAACCATCGGTAAATGGTTTTGTCGTTTAAGATTCCCCAGCAGATTCGCTATCCGTAAATATCGAGTGTTTCATTTTCGCCATCGGTAAATGGTTTCGTTTCATAAGCGTATTCTTTCTTTGGTGTCGGTAAACATCATTGTTCGGTGTCGGTAAACATCATTGTTCGATGTCGGTAAACATCGAGTTCCTTCCCAGTCATCGGTAAATGTCTGGCCTTGTTCCACTTATAAACATCTTTGTTCGGTGTCGGTAAACATCATTGTTCGGTGTCGGTAAACATCACTGTTCGATGTCGGTAAACATCGAGTTCCTTCCTAGTCATCGGTAAATGTTTGGCCTTGTTTCACTTATAAACATCTTTGTTCGGTGTCGGTAAACATCATTGTTCGGTGTCGGTAAACATCATTGTTCGATTTCGGTAAACATCGAGTTCCTTCCTAGTCATCGGTAAATGTCTGGCCTTGTTTCACTTATAAACATATTTGTTCGATGTCGGTAAACATCGAGTTCCATCCCAGTCATCGGTAAATGTCTGGTCTTGTTTCACTTTTCCCTCCCCAGTGAAGCCGCAATCGGTAAATGGCCTCGCTTTCCTTGATATCGGTAAATATCAAATTTGTTTTTAAGCCTCCATCGGTAAATGGCCTCGCTTTCTTTCATTCATCACCTACAGAGTGCAAATTCTCCGGTTCTTTTGGTATTCAATCCCTGTTTACCTTGAAAGTCTGATAGTCGCTGCCTTCATCCGTTCAAGTTCGCAGTTGATTGAATAGGGACAGTTGTAGCACCTCAAATTTGCCCTCCTCATTCATGCATTCATTTTTTAGGTCATTTAACATTTCATATTGCATTTCATCATGCCAATCAGAATTAGCTCCAAGAGTTTATCTTTCAAGAAGCTCGGATATCATTCAAGTCACTTTGTGGGTTCTATCTGAAGGATCAGTCAACACAAGGGAGATTGCGCATCAACTAGAGGTTTTCTTTAAAGGATCAAGCTTAATGGGCTCAGTACGATTCAAAATTCAACTATGAAGCCAGAAGTCAACTGTTGGTCAACTGAAGAGGAAATGGCCAGGGAATGACTTGAGTTACTTTCAAAACGTTAATCTTGAAGGAGCAAAAGTTTGTTCATGAGCTTTCATGCTCGCTAGGCGAGCAGAATGGGTCGCCTAGTGAGTCCCAAGAAAAGCCACCAGAATCACCTGCGCTCAGAGGAATTTCCTGAATTGTCATGCTCGCTAGGCGAAGCCCACGCGTTTTGAAAAAAAAAATTTTAAAAATTAAAAAATGAAAATAAAAATAAAAATAAAATATATATATATATATATATATATATATATATATATATAACAGAAAATCTTGGACTTGGACCTCTCTCATTTGAGCCCACAAAGCCACGAAAATCAGGTTATAAATTCTAAAAAAATTCAGTGGAAAAACGCTAGAGAGATTCTAACTTATTCAGAGCAACCTCCAGAGACTGAAGGGAACTCATCTGCAAAGAACCAATTCCCTCTTATATAAACCCTAAGATTATTCTGCAAAGCCAACGGTGCAATTCAATTTCAATCAATCTCTCCAATCAGTAGGTATGTCATGTCTTGATGTGTGGATCCTTACCTCTGACTTTGAGTTTTGATATCCTTTTAATGCATTTGTTTGACAAGAGGTTTAGGCCTCCTATCCTTGGTTGTTTTTTGTGAGCTTTTTGTGAACTTTAATGGCATGATTCATATGGTTACATTTTGATTCTCTTATTCGGTGCAACTCTTGATTGCACCCCACCTTGTTATTCTAACCTGTTTGTCGAGTTTTTTTTGTGAGGACTCACATGAACCTTGCAGAGATAGCTTGCTTGGTATTCCCCTTTATTTGTGGGATACCATTTGGAGATTTATTCTGATTGCTTTGCTGACTTGTTTTCTTTGATGGTGCTAGCTTGAGAGATCTCTGGGTTTCTTATTTCTTTAGTTCCTATTACTTCGTACCTTTGTCCGTGTGGTAGATCTCTTGATCCGTTTTACATATTTTCCCATATTTTACCGCTTTCTTAGCTGGAAGACCTCGATAGGAGGCAATGTTTTTGTGTGTTTACTTTTGTACCCAAAGACCTCCAAAAGGAAGCACCAGTGCTAAAGACCTCCATGAAGAGGCAATTGACGAATAAAAGGGATTAGTAGTCAATCCTCCGTTATTCAGTGTGTCGTTCTTTATGCTCGCACTACGTGTCGATGCTTCAGAACAAAAGCCCAAGATCTTTTGTTCGATCAGTCAGTGGAGAGGGTTCCACCTTTCTGAATCCCCACTTTTTGTCGTGAGCTCACCCTGTCTAGGGTTAAGAGCTATGAGGTCTTATCCTCATTACCCGCTTGATCTGCTCACCCTGACGTTCAATGTCAGTGGTTAAGAGCCCATTTGATTACCTTTCAATGGCTTGTTTGTCGAGGTTGATATGACCCCTCTTGACTAAAGCCCTACCCACGTATGTTTGAGCCCCCTTGTTGGCGTGTTTATTTTATGCATGTTTGTTTTGTATGGTGTGATCGTCTCCCCATAGGATTGCTAGGCTTCGTATAGTCTCTCGTTTGCATGTCAATTAAGATAGCACGGTTCCTTCGTCTAGGACTTCCTTTTTGTATGAGCATTCCTAAAACAAACAAACTCATTGATTTTTCTTCTCCTAAGAACACGTTAACTCCTTCTACTACAGGTGAGTAAGTCTCCAAAGGTCGAGCATCCGGTAGATTGTGTAGTAATGTCATTCATCACAAAAAACAAACAAAAATACGTTAGCGGAGCTATGGTGCTCTGATTCTCAATCCTTCTTAAGATACGTATGCAGCAGGGTAGAGCCTGTGCGAGCAATAACTCTTTATTTTCCCTACATTGATTTTCTCTCTTTTGCATCGCATATAGGACTTTTTATACACACACTTTAGACATAAATAACAATCGTGGATCCTGTGGAGTACCACAGACGTGAAGGGGTGCGATAACCTTCCCTTCACATAACCGTCCCCCTTACTCAGTTTTCTTTGGTTCGAGACTTTGTTTTATCCGTTCCCTCTTGGTTATGCAGTACTACATTTCCCTCCTCTTGGGATAAAAGTACATAGCTGGCGACTCTACTTTCTTCCGCGCCATTCTTTTCGCGTTTGTACTTGGATTCGGGAAATCCGGGGGGCGACAAATACTCATAGTAATAATATTTGGAAACTTTTTACACCAAAGAAGTAATACAGTTTTGGTAACCAAATACAATACAAGAGAAAAGGATAATGAACATCCCATGGAGCCCTAAAAACAATCATCCAAAGCTCTTGAGATCGGAAGATAAGCTGCACGAAGTCTCTTCACCTCTCCCTCATAAGCTGCTTCCATATCGGCCTTCTCCTTGGCAAGATGATCATACTTCCTCTTCCAGAACCTAGATGAGTGAGGAAGAAGAGAAGTAACCACATCATTAGGCTCATCAATAACCTGATTCTCTCGAAATTCTATCACTGCATCCTTGTCTTTGAGCTTCTAAAGAAGTTCCTCACACTCGCGAACCCATGCACGCGACTGGTCTTTATCTCTCAACTCCTCTACTCCTTGGTTAGGGAGGGTTGAAGGCCCAACCATAACCATAGGGGTAGGTCTCTGATAATCGTATGGCATGTAGTACTCAAGAGCTCTCCTCCTCACCCAAGAGGTGTAGGGTTCAAAGCAATACAATTCTTCGGCCCAAGCTTCTTCCTTCCTTTCCTTTGAACTTTGCGTCTGGCGTGGACCATCCTATCCTTCAAGTTCTGGGGATCTTTACCCTCTTGAAAGAACACACCTTCCAACAAAATGTTGTTAGGTTTATCCTTTAAGGGGAACCCAAGTTGACGGCGAGCCAAAGAAAGATTGTAGTTAATTCCACCACATGTACCAAGAAGAGGCACATTGGAGAATTCACCACAAGAATCAATAATATGAACGCCATCATAAACACGGTTATACCAAGAGATATCATCATTAGTAAGAGACATGAGTCTCACAGACCACTGTAGACATCCCTTGTTCTCCTTGAAGGCAAGCGCCTGAGGCAAGTGAGAAATAAATCACTTGTACAACATAGGCAGACAACACACAATGGAACCACCACGCTTTGCATTCCTCATATGCAAAGAGAAATAAGTGTCACCCAACAGAGTCGGGACGGGATTAAGAGAAGATAAAATCCTAATAGTGTTCACATCCACAAAATTGTCGATGTTGGGAAATAACACTAGCCCATAGATGAGTAGTACAAATATGGCTTCAAAGGCGTCCTCACTCATGGCCTTCCCAAACAAAGTAGCTTGGGCAATGAGAAAATCATATGGGAGACCTTGAATTGCACCTTTGGTAGTCATATGAGCAACAATGTCAGATACATCTATATGAAGCATATCAGCAATCTCTTGAGAAGACAGAACCTTCTCCAAGCCACTGATCCAAAATAGGTATACCCACATGATGTGCATACTCCTCAAGTGTAGGCAAAATCTAGAAATCCAGAAAAGTGAAACACCGATACAAAGGATCGTAGAACTGCACCAACACACTCATCAGACCTTCATCCACTTTAGTAGAAAGAATAGACAGGAGCTTCCCATGGCGAGCTTTGAACTCCAAGCGCTCTAATACATAAGATGTCAAACTCCTTAACTCTTTCAAGTCGGGTTGTCGGAAGCTGTACTTCTTCGTATTCCTTCTTTGCTTATCCATGTCTGAAAATTTGCAAATAGACCTCTTAAGTTCCTTGAGAATTTTTATTGTTGATGATATGGATGCAAATGAATGCATGAATGCATGGATGCAACAATCTGAAGGAGATTTTCCATCCAAGGCGTAGCGTAATTTAAAAATTTCTCCATTTAGTGATCCTTACGAATGGGCATGATCAGTGATAGAATCGTTACCTCTTGTGGAGATCACGAACTTTGAACGATGACAACGTCTCTACTCAGTCCCCACGAACGGATTCCTTCAATCTCAGTGCTAGCTGCTACGAATGAAGGCTTTGATTGATTGAGAGAGAGAGAGAGAGAGAGAGAGAGAGAGAGAGAGAGAGAGAGAGAGAGAGAGAGAGAGAGAGAGAGAAACAGAATGCAAGAGTGACAATGCTTCTACCCAAGGGTTCTATTTATAGAACCACTTGTGTGGGCTTCAAGCTAAAAAACCCACTTAAGTGTATTTTGGCCCATATCTTATAATATGCCCAAAATCACTTAAGCGTGTGGTACCTTACCATATTTCGTATTCCACTTAAGTGCATCGTACCTTACGGTGTTCCTTAGTTACTCTATTTCTCATCAATCCGTCCTTTGTGTGTGACCCTGTAGGTTTTCGTGACGTTGGCAATTATATTAAATCACGCATTTAACATAATAAACAGTGAGCGGTATCTAGCAACACATCACTGCTACCCAAGACACGAAAATGTCATGTGATCTGACAAATCCTTCTGTGATAATAATTATGTGTATAATTACCCTTTTGCCCTTATGTCTATATTGAACACAAGGCATAAACCGTGTCATCCTTGTCCAGTTCAATATTAGTCCCATAGACATTTATCTTGTTACGCATGATGGGCAAATTCCATCTAGGTCACTCATGTCCCTTAGCATGCTTCGTGGAGTACCCATCAAATGTCTTTATGGTTATCTAGTTACGGACAATGTTGGATCAGCAATAAAGCACTCGACTCTACATCTAGGGTCCATAGTGGTTTCAGGTCGAAGTTTGGTATACACCATTATCACCATGAGAATAACTTATGACACTTTGCATAACATTCTATATAGTGTTCTCATAGCGGGTCAATCCAGTATGAATATTACTCTTAATATTCATACCTATGTTTCAGACTTGAGAACTCTTTATCCATGATCCATGAGACGTGATCATCAGTCTACAAACATAATAGTCTTCATGCTTTAATGTTATCCCACTTCACAATAAAGCTTGACTACGGATACTTTAAGAATAGTGTCCTTATGTTTAATGTGATCTCATGATTAAGTCATACTTGATACATTAAACGGACTATCTATTCCAGGGACTTTATTAAACAAACATAATAAAGAAAAATGCCTTTTATTATTAATAAATAATTCGATACAAGTACCAAAAGTATTGGCCTCTAGGGCTTACACCAACAATCTCCCACTGGCACTAGAGCCAATCAGGCATATCCCTAATGCCCATAGATCTAGTATGGCCATCATGCTTCTGCTGCGCAAGAGGCTTTGTCAGTGGGTTAGCAATATTGTCGAGTATAGGTACTCTACATATTTTCACATCTCCTCTATCTATTATCTCTCGAATGAGGTGATAACGCCTAAGTATGTGTTTGGATCGTTGGTGAGATCTAGGCTCCTTAGCTTGTGCGATAGCACCATTGTTATCACAATAGAGACCAATGGGATCCACAATGCTAGGAACTATGTCAAGTTCACTAATGAAATTTTTGATCCAAACAACTTCCTTTGTTGCACTTGAGGCAGCAATATACTCGGCCTCGGTTATAGAATCAGCAACTGTATCTTGCTCTGAACTTTTCCAGCTCACAGCGCCACCGTTTAAACAAAACACGTAACAAGATTGCGATCTAAAGTCATCCTTATCTGTCTGGAAGCTAGCATCGGTGTATTCAAATACAGCCAACTCTTCCTGACCTCCATATATCAAGAATAAGTCCTTAGTCCTTCTCAAGTACTTAAGGATATTCTTGACAACTACCCAATGGGCATCAACAGGATCAGATTGGTACCTACTCGTTACACTTAAAGCATACGAGACATCTGGTCGAGTACATAACATGGAATACATGATAGATCCTATTGTAGATGCATATGGAATCTTATTCATGCGATCCCTTTCTTCCTCAGTTGAAGGGGATTGTGTTTTTGATAGACACAGGTCATATTGCATAGGTATGAATCCTTTCTTGGAATCATGCATATTAAAACGTCTCAGCACTTTGTCTATGTATGTACTCTGACTTAGGCCAAGCAGTTTTTATGATCAATCTCTATAGATTCTGATTCCTAATATATAGGCTGCTTCACCTAGGTCCTTCATAGAAAAGCATTTCCCCAACCAAGACTTTGCTTGTTGCAGGGTAGGGATATTGTTTCCAATGAGTAATATGTCATCTACATATAATACCAGGAAAACGATCATGCTCCCACTAACCTTCTTGTAGACACAAGACTCATCTTCGTTCTTGATGAATCCATATTGTTTTACTGTTTCATCAAAACGAAGATTCCAGCTTCTGGAAGCTTGCTTCAATCCATAGATTGACCTTTGTAACTTACATATCTTTTGGGCTTCTTCTGGTATGTCAAATCCTTCAGGTTGTGTCATGTACACATCCTCAAGAAGATTCCCATTAAGGAAAGCAGTTTTGACATCCATCTGCCATATTTCATAATCATGATATGCAGCGATAGCAACTAAAATCCGAACAGATTTAAGCATTGCAGCTGGTGAAAAGGTTTCATCATAGTCAACCCCATGAATTTGTTTATATCCTTTTGCAACTAGTCTTGCCTTATAGGTATGTACCTTACCATCCATGTCAGTCTTCTTTTTGAAGACCCACTTGCATCCTATAGGGTTGACACCTACAGGAGGCTCTACCAAGGTCCAAACTTGGTTTGCGTACATGGAATCTATTTCAGATTTCATGGCTTCTAGCCACTTCTCAGATTCGGGACCAGTTATGGCCTCTTGGTAGGTCACAAGCTCATCTTTATCCATGAGTAGTACATCACCTTGATCTGTTATGAGATATCCATATCTCTCAGGTAGGTTATGTATCCTGCTTGACCTACGCTGGTCTTGTTCTACTTGAGCAGGTTGCTCTTCCATAACTACTTGTGTTTCCTGCTCTAATTCCTCCATAGGTGTATCGATGCTTTGTGATTCTTGAATTTCTTCAAGCTCTACTTTCCTCTCACTGATTCCTTTGGAAATAAAATCCTTTTCTAGGAAAACTCCAGTTCGAGCGACAAACACTTTGCCCTCTGAAGGATTGTAGAAGTAATACCCTCTTGTTTCTTTAGGATACCCCACAAATAAGCATTTGTCAGATTTGGGCTCAAGCTTAGTTGAAATTTATCGTTTCACATAAACTTCGCAACCCCAAATCTTCATGTAAGACATATGTGGTTTCTTACCACTCCATATCTCATATGGTGTCTTCTCAACCTTTTTGGATGGAACACGGTTAAGTGTGTAAGCTGTTGTCAATGGTGCATGTCCCCAAAAGGAGTTTGGAAGATCGGCGTGACTCATCATGGATCGGACCATGTCTAAAAGGGTTCGATTTCTTCTCTCAGATACACTGTTCCATTGGGGTGTTCCAGGAGGAGTAAGTTGGGATAGGATCCCACACTCTTTCAGATGGTCATCAAACTCTAGGCTTAAATACTCACCACCTCGATCTGATCGAAGAGTTTTAATATTCTTACCTAGTTGGTTTTGTACTTCATTCTTGAATTCCTTGAACTTTTCAAAGGACTATGATTTGTGTTTCATTAAATACACATAACCATATCTATTGAAATCATCAGTAAATATGATGAAGTACTGAAAACCTCCTCTGGCTGGTATGTTCAATGGTCCACATACATCAGTATGTATGAGGGCCAAAATATCATTAGCTCTTTCACCTTTTCCTGTGAATGGAGACTTTGTCATCTTTCCAATTAAACAAGATATGCATGTCTCATATGATTCATAATCAAAAGAGTCCAACAGTCCATCTTTATGGAGTTTGGAAATGTGTTTCTCATTTATGTGGCCTAATCGACAATGCCAAAGGTAAGTTGGATTTAACTCATTAGGTTTCATCCTTTTAGTATTAATGTTATAAATAGGCATTTCAAGATCAAGGACATATAGTCCATTGTTCATTTGTGCAGAAGCATAGAATATATCATTCAAATAAATTGAGCAACAATTGTTCTTTATTATAAATGAAAAACCAAACTTGTCCAAACAAGAAACAGAAATAATATTCCTGCTAATTGCAGGTACATAATAACAGTTCTCTAACTAAATTATTAAACCACTAGGTAAAGTCAATACATAAGTTCCTACGGCTAAAGCAGCAACCTTTGCTCCATTGCCAACTCGTTGGTCGACTTCACCTTTTGCCAAATCTCTACTCCTTCTTAGTCCCTGCACATTTGTACAAATGTGAGAATTGCATCCAGTATCTAATACCCATGATGCTGAAGTAGATAAATTACTTTCAATAACAAAAATACCTGAAGTTGAAGTCTCTACTCCATTCTTCTTATCTTCCAGGTACTTTGGGCAGTTTCTCTTCCAGTGTCCGGTCTTACCGCAATGGAAGCAGGTTCCTTCATTTGCTATGCCTCCACTAGGCTTTAAAGCAGCAACAGTGGGTTTGGGTTTGGCAACTTCCTTTCCTTTCCCTTTATCACCCTGCTTAGTGGGTCTTTTATTCTGTCTCTTTCCATTTCCGATCATCAGAATGGACTTCCCTTTTGACTTCAGATTCTGCTCAGCAGTTCTTAACATGGCGAGCAGTTCAGGAAGAGATTTTTCCATATCATTCATATTGAAATTTAGGACAAATTGACTGAATCTATCTGGCAACGATTGCAAGATCAAATCAGTCGCAAGTTCCTTTCCGAGGGGAAAACCCAATCTTTCAAGGTTTTCCACATACCCAATCATCTTGAGCACATGGGGACCTACAGGGGCTCCCTCAGCTAACTTGCCTTGAAAAAGGGCTTTTGAAACTTCAAACCTCTCATGCCTCGCTTGCTCTTGATAGAGCATCTTCAGGTGTTCGATCCTATCGAACGCTGCCATGTTCTCATGTTGCTTTTGAAATTCTGAGTTCATGGTAGCTAGCATGAGACAAGCAGTTTCATTGGCATCATCGACATGCTTCTTATAAGCATCTCTTTCTGCCTTAGGTGCAGAACTAGGAGGTTCCTCTTCAGGAACAGGTTTCTCCAAGACATACAACTTTTTATCATGTTTGAGGAAAATCCTCAGGTTTCGGTGCCAATCCAAAAAAATTGTCCCAGACAATTTTTCTTTATCAAGGTATGATCGCAAGATGTTGTTAGAGGTGTTTGTTGTCATGGTAATCTACATAAGAATTAATGAAAATATAAGTATCATTGACATATTTAATTAGGCCTTTAATTAAATATGCTCCCACTATTTTACTCAAAACAAATGACCCTCATCATTTGATTCGGAAAATCCCGTTGGAAGATTTTCTAGTGGGTCGAGATCCATATTTCACTTCGTTCTAAGTCTGCGTAGGCGGATTACACAAAACTAGGTTATTTAGGTAGGAACTCCTTCCAATTGTATCTAATACAACTCTCGAATATTTTAGTTGGGTGAATAACTCCTTATTTCAATCCATCACATGGATAATTCCCAACTCTTGCTTCTAAACATATATAATCTTATTATAATTTGTTTAGTCAAGTTTGACCCATTGTTTTAACAATTGGATATTACAATTATCCCATCGCACCTTACTAATATAGAACATGCACCTCGCGTAGGCGAAACCTACAATATCCAATACTAGTCTTGATGAGTGTTAAAACTTGTAAAGCATAAACTTAATATTTAATTTGAGGGAATTTGCAATTATTCTGATCTCACCGGATTATTTATCATATAAATCGTCTCTCACATACATCAACATACATACACATGCATCAACATACATATATAATGAAACAGTTATGGCCCCTAGCGCAATTGTTCTCCCAAGCCAATGAGAGAACCTAAGCTAACCTAATAACGATCTAAGCTTCTCCAAGCAAGATCTTCAAGGTTGTCCTCCTTTGGCACTGACTTCTTTGCTTTCTTCATAACATTACATTACATAAAGAAACTCGTTTTACATACGAGGGAGTGAGATGAGAAAAGAAGTTACATGAGAGATTAAAAGAGAGGCACAACACGCAGATCGTATTTTAAAACCCAAAACAAAATAACGGAAAACTAAGGCCATAACCGATCACCACAAGACAATAATAAACACATTATTATTATTATTAATTATTTTAATTAATTAAAACCAAATTAAATCTCGACGACCGATCACATTACGCAGAGTTAGCCGAACGGGTGAATTTTGCCTTACGTTAACCGGTTAACCATATGCGTTAACCAGTTAACACTGTTTGAAAATTTGTTCATAATTTGTATTCTGTTTTGCGTTAACCGGTTAACCAAATACGTTAACCGGTTAACACTGTTGAAAAACTGTTAGAAAGATGTATTCCGTTTCGCGTTAACCGATTAACCATATACGTTAACCGGTTAACACTGTTTGAAAATCTTTTAGAAAACAGTATTCCGTCTTGCGTTAACCAGTTAACCATATGCGTTAACCAGTTAACACTGTACGAAAATTTGTTAGAAAGCACAACTCTTGTGCAGTCACAACCCCAATCGCATAACTCTCTGACAACACAACCCTTGTGCCATCACTAACCCTGATGCACCAATTTCAGACCGTCAAACACATCTCGATTGTTGATTCAGTATGATTGATCAACACATCATTGCTTCACCATACTAATGTCGGATCAAGAAGCAAACGACCATTGATCGCTCAAAGGAAAACAACCATTAAGTGTTTGAATGAACGAAACAAGAACACTATATCATATATAGTGTATTTTGCATCAGGATTACTTATATCATATATATAATTTGATCGATCTCAATTTAATCTTTGATTCATTCAGTTTTAATCGTATTAATACAAAAAAATAAACAGTTATCAGATTCATGGTTTCGTAAGTGGCTCTGATACCACTAAAGGAGAATTGCCATCCAAGGCGCAGCGGAATTTAAAAATTTCTCCATTTAGTGATCCTTACGAATGGGCATGATCAGTGATGGAATCGTTACCTCTTGTGGCGATCACGAATGTTGAACGATGACAACGTCTCTACTCAGACCACACGAACGGATTCCTGCAATCTTACTGCTAGCGGCTACGAATGAAGGCTTTGATTGAGAGAGAGAGATAGAAACGAAATGCAAGAGTGACAATGCTTCTACCCAAGGGTTCTATTTATAGAACCACTTGTGTGGGCTTCAAGCTAAAAAGCCCACTTAAGTGTATTTTGGCCGATATCTTATAATATGCCCAAAATCACTTAAGCGTGTGGTACCTTACCATATTTCGTATTCCACTTAAGTGCACCTTACCTTACGGTGTTCCTTAGTTACTCTATTTCTCATCAATCCGTCATTTGTGTGTGACCCTATAGGTTTTCACGACGTTGGCAATTATATTAAATCACACATTTAACATAATATACAGTGAGCGGTATCTAGCAACACATCACTGCTACCCAAGACACGAAAATGTCATGTGATCTGACAAATCCTTCTGTGATAATAATTATGTGTATAATTACCCTTTTGCCCTTATGTCTATATTGAACACAAGGCATAGACCGTGTTATCCTTGTCCAGTTCAATATTGGGCCCATAGACATTTATCCTGTTACGCAGGATGGGAAAATTCCATCTAGGTAGCTTATATCCCTTAGCATGCTTCGTGGAGTACCCATCAACTATCTTTATGGTTATCTAGTTACGGAAAATGTTGGATCATCAATAAAGCACTCGATTCTACATCGAGGGTCCATAGTGGTTTCAGGTCGAAGAGTGGTATACACCATTATCACCATGAGAATAACTTATGACACTTTGCATAACATTTTATATAGTATTCTCATAGCAGGTCAATCCAGTATGAATATTACTCTTAATATTCATACCTATGTTTAATACTTGAAAACTCTTTATCCATGATCCATGAGACGTGATCATCATTCTACAAACATAATAGTCTTCATGCTTTAATGTTATCCCACTTCACAATAAAGCTTGACTACGGATACTTTAAGAATAGTGTCCTTATGTTTAATGTGATCTCATGATTAAGTCATACTTGATACATTAAACGGACTATCTATTCTAGGGACTTTATTAAACAAACATAATAAAGAAAAATGCCTTTTATTATTAATAAATAATTCGATACAAGTACCAAAAGTATTGGCCTCTAGGGCTTACACCAACACAATCACACTCAAAGATCAAACAAGTCACACCACACAAAGCTCACGGGATGGCTCAAGTCATCGTCAATATAAATCATCCATTTTGGTGGATTATGTTTTACACCTTATTGTAAGACCCCAATTTTGTCCCTAAGATCCCTCATGGCATCATATTATATCATATCATTGCCTCAAGGATCATTGTGCACTTTGCCTCCTTCCTTGTGGGTGGGTTATCTTGTGAGTGTGATTCTTGATCACCAAGCATATTTTGCATATGTATATCATTGCTTTTCATTTGTTTACTAACCAAAAGTACCAAAATATGTCATCTAACCTTGTTACTTGCAGATGAAGCAACAATAGGTCAAACCAGTCAAAGGCAGCCATTGAGTAATGGATGGTGGCCATTCTTAATAATTTGGGCACCATGATCATTCATAAGAGTTCATGTGAACCATGATATCATTTTGAATCAATATCCCAAGTGGTAGAGGCTTGAATCTCATCAAGGCATTCTTCAGTCAACTCAAACCCTAGAAAAGTCAACACAAGTCAACTGTGCATTCAATCATGGATTTGAAGGTGGGAGATGGTTAGAAAGACCTCATTCATGTCCATACAAGTCTCATTTGACATTTCAAACATCAACAATGAAGAATTTGAGGTCAGATGAAAACTTTCCAAAAATAGTAAGTGACTTGTAATTTGAAATTGTCAAAAATGGAAAGGTTTTCTCCTCAAGATTACATGTCCAAGAAAGCTTCAAATGAAATTTTGTCCAACATGTAAGTTGAATATCTTGCTCTCACCTTTCCAAAAAGTCCAAGAACATGAATTTCTCATTTGTGTTTGGAAAGATATGATCAAGACATGGCCAAGTGTGGATGGAATTTCAAAAGGGCATAACTTTCAAACCATTGCTCCAAATCATGTGGTTCTTTTTGCCAAACTCTTGTCATGACCTATAATTTCCCAATCTTGCATTACATTGCATCATTTCTCATTCCATGAACATTTGCAAAAATCTTGATTTTTGGAGGGAATTTTTTAAATTCCAAATTGGTAATTCATTTGAACATTTTCCAATTACCAATAGCTCCAAAATATCATTTTAAGTGAATTTCCACCAAATTTGTGCAATGTTCATTGCCATGCACATGCATAAGGGTGATTTTGCCAATTTGTCCAAACACTTTGGTTTCACTAATTTTTCATTACCAATTGATTAATCATGATTAAGTTTGGTTAATTAGGAGTATATAAGTGAAATCATAACAGAAAAACCCTAACCACAATTCATTTTTTCAGATCTCAAAATTTTGCTCTCAATTTTCTCTCATTTTTTTCTCTCAATTTCTTCAAAGCAATTCCATAAATTCGTGCTTGCTTCTTCATCTAGCATCATCCTTGATCATTATTCAAGCAAGAATCCTTTGAATCCGTGCATATTGAAGTTGCTCCAAGCAAGAACATCAACAATGGTGAAGTCCTCATTCTGTTGATTCAAGCTCAATTAAGCATCAAGAACTTCTCCAATACACTACACAAGCATGCAAGAGAAAGATCCAAGCATTACAAGGCCAGGAACACACGATTTTGAAAGCTGCTATTCAAGAGGTGTGGAGTTCGACTCTCTCTTTTCTCATTTTTGTGATATGAATGTCGTAGATCTCGTTTGTGTGATGATTCTGAGCTTCGTTTCATGTAATTCCATGCTATATTGAGAGAGAACCGATTGATTTAAGTTTGGTTATTGATTTTCATTTTGCTCGATTCATGCATGATATGATGTTATTTGATGGAATAATTGTTGATTATTGATGCTGGATGTTGGATCTACATGATGCAATGCATGATTTGTGTTTCTGGAAACTTTCAATTTTTCTGGAAAAATCGTTGATGAAGATCATGAAGATCTTCATCATGTTCTTGCTGGCTGGAAATTACCTGCGGATTCTCTTATAACCTTCATAGCATTACCTGTGTTTTTTCCTGCGGATTCATGAGCTTTTCCTGCGGATTAACGTTTCCCAGCATGCATGCATGTGGCTAGGGTTTCGGTCTAAACGACCGTGTTTTGATAAGGCGCGCTTGGACATTTGAAATGGCGCACGGTTTGAATACGGATGTTGAGCATTTCCATTTAGGCCTTAGCATTTTATTTCATTTCACTTGTCCATGTTCATATACTTCATCATGCATTTTTTATTTTTTCTCATCATTCAAAAATCCATAACTCCAAAAATAATGATCCAAATCACATGAATTTTTTTGCATATTGTTCCTTATGATGTCTACTATCTTATGATGATTTTTCCAGAATTTGTGCTCGGTTGGAATTTAAAATTGCCTAGGGTTTGTTCATGCATATGCTATCTTGCACCTTGCTTGCTATTTTGGTTGTGAAATGATGATGATTGATCCAATGAATGTGAAAATTTACATGCTTAAACTAGACATCCTAATTGACATTGTGGCATTGAGTTTGCAATTTTTGCATTTCTGGTTGTTGAGATATGATGTGATTAATGTAGGTGTGACAATGTGTGTCACACCTTTGCTTGCTTGATTTGCTATTTTATTTACCATGCCAAATGATGTGAATTTTTGCATGATGCTTCTTCTGGATGTTAGGTTTTACCATGAATATTTGTAGAATTTTTGGATTGATTTCCAATTTGTTTGAGATTTTCCTTGCTGGTTGGTCATGTTTAGACTTTTGATGAGTGTTGAACTTTCATGATTTGTGAAATGCTTATGCTTTATCATATGAGCTTGAAATTTTTTACATTGATTGTTGACATGTTGAAGTTTATCTTGGCTTTGGTTTGAGTCATTTATCACTTGTCATTTCTGTTTTAGGATTGCCTTAAGTTGGTGTACCAATTTGTGCCTCCTTTGAGCTTGTTTATGCTTACCTTGACTTAATGAATTTGATTGACATGCTTATACTTGTCTAAATGCCTTGATTTTTGGTGTGTAGTTCCTTTGATGTGTTCTGTTTAGCCATGATTTTTCTTGGAATTTATTGAACCATTTTTGAATTGATGTAGAATTGATCATTCTGTTGCTCCAATGTGATTTCAAATTGCATACTTTGACATGATTTGTTTATGAAATGAAATTGGTTGATGCTTTTGACATGAGACCACTTGGATATGGTTATTGATTGAATAATCTTGATTCTTGTCAATTTTCATGTTCTGTTTTGGATTATTTCTCCTTCTTTTACCCTAGGCCTTGTCCTAGTGGTTTGCTTCTCATGTTTGAGTTTGTTTTCAGGTTAAGAAGCATATGGCCTTAAGGAGATTAATTCACATGGCTTGAGTTGGTTTATTTGATTGTTATTGACTAACATTGAGTTGTTTTATAGGATGCTCTTAGCTCATTTGAGTTGAGCTTGTGCCTTGCACAATGTAGCCTTGCTTGTGTGATTGTGTATTATCTGTTGACTGTTGGTTTATCTGTTTGACTTTTGTGACTTGTATACTGATTGAGTTGGATTGTTTTCAGGTACATTAGTTGCTTAAGTTCATTTTGAACTTTGCTTTTGCTTGGTTGCTTAACCAATTAGGTATAACTTCTCTTTTTCATGTAGTCTGGAAGACCTGGCCTGTTATTTGGTCAGGCACCTGTCTGAAGTCCTCCTTAAGAGGCAATGTTTGTGATTGTTTATCTTTGTCCCCAAGCAGGAAAAGTCCTTTGATAAGGCAATTGGAAGATCACAAGAGATGTACAATCCATCTCCTGCTATTCAGTGTGTCATCCCTTTGCTCACATTACATGTTGTAGCATTGTGGATATTAACCCAAGATCTATAGAGTCATTAACTTGTGGAGAGAGGTCCAACTTTCTGAACTCCCACACCTTCTATCATTTGAAGCTCTCCATGACCAGGGATAAGAGCATGAGGCACACCCCTCATATCCTTTCATCTGCCTCACCTTAACTCTCAATGTTAAGGTTAAGAGCACCATTCACCCCATTCCAGTTGACTTTAAAGTCTAACCCTTGCTTGAGCCTAATTGCTTGTGTATAGTGTGTGCTAACTGAATCATTGATTGCTTGTTGGTTCCTCCCTTTGTACATGTTTGCTTGTGTGACTTTGTGCATTTATCATCATTAATTGTTCATTATTGCATGATCATCATTTCATATCTTTGTGATATCTTTGATTGTCCATTGAGGAATCAATTGTAAGTCCATATGTTGGCCATTATTCCTATGATTTGGAAGGGATTGAGTGTAAGACCATTCATTGGCCACTTGTATCCTCTTTGCTTATTGCTTCTGTTTGTTTGTTGTATGTGAGGATTCAATTGTAAGTCCATGTTGTTGGCATTTGTATTCCTATGATCATCTTGTGGAGATTGGAATAAGTCCAGATAGATTGGCATCTGATATCCATGTTTTTTTTTGCCTTGGGAGATTGGAGTAAGCCCATTTACTGGCATCTGGTATCCTTGTTTTGTTTTGCTTTAGGAGATTAGTGTAAGTCCATTGATTGGCATCTGATATCCCTGTTTGTTTTAGGAGATTAGTATAAGTCCATTGATTGGCATCTGATATCCATGTTTGTTTTAGGAGATTAGTGTAAGTCCATTGATTGGCATCTGATATCCCTGTTTGTTTTAGGAGATTGGTATAAGTCCATTGATTGGCATCTGATATCCATGTTTGTTTTAGGAGATTGGTGTAAATCCATTGATTGGTATCCGGTATCCACCTTTGTTTGTGAGATTGGTGTAAGTCCATTGAGTGGCATCCGATATCCATTTGTGTTGCTTATTTGTTATAGCTCATTTGCCTATTCCAAAGGACACACTTGAATCATCTTCTATATGATCTCAAGAGGTGAACTTCTAGGAAGTTTTATACTCCTTCATCCATACCCTATTTGTTCCAAAATCCCTTTTCACATGTTGCTTTCAAAACTTGAGATAAATGTTGTGAAAACATCTTCATGTCTTTTCAAATTAGAAACCTGGACCTTAAGTCCTCGACTTTTCAAACTTCACTTTTGATAATACTTCTTTCTGAATTGAATCCTAATCATACTTTGACCATCCTTTTGTGAATACTCATAATCAATTAACTTCACTCATTCAATTGTTTTGTGGCTTTATCCATTCTTGTTAAGTTTTCATACATTAGCCATAGGTTTGATTTATCCTAGTTGGTTGATGTTAATCTCACCTTTTTGTCCTTAGTGATTGAATTGTAAGTCTTCCTTGCTTATTATAGGGTTAACCCCTCACTAGCAAGTTGAAGCTTTTCTCACATGGTGGACTTGTTGTTTGTATAAGGTTGAGTTTTCTCCCGTGGATAACGTAAGACCTTAGGGCTTGTGTTTTAAAATGAAGTCACTAACTTTTGGAAATCTTTTAGCCGAACTATGGCGTTTTGATCCTTTGCCTTTTCATGGAAAGGTACGTAGCCAACGGGTTCATCCGTTCAAACACAAAAATAATAACTTGTATATTCTTTTCTCATCATCCCATTCATGTTTGCATAATAAATATTTCAAAACAAATAACATTTTCATTCAACAAGTGTGAAAAGGGATCCCTAGGAGTACCTAGGATGTTTTGGGTGCCTAACACCTTCCCATTGCGTAATTTACCCCTTACCCCGATCTCTGATCTTTTCATTAGTTTTCTATGTGTAAAACTTCTTAGGCTTTTGTTCGCTTTTTAGCCAATCCTTTGGATAAATAAAAGTGCGGTGGCGACTCGATTCCTTGTATGCTTTGCTTTTGGTTTAATCAATAAATCATAAAGTGACGAATACACCGCTATAGAAAAATGGCGACTCTGCTGGGGACTCTCATCCTTGGTGGTATTGCCTACTTTTCACCCTTGTTGTGTGATATATTGTTATTTGTTATATGACATATTTTTGTACAATTTGGGATAACTGTATTGATTGTAATGTTTGAATTGATTGATATACAATTGCTGGCTGCTTTGGTGATCTCTGTGAGATGAGTTCTATACCCGAACTCGAGTGCACCTTAGCATAGGAGAATGGCATAGTCTTGTTGACTGGTGTGGAGTATTCCTTAGCCAGTTGACTTCCGAGTCCATTCACTTGGTGGAGGTCATGTTGGATTAATAATGTCACACAAGTTATTTGTGGTTAGGAATTATTCTTTCAATCATGTGCCGTAGAAGCCAAGGACCGTAGTTTACCAAGCCTATCTTGGCCTATTTTTAGGACGTAGTGCGGAGGTCGTTCAGATGTCAGTTCTGATGCGATTGTTACGCGATATTACACTCATAAGAGTCTCTCTTGAGAATATTTTTGGAATATGAGTATTCGTTCCTCCGATAATATCCGAAAGATGGGATGATGATTATGGGAACCTCTGGTAGAACATGTCTGGCAGGTTTAAACCCTAGTACACTCCCTTTGGGTGGTTCTTAACCGAGACTCCATGCTCGTGACTCTCAGCAAACCCATGATTCATGGTTGAGTCGTTCAGACAACCTTAATATCAATGGAACCTGGGTGTTGATAAGGTGTAAAACCTAAATCCACCAAAACGGATGGTTGATATTAAGGATGATTGAGCCGGTTCATGTACCGTTAATATCAATGGAACTTGGGTGTTGATAAGGTGAAAACCTAAATCCACCAAAATGGATGATTGATATTAAGGATACCATGAGCTTTCCCATGATATTTGTTTGGTGTGACTTGCTTGATCCTTGAGTGTGATTGTTGCATTCATGCATTCATGCATTCATCTGCATTTCATGTCATCAGAAAATCAGAAAATTTTCAAGGAACTTAAAAGGGTTTATTTGCAAAATTTTCAGACATGGAAAGACCGAAAAGGCATACAAAGAAGTACAGCTTTAGACAGCCTGATGTGAAAGAGTTAAGGAATCTGACATCTTATGTACTAGATCCCTTGGGTTTCAAGGCTCGTTATGGGAAGCTTCTGCCTCTGCTGACTACTCAGGTTGATGAGGGACTGATGAGTACTTTGGCTCAGTTTTATGATCCTCTGTATCATTGCTTCTCTTTTCCGGACTTCCAGTTGTTGCCTACTTTTGAGGAGTATTCTCATCTTATTGGGATCCGGATTCTGGATCAGATGCCGTTTAGTGGCTTGGAGAGTATTCCGACTGCTCGAGAGATTGCAAGCTTGTTGCACATAGATGAAGACTTGATTAAAGCTAATCTGACTACCAAAGGTGGAATTCAGGGTTTTCCTTCCGAGTTCCTCATTGCTCAAGCTACCTTGTATGGGAAGACCAGGAGTGAGGATGCCTTTGAGGCTTTATTTGTGCTGCTCATCTATGGTTTGGTGTTATTTCCCAACTTCGACAAATTTGTGGACATGAACGCCATTAGGATCTTCTCAGTTCTTAATCCCGTTCCTACTTTGTTGGGTGATGCCTATGTCTCTTTGCACCTGAGGAATGCAAAGGGTGGAGGAGTTATTGTGTGTTGTCTGCCCCTGTTATATAAGTGGTTTATTTCGCACTTACCGCAGACGGATGCTTTCAAGGAGAACAAGGGATGTCTACGGTGGTCTCAGAGACTTATGTCTCTCACTAATGATGATATCTCTTGGTATGATCGCGTGTACGATACTGTTCAGATCATTGACTATTGTGGTGAATTCCCTAATGTGCCTCTTCTTGGTGCATGTGGTGGGATCAGCTACAATCCTATCTTAGCACGTCGTCAGCTTGGGTTCCCCCTAAAGGATAAACCTCATAACATTCTGTTAGAAGGTGTGTTCTTTCAGGAGGGTAAAGATCCCCAAGGCCTGAAAGCCAGATTTGTCCACGCTTGGCGCAATATTCATAATAAGGGTAGGAATGAGCTAGGTCCTAAGAGTTGCATTGCTTTGGAACCCTACACTTCTTGGGTCAGACAGAGAGCTGTCGTGTACCTCATGCCTTATGATCATCTGAGACCTACACCGTTGGATGTGGCTGGGCCTTCAACCCTCCCCAACCAAGATGTAGAGGAGTTGAGAGAAGAAGACCTTTCACGTGCTTAGATCCGTGAAAGAGAAGAGTTGCTTCAGCAGCTTAAGGAGAAGGACGCTCTGATTGAGTTTCTCGAGCATCGGGTGATCGACGATCTGAATGATACTTGGACTTCTCTGCTTCCTCAGTCTTCCAAGTTCTGGAAGAGGAAGTATGATCAGCTTGCAAAAGAGGAAGCGGATATGGAAGCAGCCTATGAGAGGGAGATCAAGAAGCTTTGTGTATCTCATCGTCCAGCATCTCGAGCTTCTAGGGATCCATAGGATGTTTATTTTCCTTTTCTCTTTGTAATGATAAAAAAATGTTGTACTTTTTTTGTTCCGAATATATTTGATGAGATATTTTCCATATGCTATTAAATGCTTTAAATATTCAAAACTTGCAAATAATACCCTGAAAGTTCCTTGAAAATAAATAAAGCATATGCCTAAGCATTTCATGCATCATTTTGCATAAGTAGGTACCTTGTTTCTGATCTTCTTGTCTGTGGCCTAACTCTGTGCTCTTCATTTATTTTGAAGACAAGCTGACTCACCGGTACTACACAACAGCCAATTCTGCAAGAGTTATGGATCAATTGGAACAAGAGAACCGTGAGCTGAAGGAAGAGGTAGCTCGTTTGAGTGCTCTGATGGAGCAGTTTCTGTCTGCTCAGAATCAACCTTCTCTGCCTCCTACAACTCCTCCCCAGAGGACTGTTATATCAGAGGTCGTCGCTCCGACTGTGCCAACTGCTAGTGCCCATTTCGTGCCCAATGTTATGCCAGTCGGGTTTCCTTGGGGTATGCCTCCTGGTTTCATGCTTGATATTCCTGCTCCAACTTTTGCTCATATGCCGGCATCTAGCCCGGTCCTTGCTGTTGTTCCTCCTGTCGTGCATACCATGCCTAGGGTAGACGACACCATCTATCATTTTGAGCCGTCTGAGGGCCCAGATGTTAATGAGAAGATGGAAGCGATGAATGATCAATTCTTGAGCTGAGAAAGGAATTGAAGACCCTCAGAGGGAAGGATCTGTTTGGCAAGTCCGCTGCTGAACTTTGCCTAGTTCCCGGTGTTAAAATTCCGATCAAATTCAAAGTGCCTGACTTTGAAAAATATAAGGGGAACACCTGGCCTCTTGCTCATCTGGTCATGTACGCCAGAAAGATGTCTACTCAAATAGATAATGATCAGCTTCTGATCCATTATTTCCAGGATAGTTTGTCCGGTGCGGCTCTTCGTTGTTATATGATCCTTGATAGTGCAAACATCTAGTCCTTCAATGATCTTGGCGAAGCCTTCGTCAAGCAATACAAATATAATGTTGATATGGCGCCTGACCGTGATCAACTCAGGGCCATGTCTCAGAAGGATAAGGAGACATTCAAGGAGTACGCCCAGAGGTGGCGAGAATTGGCTGCTCAGATTACTCCTCCGCTGGAAGAGAAAGAGATGACTAAGATCTTTTTGAAGACTCTTAGTTCTTTTTATTATGAGCGGATAGTAGCGAGTGCTCCCTCTGATTTCACCAAGATGGTGAACATGGGGATGCGTCTGGAGGAAGGAGTCCGTGAAGGACGATTGGCTAAAGATGAGAGCTCTTCTAAACGGTATGGGGCGTTTAAGAAGAAAGATAGGGAGGCACATGTTGTGCAGTCCCATGCTAAGCCGAGAAGACCCTCTATTCAGAGGAAGCCTGCACGTCGTGCCAGTAGTCAGCATCAGGTGGCTCATATAGCACATGTCTTCAGAGATAATTCTCAATATCAGCAACCTCAGTATCAACATCAGCAACAACAACAACCTCAGTATCAGTAACAACACCGTCCACAGCAACAGGCTTACCAGCCTCGTGGCAGTACAACTAACATGGCTAATCTGAATTATGATAGGAAGAAGATCAGCTTCGATCCAATTCCTATGTCATACGCTGAGCTGTATCCTTCCTTGTTGGAAAGGAAGTTGGTTACTCCCAGAGATCCTCCTGTCGTGCCTGCGAATCCTCAGTGGTGGTACAAGCCAGACCAACACTGTGTGTATCATTCTGGTGCTCTAGATCACAACATAGAGAACTGCTTTCCATTGAAGACCAAGGTGCAAGACCTTATGAGATGTGGCATTCTGAGCTTCGAGGACTCAGGCCCCAATGTTATGAAGAACCCATTGCCCGCGCATGGGAAGTCGGTTAACATGGTCTAGGGGTGCCCGGGGAAATACAAAGTCAAATATGTCAGTCATATTAGACAGTCATTGGTCGAATTACATCGTTTGCTGTGTCAGTACAGTTACATGGAGCATGACCATGACAAATGCCGCATCTGTTCTGTCAATCGTTTGGGGTGTCGCCAAGTGCGCAGATAACTTCAAGAATTGCTAGATGAAGGAACCATTGAGATTCTTCAGAATCGAAATGTGGATGAAGATGAACCAGAGGTAAATGTGATCTCTCCTGTGTTCAAGCTACCCGAGCCTGTTGTCATTCGTTATGATAACAGCAAGCCGAAGGTCTCTCCTTCATTAGTGATCAAGCCTGCAGGCCCTGTGCCTTACTCTTCTGACAGAGCTGTGCCGTTCAGATATGATCCCGTTGCTGTGGAAGATGGGAAAGAAGTGCCTTTGCCTTCAACTTCTGTGACCAATATTGCTGATGTGAGCGGGTTGACCCGTAGTGGTCGCGTGTTTTCTGCACCCCCAAAGGCTCATGTTGTTTCTGATACTGTTGAGCGTCCGGTTGGGACGGCTGTTAATGTTCAGAGCCCGACACTTGCTGTTGCCAAACCCTCCTCTGTACAAAAGACTCCTGCTTCTTCTGTTGGCCCGAGTGGCATTGTAAATGAAGAATGTGATGAGATGCTGAGGCTCATCAAGAAGAGTGAGTACAACGTTGTAGACCAGCTTCTACAAACGCCATCCAAAATTTCCGTTTTATCTCTGCTGCTGAATTCAGAACCCCATAGGGAGGCTTTGCAGAAGGTTTTGGATCTGGAATATGTTGATCACGATGTCACTATAGAGCAGTTTGATAGTATCGTTGTAAACATTACTGCTTGCAACACTTTGAGTTTCTGTGACGCTGATCTCCCTGAGGAGGGAAGAGACCACAACATGGCTCTACGTATTTCCATGAATTGCAAGTCTGATGCCATTTCCAACGTGCTGGTGGACACTGGATCATCTTTGAATGTATTGCCAAAGACCACTCTCTCCAAGTTGTCATATCAGGGGCCTCCCATGAGGCAGAGTGGTGTTGTTGTGAAAGCTTTTGATGGGTCGCGTAAGACTGTGATTGGGGAAGTTGATCTCCCAATCAAGATTGGACCAAGTGATTTCCAGGTTACCTTCCAGGTTATGGATATCCACCCATCGTATAGTTGTCTCCTTGGTAGACCATGGATTCACGAGGTTGGCTCCGTGACATCCACCCTACACCAGAAGCTGAAATTCGTGAAGAATAAGAAACTGGTTGTGGTAGGGGGAGAAAAGGCTCTCCTGGTTAGCCACTTGTCTTCTTTCTCCTATATTGATGCTGAGGATGAAGTTGGAACGTCGTTCCAAGCTTTATCTATTGATTAACCAATTGAGAAGAAGTCTCCTTCATTTGCTTCCTACCGTGTTGCGAAACTGGCCATTGAATGTGGTGCAGTCGCTGGTTTGGGGAAGGTGATTGAGCTTGAAGACAATAAATCTCGGGCTGGCATTGGCTAGTGTTCTGGGGCATTCAATGAGCAAGGTCTGTTCAAGAGTGGAGGATTCATCCATGATGATCAACCTGAAGAGGCTGCTGCAATCTTGGAAGAGGATGCAGAGGATTTGAGCAACTTCATCATACCTGGTGGGGTCTGCCACAATTGGGTCGTTGTAGATGTTCCTACAGTCATCCATAGATCAGAGTAATTGTTCACTTTGTTTAAAACCCTTCTCCCATGCCAAAAGGAGAAGTGATGACATTGTTGGCAGCATTTATACAATGATATTTTCATTCAATTAACGCATTGTTAAACATTTGTTTTTCCATTTGTTTTCACTTTTTGCTTTTTGCATTAAATCAGTGATCACAAAAAACCATAAAAACAAGAATAAAAGCAATCCTTTTTCATCTGCATAATGGTTTTCTTGTTTAAATTCTAAGGTTTTTCATTAACCAAAATCATTATGCAGGTTGGTTCTAAAACCCGTTGAACATAATGATCCAACGCCATCTCCCAATTTTGAATTCCCTATATTCGAGGCAGAGGAAGATGATGTTGAAGAGATTCCTGATGAGATTACCCGTCTCCTTGAGCACGAGAAGAAGATCATTCAGCCGCACCTCGAAGATCTGGAAACAGTCAACTTGGGGTCTGAGGATTGTGTTCGTATGGTAAAGGTTGGGGCACTCCTTGAAGAGTCTGTCAAGAAGGGGTTGATCAGCTTGCTACGAGAATATTCCGATATCTTTGCTTGGTCATATGAAGACATGTCGGGTCTGGATACAGATATTGTGCAACATTTCCTGCCTTTGAAGCTTGAGTGCGTGCCTGTGAAGCAGAAGCTCAGAAGAACTCATCCAGATATGGCAGTGAAGATCAAAGAGGAAGTTCAGAAGCAAATTGATGCGGGGTTTCTGGTGACTTCTACATATCCTCAATGGGTGGCCAATATTGTGCCTGTTCCTAAGAAGGACGGAAAAGTCCGTATGTGTGTTGATTATAGAGATTTGAATAAAGCTAGTCCGAAAGATGATTTCCCTCTACCACACATTGATATGTTGGTAGACAATACAGCTAAATTCAAAGTCTTTTTGTTTATGGACGGATTTTCCGGATATAATCAAATCAAGATGGCACCCGAAGATATGGAGAAGACAACATTCATCACACCTTAGGGAACATTCTGTTATCGAGTGATGCCCTTCGGTTTGAAGAACGCCGGAGCCACGTATCAACGAGCTATGACTACCTTGTTTCATGATATGATGCACAAGGAGATAGAGGTCTATGTTGATGATATGATTGCTAAGTCCCGAACGGAAGTTGAGCATATTGAGCATTTGTTGAAGCTTTTTCAGCGTTTGAGGAAGTTTAGACTTCGTCTGAATCCGAATAAATGTACATTTGGAGTCCGTTTCGGCAAGTTATTGGGTTTTGTAGTCAGTGAGAAGGGTATTGAGGTTGATCTTGCAAAGGTCAAAGCAATACAAGAGATGCCTGCACCCAAAACTGAGAAGCAAGATCGAGGTTTTCTTGGCCGCTTGAACTACATTTCCAGATTTATATCCCACATGACTGCCACATGTGCGCCGATATTCAAGCTCCTCCGGAAAGATCAGTCTCATGATTGGACCGAGGATTGCCAGAAAGCTTTCGACAGTATTAAAGAGTATCTATCTGAACCTCCGATCCTGTCTCCGCCTGTGGAAGGAAGACCTCTGATTATGTATTTGACAGTTCTTGAAGACTCGATGGGTTGTGTATGAAGGTGAGAAAAACAAGAAAGGGGGGGTTGAATTGTTTGGAAAAATAAGCGCTTTTCAAAATGAAAATCACACAAGGATTTTATACTGGTTCGCTTATAACACAAAGCTACTCCAGTCCACCCGGCCGAGGTGATTTCGCCTTCAACAAGGACTTAATCCACTAATCTTGAAAGATTACAAACAACGTCTAAGAGAAAGATCTCTTAGTCCTCTCAAGTATACAGACTACACAGAGTCACTTGAGGAAATAAACAAACACTAGATAAAAGATTTATGTAATCTAGAGTGCTTCTAAGAAAGCAAATATTACAATGTTAAGAACAAGAGTTTTTCACGTAATAAGCAAAAGCTTCGTGAATATTTTGAGAGCAAGAAGATTTCTTGTGCGTTGATGTTTCAGTATAATTTTTGCTTGTTAGCTTCTTATCCTTCAATGTTGATTGCAGCCCATTTTATACTTCAGTGAGGTAGTGGTTGAAACTGGTGGATATTAAAATGAATTTACGCCATCACTTTAAATAGCTTCTGCAGGATGACTTTCTCTCCTTGAGATGACTACTTACCACATATAGTATCTACTTTATTGAAATTGGAGATTAACGTCTCTTTCTGTATTAGGAAATCCATTTGCAAATCTTTACTTGACTTTAACGTTACTCTTTCATAATTAGCAATTCCATGATCAGAGTCTTCGTGTATCTGAGAATCTTGGAATCTTGCTTCTGATGTTGATCTCTTTTGAGTTCAGATAGTTTCTTCAGACAGCGCTGATAACTTCTGGAATTTAGAGATAGCGTTGTTCAGAGTCAGAACATCTAGAGCTTACTTCTTGTTCAGATGCTTCTGATACTTTGCTGTTTTGCTCAGAGTTAGACTTTCTTGAACGTGTTTCCACTTCAGATGCTTCTGATCATTTGATAATTTGTATCTGATCTGGTTCTGTATCTGATGACGTTATCAGATTTCTCCCTTCTTGCTTTAGAATCCTGCACACTTAGAAACTTTTCGTTAGGGTGCCATTTTTGGTTTCATCCTTTGTTATCATCAAAATCAAGGAATCTGTTGTAGAACAATTTTTGTTCTTACAATCTCCCCCTTTTTGATGATGACAAAACAAACTTAATTAGCAGATGAAATATGAATAATATCAGATCAGATAGATAAGAGCTCCCCCTGAGATAGTGCTAGGGAGTTCAGAAGTTCTTACCAGAGCTTCCAAGCGATGAAATTTCTTGATACCTTCTGCAATTTCTTAAGTCTATTGTTAGATAAATTTAATTTAAGAAAATATATTGCAGAGTGCTTAAGGTATTTAGACAGTATTTTCATCAGAGCTATTAATGACTTCTCCCCCTTTTTGTCAGAATCAAAAAGACGTAGCAAAAATAAGTGCCTAGGGGTTCGGAGGTGGAGGCATTCTCTGAAGCAATAGAGCAAGCATGTTCTAGATGTTGTCGTTGACAGTATCTTGCTTGTCCATTCTGGCCCGGAGTTCATTCTAATCTTGCTTAAGTTCTTTCAGAGTCTGGAGAACCATAGGGATAACAGAAGAGGACTCCCCCTGAGTCAGAGCCTGCTGTGCTTCAGCTTCAGCAGCAGCTTGTGCTTCTGCATCCGCCAGAGCCTTAGCTTCAGCTTCCTTTATCCTTAGGATTTCAGCTTCCCTTGCTCTTTCTTCTTCCAGCCTTCGAGCTTCCTCTTCAGCTTCTCTTGCTAGCCTCTCTTCCTCTAGCCTTCTGGCTTCAGCTTCTCTTGCAAGTCTCTCCTAGAGTCTTGCCTCAGCATCTCTGATAAAGTCATTTCTGACTTGTTCAGAGATGTGCTTCAGTTTAAAAGCCTCGAAGGTCATCCAGCCAATGACTCTGTTCCAGTGTGTCCTTACAGAATCAGGATCATCACTGATGCCAGAGTTAGTGGTCAGAGACTTGACCTTTTGTACCGAAGCCCCTGCGAACAACATGATGACTTCCTAAAGGGTAGGTATAGAAAGGTCAGGTTCAGAGGTTTGAGGTGAAGATGTTGGAGGGCTGAGATTTAGTGTGAGAGGTTCAGATTCTGCTTCAGGTTGAGGTTCAGATCTTTGGGGTGAAGCGTAAAGAGGGTTTAAGTCTAAAGGTTCAGTTTCAGCTTCAGGTTCAGGTTCAGGTTCAGCGGCGGTGTTTCGAGGGGTGATATCAGAGGTGTGGAGGTCAGAGGGTTGGTCTTCAGAAGGTTGGTCTTCAGAAGGGATGTTGGTTGTTTGTTGTGGAGGTGAAGTTTGGAGAGGTGAAGTTACTTCAGATTGTGTTGGTTGTTGAGAAGCTAGGTTTTGAGCCTGAATTTGGGCTAGAGTTGGAGAGTTAGGGTCAGAGCATTCTTGGTCAGAGGAGATTTCAAGGTATGGGGGTGATTCTGGTTCTGAAGATGATAAAGAGGAAGTGCTTTGGTTTATTTGTTCAGGTTCAGAATGAGGTATGAATGTATGGGCGATATTTAAAATTGGTGAAGGTTGTGAGGTTCTGGTTGTAGAAGGTGGGATTTCAGAGGTTGTAAAAATAGGTGGTGTTGGGAGAGGATTAGAGGAAGGGGTAGAGGAAACCATCAGAGGTTCAGAGGTAATAGGAGGAACAGACGTACCAGTAGAAATTTTCAGAGGAGCTGGAGATCTGCTTCCAGAAGATTCTTCAATTCTTGCCTTCTTTGCCTGTGAAGCTATCTTCTTCTCAGAGAGACCTCTCTTGTATCTGACGAAGGCTTCTTCTGAATCCAGACAATCGTCGAGGATGAAGTCAGAGATGTCAACACTTTCATCCAGCAGACGCTGAAGATAGATAGCAACAACATCTCTGGGTTCATTTTTGTAGAACCTGGCAAGACCATGAGGCAGCTTCCTCTGATCTTTCAAGGAATCCCAGGATGTGTCCAGTGTGGGTCTGACTTGAATCTTCTTAATTATTCCCATACTCTTGAGATTTCTGGCGTTCAGAGGCTTCCCAGTATCTATTGCCAGATCTTGCATCAGCTTGACCTTCTCCAGATGATCTACCAGCCCATTCTCGATGAAAACATCAGATAACAATCTTCCCAGAGGGATGTAAGATCTGGGCTTCATGTTATTTCTGGTCTCCCTGACAGAGTCTCTGAGGTATCTGAAAAGGAGTGCAGGGAGGCAGATCTTCACACCCTTGTGAATGCAGTACATAACGCACTTCTGATCTGCATTGATGTAATCAGATGAGTTAGATGCTGGGCGGTGGTGAATAGTTCCCAGAATGATCTTCAGCCACACTTTGAGATTCTGATGCAGCTCTTTGTTCTTTGAAGGATTTCCTTCAGTGTTGGGTTTGAAAATGGTTGGATTGATTACTTTAGCAACGCGCCTTGATCTGGGGTTGATGTTGTAATACCTTTTTCCTCCGTCTCTCTCCATGTTCAGTAAAGAAGCAATTGATTTTTCATTGATTACTATCTTTACCCCCAAAACATAGGAGACGATGAAGTGGTTATCAGCATCTGCAAATCTCCAGAACTCCTTGATGAGAAGTGGGTAAACAGGACCATAAAGCCTTTGGAAATAGTTTCCCCAACCTTGTTGACGAAGTTCTTTAGTAAGATCAACGCCATTTCTCCTCAAGTTGTCGAAATCTACCAAAGTTTCACACAACACTTCCAGTCCCTCAAAAGGAGTTGATAGGTTAATATGGGGTTCACGATCAAGAACATGGGGTTCCTTGTAAACAGGGGTGATGGAGACGCCTGTAACCGTTGGAGTTGGAATGCTTGAAGTTTGAGCAGTAGAGCTTGATTCCATTTGTTGTGAAAAGTTGAAAACTTGTTGTTGTTGAGCGTCCATGGTTTGAAGAAGAAGATGAAGATTGATGAAGATGAAGAGTTTTCAGAGAATGCTTCAGAGAGGTTTAGGGTTTTAGAGTGAGTGAGAGTGATAACTGTGTGAAATGTGAGAAAAGTGTTTAAATACCCTAAGTTAAAACACATGCAAAACGACACATAATATCGCGTTAGCACAAAGCTCAAGTAAGCACGCTTGGGGGAGAAATGATTACAGCTAATTAATGAATGTCTAATCCCAACAGTACGCACACTGCTCGAGGAGAACACAAACGTCTGCCCTTTGAATTTCTTTTGACAGCTGTCTAGAAGTTCTAAGGTTAGATGCTCAGTGCTCCACGTGTTTTGATATATCTGATCTTCAGGAATACCAAAGGATTGGTTCCTGGAGATTTCTAACTAAGATATCTTCTTAACTGGTAGAAGTATCAGAGGCAGAGGCAGAAGCACATTTGTTTACATCAGAGTCTCATTTTACATTTTCAGAGCCATACTTCATTCAGGGCAATTTTTAATGTTCAGATTTTCTAAGATGAAAAGAAATCTATCTTCAGCTAGAGGATTAGTAAAGATATATGCCCATTGATGTTCTGTATCAATGAACTTCAATGTTACTATCCCTTTCTGAACATAGTCTCTGATAAAATGATGTTTTATTTCTATGTGTTTGGCTCTGGAATGTAGAATGGGATTCTTACTTAAACAAATAGCAGCAGTATTATCACAAAAGATAGGAATGTTACTCTCAAAGATTTGTAGATCTTCTAACTGATGCTTCATCCAGAGCATCTGAGTTGTGCACAGTGATGCTGAGATGTATTCTGCTTCTGCAGTTGATAGAGCGATTGTTGACTGTCTTTTGCTAGTCCAGGATATCAGATTGTTTCCCAGAAGCTGGCAATTTGCAGAAGTACTTTTTCGTTCTATTCTATCTCCTGCATAGTCTGCATCACAGTAACCCGAGAGTCTATACTCTGATGTTTTCTCATACATCAGGCCCAGGTTAGGAATTCCTTTCAGATACTTGAGAATTCTCTTAAAAGCTGTTAAATGAGATTCTCTAGGATCTGATTGGAATCTGACACAAAGACAGACACTAAAGAGAATATCAGGACGAGTAGCAGTCAGATAGAGAAGAGAGCCTATCATACCTCGATAGAGCTTCTGACAAACCTTGTTGCTTACCTCTTCCTTTTCCAGAATGCAAGTTGGGTGCATGGGAGTTTTTGCAGAGTTGCATTCAGTCATGTCAAACTTCTTCAGAACATCTTTAATGTATTTACTTTGATGAACGTACGTGGCTTCTGAAGTTTGATTAATTTGAATTCCTAGGAAGAACTTTAGTTCTTGCATTAAACTCATTTCAAATTCTGCCTGCATTAACTCAGAAAATTCTTGACAAACAGAGATATTAGCAGAACCAAAAATAATGTCATCAACGTAAATCTGGCATATCATGAGATCATTATTAATGTTTTTGCAGAAGAGTGTAGAATCAACTTTCCCTCTGATAAAATTTTGTTCCAGAAGAAAATTGCTTAAACGTTCATACCAAGCTCTGGGAGCTTGTTTAAGTCCATATAAAGATTTTTTAAGTTTAAAAACATGTTCTGGAAAGTTTGAATTTTCAAAACTTGGAGGTTGATTGACATACACTTCTTCTGAAATATAACCATTAAGGAATGCACTCTTGACATCCATTTGATATAATTTGATAGAGTGATTAATAGCAAAAGATACAAGAAGACGAATAGATTCTAACCTCGCGACTGGAGAAAAGGTTTCATTATAGTCAATACCTTCTTGTTGACTGTAACCTTGAGCTACCAGTCGAGCTTTGTTTCTGACAGCTTCTCCTTTCTCGTTCAGCTTGTTTCTGAAAACCCATCTGGTTCCAATGACGTGAGTGCCTCTGGGTTTAGGAACGAGATCCCAGACATCATTCTTTGAGAATTGATCTAATTCTTCTTGCATGGCTGAGACCCAGTCATTATCTTGAAGTGCTTCATCACAAGACGTAGGCTCAATCAGAGACACCAGTCCCAGAGGAGTATCTTCAGAAGTCCTGAAGGTAGATCTGGTTCTGACAGGTTCGTCTTTGTTTCCCAGAATCAAATCTTCAGATACGTAAATACGACTTTTAACTTTCCTTGGGATTTCTGGAGATTTAATTTCTTCAGAGTTCTTAGTGATAGTTGCTTCTGGAGTTTTATCAGATTCGACCAGAGTGATCTCTAAATCTGCAAACTTTTCAACTAGCTTTGACTTTTCAGGGTCAAGCTTATCATCAAATCTGACATGAATTGATTCTTCCACAATTTTGGTTTCTGTGTTGTATACTCTGTAGCCTTTAGAGCGTTCTGAGTATCCTAACATAATACCTTTCTGTGCTTTGGAATCAAACTTGTTCAGATGTTCTTTAGTATTTAAGATAAAGCAAGAACATCCAAAGGGATGAAAATATGAGATGTTTGGTTTTCTTCCTTTACACAGTTCATAGGGAGTCTTTTCCAGAATAGGTCTTACAGAGATTCTATTCTGAATGTAACACGCTGTATTTACAGCTTCTGCCCAAAAGTGCTTTGCTACATTAGTTTCATTGGTCATGGTTCTAGCCATCTCTTGGAGTGTCCTATTCTTCCTCTCTACAACTCCATTTTGTTGTGGAGTTCTAGGGAAGGAGAAATCATGGGATATTCCATTAGAGTCAAATAATTCCTCAAAATCTTTGTTTTCAAATTCTCCACCATGATCACTTCTGACTCTAACAATTTTAGAGTTAAATTCTTTTTGCACTTTGGAACAGAAACTGGTGAATACAGAGTGAGACTCACTCTTGTGCTTTAGGAATTTCACCCATGTCCAGCGGCTGTAATCATCAACAATTACTAGTCCATACTTCTATCCATTGACTGATGCTGTTTTCACAGGACCAAATAAGTCAATGTGGAGAAGTTCCAGAGGCTTAGAGGTAGAAACAACATTTTTCTTTTTGAAAGACGTTTTTGAAAATTTTCCTTTCTGACATGCTTCACACAGAGCATCTGAAGAAAACTTCAGTTTAGGTAGGCCTCTAACTAACTAGAGTTTATTTAGCTGAGAGAGTTTCCTCATGCTAATGTGGCCCAAGCGTCTATGCCATACCCATTGCTCTTCGTGAACTGACATTAGACATTTAACATTTTGATTTTTTAAATCAGAAAGATTTACTTTATAAATGTTGTTTTTCCTCTTGCCTGTGAAAAGGACAGAGCCATCGTTCTGATTAATGGCTTTACATGTTTTTTGATTAAAGATTACATCATAACCGTTATCACTTAATTGACTTATGGATAACAAGTTATGCATTAATCCTTCTACATAAAGGACATCAGATATAGAGGGAAGAGTACCATTACCAATAGTTCTGGAGCCTCTGATCCTTCCTTTCTGATCTCCTCCGAAGCCTACAAATCCAGCGTCTTTAAGTTCCAGACTTTGGAACATAGACTTTCTTCCCGTCATGTGTCGCGAGCATCCAGAGTCCAGGTACCATGACTGGTGTCTGAACTTTGCTGCATAGGATATCTGCAACATAGATAATCTTATCTTTCGGTACCCAGAATCTCTTGGGTCCTTTCAGATTAGTTTTTCCAGAGTTTCTTATAACTTTGGGTTTTCTAGCATTTTTAAATTTTTGTTCTTGTGTGTGTGTGTAATGATATGAAAAAGGAGATTTAAGCTGGTCACTTGTAGAAGTTTTATCTTCCTTAGGATCATACCCAATTCCCTTTTTATTGTTTCGACTTACTCCATAAATCATGGATGCCATAATACTCCTATCTATCCCATTCTTCAGAAATTCTTGAAAGGCTTCTTCATATTGATAAATTATTTTATTTGAAGTTTGTGGTGCTTGAGACAACGCTTCTTCTAATTCTGAGCTTTTTGTTTTTGCTCCATCTCTTTCTAACGTTAAAGATTTGATTGTATCTTCTCGTGCTAGAATTGTTATCTCAAGCTCACTACATTCTTCAAATTTTGCTTTAAGACAGCCTTTAATGTTTTTAAACTTTTGTTTTAATTTCTGATATGAGCTAAGAGTTTCTGACAAGCATGATTCTAAATCAGATCGAGAAAGTTTAGAGAATACCTCTTCAGATTCTTCATCTGAGCTACTGGATGTGGTAGCCATAAGAGCTACGTTGGCCTGTTCATCAGAGTCAGATTCTGATGATCCAGATTCACTATCATCCCAGGTAGCCATCAGTCCTTTCTTTGTCCTGAAGGTATTTTTCTTGAAGCTTTCTTTTCTAGAGTTGTCTTTCTTTAGCTTGGGGCATTCATTCCTGTAATGACCTGTTTCTTTACATTCATAACAGGTAATATCTTTGTTAGCTTTACCTTTTGAAGTTGACTCTGATCGATCCCCTCTGGGTCTTGGTCTTCTGAAGTTGTTGTTCCTCTTTTTCCAGAGTTGCTTAACTCTTCTGGTTAGTAGGGATAACTCTTCTTCATCATCAGAGTCTTCTGGTTCAGAGTCGTCAGTATCTTCAGTTTTTGCCTGGAGAGCTTTGGTTCTGTCAAGTTTCCGTCTTTCAAATCTGGACTTTAGCGCTACGGACTTGTTCTTTTTCTGAGGCTCATCCTCCTCTAGTTCTATCTCATGGCTTCTGAGAGAACTAACAAGTTCTTCAAGGCTGATATTGTTCATATCCTTTGACAGCTTCAGAGTAGTAACCATAGGTCTCCATTTCTTTGGCAGACTTCTGACTATCTTCTTAACATGATCTGCAGTTGTGTATCCTTTGTCTAGCACCTTGAGACCTGCAATAAGAGTTTGGAATCTAGAAAACATGGCCTCTATAGCCTCGTCATCTTCCATTTTGAAGGCTTCATATTTCTGGATAAGCGCCAGAGCCTTCGTCTCTTTGACTTGGGAGTTTCCTTCATGAGTCATCTTCAGAGAGTCAAGTATATCTTTGGCTGTCTCTCTGTTGGTGATCTTTTCATATTCGTTGTATGATATAGCATTTAGAAGTATTGTTCTGGCCTTGTGGTGATTTTTGAAGACACGTTTCTGATCTTCTGACATCTTATTTCTGGGAACTTCAACTCCATTTTCTAAGACTGGAGGTGTGTATCCATTTGTGACAATGTCCCAGAGGTCAGCATCATAACCCAGAAAGAAACTTTCGATTCTATCTTTCCAGTAGTCAAACTTCTCTCCATCAAAAACAGGAGGCTTAGCATTGTAACTATCTCTTTCGTTTGAGTGGGCCATAGTTTTTCTCGTACTGGATCTCTCTACACGGTTTAGTGTTTGATTAGAAAATCAATAACAGAGTCGGAGCTCTGATACCAATTGAAGGTGAGAAAAACAAGAAGGGGGGGGGTTTGAATTGTTTGGAAAAATAAGCGCTTTTCAAAATGAAAATCACACAAGGATTTTATACTGGTTCGCTTATAACACAAAGCTACTCCAGTCCACCCGGCCGAGGTGATTTTGCCTTCAACAAGGACTTAATCCACTAATCTTGAAAGATTACAAACAACGTCTAAGAGAAAGATCTCTTAGTCCTCTCAAGTATACAGACTACACATAGTCACTTGAGGAAATAAACAAACACTAGATAAAAGATTTATGTAATCTAGAGTGCTTCTAAGAAAGCAAATATTACAATGTTAAGAACAAGAGTTTTTCACGTAATAAGCAAAAGCTTCGTGAATATTTTGAGAGCAAGAAGATTTCTTGTGCGTTGATGTTTCAGTATAATTTTTGCTTGTTAGCTTCTTATCCTTCAATGTTGATTGCAGCCCATTTTATACTTCAGTGAGGTAGTGGTTGAAACTGGTGGATATTAAAATGAATTTACGCCATCACTTTAAATAGCTTCTGCAGGATGACTTTCTCTCCTTGAGATGACTACTTACCACATATAGTATCTACTTTATTGAAATTGGAGATTAACGTCTCTTTCTGTATTAGGAAATCCATTTGCAAATCTTTAGTTGACTTTAACGTTACTCTTTCATAATTAGCAATTCCATGATCAGAGTCTTCGTGTATCTGAGAATCTTGGAATCTTGCTTCTGATGTTGATCTCTTTTGAGTTCAGATAGTTTCTTCAGACAGCGCTGATAACTTCTGGAATTTAGAGATAGCGTTGTTCAGAGTCAGAACATCTAGAGCTTACTTCTTGTTCAGATGCTTCTGATACTTTGCTGTTTTGCTCAGAGTTAGACTTTCTTGAACGTGTTTCCACTTCAGATGCTTCTGATCATTTGATAATTTGTATCTGATCTGGTTCTGTATCTGATGACGTTATCAGATTTCTTCCTTCTTTCTTTAGAATCCTGCACACTTAGAAACTTTTCGTTAGGGTGCCATTTTTGGTTTCATCCTTTGTTATCATCAAAATCAAGGAATCTGTTGTAGAACAATTTTTGTTCTTACAGTGTACTCGGTCACCAAGATGAATCAGGGAAGAAAGAATCTGCTATATACTACCTCAGTAAGAAGTTTACTGATTGTGAGTCTCGGTACTCAATGCTTGAGAAGACGTGATGTGCTTTGGCTTGGGCTGCTAAGCGTTTGCGCCAGTACATGATGAATCATACAACTTGGTTGATATCCAGAATGGATCCAATTAAGTATATCTTCGAGAAGCCTGCTTTAACTGGGAGGATTGCCCGTTGGCAGATGTTGTTGTCTGAGTATGATATTGAGTATCGAGCTCAGAAAGCTATCAAAGGTAGTATCTTGGCTGACCATTTAGCGCACCAGCAGATTGAAGATCATCAGTCTGTTCAGTATGACTTCCCAGATGAGGAGATTCTGTATTTGAAAATGAATGATTGCGATGAGCCTACACTTGATGAAGGTCCAGAACCTGGTTCCAGATGGACGATGGTGTTTGATGGCGCTGTGAATCAATATGGAAATGGAATTGGGGCAGTAATTGTTACTCCTCAGGGTACTCATATTCCGTTTACAGCAAGGCTAACTTTCAAATGCACGAATAATATGTCTGAGTATGAGGCCTGTATTATGGGACTAGAAGAGTGTATTGATTTGAGAATCAAGCATCTTGATGTGTATGGTGATTCGGCCCTCGTTGTTAATCAGATCAAGGGTGAATGGGAGACGAATCAGCCTGGTCTCATTCCATATAGAGATTATGCAAGAAGGATTTCAACGTTCTTTACAGAAGTTGACTTTCATCATATTCCTCGAGAGGATAATCGGATGGCAGATGCACTTGCTATGCTTGCTTCAATGATTGTTATGAAGTATTGGAATGAAGTTCCCAATATTGCTGTGATGCGCTTGGATAGACCAGCTCATATATTTGCAGTTGAAGAAGTGAATGATGACAAGCCCTGGTATTTTGATATCAAGAATTTCCTCCAGAACCAGGTCTACCCGCCTGGGGCATCTGTGAAAGATAGGAAAACTTTGAGAAGGTTGTCAGGCAGTTTCTACCTCAGTGGTGAAGTGTTGTATAAGAGAAATTTTGATATGGTTTTGCTCAGATGCGTGGATAGATACGAAGCAAACCTGTTGATGACTGAGGTCCATGAGGGTTCATTTGGTACTCATTCCAATGGACATGCCATGGCTAGAAAGATGTTGAGAGAAGGCTACTATTGGCTGACAATGGAGTCTGTCTGCTGCAAATATGTGAAGAAATGCCACAAGTGTCAGATTTATGCGGATAAGATTCATATTCCTCCGACACTTCTGAATGTGATTTCATCACCATGGCCTTTCTCTATGTGGGGAATTGACATGATTGGCATGATTGAGCCAAAAGCGTCCAACGGACACAAGTTTATTCTCGTAGCAATTGATTACTTCACCAAATGGGTTGAAGTTGCTTCATACGCGAATGTGACCAGACAGGTGGTTGTGAAGTTTATCAAGAACCAGCTGATTTGCCGTTATGGTGTGCCAAATAAGATCATTACTGATAATGGATCTAATCTGAATAATAAGATGATGGAAGATTTGTGCGCTGAGTTCAAGATTGCACACCATAATTCCTCTCCCTACAGACCTAAGATGAATGGGGATGTTGAAGCTGCTAATAAGAATATCAAGAAGATTATCCAGAAGATGACAGTGACATACAAAGATTGGCATGAGATGCTGCCATTTGCTTTGCATGGATATCGTACATCTGTACGCACTTCAACAAGGGCAACCCCTTTCTCTCTTGTTTATGGCATGGAGGCTGTTCTCCCAGTAGAGGTGGAGATCCCATCAATGCGAGTCTTGATGGAAGCCAAGTTGACTGATGCTGAATGGATTCAGAGTCGTTACGACCAGTTGAATTTGATCGAAGAGAAGAGATTGACTGCCATGTGTCATGGTCAGTTATATCAGCAGAGAATGAAGAAAGCATTCGATAAGAAGGTCAAGCCTCGTGTGTTCCGAGAAGGTGACCTCGTGCTCAAGAAAGTCTTGTCTTTCGCGCCCGATTCCAGGGGCAAGTGGACTCCAAACTACGAGGGTCCATATGTTGTCAAGAGAGCCTTTTCAGGCGGTGCTTTGATGCTTACAACTATGGATGGGGAGGATTTCACTCGTCCTGTGAATTCAGATGCAGTCAAGAAATACTTTGCATAAATAAAAAAGTATATGCAAAAGAAAAACAGAATGGTTCGCTAAGTTGAAAACTCGAAAGGGCGGCTTAGGCAAAAATGAGCGTCTCGGTGGAGAACCCGCAAGGGTAATCCAGGCAAAAGTTAGAGACAAAAAAAAAGGTATATTTGCATCCCGCTAGATTGAGTACCTCACCCTGGGGCAATCTAAGCAAAAATTATGGATTTGGCAAGTAACTGCATCCGGACAAGACTTTATGTTCACCAGCTGTCCATTCGTCAGAGATTCTCGATTCGTCGTCAACTGAAGCTTCGAATACATCGAGATTCAAATTGGTAGAGAAAGGATCATTATGTTCAATGTAGCCCTCTTCCAATATATATCACTGATTTCAAATTTGTACAGATCCATGGAGTCTTGCCATTTGCAGGCTACCATTCCATCAAATAAATTTGAGCTTTTTATCCAATTATTTGCACTCTTATTTGTTTCAATTCAACAAATGTTTTTCATGTTTTAATTGATAAAATGTCATTGTTTTAAAAAACAAAGAATTTTTCAAATTGTTGTTTTAAACAAAGTTAATATTCACAATGTTGAAAGGATACTTAATAATTTCTCAGTGCTCTCCCAAGGGTGGCATGATTTCCAACAGGTAAGACATTTGTTCACATTCCTGGCTTGGTTGTATCCTTTTCTCCATATTTTGCTGTTGGGGATGTTTCTCAAACAGAGTTGTTGTTGGGGTTGTTCCCCAAGCAGAGTGTTGTTGAAGACTCAGTTTCTTCTCCAGCAGTAGTCTCTCCTCAGCATGGTTGCTTTCCTATTTGGAAGATTCGGTGGTTGTTGGGTTGCTATCCCGGTACCTCGTCACTCTCACCAGTGCAGTTGCCAGCGGAGTTGCTGTTTTCTCTCCATCAGAGTGCTTATTCCTTCCAGCAGAGCAGTGTTTTCCCACTCAGCGGTTGTCGGGTTTTCTTTGGAAGATTCAGTGGTTGATTGGGTTGATATCCTAGTATTCTATCCATTCTCCTCAGCTTAGTCTGCAGAGTGGTTGTTGTGGCAGTTTCTGCCTATTGAAACCTCTTTTGATCCCCAGTAAAGTCAGTTGTTGGTAGCATCCAGAGATTGGACCGATTTCCTGATTGTTTTTGATCCTCAGTAGAGTGGCTATTGTGGCAGAATCTACTTGTGTGATCGGGTGACTATGTGTGTTCTCCCCAAGTAGAGTGGCTTGTTGCAGAATCTACTTGTGTGTTCCATTCTCCCTCAGTGGGTTGTTCCCAGCGGAGTTATTATGGAGTTGCTTTTACAGCAGTTCTTGCTTGTGCAGTGAACTTTTTGTTCCTCAGTTGATACTGAGATCCCCTGCAGAGAGTTTGAGATTTCTCTTGTTCCCCAACAGATTTGTCTTAGTGGCAGTTTTGCCTGTTGTGACTTTCTGTGCCCTGGTTGGGTTGTTTATTGATCCAGCACTCAGAGATTTTGTGATTCCCTGATATCTCTGATCTTTTGCCTCCCCGCATATCTTTGCTTTTTAGCATGTGGATCTCCAGCAGATTGGCTTTCCAGTTGGTCTTATCTGGAAGTATAGTACCGGGCGGTTGGTTCCTGGACCTGTTGTGTTAGATATGTCTGTTTTGTCAGCATTCATCAAACATAAATGATGCATATTCATGCATATTCATGAACATTCAGATATTCATGTTGCATTGTTTGCCATATATCTTTTGTTTGTTATTCCTGCTAATGGGTGATATAGATCTCCATTAGATCTTCCCAAGCAGATGTCGGGTGTTTAATCTCTCTATATAGAATCAGCCCCATAAGCAGAAAGTGTTTGTCTTTCCTTCTGCAGTTCCCCACTGAGATATGTCCTCGTGGATGACGATTGTTTTCGTTTTCTCCCAACACATATATTGGGATGAATGTTCCTTATTGGGTTATATCCCCATAGGACGTGTTTTGATCCAGTCTGTCTTTTCGGTTTGATCCCGAATTGGCTATTCGTCAACTGTTTCTTGTGCTTCCCTGTGGAATAAATGAATGAACTGCCCAGTAACTGGCAATAATTCTTTTTATCCCCCAGCGGAGTTTGCGGCCTCTACCCTTATACCGGTAGTTGTAAGTCCTATTTTCCTTGCCCTTTTGACGGAATTTGTGGTTATATATATTTTATTCCTCGGCAAGAGTTTGTGGTTTGTTATAAACCCTATTTTGTTTCCCGTGCGGATCTGTGATTCTTTCCATCCCCACGTGGAATTGATGGTTTTCTACCCAGTATTCGGTGGATGTAAACCCTGATCCTTTTTATCCTCATCAGAGTTGATGGCTACTACCCAGTATTCGGTAGTTGTAAGTCCTATCTCTTTTCCCCTAGCAGATGTAACCTTTTTGGTTCGTTCTGGTTGATGGTGGATTTTGTGTTGTTATGGTTTTACCCCCATTTGACCCTGTGGAATAAGTTGAATAATTGCTCAATATTTGGCATTCATTCACCTTATCCCCAGTTGAGTCTGTGGTCTTCTACCCAGTATGTCGGTAGTTGTAAATCCCAGGTTGTGTTTTTTCTCCCCAGCGGAGTTTGTGCCTTGTGGTACAGGTGGATAATTGCCGGATGCTAGCAATTTATCCCTAGCTGAGTCTCTGGTTTTCTGCCCAGTAGTCGGTAGTGTTAAACCTCTTGTTTCCTCAGCCAGATTTTTGATATTCTACCCCGTATTCGGTAGTTGTAAACCCTAATTTCTCCCCTTTCTCCCCTTTGCAGAGTTAACCTTGTTGTTCATCCTAACCGATGATGGTTACTCTTTGTGGTTATCTTCATTCGTTGTTCGATGTTGATATTCCTTCCTTTGCTTTTGGACAATTGTCGGTTGCTAGCAATTGTATCCTCAACAGTCTTCTGGATCATTGTCGTATGCTTGCAATGTTATCCCCTTTCGAAGTCGCCAGTGGGTCTTTTCACCGTTTGCTAGTGATTTGTTCCCCGGATCATTGATTGTTTATCAATGCATCCCCAGCTAGTCCTCGTGGGTAATTGCCGGTTGCTAGCAATTTATCCCCAGCGGGTCTTCTTTCATTTACCCTTTTTGTTGGTAATGTTGTTGTTCCCTTTGATTGGTCATCTTTATATACCTAGTTTTGGTATCTCGATGCCTTTCTTTTCGGTTGATTTATCCTTTGTTAACCCAGTAACCGGTTGTGGATAATCTTCCATGCGAGTGTGTTATCCACGTTCTGACGGTAATGGATAATATATCTCATGCACTCTTCAGTCGAAGCCTTTGGTGTTTCCCTAGTCGAGTAAGATTCGTTATTCCTTTGTGGAACCGAATATTCTTTGTTTCTTGGATAATTGCCGGATGCTTGCAATTGATCCCTTTGAGTTGTCTTTCGTTTACCCGTATGCTTGGTATCGATTGTCTCTCTTTTTGGTTAGTCACCTATTATATGCCCTAACCGGTATCTCTGGTGTCTTTTCCTTTTTCGAGTATATTATTCACGTTCTGACGGTAATGAATAATATATCTCATGCGCTCTTTGGTTGGAGTCCTTGGTTGATTTTCCCCAGTAGAGTAAGATTCGTATTCTTTGTAGAATCGAATATCCATCCTTTAACCAGTTTGTGTTTTGGATGATGAATGTTTTGGCAGTAAAAACCAATCCACGTTTTTGGTAGATCACCTATTATATACCCAGTAACCGGTATCCCTGGTGTTTCTTACCATGCGAGTATATTATCTACGTTCTGACGGTAATAGATAATATATCTCATGCGAATATTGTATCCATGTTCTGACGGTAATGGATATTATATCTCATGCACTCTTTGGGTTTGTGTCCCCAGTTGAGTAAGATTCGTTTTCCTGTTATGGATCCGAATGCCCTTCCTGTAAGTCGATTTGCTTTTTCAAGCCCTCCTTTTGGATGATGAGTGTTTTGGCAGTAAAAACCAATTCACGCTTTGGTCGGTCACCTATTATATACCCCGGTATCCCTGGTGTTCCTTCCTTTCTGCTCCCTATTATGACCTTGGTCCCCTGTGGAGTCAGGTTTTCCTGAGGTAGTGTACCTGTTTCAGGTCTTTCTCAGATGGTTGGTTGATTGATATCTCTCACCCTTATATCGGTCTTAGATATTCTTTCTTCTTGAGCTTGTTACCCTTATACCGATAACACCTCATCTTGGTGCTTTTCCCCAGGAGTTAGCTTGTGTCTTTCCAATGGATGTTTTTTCCTTTGGAATCTTCTACTCCCCAGTGTGAGTCCTTCACTCCCAGTGAGGTCTCCAGTCCAGTCGTGTCTTGTTCACGTTGTGTCAATGATATTTTCCCTAACTCAGAGTCGTGTCCTGCTCACGCATTTTTTCTTTTCTATCCCCAACAAGAGTCCTGTTAGAGTCTTTGTTCCTAGTGAGTATATTACTCTGATGGATTGTCTTTTCTGCTGTGTGAACTATATCCCCACAGAGTTTGTGTCCTTTGCATGCATACATTTGCATCATGAGGTCTCTTAGGGACCAAAATTTGTCTCATTACTGTTATTTAAGCCCATTCTACTGCGTCGAGATGAAGATTTCTAAACTTCACTTCTCCGGCTAGAATGACCTTAAATAGGGGCATCTGTAAGACCCCAATTTTGTCCCTAAGATCCCTCATGGCATCATATTATATCATATCATTGCCTCAAGGATCATTATGCACTTTGCCTCCTTCCCTGTGGGTGGGTTATCTTGTGAGTGTGATTCTTGATCACCAAGCATGTTTTGCATATGTATATCATTGCTTTTCATTTGTTTACTAACCAAAAGTACAAAAATATGTCATCTAACCTTGTTACTTGCAGATGAAGCAACATTAGGTCAAACCAGTCAAAGGCAGCCATTGAGCAATGGATGGTGGCCATTCTTGAGAATTTGGGCACCATGATCATTCACAAGAGTTCATATGAACCATGATATCATTTTGAATCAAGATCCCAAGTGGTAGAGGCTTGAATCTCATTAAGGCATTCTTCAGTCAACTGAAACCCTAGAAAAGTCAACACAAGTCAACTGTTCATTCAATCATGGATTTGAAGGTGGGAGATGGTTAGAAAGACCTCATTCATGTCCATACAAGTCTAATTTGACATTTCAAACATCAACAATGAAGAATTTGAGGTCAGATGAAAACTTTCCAAAAATAGTAAGTGACCTGTAATTTGGAATTGCCAAAAATGGAAAGGTTTTCTCCTCAAGATTACATGTTCAAGAAAGCTTCAAATGAAATTTTGTCCAACATGAAAGTTGAAGATCTTGCTCTCACCTTTCCAAAAAGTCCAAGAACATGAATTTCTCATTTGTGGTTGGAAAGATATGATCAAGACATGGCCAAGTGTGGATGGAATTTCAAAAGGGCATAACTTTCAAACCATTGCTCCAAATCATGTGGTTCTTTTTGCCAAACTCTTGTCATGACCTATAATTTCACAATCTTGCATTACATTGCATCATTTCTCATTCCATGAACATTTGCAAAAATCTTGATTTTTGGAGGGAATTTTTTAAATTCAAAATTGGTAATTCATTTGAACATTTTTCAATTACCAATAGCTCCAAAATATCATTTTAAGTGAATTTCCACCAAATTCGTGCACTGTTCATTGCCATGCACATGCATAAGGGTGATTTTGCCAATTTGTCCAAACACTTTGGTTTCACTAATTTTTCATTACCAATTGATTAATCATGATTAAGTTTGGTTAATTAGGAGTATATAAGTGAAATCATAACAGAAAAACCCTAACCACAATTCATTTTTTCAGATCTCAAAATTTTGCTCTCAATTTTCTCTCATTTTTTTTCTCTCAATTTATTCAAAGCAATTCCATAAATTCGTGCTTGCTTCTTCATCTAGCATCATCCTTGATCATTATTCAAGCAAAAATCCTTTGAATCCGTGCATATTGAAGCTGCTCCAAGCAAGAACATCAACAATGGTGAAGTCCTCATTCTGTTGATTCAAGCTCAATTAAGCATCAAGAACTTCTCCAATACACTACACAAGTATGAAAGAGAAAGATCCAAGCATTACAAGGCCAGGAACACACGATTTTGAAAGCTGCTCTTCAAGAGGTGTGGAATTTGACTCTCTCTTTTCTCATTTTTGTGATATGAATGTCGTAGATCTCGTTTGTGTGATGATTCTGAGCTTCGTTTCATGTAATTCCATGCTATATTGAGAGAGAACCGATTGATTTAAGTTTGGTTATTGATTTTCATTTTGCTCGATTCATGCATGATATGATGTTATTTGATGGAATAATTGTTGATTATTGATGCTGGATGTTGGATCTACATGATGCAATGCATGATTTGTGTTTCGGGAAACTTTCAATTTTTCTGGAAAAATCGTTGATGAAGATCATGAAGATCTTCATCATGTTCTTGCTGGCTGGAAATTACCTGCGGATTCTCTTATAACCTTCATAGCATTACCTGCGTTTTTTCCTGCGGATTCATGAGCTTTTCCTGCGGATTTACGTTTCCCAGCATGCATGCATGTGGCTAGGGTTTCGGTCTAAACGACCGTGTTTTGATAAGGCGCGCTTGGACATTTGAAATGGCGCACGGTTCGAATCCGGATGTTGAGCATTTCCATTTAGGCCTTAGCATTTTATTTCATTTCACTTGTCCATGTTCATATACTTCATCATGCATTTTTTATTTTTTCTCTTCATTCAAAAATCCATAACTCCAAAAATAATGATCCAAATCACATGAAATTTTTTGCATATTGTTCCTTATGATGTCTACTATTCTATGATGATTTTTCCAGAATTTCTGCTCGGTTGGAATTTAAAATTGCCTAGGGTTTGTTCATGCATATGCTATCTTGCACCTTGCTTGCTATTTTGGTTGTGAAATGATGATGATTGATCCAATGAATGTGAAAATTGACATGCTTAAACAAGACATCCTAATTGACATTATGGCATTGAGTTTGCAATTTTTGCATTTCTGGTTGTTGAGATATGATGTGATTAATGTAGGTGTGACAATGTGTGTCACACCTTTGCTTGCTTGATTTGCTGATTTTATTTACCATTCCAAATAAATGTCAAATGATTTGAATTTTTGCATGATGCTTCTTCTAGATGTCAGGTTTGACCATGAATTTTCGTAGAATTTTTGGATTGATTTCCAATTTGTTTGAGATTTTCCTTGCTTGTTGGTCATGTTTAGACTTTTGATGAGTGTTGAACTTTCATGATTTGTGAAATACTTATTATTTATCATATGAGCTTGAAATTTTGTACATTGATTCTTGACATGTTGAAGTTTATCTTGGCTTTGGTTTGAGTCATTTATCACTTGTCATTTCTGTTTTAGGATTGCATTAAGTTGGTGTACCAATTTGTGCCTCCTTTGAGCTTGTTTATGCTTACCTTGACTTAATGAATTTGATTTACATGCTTATACTTGTCCAAATGCCTTGAGTTTTGGTGTGTAGATCGTTTGATGTGTTCTGTTTAGCCATGATTTTTCTTGGAATTTATTGAACCATTTTTGAATTGATGTAGAATTTATCATTCTGTTGCTCCAATGTGATTTCAAATTGCATACTTTGACATGATTTGTTTATGAAATGAAATTGGTTGATGCTTTTGACATGAGACCACTTGGATATGGTTATTTATTGATTAATCTTGATTCTTGTCAATTTTCATGTTCTGTTTTGGATTATTTCTCCTTCTTTTACCCTAGGCCTTGTCCTAGTGGTTTGCTTCTCATGTTTGAGTTTGTTTTCAGGTTAAGAAGCATATGGCCTTAAGGAGATTAATTCACATGGCTTGAGTTGGTTTATTTGATTGTTATTTACTAACCTTGAGTTGTTTTGTAGGATGCTCTTAGCTCATTTGAGTTGAGCTTGTGCCTTGCACAATGTAGCCTTGCTTGTGTGATTGTGTATTGTCTGTTGACTGTTGGTTTATCTGTTTAACTTTTGTAACTTGTATACTGATTGAGTTGGATTGTTTTCAGGTACATTAGTTGCTTAAGTTCATTTTGAACTTTGCTTTTGCTTGGTTGATTAACCAATTAGGTATAACTTCTCTTCTTCATGTAGTCTGGAAGACCTGGCCTGTTATTTGGTCAGGCACCTGTCTGAAGTCCTCCTTAAGAGGCAATGTTTGTGATTGTTTATCTTTGTCCCCAAGCAGGAAAAGTCCTTTGATAAGGCAATTGGCAGAACACAAGAGATGTGCAATCCATCTCCTGCTATTCAATGTGTCATCCCTTTACTCACATTACATGTTGTAGCATTGTGGATATTAACCCAAGATCTATAGAGTCATTAACTTGTGGAGAGAGTTCCAACTTTCTAAACTCCCACACCTTCTATCATTTGAAGCTCTCCCTGACCAGGGATAAGAGCATGAGGCACACCCCTCATATCCTTTCATCTGCTTCACCTTAACTCTCAATGTTAAGGTTAAGAGCACCATTCACCCCATTCCAGTTGACTTTAAAGTCTAACCCTTGCTTGAGCCTAATTGCTTGTGTATAGTATGTGCTAACTGAATCATTGATTGCTTGTTGGTTCCTCCCTTGGTACATGTTTGCTTGTGTGCCTTTGTGCATTTATCATCATTAATTGTTCATTATTGCATGATCATCATTTCATATCTTTGTGACATCTTTGATTGTCCATTGAGGAATCAATTGTAAGTCCATATGTTGGCCATTATTTCTATGATTTGGAAAGGATTGAGTGTAAGACCATTCACTGGCCACTTGTATCCTCTTTGCTTATTGCTTCTGTTTATTTGTTGTATGTGAGGATTCAATTGTAAGTCCATGTTGTTGGCATTTGTATTCCTATGATCATCTTGTGGAGATTGGAATAAGTCCAAATAGATTGGCATCTGATATCCATGTTTTGTTTTGCCTTGGGAGATTGGAGTAAGCCCATTTATTGGCATCTGGTATCCTTGTTTTGTTTTGCTTTAGGAGATCGGTGTAAGTCCATTGATTGGCATCTGATATCCCTGTTTGTTTTAGGAGATTAGTATAAGTCCATTGATTGGCATCTGATATCCATGTTTGTTTTAGGAGATTAGTGTAAGTCCATTGATTGGCATCTGATATCCCTGTTTGTTTTAGGAGATTAGTATAAGTCCATTGATTGGAATCTGATATCCATGTTTGTTTTAAGATATTGGTGTAAATCCATTGATTGGTATCCGGTATCCACCTTTGTTTGTGAGATTGGTGTAAGTCCATTGAGTGGCATCCGATATCCATTTGTTTTGCTTATTTGTTATTGCTCATTTGCCTATTCCAAAGGACACACTTGAATCATCTTCTACATGATCTCAAGAGGTGAAATTCTAGGAAGTTTTATACTCCTTCATCCATACCCTCTTTGTTCCAAAATCCCTTTTCACATGTTGCTTTCAAAACTTGAGATAAATGTTGTGCAAACATCTTCATGTCTTTTCAAATTAGAAACCTGGACCTTAAGTCCTCGACTTTTCAAACTTCACTTTTGATAATACTTCTTTCTGAATTGAATCCTAATCATACTTTGACCATCCATTTGTGAATACTCATAATCAATTAACTTCACTCATTCAATTGTTTTGTGGCTTTGTCCATTCTTGTTAAGTTTTCATACATTAGCCATAGGTTTGATTTATCCTAGTTGGTTGATGTTAATCTCACCTTTTTGTCCTTAGTGATTGAATTGTAAGTCTTCCTTGCTTATTATAGGGTTAACCCCTCACTAGCAAGTTGAAGCTTTTCTCACATGGTGGACTTGTTGTTTGTATAAGGTTGAGTTTTCTCCCGTGGATAACGTAAGACCTTAGGGCTTGTGTTTTAAAATGAATTCACTAACTTTTGGAAATCTTTTAGCCGAACTACGGCGTTTTGATCCTTTGCCTTTTCATGGAAAGGTACGTAGGCAACGGGTTCATCCGTTCAAACACAAAAATAATAACTTGTATATTCTTTTCTCATCATCCCATTCATGTTTGCACAATAAATATTTCAAAACAAATAACATTTTCATTCAACAAGTGTGAAAAGGGCTCCCTAGGAGTACCTAGGACGTTTTGGGTGCCTAACACCTTCCCATTGCTTAATTTACCCCTTACCCCGATCTCTGATCTTTTCATTAGTTTTCTATGTGTAAAACTTCTTAGGCTTTTGTTTTCTTTTTAGCCAATCCTTTGGATAAATAAAAGTGCGGTGGCGACTCGATTCCTTGTATGCTTTTCTTTTGGTTTAATCAATAAATCATAAAGTGATGAATACACCGCTACACTTATCAACACCCAAGTTCCATTGATATTGAGGATATACGAGAAAGGATCAACCGCGAATCAAGGGTTTGTTGTAAGTCACGAGCATGGAGTCTCGGTTAAGAACCACCCAATGGGAGTGTACTATGTTTAAACCTGGCGATCATGTTCTAAAGAAGGTTCCCATAGTCATCATCTCATCTTTCGGATATTATCAGATAAAACGACTACTCGTATTCCAAAAAAATTCTCAAGATAGACTCTTATGAGTGTAGTATCGCGTAACAATCATATCAAATCTTACACTTGAACGATCTTCGCACTACATCCTAAAATAGGCCAAGATGGGCTAGGTATCTAAGGTCATTGGCTTCTAAGGTTTATATTGGAAAGAGTAATGCCTAACCACGACTACTCGTGTGACATTATTAATCCAAATAAGACCTCCACGAAGTGAATGGGCTTGCAAGTCAACTTTCTAAGAAATAACTCCACACAAGTCAACAAGACTATGCCATTTTCCTATCATAAGTGCACTCGAGTTCGGGTAAAGAACTCATCTCACAAGAAACCACCAAGCATACAAGCAATTAATATATCAAGCATTTCATACATTACAAACAATACATTCATCCCAAATTTGCACAAAAATATGTCACCAACAAATATAAACATACAACTCATACATAAGCAAAAAGTAGGCTAAACCCACTAGGAAAGTTCATCCCCAGCAGAGTCGCCACTTTTCTGTAGCGGGGGTTTTGTTACCTTTAGGTTTATTGACTAAACCAAAAGTAAACATATAATTCGAGTCGCCGCCGCACTTTTATTTGTTCAAAGGAAAGGCTAAAAAGCAAACAAAAGCCAAGTAAGAAGTTTTATCAAATCAAAAAATAATAAAAATGTAAGAGATCTATGTAAGGGGGTTGGTTATGAAATGGGAAGGTTTTACGCATCCAAAACATCCTTAGTACTCTAAGGGAACCTCTTTTTGCAAATATGTGTTGTAGGTTAGTATTTGTGAAAATATATGCAAAAGGATTGGAGGGATGAGAAGAGAATAGGTTATATTTACAAATTTTGTTGTTAGAATGGATGAACCCATTGCCTACGTATCATCACAAAGGAGGATCAAAACCTCGTAGTTCGGGGTAAAAATCTCAAAGATTGGTGAATTGATTTGATCAAAAGCCTTAAGGTCTTTTGTTATCAAAGGGAGAAAACTCAACCTAAACCCACAATCCACCATGTGAGGAAGGCTTCAACATGCTAGTGAGGGGTTAACCCTATAATAAGCATGGAAGACTTATAATCCAACCACTAAGGATGAGGTGAGATTTACATCAACCACTATGATAACTCAAACCTATGACTAATGTTTATGAAAAGGTTTTAATAAGGTGGTCATTGGAACCACAAAACAACTTGAGATGAGTTATATTTACAAGTTAGATGTATTTACAAAATGAAGTCAAAGTTGGATTAAGATTCATTCATAATGAGTATAAATGAAAATATTTTGAAAAGCCAAAGGCATAAGGTCGGGTTAGAGTGAGGAGAAGAAGAGAAAGGCTAGTCCTAAAGTATACAAAGATAAGAGATAAGATAAAACCCTTGGAGTTCCTTTTCTTGAAATCATAGAGATGATTCAAGATGCTCCTTTGCTTTGGACTTAGCACATAACCAAGCAATCAAACAATTTAGATTCAAGTTCCTAGGATCTCCATTTGTCTTGTCTCTCTTAACTTGGTTACATATGACAATGTCCTCCTTACTATCTCAAGATGGAATCCCTATCACACAAGAGCAAACATCAAAAAGTTCATAACAAAATAAGAGGAATGGACAAAGAAAGAGTTTAGATGAGAGGTCCTTTGAAGTCAACTTTGAGATTTAGCATTCTAAAGGCATGAGGCATAGTTGCTCTTCAACAAGTTTAGCATTCTAAAGGCATGAGGCTTAGTTGCTCTTGAACAAGTTTAGCATTCTAAATGCATGAGGCCTAGTTGCTCTTGAACTCCTTTAAGCATGGGTATGTCCTAATTCTAAGTCCTTTCTCCATTTTGCACTAGGTTCACACAAAACAAATACAAAACAACCACAAGACAACAATATACTTATATACAATAATGAGCTCAAATGAGCAAAAGGAAAATGGCATAAACATAAAATATGTGTTCAAGTGAGCAAAATGAAAAGGCAATATGAATAAATGAGCAAGAAATAAAGTGAATTAAAGTAAAAGGCAAGAAATTAAATGCTCAAATTTAAAGTTAGTAATTAGTGAAGTTATGTTAGTTTGTCATAAGATAATGTAGTGCTATGTTAAGCAATCGTAAGTGGACTAATGTAATAGGCACACTTATCTGAGGCCGGTCAATAAAACTATAGGCAAATAAACACAAGTTAGAGGTCATGACTAGTAAGCCAAGCTCCACAAACTTGCCATGCCAAAATAAAAGGGGAAAGGCCTTGTATGGACTTTAGGTTTTTTGCTTGACCAAGAAGCAACCTATCTTGGACACAAAATAACTCACTTGATCTTGGATCAAGTTGAGTTTGGTTTGGATCAAAGAAGGTTAAACCTCTCATTTGTCAAGACCAACCATAATACATTAATGAAGATGAAATAGATGGAAAGAGAAATAAAGTATCAAACTCAATTGATCAAATGTGAACCAAGTCATCATCCGTTAATGCCAAACAGAAGAGAAATGAAGAATACAAGTCAACAAGTCAAACATTTTTTTTGGTATTTTTGAATTAAAAAATAAATGCAAAATAAAATAAACAAAGTATGGTCAAACCTCAAATTTAATTCAAATCGACTTCAACAAGTCCAATTAAATTCTCATAGGTCTAAAACATGGTCAAACAAACTTTGACAAAAAATTTCAACAATTTTTTAAATCAGAAACTATTTTAAAACAATTAAAAACAATGAAAAATAACACAATATGAATTTAAATCTCAAATAAATCTCAAATCAATTAAGAAATTGATGAGACTATTTTTCATTGACTTAAAACTATGTTAAGAAAATATTTTTGGATTTTTCAAATATCAAAAAGTATTTTAAAATGAATTAAAACTATTAAAAACCAAATAATTCACAATAAATATTAAATGAAGTCACAAAAATAATAAAAAATCAAAATATGAAACTAGATTTTTCAAGAATTTTTTTGGCATTGGTCTCATATTTTTGTGACTTCAAATAAAATATTTATGAATTTTTGAAAATAAAAGGAATTAACTGAAATTAAAAGAAAATAAGAAAAATAGGAAAATCCAGCGCCATCAGATTAATTCATTAATTGACGTGGCATGGATCTCATGGCTCAGAGGCGCAGTCACATGGTGATCCCTGGTCAAACGCGTAACACACGGATTTAAATGAAGTAAACACATTGGACGCTCGTGATTTAAACGTTGGGACACGATCCAATGACTGGGAAGCTCCCACGTGGGGATGGTGGTGGAAACCACCATCTTTTCCTGCGATCTAACCTGTTTCGGCCACCACGCGCGGGAAAGTAAATGGCAATGAAAATGAAAAATGAAGGCATCAAGATGAAGCTGAGGTGATGTACATCACCCCTGTAACCATGGATCATCCTCACAGTTCCTATTTAGAGAGAAACATGAGCTTGAAGATCTTGATGCATGAACTGAAATGACACGATTTGCAAAATTAAGGCCACCACTGGTCTGCCTCAAGCATGAGGACCTCAGAAAACCACACAAACCAAAGAGATTCACATTATATTGCAAAATCTAGATCAATAAAGTTTGGTGTTCTACCTCTGAAGTGAAGCTTCAAACTGCACGAATTCTCCAAGCTCTTGATCTACTTTTGCCCTGGAAATGTGATGGTGATGCTAGGTTAAGGAATTGAGCTTTGAAGATCAACTAATGATGTTGAAATTCAAGCTTGAAAGAGAAATAGAAAACTGAAAATTCCTTTAGTGAGGGTTTGGATTTCAATTCAGCAACAATTCAGATCTCCACTTGGTTGCCAATTGAATGAGAATGCACACTTATTTATAGTTGAAATGTGATGAAAAGCATGGTTCCCTCGTGTGCATGAAGTTTGAATCCTCCTTGCATGGGCCTGTACAGGCGCATGTGAGGCCCAAGAATGAATGAAAATCCCTGCTGAGATCAAATGGAATTGAATTGGACGTGCACAAGGGACTGCACAAGCTTGCACACCAAGTTATAATGTGAATTGCAAAAATGACCATAAACATAAAGCTCTTCGAAACTCCCAAATGGAAAGTCCAAAAAATTAATGTGAGTAATGGTTAGAAAGCCCTTAAAATAAGGAACAAAAGCCATGTTGGGAAAAAATTAATTTGGAGTTTAGAACTTAATGAAAACTGGCTGTGAAAGTTTGGGTACAAAACATGTTTAAGTCACCTTTGAAAATTTTCCCTAAAAGCAAGCATCTTCAAGCCCTTTTGTTTCTATGATGCATGCCTCAAATGAAAAAACCTCCAACATCAAAGTTGTATAAATCTACAAGATGATTAATTTAGACTCAAATTTTTGCATTATTTGGATTTTTCATGAGAAAGTTATGGGCACTTGAAGTTGGGCATTTTTCAAATTCAATGACTTAGGTCCAAAGTGACCTATAATGTTTTGTAGTATCACATGTATTTCTTTTGGGATTATAAACTTTTGTCCAACATAAATTATGACGTAGACATCTTAAGATTTCCAATGAATTTGGTCTCACCTAAAAATAATAAAAATTAAGGGAGTTAGGTCTTTGGGAAGTTGACCCAAAATTAGGGTTTTAGTCGAAATGACCTATAATGTTTTGAAATGAATGATAACCTTCCCAGTTTCAAATGGATTTTTGATGAACATGAAAGTTGTTAATATGGTTCTTAAGAACATTGTTTCTTCCGGGGTCATCTTCATTTGACAAACACATCAAAAGTTGTATCTCAGTGATCCTCAGTTTAGTCAGATGATTTGACTAGTCAACTTTTCAAAGCCAAACTTCCAATCTTGATGAATAAATGATTGAGGGGCCTCACATAGGATCATATATGCATAAAATAATGAATTAAAGATCTTCCCTTGATTAAATTTTATCATAGGTTGAGGTTGCTTCATGAGCAAGGCACAATCAAAGCACAGTTGAATTAGGGTTTCCTTGGGAAATAATCCTCAAGCCCTTTGGGTTATCTTGATCAAATTGGAAAATTGAGATACTTAGGAGGCATATATGATGATTAGGAGCTTTGTGGACCATTTTCATGCTTTTTCTCATCTTCATCTAGCTATTTCATTGAGCTTTGGAGTCTCCTAGGAGCAGGGGAGCACATGATCACTTGAGCTTCAAAACAAAAAGAGTTAGCGACATATTTTTATGATTTTGGTTAGTAATAAAATAAGAAAAGTAATAATATACAATAAAAGTATGCTTGGTGGTCTCAAACCACTCACACAAATCCCACCCCTAGGGTTAAGAAGCCAAACATGCTATGATCCTTGAGGCAATGCACTGAGCAATGGTATGATGCCATGAGGGATCTTAGGGTCAAAATTAGGGTCTTGCAGTAACTGCGGAATTAATGTGTTTTTCATTTGGAATTGGAATGACCAAATTTGAAGAGTTGCTTATTGATATACCCCTTTATGATTTTTCATTGATATGGTCCATTAATGAGAAAGAAATTCAATTTATTATAACATAATAATGAACTCCATTTTATGGTAATATTAAGGAGAGAAGAAGTTATTACCATGTGTCATTTCTTTTAGGGTTAAATAATTTTTTAGTCTCTTTAAATATAGAGAATATCATTTTTAGTTCTTCTCAAAAATTTCTTTAAGAAATCGTTCGTTTAAAAATTTTCGTCTGAATAATTAGTCCCTAGTGTCAAAATGTTACTAACGGATTCTTAAGTGGTAAGACAGGCGGATTAATTTATTTATCTTTTTCATGAAATATAGCATATAAAATTCCACAATTTAAAGCTGAGTCATTTTCATTTTGACCTAATAATTGGCAAGATTGATGTTCCAAACTACAAATTTTATAACAGAATAGTACATAAGGTTCAGGTAACATAATATTGATGTTCCAAACAAAATAGTACATAAGATTTAAATTAAATAACATTGATGTCATTGAGTGAAAAACATATTTAAGTTCGAATTACATAAGTTCAAAAAAAAACATATTTCATAACATAATGTCATTGAGTGAAACTCTTCTGGATGTCATTCCATGTCTTCTTCCCCCTAGCACTGCCAACACTTATGTCTTCCTCGAGAATGACAAATGGATCTTCTGCATGCCTCCCAGGTCCCACACATCACGTGTCTTTAGAATCTTAAGTCTATCATTCTGTCCTTTTTCCTTGATGGTATCATTATTTTCACCTGTTATGACAGCATAACGTTACCAAACTAATAAATATAAAATACCAAACAAATTTAGTTGGTATAAGTTGGTAACTTACAAGATCACTCATACTTATCTTATCTTAGACGTAAATATTTGGTCTTTTTTCTTATTAGCTTTAGTTGACATTGATTGGACAGTATACTTGAACAATTTTAGTCTTGAATCAATGAAGGTTCTTAGACACTTTAAGTACAATATATTTTATAGATTAACAACCCCCTGCAACTAAAAAAACGCTATTATTGAAAATTAGAAAAATATACTCACAACTCAAACAACACTCAAAGATAAATTAATAATTATGCAAATAATTATATATACTTGCACATTGAAATCTATTAAATAATTACACATTCAAAAGCAATTTTCATTATCACTTTAGAAATGATATTCTTTGGAAAAATACTACAAATCATTTTAACTCACGTTTAATTAAGAAATTAGGGCCAATTTATTTTAGCTATTTCTTTAAGAATTTTTATAGAATTACATTTTTATTTTAAAAAATTGCAAAATATATGTTTTTTAAATTTCAAATAAAATTTTTATTTGAATAATTATCCCTAAAATATTATTTAAATATTTCATCATTTTATTCGATCTTTATTTTAATATCAAAACTTCAAAAAAATTACTTAATTTTGAAGCTATTTGAAATGACTTTTAATAAAAAATTATTTTTGAGATATCATTTTTAAAACAAATTACAATTTCAATTATGTTTTGATCTTTAATAAGATATGTTTATGTTATAGGATATCAAAATTAGTGTTTTAATTTCGATTTTTTTTTTAAAAAACTTTTAGATTTTTTTTAAAAAATATTATAAATTGTTTTTTAGAAAATATTTTTTTTTTAGTTTTTTAAAGCTAAATCAAACATATGCCCTTAATTAATTCAAATTCGATTCTCATCCACCGATGAACCAAAGACACACATAATCTGAAACCATTTTTAATTTTAAAAAGTTATATTAAATAGGATATTTAAATTTTAAAGGATTGAATATGATTTTCGTCCATATAAATAATCCATCATTCAATTTTAGTTCCTATAAAAATTTCTTTCGAATAATGGTCCTTCTAAAGTTTTTCGTTTGTAAATTTGGTCCATATCGTCAATTTTCTCTAACGAAAGTTGATGAGACACGCCATATTACTCGCCACATCAGTTAAACTCAACATCATGTTTGACTAATAAAAAATGATTTAGATTCTAGGGGTTTTAAACCTCTTCAAAGATTAACACAACTTCTTACTAATAATCCCCAAATAAATATGAAATAACAATATTTCTAATAATTCTAACCAATGTCACGTTTACCATAATCCTGCCCGACCAAATAGTAAATTAATCATAATGATTAATTCTAATAATAACAGTTAATAACTTCATTAATAATAATACAAAAAATACGATTTAATAATAAAAATATTTAACTAGCCATAAAATAATATAAATTAAATAATAATAATATCAATTAATTTATACTATTAATGGTAGATATTTTTAATCATTTTCAAAAATCTCTTTCTAACAAATTATTTTTAACTATAAAGCTATATATAATATTTTTCCTAAAAATTATTAATAAAACTAGATCTTAATTTTGTCTGAAAAATGCTACTATTTTAATGCTTATAAACAATTCATAGTATTTTTACTTTCACTAAATTATATAATTTTAATTAATTAAATTAAAACAACATATTAAAATCTAAATAAGACCTCTAAAATCAACTCCTAAAAAAAGTCAAAATAGTTTCCTTTGACCTTTTTCGGTCATTAAGGGGACCAACTGACTTGTAGGGGAATCTGGACATGTTAGTGCTCTAAACTCTAAGTAGTTGAAAGTAAAAAAGAAGAGTGGTCAAAATTTGGGGTAGGACAATAAGTTATAACGTCAGAATCAATTATGTATTAATTGATCTTCTCTTTATATTGATCACAATCCAAACATATACACCTAAGTGCTTAAAATAATATGAATGAAACTTTAATGACTATATTTGAAAGTTCATGCAGAAAGTTTCATATTTGAAAGTGTAGAAACTTGTTTGAATTATGAGATGTGAAAGTTGTATGTCAAAGAATCTCTTTTGAAATATAAAGTTTTTGTGTCTAAGAGTTTCTATATTGAAAACTGAAACCACAAGTACATGAAATATACCTTTCTGAAAGAGTTTATATTCATGAAACATTGTCATGTTTGATGTATAAAATTTGCAAAATATTGAAATAGGATTTTTCATGAAAAGGTATTTAAAATTTTTTTTTTTTGAATATGTAATCGATTAACGAAATGTTGTAATCAGGTACACATGATACACAGATTTTTAACCGATGTGAATTGTGTCGGTTTTATAGTGTTTTTACTGCTGTTTCGAATGCCACAATTTACCAAAAATTGAATATTTTCAACAATCTTCTGAAAAAACCATTTTTACGTTGATGTAACCGGTTAACTAATTGGTGTAGCTGTAACACCCTTCTAAAAAACCTCAAATATTTAATTAAAACAACAAATATATATCAGAGTAGATATGCAATTAAGGATGTCACACAATCACTTCACACCATGTTCCAAAATAACTGTCATGCTCTTTATTTAATCAAAATAAACATTGCATAATTCGCAGCGGATAGAAATCAAATCAATCATGCAAAACATGGAACACATTACATGTTAACTGGTTCAACAACCAACAATAAAACAATTAAAACATCCCTTCCCGATGTTACATCTACCAGAGCATGACTCACTAAGGAACTATACTAGACTCCAAGTACTAGCTCCTACTCAATCACTGCTCGTTACCTGAAAAATAGTTGTAAGGGTGAGTTCCTCAATCGATATAATAAGCATTATAAAATATCATGTCATGTTAAGTAATTTAACACACTACATCACCCTAATCATGACACACATTCAGTAACGGCACATCAACTCAAACATCATACTCAACATCAACATAAAGCACACGTATAATCTCAAATCATACTCCACACCAACACAACACACGTATAATCTCAAATCATACTCAACACCAACACAAACACACGTATAATATTGGAATACATCCATTCATATTATACGTCATACATACATTATACAATGAGACTCCATGCATGCGGTACCGACTATTCGTGAACACATAGTTCAACCTCACCGACCAAATTCAGGTACGGCTACCAAGCTCACTAGTCCCACTCATTTGAGACCTAGTGACTCACTCACTAATTCCTCACCATGGGAATTAGCTACCACCCCAAGGGCTATGCTATGCACGCTAATCACCTAGCATGCAAACATCAACAACAGTCCACAATGACTAACTCACTAATTCCTCACCATGGGAATTAGCTACCACCATAAAGGCCACATTATGCATGCTAAATCACCTAGCAATGCAACATCAACAATCATCCACAATGGACATATGCTCACACTCTAAGCCATAAACAGTCCATTCATAATTGCATACATAATATATACATTCACAACATTATGCATACAATCATACATCATCAACATATTTATCACATAATCATATCATATCATGCCACATAATCAATCACAGTATTAGCACACTCTACTAATACCCCTACTGCTCAAAACAACGGGAAATGATCCCTACTATATCACACACCGATATAGGCCAACCATCAAATATGTACACAACATTTAAATATCAATTTTCCCACTTTTCAACAGTGTTAACCGGTTAACGCCCTGGGTTAACCGGTTAACGCCAACAGAACACGCTTCCTGGCAAAGCTTAACAGTGTTAACCGGTTAACACCCTGGGTTAACCGGTTAACGCAAGCAAAACATCAATATTTCATAATTCGCAACAGTGTTAACCGGTTAACACCCTGGGTTAACCGGTTAACGCAAGACAGAAAGCTGTTCATGCGCTAACACAAAGCAGAATGCAGAATTCTCCGCATTTTCCGCCGTTGGAGGACTTCCGGACCTCCGATTCCAATTCCGTAAAAAGCTACTGTCATACGGTGAACTGGACTTTTTTGTGTTTTTAATCGCAATGTCGCGGTTAGCAAGAGTCGCCACCGACTTTTCTTTTATCCAATAAGGAAAGGTGGAAAAGAACAGGAAAAACCTTAATTTAGATTTTGGGTTCGGGAGGTACATTATACAAAGGGAAGGTGTTAGCACCATTTGTATCCATGGTTATCCATGGGCTCTTAATTGCTCGATCACTTATATTATTTTAAAAAAAAAAAAAGTGTTTGTGAATTGTTTAGAAAAATTGTTTTGAAAAGAGAATTTAACTTTGTAATGATTCTTGTATGAATGTATACAAAGTGATTATCTCGTTTAGTTTTGAAAATTGTTTAGAAAAATATAACTCGGTAATGATTCTAGTATGAATGTATACCAAGTGGTGATTTTCTGAAGGTATTTTGAAAGGTGTGAGGTGTGAAAAAATGTTTTAGGTTGTGAGCCAGCAATTAAGAGTTATACCGACCCAAGGTCTTTATGAGTATTTCCTATCCTTATGAGGGTAAAACTGTCCTTATTATTGAGAAATAAGTAGTTTTATCCTTTGGATGTAAAAGGGTCATCGTAGGGTCATCGATTGGTCATTGAAGGCAACAGTTATGAGGATACCTTAGCATTCGAAGGGACTATCATCATTTAACCGTAGGCAACATCGGAGGGTCATCGAGGGACAAAGTTGTATATTCGAAGGCAACATCCGAGGGACTATAATTTATTTTATGATGATTTAACCGAAGGGTCTTTGCTAAGGGTATCCCCACGTTCGCGGGACATGACCGTAATATCGTAATCGTAAGGCAACAAAGAGAGGTCCAAGATCACTTATTCAAAGGCAAAGTTTTACAATTAATTATATAATTAGGATGAAACTCCACATTAAAATTATTAAAAATAATATATTAAAAAATTAATACATTAGAAATTAATACATTAAAAAATAATTTAGGGTGAAACTCCACAAGGGTACCCCACAAATAAAGTGGAATACTTAGCCAATAACCTTTTCCTGGGATATGTGAACCTTTACGAAACTCAAAAAAAAGAAACATGTCAGAACACCAAATCAGGGTGCAATCGAAGATTACACCAGAGAAATATCACAACAAGGGCAAAAAGGCAGTCCTTGACGAAGGAACCGCGCTACCTGCAGGGATATGAATACAAAACACAAAACATGTATCTCAGAGTAAAATGCCACCAAGGGGCTCAAACATTGCCTCCTATCGAGGTCTTCCAGCTAAGAAAGCGATAAAGTATGAGAAAGGGAAAAAATTACCACACGGATAAAGATCCGAAGCTATAGCAGTTAAAGGGGCAAGAAACCCTGAAATGTCTCCAGCTGGACCGTCAAAGGAAATCAGTCAACACGAATAATCAGAATAAAACTCCAGGGGGTATCCCACAAATAAAGTGGGAAACCACGCGAGTGTCTCTGATGGGAAAGCTTGATTGAAATTGAGTTGCACCCGTGAGGTTTACAAGTTGAGTTCCCTTCAGGGTTTGGAGGTTGCTCTGAACTCTGTTGGCTTTTCTCTCACTATCTTTTTCCTCAGGGTTTTGTTCCAAGGAAACCTCAGAGTGTTTTGCTTCTCTTCCTTCTTTCTCCAGTGAATCTCCCAGTGTAAACTCCAAGTCTGAAGCTTCAGTATTTATAGACTAATTTCGTGGGTAATGGGCTTGGAATGTTATATTTTATTTATTTATTTATTTTAATTATTTAATTAATTAATTAATTAATTAATTAATTTAATTTAATTTTTTTTTCGTTTTTTTTTTTTTTTTTTTTTTTTTTTTTTTTTAGGAAAAATGATGGGTAATTTTTGGGGTATGACAGCTGCCCCTGTTCAATATTCTTGAACCGAGAGAGTTAGGATGGCGTGTATGCCATTCGTGGTCTGGAGGTGGAAGATTATTGAACACTAGAATGCCCCAAAAATTTGCACTTGAGAATCGACAGTTGGTCTTGATGGAGATGGGCTTAAAGATGCCATCCGGGAGGTTTGATGATGAAAGCTTCAGATCGAGCCGTACATTAGGCCAATTTGAAGACATGGGTGCCACACTGGGTCGTACATTAGACCGAATAATGAGTCATCCATTAGGCTGCCGACTTCGTTGGGGAGTCGGAGTGTGTCATATGCTGTTGGGGATAAAGGATCAGAATGGACCATACGCTAGATCGTATCTGAGTTGCAGAATGAGCCGTACGTTAGGCTGAATCTGATGACGAAAGGGGTAGTCGTACGTTAGACTACACTTCAGAAATGTACCGTATGTTAGGTAGCATTTGAGGGGATGGACATCCGAACGGGTCGTACGTTAGACCGTCGCAGAATGAGTCGTCTGTTAGGCCGCATCTGATGATGAAAGCGGTAGTCGTACGCCAGACTACACTTCAGAAATGTACCGTACGTTAGGTAGCATCTGAGGGTTGTAAGATCCAAACGGGTCGTACGTTAGACCGCGTTGGAGTTGCTGGAGTTCAGAATGGATCGTACGCTAGATCGTATCTGAGTTGCAGAATGAGCCGTACGTTAGGCTGTATCCGAAGAAGAAAGTAGTCGTACGCTAGACTACACCCCTGAATGTACCGTACGCTAGGCAGCATCTGAGGATTTGAAGGTCCAAATGGGTCGTACGTTAGACCGCATTGGAGTTGCTGAAGAAGTCATATGTTGGGCTGAATCAGAATGAACCGTACGTTAGGCTGTATCTGATAACCTGTATATGTTGTACTTGCAATAAATGTCTGGGATGGGCTTAAAGATGCCATCGTTAGGAGGATATCGAAGTGTTGTCAGAATGAATGTTCCCATGAACTGTATTTGAAATATGTATCTGAATCTTGAATGTGATTGATAAAGGTGTCTGTCTGAATGAACCTTTTATTTTGACTATATCAGGAGGATAAATAACCTGCAAAGAAAAGTTAGCTTCATGCTATGTCATGATGTATGAGATGTTTCGTGTTATGCTAAAATAAATGCGAATGTTGTATGCATGCGTATGCTGTGAAATGATGTAATGAATGAGTTATGCGTATGAGAAGTTCTGCTTGGGGACTCTATTGGGGAAAATAAATCCCCATCTACTGATTGGAGATATTTGTAACGATGACCCTTTCTCGGCAGGGGGTTCTTGATTCTGTCTGATGGTAGAAATATTCCACAGATCTTGGCTGAGGATGGATGAGATGATCAATCTGTCTGATGATGCCGACCTCTGTTGGGGAGTAACTGGCTGTGCCGGGGAATACTGCTAATTTCTTCTGAGGAATAACAGACTTGCTGGGGGAATAGAATTGGTAGCGGATTCATTGGAAGCATGGTTAGACCTTCTCCTCGATCCTGAAGTCGGGTAGTAATTGCTATTGCTATTCTACGCATATATTTTGGTAAACTTTTATCATATTCAAATGCACATATTAATTCAAATTAAATCAATGGACATTTACGCAAACAAAACAGAAAAAGTAAAACAAAAGCATCTTTTTTTTTGAAATGAATTGCATTGATTTTGAAAGGAGGCCTATGAACAGGCAATTTGTGTACAAGGAGACAGAAATCCTAGTAAGAGGAAATTGTCAAAAACAAAGAGAAAGCTATGCAGAAAAGTCTTATTGATTTTAAGTCTACTACTGTCATTATGTCTTCAAGCATCTCATCCCTTGCTGTCGGATAGAAGTGATTGGCTTGGTCAATCCCTTGAACTTGGATAAAGTTGACTGAGAACGGGACATAGTCATACGCTTTAATCCCTAATTTTTGCCTGGACCGCCTTTTCAGGTTTTCAGTCCACCAGGATACCCTTTTTTGCCCAAGCCGCCTTTTCAGGTTTTCGACTTGCCGGGTGTACATTTTTTTATATATATCCCTAATTTTTGCCCGAACCCTTTTGGTTCGCCGGGATGCCCTTACTTTTGCCTAGATACGTCGATCTAGCGGGTCTCTTTCATGCGTAGTATTTTTTAACTATGTCCGCGTTCACGGGATGCGGGAAATCTTCGCCATCCATTGTAGCAAGTATCATGGCTCCACCAGAGAATACCTTCTTAACTATAAATGGCCCTTCGTATGTGGGAGTCCATTTGCCTCTGGGATCAGTTTGTGGTAGGATGATACGCTTTATCACCAAGTCGCCCATTTGATACACTTGTCTCTTGACCCTTTTGTTGAATGCCCTGGTCAGGCGCTTCTGATATATCTGCCCGTGACATACAGCCGCAAGTCTCTTCTCATCAATCAAATGTATCTGATCAAGTCGAGTCTGAATCCATTCGTCCTCGTCTAAACCCGCCTCTTTCATGATCCTTAGAGAGGGAATTTGAACCTCTACTGGTAAAACGGCTTCCATTCCGTAGACTAAAGAGAACGGAGTTGCCCCTGTCGAAGTGCGGTAACCATGAAGAGCAAAAGGTAGCATCTCATGCCAGTCTTTGTATGTTACTGTCATATTCTTGATATTGTTAGCAGCCTCCACGGCGCCGTTCGTCTTTGGCCGGTACGGAGAAGAGTTATGGTGTTTTATTTTGAACTGCATGCAGAGTTCAATTTAGTACCATTATCAGTGATAACTCTTTTAGGAGACAGCAGGTTTCTCGAATGTATATTTGATAAGATCCATCTTAGAAATCAATAAAGTGGTATGATTCAACATATACTGTCTTAGTCGGCGAGCAGCCCAAGCCAAAGCGCAGCAAGCTTTCTCGAGCTGTGAGTATCTTGTTTCACAGTCGGTACCTTTTGCTAAGGCAGTGTATGACATGCTCTTTTCGACCAGACTCGTCATGTTGCCCCAGCACACCCTATTGAATTTTCTAACACGGTCAAATACATAGTTAGAAGTCTTCCTTCAACTGGTAGCATCAGAATTGGAGGTTCTTGGGGATACTTCTTGATTTTGTCATTCATCATTCCATACCATCTCTTGATTTCTCTTTTTTAGTAATTTGAAGATGGGTTTGCAGGTAGCAGTCAAGTGTGGAATGAATCGGGCAATGTAATTCGAGCGCCCCAAGAAACCTCTGACTTCTCTCTTGTTTATTTCAGTACCCAGATTTACGATTTCAATTGATTCCTCATGCGGCTGTATAGTCTTTTGTAGTACCAGTCTGGCAAGTTCTCTAGGGACTTCACAATCTTCCTCACTTCCATCCTCGGCTTGGTAGATCGGATTTTCAAAGTCATAATGAACAGTAGCAGAGTCATTACCAACAGGATCCAGAGTGGATATGGATCGGCAAATTGTTACGTGAGTGTGTGCAAGAAAACATAGCTTGTTTGAAAAATGACAGGAAAGATAAAGAGCGCAATATTTGAATGCAAAAAGTCCATTGATTTATTGAATATGAATATGCTTATGAAAATGACAAAACCCTTGAAAAATTAGCTATTGTGCCCCGGGTATAGACACAATGCTTTAAAACACCAAATAGCAATAACAATTACTCCTGACTAAAGGAAATCGGGATAGTGTCCTCAGCCTTCCAATTATTGAGTCCGTCACCAATTGTTGGAAAAATCCAGCTATCCAAGTCATAATCGTTATCGGCATCTTCCACAGCATTAACAGTCTCGTCATGCTTAGACAGAGGAGCAGTGATGACATTAGGAGTCTCCGGAGGATCAGAGGTAGTCGCCTGTATCTTTCCGCTTCGAATGCCGCTTTCAATATGTTCACCTGTTAATATAAGTTCAGTGAAACCCAATGAGGAACTCCTTAATAGATGGCCGTAGAATGGGCCAGTCAGTGTACTCATGAACATGTCCACTAATTCTCGATCAGTCATAGGGGGTTTGACTCTGCCAGCCAAATCTCTCCATTTTTGAGCGTATTCTTTGAAGCTTTCTTTAGATCCCATAGTCATATTCTGCAACTGTAGCCGGGTAGGCGCTAGTTCAGAGTTATACTGGTAGTGCTTGTAGAAAGCTGTCGCTAAATCCGTCCATGTGCGGATGTCAGAGCTCTCGAGCTGATAATACCATTCCAACTGTGTGCCAGACAGGCTCTCTTGGAAGAAATGGATTCATAGCTTCCTGTCAGTGGTATGCGGCTGAATCTTTCTCACATAAGCTCTCAGATGCATCTGAGGACAAGATGCCCCATCATACTTAGTGAAAGCGGGGATTTTGAATTTGCGGGGAATGACCACATCAGAGACCAGACCCAAGTTTTCGAAATCCAGACCGGGCGCCTTCTGAGCCTCCATAGCTAGCATACGTTCTAACTTGTACTTGCCATCTCTTGGAGAGTACTGTTCATTCTCATAATCTTCATTGTCGTCCTCAGGGTTGAAGAGATCGACATTCTCATCTTCTGAATCTGTCTCTGTTTCCTCTTCTTGATCCTTCGGAATCCTGATTTTGACACCCGCAGTCTATCCTTTAAGCCTTCTTCCCGTGTTAATGTAACTCACAGGTTTCTGGTCTTTCTTTTTCTCGAGCAAGAGAGCCTTCAGTTCTTCCTGCCCCTTAGATAAGCTCAGCATCATTTCCTGGAATTGAGCATTCTGGGCCTGGAGATCTTTGACAGTTTGTTCGAGAGCCATTGTTCAATCTGTTTGAATCTGCTGGAATCTGTTTGCCAGGAAAATCGTGAGAACATTGATCCTTTAGAATACCTGTTATGCGATGCAATGCAATGTATGAAATGTTTTCAAGGACTTTCGGGATTTAACTTTGCATAAACTAACAAAAAGAGCCCTTTTTTTTTTCTCTTTTGTTTTTGCTTTTGTTTTTGTTTTTTTCCTGTTTTTTTTTTTTAGCAGAGTTAAATCCCTAAATCCTTGAAATGGTTAGTACAATGCCATGATGTTATGATGTTATGTTGTTATGATGTCATGTTGTTAGATAAATAACAAGCACAAGCAAGTCACACAACAATCATTCCTAGGTTTTAAGGCTTGCGTGAGTTCCATAGGTAAATACCCTCCCCACTGAAGTTTGGTTGGTTCAACCTGTCTTAGAATAGTAACCGGGTTCTAGAAGGATCTCAAATCATTGACCTTTCCTTAAGTCCACTTCAGTGCAACACCAAGTGGTTGACCGAAGCTTCCCTAAAGTCCAATCTCAAAGAGTGTAGTATCGAGTCTCAACCAACTCCAGTCGGAACCGAAGCCAGTTATCTCACTACTTTCTAATGGCCAGGATGAGTCAATTAGGGTTCTAAAAGTCTGGTTAATGCTTTGATGACACCATACGGAAGCCAAAATTTTCCTCAAATAACATGAGGACCATCAGGACAACCAAAGTGTCACATTAACCGTAGCCATCATTTTAACCATTCCAGTATACGCCGGATAGTCGCGATGATCTATTGCTACTTACCTAAGGTACACTAGATCCGGGTGTAGGATCTTTCACTCAAGCATAGGATACCCAAGCAATCCCTTAAAAGTAAATCAAACAATTCAAATAAGTGATCTTGTTTTTAAGGTAACCTCTCTTTTTAAATATCTTTCATCCCCAGCAGAGTCGCCAGTTCTGTCATACGGTGAACTGGACTTTTTTGTGTTTTTAATCGCAATGTCGCGGTTAGCAAGAGTCGCCACCGACTTTTCTTTTATCCAATAAGGAAAGGTGGAAAAGAACAGGAAAAACCTTAATTTAGATTTTGGGTTCGGGAGGTACATTATACAAAGGGAAGGTGTTAGCACCCTTTGTATCCATGGTTATCCATGGGCTCTTAATTGCTCGATCACTTATATTATTTTAAAAAAAAAAAGTGTTTGTGAATTGTTTAGAAAAATTGTTTTGAAAAGAGAATTTAACTTTGTAATGATTCTTGTATGAATGTATACAAAGTGATTATCTCGTTTAGTTTTGAAAATTGTTTAGAAAAATATAACTCGGTAATGATTCTAGTATGAATGTATACCAAGTGGTGATTTTCTGAAGGTATTTTGAAAGGTGTGAGGTGTGAAAAAATGTTTTAGGTTGTGAGCCAGCAATTAAGAGTTATACCGACCCAAGGTCTTTATGAGTATTTCCTATCCTTATGAGGGTAAAACTGTCCTTATTATTGAGAAATAAGTAGTTTTATCCTTTGGATGTAAAAGGGTCATCGTAGGGTCATCGATTGGTCATTGAAGGCAACAGTTATGAGGATACCTTAGCATTCGAAGGGACTATCATCATTTAACCGTAGGCAACATCGGAGGGTCATCGAGGGACAAAGTTGTATATTCGAAGGCAACATCCGAGGGACTATAATTTATTTTATGATGATTTAACCGAAGGGTCTTTGCTAAGGGTATCCCCACGTTCGCGGGACATGACCGTAATATCGTAATCGTAAGGCAACAAAGAGAGGTCCAAGATCACTTATTCAAAGGCAAAGTTTTACAATTAATTATATAATTAGGATGAAACTCCACATTAAAATTATTAAAAATAATATATTAAAAAATTAATACATTAGAAATTAATACATTAAAAAATAATTTAGGGTGAAACTCCACAAGGGTACCCACAAATAAAGTGGAATACTTAGCCAATAACCTTTTCCTGGGATATGTGAACCTTTACGAAACTCAAAAAAAAGAAACATGTCAGAACACCAAATCAGGGTGCAATCGAAGATTACACCAGAGAAATATCACAACAAGGGCAAAAAGGCAGTCCTTGACGAAGGAACCGCGCTACCTGCAGGGATATGAATACAAAACACAAAACATGTATCTCAGAGTAAAATGCCACCAAGGGGCTCAAACATTGCCTCCTATCGAGGTCTTCCAGCTAAGAAAGCGATAAAGTATGAGAAAGGGAAAAAATTACCACACGGATAAAGATCCGAAGCTATAGCAGTTAAAGGGGCAAGAAACCCTGAAATGTCTCCAGCTGGACCGTCAAAGGAAATCAGTCAACACGAATAATCAGAATAAAACTCCAGGGGGTATCCCACAAATAAAGTGGGAAACCACGCGAGTGTCTCTGATGGGAAAGCTTGATTGAAATTGAGTTGCACCCGTGAGGTTTACAAGTTGAGTTCCCTTCAGGGTTTGGAGGTTGCTCTGAACTCTGTTGGCTTTTCTCTCACTATCTTTTTCCTCAGGGTTTTGTTCCAAGGAAACCTCAGAGTGTTTTGCTTCTCTTCCTTCTTTCTCCAGTGAATCTCCCAGTGTAAACTCCAAGTCTGAAGCTTCAGTATTTATAGACTAATTTCGTGGGTAATGGGCTTGGAATGTTATATTTTATTTATTTATTTATTTTAATTATTTATTTAATTAATTAATTAATTAATTAAATTTTTTTTTTTTTTCGTTTTTTTTTTTTTTTTTTTTTTTTTTTTTTTAGGAAAATGATGGGTAATTTTTGGGGTATGACAGCTACGCTTTCGGAAATTCACTACCCATCCAATTACAGATTTAATTACAGTTTTCACATCATCTATTCATCACAATTTTTCAACATTCATAATCCAATTAGGGTCAAATCAACGGCTTATCACTACCCATTACATGTTAACCCATAATACCCATTAAACGACGATAAACCCCCCTTACCTGAGTTAATCCGGCGAATCTTTTAGCTTCAAGCTCTTCCGTCTTCAACCTTCTTCTCTTGCTCTTTCTCCACTTCTCTGCCGCTTCTCTGTTTTCACGTGAAAACCCTCTTTACCAAATGAAACTCTTTTTCTTACTCCAACTTATATATTATTCCAATAATAATAATAATCCAATAATATTCCAATAATAATAATCCAATTATTTAATTAAATTAATAATATACTATTAACTTAATTTAAATAATTATTTTATTTTATTGGGGTGTTACAACTCTCCCCCACTAAAAGAGTTTTCGTCCTCGAAAACATACCTCAAGCGAACAACTATGGGTAAGACTCCTTCATCTGACTCTCAAGTTCCCAAGTCACATTGCCACCTGCTGGTCCTCCCCAAGCTACCTTTACCAAAGCAATCTCTTTACCCCGCAACTGCTTCAACTCTCGATCCTCGATCCTCATAGGTGATGTTTCAACAGTCAGGTTATCTCTCACCTGTACATCATCTACTTGGACCACATGCGACGGATCAGGAATGTACCTCCTCAACTGAGACACATGAAAAACCTCATGCAAATTCGCAAGTGACGGCGGTAAAGCGATACGATAGGCTACCTCCCGTATCCTCTCCAAAATCTGATAAGGACCAATAAATCGAGGTGTCAACTTCTTCGACTTCAAAGCTCGACCAACCCCAGTTATCGGAGTAACGCGAAGAAACACATGATCTCCCTCTTGAAACTCAAGTGACTTCCTCCTCTTGTCGTGATAACTCTTTTGACGACTCTGAGCAATCCTCATCTTCTCCTGAATCATCTTAATCTTTTCCGTAGTTTGTTGAACAATCTCCGGTCCAACCACAACACTCTCACCGGACTCATACCAACATAAAGGTGTCCGACATCTCCTACCATATAAAGCTTCAAACGGTGCCATACCAATGCTCGAATGAAAACTATTGTTGTAGGTGAACTCAATCAAAGGTAAATAACAATCCCAAGCACCTCCCTTTTCCAAAACACAAGCCCTCAAAAGATCCTCTAGTGACTGAATCGTCCTCTCAGTCTGACCATCAGTCTGCGGATGATATGCAGAACTCAATCTCAGCTTAGTTCCCAAAGCCTTCTGCAAACCTTCCCAGAACTTCGATGTAAATCTAGGATCTCTGTCCGAAACAATACTCGACGGAATACCATGCAAACTTACAATTTTCTCAATATACAACTCAGCTAATCTCTCTAACGGATAATCCATTCTGATCAGAATGAAATGAGCCGATTTTGTCAATCTGTCAACAATCACCCAAATAGCTTCAAAATTCTTAATTGTCCTCGGTAAACCCGAAACAAAATCCATACTGATACTATCCCACTTCCACTCTGGAATAGCCAACGGTTGCATTAGCCCAGATGGCTTCTGATGCTCAATCTTTGACTTCTGACAAGTCAAACAAGAATAAACAAAACTCGCAATTTCTCTTTTCATTCCCGTCCACCAAAATAACTTTTTCAAATCATGATACATCTTCGTAGCCCCAGGATGAATACTCAGGCCACTACGATGTCCTTCCTCAAGAATACTCTTCTTAAGTTCGGTAACATCCGGAATGCACACCCGATTTCCAAATTTCAAAACACCATTCCCATCAACTCTGAACTCACCACCTTCACCTTGATTCACTAGAGTCAACTTATCAACCAAAAGCACATCGGATTTCTGACCCTCTCTAATCTCATCCAGAATACCACTCGTTAACTTCAACATTCCCAATTTAACACTATTGTGAGTACTCTCACACACAAAACTCAAGTCTCTAAACTGCTCAATTAAATCCAATTCCTTAACCATTAACATAGACATATGCAATGATTTCCGACTCAATGCATCAGCCACTACGTTTGCTTTACCCGGATGGTAATTCAAACCAAAGTCATAATCCTTCAGAAACTCTAACCATCTCCTCTGCCTCATATTCAGCTCTTTCTGATCAAACAAATACTTTAAACTTTTATGGTCACTGAAAACCTCAAATCTTGACCCGTACAAGTAATGCCTCCATAACTTCAGAACAAACACCACAGTTGCCAACTCTAAATCGTGTGTCGGGTAGTTCCTCTCATGAACCTTCAGTTGTCTCGAAGCATAAGCTACAACCTGCTTATTCTGCATCAACACACCACCCAAACCCAACAATGAAGCATCACAGTAAACCTCAAATGATGTCGACGGACTTGGTAATATCAGAATAGGAGCAGTAGTTAACCTTCTCTTTAACTCTTGGAAACCTTCTTCACATTTTGAGTCCCAAACAAACGCTTGCCCCTTTCTAGTCAACATCGTCAATGGTAACGCCAACTTAGAAAATCCCTCAATGAATTTCCTATAATAACCTGCAAGTCCAAGAAAACTCCTTATCTCAGAAACTGACTTCGGAGCTTCCCACTTAGATACCGCTTCTATCTTAGAAGGATCAACAGCAACACCACCTCTTGAAATCACATGACCAAGAAAACTAACCTCTTCTAACAAAAATTCACACTTGGAGAGTTTAGCAAATAACTTCTTTTCTCGTAGAACTCCTAAAACCACTCTCAAATGTTCAGCATGCTCTTCTTCAGATTTCGAATACACCAAAATATCGTCAATAAACACCACAACAAACTTGTCTAGGTACGGATGAAAAATCCTATTCATATACTCCATAAATACTCCAGGCGCATTAGTCACACCAAAAGGCATTACAGAATACTCATAATGTCCATACCTTGTTCTGAAAGCAGTCTTCTGAATATCCTCAGTTTTCACACGTATCTGATGATACCCCGATCTCAAATCTATTTTGCTGAACACACTCGCACCAACCAACTGATCCATCAAATCATCAATCCTCGGCAAAGGATACCGATTCTTGATCGTCACTTTATTCAGTTGCCTGTAGTCCACACACAACCTCATAGTACCTTCTTTCTTCTTAACCAATAACACTGGTGCACCCCACGGTGACACACTCGGACGAATAAATTTCTTATCCAACAGATCTTCCAGCTGACTCTTCAATTCAGTTAACTCAACAGCAGACATACGATACGGAGCCATCGATATCGGTCTAGTACCAGGTACCAAATCAATCGAGAACTCAACTTCACGCTCTGGCGGTAATTCATTCACTTCTTCCGGAAACACATCAGGAAAATCACACACCACGGCTAGATCGCAAATCACCAGTTTATCTTTAGCCTCCAAAGTCGCTAACAGCATAAACAACTCTGCCCCATCTGCTACTGCCTCATTCACCTGCCTTGCTGATAGAAACAAACTCTTCCCTTCCTCAATCTCAGGAAAGATCACAGTCTTATCAAAACAGTTGATATAAACTCGGTTAAACACCAACCAGTTCATACCCAGGATAACATCAATCTGCACTAGTGGAAGACACACAAGGTCCATCCCAAAGTCTCTACCAAAAATACTCAAAGGAAAATTTAAACAAACTGAAGTAGTAGTCACTGAACCCTTCGCAGGAGTATCAATCACCATACTTCCATGCATCTCAGATATCTCTAATTTAAGTTTCACAGCACAATCCAAAGATATAAAGGAATGAGTCGCACCGGTGTCAATAATAGCTACAAGAGGAAAGCCATTAATATAACACGTACCTCGGATCAAACGATCATCTGCAAAAGTCTCAGAACCTGATAAAGCAAAGACCTTGCCTCCTGACTGGTTCTCTTTCTTCGGCTTAGGACACTGTGGACTGATATGACCCACCTCTCCACAGTTGAAACAAGTCACAGTCTTCAACCGGCACTCTGCAGCTAAGTGACCACCTTTTCCACACTTGAAACACTTCTTCTCAGTACTGGTACACTCATGGATACGATGTCCAGCCTGACCACATCTGTAACACTTAGCAGGAGCACTAGAGTCTCCCCCACTAGGCCTCTTCATCCCACTCTGTCTCTGGAAACCTTTGCCAGCTGCATACGGTTTCCCACGATCATTCTGATTCTTGCCTTTCCTATCAACCCTCAGCTGATAGCTCTCCGCTCTGGCTTTGGAATCCTGTTCAAAAATCCTGCAACAGTCAACCAAGTCAGAAAACACTCTGATCCGCTGATACCCAATAGCCTGCTTGATCTCGGGACGTAACCCATTCTCAAACTTCACACATTTTGAAAATTCTTCAGCAACCTCATCATAGGGAGTGTAATACTTCGACAGCTCTGTGAACTTAGCAGCATACTCAGTAACAGACCTGTTACCCTGCTTCAATTCTAAGAACTCTATCTCTTTCTTTCCCCTGACATCCTCTGGAAAGTACTTCCTCAGGAATCTCTCTCTGAACACAGCCCAAGTGATCTCATCATTCCCAGCAGCTTCCAACTCAGTGCAGGTAGCAACCCACCAATCATCTGCTTCCTCTGACAGCATATGCGTACCGAACCTGACCTTCTGGTTCTCGGCACACTCGGTCACTCGGAAGATTCTCTCGATCTCCTTCAACCACTTCTGAGCGCCATCTGGATCGTATGCTCCCTTGAACATTGGAGGATTGTTCTTCTGGAACTCACTCAGTTGACGAGCAGCTCCCATTCCCACAACATTCGGATTTCCTCCAAGTACTCCAGCTAGCATACCCATAGCCTCAGCAATCGCAGCATCGTCTCTACCTCTTCCAGCCATCTCTCTTCTGAAAACCCAACAAGCTAAAACAATAAGTACTGATAGGGTTACACAACACCTATCCCGTACAGGGGAAACAGAATAATTACGACTCGACTCGACCGACTATGCTCTGATACCACTAATGTAACACCCTTCTAAAAAACCCCAAATATTTAATTAAAACAACAAATATATATCATAGTAGATATGCAATTAAGGGTGTCACACAATCACTTCACACCATGTTCCAAAATAACTGTCATGCTCTTTATTTAATCAAAATAAACATGGCATAATTCGCAGCGGATAGAAATCAAATCAATCATGCAAAACATGGAACACATTACATGTTAACTGGTTCAACAACCAACAATAAAACAATTAAAACATCCCTTCCCGATGTTACATCTACCAGAGCATGACTCACTAAGGAACTACACTAGACTCCAAGTACTAGCTCCTACTCAATCACTGCTCGTTACCTGAAAAATAGTTGTAAGGGTGAGTTCCTCAATCGATATAATAAGCATTATAAAATATCATGTCATGTTAAGTAATTTAACACACTTCATCACCCTAATCATGACACACATTCAGTAACGGCACATCAACTCAAACATCATACTCAACATCAATATAAAGCACACGTATAATCTCAAATCATACTCCACACCAACACAACACACGTATAATCTCAAATCATACTCAACACCAACACAAACACACGTATAATATTGGAATACATCCATTCATATTATACGCCATACATACATTATGCAATGAGACTCCATGCATGCGGTACCGACTATTCGTGAACACATAGTTCAACCTCACCGACCAAATTCAGGTACGGCTACCAAGCTCACTAGTCCCCCTCATTTGAGACCTAGTGACTCACTCACTAATTCCTCAACATGGGAATTAGCTACCACCCCAAGGGCTATGCTATGCACGCTAATCACCTAGCATGCAAACATCAACAACAGTCCACAATGACTAACTCACTAATTCCTCACCATGGGAATTAGCTACCACCATAAAGGCCACACTATGCATGCTAAATCACCTAGCAATGCAACATCAACAATCATCCACAATGGACATATGCTCACACTCTAAGCCATAAACAGTCCATTCACAATTGTATACATAATATATACATTCACAGCATTATGCATACAATCATACATCATCAACATATTTATCACATAATCATATCATATCATACCACATAATCAATCACAGTATTAGCACACTCTACTAATACCCCTACTGCTCAAAACAACGGGAAATGATCCCTACTATATCACACACCGATATAGGCCAACCATCAAATATGTACACAACATTTAAATACCAATTTTCCCACTTTTCAACAGTGTTAACCGGTTAACGCCCTGGGTTAACCGGTTAACGCCAACAGAACACGCTTCCTGGCAAAGCTTAACAGTGTTAACCGGTTAACACCCTGGGTTAACCGGTTAACGCAAGCAAAACAGCAATATTTCATAGTTCGCAACAGTGTTAACCGGTTAACACCTTGGGTTAACCGGTTAACGCAAGACAGAAAGCTGTTCCTGCGCTAACACAAAGCAGAATGCAGAATTCTCCGCATTTTCCGCCGTTGGAGGACTTCCGGACCTCCGATTCCAATTCCGTAAAAAGCTACGCTTTCGGAAATTCACTACCCATCCAATTAAAGATTTAATTACAGTTTTCACATCATCTATTCATCACAATTTTTCAACATTCATAATCCAATTAGGGTCAAATCAACGGCTTATCACTACCCATTACATGTTAACCCATAATACCCATTAAACGACGATAAACCCCCCTTACCTGAGTTAATCCGGTGAATCTTTTAGCTTCAAGCTCTTCCGTCTTCAACCTTCTTCTCTTGCTCTTTCTCCACTTCTCTGCCGCTTCTCTGTTTTCACGTGAAAACCCTCTTTACCAAATGAAACTCTTTTTCTTACTCCAACTTATATATTATTCAAATAATAATAATAATCCAATAATATTCCAATAATAATAATCCAATTATTTAATTAAATTAATAATATACTATTAACTTAATTTAAATAATTATTTTATTTTATTGGGGTGTTACAGTAGCCGGTAAAATCTACTATAAAAGTGAAAAATACTCAAAAGTTAAGTTTCATACAAATTTCCAAATGATGTTAAAATGAATGCATGCACAAGATATAATGATTATGATAATTCTGAGCAATTAAGATACATATACTTGAATTGTAAATAATACTCAACCATCTTGATTCTTTCATTGACTTTCCAAAATTTATGATCATTTGAACTTTATTGCTCTAGTCTTCATGCTTTGCCTTCTTTTTATTGATGTGTTTGTCTTCGTCAAAACTATAAATAAGGACAAGAAGAACTCTTCTTCATAAAAAAATTCGATCAAAGTTTATCGAGTCTACCGGCGATTGAATGCAATACGCGGACTTGTAATCTTTCTTCTTGTCCTACTTGTTTCAACTCTCTGAGCATCAATTGCATTCTAAACAAGCTCAGGGACACCATTAGTAACCAGTTCAAGAGTTTCATGAAAGCCAAATAGAGATTGTATCCGTTTTCTCCATCAGATCTGATTCTAGTTGTCAAGAAATGAAAGAGACTTCAGAATATCGTTGGTGTCATCCATCTTTGCAGAAAACATGATTAACAATCCACGATCCAAGAAACACGATCACTGACGTGTGATTTTTGAAAACATGATAAATAATCTAATTTGGAGCTATAGATACCAATTTGTTCTTGCGTGAGACACTTTTAGTGAGGAGAGAAAAAGAGAGAGAGAATAAGGAAATAAAAATTGTATTATTGAATTATGATTGTACAAACTGAATTAAAAAATACGTCCACTTAGTATGCAACTAACTTGTATATTAAGTAGCTCCCCACAATATCTACCACTCCTCCCTTCAGGATCGGGGTGAGGAGTCATATGTTTTTGGTGACGAATGTGAGAAGGAAAACCCGCGATCTCTCCCTACGGTACGACCTCCCTAGCTAAGGTCGGTTTGGGAATGATAACTTGATTGCCTTGGGAGGTCACCTCTCGCACGAAATTGTTTCTTGGTGTGATATGTTGCTTACTTTCTTCAATTTTGTAGAGCCTTTTTTGTCAAGTATTGTGAATTTTGTTATTGTAACATATTATAAACGCTGCTAGTAGATCGATAGCTCCATGTATCCCAAGACCGACCTATAACAACTAAAGACCATATATTATTTTCTATCCGGGTAACACATATAGTAGTGAAGGTTGATGCAATGGTTATCCTTGGTGTAAATTTTGTGTAGACCCGAAGAACATAAGAGATGGGAATGCATTTCACATAAGGCGCCAAGATTCCGTTGGTGGAACCATAGTTGTTTGGTGAAAGATGCAATAATGGTTTGTTGCGGGGGTCCCGAACTTCCAGTGTGGTGGAGTGAGGGCTAACCGATAAGATTAGCACCTCAACGCCTAAGTCATGGAGAATGAAAAGTGATGTGAGATTGTGAGAATAAACTTGAATACTTGAGAATGACATGTCTTTCATTTTATATATTTGGAGAGTTTAAACTGCACATGAGGGATGCAACTTACTACACATATATTGATGTATCAAAAGTTGGAATTGTCTATTTTGGCTGAGAGCGAGAGTGCACTTGTTTCTCGCACCGGCCTCCTACGGGCCTTTCTAACTTGGACATTGCAGACGACTAAAAATATACACACTTTGGATTTGCGTATGATTCATGTAGTAAAAAGATGCGACAGATTTGATCACAAATTGAATAAACAATAAGAGATGTTCTTATGAACTTATATTTTTGTAATTTTTTGTTTCTAATATCTTATTTAAGACTCTTGATTGGTACTAAATAAAATAACATCTCTCATCTCCAAATATATATCTTGAAACTGCTCATGAATTTCGATTTCTATATGCTCTTACTCTATCTTAATCTTGTTTTTCTAGATTTGTTTACACTAATTAATAAACTAATTTTATTGAGAAAATTAAGGGTGATTGCTACTAATTTTTCCCTATAATTTAAATTATTCACGCCTTTGATCGTCACATCCATATGACAATCGTTAGCTTCAAATCGAATGTTTAGAATTACAAGTTAAGGTCCTTATTTTAGTAATTGGAAATACTTGAATCTCTTTGACATAGAGGATATATATATATATATATATATATATATATAATATATATATTATATATATATATATATATATATATATATATATATATATATATATATTGTGCAATTAATATTTTTTGTCATTTATTTGGAATTGAAATGAGCAAATTCTCCGAAACCAGAAGAAGAGCTGGGCAATTAATCTATAAAAGCCTTCATGATTTTTCTTCAACCTATCCCTATGTTTCTAAATAAATGATATCAAGCATCCACATGCAAATAAACAGTACTCTTCTTCAAAGGTAAACGAAAATTGTGTTGACTCCATCTTCTCCTTCTTCTTCCCCTATCTATGGACTTCAACCATTCTTTTCCAACCTCCTCTCCTTCAAAATCCATTCCAACCTACCTACGACACAACAATACAAACCCTGATATCCCACCCGACCACAACCATCACCACCGTGACATTATAATAGTCATCGTCATTATTGCTGCTGTGGTGGTAACCGTGTTTTGCTTGGTATTTTGGGCGGTCCGGAGTGCAAACCCTCCATCTCGTCGGATTGTGGTGGGCCAAGCACCGGTGGTGGATTTGACCACCGAGACTTCTGATGAGCCGACATCCTCTAGCTCAGTGGTTTGAAATGGAAGAAGAAGAAGGGTGAGTGAAGAAGAAGACATTTTCTTTTACATATTCTAGTATGATAAATTTATTTTTGCCTTCTTACTATCAAATGTGCCGTGTGTCCAGTCTGCCTGCATACTGTCTTATTATAGATATAGTAGCAGAATAAAAGTAAAAATGGAGTCAATGATTTTACTTTCATACATTTATATGTATACCAACTTCTTCTGCTTTTAACATTATTAATTTATATGGAAACACACAAATTCAGCATTTGTTTTGTTTGTTTCAACACATGGAACCATATGTGCTGTTTTGGTGATAGCGCATCACATTGTACCGTTACCGTCTTATGTCACACACCAATCGATAGTTTATGATTTAATACTCGATTATGGTCCCAATCATTAAAATTTAGTAACTATTAATATGTAATTAACAAAAATATAGTAACAACCATATAATAACAAACAAAATGCATAACATTGAGATAAAAAATAATTCCATTATTAACATCAACTTGATGTAGACACCATTATTTTTTCAATCACAGTAAACGAAAAATTAACAAAAGATATCAACATCTAATAGATTCGGTTCAGTAAAAATTTTCTATATAATTTTTGTTTTTTATTAAAATTCAAACACTTATATAAATTTGAAGGTTGTATCTGTCAATATCACAATAATGAGTATGTCAATATCAGAATAATCAGTATGAAGTAAACTTATTTGTTTTTTTTAACAAATGATATCAAGCATGCACATGCCAGATCAATAAACAGTACTCTTCTTCTTTTTAAAGGTATACAAAAATTGTTGTTATTATAAATAAATCTGTCCTTCCTTGACAAAATAAAATAAAGATATTGTTTATTTGATACTAAAGAAAAAAATTACTTATAAAAAATTAATTGAAAAAAATGTAGTGTCAAATATTTTGATCAAATATATTTCTTACACATACTAATATATTTCAATCAATAACATATTTTTTACGTTTAATCGTACTACTAACGTTTACTAAACATTAATATTTAATACTATTTAAAATACAATATTTTATTGTCGTATAGTGTTAGAGATAAAAAAAGTATATGTCAATCTTCTGTATTCTACGTAGTTATATTGTAAAATGGAAGTTAATTTTGACAATTAGAACTAGTTAGACAATTGTTACGAGTTAGATGTAACAGTTACCGTTAGCTGAACTTAAAGGAGAAGGGCGATTCAAAACGCAACGGAATTTAAAATTTCTCCTTTAGTGATCCTTACGAATGGGCATGATCAGTGATAGAATCGTTACCTCTTGTGGCGATTGTAACCTTTGATGCAGATCTACGAAGCGATCACGAACGTTGAACGATGACAACGCCTCTACTCAGTCCACACGAACGGATTCCTTCAATCTCAGTGCTAGCTGCTACGAATGAAGGTTTTGAGTGAGAGAGAGAGAGAGAAACAAAATTGCAACTGCTAAATGCTTCTACACAAGGGTTCTATTTATAGAACCACTTGTGTGGGCTTCAAGCAAAAAAAGCCCACTTAAGTGTATATGGCCCATATCTTATAATATGCCAAATTCACTTAAGCACGTGGTACCTTACCATATTTCGTATTCTACTTAAGTACACCGTACCTTACGATGTTCTACAATTCACTTAAGTGCATCGTACCTTACGGTGTTCCTTAGTTACTCTATCTCTCATCAATCCGTCCTTTGTGTGTGACTCTGTAGGTTTTCGCGGCATTGGCAATTATATTAAATCACGTATTTAACATAATAAACAGTGAGCGGTATCTAGCAACACATCACTGCTACCCAATTCACGAAAATGTCATGTGATCTGACAAATCCTTCTGTGATAATACTAATGTGCACAATTACCCTTTTGTCCTTATGTCTATATTGAACACAAGGCATAGACCGTGTCATCCTTGTCTAGTTCAATATTGGACCAATAGACATTTATCTTGTTACGCAGGATGGGCAAATTCCATCTAGGTCACTCATGTCCCTTAGCATGCTTCGTGGAGTACCCATCAACTAACTTTAGGGTCATCCAATTACGGACAACGTTTGATCAGCAATAAGGCACTCGACTCTACATCTAGGGTCCATAGTGGTTTCACGTCGAAGGGTGGTATACACCATTATCACCATGAGAATAACTTATGACACTTTGCATAACATTCTATATAGTATTCTCATAGCGGGTCAATCCAGTATAAATATTACTCTTAATATTCATACCTATGTTTAAGACTTGATAACTCCTTATCCATGATCCATGAGATGTGATCATCAGTCTATAAACATAATAGTCGTCATGCTTTAATGTTATCCCACTTCACAATAAAGCTCGACTACGGATACTTTAAGAATATTGTCCTTATGTTTAATGTGATCTCATGATTAAGTCATACTTGATACATTAAACGGACTAGCTATTCTAGGGACTTTATTAAACAAACATAATAAAGAAAAAACCTTTTATTATTAATAAATAATTCGATACAAGTACCAAAAGTATTGGCCTCTAGGGCTTACACCAACAATCTCCCACTAGAACTAGAGCCAATCAGGCATTCCCCTAATACCCATAGATATAGTATGGCCATCATGCTTCTGCTGCGCAAGAGGCTTTGTCAGTGGGTCAGCAATATTGTCAAGTGTAGGTACTCTGCATATTTTCACATCTCCTCTATCTATTATCTCTCGAATGAGGTGATAACGCCTAAGTATGTGTTTGGATCGTTGGTGAGATCTAGGCTCCTTAGCTTGTGCAATAGCACAATTGTTATCACAATAGAGACCAATGGGATCCACAATGCTAGAAACCATGCCAAGTTCACTAATGAACTTTTTGATCCAAACAGCTTCCTTTGCTGCACTTGAGGCAGCAATATACTCGGCCTCGGTTGTAGAATCAGCAACTGTATCTTGCTTTGATCTTTTCCACCTCACAGCACCACCGTTTAAGCAAAACACATAACCAGATTGCGATCTGAAGTCGTCCTTATCTGTCTGGAAGCTAGCATCGGTGTATCCAATTACAGCCAACTCTTTCTGACCTCCATATATCAAGAATGAGTCCTTAGTCCTTCTCAAATACTTAAGGATATTCTTGACAGTTACCCAATGAGCATCACCAGGATCAGATTGGTACCTTGTGCTCAAACAAGTCTTCAAAATCACTGAAGATCAGCAGAATGCAGTTACTTGCCATAATCCCTAACTTTTTCATAAGTTGCCCCAAGGTGGGGTACTTAACTTATCGGGAAATTCTTTCTGTTTTATGTCTCTAATTTTTTCCTGGATCGCCCTTTCGGGTTTTCAATCCACCGCGACGCTCATTTTTGCCTAAGCCGCCCTTTCGGGGTTTCAACTTAGCAAGCTGTTCTTTTCTTTTTTAGGCGAAGTATTTCTTGACTGCATCTGCGTTCACAAGACGAGTAAACTCTTCACCATCCATAATTGTATGAATCAATGCACCGCCTAAAAAGGCTCTCTTAACAACATATGGGCCTTCATAATTAGGAATCCATTTTCCTCTGGAATCTGGCTTGAACGTCAAAATCTTCTTGAGCACAAAGTCACCTTCTCTGAACACTTGAGGTTTGACCTTCTTATCAAAAGCCTTCTTCATTCTTTGTTGATATAACTGACCATGACACATGGCAGTTAATCTCTTCTCTTCAATCAAATTCAGCTGATCAAACCTGGTCTCACACCATTCAGCTTCAGTCAACTTGGCTTCCATGAGCACACGCAATGAAGGAATCTCAACCTCTACGGGGAGCACTGCTTCCATACCATATATAAGAGAGAAAGGGGTTGCCCCTGTTGAAGTGTTGATGGATGTACGATACCCATGCAAAGCAAATGGTAACATCTCTTGCCAATCTTTATGTGTGACAACCATCTTCTGGATAATCTTCTTGATGTTCTTATTCGCAGCTTCAACAGCCCCATTCATCTTGGGTATGTAGGGAGAAGAATTATGATGTGCAATCTTGAAGTCTTTGCAAAAATCTTCCACCATATTGTTATTCAAGTTCAATCCATTATCAATAATCATCTTACTTGGCACACCATAATGGCATATGATATGATTCTTGATAAACCTTACAACAACTTGCTTGGTTACATTTGCATACGATGCCGCTTCAATGCATTTTGTGAAGTAGTCAGTTGCCACCAAAATGAAACGATGTCCATTCGAAGCTTTGGGCTCGATCATCCCAATCATATCAATTCCCCACATGGAGAAGTGCCACGGGGAAGAGATAACATTAAATAGTGTCGGAGGAACATGAATCTTATCAGCATAAATTTGACACTTGTGGCACTTCTTCACAAATTTGCAACAGTTAGATTCCATTGTCAGCCAATAGTAACCTGCTCGCAACATCTTCTTCGCCACTGCATGTCCATTGGAATGAGTACCAAAGGAACCTTCATACACTTCAGTCATCAACAAGTTTTCTTCATGTATATCCATGCATCTAAGAAAAACCATGTCGAAGTTTCTCTTGTACAGTATATCAATATTCAAGTAGAAATTACCGTCTAATCTTCTTAAAGTCTTCTTATCTTTCAAAGATGCCCCATGCAGGTAGATCTGACTTTGGAGGAAACATTTGTTGTCGTAATACCACGGCTTATCGTCTTTGATCTCTTCCACAACGAACACATGAGATGGCCTATAAAGACGCATCAGTGATAAATTTGGAACTCCATTCCAATACTTCACTATAATCATTGATGCCAATGTTGCAAGAGCATCTGCCATCCGGTTTTCATCTCGAGGGATATGATGAAACTCAACTTTTGTAAAGAAAGTTGAAATCCTTCTCGCATAATCTCTGTATGGTACTAAACCAGGTTGATTTGTCTCCCACTCTCCTTTGATCTGATTCACAACCAAAGCCGAATCACCGAAGACATCCAAATACTTGGTTCTGAGATTCATGGCCTCTTCAAGCCCCATAATGCAAGCTTCATATTCTGCCACGTTGTTTGTACATTTGAAAGTCAATCTAGCTGTAAATGGTAGATGCATGCCTTGAGGAGTAATAATCACTTCCCCAATGCCATTTCCATATTGATTAACAGCTCCATCAAATACCATGCCCCAACGGGAACAAGGTTCTGGCCCTTCTTCAAGCAATGGTTCATCACAATCTTTCATTTTTAAGTATAAAATCTCTTCATCAGGAAAGTCATATTGTACTGACTGGTAATCTTCAATTGGTTGGTGAGCCAAATGGTCAGCCAAGATACTACCTTTGATCGCTTTCTGAGATCGGTATTCGATATCATACTCTGATAACAACATCTGCCAACGGGAAATTCTCCCAACTAAAGTAGGCTTCTCGAAAATATACTTGATTGGATCCATTTTGGATATCAACCAAGTGGTATGATTCAACATATACTGGCACAGACGCTTAGCAGCCCAAGCCAATGCACAACAAGTTTTCTCAAGCATAGAATATCGAGTTAGTCGGTGAACTTCTTATTGAGGTAGTAAATGGAAAATTCTTTCCTTCCAGTCTCATCTTGTTGACCTAGAACACAACACATACTATCTTCTAGCACAATCAAATACGTGATCAACGGTCTTCCTTCAACAGGTAGAGACAAAATCGGAGGTCCAAATAAAATATTCCTTGATATTGTGTTGAAAAGTATATTTCGTGTCGGGTTTTTGTTATCGTATCCACAGAGATTGTAAGATATCACCGCCGTTCGATGGTTGTTTTAATTCTAGCTCAATGTAACAATAGAGTTTTGGTTTTAATCAAGTTATCTTGCATGAAAAGTAATAAATTGCGGTAAAAGTTTTTGGTTTGATTAAATGAGAAATATTGCCAAAGTTAGGTTTCAATGATCACTTTGCATGTATTTGCTCGGTCAACAATCTTATAAACTCCTTTAGATGATAAATCATTTCACAAAGTCCTCTCAATATGTTTCTCTCGAACACATATTGTGAGTTTTGCCATTTTGATCCATTGTTTCTCTCGAACACAATCTATCAAAATGACAACTTTTTGGTTCAACCTTACGGTGAACAAAATCATTCATTACTATCTCTAGCTAACAAACAAGTTTGGATGAAAACCTAGGTCAAGAGTCGGTAAACATCTCTCGATCATAAACCAACACAAAGAGTTTTAAATAGAAACAAAGTTTTCATCATACATTTACCATTAAAGAGTTTATACATGAGGATCCTTACATTTACACACAAAGCTAGTAATCACCTACATCTAACCTTGACAAATGGATGACTTAGCTACTCATTTTCATGGTAGCTTGGTCGGCAAGTAAGGAAAGAAGGTTGATCAACATCCAAGTCGGATAATCGAAGTTGGATGGGAATCCACCTTCTTTTTGTAGAAGATGGTTCTAAGATGAAGAGAAATGGAAACTAGGGCATAAAAGATCCCAAGAACAATGCTGCAAAAATATCTAGAAGAAAGTACAAAAGTGGAAAAAGTTGGTAAAAATGAGGTATGGTGCCCAAAAGTGGCACCTGCTACTTATAGACCACTGTTGGGCTGTCATGTTCGCTAGGCGAGCAGAATGGCTCGCCTAGCGAGGGTCTAAAATGGGCACAAAAGGCCCCTGCGCCCAGAGAAAACAGGGCCTGCTGAACTGTCATGTTCGCCTAGCGAACATACCTTCGCCTAGCGAAGGACACGCTTCAACCTTCGCCCCAGCGAGGTTGAGAGGTTTTGCTACTGGAATGCTCGCTGGGGACTCGCTAGAGCTTCGCCTAGCGAGTGAGTGCTGGCTGCGTTTTTCACCAAAACAGAATAAACTCGCTACCACCTTCGCCTTCAGCTCGCCTAGCGAATTAATTTGACAATTTACTGGAGCTTTTCGCCAGGAACTCGCCTAGCGAACCAATGCTTCGCCACAGCCTCGCCTAGCGAGCAGGCTGATGAAATGCTTGTATTCTTTGGTTCCTTTGCCAATTTTCTTGTGTCTTCATTTTCAATTAGTTCATGCCTTTCCTGCACAATAACACACAAATCAAAGGCACCAAGCTTGTTTATCAATGTAATGCATTCCATGTAAAACAAATGTGGTTCTGACAATTTTAGCAAGGAAAAAGAGTGAAAGATGCCCACATATGATAGCTCAAATAAGCACTTTTGGGCATCTAACAACTCTCCCCAACTAGATTCTTGCTTGTCCTCAAGCAAAGTATGCCTCTTGAAGGACAAGAGGATTTGCTTTAAGAAACGGTTTCTCCGAAGTTGGATAAACGGCTCAAACACAAGCGAAATCAGCAAATACAAGTTCCCAACGGTTCGAATAAAATAATACATAAGAACTAAAACTTAAATAGCAATGCAAAATATTTATCTATCTACAACAATACTATTCTGAATGAATCATCCTATCTCTCCTCTTCGAATAAGGAATGAAGATTTTGCGCGTTTGCAACCGCGGGACTAATCTCACTCTCTAACAAATAATGAAGAAATCAAATAGATTCATACAATGTCTAACAATTAAAAATGATACTGTGGAAGCATAAAGATCACTAAGGGCTTTTCGGTTGAAGCTTGGTTAGGTTAACAAACAAGGGTCATTTCTAAGGCCATTGAAACGAAAGTGCCGATGCAAAAGAGACATTCACAGTATTATTCACACTACTCGACTTGTTTCATTTGTTTCTTATTTGTAACCTTCACAACACATATTCCACAACTCAATTTTTATTTTTCACTATTTTTCTTCCAAGCAAGCATTCATTTTCATTCTTTCTATTTTTGTTCTTTTCTTTCACATCAAATATACAAACAGATGTTTCTTTTCTATATTTTCTATACATATATTTTTCTATGCTTGCTCGGTTTTTCTTTTCTTTTTCAAGAGTTGTGGTACTTACCAATTCTTTTTCGTTCTCCCCAACTTATTTCTTCCACACCCTAAGTGAATGCTCTTAACTTTTTACGGCAAAAGAACAATAATCAAGATTTTCCGGGTTGTAAAAAAAAGATTTTTGAGATCTCGCTTTATTTCAAGCCGAGATTCAACTGTTTAGGCTCAAAGGGGTTAACAAATACTCTCTCTGCTCACAGGTAAGTTGTTTTTGGATGTAGTTGTGCTTGAAAGAAAACAAGTGCCTTGATCATTTCTAATTGCTTCCACAATTTCACAATAATAAAAGACAAAGAATGAATCACATGAATCAACAAAACTTATTAGAATCCAGCATTTAAGTGTACAATGGAGGTTTCCTCACAATTTGTGGTTTTAAGTTCTAGATGAAGCATTCATTCAATTATGTTGCAAAAAGACAATATTCAATTTACCAAAAAGAGTAAAGTTCCCAATGCATTCTAAAAATTCTAGCCGAAGGTAACCATGTACCTTAGCTTCATTCACTTGTTTATTCTTATCATTGCCATCCAAGCTCGGATGCACCTTCATTGGGTACTTCTTTGAGGAGCAACCAATCTAGAAGGGTTGACCACTCAATGAACCAAAAATTTAATAAACACACAAAATTAAAAAACATAATTAAATAACCTTAACTGAAAATATAAATTTGTTCATGGGGGACAAAACACCCCAATAGTACAACACCAAAATCAAGATACAAAATCCGAAAATACTAGTAGAAATGACATAAAAACTGAAAAAATACAAATACAAAAACTTAACCCACTAAGGGCTCAGGACTCCTCCTCACTACCGGCATCAGAACCGGTAGCCTCATCATCAACATCATCATCATTAGCATCATCAGCATCAGCGCCCACCCCCTCACCATAGACAGGCCTGTCCACAGGCCAGTTAGCGTTAAGCATAAACTGCTCACGCGCCAACACTGCTCGAGCACCGGAGGGGTCATTACCTTGCAGTTCCAACCTCTGCATACTGTTGTGCATATCAATCATAGCTCTCTGGGATGCCGCCATCCACTCAAAACTGTAGTCACACACAGCTCGGAGGTAGGGATCAAGTCCGGGAGTAGAAGCACTAGGACCATCAGAAGCCCGAGTACTTCCTGAGGCTGCACTGCCACCGGTAGTCTTTGCTCTACAATATTTAGCCACATACCGATCATCGATAGGTGACGGGATCCTTACCTGCCCACGAGACGGAAGTCTCACCCTCGCCTGAATACACAAGCTCATGATCAAACACGGGAAAGCCAGGGGACAATTAACACGAGCCCCCGACTTAAGCCCGCTCTCGACCACAGACTTCAGCTCATTTGCGATTATCCTCACCACATCTATCTCGACATTGGTTAGGATGGAATGGACCAAATGTGCCACTGGGATCGGCACAGTAGAGGTGTGGGATTTTGGCTGGATGTTGGTCAAAACCAAGAGCAGTATCAGCTGAGCCATGGGAGTCATGTCCTCCCGGTGATACCTCACTGGAACCCCAGATGGGTTCGGCTCAACAGATTTCCCAGGTAAAAGCAGGGCGGCGGTAATGGCAGGCACATCTCGGTGAAGCCTTAGGTCGGTGTGGTATTGGTCTCTCTGGTCAGCTCCCAGCTGGAGCGGTTCCCCAAGGATTCGGTTGATAGCATCCCGGTCAAATGGAATTGGACGCCCGGCAACTCTAGAAACCCAAGTGAAGGGCTTGTCGTCGTCGGGCAGTGTGTTAGCATAAAACTCCCGCACTGTCGCAATGTCGTAATGCTCTAAGGGACTTATCAACCTATCCCACTTCTTTGCGTCTATCAACCCGGCGATAGTTCTGTAAGTGCCCTGTGGGTTGATCAGAAAGCGCTTCTCTGGAAGTATTTTTCGCTTCTCTAGAGCGATGTACCGTGCAGCCTGTTTTGGACCGACAAACTTGTCGGTATCGAATTGAATAGGCACGGTCCGGGAAGTAGTTGCTCCCTTTCTTTTCTTACCCGCTCCAGATCTTGACTCCATCTGCAAAATATACAAAGAAACAACACACACCAACAAACAGATTAGCCATTAAAACATAATTCAAAAGACTGTCATGTTCGCTGCTGCTTCGCCTAGCGAAGTTGCAGCGAACGCTCGCCCCAGGTTCGCCTAGCGAGTGCTAGCGAACCTTACGGGTTTTGGGGTTTTCTGCATTTTCAAAGATTTTTCCCCCAACACCCATACTCTAATGGTTCCCACATCAGAACCTAATGATTTCTCATGGCAATTAATCGTTCTATGCTATTGGGGATTGCCTAATTGCATGCAAAACCTAAAATAAAACTAAATCCCCAATTTGAAAACCTAAATCTCCAAAAATTGCAAACTCCAAAATACCACATGCAACCTCAATGTTCCCATACCACACTCATCCTATTTGCCATTCACATTTGGAAATTAAGAGTTCAAACAAAAAGAAAAATGTAGTAGGGCAAACCTTAGTTACACGGATTTGGAAATGTGAAGTGAGAAGAGTTTGCAATCGACCGAAAGGAGCAAGTGTTGGTGATAAAGATGCAAATGAGAGAGTTTGAGAAGCCTAACACAAATTCCTCAGCAGAGCCGTTCAGAATTTTTTTTTTTGAAGGTTTGGGCAAAATGGCCCTGCTGAGATTTAAATAGTAAACAGTACTGCAGTGCTCGCTGCTGCCTCGCCTAGCGAGCAGGTAGCGAGCGTGCTCGCTACTGCTTCGCCTAGCGAGCTGCAAGCGAGCGTGACAGCAAGTGCATTGTTAAATGCAGCACTTGCAAGTCATCCAGCATGGGTTTAGCGCAGTGTACTCAATACAACATAAAACATAAAACAGTAAATACTTACAATGTTGGGGTGCCTCCCAACTAGCGCTTGTTTAACGTCGGCTAAGCTCGACGGTGCGATGCTCACAGAGGAGCATCGAGCGGCTGAGCACAACTCTCGCGATCCACATGACCGCCGAGATACACTTTCAATCGTTGGCCTTTCACGGTCCAACTATCTTTCTTGTCCATGTCTTCAATGACAATGGCTCCGTACTCTTTTACTTCTTTCACCCGAAATGGCCCGTACCATTTTGATTTCAACTTCCCAGGAAACAACCTCAACCGGGAGTTGAACAATAGGACCAATTGTCCGGGCACAAATTCTTTGTTACGGATCTTCTTGTCGTGATACTTCTTTGCTTTTTCCTTTTACAACCAACTTGAGTGGTATGCGGCATTGCGCATCTCCTCCAACTCAAGTAGTTGTACTTTTCTTTTGTTACCGGCCAACTCATGTTCAAAATTTAAAAACTTTAGGGCCCACAAGGCCTTGTGCTCCAATTCAACCGGCAAATGGCAAGTTTTACCAAATACCAATTGAAAGGGAGTTAGGCCAATTGGAGCTTTAAAGGCCGTACGGTAGGCCCATAATGCTTCGTCCAATTTTTGGGACCACTCTTTTTTAGAATTAGACACGGTTTTTTCTAGGATTCTCTTAATCTCTCGATTAGAGACCTCCGCTTGCCCGTTAGCCTGAGGGTGGTACGGAGTTGTCACCCTATGCGATACACCATAATGTTTTAGAATTGTTTCCAAAGGTGCATTGCAAAAGTGTGACCCTCCGTCACTTATCAACACTCGGGGGGTTCCAAAACGGGAAAATATGTTTTTCTTTAAAAATTTTATCACCGTTTTGGCATCCGCCCGAGGTGAGGCAATCGCCTCAACCCACTTAGAGACATAATCGACAGCAACAAGCAAGTACTCATTCCCATAAGAGGGTGGGAAAGGTCCTACGAAATCTATGCCCCAACAATCGAACACTTCCACTTCTTGGATATTTTGGAGAGGCATCTCATCTCTCTTACCTATCCCACCACTTCTTTGGCAACTGTCACAACTTTGCGCATGGGTATGTACGTCTTTAAAAATAGTTGGCCAATAAAATCCCGATTGAAGAATTTTAGTGGCCGTTCTAACCCCATTATAATGTCCGCCATAAGGCGAGTTGTGACAATGCCAAAGGATGCTCTGGGCTTCATCACCAGTTACGCATCTCCTTAACAGGTTATCGCTACCCAACTTAAACAAGTATGGGTCATCCCAAACATAATACTTCGCATCCGAAAGGAACTTCCTCTTTTGGTTCGAAGTTAGGTCGGCAGGCAGAAAACCACTAGCCTTGTGGTTTGCAAAGTCTGCAAACCACGGCCTAACTTGAACCTTAAACAATTTTTCATCAGGAAATTCTTCTCAGATTTCTTTTTCAGACGCGGTAACCTCCACGTTCACTAATCGGGATAAATGATCCGCTACCAAGTTTTCCGACCCCTTCTTGTCTTTTATTTCTACATCGAATTCTTGTAACAAGAGGATCAAACGGATGAGCCTTTGCTTCGAATCCGGTTTGGTTATCAGATATTTAATCGCCGCGTGATCGGTAAACACAACGACTTTAGACCCTATAAGATAGGACCTAAACTTTTCTAGCGCATACACTATTGCGAGTAGTTCTTTTTCCGTTGTGGCATAATTTATTTGAGCCTCGTTCAGAACCTTACTCGCATAATGTATAGCATGAAAAGTTTTGTCTTTTCTTTGGCCAAGTACCGCTCCAACAGCATAGTCACTCGCGTCACACATTAGTTCAAAATTTTCATTCCAATCGGGAGCGACTATTATTGGAGCGGTAACCAATTTTTCTTTTAAAACCTCGAAAGCTTGCAAACAATCTTCGGTGAAGAGAAATACCTGGTCCTTGGCGAGCAAATTGCTCAAAGGCTTAGCCACCTTTGAGAAGTCCTTGATGAAGCGCCGGTAGAACCCCGCGTGCCCCAAAAAGCTACGGATGCCCTTCACATTCACCGGAGGGGGTAATTTTTCAATTACTTCAACCTTAGCTCTATCCACTTCAAGCCCCCTTCTAGAGACTTTGTGGCCTAGCACGATCCCCTCGGTCACCATGAAGTGACACTTTTCCCAATTCAGCACCAAATTGGTCTTCACACACCTTTCCAACACCGTCTTCAAATTTGCCAAGCATAGACTAAACGTCCCACCAAATACCGAGAAGTCATCCATGAAGACTTCCATTGTTTTCTCTATCAGATCGGCAAAAATGGCTTGGACACATCGTTGGAAGGTCGCCGGTGCATTGCACAGCCCAAAGGGCATTTTTCTGTATGCGAACACTCCAAACGGACACGTGAAAGCCGTCTTCTCATGATCAACCGGGTCAACCGCAATTTGGTTATACCCGGAGTAGCCGTCCAAAAAACAATAGTATTGTTGGCCCGATAGTCTTTCGAGCATTTGATCCATAAATGGGAGTGGAAAATGGTCCTTTCGAGTCGCGGTATTCAACCGCCGATAATCAATACACATTCTCCATCCCGTGGAAACTTTAGTCGGGATCAATTCGTCTTTGTCATTTCGGATTACGGTGATTCCACTCTTCTTCGGAACAACGTGCACAGGACTAACCCACGGACTATCCGAGATCGGGTAAATCATCCCCGCATCCAACAGCTTCACAACTTCCTTTCGAACAACCTCTTTCATGGTAGGATTTAAGCGGCGTTGTGGTTGAGCTACCGGCTTGAAATCCTCCTCCATCAAAATCTTGTGCATACAATAGGATGGACTAATTCCTTTTAGATCGGAAAGAGTCCAACCCATAGCTTCTTGATTGGTTTTTAGCACAATGATTAGACGGGCTTCTTCTTCTTTTGTCAAAAGGTTGCTTATGATGACCGGCTTTGCCTCGGTCTCATCTAGAAACACATATTTCAAAGTCGAAGGTAACTCTTTTAATTCAATTGGCGCTTTCTCGTCAATGACCTCCTTCTTCAAGTTTTCTTCCTCTACTTCCCACGGGCGTAATGTCGTTCATTCTACCTTTTGGAAGGAGCATGAGGGTAAGGAAGGTTTTGGATAGGAGTAGCGCTCACTACCTCCTTTCCCTTTGCAACTCTAGCACTTTTCCATCTAGGCTTCTTCATTACCTCCCTTATTACCTCATCACTTTTATTTTCCTCAATCTCCACACCTTTTTCTTTTTCAACTTCACCATTATTTTTATTCTTTTCAACTACTTCCTCATCACTCCACACTCCTACTTCACCATCAACATTTTCCTCCACTATTTCCTCCTCAATTTCTTTCTCTTTCTCTCTTTGTTCACTCTCAACTCTTTTTTCTTTCTCACTACCCAACTCCCTTCCACTTCTCGTCATAATCGCCTTACAATGCTCCTTAGGATTTGTTTGCGTATTAGCCGAAAAAGAAGGACCGGCTTGTTGTTCAGCGAGTTGCTTGGCAAGTTGCCCAACTTGAGTTTCAAGATTTTTTATGGCCGCGTCATTACTCTTTTGATTGGCCATTGACATTTGCATGAATTGCGTCAATGTCTCTTCCAATTTAGAATTTACTACCGGCGGTTGTTGAGATTGATACGGATTTTGGGGAGGGTTTTGACGGCTAGAAGAACCACCTCCATAACCTTGGTTATGATAATAGTTGCTTCTAGGTTGGAACCCTTGGTTCCCTTGGAATTGTTGTTGTTGTTGTTGTTGTTGAGGGTGCGGTTGATAAGGTTGTTGTTGTGTCTCGGTTGATAGTCCCGTTGATTGGCCATGTAGTACTTCGTCAAAACCGGGAGGTGGACAAAATCCGGTGTCATGTTCACCTTTACAAAGTTCACAACAAGCTATTTGTTTAGCTTTTGACGGTTCTCTTAACTCTTTGATTTGTTGCGTTAAGAGTTCCACTTGTTGTGAGATGAGCTTGTTTTGGGCAAGGATGGCATCATTCATCCCTAACTCAAGCACTCCCGCCTTCTTCAAAGAATTTCCACGACTTTGACTTTGCAGATCATTTAAAGCCATTCGATTGATAATGTTTGTGGCTTCTTCGGCACTTTTTGACATCAACGAGCCACCCGAGGTGGCATCCAACAACGTCTTGCAGTTTGGTTGAAGTCCATTTCTGAAGATATGGATTTGAGTCAATTCATCAAACCCATGCCCTTTACATTTCCGAAGCATGGACTTGAATCTCTCCCACGCTTCATTTAAAGATTCACTGGTTCCTTGAGAAAACACCGAGATGGCCGTCTTTGATTCCATGAATCGGTTATGGGAGAAAAATCTTTCAATTAATTTCTCTTCTAACACGTTCGAGTCTGTCATTACGGCAGGTGTTTGATCGAGATACCAATCCTTTGCTTTACCGAGCAAAGCGTGGGGAAATAATCGTCTGAACAACGGAAGCTCCTGAGCCTGATCCACTCCGGTAGCCAATGCTATCTCATAAAATTTTGTGAGAAAAGCAAATGGGTCTTCATGGTCCATTCCGGTGAATGGACTCCCATATAATAAATTCAGAGTTCCCGTCTTCATCTCAGCTTGCCTTCCTGTGTGGTTGGCAAACTGAGCGGTGTTCCTTGGACTATTGATACATGGAGTAGAAATAGGTGGTGGTGGTTGTGGCTCCATGTTTGGTATGAATGGTGGTGGATTTGTGGTTGAAGAACTTTCTCCTTGCTCTTGGCGTTGTCTAGCCTGTTGCCTCCTACGTCTCGTTTTGCTATTGAGCCTCCTTGCGGTTCTCTCGATCTCAGGATCAAAAAGAAGTTCGTCCACAGGGATTTGCCCTCGCATAAAACGTAAGCTGCACACTAAACCAAACAAATTACAAGCACAAGTCAAAAAATTCACAAGCTAAAACTTAAACAACCATTGCGATGCTTGCAATATCAATTTACAATCCCCGGCAACGGCGCCATTTTGTTGAAAAGTATATTTCGTGTCGGGTTTTTGTTATCGTATCCACAGAGATTGTAAGATATCACCGCCGTTCGATGGTTGTTTTAATTCTAGCTCAATGTAACAATAGAGTTTTGGTTTTAATCAAGTTATCTTGCATGAAAAGTAATAAATTGCGGTAAAAGTTTTTGGTTTGATTAAATGAGAAATATTGCCAAAGTTAGGTTTCAATGATCACTTTGCATGTATTTGCTCGGTCAACAATCTTATAAACTCCTTTAGATGATAAATCATTTCACAAAGTCCTCTCAATATGTTTCTCTCGAACACATATTGTGAGTTTTGCCATTTTGATCCATTGTTTCTCTCGAACACAATCTATCAAAATGACAACTTTTTGGTTCAACCTTATGGTGAACAAAATCATTCATTACTATCTCTAGCTAACAAACAAGTTTGGATGAAAACCTAGGTCAAGAGTCGGTAAACATCTCTCGATCATAAACCAACACAAAGAGTTTTAAATAGAAACAAAGTTTTCATCATACATTTACCATTAAAGAGTTTATACATGAGGATCCTTACATTTACACACAAAGCTAGTAATCACCTACATCTAACCTTGACAAATGGATGACTTAGCTACTCATTTTCATGGTAGCTTGGTCGGCAAGTAAGGAAAGAAGGTTGATCAACATCCAAGTCGGATAATCGAAGTTGGATGGGAATCCACCTTCTTTTTGTAGAAGATGGTTCTAAGATGAAGAGAAATGGAAACTAGGGCATAAGATCCCAAGAACAATGCTGCAAAAATATCTAGAAGAAAGTACAAAAGTGGAAAAAGTTGGTAAAAATGAGGTATGGTGCCCAAAAGTGGCACCTGCTACTTATAGACCACTGCTGGGCTGTCATGTTCGCTAGGCGAGCAGAATGGCTCGCCTAGCGAGGGTCTAAAATGGGCACAAAAGGCCCCTGCGCCCAGAGAAAACAGGGCCTGCTGAACTGTCATGTTCGCCTAGCGAACATACCTTCGCCTAGCGAAGGACACGCTTCAACCTTCGCCCCAGCAAGGTTGAGAGGTTTTGCTACTGGAATGCTCGCTGGGGACTCGCTAGAGCTTCGCCTAGCAAGTGAGTGCTGGCTGCGTTTTTCACCAAAACAGAATGAACTCGCTACCACCTTCGCCTTCAGCTCGCCTAGCGAATTAATTTGACAATTTACTGGAGCTTTTCGCCAGGAACTCGCCTAGAGAACCAATGCTTCGCCACAGCCTCGCCTAGCGAGCAGGCTGATGAAATGCTTGTATTCTTTGGTTCCTTTGCCAATTTTCTTGTGTCTTCATTTTCAATTAGTTCATGCCTTTCCTGCACAATAACACACAAATCAAAGGCACCAAGCTTGTTTATCAATGTAATGCATTCCATGTAAAACAAATGTGGTTCTGACAATTTTAGCAAGGAAAAAGAGTGAAAGATGCCCACATATGATAGCTCAAATAAGCACTTTTGGGCATCTAACATATTGTCAAAATCTTTCTGGCAGTTTTCGGTCCAATCACAAGACTGATCTTTTCAAAGAAGCTTGAATATAAGTGCACATGTGGCAGTCATGTGGGAAATGAATCTGAAAATATAATTCAAGCGGCCGAGAAAACCTCTAACTTGCTTCTCAGTTTTGGGCGCAGGCATTTCTTGTATTGCTTTGACCTTGGCAAGATAAACTTCAATACCTTTCTCGCTGACAATGAAGCCCAACAACTTACCAGAACGAACACCAAAAGTACACTTATTGGGATTCAAGCGGAGTTTATACTTCCTCAAATGCTGGAATAGCTTCAACAAATGCTCAACATGTTCCTCTTCATTAATTGATTTAGCAATCATATCATTGACATATACTTCAATCTCTTTATGCATCATATCATGCAAAAGAGTAGTCATTGCTCTTTGGTAAGTTGCACCAACATTCTTTAAACTGAAAGGCATCACTCTATAATAGAATGTTCCTTAGGGTGTAATGAATGTGGTATTCTCCATATCTTCGGGTGCCATTTTGATCTGATTATATCCGGAAAATCCATCCATAAATGAAAAGACTTTGAATTTAGTATTATTGTCTACCAACATATCAATATGTGGCAGAGGGAAATCATCTTTCTGTCTGGCTTTATTCAAGCCTCTATAATTGACACACATGCAGACTTATCCATCTTTCTTCGGCACTGGCACAATATTGGCCACCCATTGCGGATACTCAACTGTCACAAGGAAACCGGCATCAATCTGCTTCTGCACTTCCTCTTTGATCTTCACAGCCATATCAAGATGCATTCTTCTCAACTTCTGCTTGACTGGCGGGCATTCTGACTTCAATGGCAATCTATGCTCCACAATCTCATAATCCAACCCAGGTATGTCTTGATAGGACCAAGCAAACACTTCTGAATATTCTCGAAGAAGATCAACCATCCCCTTCTTAGCATTTGGACACAGTCGAGACCCAATCTTGACTTCCTTCACATCATCTTCGGAACCCAAGTTGACTAGCTCAATCTGCTCTTCAAACGGCTGAATAATCTTTTCATCTTGCTCAAGAAGACGAGACAATTCATCACTCACTTCTACATCACTTTCCTCCTCGGCCTCAAACACAGGGAATTCAAAATTTGGAGAAGGAGAAGGATCTTTGTATTCAATGGGGTTAGGACCTAACCTACATAATGATTTGATATTTTGATTTTAGAGAAGTGAATTTGTGACCAAATATTTTGCAGGATGACAATTATATTGTTTATTTATGTTTTTTGTGATTACCATTTTCAGAATAAAGCAAAAAGTAAAAATAAACATCAAAGATGTGGATGAATAGAATTAATTTTATTGATGATCAATTTAAAATGCCCAAACAATGTCCACTTCTCCCTTAGGCATAGGAGAAGGATTTTAAAATATAAAAGCAATTACTTAGATCGATGCAAAATAACAGGAATATCAACGACAGTCCAATTGTTGCATGTCTTTCCATGCGTTACGAAGTTGGTGCAGTCTTCCTCTTCGCTATCCTCTAGCACAACAGCTAAGTGTTATTCATTTCCATGAGTGAATCCTCCTCTACGGAAGCTAAGTTGCATATCTTAAGATCTTGCAATTTATGAGCCTTTCTGAAACCCCAAATCGGTTCTGCCTTTGTTGTCGGAGACCTCTACCATGTGCCTACTGGTCAACAGTACCTTCCTCAACAATTTTCTGAGCATCTTTCAACGAGGATATAGGTGCCCCAACTCTCTTTTCAACAGCAATAGACAAGGCTTGGAACGGAGTTCCAACCTCATCCTCAGCTTCAACATACGAGAAAGATGACAAATGGCTAACCAACAACGTCTTCTCTCCTCCAATAATCACAAGCTTGCCATTCTTGACAAATTTCAATTTCTAATACAGAGTGGAGGTAACAACCCCTGCCTCATGAATCCATGGCCTTCCCAATAAACAACTATAGGCCGGGTGGATATCCATTACTTGAAAAGTAATATGAAAATCACTCAGACCTATCTTGACTGGAAGGTCCACTCCACAAATTACTGTCTTGCGGGAACCATCAAAGGCTTTGACGATTACACCACTATACCTCATGGGCGATCCTTCGTAAGATAGCTTTGACAAAGTTGAATTTGGAAGCATATTGAGTGACAAACCGGTGTCAACAAGCACATTTGACAAAGCATCCTCCTTACAATTCATTGAAATATGCAAAGCCAGGTTATGATTTCTTCCCTCCTCAGGGAGTTCTTCATCGCAGAAGCTCAAATTATTTCATGAAGTGATGTTAGCCACGATGTGATCAAACTGATCCACAGTAACATCATGATCTATATATGCTTGTTCAAGAAATCTCTGTAGTGCTTCAGAATTCATCAGCAGAGACAACATTGAGATTTTTGAGGGGGTCTGGAGTAACTGCTCTACCATATTAAACTCTCTCCTCTTTATCAACTGGAGTACCTCATCATCATCATTGGCTTTCAAGTTATGGGATTCACCAGACTTATCTTTTGAACAACCAATCGGATCTACATTACGCACCTCCACCTTCTTACCAACAATTGTTTCCTCTTTGTTTTCTGGGAACACTGGCCCAAACACTCGACCACTGCGGGTCACCTTCGTTACATCGGCAATGGTCACTACTGAACTAGTCGTAGGTAACGGGACCTCTTGACCATTCTTTATCATTTTAGCATTGTACTGGTATGGTACAACCTTATCAGATGAATACGAGACTGGACCTACTAACCGTATTACCAACGGCGATACTGATCTTTGATTGACATTATTATTGTTGTTGCTATCATATTTAATTACCAATCGCTCTTGTTGTTTGAAAACAGGCACTATGACATTGACGTCATCATCTACATGACGAGATTGAACAATTTGGATCATGCCTTCATCCATCAGACGTTGGATGTCCCTTTTCACTACATCACACCCTCTTGGGTTCACACTACAAACAACAAAACCATCATGGTCATGTTCACAGTCACTCACCAAACAGATATCCTTGTGCATATGCACCAAGCATCTTCGGATAAACCGGACGTCATAAACCTTGAATTCTCCAGGACAACCGTCCACCATATTCAAAAAAGAGTTCCCATGAGCGGGCAAAGGGTTTGCTTTTACATTTGGCGCGCGGTCCTCAAAGGACATCATACCACTATTCATAAGCTTTTTAACCTCATTCTTCAATGGATAATAGTTTTCAATATCGTGTCCGGGTGCTCCTTGGTGAAAAGCACAACGGAGCTTAGGTTTATACCACTAAGGAAGTGGTTCTGGAATCTGCGGTTGGTTCCTCTGTTGAATTAAGTTCTTGAGAATTAACGAGGGATACTGCTCTGCATATGACATATGAATCGGGTCAAAAGAAACCTTTTTCCTCTCAAAGTTTTGTTGATGATGATTGTTGTTGGTATTGTTGTTGTTGTAGGTGTTTGTTCTTTGTTGGTATTGTTGTTGTTGACGTTGATGTTGTTGTTGTTGAATTGGTGTTGCTTGTTGATTAGAAAATACCGGAATTACTAATGACACTTGATAATGATGATGTTGACGGGGTGGTGGATTTCTTCTGATCTGAGGCCTCCTCTGCCTCCCACTGATTACTGCGTTGGTTTCACTATCCTTTTTCTTACCAAAGTTGCTACCATATCTCTTGCTTGTTAACGCCTCATCTCTTGAAAATCATCTTTCACGGACTCCTTCCTCAAGTCTCATCCCCATATTTACCAAAATCACTGGGAGAACTAGAAATCATGCGTTCATAATAAAATGAACTCAGAGTTTTTAAGAAGATCTTTGTCATTTCTTTCTCCTCCAAAGGAGGAGTCATCTGGGCAGCCAACTCCCTCCATCTTTGCACGTACTCTTTAAATGTCTCTTTGTCTTTCTGAGACATAGACCTCAGCTGGTCTCTATCCGGTGCCATGTCCATATTATACTTGTATTGCTTCACAAAAGCCTCTCCTAAGATGTTGAAAGTGCGGATGCTTACACTATCCAACCCCGTGTACCAACGGAGTGCAGCACCAGTCAGGCTATCTTGGAAGTAGTGAATAAGCAATTGGTCATTGTCAGTCTGAGTAGACATCTTGCGGGCATACATCACAAGATGACTGAGCGGACAAGAATTCCCTTTATACTTTTCAAAGTGAGGCACTTTGAACTTCACCGGGATCTTGACATTGGGCACCAAACACAACTCAGCAGCACTCTTCTCAAACAGATCTTTACCTCTCAGCGTCTTCAATTCCTTACACAGCTCAAGAAACTGATCTTTCATCTCGTCCATCTTCTCATACACATCCAGACCCTCAGATGTCTCGGAATGATAGATGGTATCCTCTACGCGAGGCAAAGTGTGCACAATGGAGGTGGCACGGACATGACCGGGCTAGATGCCGACATGGAAGCAAATGTAGGCGCAAAGCCTTTGGGCACAAAGTTAGGCGGCATTCCCCACGGGAATCCGACAGGCATATTCGTCGCGAAAGGGCGGTAGCAACAGGCACGGTAGAGGTAGTCACTTTTGAAGTAACAGTCCTCGCGGGAGGAGTTGCGGGTGTTGGAGAAGCTTGGTTATGAGCAGCAAGAACTGACTCCATCATGGCAGTCAGGCGGGTGATCTCGTCCTTCAGCTCTCTGCTCTCTTGTTCCAAATGTTCCATAATTTTCTAATGATTAGCTCGGATATTGTACCGGTGATCCGGCTTGGCTAAAGCACAGAAGAAACACCAATCAAACATCTGGCAAAAACCTGCAATGCTTGATTATTTTTATTTTCAAGGAACTTACTATATCATTTGCAAATATATATTATTTAAATGGCAATTGCAACAATTTGATATGACCAAAAAACTCTTTTTATTTATGTAAATTGGAAGGATTATACTGAGTACATATTCAGAAATCAAAACAAAAAGATACAAGAGAAAAGGAGACTAGTCATCCTAAGGATCCCTAACAACAATGTCGGAAGATCTGGCTGAAGGCGCGTATTTCCTTCGAATGCGACGGATCTCGGTCTCAAAAGAAGCCTTCATCTGAGTCTTCTCGAGGACAAGCTGATCAACAATCTTCTTGCAAGCAACAGAAGGCTGAGGCATGCTAGAAGATGAAACCTCTGGCTCTCTCTGTCTCTTCGTCACTCGGTATTCAAGTAGCTCGATAAGTGCATCTTTATCCTTAGACTCCAACTGTAAGTCTTCATGCTTCTTGCTCAAAGCACAGAAATGCTCTTCCTACATATCCTTCTCTTGCTTCATCTTGGTGAGCGCGTCTTCCAACTCCTCTACATCTTGGTTAGGAAGAGTTAATGGCTCAACCACAACCATAGACATAGGTCTTTCACAAGGATAAGGCATCTTCAACTCCATAGCTCTCTTCTTCACCCAAAGAGTGTAAGCTTACAAAGCTACACAATTACGTGGACCAAGCTCGGATCTTCCTTTCCTATGCACATTATGCCAAGCATGAACAATCTTCTACTTCAAATGTTGGAGATCTTTACCCTCTTGATAGAAAAGACCTTATAAAAACATGTTATTAGGTTTTTCTCTGAAGGGGAACCCAAGTTGACGATAAGCCAAAGCAGGGTTGTAGTTACTTCCTCCTTGTGTACCAATGAGAGGCACATTAGATAATTCACGACAACTATCAATAATCTCCAAACTGCTTAAAGACGGATCATACCAAACTATATCATCATTAGTGAGAGACATAAGTCTTTGAGACCACCTTAGACATTGTTTGTTCTCCACAAAAGCAGAGGCAAGTGCGAAATAAACCACTTTTACAGAAGAGGAATACAACAGACAATCGTTCCCCCACCCTTAGAATTCCTTAGATGCAAAGACAAACACATATCACCCAACAAAGTAGGCACAAGATTCCCAATCAAGAAAATTCTAATGGCGCTAACATCAACAAAACCGTCAATGTTAGGGAACAAAGCTAATCCATAGATGAGCAACACAAAGATAGCTTCAAAAGCATCCATACTACCAGCTTGAGCAAAAATAGTAGCTTCCTTGATGAGGAAATCAAATAGCAACCCAAATAATCCTCCCTTCTTCACCCAATGAGCCCTATCTCAGACTTCTTCAACTGAAGAGCTTCAACAATAATACTAGATCGGGGAATCTCCTCTAATCCATTAAAAGGCACTCTACTAGAAACAGGTATCCCCATAAAATGAGAATACTCCTCCAAGGTAGGCACAAGCTGAAAATCTGGGAAAGTGAAACAACGGTAGAGAGGATCATAGAATTACACTAGAAAACTCAAGAATCCTTCAACCACATCAGTAGACAAGATGGACAGAAGCTTCCCATGATGTTGTGAAGTCTAAGGGATCTAATACAAAAGATGCTAGCTTCCTTAACTCTTTCAAGTCGGGACATCTGAAACTGTACTTCTTAGTGTTCCTTCGTCCACAATCCATGGTCTGAAAATATTTGCAAATGATACCTTAGTTTCTTGAAATTTTCGTGTGATGAATGTTATGATGTGCATGAATGTATGAATGCAACAATCACAAATAAGGGATCACACACAAGGCAAGCACAGGTCAAGGGATGAATCAAGTCATTGTCAAGATCAATCATCCATTTTGGTGGATTATGGTTTACACCTTATCAACACCCAAGTTCCATTGATATTGACAAGACTTGATTGGATCAACCAAGAATCAATGGTTTATTATGAGTCACGAGCATGGAGTCTGGGTAATAACCATCTAAGGATAAAAACCTGTAGATCATGTTCTAAAAAGTTTCCAGAGTCTTAATTCCATCTTCGGATATTATAGGTTAAGATGACTGACTCATCAACCCATAATATTCTCAAGAGAAACTCGTCGTAGTGTAGTATCGTGTAACAATTGTTATCAAGTCTACACTTGAACAGTTTTCGTTCTACGTCCTAAATAGACCAAGATGGGTTAAATGTTCTAAGGTCCTCAGCTTCTCAGACCCAATTAGAAATAGTAATGCCTAACCACAAATACTTGTGTGACATTTCTAAATCAAAAGGAGTCTCCACTGAGCAAATGGATCTCAAGCCAACTTGTTAAGGACTACTCCACACAAGTCGAACATGACTATACCATCCTCCTATCTTAATTTCACTCAAGTTCGGGTTAGAACTTATCTCACCACTCAGAGATTGCCAAGCACAAGAAGAAGATTATATCACACATACATATATACAAACATCACATATATACAAATATATTCACACAAAAAGTAGGTTAAACCCACTGGAGACTACTCCCCAGCAAAGTCGTCACTTAATTTCTGTAGCGGGAAATTCATGATCATTAAGTTATTGACAAGCTAGAGATCAAATAACAAGAGTCGCCACCGCGCTTTTATTGTTTCCAAGGGAAAAGGGAAAAAGTACGAAAAAAACCCAAAAGTAAGAAGTTTTCAAATCAAAACTAATAAAATGCAGAGATCACACGTAAGGGGTTGGTTACATAGAGGGAAGGTGTTAGCACCCAAAGTGTCATAGGTACTCATAGGGAGCCCTTTTTGTGTGCATATGTACTTGGTATAGAGTGATATTTACAAACAAATAGAATGAGGGGATGAGAAAAGAATTCATTAATTATATTTTTGTGTTTGATAAGACCTTCAGTCTTGTGCCTACGTACCAACATAAAAATGAGGGATCAAAACCTCGTAGTTCATGATACAAATTTCAAAGTGGATGCATTACTTTTAACAAAAATTAAGTTTAAAAGGCATAAAGGCCTAAAAATGGTTTGAATGTGTTAGTTTTTTTTCTCTTTTTTGAAAGTTTAAGTCAAATATAGTTAAGTTTATTTACAAGTTTGATTTAAGAAAATATGTTTGAAAATGCAATGGCATAAGGCCAAAGTTTCTGTCTTTTTGCAAAAGTGGTCAAGGTTTAGAACAAAAGTAGTTCACACAAAGAAGATTTTGAAAAATGGAGGGAGATATTTTGAAATTAAAGAAATGGGGAGAAGATGAAGAGACTATCCTATGCACAAAATAAAAAGTTAAGAGTTGAAAAGATCTAACCAAGTGGGTAGCAATCCAATAGACAAGAATGTCAATAGAAACCCAGAATTCCCTTGGACTTTTAGAATCAAGCAACACACAAATGCACAATTATATTATCTTGAAGAGCAAGGCATCAAATAAAGATGACCTTCTTCAAAATAGACCATGTAACAGATGAATTCCACAAGTCACAGGTTCAAAATAACAACTTCACAATGATCATGTTGTAGATGACCTTAGAGAGGTCTTCAAAGATGTATCAGATGAAGTTCAAATTGCAAGCACTTGATTTCTCAGCAAGTTGGCATTGGCCAAGTCCTTTAGCTTAGGAAGGTTGCCTAGCAAAGTATACACAAACAAGCAAAGTATACACAAACAAAATATATCACACAATATGGTCCAAATGGACAAAGTGAAAATTGCATTAATATAAACAATTAGAATGATATGAACAATGGCAAATAAAATAGAGTGCTACAAGTAAATTGCATTAAAGTAAAAGTTTGAAATTAAAAGTTAGTAGTTAATTGGTTAGAAGTTAGTATTGTTTTGCTTTTGCTTTTCATTTCAAGACATTCTTTGGAGAACACTCAACCCACTTATCACAAGCATGAATCCTTGAGACAAAACATCCTCCAAAGGAAGGAAATAAAGCCAAGTTTCCACATAATACTATGAAAGAGGGGAGACTTACAATCTCACTAACTAGAATGCTTATGCCTTTTATGTCACAAATTTAGCTCTATGTTAAGCAATCGTAATTGGACTTATGTAGAAGTCACAACCATTTGACGTCGGGCAATAGAATTTTGGTGTTAATGCATGTTAGAGATATAGTAAAATAGACTATGCTCATAAAACATACCACACACAAAAATAATATGCAAAAGGTGTGGCCTAATCTCATCCATACTCATGTCAAGTTTTCAATCAACTAGCATTAGGACTTTGAGATGTCATAGGCCAAATGGAATGAATGAATGAAGAAGAGGAATGAGATGAAGAGGGAGGGGGATGGATCAAAACACAAATTGGTCAAAGGAGGACTTTTACCAAATTAATATCATCCATTCATTTTGGGAGATGGAATGTACATTCCATCAATCCCCTAAATCCAATGATATTAATTTTACAAATTCAAATCAACCTTGACCAAGGCCCAACAACAAGAGTTAAACATAAACAAGTCATCACAATTGGTCAACAAATTTATTTGGCATTTTATTCAAATTAAAATACTAAAATAATGCATTTAAATTAAATATGGTTTGTCCAATTCCTAAAATCTCATCAAAACACCAAAGAAATGGCCATGAGATTTGTCATAGGTCAAACAAGGTCAAAGGACCTTGGAGAAAAAAATTCATAATTTTTGGATATTTAAAAATATTTTTAAACAATTAAAAACAAATGCAAAATCAATTAATTCACGAAAAATATTAATAATGACACAAAAAATAATTTATTTCAGAATATGAAAGATAAAAATATTTGAAATTTTTTGGTGAAAGTCCCATATTTTTTGGATCAATATTGAATTTAATATGAATTATTGAAAATAATGCAATAAAAATGAAAATGAAAATATCAGAAAAAATGTGGACCACTTGCTCTCCCTCATTAATTGAGGTGGCAGATCTAGTGGCTAGAAACGCACTATCCACGATGGACATGAGTTAGCATGCCATGACATTGGTATTTAAAAGGGACGATCATGATTAAAACAAATGAGATGGATCCTATGGACATGAGTCAGTGCGCCATATAAGCCTCTATTTATAGCTGAAACCATTGATATTTGCACACTTGAAATTACTTTCCAAATTTGGTCATTGATTATGCATGGGTGCATAGGTGTGCATAGGCCCATAAAATCATTGTCATAAGTCCACAAATGAATGTTAGATAGTCTGAATTCAGCTTGGATTACAAGGCAAGTGTGCATTTGGATTTGAAGCTTGATCCTTGCCAAGTGATGTCACCATGTTCATGCCATACGCAGCCTATGCATTCCTTGTCCAAAATGAATGAATTTGAGATCTTTGGAAATGTCAGATCAAGAAGAACAACTTTTATGTTCAACACTTTTTCATTTGGAGCTTGGAACTTAGAGAAATTTGAGGTATGAGCTTCAAATGAGAAAGGGGTATTCATAAAAGTTTCATCTCTTTCAAATACCTTCAAAATGGTCACCTATTTCATGTCATTTGGATTTGAAATAATAGAGTTATGAATTTTTGAAGTTTGAAAAAATCACTTGGTCCATGGTATAGGTCAAAAGTGACCTATAATGTAACCTCATATCATATTCTCAAAAAAGTTGAATTAGCTCCCACTCCAAACATCAAAGTTAAAGTAGACACATTGAATTTGATTGTGCAACTTGGAAATCTTTCATCTCATAAAAATTGAGCAAGTTATGGCCTTGGGAATTTGACTTTCAAATTAGGGTTTAAACAAAATGACCTATAATGTTTCAATATAGAAAATGATTTTCCAAGCAAAACTAGCTCTAGGTCTCAACATGAAAGTTGTTTGGAATGTCATTTATAGTAAGTTGTATCTTGGAATCATTTTCATTTGGTGAAAATTGTAGGAGATAGGGTCTAGGAAGACCCAGTTTTTATCAGATGAATTCATCTGGCCACCACCATCAACCAACTTGCTAACTTCCAATTCTCTTGACTTTCTTGGCTTATGGTAGATAATATATGCATAAGATGATTAAGTTTTAAGTTCCCCTTGAGAAATTTGATCAATTGGTGAGATACCTGTTTGGAGAAGTTGTAGCGGTGTATTCGCCGCTATATGATTTATCGATTAAACCATAAGCAAAGCATACAATGAATTTCGAGTCGCCACCGCACTTTTATTTATCCAAAGGACTGGCTAAAAAGCGAACAAAAGCCTAAGAAGTTTTACACGTAGAAAACTAATAAAAAGATCAGAGAGTCTGGGTAAGGGGTAAATTACGCAATGGGAAGGTGTTAGGCACCCACTACGTCCTAGGTACTCCTAGGGAGCCCTTTTCACACTTGTTGTACTAAATTGTTATTTGTTATGACATAAGTATTGTGCAAACATGATTGGGATGATGAGAAAAGAATGTACAATTTTATTATTGGGTTTGAACGGATGAACCCGCTGCCACGTACCTTCCATCAAAGGTAAGGATCAAAACGCCGTAGTTCGGCTAAAAGATTTCCAAAAGTGTGTGAGTTCAATTTTAAACAATAGCACTGAGGCTTTTCATTATCAATGGGAGAAAACTCGACCAAGACCAACATCCACCATGTGAGGATAGCTTCAAAGCACTAGAGGGGTTAACCCTGTTTTCAGTACGGAAGTCTTATAGTCGACTCACTAAGGATAGGTAAGATTTACATCAACCACAATGATAATTGAAACCTATGGCTAATGCATGAAAAGATTAACAATGGACAAAGCCAAAACAATTGAATGGGTGAAGTTAATTGATTGTGATTATGAAAGTGGAGTCAAAGTATGATTAAGATTGATTTGAAAGAAGTGTTATGAAATGGAGTTTGAAAAAAGTCAAGGACTTGGGTCCAGGTTTTTAATTTAAAAGCATGAAGATGTTTGCACAATATTTATCTCAAGTTTGAAGTCAAAGTGTGAAAAGGTTTAGGACATAATGAATGATGTATGGATGAAGAAGAATTGTAAAACTTCTTAGAAGGTTCACCTCTTGAGATCATATAGAAGATGATTCAAGTGCGTCCTTTGGAATAGGCAATGGATAATAACAAACAAACAAAGAAGAAAGTCAACAAAAGCGGATACCGGATGCCAATCACTGGGCTTATACCAATCTCCTAAAACAGAACTGGATATCAGAGGCCACTCTATGGACTTACACTAATCTCCTCAATAAAGAAATAAAAAGTGGATACCGGATACCAATAGATGGATTTACACCAATCTCCTAAACAGAAACAAGGATGTCGGAAGCCAATAGATGGACTTATTCCAATCTCCCTAAAACAGAAATGAAACTTGGATATCGGATGCCAATCTGTCTGGACTTATACCAATATCCAACATATGATCATAGGAAAGCAAATGCCAACTTGCAGGGACTTACAATTGCATCCTCACATACAACAAACAAAAGCCAAACAATGAATGTCAGATGCCAATCTATCTGGGCTTACTCTAACGTACACAGTATGATCCTAGGAAAACAAATGCCAACTTGCAGGGACTTACAATTGCATCCTCACATACAATCAAACAATGCAACAGGATCACAGGAAAGCAAATGCCAACTTACAGGGACTTATAATTGTATCCTCACAATCAAACAAATGCATCAAGCAAAGATAAGATGAGTGGCCAATGAAATGGTCTTATACTCACTTCCATATCATAGGAGCAATAGCCAAAGGAGTGGTCTTACAATTGTCCTCAATGGGCAAACAACAATGATAAGTCATAAAGACAAATGAGATGGTTATGCATTAATGAGCAATAAATGATGGTAAATGCACAAAGCATACAAGCAAACATGTGTATATGAAACAACAATCAATCAATGAAAGCAATCAGCACACACTATAACCAAACAATGAGGCTCACACAAAGGTTTAGGCATGGAAGCCAACTGGAATAGGGTCAAAGGGTGCTCTTAACCTTGCCATTGAGGGGCTAAGGTGAAGCAGATGAAAGGATATGAGGGGTGTGCCTCATTGCTCTTATCCCTGGTCAGGGAGAGCATTTGAATATCAGAAGGTGTGGGAGTTCAGAAAGTAGGAACTCTTTCCACAGATTATTGACTCAATAGATCTTGGGCTTGGATCTCAATGCTACAACCATGTAATGGGAGCAAGGAGAAGACTCACAGAATAGTAGGAGATAGGTTGCTTATCTCTTTGATCTACCAATTGCCTTATTAAAAGGACTTTTCCTGCTTGGGACAAATATAAACACACACAAGCATTGCCTCTTAAGGAGGACTTCAGACAGTTGCCTGGCCAAGTAACAGGCCAGGTCTTCCAGACTACATGAAGAAAAAGGGATTATACCTCAATGCAAATTGCTATAAAGCAAAGCAAAGCAAGTTCAAAGAACTAAGCAACTAATGGTACCTGAAATAGTCAAACAGAATCAGTACACAACTCAAAGTCAAAGTAAAATGAGGTAAGAATTAACAGTCAAACACAAACAGATAAATGTGCAATGCACAAGTCTCAAGGCATATGAGCCAAGCAACCTACAAAACAAGCATGTTAGTCATGATAAACAAATCAAGCTCAATCAATTTGTATTGTTCTCTTTGAAGCATTTGTTGCTTAACCTGAAAACATGAACTCAAACATGAGCAACAAGACCACTAGGACAAGCCTAGGGTCAAAAAGGGATGAGAAAGTCAAAACAGAAAATGAAATTCAACCAAAATCAAGTTTAAACAATCAAGAAGCAAACTCAATTGGTTCCACATGCATATCATTCATCATCATGATTTCATAAGCAAAAGAAGTCAAAGCATGGCAAATGAAAGCTCATAGAAGTCAACAGCAAGACTTAACTCAAAACCAATCATAAACATTTCAATAAATCATCAAATAATTCATGATCAATCATAATCCCTAACATGACATTCATATAAAATTTCAGCTCATTTGGATCATGGGAAGATAGTCAATGAAAATCAGAAAGCCAAAACAAGTTTAAGCATGCTCAAAGAAGTCAACCAAATATGTATCAACTTGAAAAATTCATAAATCAGTGATAACAAATAAGAAATGAATGGGATCAACACCATGACAAAGCTTAAGATGTCTACTAATCACATGTAAAATTTCAAATTCATCCAATAAAGTATGAGAATTTCACAAATGAAATGGCAACATGTATCACACAAGTCAACATTTTGGTCAAACAGGGGATAAAATCTCAAACAATTAGGAAATGCGTCAAATAATTCCAAGAAAATTCACATGTAAACTAGACATACAAGAGTAGGTTCAGGCAAAAATTCACATCAATTGGAGGTCAGGAAGCATGGTATCAAAAACCATGAAGTTGCACATCATTGGTGTGACACAAATTGTCACACCCTAATTCAAAAATTCATAACTCAATGACCAGATAATATAAATTCACAAACTCTACACCAAAATCACCATGGATGTGTCTAGTTTAAGCACAAACAATCTCAGGGCCATTGGATAATGCATCATCATTTCACAAATGATTTGGCAAGATGTACAAAAATCGGGCACATGAACAAAACCCTAATACCATTAAAAATTTAACCATCCAAAAATTCAGAAAAAATCATGATAAAAAAGTAGAGATCAAGCAAAGCAACATGCAAAAGTTCTCATGCAATTTGGATCAAAGATGATGATGATATGATTTTTAGAAGATGATGTATCAATTTGGAATAAACATCAAAAACAAACATGGTTTAATGAGACATGGGGCACGGGCGATGACATACTTGTAAATATCACAACAACTAACTAAAACGCAGCGTATTAGTGAGACACATGAAATGTTGTGATTGGTCCATGCAATGAACAGTACCCAGCTCATGCAAATCACGTTAAAATTCTGGGCAACCATGAATATTTAGGGTTTCAAATGGAACAGTGGACATCACCATCTTCAACCAAATCGCGAAAAACAAATGTGCCCAGAAAATGAAATAACACATATCATTGTAACCAGCAAGCAATGCATATCAACATGCTACCATTAAAATTCATGAACTCGAGCTAATCATCAAGGAATCATGCAAAACAAAAATAACCAACAAACTTTAAACTCAGATTTCTCCCAGCACAGTTAACCATTTTTAGTGATTTAAAGTTCAAAATGACCAGTGAAGCAGGATCTAGCTAAAGCATATCATGATTTTGGAAAAGGATGGACTCGAGTTCTTACTTGATTTTGAAGAAATCAACGAAACAGTATTGTTTGGATGTTGTAAGCTCAAACAGATGTCCAAGAGGTGTCCAGGAGGTGAATGGAGGAAGGTTTAAAGCTCAGCTCTCCTTGAAAATGCTCAAATCATGATTTGCCATTGTTGGAGCTTGGAAAATCAGAACTCGAGAATGGCTGTACAGTTGGGTTTTTCCACTTGTAATGAGCTCAAAATAGTGAGTGCATGATGAAACCAACAAAACAGTTCGAGTGCCTTTGCAAGTTTTTAGCAGAAAATCAAAAATGAAGAACTTGAGAGTTTGAGAGAAAAGAGAGTTTTCTGTTCTGGGATTGTGGCTGCTAGGGTTTAGAATGGCAGAAAAAATGTTTATATACTTCTGTTTTAAGTCTGCTAAGCAAATGCTAATCACCATTATCTCAAATGAACCATTTTGTCATTTTGCTAAATTTCACCAACTTGGCCATGGGGTGTATGCTGCACGAAATGGGCCTCCCAACATGACCAAAATGCAATTTCAGAACATGCTTGAATGGTAAATTTGATTGGAAATGGCTAATTAGAAAGTTCAATTTTTCACCTCACTTGAAAATAATTCAAGCAAGTTCAAAAAGGCCATTTTGAATGGTGAGGTTTTGATGCATGATGGTTACATTTTTGGAAAGAGGAGGTTAAATATGACTTGTAGGAAAAAACCCCACCAAATTTGGCCAAATGGTTTGAGAGATATGGCCTTTTGAAGTTCAAATATTTTTGAGATTGAATTGATCATAACTTGCCAACCATACATGGGAATCGAGTGTTCTTGGACTTTTTGGAAATGGGAGAACAAGATCTTCAACTTTCATGTTGGGAAAAAATTCATTTGAAGCTTGTATCATGATGTAAGTTTAGGATCAAGAAGTTTCCATTTTTGGCAAATTTGAATTACAGGTCAACTTTCTATTTCTGGAAATTTCTTGTCTGACTTTATTTTCTTCACTGTGGATGCTTGACATGATATATGAAGCTTGTATAGGCATGAATGAGACCTCTCAGACCAAATCCCATCACCAAATCACTGATTAAATGGACAGTCGACCAAGTTTGACTTTCTAGGGTTTTGCGTGACTGAAGCACCTTCTGATGAATTCCAAACCCTAATTCCTTGATATCTTGATTCCAAATGATGTCACAAGTTATATGAACCCTTGATTATTGATCATGGTGCCCAAATTCTGCAAGAATGGCCACCAGGCACTGCAATGACTGACTTTGACTGATTTTGACCTAATTGGCTGATGATTGCTTCAGCTGCAAGTAACATGGTTAGATGACAATATTTTTGTACTTTTTGGTTAATAAACATATGAAAGGCAATGATATACAAATGCAAAACATGCTTGGTGATCAAGAACCACACTCACAAGGCAACCTACCCACTAGGAGGGAAGCTAGGGCATGCTATGATCCTTGAGGCCATGATATGATATGATATGGGCCATGAGGGATCTTAGGGCCAAAATTGGGGTCTTACAGATGCCCCTATTTAAGGTCATTCTATCCGGAGAAGTGAAGTTTAGAAATCTTCATCTCGACGCGGTAGAATGGGCTTAAATAACAGTAATGAGACAAATTTTGGTCCCTAAGAGACCTCATGATGCAAATGTAGGTATGCAAAAGACACAAATTCTGTGGGGAATATGATTCACACAGAAGAAAAGACGATCCATCGGAGTAATACACTCACCAGGAACAGAGACTCTAACAAGACTTTTGTTGGGGATAGACAAAACTGACACAGTGTGAACAAGACACGACTCTTATTAGGGAATACAGAAATCAGACTGGAGGCCTCACAAGGGAGTGAAGGACTCACACTGGGGAAAAGAAAATTCCAAAGGAGAACATCCATTGGAGAGACACAAGCTGACTCCTGGGGGAGAAGCAACAGGAAAACTTCATTGAGGAAGCACCAAACAATGAGGTGTTACCGGTATAAGGGTAACAAACTCAGGGAAATCTGACTCCACAAGGGACCGAGGTCATAATAGGGAGCAGAAAGGAAGGAAACCAAGGATACCGGGTTGTAGGTATGTAACAGGTGACCGACCAAAGACGTGAATTGGTGTGTGTTCCAAAACACTCATCATCCTGAAGAGAGCGAAAGCAAACTTGTTTATAGGATGGATATTTGATTCTGTAAAGAATGCAAATCTTACTCAGTTGGGGAAACAAACAAAGTGTTCGACAAAAGAGTGCATGAGATATATTATCTATAGCCGTCAAAACGTAGATAATGTACTCGCATGGAAAGTTATCCTGAACCAGGTTGTAGGTTGTTTATAGGATAAGATCTGAAGACGTGAATTGGTTTGTGTTCCAAAACACTCATCACCCTGAAGAAAGCTAGAACAACAGACTTGTTTATAGGATGGATATTCAATTCCACAAGGAATATGAATCTTACTCTGCGGAGAAAACAATCAAAAGATTGACCCAAGAGCGAACGAGATATAATATCCATTACCGTCAGAACGTGGATAGAATACTCACAAAGGAAGATTATCCTGAACCGGGTTGTAGGTTGTTTATAGGATAAAATCCGAAGACGTGAATTGGTTTGTGTTCCAAGACACTCATCATCCTGAAGAAAGCTAGAACAGCAGACTTGTTTATAGGATGGATGTTCGATTCCACAAGGAATACGAACCTTACTCGACTGGGGAAGATCAACAAAGGATTCCGACCAAAGAGCGCATGAGACATATTATTCATTACCGGCAGACCGTGAATAATATACTCGAAAGGAAAAGACACCAGAGATACCGAAGTATATTATAGGTGACTAACCAAAGACGTGAATTGGTATATATGCCAAAACACTCATCATCTGAAAGGAGGGCTTGAAAAAGCAAATCGACTTATAAGATGGACATTCGAATCCACAACGGGAAAACGAATCTTACTCAACTGGGGACACAAACCCAAAGAGTGCATGAGATACAATATCCATTACCGGCAGACCGTGGATAAGAATACTCGCATGAGATATATTATCTATTACCGTCAGAACATAGATAATAAACTCGCATGGTAAGAAACACCAGAGATACCGGTTACTGGGTATATAATAGGTGATCTACCGAAAACGTGAATTGGTATATATGCCAAAACACACATCATCCAAAATACAAACTGGTTAAAGGATGGATATTCGATTCTACAGAGAATACGAATCTTGCTCAGTTGGGGAAAATCAACAAAGGATTCCAACTAAAGAGCGCATGAGATATATTATTCATTACCGGCAGACCGTGAATAATATACTCAAAAGGAAAAGACACCAGAGATACCGAAGTATATAATAGGTGACTATCCAAAACAGAGAGACAATCGATACCAAGCATCCGGGTAAACGAAAGACAACTCAAAGGGATAAATTGCAAGCATCCGGCAATTACCCGACAACAAAGAAATATTCGATTCCACAAAGGGAAATAACGAATCTTACTCAATCAAAGAAGACACAAAAGGCTTCGACTGAAGAGTGCATGAGATATATTATTCATTACCGGCAGACCGTGAATAATATACTCGCATGGAAGATTATCCACAACCGGTTACTGGGTTAATAAAGGATAAATCAACCGAAAAGAAAGGCATCGGGATACCAAACTAGGTATATAATGATAACCAATCAAAGGGAGTAACAGACATTACCAACAAAGGGGTAAATGAAAGGCGATCTGCTGAGGATTCACTGGCGAGAATCAATGATCCGGGGAACACAATCACTGACACAAGGTGAAAGGACCCGCTGGGGATAAGATTGCTAGCATACGGCAATTATCCACAAAAGACTTGCTGGGGATATAAGTGCTGATCTGAGCAACTTATCTAAGCAAAGGAAAATCAACATCAAGAACTAGATGAAGATAACCACAAGGGAAATTGTCATCGGTTAGGATGAACAACAAAGTTAACTCTGCAAGTGGAGAAAACAAGGTTTATAACTACTGGTTTGTAGGTAGAAAAACCGCAAAAATAGGACTTACGACTGCTGGTTCGTAGGCAGAAGGCCAAAAGTGTGGAGGTAACCATAAAATTAGGGTTTACATCTACCGAATACGGGGTAGACCAACAACTCCGCGTGGGGATAGAACAAATCACAAATCCGCACGGGAAACCAAGATAGGGTTTATAAAAACCACAAACTGCTGAAGAGCAGGGAAAAATAGGATTTACAACTACCGGTATGAGGGCAGAAAACCAAAAACTCTGGCTGGAGAATAAAAGGTGTATAACCACAAATTCTGTCAAGAAAGCCAGGAAAAATAGGACTTATCACTACCGGTATGAGGGTAGAGGCCCAAAAACATTCCGCTGGGGAACAACCCACTGGGAAGCACAAGACATCACAAATAGCCAATTCGGGAATGATCCGAAAAGGCGGACTGAATCAAGACATGTCCTAATGAGGATGTAACTCAAATAGGAAAATCCATCCCAATATATGTGTTGGGAGGAAACGGAAGAAACCGTCATCCACGAGGATATATCTCAGTGGGGAACTGCAGAAGGAAAGACAAACATTTTCTGCTTATGGGGCTGACTCTATATGGAGAGATTTTAAACACCCGACATCTGCTTGGGGAGATCTGTAAAGAGATCTATATCACCCAAAAGCAGGGAACGACAAACAAAGGATATATGGCAAGAAATGCAACATGAATATCTGAATGTTTATGAATATGCATGAATATGCGTGATTTATGTTTGATGAATGCTGACAAAACAGACAATTCTAACACAAACAGGTCAGGAATCAAACGTCCGGTATTATACTTCCAGGGGAAAAACCAGCTGGAAAGCCAATCTGCGGAGATCTTCATGCTGAGAAGCAAAGATCTGCGGGTACTGCTAAAGAAGCAGAGGATCGGAGATATCAGGAAACAACCCCATCAGGGTACAGAAAGTCACCACGGGCAAAACAGCCACCAAGACGAATCTGTAGGGGAACAAGAGAAGTCCCAAAGTATCTGCAGGGGATCCCAGTGTCAACTGAGAAACAAAGGGTGCATAAGCACGAACTGCTGTAGAAGCGAACTCCACATAACTCCGCTGGGGAGCAACCCACTGAGGGAGAATGATATCATCCAAATAGAATCTAACTGCGTAAGCAACTCTATTGGGGAAAACTGTCGGTTACTCTCTTGGGGAACAAACCACTGAGGGAGGACAGATCAAACAAGTAAATTCTGCAACGAACCATTCCACTTGGGGAGAATACACATAGCAAATTGATCACAACAAGTAGATTCTGCAACGAACCACTCCACTTGGGGAGAATACACATAGCAAATTGATCACAACAAGTAGATTCTGCAATACAAGCCACTCTACTGGGGATCACAAACAGTCAGGGAATCAATCCGTTCACTGGAGGCCAAAGCCATCATCCGGCCATACTGGGGATTGAAGGAGTATTCAACAGGAGAAACTGCCACAACAAACACTCCGCAGGCTACGCTGAGGAAAAGATGGTTGAAATACCCTGGGATATCAATCCAATCAACCACTGAATAGGAAAATAAATCCTGCTCTGCCGAAGAGAACAATTCTGATGGAGAGATAGCAACAATTCCGCAGACGACTTCGCCGGGGAAGAGGTAAAGTACTGGGTATCAAACCGCTGACTTACCGAGTCTTTCAAAAAGAAAGCGATCGTGCTGAGGAAACAGACAATTCCGCTGGCAACTGCACTGGGAAGAGTGACAACAACTCTGCTCGCAACTCCGATGGGGATATCAATAACAGGTCTGTTCATGACTGTGCTGAGGAGACAAATAAAGTCTGGGGCAGGCGACCCACTGGAGAAAGTGACGGGGCACCAAGATGACAAAACATCAACCGCCGAAACTCACAAGGAAATCACCCATGCTGGGGAAGATTGCTGCTGGAGAAAACGAAGTCTTCAACAACACTCTGCTTGCGACTATACTGGGGAACAACCTCGACAACAACTCTGTTTGAGGAACAACCTCAACAAAGATCTGAAGAAAGAAGATACAACCAAACCAGGAATATGAACAAAGGTCTTACCTGTTGGAAATCATGTCACCCCCGGGAGAGCACTGAGATATTCTTGAGTATCCTTTCAATCTTGTGAATGTTCACTTTGTTTAAAACAATATTTTGAAAAATTTGATTTGTTTAAAACAATGATATTTTATCAATTTAAAACATGCAAAACATTTGTTGAATCGAAACAAATAAGAGTGCAAATAATTGGATAAAAAGCTCAAATTGATTTGATGGAATGGTAGTCTGCAAATGGCAAGACTCCATAGATTTGTACAAATTTGAAATCAGTGATATATATTGGAAGAGGGCTACATTGAACATAATGATCCTTTCTCTACCAATTTGAATCTCGATGTATCCGAAGCTTCGGTTGACGACGAATCGAGAATCTTCTGACAAAATGACGACTGGTGACACAGAAAGTCTTGTCAGGATGCAGTTACTTGCCAAATCCCTAATTTTTGCCTGGATTGCCCTAGGGTGAGGTACTCAATCTAGCGGGATGCAAATATTCTTTTTTTTTTTTTTTTTTTAGTCTCTAATTTTTGCCTGGATTACCCTTGCGGGTTCTCCACCGAGACGCTCATTTTTGCCTAAGCCGCCCTTTCGGGTTTTCAACTTAGCGAGCTATTCTGTTTTTGATTTGCATATACTTTTTTTTTTAGGCAAAGTATCTCTTGACTGCATCCGAATTCACAGGACGAGTGAAATCCTCCCCATCCATTGTTGTAAGCATCAAAGCTCCGCCTGAAAAGGCTCTCTTAACAACATATGGACCCTCGTAGTTTGGAGTCCACTTGCCCCTGGAATCGGGCGCGAAAGACAAAACTTTCTTGAGCACGAGGTCACCTTCTCGGAACACACGAGGCTTGACCTTCTTATCGAATGCTTTCTTCATTCTTTGCTGATATAACTGACCATGGCACATGGCAGTTAATCGCTTCTCTTCGATCAAATTCAACTGGTCATAACGACTCTGAATCCATGCAGCATCAGTCAACTAGGGACTTTGAGGGTATAATTTTTTTCCTTTGGAAAAATTTTGAAAATTTTTTCCTGTTTTTTGATTTTTTCATCTTTTTCTCCCTCTTTCTCTTTTTTTTTTTTTTTTTTTTTTTTTTTTTTGATTGCATTTGCAATGCCCCAGTTTGACTGTTTTGCTGATTCTCATGATACAGCTGAATGAGCTTCTCTTGGTGTTCAAGAAGGCGGGTAATCTCATCAGGAATCCCCTTCAACATCATCTTCCTCTGCCTCAAATACAAAGAATTCAAGATTGGGAGATGGCGTTGGATCATTATGTTCAATGGGTTTAGAAATCCCTGTATAATGATTCTGGATAATGAAAAGCTTTTGAATTTTAAACAAGCAAATCATTTATGTAGATGAAAAAGCTGTTTTTTGTTTTTCAGGGTTTTTTTGTGATCACTGATTTCATGCAAAAAGCAAAAAGTGAAAACAAAGGAAAAACAAATGTTTAAGCAATGCATTAATTGAATGAAAACATCATTGTATATATGCTTTGCCAATAATGTCATCACTTCTCCTTTTGGCATGGGAGAAGGGTTTTGAACAAAATGAACAATTACTCTGATCTATGGATGACTGTAGGAACATCTACAGCGACCCAATTGTGGCAGACACCACCAGGAATAACAAAATTGTTCAAATCTTCTGCATCTTCTTCGATGATAGCAGCAGCTTCTTCTGGTTGATCAGCATGGATGAATCCTCCACTTGTGAACAAACCTTGCTCATTACATGCCCCAGAACAGTAGCCAATGCCAGCCCGGGATCTGTTATCTTCGAGTTCAAGCACTTTCCCTAATCCAGCAACTGCACCACATTCAATGGTCAGCTTCGCATCACGGTAGGAAGTGAATGAAGGAGACTTCTTCTCGATTGGTTCATCAATAGATAAAGCTTGGAACTGAGTTCCAACTTCATCCTCAGCGTCAATGTACGAGAAAGAAGACAGATGGCTAACCAGGAGAGCCTTTTCTCCCCCTACTACAACCAGTTTCTTGTTTTTGACAAACTTCAGCTTCTGGTGTAGGGTGGATGTCACGGCGCCAGCCTCATGAATCCATGGTCTGCCTAAGAGACAGCTATAAGATGGGTGGATATCCATTACTTGGAAAGTAACTTGGAAATCACTTGGTCCAATTTTGATTGGGAGATCAACTTCCCCAATCACGGTCTTACGCGACCCATCAAATGCTTTCACAACGACCCCACTCTGCCTCATAGGAGGACCTTGATATGACAATCTGGAGAGTGTGGATTTTGGCAATACATTTAGAGAAGATCCAGTGTCCACCAGCACATTGGACATTGCATCGGATTTGCAATTCATTGAGATATGTAAGGCCATGTTGTGGTCTCTTCCCTCCTCAGGGAGATCAGCGTCACAAAAGCTCAAAGTGTTGCAAGCGGTAATGTTTGCAACAATGCTATCAAACTGCTCAAGGGTGACGTCGTGATCAACATACGCCAGATCCAAGACTTTCTGCAGAGACTCCCTATGAGGTTCTGAATTCAGCAACAGAGAAAGAATAGAAATCTTGGAGGGCGTGTGTAGAAGCTGGTCTACAATATTGTACTCACTCTTTCTGATGAGCCTCAGCATCTCATCAGATTCTTCATCAACAATGCCACTTGGGCCAACTGAAGAAACAGGAGTCTTTTGTACGGATGAGGAGGATGGTTTGGCAACATCAAGTGCCGGATTCTGAACATTCACAGCGGTCCCAACCGGACGCTCAACAGTATCAGAAGCAACAGGGGCTTTAGCAGGTGCGGAAAACACACGACCACTTCGGGTCAACCCACTTACATCAACAATAGTGGTCACAGAAGTTGAAGGCAAAGGTACCTCGACCCCATCTTGCACAGCAACAGGATTATATCTGAATGGCACAGCTTTATCAGATGAATAAGGCACAGGGCCTGCAGGTTTAATGATCAAAGAAGGGGAAGCCTTCGGCTTGTTGCTATTGTAGCGAATAACAACCGGTTCAGGCAGCTTGAACACTGGTGAAATGACATTCACTTCAGGCTCAACTATATCAACATTGCGATTCTGGAGAATCTCAATGGTACCTTCATTCAGCAACTTCTGAAGTTCTTTGCGGACCTGATCACAACCCAAGCGATTAACCGAGCAAACGCGGCACTTGTCGTGGTTATGCTCCAAATAGCTGTACTGACACAGCATCTTATGTAAATCAACCAACGACTGCCTGATGTGGCTGACATATCTAACCCTGTACTTCCCAAGGCATTCCTGAATCATATTCACATATTTCCCATGCGCAGGCAATGGGTTCTTGGTGACGTTCGGGCTTGAGTCCTCAAAACTCAGAATACCACTTCTCACAAGGTCTTGAACCTTGGTCTTCAGCTGAAAGCAATTCTCAATATCATGGCCCGGAGCGCCAGAATGATAGACACAGTGCTGGTCAGGCTTATACCACCATTGAGGGTTGACCGGTATAGCCGGAGGATCTCTTGGAGTAATCAGCTTCCGCTCTATTAGAGAGGGATATAACTCTGCGTACGACATAGGAATCGGATCAAAACTGATCTTCTTCCTTTCATAACTCATGTTTGCTTGATTACTCGTACTCCCACGAGGCTGGTAAGCCTGTTGCTGTGGACGAGATTGTTGATATTGAGGTTGTTGATATTGTTGCTGATGTTGATATTATTGATGTTGATATTGCTGATGTTGAGGAGTATTGTCCTTGAAAACAGGTGCTACGTGAGCCACCTGGTGCTGATGACTGGCATGTCGTGCAGGCTTCCTCTGAACAGAGGGTCTTCTATGCTTTGGCTGAGACTGCACAGCATGTGCTTCCCCTTCTTTCCTCTTAAACGCCCCATACCGTTTAGAGGAAGAACCATCATCTTTTGCCAACCGTCCTTCACGGACACCTTCTTCGAGACGCATCCCCATGTTCACCATCTCGGTGAAATCAGAGGGAGCGCTTGCTACCATCCGCTCATAATAAAATGAGCCAAGAGTTTTCAGAAAGATCTTGGTCATTTCCTTCTCTTCTAGCGGTGGAGTTATCTGAGCTGCCAGCTCTCGCCATCTCTGGGCGTACTCCTTGAACGATTCTTTGTCTTTCTGCGACATGGACCTGAGTTGATCTCGGTCAGGCGCCATATCGACGTTGTACTTGTATTGCTTGACGAAAGCTTCGCCAAGGTCGTTGAAAGATCGGATGTTGACACTGTCCAGGCTCATGTACCATCTGAGCGCAACACCAGACAAACTATCTTTGAAATAATGGATCAAGAGTTGATCATTATCAGTCTGTGTTGACATCTTCCTGGCGTACATGACCAGGTGAGCTAGTGGACAGGTGTTCCCCTTGTATTTTTCAAAGTCTGGGACCTTGAATTTGATCGGTATTTTGACACCGGGAACTAGGCAGAGTTCGGCTGCAGACTTGCCGAAGAGATCTTTACCACGGAGGGTCCTCAATTCCTTTCTCAGCTCAAGGAATTGATCGTTCATTGCATCCACCTTTTCATGAACATCTGAGCCCTCAGATGCCTCAGAGTGATAGATGGTGTCGTCTACCCTGGGCATGGTATGCACGACAGGAGGAGCGGGAACATGGACCGGGCTAGATGCCGGCATTTGAGCAAATGTTGGAGCTGGCAGATCAGGCATAAAACCTGGAGGCATCCCCCAAGGAAAACCGGGAGGCATGGCATTGGGCTGATGGGCGCTGACTGGCACTGTTGAAGTAGCTACTTCTGATATAACCGTCCTCTGAACAGGAGTTGCTGGCTGTTGAGCAGGCTGGTTCTGAGCAGCAAGGAGTTGCTCCATCAAAGCGCCAAGTCTGGCGACCTCTTCCTTCAGTTCTCTGTTCTCTTGCTCAAGTTGCTCCATGACCCTTGCAGAGTTGACCCGCGTATAATACCGGTGAGTCAGCTTGTCTTTAAAATAAATGAAGAACACAAGGTTAGGACAAGAAGACCATAAACAAAGGGTACCTGTTTATGCAAGAATGATGCATGAAATGCTTGTGCAAATGCTTTGTTCTCAAGGAACCCTTAGGGTATTATTTGCAATATTTTGAATAATTTAAACATTTTAATTGCTCATGGAAAATATTTCATTCAATATATTGAAACAAAGAAATACAGCATTTTTGATTCATTACAAAGAGAAAAGGTAAATGACATCCTATGGATCCCTAGAAGCTCGGGATGCTGGAAGACGAGAAGTGCACAACTTCTTGATCTCTCTCTCATAGGCAGCCTCCATATCAGCTTTCTCCTTTGCAAGTCGATCATACCTCCTCTTCCAGAATTTGGATGATTGAGGAAGCAAAGAAGTCCAAGTGTCGTTCGGATCGTCGATCACTCGGTGCTCGAGAAATTCAATCATAGCATCCTTCTCCTTGAGCTGCTGCAACAATTCCTCCCTTTCACGGATCCAGGCACGCGAAAGGTCTTCTTCTCTCAACTCCTCTACACGTTGGGTAGGGAGGGTTGAAGGCCCAGCCACATCCAACGGTGTAGGTCTCGGATGATCGTACGGCATCAGGTAGGTGGCAGCTCTCTGTCTGACCCAAGAGGTGTATGGCTCCAAAGCAATGCAGTTCTTTGGACCCAACTCGTTCCTACTCTTCTTGTGAATACTGCGCCAAGCACGGACAAATCTAGCTTTCAGGCCTTGGGGATCTTTACCCTCCTGGAAGAACACACCTTCTAACAGAATGTTATTAGGTTTATCCTTTAGGGGGAACCCAAGCTGACGACGTGCAAGAATAGGATTGTAGGTAATCCCACCACATGTGCCAAGAAGAGGCACATTCGGGAATTCCCCACAATAGTCGATGATCTGAACGGTATCATACACGCGATCATACCAGGTGATATCATCATTAGGGAGAGACATGAGTCTCTGAGACCACCGTAGACATCCCTTGTTCTCCTTGAAAGCAACTGTCTGCGGCAAGTGCGAAATAAACCACTTGTACAGTAGGGGTAAACAACAGACAATAACTCCTCCACCTTTCATATTCCTTAGGTGTAAAGAGACATAGGCGTCGCCCAACAAAGTCGGAACTGGATTAAGGACTGAGAAGATCCTAATGGCATTCATGTCCACGAACTTGTCGAAGTTGGGAAACAGCACCAATCCATAGATGAGCAGCACAAATAGAGCCTCAAAGGCATCCTCACTCATGGCCTTCCCATAAAAGGTAGCTTGGGCAATGAGGAACTCGGAAGGAAAACCCTGAATTCCGCCTTTGGTAGTCAGATTAGCTCTAATCAGATCTTCATCTATATGCAACAAGCTAGCAATCTCTCGAGCAGATGGAATACTCTCTAGGCCACTGAACGACACTTGATCCAGAATAGGAATCCCAATAAGATGAGAGTACTCCTCCAAAGTCGGCAACAACTGGAAGTCCGGAAATAAGAAGCAATGATGCAACGGATCGTAGAACTGAGCCAGAGTACTCATCAAGCCTTCATCAACCTGAGTAGTAAGCAGAGGCAGAAGCTTCCCATAGCGAGCTTTGAAACCCAAGGGATCTAATACATATGATGTCAGATTCCTTAACTCTTTTACATCGGGCTGTCTAAAGCTGTACTTCTTTGTATGCCTTTTTGGTCTTTCCATGTCTGAAAATTTTGCAAATAAACCCTTTAAGTTCCTTGAAAATTTTCTTTTCTGATGACATGAATGCGGATGAATGCGTGAATGTATGAATGCAACAAACACACTCAAGGATCAAGCAAGGCACACCAAACAAAGGTCGTGGGAAAGCTCATTGTATCCCTAATATCAATCATCCATTTTGGTGGATTTAGGTTTTCACCTTATCGACACCCAAGTTCCATTGATATTAACGGTACATGAACCGGCTCGAACATCCTTAATATCAACCAGCCGCTTTGGTGGATTTTAGGTTTTACACCTGATCCGGGATCCATTGATATTAACAATGTTTGAACGACTCAACCACGAATCACGGGTTTGTTGAGAGTCACGAGCATGGAGTCTCGGTTAAGAACCACCCAAAGGGAGTGTACTAGGGTTTAAACCTGCCAGACATGTTCTACCAGAGGTTCCCATAATCATCGTTCCATCTTTCGAATATTATCGGAGGAACAAATACTCGTATTCCAAGAATATTCTCAAGAGATACTCTCATGAGTGTAGTATCGCGTGACAATCGCATCAGAACTTACATTTGAACGACCTCCGCACTACGGTCCTAAAAATAGGCCAAGATGGGTTTGGTAAACTAAGGTCCTTGGCTTCTGCGGCACATGATTGAAAGAATAATGCCTAACCACAAATAACTTGTATGACATTATTAATTCAACATGACCTCCACCAAGTGAATGGGCTCGCAAGTCAACTGGCTAAGGAATACTCCACACCAGTCAACAAGACTATGCCATTCTCCTATCCTAGAGTGCACTCGAGTTCGGGTATAGAACTCATCTCACAGATCACCAAAGCAAACAGCAATGTATATCAAGCAATTCAAGCATTACAATCAATACAGTGATCCCAAATTGTACAAAAATATGTCATACAACAAATAACAATATAGCACAACAAGGGTGAAAAGTAGGCAATACCACCAAGGATCGATTTGTCCCCAGCAGAGTCGCCACTTTTCTGTAGCGGTGTATTCGTCGCTATATGATTTATCGATTAAACCATAAGCAAAGCATACAATGAATTTCGAGTCGCCACCGCACTTTTATTTATCCAAAGGACTGGCTAAAAAGCGAACAAAAGCCTAAGAAGTTTTACACGTAGAAAACTAATAAAAAGATCAGAGAGTCTGGGTAAGGGGTAAATTACGCAATGGGAAGGTGTTAGGCACCCACTACGTCCTAGGTACTCCTAGGGAGCCCTTTTCACACTTGTTGTACTAAATTGTTATTTGTTATGACATAAGTATTGTGCAAACATGATTGGGATGATGAGAAAAGAATGTACAATTTTATTATTGGGTTTGAACGGATGAACCCGCTGCCTACGTACCTTCCATCAAAGGTAAGGATCAAAACGCCGTAGTTCGGCTAAAAGATTTCCAAAAGTGTGTGAGTTCAATTTTAAACAATAGCACTGAGGCTTTTCATTATCAATGGGAGAAAACTCGACCAAGACCAACATCCACCATGTGAGGATAGCTTCGACGCACTAGAGGGGTTAACCCTGTTTTCAGTACGGAAGTCTTATAGTCGACTCACTAAGGATAGGTAAGATTTACATCAACCACAATGATAATTGAAACCTATGGCTAATGCATGAAAAGATTAACAATGGACAAAGCCAAAACAATTGAATGGGTGAAGTTAATTGATTGTGATTATGAAAGTGGAGTCAAAGTATGATTAAGATTGATTTGAAAGAAGTGTTATGAAATGGAGTTTGAAAAAAGTCAAGGACTTGGGTCCAGGTTTTTAATTTAAAAGCATGAAGATGTTTGCACAATATTTATCTCAAGTTTGAAGTCAAAGTGTGAAAAGGTTTAGGACATAATGAATGATGTATGGATGAAGAAGAATTGTAAAACTTCTTAGAAGGTTCACCTCTTGAGATCATATAGAAGATGATTCAAGTGCGTCCTTTGGAATAGGCAATGGATAATAACAAACAAATAAAGAAGAAAGTCAACAAAAGCGGATACCGGATGCCAATCACTGGGCTTATACCAATCTCCTAAAACAGAACTGGATATCAGAGGCCACTCTATGGACTTACACTAATCTCCTCAATAAAGAAATAAAAAGTGGATACCGGATACCAATAGATGGATTTACACCAATCTCCTAAACAGAAACAAGGATGTCGGAAGCCAATAGATGGACTTATTCCAATCTCCCTAAAACAGAAATGAAACTTGGATACCGGATGCCAATCTGTCTGGACTTATACCAATATCCAACATATGATCATAGGAAAGCAAATGCCAACTTGCAAGGACTTACAATTGCATCCTCACATACAACAAACAAAAGCCAAACAATGAATGTCAGATGCCAATCTATCTGGGCTTACTCTAACGTACACAGTATGATCCTAGGAAAACAAATGCCAACTTGCAGGGACTTACAATTGCATCCTCACATACAATCAAACAATGCAACAGGATCACAGGAAAGCAAATGCCAACTTACAGGGACTTATAATTGTATCCTCACAATCAAACAAATGCATCAAGCAAAGATAAGATGAGTGGCCAATGAAATGGTCTTATACTCACTTCCATATCATAGGAGCAATAGCCAAAGGAGTGGTCTTACAATTGTCCTCAATGGGCAAACAACAATGATAAGTCATAAAGACAAATGAGATGGTTATGCATTAATGAGCAATAAATGATGGTAAATGCACAAAGCATACAAGCAAACATGTGTATATGAAACAACAATCAATCAATGAAAGCAATCAGCACACACTATAACCAAACAATGAGGCTCACACAAAGGTTTAGGCATGGAAGCCAACTGGAATAGGGTCAAAGGGTGCTCTTAACCTTGCCATTGAGGGGCTAAGGTGAAGCAGATGAAAGGATATGAGGGGTGTGCCTCATTGCTCTTATCCCTGGTCAGGGAGAGCATTTGAATATCAGAAGGTGTGGGAGTTCAGAAAGTAGGAACTCTTTCCACAGATTATTGACTCAATAGATCTTGGGCTTGGATCTCAATGCTACAACCATGTAATGGGAGCAAGGAGAAGACTCACAGAATAGTAGGAGATAGGTTGCTTATCTCTTTGATCTACCAATTGCCTTATTAAAAGGACTTTTCCTGCTTGGGACAAATATAAACACACACAAGCATTGCCTCTTAAGGAGGACTTCAGACAGTTGCCTGGCCAAGTAACAGGCCAGGTCTTCCAGACTACATGAAGAAAAAGGGATTATACCTCAATGCAAATTGCTATAAAGCAAAGCAAAGCAAGTTCAAAGAACTAAGCAACTAATGGTACCTGAAATAGTCAAACAGAACCAGTACACAACTCAAAGTCAAAGTAAAATGAGGTAAGAATTAACAGTCAAACACAAACAGATAAATGTGCAATGCACAAGTCTCAAGGCATATGAGCCAAGCAACCTACAAAACAAGCATGTTAGTCATGATAAACAAATCAAGCTCAATCAATTTGTATTGTTCTCTTTGAAGCATTTGTTGCTTAACCTGAAAACATGAACTCAAACATGAGCAACAAGACCACTAGGACAAGCCTAGGGTCAAAAAGGGATGAGAAAGTCAAAACAGCAAATGAAATTCAACCAAAATCAAGTTTAAACAATAAAGAAGCAAACTCAATTGGTTCCACATGCATATCATTCATCATCATGATTTCATAAGCAAAAGAAGTCAAAGCATGGCAAATGAAAGCTCATAGAAGTCAACAGCAAGACTTAACTCAAAACCAATCATAAACATTTCAATAAATCATCAAATAATTCATGATCAATCATAATCCCTAACATGACATTCATATAAAATTTCAGCTCATTTGGATCATGGGAAGATAGTCAATGAAAATCAGAAAGCCAAAACAAGTTTAAGCATGCTCAAAGAAGTCAACCAAACATGTATCAACTTGAAAAATTCATAAATCAGTGATAACAAATAAGAAATGAATGGGATCAACACCATGACAAAGCTTAAGATGTCTACTAATCACATGTAAAATTTCAAATTCATCCAATAAAGTATGAGAATTTCACAAATGAAATGGCAACATGTATCACACAAGTCAACATTTTGGTCAAACAGGGGATAAAATCTCAAACAATTAGGAAATGCCTCAAATAATTCCAAGAAAATTCACATGTAAACTAGACATACAAGAGTAGGTTCATGCAAAAATTCACATCAATTAGAGGTCAGGAAGCATGGTATCAAAAATCATGAAGTTGCACATCATTGGTGTGACACAAATTGTCACACCCTAATTCAAAAATTCATAACTCAATGACCAGATAATATAAATTCACAAACTCTACACCAAAATCACCATGGATGTGTCTAGTTTAAGCACAAAATATCTCAGGGCCATTGGATAATGCATCATCATTTCACAAATGATTTGGCAAGATGTACAAAAATTGGGCACATGAACAAAACCCTAATACCATTAAAAATTTAACCATCCAAAAATTCAGAAAAAATCATGATAAAAAAGTAGAGATCAAGCAGAGCAACATGCAAAAATTCTCATGCAATTTGGATCAAAGATGATGATGATATGATTTTTAGAAGATGATGTATCAATTTGGAATAAACATCAAAAACAAACATGGTTTAATGAGACATGGGGCACGGGCGATGACATACTTGTAAATATCACAACAACTAACTAAAACGCAGCGTATTAGTGAGACACATGAAATGTTGTGATTGGTCCAGGCAATGAACAGTACCCAGCTCATGCAAATCACGTTAAAATTCTGGGCAGCCATGAATATTTAGGGTTTCAAATGGAACAGTGGACATCACCATCTTCAACCAAATCGCGAAAGACAAATGTGCCCAGAAAATGAAATAACACATATCATTGTAACCAGCAAGCAATGCATATCAACATGCTACCATTAAAATTCATGAACTCGAGCTAATCATCAAGGAATCATGCAAAACAAAAATAACCAACAAACTTTAAACTCAGATTTCTCCCAGCACAGTTAACCATTTTTAGTGATTTAAAGTTCAAAATGACCAGTGAAGCAGGATCTAGCTAAAGCATATCATGATTTTGGAAAAGGATGGACTCGAGTTCTTACTTGATTTTGAAGAAATCAACGAAACAGTGTTGTTTGGATGTTGTAAGCTCAAACAGATGTCCAAGAGGTGTCCAGGAGGTGAATGGAGGAAGGTTTAAAGCTCAGCTCTCCTTGAAAATGCTCAAATCGTGATTTGCCATTGTTGGAGCTTGGAAAATCAGAACTCGAGAATGGCTGTACAGTTGGGTTTTTCCACTTGTAATGAGCTCAAAATAGTGAGTGCATGATGAAACCAACAAAACAGTTCGAGTGCCTTTGCAAGTTTTTAGCAGAAAATCAAAAATGAAGAACTTGAGAGTTTGAGAGAAAAGAGAGTTTTCTGTTCTGGGATTGTGGCTGCTAGGGTTTAGAATGGCAGAAAAAATGTTTATATACTTCTGTTTTAAGTCTGCTAAGCAAATGCTAATCACCATTATCTCAAATGAACCATTTTGTCATTTTGCTAAATTTCACCAACTTGGCCATGGGGTGTATGCTGCACGAAATGGGCCTCCCAACATGACCAAAATGCAATTTCAGAACATGCTTGAATGGTAAATTTGATTGGAAATGGCTAATTAGAAAGTTCAATTTTTCACCTCACTTGAAAATAATTCAAGCAAGTTCAAAAAGGCCATTTTGAATGGTGAGGTTTTGATGCATGATGGTTACATTTTTGGAAAGAGGAGGTTAAATATGACTTGTAGGAAAAAACCCCACCAAATTTGGCCAAATGGTTTGAGAGATATGGCCTTTTGAAGTTCAAAAATTTTTGAGATTGAATTGATCATAACTTGCCAACCATACATGGGAATCGAGTGTTCTTGGACTTTTTGGAAATGGGAGAACAAGATCTTCAACTTTCATGTTGGGCAAAAATTCATTTGAAGCTTGTATCATGATGTAAGTTTAGGATCAAGAAGTTTCCATTTTTGGCAAATTTGAATTACAGGTCAACTTTCTATTTCTGGAAATTTCTTGTCTGACTTTATTTTCTTCACTGTGGATGCTTGACATGATATATGAAGCTTGTATAGGCATGAATGAGACCTCTCAGACCAAATCCCATCACCAAATCACTGATTAAATGGACAGTCGGCCAAGTTTGACTTTCTAGGGTTTTGCGTGACTGAAGCACCTTCTGATGAATTCCAAACCCTAATTCCTTGATATCTTGATTCCAAATGATGTCACAAGTTATATGAACCCTTGATTATTGATCATGGTGCCCAAATTCTGCAAGAATGGCCACCAGGCACTGCAATGACTGACTTTGACTGATTTTGACCTAATTGGCTGATGATTGCTTCAGCTGCAAGTAACATGGTTAGATGACAATATTTTTGTACTTTTTGGTTAATAAACATATGAAAGGCAATGATATACAAATGCAAAACATGCTTGGTGATCAAGAACCACACTCACAAGGCAACCTACCCACTAGGAGGGAAGCTAGGGCATGCTATGATCCTTGAGGCCATGATATGATATGATATGGGCCATGAGGGATCTTAGGGCCAAAATTGGGGTCTTACAGAAGTTACTCAAGATACCCAGTCAAACTAGGGTTTCCAAGGCAAGTCACCCTCAAACTCTTGAAGAAAACTTGACCAATATAATATATAGAGAACATTGGGACTCATACATGATGCTCATAACCATTATTGGATCAATTCTTGGTTGTTCTCTTTGTTCATGAGGGTCTCAAACCCTAGATGTGAACTTGATGAATCAATGGAATCATACCCTTCCTACAAAAGAGTTAGACAAATGCAAAGACATATTTTTGGTATTTTGGCTAGTGAAATGATAAAACATACGTGTGATACAATCACAAAGTGCTTGGTGATCTCTCCCAAAACAAACCCAATGAAAGAGGGGTGAGGAGGACGCCAAGATATGATCCCAATGCTAATGCTTATGATGGAATTACATGAGGGATCTTAGGGTCAAAATTGGGGTCTTACATTTCCTATCAAGGCACCCCAATGAGATATAGTGGCGTAATTGTTAAAGCGTTTGATGGTTCCCGTGAAACCGTCATTGGTGATGTGGACCTTCCAATTAAGATAGGTCTGAGTGATTTCTAAATTACTTTCTAGGTAATGGATATCCACCCGGCCTACAGTTGTTTATCGGGAAAGCCATGGATTCATGAGGCTGGAGTTGTGACGTCTACTTTACACCAAAAGCTAAAATTTATGAAGAATGGAAAGCTTGTCGTTGTTGGTGGGGAGAAGGCATTATTGGTGAGCCATCTGTCATCCTTTACATATGTTGAAGCTGAGGAGGAGGTTGGAACATCGCTCCAAGCCTTTTCTATTGCCGATGAGAAGAAAACTGGGCCCCCCATGTCTTCTTTAAAGGATGCACAAAAGGCTATTGAGGCTGGAAGCATTGACCAGTGGGGCCGTATGATAGAGATTGCTGAGAACAAGAATAGAGATGGATTAGGATTTCAACCAGGGCCATGCAACGTCAAAACTGAAGGTGTGCAACCGAGTTTCCGTAGTGAAGGGTTCATTCATGGGAATGATCAACACTAAGTTGCTGTGATTGAGGATGATGAAGATGAAGGAGAAGCTTGCGTCAACTTTGTGACGCATGGCCATACTTGCAACAATTGGGTTGAGGTTGATGTTCCTACTGTTATTCATCTCTCTAAATATTTTGTTTTTTCATTTTAAGAAAAATTCTTCTCCTATGCTTAAGGGAGAAGTCAACATTGTTGGGCATTTCAATTATCATCAATAAAATGCAATTTTATTCATCCACATCTATGATGTTTTAGTTTTAATTTTTGCTTTTCTGAAAATGGTAATCACAAAGAACATAAATGAATAATAATCTTCCATCTGCATAATATTTGGTCACAATTCACTTCTCTAAAATCAAAATATCAAATCATTATGCAGATTAGTTCTAAAATACATTGAATACAATGATCCTGCACCCTCTCCAAACTTTGATTTCCCTGTGTTTGAAGCTGAGGAAGAGAATGATGATGAAGAAGTATCTAATGAGTTATCTCGTTTACTTGAGCATGATGAAAAAGTCATTCAGCCGTTCGAAGAGCAGATTGAACTAGTCAACTTGTGTTCCGAGGATGATGTAAAGGTAGTCAAGATTTGGTCTCAAATGTGTCCAGAGGCTAAGAAGGGGTTGATTGATCTTCTTCGAGAGTATTTAGATGTGTTTGCTTGTTCCTATCAAGACATGCATCGGTTAGATTCTGAGATTATGGAGCATATATTGTCATTGAAGCCAAAATGCTCGCCGATCAAGCAAAATTGAGAAGAACGTATCCTGATGTGGCAATGAAGATCAAATAGGAAGTGTAGAAGCAAATTGATGTTGGTTTTCTTGTAACCTCTGAATATACGCAGTGGGTGGCCAATATTGTGCCTATTCCTAAGAAAGATGGAAAAATTCGCATGTGTGTTGATTATAGAGATTTGAACAAAGCTAGTTTGAAAGATGATTTTCCTCTGCCACACATTGATATGTTGGTAGACAATACAGCTAAATTCAAAGTATTTTCGTTTATGGACGGATTTTCCGGTTATAATCATATCAAGATGGCACCTGAAGATATGGATAAGACCATATTCATTATACCCTAGGGAACATTCTGTTATAGAGTGATGCCTTTCGGTTTAAAGAATGTTGGTGCAACATACTAGAGAGCTATGACTACTCTTTTTCATGATATGATGCATAAAGAGATTGACGTTTATGTTGATGATATGATTGCCAAATCAAGTGATTAAGAAGAACATGTAAAGCATTTGTTGAAGTTATTCTAGCATTTTAGGAAGTATAAACTCTGCTTGAATCCCAATAAGTGTATTTTGGTGTTCGTTCTGGTAAGTTGTTGGTCTTTGTTGTTAGTGAGAAGGATATTAAAGTTGATCCTGCCAAGGTCAAAGTAATTCAAGAAATGTCTGCATCAAAAACTGAGAAGCAAGTCAGAGATTTTCTCGATCGCTTGAATTATATCTCAAGATTTATATCGCATATGACTGCCACATGTGCGCCTATATTCAAGCTTCTTCGGAAAGATCAGTCTTATGATTAGACTGAAGATTTCCATAAAGCTTTTGATAATATCAAAGAGTATTTGCTTGAGCCTCCAATTTTGTCTTCGCCTGTTGAAGGAAGGCCCTTGATCATGTATTTGATTGTGCTTGAAGAGAGTATGTGGTGTGTTCTTGGTCTGCAAGATGAATCTAGAAAGAAAGAATATACAATCTACTACCTCAGTAAGAAGTTCATCGACTGTGAGACTCAGTATTCTATGCTTGAAAGGACTTGTTGCACATTGGCTTGGGCTGCTAGGCGTCTGCGCCAGTGTATGTTGAATCATACTACTTGGTCGATATCTAAAATGGATCCAATCAAGTACATTTTTGAGAAGCCTGCTTTAACTGGGAGGATTGCCCATTGGTAGATGTTGTTATCCGAGTATGATATTGAATATTGATCTCAAAAAGCAATTAAAGGTAGTGTCTTGGCTAACCATTTGGCTCACCAACCGATTAAAGATTACTAGTCAGTGCAATATGATTTTCCTGACGAAGAGGTTTTGTACTTGAAAATGAAAGATTGTGATGAACCATTGCTTGAAGAAGGGCCAGAACCTAGTTCCCGTTGGGGCATGGTATTTGATGGAGCTGTTAATTCATATGGTAATGGCATTGGGGCAATGATTATTACTCATTAAGGGACTCATTTTCTGTTTACAACTAGATTAACTTTCAAGTGTACAAACAATATGGTTGAGTATGAAGCTTGCATTATGGGGCTTGAAGAGGCCATTGATCTCAGAATCAAGTATCTTGAAGTCTATGGAGATTCAACTTTGGTTGTGAATCAGATTAAAGGTGAATGGGAGATGAATCAACCCAGTTTAATACCATATAGAGATTATTTGAGGAGGATTTCAACTTTCATTACATAGGATGAGTTTCATCATATCCTTCGAGATGAAAAATGAATGCCAGATTCTCTTGCAATGTTGGCTTCAATGATTATGGTGAAATTTTGGAATGAAGTTCCCAATTTGACCGTGATGCGTTTTGATAGGTCAGCTTATGTGTTTTCTGTTGAAGAAATCAAAGATGAAAGGTCGTGGTATGTTGATATCAAGTGTTTCCTCCAAAGTCAGATTTACCCGCATGGGGCATCTTTGAAAGATAAGAAGAATTTGAGGAAATTAGTTGGCAACTTCTACTTGAATGGTGATGTGCTTTACAAGAAAAAATTTGATATTGTTCTGCTCAGATGCGTGGATAGACATGAAGCAGACTTGTTGATGACTGAAGTCCATGAAGGTTCCTTTGGTACATATTTCAATGGACATGCTATGGTTAAGAAGATGTTAAGGGCAGGTTACTATTGGCTGACAATGGAATCTGACTATTGCAAGTTTGTGAAGAAATGCCACAAGTGTCAAATATATGCAGATAAGATTCATATTCCTTTGACACTATTGAATGTCATTTCCTCTCCATGGCCCTTCTCCATGTGGTAAATTGATATAATTGGTATGATTGAGCCTAAAGCTTCGAACGGACATCATTTAATTCTTGTAGCTATTGACTACTTCACAAAGTGGGTTGAAGCAGTATCGTATGCAAATGTAACCAAGAAACTTGTTGTAAGGTTTATCAAGAATCAGATTATATGTCGTTATGGTGTGCCAAGTAAGATTATTATTGATAATGGGTCAAATTTGAACAATAATATGGTGGAAGCTCTTTGCAAAGACTTCAAGATTGCACATCATAATTCTTCTCCCTACAGACCTAAGATGAATAAGGCTGTTGAAGCTGCAAATAAGAACATCAAGAAGATCATTCAGAAGATGGTTGTAACATATAAATATTGGCATGAGATGCTCCCATTCGCTTTGCATGGGTACCGTGCATCCATCCGCACTTCAACAGGGGCAACCCATTTCTCTCTTGTTTATGGTATGGAAGTTATGCTCCCCGTAGAGGTTGAGATCCCATCATTGCGTGTCTTGATGGAAGCCAAGTTGACTGAAGTTGAATGGTGCCAAACTAGATATGATCAGCTGAATTTAATCAAAGAATAGAGATTGATTGCCATGTGTCATGGTCAATTATATCAGCAGAGAATGAATAAGGCATTTGATAAGAAGGTCAGGCCGTGTGTGTTCAGAGAAGGTGACCTTGTGCTCAAGAAAATATTATCTTTTAAACCAGATCCTAGGGGAAAATGGACTGATAATTATGAAGGCACATATGTTGTTAAGAGATTCTTTTCAGGCGGTGCTTTGATTCTTACAACTATGGATTGTCAATAGTTCACTCATCATGTGAATGCCGATGCAGTCAACAAATACCTCTCCTAAAAAAAGAAAAGAACAACTCGCTAAGTTGAAAACCCAAAAGGGCGGTTTAGGCAATAATGAGCGTCTCGGTGGATTGAAAACCCGAAAGGGCAATCCAGGCAAAAGTTAGAGACATAAAACAGAAACTTTATCCCGGTAGATTGAGTACTCAACCTTGGGGAAATCTAGTCAAAAGTTAGGGATTTTGGAAAGTAAATGCATTTGGTTGGTCCTAATCATTGGAGCATTTTTTAGTAGGTCATTTGGTTCTAATTCATTGTTTTGAACCAAAGACAAGAGCGCAGCGGATATTGAAGTTGGTAGAAGGATTAGTGATCATTGTATTCAATGTAGCCCTTTTCCATGTAAATTACCATTTTCAACTTTGTAAAGATCTATGGAGTCTTGTCATTTACAGACTACCATTCTATTAAATAAAATTGAGATTTTTATCCAATTGTTTCTACTCTTATTTATTTTAGCTAAATAAAATTGAATTTTTATGATGATGATTTTGAAAGGAATTAATAATTTAAAACCTTTTTCTTAAGATTATAAAAACAATCACTGGAAAAGCAATTGATTTCAGTAAGGAATATCAACAGTAGTATGGGAACAGGCAAGTCTTTAAAATGCAAAGCCTTGTTGGTCTTCCCTAAGCAGCTGGTTTGGTAATTTTTCCCAAACAATCCATCATCTATCCCCAGTAGAGTTGAGTTGGTGATCGGCCCATTTTGCAAACTTTTTTCTCAACTGAGATGTAGGCTCACATCCTCGTCAATTTGCCTAGATTCTCCAGGAAGACTTTCATCTCTTGTACGCTCTGGCGAAGTCCATCTTCAAATACTGAAGCTCCCCGATTCCCAGTAGTGTTTGATTTGGTCCCCTGCATGGTTGTCCCCCATTTGATATGACACTGACCTAAAATTCCTTGTAGAGTTGATAATTTAGATCCTCAGCAGATCTTTTTCCCAGCCAGTGTTGAGTTATTCAGAGCTAGATGAGTCATGTTCATCCCCATCATTTTTCTCTAGTTGGTGTTTCCATCTTGATGGGATTAGCTGAATGTTGTAATGGTGATTCGAATCTGGGATATTTGTATCCTTTGTGGTTGTTTTGTCAGCATAATCATCAGTCATATACATACATGTTCATACCACAGATATTTCATTATGCATTTTATTGCATTTGATTCCCTTGTTTTGAACCTCTGCTACGGTGGTATTATTTCCCCATGCAGTTTTGGTGTGTCTTTCCTCATTCAATTGTAGAGTGTCAGCTCCTTAAGCAGAAAAAGACTAACCTTTCTCATTTCCCCATTGAGTTATTTCCTCCTAGATGATCTTTATTTCAGTTTCCTCCCAAGTTAATTATCTGGATGGAATCACTCCCCTTGAGTTATATTCTCATTGGGTTGAGTCTTTGTTTGACTGTCTCTTTCTGGATATTACCTAGATAGATATTTTGGTATCCTGAGAGTTTATTACCTAGTAACTGATAATATCCTTCTCGATTCCTCTGTACTTTACTTTTTCCCAATACACGGTAAAAGTAATTTACTTCCTTTTATTTTCCCCAGCGGTTTTGTTTTCACGTTTCCGCAGGAAATCTATCCTTGATATATTCATCCTAACTGATGATGGATATTCTCTCTTTGTGGTTTTCTACCCAGTAAAAAGGTAGTTGTAATCCCTATTTTATTCCCCAGAGAGTTAATCCTTAATATGTTCATCCTAACCGATGACGGATTTTCTCCTTTTTGTGGTCTTCTGCCCAGTAATCGGTAGTTATAAATCCTTCTTATCCCTGCTGAGTCTATCCTTGATATGTTCATCCTAACTGGTGATGAATATTATCTCTTTGGTATTCTATCCAGTAACTAATAGATATAATTCCTACTTTTCCCCGATAGTCTATCCTTGATATGTTTACCCTAACCAGTAACGAATATTCTTCCCATTTCCCCAGGTGGTCTATCCTTTATATGTTCATCCTAACCGATGATAGATATTCTTCCTCTGAGTTTATCCTTGATATGTTCACTTTAACGGGTGAAGGATATTCTCTTTTTGGTCTTTTGCCTAGTAACCGGTAGTTGTAAACCCTATTTGATATTTTTCCCGTCAGGCTATTCTTACCTAGTAACAGGTAACGAATACACCTCCTTTTTCTCAGCGATTCATCTTTGATATGTTTACCCTAGTCGGTAACGGATGTCCCTCTGATATATTATATTATCTTCCTACCCAGTAACCGGTAATAGATAATATATTTCTGGTGCTCCTGTGTTGAAGATTACTCTTCCCTAGTTGAGTTTGGTTCAAATATTTCAGTTTTATTCTGATTTACTAGTTTCCCTTCCAGATTTTCCTTTATCCCCAGTCAAGTCCTTCCATTGATTTATTTTCATGGAAATATCCTCTTGTATCTCCAACAGTTTTTAAGTCGTGGCATGGCCTACGCATAACTTTTTATCCCCCAGAGTCATTGTCTCTCCAACGAGTTTTTCCTATGGAATGCATTATGCTTCTGTGTACTTTTAGTCTCTGCGGATTCTTTTCCTTTGTGGCAATATTTTCCCCGCAGAGATTATTTTTTAACATTTCATATCAAATGCATCATGAGGTCTCTTAAGGACAAAAATTTGTTTCTATTATTGTTATTTAAGTCCATTCTACTGAGTTGATATGAAGATTTTAACCTTCATATCCTTAGTTAGAATGTCCTTAAATAGGGGCAGTTGTAAGACCCCAATTTTGACCCTAATATTCCTCATGCTATCCCATCATGTGCATTAGCTTTGGAATCACACCTTAGCATCCCACTTACCCCTCATTCATTAGGTTTGCATTGGGAGAGATTACCAAGCACATTTGATTGTATCATACTTTGTTTTTCATTATGTACTTACTAAAATGCCAAAAATATGTCAATGTATAGTTTGTTGCTTTTGTAGGTAGTGTGTACTTCCATCAATGCCTCATCAAGCTCATATCTAGGATTTTAGACCCTCAATCCAAGGATGCTAATCAAGTGATGGTTCACATTGACTCTTGAAATCATATATGGATCCCCATGGTCTTCACATATCATTTTGATCAAGAATTTATCAAGAGTTTGAAGCTTGTGTGCCTTGGAAGCCCTAATTCATTTGGGTATCTTGTGTGTATTCCTCGACAAGTTTCTTCATAAATTGATCAGATATTTCAAGGTATACTTTATATTACATCATATTACACATATATGATCCTCTAGTAGTCCCAAAAATCAATAGAATGTCAAGTTATGAAGTTGGTTCTTGGTGGTTGACCAGAGAAAGTCAACTGGTCAAAACTGGGGTTCCCTAGACCCTATGTCCTACAGGTTTTGTCATATGAAAATGATTCCAAGAGAAACGTTACTCCTCATGACATTCCAAACAACTTTAATGTTTAGGTTAAGATCTGTTTTTGCTTGGAAAGTCATTTTTTATGGTGAAAGATTATAGGTCATTTTGTTTGAATCCTAGTTAGGACGTCAACTTCCAAGGACCATAACTTGCTCACTTTTTATAAGATGAAATCCATTAAAGTTGCATGATAAAATTCAAGATGTCTTATTCAAATTTTATGTTTGGAAGAAGTTCAAATTCAACTTGTAAATGCATGTGCCAAGAGGAAACATTATAGGTCATTTTGGGCCATTACCGTTGAACAAGTGATTTTCCTTAACTTCTAAAATGCATAACTCCTTCATGACAAATCCAAATGAGGTCAAATTTGTTACCAAATTTAATAGTTTTGAAAGAGATACAACTTTGATGAAGGAACGTCTTCTATTTGAAGCACATAGAAAAAGTTATTCAAGGTGGAAGAAGTGAATATTTGACTTGGTACTTGGAAGAAAAAGGATGTCGTTGATGGGCAAAGAAATGGAAGCAAAAGGATATGAATCCAAAAAGAGAGTGAGTGGTTTTTGGAGGTATCGGGATTCAATGGCTTCAGAGTTTCTTTGCCTTTTGAATCTTGTAAATGAAGGAAAAATATTCCTCTATTTATAGGGAATAAGTGGGGATTCAAATACGTGTGAATTGGGTCTAAATTCGTGTGAATCAACTTAGAAAACTTTAGATCCAAACCGTGTGGAATTTTGGTGCCAAACTCGTGATTTTGAATCTTCTCAAGTCGTTTCATGTTGTCATCAGATGCGTTTGGTCATGGGAAACAAGTTTGCACGCGTGAGAAATGGTCCCAAGTTGATTTGTGCATGATTAAATGATATAGGATGGTACAAAACATAATTTAGATCACATGTTCATGCTTAGGCCAAATCCAATCCACTCATACGTTTTCCGATTTTCTTTGATCCAAATGATCACTTCATGGAGTATAACAATATGCAAAAAGAATCAAGTTAGTAAAAGCTTTGAGGGGAAAGTTACATGATTAAGAAGTTGCAGTTCTAACCTGAAAATTGGGTTGGGCAATTTGTCAAGCACTTTGCAACATGGTTGGTCATATTGAGGTCCTATATTCATGATGCCATAACTTTTGATTCTCTCATCATTTTGAACCAACCTTGGGCCAAATGATATTTGACATGAGCTTGACAAAATGCAAAAGGAATGGGGTCAAAATAATGCTTGAGTTGAAAATGGAAAGGATGGAAAGTAGGGGTCATGGAAAGGTTTTGGCCTATTTTGGCTACTTGGTCCCTGTAAGACCCCAATTTTGACCCTAAGATCCCTCATGGCATCATAACATTGCATTTGCATTGCCTCAAGGATCTTTAGCATCTTGGTTCCCTTTGCCTTTGGGTGGGACTCCTTGTGATTGGTTTGAGATCACCAAGCATGCTTGAATTATACATCATTGTTTCTCTTACTTTTGTTTACTAACCAAAAGCACAAAAATGTGTCACTAACATCTTTTGTTTGAGGCTTGAGATACTTCCAACAGGTTCAAATGGGGTCTATTCGTCAGTCAAAACGTTAATCTTGAAGGAGTAAAAGTTTGTTCATGAGCTGTCATGCTCGCTAGGCGAGCAGAATGGGTCGCCTAGCGAGTCCCAAGAAAAGCCACCAGAATCACCTACGCTCAGAGGAATTTCTTGAACTGTCATGCTCGCTAGGCGAAGCCCACGTGTTTAAAAAAACGAAAAAAAAAAAACGAAAAAAAATAAATAAATAAATAAATAAAATATAACAGAAAAATTTTGGACTTGGGCCTCTCTCATTTGAGCCCACAGGTCCACAAAAATCAGGTTATAAATTCAGAGTTTCAGTGAAACAAAATTCATTCTATTCCTATTACCCTGGCAGGGGAAAAGATAGTGAGAGAAGAGCTAACAGAGTTCAGAGCAACCTCCAGAGACTGAAGGGAACTCATCGACAAAGAACCAATTCCTTCTCATATAAACCCTCAGAGTGCTTTGCAAACCCAACCGGGCAATTCAATTTCATTCGATCTCTCTAGTCAGGTTTGCCTTATTCACATTACTTTATGCTTTTAATTTGAATGCTCTGAATGTATGAGGTATTATGGGTGTGACGGTGTATTCGTCGCCATATGATCTATTGGTTAAATCATAAGCTAAGCATACATTTGAAATTTCGAGTCGCCACCGCACTTTTATTTATCCAAAGGACTGGCTAAAAAGCGAACAAAAGCCTAAGAAGTTTTACACGTAGAAAACTAATAAAAAGATCAGAGAGTCTGGGTAAGGGGTAAGTTACGCAATGGGAAGGTGTTAGGCACCCACTACGTCCTAGGTACTCCTAGGGAGCCCTTTTTCACACTTGTTGTATAAAAATATTTGTTATTGACATAAATGTTGTGCAAACATGATTGGGATGGTGAGAAAAGAATATACAAGTTTTATTTGGTTTGAACGGATGAACCCGTTGCCTACGTACCTTCCATCAAAGGTAAGGATCAAAACGCCGTAGTTCGGCTAAAGGATTTCCAAAAGTTGGTGGATTCAATTTTAAACACAAGCACTGAGGCTTTTCATTATCAATGGGAGAACACTCGACCAAAACAACAAATCCACCATGTGAGGATAGCTTCGACGCACTAGAGGGGTTAACCCTGTTTTCAGTACGGAAGTCTTACTGTCGACTCACTAAGGATAGGCAAGGTTTACATCAACCACAATGATAATTGAAACCTATGGCTAATGCGTGAAAAGATTATCAATGGACAAAGCCAAAACAAGTGAATGAGTGAAGTTAATTGATTGTGATTATGAAAATGGAAGTCAAAGTATGATTAAGGTTAATTCAGAAGAAGTATTATGAAATGGAGTTTGAAAAGAAGTCAAGGACTTGAGTCCAGGTTTTTAGTTAGAAAACATGAAAATGTCTGCACAACACTTATGTCAAGTTTGAAAATTAAGAGTGTGAAAAGGTTCTAAGACATAATGGGGATGAATGGATGAATATGGATTGTAAAACTTCTTAGAAGGTTCACCTCTTGAAATCATATGAGAGATGATTCAAGTGTGTCCTTTGGAATGGAAATGGATAATAATAAACAAACAAAGCAAAGAAAAGGCGGATACCGGATGCCAATCAATGGTCTTATACCAATCTCCTAAAACAGAATGGGATATCAGATGCCACTCAATGGACTTACACTAATCTCCACAGAAGAAAACAAGAAATGGGATATGGAATATGGAAGTTGACTGCCAATCTGTCTGGACTTAGGTTAACTCCACACATATGATCATAGGAATACCAATGCCTCATAGCAGGGACTTATAAGGATCCTCACATACAAGAACAAATGCAACATGAGATGATGAGAAAGCAAATGCCAACTTCTCATACAATCAGCAAAACAGATTATGATCACAGGAAAACAGATGCCAACTTGCAGGGACTTATAGCTGTATCCTCACATACAAAACAAAGCAATGACAGAAGAAATGAGTGACCAAAGAGGTCTTGCACTCTATCCTTCCATATCATAGGAGCAATGGCCAAAAGGGATGGACTTACAATTGTCCTCAATGGGTAAACAACAATGATAGCATCACAAAAGCAAATGAGATGATCATGCACTAATGGCAATTGATGATGATAAATGCATAACATACAGGCAACAAGTGCATATGAAGCAATCAAACAATCAATGAATATCAGACAGCACACTCTATAGCCAAAACAATGGGGCTCACACAAGAGGGTTTGACTATGAAAGTCCATTGTAATAGGTAAGGGTCACTCTTAACCTTGCCATTGAGAGGCTAAGGTGAAGCAGATGAATAGGAGATGAGGGGTGTGCCTCATTGCTTCTATCTCATATCAGAGAGAGCATCAAATAATAGAAAGTGGGGGAGTTCCGAAAGATGGAACTCTTTCCCCTTTATTGACTCGATTAGATCTTGGGTATTTATCTCAATGCTTCAACCATGTAATGGGAGCAAAGAGAGGACACACTGACTAGTGGGGGCTAGATTGCTTATCCCTACCTTCCACCAATTGCCTCAAATGAGGACTTTTCCTGCTTGGGACAATTTTAAACAAACACAGGCATTGCCTCTTAAGGAGGGCTTCAGACAGTTTGCCCGGTCAAATAACAGACCGGGTCTCCAGACTACATGAAGAAGAAAGGTTTATACCTCAAAGCAAATGCTAAAAAGCAAAGCAAGCAAGTTCAGAGAACTTAAGCAACTAAAGTACCTGAAAAAGTCAAACCAATTAGTAAACAGCTCAACAGTCAAAATCAAAAGGAAATGAACCAATAGTCAACCACAGAGGGACCAATTGTGCAAGGCACAAAGACTCAAGTATGTGAGTCACACCTACAAAACAAGGGTTAGCACATGATAAACAATTCAACTCAATCAAATTTGAATGATCTTTGAAGCATTGGTGCTTAACCTGAAACAATAGCTCAATTGTAAGCTCAGAAGACCACTAGGACTAGCCTAGGGTCAAAGGTGAAAGAAAAAAGTCAAACAGCAAAGGAAAGTCAACTCAATTCATGTTCAAACATTTAGGAAGCAATCTCAATTGGATTCACAATCAAATCATGCATCATGGTCATTTCATACACAAAAGGATGCAAAGCATGGCAAAGGAAGCATACAAAAAGTCAACAGCAAGACTTCATTCAAAAGTCAACCCAAACATTTTTAAAAATCATGAAATAAATCACATTCAATCCTAACACCTAGCATGGCAAGCATGGCAAATTTCATGGCATTTGGATGAGAGGAAGGCAGTCAATTAAAATCATGAAGTCAAACCAAATTCAAGTGAGCATAATGAAAGTCAACAAGCATGGGTCAACTTCAAAAAATCATATCAATTTGAAAACAGAAGAGAAATGAATGAGATTAACACCAATGCAAAGCTCAAGGTGTCTAGTTATCACATATGAAATTTCATGGTCATACAATATGATGTGAGAATTTCACAAAGGAAATGGCAATGTGTAGCACAAAAAGCCAACATTTGACTAAGCATGGAAGAAAATTCTCAAATAAATTGGAAACAGCATGATTAATTCCAAGAAAATTCATACACAAACTAGACATGTGATAGATGATTCATGCAAAATTTGGGGGCATTTGGATGTAAGGAAGCATGTGAACAAAAATTGGGAAAATGCATATCATTCATGTAGCACCAAATGTAACACATAACTTCAAAAATTTGTAACTCACAAACCACATATGAGAAATGTATAAACTCTACATGGAAACAAAGGTCAATGTGTCTAGTTTCACCACAAAAAATTTCAGGCTCATTGGATGCATCATGACAATTTCACAAAAGGAATGGCACAAGGTATCAATTATGCATACATGTCAAGAAAATAATTATCAATTAAAATCCAGCCAATGGAAAATTAATTAAAAATCACAATCAAATACTAGACACTCTCATGGACATGATGGAAAAATTTTCATGATTTTTGGATAAAAATTGAGAGAGAAATGAATTTTCAAAGTTGAGTGATTAATTGGAATGAACATGAACAACTAACATGGCAAATGGTCAAACAATGGTCAACGCAGTGGCAGACTGGTAATATTGGGCTCACTTAACAAAACTGTGCGTTTTGGGTGGAGGAAAGGAAATGTTCCTATTGGCTCTCAGCCAATGGAACAGTACATGCGCCAATGAACTTCAAAGTTCTGGGTTTATGAAACCCTAGGGTTTCTAACAGCATGGCATTCATCATTCAATGTTCATCATCATCAAACCAAACAAAACAAACAACAGCATGGCATTAACACTCAAGTGGCATCCTAACACAAACAAACAGAACATGAATCAATGTGGATTTCTGGGCAGAGTATGAGGGTTTATCACAACAGCAGGGCATATGCATCAAGTTCATCAACAGATCAAACAACACGATGCAATAGCATGGCCATGGAAATCAATCACATAATCACAAGCAACAACATCAGCCAAACTCGTGCATACATAGAGACATGATTTCTGGAAAAGACCAGGGTTTCAACTACAGCAGCATTCATCATCATCATTCAAACATCAATATGAACAAGTGTGCCCAGAAGTTAACAACATGCATATCAATAGCTTCAGTAAGCCAAATACGAGCACAATCCACCAACCAAATTCATTAATTCGAGCACAAAAGGGAGAAATCAAACAAAACAAGTTTGAACATAAAAAGGAAAATCCAGATTTCTCTCAATATAGGTAATCATTTAGCATGAGTCAAGTTGCATTCAAACCAGCATTCAAAGACCTACTTAACACATATCATGGCATGGAGAAAGAAGGGATTCGAAAAACTTACTTAATTTGAAGAAAATCGAAATGCAGTGTTATTTGAATGCTACAGCTCGAAACAGGTGGCTCTTGTGCTTTATGTTGATGGATGATGAAGCTATTTCCACTCCAGGATGCACAAGCTAGCTTGAAATGATTTCTGCCATTGAAGGGTGCCTTGAAGATGCAGTACTCGAATGAGAGTTCCAGTTGGTAATTGATGGTTCAAAAAGCCTCTAAATGTTGTCTAGAGCAGGGAGGAACCAAGGGTATTCGAGTTTCTTTGAGACCTTTGAGCAGAAAATCAAGTCGAGCCAATATGCAAGAAAGAGAGAATGTCTATTTTTTGAACTTGGAGGCTGCTATGTCTAGGGTTGAAAATGCAGAAAAAAGACTTTATATGGTCTGTTTAGTTCTGGTTTAAGGAATGCTAAGCTGGATTATGTTTAATGACATCACTTGCATTTTTGCTAAGTTTGAAAAAAGTGAACATGGAGGTGCAAAGCCTTGGTCGAATTGGGCCTGAAACCAGCTGCCAATGACTTACATGTTTGCTGTTTGTGGTCTGTACCAGAAATGCTAACTTTGTTTTGCTCTTTTCAAACCATTTGCAAAAAATACCAACTTTGCCTCTTTGCACAAAATGATGATATAATGGTGGTATGATGATGATTTAGGGCTTGAGGCAAGTTTCAAATATGATTTAAAACATTTCCCAATTGGCCAAATTAAGAAAAAGTCAAAGAATCAAAAAGTCAAAGTTTGGTCAAACTTGTTTTTTAATGAAATAGGTCCAAAAATGCCATTTTGAATGGTAGGGTTTTAGGACATGATGAATGAATTTTTGGAAAGATGGTGTTAAATGGAGATTGTAGGAAAAAATCCCACCAAATTTGGCCAAGGGAATTGAGAGATATGCTCATTTGAAGTTCAAAAATTGGTGAAAATGAATTGACCATATCTTGACAACCACACATGGGATTTGAGAGTTCTTGGACTTTTTGAAAATGGGAGAACAAGATCTTCAACTTTCATGTTGGGCAAAAATTCATTTGAAGCTTGTATCATGATGTAAGTTTAAGATCAAGAAGTTTCCATTTTTGGCAGTTGAAATTACAGGTCCACTTGCTATTTTGGGAAATTTTCTGATTGGCTTGATTTTCTTCCATGATGAGGTTTGACATGATATATGAGGCTTGTATAAGCATGAATGAGCTCCTTCAGATCAATTCTATCCATCAAATCACTGATTAAATCCTCAGTTGACCACGTTTGACTTTTCTAGGGTTTGGATGACTGAACCTCTTCTGATGAACTCCAAACCCTAATTCCTTGAGAACTTGACTTCAAATGATGTCCCAAGATGTATGAACTCTTGATTATTGATCATGATGCCCAAATTCCACAAGAATGGCCATCATCCATTGCTTTGACTGACTATTGACCATCTTTGACCTAATTTCTGATGATTGCTTCAACTGCAAGCAACAAGGTTAGACTGACAATATTTTTGTACTTTTTGAATGATAAACATATGAAAGCAAAGATATACAAATGCAAGGTATGCTTGGTGATCAAGGAATCAACTCATAAGGCCACCAACCCACTAGGAGGAAAGCTAGGGCATGCAATGATCCTTGAGACAATGATATGATATGTTATGGACCATGAAGGATCTTAGGGCCCAAAATTGGGGTCTTACAGATGCCCCTATTTAAGGTCATTCTAGCCGGAGAAATGAAGTTTAGAAATCTTCAACTCGACGCGGTAGAATGGGCTTAAATAACAGTAATGAGACAAATTTTGGTCCCTAAGAGACCTCATGATGCAAATGTATGCATGCAAAAGACACAAATTCTGTGGGGAATATGGTTCACACAGAAGAAAAGACGATCCATCGGAGTAACACACTCACCAGGAACAGAGACTCTGACAGGACTCTAATTGGGGATAATAAAAGAAAAAGAAATGTGTGAATAAGACACGACTCCAAACTGGGGAAGACAAAACTGACATAACGTGAACAAGACACGACTCTGATTAAGAAATACAGAAGACAGACTGGAGAACTCACTGGGGAGTGAAGGACTCACACTGGGGAAAAGATTTCCAAAGGAAAATAAATCCATTGGAGAGACACAAGCTGACTCCTGAGGAGAAGCAAAAGAAAACTCCACTGAGGAAACACCAAAGAAATGAGATGTTACCAAGCATAAGGGTAACAAAACAACAGGAAAATCTGACTCCACAGGGGGACCGAGGTCATAATAGGGAGCCGAAAGGAGGGAACACCAAGGATACCGGTTACTGGGTATATAATAGGTGACCGACCAAAGCGTGAATTGGATTTCACTTCCAAAACACTCATCATCCTGAAGAAAGCTAGAACAGCAGACTTGTTTATAGGACGGATATTTAATTCCACAAGGAAAATGAATCTTACTCTGAGGGGAAAACAATCAAAAGATTGACTCAAGAGCGCACGAGATATAATATCCATTACCGTCAGAACGTGGATAGAATACTCAGATGAGACATATTATTCGTTACCGGCAGACCGTGAATAATATACTCGAATGGAAAATTATCCTGAACCGGTTACTGGGTTGTTTATAGGATAAAGATCCGAAAACGTGAATTGGTTTTCACTTCCAAAACACTCATCATCCGAAAGGAGGGCTTGAAAAAGCAAGTCGACTTACAGGATGGGCATTCGAATCCATAACGGGAAAACGAATCTTACTCAACTGGGGACACAAACCCAAAGAGTGCATGAGATATAATATCCATTACCGGCAGACCGTGGATAAGATACTCGCATGAGATATATTATCTATTACCGTCAGAACGTAGATAATAAACTCGCATGGTAAGAAACACCAGAGATACCGGTTACTGGGCATATAATAGGTGATCTACCGAAAACGTGAATTGGATTCCACTTCCAAAACACTCATCATCCAAAACACAAACTGGTTAAAGGATGGATATTCGATTCTACAAAGAATACGAATCTTGCTCAGTTGGGGAAAATCAACAAAGGATTCCAACTAAAGAGCGCATGAGAAATATTATTCATTACCGGCAAACCGTGAATAATACACTCGAAAGGAAAAGACACCAGAGATACCGGTTACTGGGTATATAATAGGTGACTAACCGAAAAGAGAGAGACAATCGATACCAAGCATCCGGGTAAACGAAAGATAACTCAAAGGATAAATTGCAAGCAACCGGCAATTATCCAACAACAAGAAATATTCGACTCCACAAAGGGAAATAACGAATCTTACTCGACTGGGGAAACACAAAAAGGCTTCGACTGAAGAGTGCATGAGATATATTATTCATTACCGGCAGACCGTGAATAATATACTCGCATGGAAGATTATCCGCAAACCGGGTTGTAGGTTGTTTATAGGATAAAATCCGAAAAGAAAGGCATCGGGATACCAAATTAGGTATATAATGATAACCAATCAAAAGGGGCAACAGACATTACCGACAAAAGGGTAAATGAAAGGCGATCTGCTGAAGATAATTTGCAAGCATCCGACAATTATCCAAAGAAGACTAGCTGGGGATGCATTGATAAAGAATCAATGATCCGGGGGAACAAATCACTAGCATACGGTGAAAAGACCCACTGGGGATAAAATTGCTAGCATACGGCAATTATCCACAAAAGACTTGCTAAGGATATAAGTGCTGATCTGAGCAACCTATCCAAGCAAAGGAAAATCAACATCAAGAATATTGAATGAAGATAACCGCAAAATTAGGGTTTACATCTACCGAATACGGGGTAGAAGACCAATCAACTCCGCGTGGGGATAGAACAAATCACAAATCCACACGGGAAACCAAAATAGGGTTTATAACAAACCACAAACTGCTGAAGAGCAGGAAAATAGGATTTACAACTACCGGGTAGTAGGCAGAAAACCAAAACTCTGGCTGGAGAATAAAAGGTGTATAACCACAAATTCTGTCAAGAAAGCCAGGAAAAGATAGGACTTACAACTACCGGTTATGAGGGTAGAGGCCCAAAAACATTCCGCTGGGGAACAACCCACTGGGAAACACAAGACATTTGACAAATAGTCGATTCGGGGATAATCCGAAAAGACGGACTGAATCAAGACACGTCCTAATGAGGATATAACTCAAATAGGAAAGTCCATCCCAATATATGTGTTGGGAAGAAACGGAAGAAACCGTCATCCACGAGGATGTATCTCAGTGGGGAACTGCAGAAGGAAAGACAAACATTTTCTGCTTATGGGATCGACTCTATATGGAGAGATTTATAAACACCCGACATCTGCTTTGGGAGATCTGTAAAGAGATCTACATCACCCAGAAGCAGGGACCAACAAACAAAGGATATATGGCCAGAAATGCAGCATGAATATCTGAATGTTTATGAATATGCATGAATATGCGTGATTTATGTTTGATGAATGCTGACAAAACAGACAATTCTAACACAAACAGGTTCGGGAATCAAACGCCCGGTATTATACTTCCAGGGAAATAAACCAACTGGAGAGCCAATCTGCGGAGATCTTCATGCTGAAAAGCAAAGATCTGCAGGCACTGCTGAAGAAGCAGAGAATCATAGATATCAGGAAACAACCCAATCAGGGTACAGAAAGTCACAACGGGCGAAACAGCCACCAAGACGAATCTGTAGGGGAACAAGAGAAATCCCAAAGTATCTGCAGGGGATCCCAGTGTTAACTGAGAAACAAAAAAAACGCGTTGCCCGAGCGCAAACTGCTGTAGAAGCAACTCCACCGGGGGACAACCCACTGAGGGAGAATGAAATCATCCAAATAGAATCTGACTGCATAAGCAACTCTACTGGGGAAAACTGTCGGCTACTCTCTTGGGGAACAACCCACTGAGGTAGGACAGATCAAACAAGTAGATTCTGCAACAAACCACTCCACTTGGGGAGAATACACATAGCAAACTGATCACAACAAGTAGATTCTGCAATATAAGCCACTCTACTGGGGATCACAAACAGTCAGGAAATCAATCCATTCACTGGAGGCTAGAGCCATCATCCGACCATACCGGGGATTGAAGGAGTATTCAACAGGCGAAACTGTCACAAATAAACATTCTGCAGACTATGCTGAGGAAAAGGTGGATGAAATACTGGGATGTCAACCCAATCAACCACCGAGTAGGAAAATAAATCCTGCTCTGCTGAGGAGAAATAAACACTCTGATGGAGAGATAGCAACAAATCCGCGGACGACTTCGCCGGGGAAAAGGTAAAGTACCGGGTATCAAACCACTGACTTACCGAGTCTTCAAAAAGAAAACAATCGTGCTGAGGAAACAGACAAACTCCTGCTGGCACACTGCATGGGGAAAAGAGGTAACAACTCCACTTGCAACTCTGGTGGGGAATGTTAACAACAGTTTTACTCATGACTGCGATGGGGATATCAATAACAGCTCCACTCACGACTCGGAGGGGAATATCAATCAATGGCTATACTCCTGACTGCGCTGAGGAGACAAATAAAGTCTGGGGTATACGACCCGCTAGAGAAAGTGACGGGGCACCAAGGTAACAAACCATCAACCGCCGAAACTTCTCAAGAAAACACCCATGCTGGGGAAAGCTGCTGGAGAAAGCGAAGTCTTCAACAACAATCTGCTTGCGATTGCACTGGGGAACAAACCCCAACAACAACTCTGTTTGAGGAACAGCCTCAACAAAGATCTGAAGAAAGAAGATACCATCAAACCAGGAATATGAACGAATGTCTTACCTGTTGGAAATCATGCCACCCTCGGGAGAGCACTGAGATGTTCTTGAGTATCTTTTCAATCTTGTGAATGTTCACTTTGTTTAAAACAAGATTTTTTTGAAAAAATTTGATTTGTTTTAAAACAATGACATTTTTATCAATTTAAAACATGCAAAACATTTGTTGAATTCAAACAAATAGGAGTGCAAATAATTGGATAAAAAGCTCAAATTGATTTGATAGAATGGTAGTCTGCAAATGGCAAGACTCCATAGATCTGTACAAATTTGAAATCAGTGATATATATTGGAAGAGGGCTACATTGAACATAATGATCCTTTCTCTACCAATTTGAATCTCGATGTATCCGAAGCTTCAGTTGATGACGAATCGAGAATCTTCTGACGAAATGACGACTGAGGAACAGAAAGTCTTGTCAGGATGCAGTTACTTGCCAAAATCCCTAATTTTTGCCTAGATTGCCCCAGGGTGAGGTACTCAATCTAGCGGGATGCAAATATATTCTTTTTTTTTTTTTTTCAAGTCTCTAATTTTTGCCTGGATTACCCTTGCGGGTTCTCCACCGAGACACTCATTTTTGCCTAAGCCGCCCTTTCGGGTTTTCAACTTAGCGAGCTATTCTGTTTTTTTTTCAACTGTTTTTTCATTTGCATATACTTTTTTTTTTAGGCAAAGTATCTCTTGACTGCATCTGAATTCACAGGACGAGTGAAATCCTCCCCATCCATTGTTGTAAGCATCAAAGCTCCGCCTGAAAAGGCTCTCTTAACAACATATGGACCCTCGTAGTTTGGAGTCCACTTGCCCCTGGAATCGGGCGCGAAAGACAAAACTTTCTTGAGCACAAGGTCACCTTCTCGGAACACACGAGGCTTGACCTTCTTGTCGAATGCTTTCTTCATTCTCTGCTGATATAACTGACCATGGCACATGGCAGTTAATCGCTTCTCTTCAATCAAATTCAACTGGTCATAACGACTCTGAATCCATTCGGCATCAGTCAACTTGGCTTCCATCAAGACTCGCATTGATGGGATCTCCACCTCTACTGGGAGAACGGCTTCCATGCCATAAACAAGAGAGAAAGGGGTTGCCCCTGTTGAAGTGCGTACAGACGTACGATATCCATGCAAAGCAAATGGCAGCATCTCATGCCAATCTTTGTACGTGACAGTCATCTTCTGGATAATTCTCTTGATATTCTTATTAGCAGCTTCAACAGCCCCATTCATCTTAGGTCTGTAGGGAGAGGAGTTATGGTGTGCAATCTTGAATTCGGCGCACAACTCATCCATCATCTTGTTATTCAGATTGGATCTATTATCAGTAATGATCCTCTCTGGCACACCATAACGGCAAATCAACTGGTTCTTGATAAACTTCACAACCACTTGCCTGGTCACATTCGCGTACGAAGCGGCTTCAACCCACTTAGTGAAGTAATCAATTGCTACGAGAATAAACCGATGTCCATTGGACGCTTTCGGCTCAATCATGCCGATCATGTCGATTCCCCACATAGAGAAAGGCCATGGTGATGAAATCACATTCAGGAGTGTCGGAGGAATATGAATCTTATCCGCATAAATTTGACACTTGTGACATTTCTTCACATACTTGCAACAATCAGACTCCATTGTCAGCCAATAGTAGCCTGCTCTCAACATCTTCTTAGCCATGGCATGTCCATTGGAATGAGTACCAAATGAACCCTCATGGACCTCAGTCATCAATAGGTTTGCTTCGTGTCTATCCACGCATCTGAGCAAAACCATATCGAAATTTCTTTTATACAGCACTTCACCACTGAGGTAGAAACTACCTGACAACCTTCTTAAAGTTTTCCTATCTTTCACAGATGCCCCAGGCGGGTAGACCTGGTTTTGGAGGAAATTCTTGATATCAAAATACCAAGGCTTGTCATCTTTCACGTCTTCGATTGCAAATATGTGAGCGGGTCTGTCCAAGCGCATCACAGTAATGTTGGGGACATCATTCCACCATCTGACAACAATCATGGAAGCAAGCGTTGCAAGAGCATCTGCCATCCGATTATCCTCTCGAGGAATATGATAAAATTCAACTTCTGTAAAGAACGTTGAAATCCGTCTTGCATAATCTCTGTATGGGATGAGACCTGGTTGATTTGTCTCCCATTCACCCTTGATCTGATTGACAACCAAAGCTGAATCACCATAGACATCAAGATATTTGATTCTCAAATCAATGCATTCTTCAAGTCCCATAATACAGGCTTCATACTCCGCCATATTATTCGTGCATTTGAAAGTGAGCCTTGCTGTAAACGGAATGTGTGAACCTTGAGGATTAATGATCACTGCCCCAATCCCATTCCCATATTGATTAACAGCGCCATCAAACACCATTGTCCATCTGGAACCAGGTTCCGGACCTTCATCAAGTGTAGGCTCATCGCAATCTTTCATCTTCAAATACAGAATTTCCTCGTCAGGAAAGTCATACTGAACAGACTGATGATCTTCAATTGGCTGGTGCGCTAAATGGTCAGCCAAGATACTACCTTTGATAGCCTTCTGAGCTCGATACTCGATATCATACTCAGACAACAGCATCTGCCAACGGGCAATCCTCCCAGTTAAAGCAGGCTTCTCGAAGATATACTTAATTGGATCCATTCTGGATATCAACCAAGTCGTATGATTAATCATGTACTGGCGCAAACGCTTAGCTGCCCAAGCTAAAGCACAGCACGTCTTCTCAAGCATAGAGTACCGAGACTCACAATCAGTAAACTTCTTACTGAGGTAGTATATAGCAAACTCCTTCTTCCCTGATTCATCTTGTTGACCGAGTACACAACCCATCGAGTCTTCAAGAACTGTTAAGTACATAATCAGAGGTCTTCCTTCTACTGGCGGAGACAAAATCGGAGGTTCAGACAGATAATCCTTGATACTGTCGAAAGCTTTCTGGCAATCCTCGGTCCAATCATGAGACTGATCTTTCCGGAGGAGCTTGAATATCGGCGCACATGTGGCAGTCATGTGGGATATAAATCTGGAAATGTAGTTCAAGCGGCCAAGAAAACCTCGGACTTGCTTCTCAGTTTTGGGTGCGGGCATCTCTTGTATTGCTTTGACCTTTGTAGGATCAACCTCAATACCTCTTTCACTTACCACAAAACCCAACAACTTGCCGGAACGGACTCCAAATGTACATTTGTTCAGATTCAAACGAAGCTGGAACTTCCTCAAACGCTGAAAAAGCTTCAACAAATGCTCAATATGCTCAACTTCCGTTCGGGACTTAGCAATCATATCATCAACATAGACTTCTATCTCCTTGTGCATCATATCATGAAACAAGGTAGTCATAGCTCGTTGATACGTGGCTCCGGCGTTCTTCAAACCGAAGGGCATCACTCGATAACAGAATGTTCCCCAAGGTGTGATGAATGTTGTCTTCTCCATATCCTCTGGTGCCATCTTGATTTGATTATATCCGGAAAATCCGTCCATAAAGGAAAAGACTTTGAATTTGGCTGTATTGTCTACCAACATGTCAATGTGCGGCAGAGGAAAATCGTCTTTTGGGCTAGCTTTATTCAAATCTCTGTAGTCAACGCACATACGGACTTTTCCGTCCTTCTTAGGAACAGGCACAATATTGGCCACCCATTGAGGATATGTCGAAGTCACCAGAAACCCCGCATCAATTTGCTTCTGAACTTCCTCTTTGATCTTCACTGCCATATCTGGATGAGTTCTTCTGAGCTTCTGCTTCACAGGCACGCACTCAGGCTTCAAAGGCAGGAAATGTTGCACAATATCTGTATCTAAACCCGGCATGTCTTCATAGGACCAAGCAAAGATATCTGAATATTCTCGTAGCAAGCTGATCAAATCTTCCTTAACAGACTCTTCAAGGAGTGCCCCAATCTTCACCAGGCGAACACAATCTTCAGACCCCAAGTTGACTGTTTCCAAGTCTTCGAGATGCGGTTGAATGATCTTCTCTTCGTGCTCAAGGAGACGGGTGATCTCATCAGGGATCTCTTCAACGTCATCTTCTTCTGCCTCAAATACAGGGAATTCAAAATTGGGAGATGGCGTTGGATCATTATGTTCAATGGGTTTTAAGATCAACCTGCATAATGATTTTGGTTAAGGAAAAACTTCAACATTTAAACAAGCAAATCATTATGCAGATGAAAAATGTTGCTTTTATAGCTTTTATTTTTGTTTTTATGGTTTTTTGTGATCACTGATTTCATAAAGAAAAGCAAAAAGTGAAAACAAAGGAAAAACAAATGTTTAACAATGCAAAAATTGAATGAAAATATCATTGTATATATGCTTTGCCAACAATGTCATCACTTCTCCTTTTGGCATGGGAGAAGGGTTTTAAACAAAAGTGAACAATTTACTCTGATCTATGGATAACTGTAGGAACATCCACAGCGACCCAATTGTGGCAGACACCACCAGGAATAACAAAATTGTTCAGATCTTCTGCGTCTTCTTCTTCAATGATAGCAGCAGCTTCTTCTTCTGCAGGTTGATCAGCGTGAATGAATCCTCCACTGGTGAACAGACCTTGCTCATTGAATGCCCCAGAATCGTAGCCAATGCCAGCTCGGGATCGGTTATCTTCAAGTTCAAGCACTTTCCCTAAACCAGCAACTGCACCACATTCAATGGCCAGTTTTGCATCTCGGTAGGAAGTGAATGAAGGAGACTTCTTCTCGATTGGTTTATCAACAGATAAAGCTTGGAATTGAGTTCCAACTTCATCCTCTGCGTCAATGTACGAGAAAGAAGACAAATTACTGACCAGGAGAGCCTTTTCTCCCCCTACTACAACCAGTTTCTTGTTTTTGACAAACTTCAGCTTCTGGTGTAGGGTGGATGTCACGGCGCCAGCCTCGTGAATCCATGGTCTGCCTAAGAGACAGCTGTATGATGGGTGAATATCCATTACTTGAAAAGTGATCTGGAAATCACTTGGTCCAATCTTGATTGGGAGATCAACTTCCCCAATCACGGTCTTGCGCGACCCATCAAAAGCTTTAACAACAACCCCACTCTACCTCATAGGAGGACCTTGATATGACAGACAAGAGAGTGTGGATTTTGGCAACACATTTAGAGACGATCCAGTGTCCACCAACACATTGGACATTGCATCAGATTTGCAATTCATGGATATGTGTAAAGCCATGTTGTGGTCTCTTCCCTCCTCAGGGAGATCAGCGTCACAAAAGCTCAAAGTGTTGCAAGCGGTAATGTTTGCAACTATGCTATCGAATTGTTCCAGGGTGACGTCATGATCAACGTACGCCAGATCCAAGACTTTCTGCAGAGATTCCCGATGGGGTTCTGAATTCAGTAAAAGAGAAAGAATGGAAATCTTGGAGGGCGTGTGTAGAAGCTGGTCTACAATATTGTACTCACTCTTTCTGATGAGCCTCAGCATCTCATCAGATTCTTCATCAATAATGCCACTCGGGCCAACAACTGAAGAGACAGGAGTCTTTTGTACAGAGGAGGACGGCTGGGCAACAGCAAGTGCCGGATTCTGAACATTCACAGCATTCCCTACTGGGTGCACAACAGTATCAGAAATGGTAGCCTTTGCTGGCGCAGAAAACACACGACCACTGCGGGTCAACCCACTGACATCAGCAATATTAGTCACGGAAGTGGAAGGCAAAGGTACTTCAACCCCATCCTGGACAGCGACAGGATTGTACCGGAAAGGTACGGCTTTATCAGAAGAATACGGCACAGGGCCGGCTGGTTTGATGATCAAAGCAGGGGAAGCCTTTGGCTTGTTGCTATTGTACCGAATAACAACTGGCTCAGGAAGTTTGAATACCGGGGAGATAACACTCACTTTGGGCTCAACAACATCAACATTGCGATTCTGGAGAATCTCAATGGTACCCTCATTTAACAGCGTCTGAAGTTCACGGCGGACTTGGTCACAACCCAAGCGGTTAACAGAACAGACGCGGCATTTATCGTGGTTATGCTCCAAATAACTGTGCTGACACAGCATCTTATGTAAATCAACCAACGATTGCCGGATATGACTGACATACTTAACCTTGTACTTCCCAAGGTCCTCCTGGATCATGTTCACAGACTTCCCATGCGAAGGCAATGGGTTCCTGGTGACATTCGGGTTTGAGTCTTCAAAACTCAGAATTCCGCTTCTCATAAGGTCTTGAACCTTATTCTTCAGCGGGAAACAGTTCTCAACGTTGTGGCCCGGAGCACCGGAATGATAGATACAATGCTGGTCTGGTTTGTACCACCATTGCGGGTTTGCAGGAAAAGCAGGAGGATCCCTGGGAGAAACCAACTTCCTCTCCAACAAGGAGGGATAGAGCTCGGCATATGACATAGGAATTGGATCGAAGCTGACCTTCTTCCTATCATAGTTCATGTTGGCTTGGTTGGTCGTACTTCCACGAGGCTGGTAAGCCTGTTGCTGTGGACGTTGCTGTTGCTGTTGGTATTGCGGTTGTGGATATTGCTGCTGATGCTGATACTGTTGAGCATTATCCTTGAATACAGGCGCTACATGAGCCACCTGATGCTGATGTCCGGCACGATGTGCAGGCTTCCTCTGAACAGAGGGTCTTCGATGCTTGGGCTGAGACTGCACAGCATGCGCTTCACCTTCTTTCCTCTTAAACGCTCCATATCGTTTAGAGGAAGAGCTGTCATCTTTTGCCAATCGTCCTTCCCGGACACCTTCTTCGAGACGCATCCCCATGTTCACCATCTCGGTGAAATCAGAGGGAGCGCTGGCCACCATTCTCTCATAGTAAAATGACCCAAGAGTCTTCAGAAAGATCTTGGTCATCTCTTTCTCTTCTAATGGTGGAGTGATCTGAGCTGCCAGCTCACGCCATCTCTGGGCGTACTCCTTGAACGATTCCTTGTCCTTTTGTGACATAGACCTGAGTTGATCTCTGTCAGGCGCCATGTCAACATTGTATTTATATTGCTTGACGAAAGCTTCGCCAAGATCATTGGAAGAGCGGATGTTGGCACTGTCCAGACTCATGTACCAACGGAGGGCAGCACCAGACAAACTGTCTTGGAAGTAGTGGATCAAGAGTTGATCGTTGTCGGTCTGCGTGGACATCTTTCTGGCATACATGACCAAGTGTGCCAAAGGACAAGTGTTCCCTTTATATTTTTCAAAGTCTGGGACCTTGAACTTAACGGGTATCTTGACGCCGGGAACCAGGCAAAGTTCGGCTGCTGACTTGCCGAAGAGATCTTTACCTCTGAGAGTTCTCAATTCCTTTCTCAGCTCAAGGAATTGATCGTTCATTGCATCCATTTTCTCGTGAACATCTGAGCCCTCAGATGCTTCAGAGTGATAAATGGTGTCGTCTACCCTCGGCATGGTATGCACGACAGGAGGAGCAGCAACAGGGACCGGGCTAGATGCCGGCATTTGAGCAAATGTAGGCGCAGGAATATCTGGCATAAAACCAGGAGGCATGCCCCAAGGAAAACCGGGCGGCATGGCGTTGAGCGCAGGGGCGCTGGCAGGTACCGTTGAAGTAGAAATTTCAGAGATGACAGTCCTCTGAACAGGAGTTGCTGGCTGAGGCGGAGCAGGCTGATTCTGAGCAGCAAGGAGTTGCTCCATCAAAGCGCCAAGTCTGGCGACTTCATCTCTCAGACCCTGGTTCTCTTGTTCCAGTTGCTCCATGATTCTGGCAGAGTTGACCCTTGTATAGTACCGGTGAGTCAGCTTGTCTTCAAAATAAATGAAGAGCAGAGGGTTAGAACCGGAAGACCAGAAACAAAGGGTACCTGCTTATGCAAGAATGATGCATGAAATGCTTGTGCAAATGCTTTGTTTTTCAAGGAACCCTTAGGGTATTATTTGCAATATTTTGAATATTTAAACATTTTAATTGCTCATGGAAAATATTTCATTCAAATATATTGAAACAAAGGAGTACAGCATTTTTGATTTAAATGTTACAAAGAGGAAAGGTAAATGACATCCTATGGATCCCTAGAAGCTCGGGATGCTGGAAGACGAGAAGTGCACAACTTCTTGATCTCTCTCTCATAGGCAGCTTCCATATCAGCTTTCTCCTTTGCAAGTCGATCATACTTCCTCTTCCAGAATTTGGAAGACTGAGGAAGCAGAGAAGTCCAAGCGTCGTTCGGATCATCGATCACTCGGTGCTCGAGAAATTCAATCATAGCATCCTTCTCCTTGAGCTGCTGCAGCAATTCCTCCCTCTCACGGATCCAGGCACGCGAAAGGTCTTCTTCTCTCAACTCCTCTACACGTTGGGTAGGGAGGGTTGAAGGCCCAGCCATATCCAACGGTGTAGGTCTTGGATAATCGTACGGCATCAAGTAGGTAGCAGCCCTCTGTCTGACCCAAGAGGTATAGGGCTCCAAAGCAATGCAGTTCTTCGGACCCAACTCATTCCTACTCTTAATGCGGATATTGCGCCAAGCGTGGACAAATCTGGCTTTCAGGCCTTGGGGATCTTTACCCTCCTGAAAGAATACACCTTCTAACAGAATGTTATGGGGTTTATCCTTTAGGGGGAACCCAAGCTGACGACGTGCAAGCGTGGGGTTGTAGCTGATCCCACCACATGTACCAAGAAGAGGCACATTGGGGAATTCACCACAAGAATCGATGATCTGAACGGTATCGTACACGCGATCATACCAGGTGATATCATCATTGGTGAGAGACATGAGCCTCTGAGACCACCGTAGACATCCCTTGTTTTCCTTGAAAGCAACTGTCTGCGGCAAGTGCGAAATAAACCACTTGTACAGCAGGGGTAAACAGCAGACAATGACTCCTCCATTCTTCATATTCCTCAGATGCATGGAGACATACGCATCACCCAACAAGGTCGGAACTGGATTAAGGACTGAAAAGATCCTAATGGCGTTCATGTCCACGAACTTGTCAAAGTTGGGAAATAGCACCAATCCATAGATGAGTAACACAAACAGAGCCTCAAAGGCATCCTCACTCATGGCCTTCCCATAGAAAGTGGCTTGAGCAATAAGGAACTCGGAAGGAAAACCTTGAATTCCGCCTCTGGTAGTCAGGTTAGCTCTAATCAGATCTTCATCTATGTGCAACAAGCTGGAAATCTCTCGAGCAGATAGAATACTCTCTAAGCCACTGAACGGCACTTGATCCAGAATCGGAATCCCAATAAGGTGAGAGTATTCTTCCAAAGTCGGCAACAACTGGAAGTCTGGAAATAAGAAGCAATGATAGAGCGGATCATAGAACTGAGCAAGAGTGCTCATCAATCCCTCATCCACTTGAGTAGTCAACAGCGGCAGAAGCTTCCCATAGCGAGCCTTGAAACCCAAGGGATCTAATACATATGATGTCAGATTCCTTAACTCTTTGACATCAGGCTGTCTGAAGCTGTACTTCTTTGTATACCTCTTTGGTCTTTCCATGTCTGAAAATTTTGCAAATAAACCCTTTTTAAGTTCCTTGAAAATTTTATTTTTGTTTTGATGACATGAATGCGGATGAATGTGTGAATGTATGAATGCAACAAACACACTCAAGGATCAAGCAAAGCACACCAAACAAAGGTCGTGGGAAAGCTCTATGTATCCCTAATATCAATCATCCATTTTGGTGGATTTAGGTTTTCACCTTATCGACACCCAAGTTCCATTGATATTAACGGTACATGAACCGGTTCAGACATTCTTAATATCAACCAGCCACTTTGGTGGATTTAGGTTTTACACCTGATCCGGGATCCATTGATATTAACAATGTTTGAACGACTCAACCACGAATCACGGGTTTGTTGAGAGTCACGAGCATGGAGTCTCGGTTAAGAACCACCCAAAGGGAGTGTACTAGGGATTAAACCTGCCAGACATGTTCTATCAGAGGTTCCCATAATCATCGTTCCATCTTTCGAATATTATCGGAGGAACGAATACTCGTATTCCAAGAATATTCTCAAGAGAAACTCTTATGAGTGTAGTATCGCGTAACAATCGTATCAGAACTGACATCTGAACGACCTCCGCACTACGGTCCTAAAAATAGGCCAAGATGGGTTTGGTAAACTAAGGTCCTTGGCTTCTGCGGCACATGATTGAAAGAATAATGCCTAACCACAAATAACTTGTGTGACATTATTAATTCAACATGACCTCCACCAAGTGAATGGACTCGCAAGTCAACTGGCTAAGGACTACTCCACACCAGTCAACAAGACTATGCCATTCTCCTATCCTAGAGTGCACTCGAGTTCGGGTATAGAACTCATCTCACAGATCACCAAAGCAAACAACAAATGTATATCAAGCAATTCACACATTACAATCAATACAGTGATCCCAAATTGTACAACAATATGTCAGATAACAAATAAACAAATATCATACAACAAGGGTGAAAAAGTAGGCATTACCACCAAGGAGATTCATCCCCAGCAGAGTCGCCACTTTTCTGTGACGGTGTATTCGTCGCCATATGATCTATTGGTTAAATCATAAGCTAAGCATACATTTGAAATTTCGAGTCGCCACCGCACTTTTATTTATCCAAAGGACTGGCTAAAAAGCGAACAAAAGCCTAAGAAGTTTTACACGTAGAAAACTAATAAAAAGATCAGAGAGTCTGGGTAAGGGGTAAGTTACGCAATGGGAAGGTGTTAGGCACCCACTACGTCCTAGGTACTCCTAGGGAGCCCTTTTTCACACTTGTTGTATAAAAATATTTGTTATTGACATAAATGTTGTGCAAACATGATTGGGATGGTGAGAAAAGAATATACAAGTTTTATTTGGTTTGAACGGATGAACCCGTTGCCTACGTACCTTCCATCAAAGGTAAGGATCAAAACGCCGTAGTTCGGCTAAAGGATTTCCAAAAGTTGGTGGATTCAATTTTAAACACAAGCACTGAGGCTTTTCATTATCAATGGGAGAACACTCGACCAAAACAACAAATCCACCATGTGAGGATAGCTTCGACGCACTAGAGGGGTTAACCCTGTTTTCAGTACGGAAGTCTTACTGTCGACTCACTAAGGATAGGCAAGGTTTACATCAACCACAATGATAATTGAAACCTATGGCTAATGCGTGAAAAGATTATCAATGGACAAAGCCAAAACAAGTGAATGAGTGAAGTTAATTGATTGTGATTATGAAAATGGAAGTCAAAGTATGATTAAGGTTAATTCAGAAGAAGTATTATGAAATGGAGTTTGAAAAGAAGTCAAGGACTTGAGTCCAGGTTTTTAGTTAGAAAACATGAAAATGTCTGCACAACACTTATGTCAAGTTTGAAAATTAAGAGTGTGAAAAGGTTCTAAGACATAATGGGGATGAATGGATGAATATGGATTGTAAAACTTCTTAGAAGGTTCACCTCTTGAAATCATATGAGAGATGATTCAAGTGTGTCCTTTGGAATGGAAATGGATAATAATAAACAAACAAAGCAAAGAAAAGGCGGATACCGGATGCCAATCAATGGTCTTATACCAATCTCCTAAAACAGAATGGGATATCAGATGCCACTCAATGGACTTACACTAATCTCCACAGAAGAAAACAAGAAATGGGATATGGAATATGGAAGTTGACTGCCAATCTTCTGGACTTAGGTTAACTCCACACATATGATCATAGGAATACCAATGCCTCATAGCAGGGACTTATAAGGATCCTCACATACAAGAACAAATGCAACATGAGATGATGAGAAAGCAAATGCCAACTTCTCATACAATCAGCAAAACAGATTATGATCACAGGAAAACAGATGCCAACTTGCAGGGACTTATAGCTGTATCCTCACATACAAAACAAAGCAATGACAGAAGATATGAGTGACCAAAGAGGTCTTGCACTCTATCCTTCCATATCATAGGAGCAATGGCCAAAAGGGATGGACTTACAATTGTCCTCAATGGGTAAACAACAATGATAGCATCACAAAAGCAAATGAGATGATCATGCACTAATGGCAATTGATGATGATAAATGCATAACATACAGGCAACAAGTGCATATGAAGCAATCAAACAATCAATGAATATCAGACAGCACACTCTATAGCCAAAACAATGGGGCTCACACAAGAGGGTTTGACTATGAAAGTCCACTGTAATAGGTAAGGGTCGCTCTTAACCTTGCCATTGAGAGGCTAAGGTGAAGCAGATGAATAGGAGATGAGGGGTGTGCCTCATTTCTTCTATCTCATATCAGAGAGAGCATCAAATAATAGAAAGTGGGGGAGTTCAGAAAGATGGAACTCTTTCCCCTTTATTGACTCGATTAGATCTTGGGTATTTATCTCAATGCTTCAACCATGTAATGGGAGCAAAGAGAGGACACACTGACTAGTGGGGGATAGATTGCTTATCCCTACCTTCCACCAATTGCCTCAAATGAGGACTTTTCCTGCTTGGGACAATTTTAAACAAACACAGGCATTGCCTCTTAAGGAGGGCTTCAGACAGTTTGCCCGGTCAAATAACAGACCGGGTCTCCAGACTACATGAAGAAGAAAGGTTTATACCTCAAAGCAAATGCTAAAAAGCAAAGCAAGCAAGTTCAGAGAACTTAAGCAACTAAAGTACCTGAAAAAGTCAAACCAATTAGTAAACAGCTCAACAGTCAAAATCAAAAGGAAATGAACCAATAGTCAACCACAGAGGGACCAATTGTGCAAGGCACAAAGACTCAAGTATGTGAGTCACACCTACAAAACAAGGGTTAGCACATGATAAACAATTCAACTCAATCAAATTTGAATGATCTTTGAAGCATTGGTGCTTAACCTGAAACAATAGCTCAATTGTAAGCTCAGAAGACCACTAGGACTAGCCTAGGGTCAAAGGTGAAAGAAAAAAGTCAAACAGCAAAGGAAAGTCAACTCAATTCATGTTCAAACATTTAGGAAGCAATCTCAATTGGATTCACAATCAAATCATGCATCATGGTCATTTCATACACAAAAGGATGCAAAGCATGGCAAAGGAAGCATACAAAAAGTCAACAGCAAGACTTCATTCAAAAGTCAACCCAAACATTTTAAAAATCATGAAATAAATCACATTCAATCCTAACACCTAGCATGGCAAGCATGGCAAATTTCATGGCATTTGGATGAGAGGAAGGCAGTCAATTAAAATCATGAAGTCAAACCAAATTCAAGTGAGCATAATGAAAGTCAACAAGCATGGGTCAACTTCAAAAAATCATATCAATTTGAAAACAGAAGAGAAATGAATGAGATTAACACCAATGCAAAGCTCAAGGTGTCTAGTTATCACATATGAAATTTCATGGTCATACAATATGATGTGAGAATTTCACAAAGGAAATGGCAATGTGTAGCACAAAAAGCCAACATTTGACTAAGCATGGAAGAAAATTCTCAAATAAATTGGAAACAGCATGATTAATTCCAAGAAAATTCATACACAAACTAGACATGTGATAGATGATTCATGCAAAATTTGGGGGCATTTGGATGTAAGGAAGCATGTGAACAAAAATTGGGAAAATGCATATCATTCATGTAGCACCAAATGTAACACATAACTTCAAAATTTGTAACTCACAAACCACATATGAGAAATGTATAAACTCTACATGGAAACAAAGGTCAATGTGTCTAGTTTCACCACAAAAAATTTCAGGCTCATTGGATGCATCATGACAATTTCACAAAAGGAATGGCACAAGGTATCAATTATGCATACATGTCAAGAAAATAATTATCAATTAAAATCCAGCCAATGGAAAATTAATTAAAAATCACAATCAAATACTAGACACTCTCATGGACATGATGGAAAATTTTCATGATTTTTGGATAAAAATTGAGAGAGAAATGAATTTTCAAAGTTGAGTGATTAATTGGAATGAACATGAACAACTAACATGGCAAATGGTCAAACAATGGTCAACGCAGTGGCAGACTGGTAATATTGGGCTCACTTAACAAAACTGTGCGTTTTGGGTGGAGGAAAGGAAATGTTCCTATTGGCTCTCAGCCAATGGAACAGTACATGCGCCAATGAACTTCAAAGTTCTGGGTTTATGAAACCCTAGGGTTTCTAACAGCATGGCATTCATCATTCAATGTTCATCATCATCAAACCAAACAAAACAAACAACAGCATGGCATTAACACTCAAGTGGCATCCTAACACAAACAAACAGAACATGAATCAATGTGGATTTCTGGGCAGAGTATGAGGGTTTATCACAACAGCAGGGCATATGCATCAAGTTCATCAACAGATCAAACAACACGATGCAATAGCATGGCCATGGAAATCAATCACATAATCACAAGCAACAACATCAGCCAAACTCGTGCATACATAGAGACATGATTTCTGGAAAATACCAGGGTTTCAACTACAGCAGCATTCATCATCATCATTCAAACATCAATATGAACAAGTGTGCCCAGAAGTTAACAACATGCATATCAATAGCTTCAGTAAGCCAAATACGAGCACAATCCACCAACCAAATTCATTAATTCGAGCACAAAAGGGAGAAATCAAACAAAACAAGTTTGAACATAAAAAGGAAAATCCAGATTTCTCTCAATATAGGTAATCATTTAGCATGAGTCAAGTTGCATTCAAACCAGCATTCAAAGACCTACTTAACACATATCATGGCATGGAGAAAGAAGGGATTCGAAAAACTTACTTAATTTGAAGAAAATCGAAATGCAGTGTTATTTGAATGCTACAGCTCGAAACAGGTGGCTCTTGTGCTTTATGTTGATGGATGATGAAGCTATTTCCACTCCAGGATGCACAAGCTAGCTTGAAATGATTTCTGCCATTGAAGGGTGCCTTGAAGATGCAGTACTCGAATGAGAGTTCCAGTTGGTAATTGATGGTTCAAAAAGCCTCTAAATGTTGTCTAGAGCAGGGAGGAACCAAGGGTATTCGAGTTTCTTTGAGACCTTTGAGCAGAAAATCAAGTCGAGCCAATATGCAAGAAAGAGAGAATGTCTGTTTTTTGAACTTGGAGGCTGCTATGTCTAGGGTTGAAAATGCAGAGAAAAAAGACTTTATATGGTCTGTTTAGTTCTGGTTTAAGGAATGCTAAGCTGGATTATGTTTAATGACATCACTTGCATTTTTGCTAAGTTTGAAAAAAGTGAACATGGAGGTGCAAAGCCTTGGTCGAATTGGGCCTGAAACCAGCTGCCAATGACTTACATGTTTGCTGTTTGTGGTCTGTACCAGAAATGCTAACTTTGTTTTGCTCTTTTCAAACCATTTGCAAAAAATACCAACTTTGCCTCTTTGCACAAAATGATGATATAATGGTGGTATGATGATGATTTAGGGCTTGAGGCAAGTTTCAAATATGATTTAAAACATTTCCCAATTGGCCAAATTAAGAAAAAGTCAAAGAATCAAAAAGTCAAAGTTTGGTCAAACTTGTTTTTTAATGAAATAGGTCCAAAAATGCCATTTTGAATGGTAGGGTTTTAGGACATGATGAATGAATTTTTGGAAAGATGGTGTTAAATGGAGATTGTAGGAAAAAATCCCACCAAATTTGGCCAAGGGAATTGAGAGATATGCTCATTTGAAGTTCAAAAATTGGTAAAAATGAATTGACCATATCTTGACAACCACACATGGGATTTGAGAGTTCTTGGACTTTTTGAAAATGGGAGAACAAGATCTTCAACTTTCATGTTGGGCAAAAATTCATTTGAAGCTTGTATCATGATGTAAGTTTAAGATCAAGAAGTTTCCATTTTTGGCAGTTGAAATTACAGGTCCACTTGCTATTTTGGGAAATTTTCTGATTGGCTTGATTTTCTTCCATGATGAGGTTTGACATGATATATGAGGCTTGTATAAGCATGAATGAGCTCCTTCAGATCAATTCTATCCATCAAATCACTGATTAAATCCTCAGTTGACCATGTTTGACTTTTCTAGGGTTTTGGATGACTGAACCTCTTCTGATGAACTCCAAACCCTAATTCCTTGAGAACTTGACTTCAAATGATGTCCCAAGATGTATGAACTCTTGATTATTGATCATGATGCCCAAATTCCACAAGAATGGCCATCATCCATTGCTTTGACTGACTATTGACCATCTTTGACCTAATTTCTGATGATTGCTTCAACTGCAAGCAACAAGGTTAGACTGACAATATTTTTGTACTTTTTGAATGATAAACATATGAAAGCAAAGATATACAAATGCAAGGTATGCTTGGTGATCAAGGAATCAACTCATAAGGCCACCAACCCACTAGGAGGAAAGCTAGGGCATGCAATGATCCTTGAGACAATGATATGATATGTTATGGACCATGAAGGATCTTAGGGCCCAAAATTGGGGTCTTACAATGGGTGAATTTGATACCCTTTTGATGCATGTGTTTGACAAGAGGTTTAGGCCTCCTACCCTTGGTTGCTTTTTGTGAGCTTTTTGTGAATTTTAATGGCATGATTCTTGTGGTTACATTTTGATTTGGGGGCAACTCTTGATTACCCTATCTTGTTTCTCTAACCTGTTTGTTGAGTTTTGTTTTGTGAGGGCTTGATGGGAAAATAGCAAGTGTACTATTTTTCTCACTGTAGTAATAAAAGGGAAATTCCCCGTTTGTCGATCTCAAGGATTGCTTGATGACACAGAGTTTATAGATTGTTTCAATTAGACAAAATCCTTTTGTTTTTGTGTTGTGATTAATTATACTACCAATTGCAAATAAATAAAACAAGTAAAAAGGTTGAACGAGATACAAATGAGAGAAGATTGTTAGGGTTCGGTGAATGAAACTTCCTGTAACAGATATAATTTATGAAGGCTTAGACAATATTCCTGTCAAATTAATTCCGGTCCTCAAGGGTATCCATTCCTAAGTCCTTAGTGAACAAACCTTTGATTATGGAACCGAATTACTATGTCCATAAATAATTAAGTTCATACTCAAGCATGCAAATATCAAGAATTACCGGTCAGATAGAAAATCCCTAGTCCTAGGTTATTTTTACTATCCAAAGTTCTTATCCAAATCAATGAATAATCGCTGTCCCGCTTAAACTATTCATATTAATCATCATTCGTTGGTCCGACGAATAAAGCATAAAGAACGGTAATAAGAACAAATCAATGGAAAAGAAGAAATACTCAATGCATTCATAAACATCAAATCTGTCACATTCAGAATCAGGGTCACCCCCCTAGCAATGGGGGGTTTAGCTACTCATAATCGAATAAAAACAAAGATTAACATTGTTGTCATTATAGAATTTCGTGAGGAATCAATCTTCAATCGTCGGAAAATGCTTGAACATGTGAATCCTTTGATATTCGTAGAGTCTCCAGCTCTCAAAACGCGTCTTTTTTCTCTCCAAAACGTCCAACCCCCGGAAAATCGTGGTCTGGCCTCTAAATAGCTATTCAGTTGGACTTTTCCTGATTTTAAGCTTCATACGCGTATTGCCCAGCCTCATACGCGTACTGCACGTAACACAGCCTCTGATACGCGTACTGCCCAGTCTGGTACGCGTACTGCACGTAACACAGCCTCTGATATGCGTACTGCCCAGTCTGGTACGCGTATTACCCAGGCTGGTACGCGTATCACCAGAAGCTTGTCTTTTGGCTAGATTTTCCATCGCTCTGGTCATACGCGTATGCTACGCGTACTGGGAAGGTCCATACGCGTATCATGTAAGGCCATACGCGTATGGACAGCAGGTTCTCCAAAAACTGATTTTTTCTTCCGTTTTCTTGCTCGGGCTCAATTTCGCATCTGACGTTTGATTCCCTGAGCTTCCAAACTAGTTTTTGACCTGCTAACATACCCAAAAGTATAAAATATCCTCAAGAAACTCATAAGTAACAACACACTCCATATTATAGAATTGAGCTTATATCTAACTAAAAATGCTTCAGTTTACACAGTTTACCTGACTTATTTACAGTTAAATAGTGGAATGTCTAGCATAAATGGTGACTGATCACAACCCCAAACTTAGCTTGTTGCTTGTCCTCAAGTAACATTTTATTACCATCAAAGATCATGTCACCCCAAACTTACTGTAAAACAGTTCTTACCACAATACTGCTGAAATCTTTCGCACTGGACCTCTTGATGTTTTTCAGGTTTTCTGATTCTTCCACATAGCCAACGAGCTAGAAACTCTTTCCCTCAGAGATATGACTTTACCTATCAGCTTATATCACACTCTCATCAAGTCTCTTTGGGTTAAAGTGTTATCACTCTCAAATCACAATATGCAATATCAAATCAGAAGTTTGAATAAATTCTCTCATCCTATCAACATGTACAATCACACACACTTTTTGAGGTCTTTTAGGGTTGTAACGGGGCTTTGGTTTAGGTAAGGTATGAAATTGGCACAAGGGTTTCTTTTTTCTTTTTTCTTTTGGGTTGTAACGGGGTTTTGGTTTAGGTAGGCTATGAAATTTGAACAAATATTTTTGGTTCAGAGTACATGAAGTCATTCTCTCACTACGTTTCTTTTCTATTATTCCTGTAGGGTTATGCAGTCTTCTTTTCCTTTTATCTATAGTGAATGTAGCATCTTTCAAAAGCTGTTCTTTTATTGTTTTTCGCTTTTCTCTTTCTTCCTTTTCATGTTGTTGTTGTTTTCTTTTTTTTTCCTTTTTTTTTTAATTTTTAATTTTATTTTTTATACGACATTCACTTACTATTCATGTACTGCAAAGCTACCCCAAACTTAAAGGTTGTTATTCCAACAGCAACCCCAAACTTAGATAGAAACGTAGAGATGAAATCAATTCTCACATACTCTGAACAGGGTAGGATAGGTACAAGGTCATGGCTTTTAAAAAAAAAATGGGTATATCAAAAATAAATGATTAACAGGCTCAACAGGGTAAAACAATGGATAATAATAATAATGGGATGGCTAGAAAGGCTCTAGGTGATAAACAAAAAACGTGCCTCAGTGTGTGTATTCGTACAGCTAATAATAATAAAAGAACATACGCAAACCAAGATTGATAAAGACATACCTGATATCTCTCATATGATGATAAGTGTTTGGCTTTTTAGGATCTCACCAGGACGGGTTAAGCTGACTTGTTCTATCATACCTCTGAGTTCAAAGCTCATGCTCGTGGTTCTGATGTTAATCTTAACCAATGCGTCCAATCATACATAACAGTATCTACAGTCAGGGGACTGAAAGAGAGGATGCCCAAGTAGTTGGTGTAAGTGATCAAGAAAACCAATAGCCAGACATCGTCACATATCTAACGAAATAAACAGGAAAATGGAGGTAAACCAAATCAAATTCATTAGATTAAGACAACCCATAATAGGTGATTACATAAAAGCAAAAGAAAATAAAAACTGAATAAACCAAAAAGAAAAATACACAAAGAAATTTCAAACCTCCCTTGGGTTGCCTCCCAAGCAGCACTTCGTTTAACGTCGCATGGCTCGACGGGACACCTCATACTCAGATGAGTTTAACGGTTTCAATTGGTCCCCCTTAACCGGGATTATATGGTTTCAACCTCTGACCATTAACCTTGAAGGTGTCGGCATTCTTCTCATTTAAAACACCAATACCACTTTTATGTTTCTTCAGTACCTCTTCATCTTCTAATTCTGGTGAAGCTCTCAGATCCTCCCACCTGCGTGGTTTGTATTTCCTCCAAGGGGGTTGTGTATCTAGCTTAGCAAGCACTTCTTTTTCTTTTTCATCATCCTTCTCCTCAATCTCTCTGACCGACAGGCTAAGAACTCTTTCCAACAGTAATTCAGGAAACTTTCTTTGAATTGTGCTAGTTACAATTTGATCAATCACTTCCACGGAGTGGTTTGTACACATATTCTCTTTATGTTTCATAGTATCTCGGACATCAATTCTGAGCTCTTCATCATACACCTTTAGGGTCATGGTACCTTCCTCCATATCTATATTGCATCTACCTGTTTCTAAGAAAGGTCTGCCCAGAATCAGAGGTATCTCTTCATCTTCTGGCATTTCCAAAATTACAAAATCAACAGGAAAAAAAAACTTATCAACTTTGACCAGAACATCCTCAACTACCCCAAAAGGTCTCTTCACTGAGTGGTCAGCAAATTGAAGTGTCATTCTGGTATCTTGAACATTTCCAATTCCTAGCTTCCTGTAAATAGACAAAGGCATAAGGCTTACACTAGCCCCCAAATCAATCAGCGCCCTTTTAAAGGACCTATCTCCAATGGTACACGGGATGGTCACAGAGCCTCTATCTGGCTTCTTTACTGGAATCTTCATACCCTGCAAAATAACACTACAAGTTTCAGTTAGTATAACAGGGTCAGCGTCAGTGGTGCGCTTCTTGGAGATGATGTCTTTCATGAATTTCGCATAGATAGGCATCTGATCGAGTGCCTCAGAGAATGGAATATTAATTTCTAATTTCCTGAACAACTCCATGAATTTCTGAAAAATTTTCTCATCTTGCTTCTTCTTTTTGTTTCTTTGTGGGAACGGAAGCTTAATGATAGGTTTTGGTTCATGGATCTTTTCTTGTACCATCGGCGGTATTACAATTTCTTCCTCGGTTGGTGTCTTGTTTTCTAAGATTTCCAGATCCACTTCAACCAACTGATCTTCTTCTTCATCCTTCTTCTTATGATCTTCAAAAGATCTTCCGCTTCTTGTTGTTACCGCACTCACATTATGGTGCTCCCTCGGATTTGTCACTGTTGCACTAGGTAATGCGCCAGGTGTTTGAAAATTTGTTATCTGATGTGCTATCTGACCCAATTGAATCTCCAGATTTTTAATGGATGCATTGGTGCTCTTCTGATTATTCCTGGTTTCTTCCTGAAATTGCATATTCTGAGTCGCCATCTTCTCTATAGCAATCTCCCAATCCGCTTTCTTCGGTACCTGTTGCTGATAAGGTTGCTGTTGCGATTGATATTGTGGTTGGTAAGGTGGTTGTTGTTGTGGAGGTCCTTGGTTCTGAATATTACCTTGCTGATCTTTCCAAGAGAAATTAGGATGATTTTTCCACCCCGGATTATATGTATTTGAGTAGGGATTATTCTGCCTCAGGTAATTTATAGCTTGCACTTGTTCTGCGGTTGCAACATAATGCATGGTAAAGTGTGGTCCACTACAAATCTCACAAATCATGGTCGGAACCGGTTGAACTTGAGCAACAGTTTGGGTACCTAAATTCATAGCTTTCAATCTTCTTTCAACCTCAGCAGCAATTTGGTCTTCCATTTTCACTACCTGATTTGCTAATTTCAAGTCAATTTTTCCCTCCGGCTGATTCATAGTACGGTCATATAATTCCAAATGCTCATTTGCTGCAATAGCTTTGATGATCTTTTTGATACCGGTTGCTGTTGAAAAATTAGATGAGCCACCAGCAGCTGTATCGATGAGTTGCTTAGTTTTCATCTTCAGCCCGTTTATAAAATTCTGCATTTGTTCAGTTTCATCCAGATTATGTGTAAGACATGCAACTAAACATCTCTTGAATCTTTTGTATGCATCTCCAAGTGTCTCTCCGTCTTTCTGTTTAAAATTCACAATGTCATACCTCTTACGGATATACACAGAAGCAGGAAAATGTAAGTTGTAAATGCAATACTCGTTCAAGAATGTTGTTTCCATTTGTTGCCAAGTAGTAATGCTTACTGCGGGTAGGGAATAGAACCATTCCTCAGCGTCCTCAGATAATGTGAATGGGAACATGACCAATCTCTTTGCCTCTTCAGAATGCCCATCAATTTTTAATGATGTAGTCATAGTCAGAAACCTCTGCAGATGCTTGTTTGCATCCTCATTGATCTTTCCTGCAAAAGGTTTGCTTTCTAACTGGCCGATAGTTAAGGGGTGTAACTGGAAGTGAGCAACATTAACCGGTTGGTTAACAATGGTCAACCGCACTGCTGGGTTATTCTGTCTGCCATAGTCACCTAAAAGTCTTTCCGCTGGGGGTGGGTCTGCAGCCATGTTTACAGTGTCTGGATGTGAAGCTGTGTCTGACTCAGATTTTTCGGAATGAGCAGAGACTGGTGTGACAGGTGTGGCCGGTTCTACGGTGTCAGAGTTTGCCGGTTTCTTTCTTCTAGCTTCTCTGAGCTTTGCGCGCAATGTCCTCTCTGGTTCTGCGTCAAAATGAAAATTAGCCGAGGCCTTACCTCGCATGCACAGATTAGACAGAAATTAGTTATAATAACAACAAAAATAAAATTAAACAATAAATAAAATTTTGGATGCAGAGCAACAAAATTCTAATTGAAAATAAATTAATAAACTCTATTATCTTTGGCAGTCCCCGGCAACGGCGCCAAAAACTTGATGGGAAAATAGCAAGTGTACTATTTTTCTCACTGTAGTAATAAAAGGGAAATTCCCCGTTTGTCGATCTCAAGGACTGCTTGACGACACAGAGTTTATAGATTGTTTCAATTAGACAAAAGCCTTTTGTTTTTGTGTTGTGATTAATTATACTACCAATTGCAAATAAATAAAACAAGTAAAAAGGTTGAACGAGATACAGATGAGAGAAGATTGCTAGGGTTCGGTGAATGAAACTTCCTGTAACAGATATAATTTATGAAGGCTTAGACAATATTCCTGTCAAATTAATTCCGGTCCTCAAGGGTATCCACTCCTAAGTCCTTAGTGAACAGACCTTTGATTATGTAACCTAATTACTATGTCCATAAATAATTAAGTTCATACTCAAGCATGCAAATATCAAGAATTACCGGTCAGATAGAAAATCCCTAGTCCTAGGTTATTTTTACTATCCAAAGTTCTTATCCAGATCAATGAATAATCGCTGTCCCGCTTAAACTATTCATATTAATCATCATTCGTTGGTCCGACGAATAAATCATAAAGAACGGTAATAAGAACAAATCAATGGAAAAGAAGAAATACTCAATGCATTCATAAACATCAAATCTGTCACATTCAGAATCAGGGTCACCCCCATAGCAATGGGGGGTTTAGCTACTCATAATCGAAATAAAAACAAAGATTAACATTGTTGTCATTACAGAATTTCGTGAGGAATCAATCTTCAATCGTCAGGAAACTCTTGAACATGTGAATCCTTTGATATTCGTAGAGTCTCCAGCTCTCAAAACGCGTCTTTTTTCTCTCCAAAACGTCCAACCCCCGGAAAATCGTGGTCTGGCCTCTAAATAGCTATTCAGTTGGACTTTTCCTGAGTTTAAGCTTCATACGAGTATTGCCCAGCCTCATACGCGTACTGCACGTAACACAGCCTCTGATACGCGTACTGCCCAGTCTTGTACGCGTACTGCACGTAACACAGCCTCTGATACGCGTACTGCCCAGTCTGGTACGCGTATTGCCCAGGCTGGTACGCGTATCACCAGAAGCTTGTCTTTTGGCTAGATTTTCCATCCCTCTGGTCATACGCGTATGCTACGTGTACTGGGAAGGTCCATACGCGTATCATGTAAGGCCATACGCGTATGGACAGCAGGTTCTCCAAAAACTGATTTTTTTCTTCCGTTTTCTTGCTCGGGCTCAATTTCGCATCTGACGTTTGATTCCCTGAGCTTCCAAACTAGTTTTTGACCTGCTAACATACCCAAAAGTATAAAATATCCTCAAGAAACTCATAAGTAACAACACACTCCATATTATAGAATTGAGCTTATATCTAACTAAAAATGCTTCAGTTTACACAGTTTACCTGACTTATTTACGGTTAAATAGTGGAATGTCTAGCATAAATGGTGACTGATCAGCTCATATGACTCTTGCAGAGATGGCTTGCCTAGTGTTCCACTTTATTTGTGGGATACAACCTGGAGGTCTATTGAGATTACCTGTACTGACTCACTTTCTTTGATGGTGCTAGCTTGAGAGATCTCTGGGTTTCTTATCTCTTTAATTGCTGTTACTTCGGATCTTTATCCGTACGGTAGATCTTTCGATCCCTTTACTTTTCCCGCATGTTACCGATTTCTTGGGTTTCGTATAGCCTCTCGTGGCATGTCAATTAAGGTAGCGCGGTTCCTTCATCTAGGACTGCCTTTTTGCATGAGCATCCCTAAAACACCCCAAACTCATTGATTTTTCTTCTCCTAAGGACACGTTATCTCCTTCTACTACAGACGAGTAAGTCTCCAAAGGTCGAGCATCCGGTAGATTGCGTAGTAACGTCGTTCACCCCAAAACACAACCCTTACCCCGTAGTTGGTCGAACTACATTTTGCTCTAATTTTCATCCCAGATGAGATACGTAGGCATAAGACGCGATGTCTTAGCGAGCACACTCCTCTTTAACCCATAGGTAGCCGAGCTACGAAGACTCTGATTCTCAGATTCAGATGAGATACGTATGTAGTGGATGCGACGTCCGTGCGAGTCATTTTCTTTTGACCCTTCTTTTAGTAAGTAGTACATTAGATGAACATACACGCTTTTCTCATACCTTCAATCATGTTTGCACAAACAAATTTTCAAAAAAAGAAAAATAACAACCTTTGCAACAAATGTGAAAAGGGCTCCCTAGGAGTACCTAGGATGCTTTGGGTGCCTAATACCTTCCCATTGCATAACCAACCCCCTTACCCAGATCTCTGACATTTTTACTAGTTTTTTATTCGATAAAACTTTTAGGTTTTTGTTCGCTTTCTAACCATTCCTTTGGATAAATAGAAGTGCGGTGGCGACTCGACTTGTATGATTTACCTTGGATTTAGTCAATATCTTTAATGGTAATGAATACCCCGCTACAGAAAAGTGGCGACTCTGCTGGGGACCTGTTTGCCTAGTGGGTTTTGCCAACTTTTCATGCTTGTTGTATTGTATATTTTTTTGTGTGACATATTTTTGTGCAATTTGGGATTACTGTATTGTATGTAATGATTTAATTGTTTGAATATTAATTCCTTGTATGCTTGGTGATCTTTGTGAGATGAGTTCTATACCCAAACTCGAGTGCACTTAGGATAGGAGAATGGCATAGTCTTGTCGACTTGTGTGGAGTTATTCCTTAGCAAGTTGACTTGCAAGCCCATTCACTTGGTGGAGGTCATGTTGGGATCAATAATGTCACACAAGTAAGTTGTGGTTAGACATTACCCTTTCCAATATAGACCTTAGAAGCCAAGGACCTTAGTTTACCAAGCCCATCTTGGCCTATTCTTAGGATGTAGTGCGAAAGTCGTTCAAGTGTAAGATTTGATACGATTGTTACGCGATACTACACTCATAAGAGTCTCTCTTGAGAATATTTTTGGAATACGAGTAGTCGTTTCTCCAATAATATCCGAAAGATGGGATGATGACTATGGGAACCTCTTGTAGAACATGTTTGGCAGGTTTAAACCCTAGTACACTCCCCTTTGGGTGGTTCTTAACCTAAACTCCATGCTCGTGCTTTACAACAAACCCTTGATTCATTGTTGATCCGTTCATGAATCCTTAATATCAATGGAACTTTGGTGTTGATAAGGTATAAAACATAATCCACCAAAATGGATGGTTGATATTAAGGATAACTTGATCCATCCCATGACCTCTGTTTGGTGTGCTTTGCTTGATCCTTGAGTGTGATTGTTGCATTCATGCATTCATGCACCCATTTCCATCCATATCATCAATAAATAAGAAAAATTTCAAGGAACTTAAGGGGTTTATTTGCAAAATTTTCAGACATGGAAAGACAAAGAAGGAATACAAATAAGTACAGCTTCAGGCAACCAGATTTGAAAGAGTTAAGGAATTTGACATCCTATGTATTAGATCCTTTGGGTTTCAAGGCTCGTTTTGGGAAGCTTCTTCCTCTTCTGACTACTCAGGTGGATGAAGGATTGGTGAGTGTATTAGTGCAGTTTTATGATCTCTTGTACCGTTGCTTCACGTTTCCGGATTTCCAACTTTTGCCTACCCTTGAGGAGTATGCTTACCTTGTGGGTATACCTATTCTAGATCAGTTGCCGTTCAGTGGCTTGGAGAGTATTCCTACTTCTCAAGAGATAGCAAACATGTTACACATAGATGAATCTCTGGTTGATGCTCATATGACTACCAAAGGTGGAATTCAAGGTCTCCCTTATGAGTTCCTCATTGCTCAAGCTACTATATATGGGAAGGCCATGAGTGAGGATGCCTTTGAGGCCATATTTGTACTTCTCATCTATGGGTTGGTATTGTTTCCCAACATCGACAAGTTTGTGGATGTGAACGCTATTAGGATTTTCTCTACTCTTAATCCCATTCCGACTCTGTTGGGCGATACCTACTTCTCTTTGCATATGAGGAATGCAAAGGGCGGTGGCGCCATTGTGTGTTGTTTACCGCTGTTGTATAAGTGGTTTATTTCTCACTTACCTCAGACGGTCGCTTTCAAGGAGAACAAAGAATGTCTACGGTGGTCCACGAGACTTATGTCTCTCACTAATGATGATATCTCTGGGTATAACCGTGTGTATGATGGTGTGCAGATTATTGACTCTTGTGGCAAATTCTCCAATGTACCTCTTCTTGGTACATGTGGTGGGATTAACTACAATCCTGTTTTGGCACATCGGCAGCTTGGGTTCCCCTTAAAGGATAAACCCAATAACATTCTGTTAGAGGGTGTATTCTTTCAGGATGGTAAAGATCCCCAAGGCTTGAAAGCTAGGATGGTCCGCGCTTGGCGCAAGATTCATAGGAAAGGAAGGAAAGAGTTAGGTCCTAAGAATTGCATCGCTTTGGAGCCTTACACTGTTTGGGTTAGGAAGAGGGCGTCTGAGTATCTCATGCCTTACGAGTATCCAAGACCTACACCTATGATTATGGTTGGGCCTTCAACCCTCCCTAATCAAGCAGTAGAGGAGTTGAGAGACGAAGACCGTTCACGTGCCTGGATCCGTGAACGTGAAGAGTTGCTTCAGCAGATTAAGGAGAAGGATGCGTTGATTGAGTTTCTTGAGCATCAGGTTATTGATGACCCTGATGATGTATGGACTTCTCTACTTCCTCAGTCTTCTAAGTTCTTGAAGAGGAGGTATGATCGACTCACCAAAGAGACGACCGATATGGAGGCACCCTACGAGAGGGAGGTGAAGAGGCTTCGCGCATCTTACCTTCATGTGTCCCGAGCTTTAGATGATTGTTTCTAGGGATCCATAAGACGATTATTTTCCTTTTCTCTTGTACATGATTGACGATGCTGCACTTCTTTTCCCTGATATTATTTGATGAGATATTTCCATATGTCATAAAATGCTTAATATTTCCACAATTTGCAAATAAAACTCTAAAGTTCCTTTGAAATAAAAAACAAATCATATGCACAAACATTGCATGCATCATATGCATAAACAGGTTTCGTTTTCGGTCCCTTGCCCTGTGGTCTAACTTTGTGTCCTTCATTTATTTTGAAGACAAGCTGACTCACCGGTACTACACTAGAGCCAACATTTCAAGACTGATGGATCACTTAGAGCAAGAGAACCGCGGGCTGAAAGAGGAAGTGGCCAGATTGACTGCCCTAATGGAGTCACTCATGGCTGCCCAGAGTCAGTCTTCTCCGACACCTTCAAATCCTCCCCAGAGGACAGTTACCTCCGAGATTGTCTCCTCTACTGTGCCCGCTGCCAGTGCACACTTTGTCCCAACAGCCATGCCAACCGGATTCCCGTGGGGGATGCCTCTCAATTTCATGCTTGAGGGTCCTGCTCCCACCTTTGCTTCTCTGCCGGCATCTAGCCCGGTCCTTGTCGTTCCTCCTCCTGTCGTGCATACTTTGCCCAAGGTAGACGACACCATCTATCATTCTGAGCCGTCTGAGGGTCCAGATGTTTATGAGAAGATGGATGCTATGAACGATCAATTTCTTGAGCTTCATAAGGAATTGAAAACTCTTAGAGGGAAGGATCTTTTCGGCAAGTCTGCTGCCGAACTCTGCTTGGTTCCAAATATGAAGATCCCTGTGAAATTCAAGGTCCCTGATTTTGAAAAGTACAAAGGAAATACTTGTCCTCTCATCCACCTGGTCATGTATGCCAGGAAGATGTCAACTCAGACCGATAACGACCAACTACTCATCGACTACTTTCAGGACAGTCTGTTCGGTGCCGCTTTGCGTTGGTACATGGGTTTAGACAGCGCGAACATCCGATCCTTCAATGATCTCGGCGAAGCCTTCGTCAAGCAGTACAAGTACAACGTGGATATGGCTCCCGATAGAGATCAATTGAGAGACATGTCCCAGAAGGATAAAGAAACATTTAAGGAGTACACCCAGAGGTGGCGAGAGGTGGCAGCACAGGTCGTGCCTCCGCTAGAAGAGAAAGAGATGACTAAGATCTTTTTGAAGACTTTAAGTTCTTTTTATTATGAGCGGATGATTGCTAGCGCTCCTTCTGACTTCACCGAGATGGTGAATATGGGGATGCGTCTAGAAGAAGGGGTCCGTGAAGGACTGTTAACCAGAGAAGAAGGCTCTTCTTCCAAACGTTATGGGGCGTTTGCAAAGAAGAAAGGTGGAGAGGCACATGCTGTGATCTCCCATGAGAAACTAAGAAGACCCTCTGTGAGGAGGAAGAGCGTGCGTCCCGCTAGTAACCAGCACCAGGTGGCTCATATATCACCTGTTTTCAGAGACAATCAACAGTATCAGCAACATAGCAACAATCAGCAACCGATTTTAATGGAAGTTATTAGTGAATGGAGAAGAAGAGGGTATGTGTCGCCTCCATCCAGCGGGAGTAGGTCATCATCCTTTTCTTTTTATTTAAGAATCCTTTTCCTTTTGAACTTTGAGTGTGTGTGTGTGTGTGTGTGTGAGAGAGAGAGAGAGAGAGAGAGAGAGAGAGACGTTGGAGTTAAGTGGAGATTTTTTCTACTTCATTTTTTGTCTTTTTTCTTTCTCTCTTTTCGCCCGCTGACTTCGAAGGAATAAATTCCTTTTTCAAATCTTGGTGAATCCCCCTTTTCAAGGTTGCATTTGCCCATTTGCGATAAAAGAATAACCGTTTTTTTGTATCTCCACTTGATAATGGACACCTGTTCCCTTATGAATGGATATAGTAAGATATTATTTTTATTCAGGATTGAAAGAAGCCCCTTTGTGTGTCAAAAAATGGAGTGGAAAGTTGGGAGATATTTTCTTCACTTTCTATTTTTCTTTATTTAATTATTTATTTAAATTCTATTTTTAATTAGATGAAAGGTAGTCACATGGATCACTAATATGAGCCCTTGATTAATCTTAATTTAATGTTCAGAACCAAATCAAAGAAACATAAATTGTAACCAACTTAAAAAATCTAAAATGTCCCCTTTTAGATTATTTAATTGATTTAAAACAAATTAAAACAATAAAATTCAGAACTTTTAAAATGAGTATGATAAAAATAAAATAAGGACATGGAAAATTCTTTTTTTTTTTTTGAATATTTTGATGAAAGAACAAAATTAAAACGACTAAAAATGAATAAAAATGGGGCAAAAATTTGCTCGAAATATTAAATCGGTTGCACTAAAATGATTAGCGAGGAATATAGTTATTGGAAAAATACAACGTTTCTTTCAATTTTGAAATAAATTATGACTGATTAAAAGGCTTAGGCAGGTAAAAATGCAATTGAACAAGTCGTCGGAAAATATAACGAGCATACCAGTTTAAACTACGCGAACCATAGATTAATTATACTGACGTCTACAAGCTTGATTTTGAAACTTTTTACCCGCTGATTTTGCACGTACTTAAGGAATGCTTTAACCATTTTGTTTTTATATTCTAAAATTTATTTTGAATGATATTTTAGGTATTATTCATGATGAAATGCATGTTATGCTATATAGATGATGCAGACTAAAAATAAAACAAACTTATGAAAGTTTTAAATATGCCCGGACAAAATTGTGGTATGACAGACGGGTTACCATATCGTTGAACTCCTTCAAATTTGAGTCTTCGCATGACCATAAACTTCCTCTCTCGAGACTCGTATTCTCAAAGAGCTCAGAGTACATGATATCACATGAGTTGTCGTGGTTGATCAGAATATCAGAGGCATCCAACTACTTGATCGTAGTTGTACTCATTAAGGGAAATATTTTTTTTGGGGTTCCTCCCACTATCTCTGAGTTCTAGAACCCAAGAATTGACAAGTAAGAGATTTTAGTCAATATTCCTCCATCCTTTTTATAGACGGATAACATTACAACGATCTATTTTTTCATAATTCCTTTGGACGAGAGATTTGCTTGGGGTTCCCCTCCATTAGTAGTGGCAATATATTTTATGCTTCCCCTTGTTAGCCTTATTATCTATGCCACTATGTCATACCCCAAAATTTACCTTCCCTTTTCCTACCTTTTGTTCAATTTCATTTGCATACATATTATCATATCATGCATCATCATGACCATTCCATTTGGTCCTTGTCCCACAAGCACAACCACATTCTTGGATCAATCTTAACATTAGGATTTTTACTTTGATTCACTCATCAACTAACCTAGGGTATCATAAGAGCGATTACTTGTTGTTCCTTTATTTATGTACGTGATTATACCTTAATTCAAGACTAAAAATGGTCATTTTGGGCAAGGAGTGTGCATGTTTTGGTCCATTGATTCAAGGGTGGTTCATGTGTTTATTTCCATGCCATTTTACTCATTCTTCAAGATATCCTCAAGATCATTCAAGTACTAATCAAGTTTTATTCAATGGATACTCATTCCATCGTCATTTTTGGCTTGGAATACAAGAAAACATCAAGTTTGCACAAGTGTGCACAAGTTTGCTTGACCTAACTTGCAAGAATGGTTCACTTTTGGTCCAAAGCCCATAACTTCTTCATTTTTCAACCAATTAACTGGCTTATTTTATCCAAATGTCCCTAAGGAGTTCCTTTATAACTTTACTTCAAGGCTCAAACATCAATTCAACCTCTAAGGACCTCAATGTTGGAAAGGGATAGATGGTCAAACTAGGTCAAAACCATGTCATGACCTCCACTTGGCAGCCACGCCATTTTCAGCTCAAGTACTCTTTTGATCCCATTCCATTTGAATTTTGTTAAGCTTATGTAAAATATAATTTAGCCCAAGTTTGAATCAAAATTCACAAGGGAATCAAAAGTTATGGTTTCATGAACTTGGGATCTTAAAATGCCCAAAAGGTGCCAAGGCTGCTTGACCAAATGCATGACCTAAAAAGCATGTCACGACCTCAACTTTAAACACTTTCCATTTTCACCTCAAGCCTCCTTTTGAGTTTGTTCTTTTGTAATTCAATTCATTGCCATGATATGAACATCTGGCACGAATAAAATTAAGAAACGCACGAGGGAATCTCATTTGGCCTAAGCTCAAACATGGTGTCATGAACTCTGTTTTGCACGAAGCGAGGTTTTTCAATTATAGGTCATTCTTCAATCTGTGACCACCACACATATGCAAACTTGTTTTTCTTACAAAACGCGTAGAATGGTGTGTAAAGCGACCAAGTTTCATGGCGAAGTCACACTTTTCACCCCTGTTCTCACACAGATTGCAAATCACGATTTTCACATCTCACTCATGAATTCAAATCCATTTCACATGTACGTGGAGCCCAACACATTCCCTATAAATAGAGTAAGATTTTTCCTTCATTATAAAGCTTTGAGAGCCAAAGAAACTCTGCAACCATTTGAACCCGATACCTAAAAAAAAGTCAATCGTTTCTTTGATTCAAACATTTTTAACTTCGAATCTTCACCCAGAATCCTTCATCGGCACCTTCTGAAGCTAACTGAAGCATTGCCTTGGCTGGAAGCACCTTGAAACCAGATCTCCAAATTCACCAGTGTTGACCTTCGAATCTCCAACTGAAAAGGTAGTTACGAGTAAAATTCTTGAGCAAACAAAAATATCCCCCACCCCACCCACCTACAACTGGACACATTCTCTTCTCGAACCCATCCTTAATTGATTTCTTCATTATTAGAGCATTTTACATCAGGATAAATCCTCTATGTCAAATTTGGACTTTTTAGTTTTTATGGCACCTTCTTTTGTTGAACTGTGTGAAATGCAATACTGATGGGATGGCAATTGGAGCTCTTTAATTTGGTGCATGTGGAGGTATATTCATAGATGGTTGCAAACATTTAGAAAGTTTTTCTCTCAACATTGACAAGTACAATGATTTACATGTTGAGACGATAGGAGAAATGTTAGACATTGAACTTAATATTCAAACAAGGTGGATCAATCTTTGGCTTTAGCAACATTCCCCTTGGTTATGGTGAAAGCTTTAGAAATTAATCTTGGTACCTTGGCAGTTAACAAACATATGGAGGAATTAGTGCTATGTAAGGGATTTGGCCTTAATGAACTTCATATTAACACATATACATGACAATATTAGATCGAATTACTTGAAAAACAAGCAAGGTTTTACTTTCTTTAGAATTAGTGCTATGGAAGAGATTTGGCCTTTGTCCCTCCATTGCTTCCCTTTTTGCATGTTCTCCTTAATTTCTTGAATTTCTTGGCATTGGCCATTTACTTAAAAAATGTAGGAGCGGAGAAATACTATTGTAAAGTATATAAATAAATAGTTTTACTTTACTTTAGGGTATTTTGATAAAACTCGGAAGTAATTTTCAAATCTTGCACAACTATTTCGTGATAAATATTTTCAATGGATGTTATAAGTGGTAATACATCCTTTTCTTATAATCATCTTTCGAACTCAATTTTTGATTTCAAAAATTTTTTTTTTATGATTTTTAGAGTCTTCACTTATTTTTTTCTTTAAATAAACGGTTTTATCCTACCGTAGCGTTGTCATTTAGGTTAAAAAATAATACAATTTTTGGATTATTAAATAACACAATTTATATAAAACTAAAGCTTAATATAAACAACATTATAAAACCATTTATTCAAAACATTGATGAGATTAAAGGAAGTTCAATTTCCAATATTCATTTGATCTAAATTTAACTTTTAAAATAGCTTATAGTAACATAGTTAATTGCCACAATTACCCCCCGGTCCTCCAAGTTGGAGACAATGTCCAAATTCACTTCCCTGATATCCATAGTATTCAACATGATAACAATTAGGTGCATCGGAAAATATTCTTGTCGATTCTTTGTTAGGTCCTTGGTTCTTTCTAGAGCCATCCTGATATGTAATATGTCTAAAATAACTCGCATGATCAAAATTTCTATCAGGATATAACCCAGAACCCATGGGAGGACTATGAGCATTCACAGGAGTTCTTGTCTGACCAGTCCACCCTACTTCACTAGCAGAGTTCAAGTTGGAGAATATAGATGATGGAAAATAACCCAACGTCTCATGTAAATAGGATACCCACCAATTTTTTGTTTTAGGATCCTGACACCACAACATACTACATCAGTATTAGTAGATATCTAATATCTAGCATTTACACATTATATATAAAGTTTAATTTATAATTCCTTAAGTTTAATATTTTTCTATTGAATAAATTGTATGGTATAGAGATGACCTGAAAAATAGAGATTTCAATTTCAATCATCTCTCCATTTGGGATAGATGTTTTATCAAAATGTCCACCAAGGAGTAAATTCTTGCTAGTTTGAACAAAACCCGAACATTGTAAATTGTAACATCCAGTCTTCTTGAAATTATCTGTCTAAAATTTTGTAACATCATGTTATATAGATATATATAAGAAATAGAGCTTGTTTTCTTTAAATAGTATGAAATTAGAACAAAGATTGAAAGAAAACATAAAAATAATCTCATAAACATTGCAATGTATTAAAAAAGGCAGGTGTAGAATTTGCAATCTCTAAATTGTAATAAAAATTAAAAGAGTGACATAAATCCCTACCGTCCATACTACATAGAAATGAGTTCGGTCGTCGTTGTATAATTCTGGGGCCACCTAATACCAATATACAAAATAAAAATGTTAAGCCGTACATACTTAAGTTTTACTGTGAAAAAAAAGAATATATATATATATATATATATATATATATATATATATATATATATATATATATATATATATATATATAAAAAAAAATGAAGCTTACATGCCATCCAATACCGATATAATTTTTGTTATCTGACGATCCACTTTTAACCCACATCACAGCTGCACTTGATTGACCTTTCTCAACTTTTATACTGTATACACTACTTATTCCACCAACTCCATAGTAAGTCGCAGGGACGAGAGTTACTTCAGCAACCTACAAATACAATATATCCGCATGAGAATTTTATAGTTAAAATAATTATAAAGTAATTAAAAAATTTAAATTAGATTAATATAAAAGAAAATCTTACATGTTTACCTGGAATCTCTTTAGTCAAAATATTGTTTAAATATAATTTTTCTTGAAATATGTCATCTGATGTTGTTCTCTTAATCGGAACAGTTCCAGTTGGACATTGATCCATGTGAAGCCCGAATGTAGCTATAGTTGATGAATTATTTCTCCTATTTTTCTTGAAAAAGCTGGGTTTGTTCTATATTTAATAAAAATAATAAATATCTAGAAAAAAATTAAAATGTACATATCATTATATAATTTTAAACAATTTCGTATACCTGCAATTTATGATTCTTAAGCAATGCATGATCAAAGGCCGGTTGCTTATTAATATCAATACAATCAACAATGTAGCCAAATTTTGTCTGTAGAAACCATAGCCACACGAAAGCAAAATTATTAAAAATGTAATAACATAAAGTTCAACAAAACGAACAATAATGTAAGGAGTGTGGAATACATTTATACTCTTGATCGGAGTCTTATTCATAACTTTGAGCTCTTTCACTGTACTTTGCATACTATCAGATCTATGGCCAGTAATACTAGCCACCAAACACATGAAAATGAATATGATACTCATCATATTTTTTTCCAATTATCTTTCAAGATAAAATGAATCACTGTTGTAAAATAATTTAGTATTCTCTCTTTTATAGATATTTTGGAGGTATGCTTCAAAAGTGTTACAGGGGAAAGTTAATATTGGTCAATGGTCTGACCGGCTCAATCAAATGTTTTTATCACTTGGTTTTGAAATAACATTAAAAAACTAACTTTTTTGGAAATAAAATATTATAATAAAATAGAAAAAAATAAATTAATTAGACATTTCCTATTACATGCCATCACCAAGACATAAGTCTAGTCCAATCAAATGTTGTAAAGTTAATACAGTCGTCTTATTATTAAATATTAACATTTTTATAATAAAAATAAGAGTCATGTTGTTACGATTTCCAAATACAAATTATATTTTTATAATGCTATATAACGAAAATACATCACTTAGAATATTTTTTCTAAAAATAATTTATAATAATGAATTAAACAAAATATATTTTAAAAATATACTTTTTATATGCTACACTCTCACTTATTCTTATTGTATATAATATTTTTATTAGATAGTTAAAATAATATTTAATTTAAAGCATTAGAACTCAATAACATAATATGTAACATTTTCCATTATTCCCTATTAATGGTTATAATTTCTTGAAAATTATAGAATCAATACAGGTATCTCATTATTAAATATTTATATTTTTTATATAATTTTTTTTCCTAAGTAATTAAAATATTATTGATATTAATTACATTGTGATATTTTTTTTAATATATTCAAGAAAAAAATAAGCAAGGTCATATAATTAAAAAAAAATAGAAAAAAGTGTGTCATATTCAAAATAATAATAGTTCTAGATGACTCAGGGGGAGGAGAGATAATGATTCATCTTAGAGTAGATAAAGGTCGTGTTGCAGTCTGTGTTTGTCATATTCCCAGTCTTAAAAGCTGGAGCGTCTCCTCTTCCTTCATCGAATCTACTAGCATTCATTAATTTGATGTACCCATACAGACGAGTTGTCGTATCGTTGAACTCCTTTAGGTTTGAGTCTTTCATATTTCGGGGCAGTTTTATGACCCTCCCATGTGGTGCTTCACTTTTCAGGATTATCAGTTGACTCCGACATTGAAGGAATGTTCACATATCTTGAGTGTCGGAATTAAGAATCAGGTTCCTTTCATCACTATAAAGAAACTACCAAAGTCTCGTCTTTTGGCAGAAGGTTTACACTTAGAGAAGAAGGAAGTGATGATTAACCTTAAGCCTAAGGGTGGAACTCATGATTTTATTCTGAAGTTTTTGGGTGGAGAAGGCCACTGCCTTAACTGACGTTGGAAGTTGGGTTGCTTTCAACGTTGTTTTCGCTTTGCTCATGTATGGGATAATGTTGTTTTCTAGTATGGAAGACTTTGTGGACCTTGCATCTATTGACATCTTTCTGTCCAAGAATTCGGTTCATACGCTTCTTGCTGACACTTACTACTCCATTAATGTAAGGATTCAGAAGAAGAAGGGTACTATCATATGATGTGTTCCTCTACGGTATAGGTGGTTTATTTTACACTTACTCAATAATGGTCCTTTCACCTAGAACAAAGACAATCTCAAGTGGTCTTATTTGTGATGGTGTTAAGGTCATCCTTAATTGTGGAAATTTCCCCAATGTACCCCTCTTAGGTACAAATGGTGGAATTAACTACAATCCAAGGTTGGTATTGCGTCATTTGGGTTACCCGTTGCTATGCAAGCCAGATCCCGAGCATGTGAAGGAGTTTATTTTGTATCAAGGGGTTGACAATCCAGAGTTTCTAAGGAAGATCATCAGAGCTTTGAGGGAGGTTCATCTTCAAGGAAGGTCTGAGTTAGGAAGGAAAAATTGCATCGCCAAGGAAGCTTATACACAATGGGTCAAGGACAGAGTTGAATAAATTCAGTTTCTATTTCCGTATGAGCCATCTATAAACATCTAACAGACTATGCTTATAGTTGTTCCTACTTCCAAGGTTGGGAGACTCAAGGAGACTATCAAGAGCTTAGAGAAAGATAATTCCAATCTCCGTGTAATCTTGGTAGGTTTACGAGGGAGAAAGAAGACTTGGAGCTGAACCTCAACCAGAAGAGAGCAATAACCTCTCGGGCAGTGGGGGAAGCCCAAACGGAGCAGTTCAAGATAAGGAAAGTAGGTGATGCCTTAAAACAGACTATTGACAGCCCATTCATTAATAAGAAATAGCTCGGCGATGCACAATATCAAGCATGCAAGATAAAGATCAGTTTCCAAGACCAGCTTAAGAAGCTTCGAGAACAGTTAGAGAGTTGCAAGAAGGAGTTGAAAGAAGATAAAATTCGTACTAAGCAGTTGGAGGTTTCTTTATCTCAGCACCAAACAGAGCTCGACAAGCGGTTTCAAGAGATTTGAGGGTTGAAATATCAAGTGCATCAAAATAGGAGGTTACACAATGGGAAAGGGACAATCGTCATCTGCAAGTTCTCTTTGAGCATAAGGAGTTATTGCTACAAGACCTTTTGAGTATACCGATTCAGGCCATACCGTCAAGGAAGCATAGTGGTTGTTGATACAATGGTTGCTTAGTTACTTTGGGGGGAGGGGGTTCATTGTTATTTTTGAGAATACTTGATGTAGTCCTTGGGGAAAAGCTATAATAATTATACTCTTTATTTCATCATTATGAATATAAAAGGATTCTTTTCATTATTAGTTTTATCTTATGCCTTTATTTCATATGCTTTATGATTACTTACAACAAATAAAGACTCGAGGATTCCTTGGAAAATTTTATTTGAACAAAACATTAAAATCTTTTCGCATAACATATTATTCATTCATATACACTTTTCTATCCAAAGACAAAATGCTTATGCATGTCTTCACCCTCTTCAGAAAGACAATGACTCGACATCGATATAACACCAGAGCCAACAAATAAAGAATCATGTCTAAATATGAACAAGAGAATGTTTCTACCAAAGAGGCCTTATCTCAGCTCAAAGGTCAAATGGGTATCATTCTGGAACATCTCCAAGCTAAGACAGGCAATGTTGTTGTTGTCAATCCAATTGATGCTACTATTGTAACTACTAGTGCTGACACAACTCTAGTTGTGATGGATCCTTTGACACTATTGTTCAACATGTTGTTGTAAGCCAACCCCCGTTTCCAACTGGCCTAGTAGGTTTGATGCTTCCTACCCTTGAGGAATTCCTTATAACTATGTTCCATAATTTGCTAGTGGAAATCGTTTCATGTCATACCAGCCTTTCGCTGCTTCCTCCTATAATGTGAATTTTGCTACCTTCCCATGGGGGATACCGAGTTATTTCTCTACTCAAGGGGTTTAAACTGAAGAGACTCATACGTCTGTTGTGAATGTTGACAATGCTGAAGATCAAGAGCCAGAGTATAGGGGCCCTCATATCACTTTCCATATTCTTGCTCAACCAGTTCAACCGAATCCTCATGTGTCTGCTGCTCTGGTTCCACCATTTCCGAACAACACTGCACTATAGTATGCTCATTCTAGGGCACCCATTGCTCCCAATGTGCAACCTTGGGGGGTGCAGTTTTCTCAAGAGGATACTCTAGCTGATCAAACTCTGAATTTTGTATTGTTTTGTCAGATGTATCCGCAATTCATGATATAACCTCCGATTGCTCAAAATGTTGCTCAGCCTCCTCCAAGGGTTACCACTCAAAGGGTCCCCGGTTTCAATTAACCTAGTCCTACAGAGTATCAGCTTTTAGAGGAGAGTATATGGGCTATTGAAGGTTTCCCTTCTCATGGTTTGAATGCTAGAGAACCGTGCTTAGTGCCAAACGTTATGCTCCCGTAAAAGTTTAGGGTCCCTGACTTACCCATGTACAAAGGTTTGAGTTGTCCTCGCAGTCACATCACCATGTAGTGCAGGAAGATGACTTCATATATTTATAATGATGAGTTACTGATCCATTGCTTCCAAGACAGCCTGTCTTGGGCATCATTGGATTGGTACATGAATTTGGAATCCGGGAAGATAAGGACTTGGAAAGATTTGTCTAAGGCATTCTTGAATCAGTACAAGTACAATCTCGATATGGCTCCTACAAGATTGAAGTTGTAAAATTAGGTACAAAGGTCTAATGAGATTTTCAAAGAGTACACATAAAGGTGGCGCGAGATGGCTTCAAGAGTCATACCTTTTTTGTATGATACTGAGTTGGTGAATATCTTTATGGGATCTGTCCAAGGTGTATACTATGAAAATATGGTTGGTAGCTCATCTTCCAACTTTTTTGATATAGTCATGATTGAAGAAAGGATCAAAAGTGGTCTCAAGTCAGGGAAGATCGCCAGTGGTAACAATAATCAACAATCTGCAGCCCGAAAGCCTCTGTGTGGTTATGCAAAGAAGAAGGAAAGAGAGACAAATGTTGTAACGTCAAGTGTTCCTCAATTCCAAGCACCTATGCCCCATGCGCCATACTTTCCTTATTCATATGTGGCCGCCGCTTAGTTCCATCAACAACGTTTCCAGTATCAACCGTAGTTCTAACAACCTCCATAGGCTCCACAATAACAACAAACTCCTCATGGGCAAGCTCCACTAAAACAATATCACAACAACAATTACACAACAACATAAATCAGAATTAGAATCTCCGTAATCAGGGTCAAAATCAGAATTAGAACCAAAGGCATACACAATACACAAATATTCATGTACCATATATGAAGTTTCTGTTATTGAGCCGATCGAGATTGTGTACCACAAGAAGAAGATTAAGGCTCCAATGAAGAAAGTACAACCCATCAACATTCGTGTTCCCGCTCATTTTCCTTACCAAGATTCCAAGATAGTTCCTTGGAAATACGATGTCACTATCTCTATTGGTGGAAAAGAAATCCATTTTTTTATGCATAAATAGTCAACATAGCAGGTATAGGTGGGATGACCCACAATGGTCGTGTGTTTGCACCGAAGTATACTCCCAAGGTTATATCAGCACCAGTAATGGTTCATACTCCTTCTCCTCAGGCAGGGGCACCTGTGTTTGTTCCTACCTGTAGCGGGGTATTCGTTACCATTAGAGATATTGACTAAATCTAAGGTAAACCGTACAAGTCGAGTCGCCACCGCACTTCTATTTATCCAAAGGAATGGTTAGAAAGCGAACAAAAACCTAAGAGTTTTATCGAATCAAAAACTAGTAAAAATGTCAGAGATCGGGGTAAGGGGGTTGGTTATGCAATGGGAAGGTTTTAAGCACCCAAAACATCCTAGGTACTCCTAGGGAACCCTTTTCACATTTGTTGTAAGGTTGGTATTTTTGTGAAAAATTGTTTGTGCAAACATGATTGAAGAGATGAGAAAAGAATATACAATTTATTTACATTTTTGTGTTTGGATGGATAAACCCATTGCCTACGTACCATCTTAAAAAAGATTAGGATCAAAACCTCATAGTTCGGGGTAGAAATCTCAAAAATGAGTTGGTGAATTGATTGGTCCAAAAGCCTTAAGGTCTTTTGTTATCCAAGGGAGAAAACTCAACCTAAAACCACAAATCCACCATGTGAGGATAACTTCAACATGCTAGTGAGGGGTTAACCCTATAATAAGCATGGAAGACTCATTGTCCATCACTAAGGATATAGGTGAGTATTATATCTACCTCAAGGATAACTCAAACCTAATAGCTAAAGGTTATGAAAAGTTTTTGATTAAGAGAGTGGCCATTGAAACCACAAAAAAAATATTTAAATGGGTTATATTTACCAATGAAAAGTATTCACAAAATATGGTCAAAGTTGACTTATAAGTTCAATTCAAAATAAGTGTTATGAAAAGAAAGTTTGAAAATTAAAAGCATAAGGCTTAGGTTTCTAATGTTTGAAAACAAGTGTTAAATGTTTCCACAAAAGTTTTGGCTTGGGTTAGAGTGGAGGGAAGAAGAAGAATGGCTAAGTCCTAAGTATACAAGAGACGAGGGATAAGAAACAAAACCACAAATAGAGTTCCTCTCTTGAGATCATATTGATGATCCAAGTAGCTCCCATCCTTTGGAATATGCAAGCAAAATAAGTAATAAGCTCAAGCAATCCACATAATCAAACAAGCTCTTAGGAGATCCCCAATGTATCTTGTATCTTTCACTTTGGATGAACATGGCAATGATTCTTCAAGTTGAGTTCTCATAGGACCCCCCTAGCACAAAAGCACACGCACATCAAAGAGTCTTATGTAGCAAATAAAGAATGGACAAGAGTGAGTTTAGAGGTTTGGTCCTTCTAATCCATCTTCAACATTAAGGTCCTTTTACTCCAATTTGCATAGGGAATATCCTAGAAACTAAGTCCATTTGTCCATTTCTTTGCAGTTGGTCCACAACAATCAAAACAAAACACAAGCATAATAATATACACAATTATGTGCTCAAGTGAGCAAAAGGCAAATTGCATTAATATAAACATGTGCTCAAATGAGCAAAGGGAAAAGCAAATGAATAATATGTACAAGAATAGTAAATTGCATAAATGTAAAGAGCAAGAATTAAATGTTAATGGTTAATGGTTAGTGTTAGTAGTTAGTGTGCCATAAGGCAAATTTAGCGTTATGTTAAGCAATCGTAATTGGACTTATGTAGAAGTTACAACTATCTGAGGCCGGTCAATAATAATATAGGCAACAACACAAGTTAGAGATCTTGATTAGTGAATCAAGCTCCTACAACTTGTCATGCCAAAAGAAAGATGAGAAAGAATCTTGTATTGATTTAGGTTCTTTGCATGATTTAGGAAGCAATATATCCTTAATGCAAAGCCATTCACTTGATCTATGATCAAGATGAATTAGATTTAAATCAAGGAAGATTAAACTTCCATAATCAATGCTAACCACCAATCTTTAACTCATTGATCAAAAAAGAAAAAGAAGAAGGAGAAGAAGATGATGAAGAATTAAAGTACATTAAATGAAATGGAATGAGATAATCAATAAGCTATGACCAAAGATAGAGAAGATAAAGGACAAACAATAGAAACAGAAGCAAAATGAAGATTAGAAGTCAAGAAACAAATAAAATATTTTTGGCATTTTTAATATTAAAATAAAACTTGAATTAAAATAATAAAGAAAGGTCAAACTTCAAACTCACTTTAAATCAACTTTGAAAAGTCCAAGTGAATTATCCCAAGTTCAACAAGGTCAAACAAAGTTTGACAAAAAATTTCAACATTTTTAAAAGTCAGAAACTATTTTAAATCAATTAAAAATGCATAAAAATAACCTAATTGAACTAAAATCTCAAATAAATCTCAAATCAATTAATAAATTGATGAGAATATTTTTCATAGATCTATCATCATTCAAAGAGGTTGAGTAAATATTTTTGTATTTTTTGAATATCAAAAACTATTTAAAATGAATTAAAATTAACCATAAAAGAGAAAATTACTAAAAAATATCAAATGATAAAATAAAAAATATTAAAAATCATTTTTAGAAACTAGAAATTAAAAGAGAAATAATGCAATTGGTCCCATAATTTTTGGACCAATAATGAAAGAGATATGAATTTTAGAAATAAAATGGAATTAAAAGAAATAAAAGAAAATAAAATCAGAAAATAGAAATTATGGAAAATCCACACGCGTTGGATCCAAGCTCATTAATTGAGCTGGAGCATCAGACGGCTGTGGCATGCGTGCGCATCATGATCCTCAGTCAACTGAATAACACAAACATTTAAAAAAAGTCATAAGATCCAAGAGCCTTGATTCAATCTGGGAATCATCATCAACGGCCTGGATTGAAACTGGAAAATGGACGGTGGCCAGCGCCACCGTCTTCTCCGTCTAGCTCCGGCGAAGGTTAAAATTTGCAGAGGATAAAAAGTTAACCAAAATGCACGATCCAGGTACCAAACGAAAGGTGGAGTGAAGTACATCACTCCTGTACCAACCAAATTCACTCTAGATTCCTATTGAGAGAGAAATCAGAGGTTGAATTTCATGGAGTTCAACTGAAACTTATTGGATTTTGAAAATTCAAAGCATGAAATGGTTGCCTCTATGAAGAGGACTTCAGACAACACCACAACAACAAGAAACAAGCAATATATGAGTTGATTCGAAGAAATCAAAATCAGAAGTAAACCTCTGATTTGCAGAGCTTGGATTCACAATTCCTTGGTGCTAAATCTTGCAGTTCACACTATGGCTCAAGGTGAAGAGGTCTAGGAACTTTTAGATCTAAGAAAAAAGTCGAGGAAACTGAATTCTAGATCTGAAAATTTGAGAGAAAAGAGAGAGTTCCTTTTGGTGTGAGGGTGGGATTTCAGTTGCACAGCATGTAGGGCGCCTTCCGGTTGAAGAAATGAAGCTCCAATGCAATGTATTTATAGGCAAGGCAATGTTGAATGCATGATTTCAAATTTACATGAATGGAAAGGGGCCTCCATGCATGGGCCTGTACAGGTGCATGGAGGGCCCAATTCCACTTGGTTTTGGTAGCTGATCATCACCATGTACAAATTGGACGTGCAGATTGTATGTTAATGGATCATGCAATGCAAATTTAAATGATTTTCCAAAATGTGCCATAATGTTCAAGCCTTCGAAAATACCATGTCCAAACTTGAAATGCTACCTTATGAGTAATGGTTGGAAAGCTTGTTGCATAAGAAACAAATGTTATGTTGATCAAAACTCCAATTGGGTCTAGGAAATTAATGAAAATTGAGCTTGAAGTGTAAGGTGCAAAACATGCATATGTGAATTTTCCAAAATTGGCCAATGTTCAAGCCCTTCTGTCTTAATGCTGCAAGCTCCAAATGACAAAATCTTCAACACAAAAGTTGTAGATATTTTCAAGGCAATCAATTTGGACTTAAATCTTGCATAATTTGGATTTTTGATGAAGAAGTTATGGGCACTTGAAGTTGAATTTTTTTCACATTTCAATGCATTTGGTCCAAAGTGACCTATAATGTTTTGCATTATCACATGTATTTCTTTTGCGATTTTGCAATTTTTCTCAACCTAACATTTGAAGTAGACACAATAATATTTCCAATGCATTTGATCCCACCTCAAAATCATAAAAAATGAATGAGTTATGTCTTTGGGAAGTTGACCCAAAATTAGGGTTTCAGTCAAAATGACCTATAATGTTTTGGAATGGATGATGACCTTCCAAGCTTCAAATCAAATTGTGATGAACATTAAAGTTGTTCATATGGTTCTTAAGAACACGTTTTATCTTGGGGTCATCTCCATTTGACCAACACATAAAAAGTTAGGTCTCAGTGCATTTCAAAATAGTCAGATGAATTGATTGATCAACTTCTCAAGTCCACACCTCATATCTTGATTAATTGATGATTGATGACACTCAAATAAGTTAAAATATGCATGAAATGATGAATTAAAGAACTTCCCTTGATTGTATTTGACCCTGGGCTGAGGTTGCTTCATGAGTAAGGCATAGTTGATGAACAGATGAATTAGGGTTTCCTTGGGGAACAAGACTCAAGCCCCTTGATCTGCTTTGATCAAAATGATTAATTGAGACACTTGGGAGGCATATTTGATGGATGAGAGCTTTGGGAACCATTTCCATGCTTGCTTTCATCTTCTCTTGACCATATCAATGCACATAGTACCTCTTAGAAGCTTTTGACCTTGTGACTGCTCAAGCTACAAACAAGAGATGTTAGTGACATATTTTTGTGCTTTTGGTTAGTAAATAAAATGAGAAAAGAAATAATATACAATTCAAGCATGCCTTGTGTAGCGGTGTATTCGTCACTTTATGATTTATTGACTAAATCAAAAGCAAAGCATACAAAGATAGAGTCGCCACCGCACTTCTATTTATCCAAAGGAATGGCTAGAAAGCGAACAAAAGCCTAAGAAGTTTTACACATAGAAAACTAATGAAAAGGTCAGAGATCTGGGTAAGGGGATAATTATGTTGTGGGAAGGTGTTAGGCACCCACAACATCCTTAGTACTCTAAGGGAACCTCTTTTCACAACTTGTTGTATCAATTATTTGTTTATGAAAATATTTTTGTGCAAACATTGAGTGAAGGGATGAGAGAAGAATATACAATTTTTATTATTTTTGTGTTTGGATGGATGAAACCCATTGCCTACGTACCTTTCCATGAAAGATAAGGATCAAAACGCCGTAGTTCGGCTAAAAAATTTCCAAGCAGTGAGTGGATTGATTTTAAACAAAAGCCCTAAGGTCTTTCATTATCAACGGGAGAAAACTCAACCCGAACCAACTATCCACCATGTGAGAACATCTTCAACTTGCTAGTGAGGGACCATGCCCTATAATAAGCAAGGAAGTCTTACAATTCAATCACTAAGGATGTGGTGAGATTTACATCAACCACTATGATAATTCAGATCTATAGCTAATGCATGAAAACATTGATTAACAAGTGGACAAAGACCACAAAAACAATTGAGTGAGTGAAATTAACCATTTGGATTATTCACAAAATGAAGTCAAAGTTGGCATTAAATTCAATTCAGAAGAAGTATTGTGAAAAATGAAGTTTGAAAATCAGAGGCTTAAGGCCTAGGTTTCTAGTTTTGAAAACAAGTGAGAATGTTTGCACAAAAGTTTTCTGGTTTGGGTTAACATGCAAATGGAGGTTTAAGGAACAAAAAGGGTGGGAGGTTAAGGGAAGCAAAACTTCTTAGATGTTCACCTCTTGAGATCATATGTAGATGATCCAAGTGATTCCTTTGGAAAAGGCAACAAGTAAGGCAGATAAGCAATGTATCAAAGATAACCAAAATAAAATGGATGCCAGATGCCAATCAATGGACTTATACTAGCCTCACAAAACAAAGAAAACATGGATACCAGATGCCAATCAATGGACTTATACTAGTCTCACAAAGCAAAGGAAATATGGATACCAGATGCCAATCTATGGACTTACACTAGTCTCACAAAGCAAAGGAAACAATGCAATAAGCAAGAGGACACACGTTACCAATAAATGGTCTTACACTCGACTCCAAGGAAAGGAATGCCAATTAATGGTCTTAGTTCCAAATCCTACCAGATCATAGGAAACAACTTCCAATAGCTGGACTTACAATTGACTCCTCAATGGACAAAACACAATGTCACCAAGTATGAACAATGATCATGAAATGATATACAATTAATGCTCAAAGATGAAAACAATGCACAGAGGCACACACAAACAAATATGCATAGATGAACAAATAAGCAAACAATCAGTCAATTAGCACACACTATACACAAGCAATGGGCTCAAGCAAGGTTGGGCTTTAGTCAAGGGGTCATATCAACCTTGACAAACAAGCCAACTGGAAATGGGTGTTTTGAGCTCTTAACCCTAACATTGAGAGTTAGGGTGAAGCAGATGAAATGGAGATGAGGGTTATGCCTCATAGCTCTTATCCCTGGCCTGGGAGAGCTTGAATCAAATAGAAGGTGTGGGAGTCCAGAATGGGGAACTCTATTCCACAATGACATGACTCTATATACAAGATTTTTGGTTTTTATTCAAAGTGCATCAACACATTGTGTGAGCAAGATGAATGACACAACAGAATAGCAGGGGATGGATTACACATCCCTTTTATCTGCCAATTGCCTCTTAAGAGGACTTAACCTGCTTGGCACAAAATTAAACAAACAAAGACATGGCCTCTTAAGGAGGGCTTCAGACAGGTGCCTGCCAAAAATAACATGACAGGTCTTCCAGACTACATGAAGAATAGGGATTATACCTAAGTGGTATGCCAACCACAAGCAAAGCAAAGTAAAGTTCAAATGAACTTAAAGCAACTTAGGTACCTGTGTAAACAACCAAACAAATCAGTACAATATTCAGACAAACAGACAATAGTCAACAACAAATAGACAATCCCAATGTACAACAAATAAGCCATACAACTCAAGTGAGTTATCATCAACCTACAAAACAACCAAATGTTAGCAATCAATAGCAAATATCAACATTCAAATGATGAAGCAACATCAACCATGGAGATTAGATGCTTGGTCCTGAAATTCAAAGCTCACATGTAAGTACAAACCACTAGGTCAAAGCCTAGGGTCAAAGGTGAAGAAAAAATTCAAAACAGGAGCTAATATTCAACACAATGCAACTTCAAACACATATTAACATGTCCTAAAAAGGACCAAAGCAAAATCATCAAGCAAGGCCATGTAATGTGCAAGAGAAGTCAAAGACAACTTCAAAGCATTCAAATGGACATCATGAATGAAAATTCCAAATCAAAACAGAAATGATTCAAATAATTCTGGAAAAATTCATGAACATCCAACACATCCAACATGATCAACATACAAAAAATCAGAAGCATTAGAGATCATTTGACATGGAAATAAAATTGCACAAGTTGATCAACCAAATGTGTGACACAAATTGTCACAACATACAAACACATGCATAAAACAGAAATGGTAAATGGGAAAAAATACCAAACCAAGCCTAAAACATCCATCAATATGTCAAGAATCAACATGCAAGATTTCATGGCAATTGGATTAAAATCAAGCATTTCACAATAGGAAGAGCAAGGCAAGGTCACAAAAGCACATATGTTCACATATTCTAGCACAATCCAAAATCCAGTCATGCACAACTTCAGCAATTCTCATCATAAAAAACTAGACAAATAGAGGATCATGCTACAAAAAATTTGGAATTATTTGAGTCATTTTTCAATTTGTTATGCATTTTTGAAGTTGGAAGAAAAATGTGAAATGAAAATGAAGCATAGCATGGAAGTTTGGAGGGAAATGACTAAATGATGAAAACATTTAAAAAATTGCTTGCGCCAGGAATCGAAGCATGTTCTCATTTGAAAGAAGCGTGCGCTATGTACATGAAACACAGTCGTTTCATTAAACGACGTGGAAGGTCAGCGCTTATGTGGCAAGGTCAGACTAATGTGAACCAATGGAAACGCTAGCGAGGCAATTTAATGGACGAATGGGATGAAAGCCCTAGGCCACCTCATACTGAACCAGAGCGGACACAAAAATGGACGCCACGGACGCTACATCGTCTTCTCCACGAAGACGATGATGAACAGTGCATGAAGCTCAAACAAATTTTCCAGAAATTCAAAACAAGTACATCATTTCAAAGATCTTTCCATGGAGATCACAGATCAACTAATAGCTAAGCTTAATTCAACAAGATCAAAGAGAATCGAGCAAAAACATTTTTGTGCAACAAACTTCAATCACACATATATCATGCTATAATGCATTATTTTTCATGAAATTTTCACCAGAATCATCAGCAAGAGTAGATCTATAAGAACATGCTAATGAATTGCAAAATTATGAGATTCGAAACTTGACCTCTTGAAGAGCAGATTCTTGAAAATGCACGATCCAAAGCCTTGAATGATCCAAATCCACTCTATAACACTTGTAATGATGTTTGATGAAGAAATTGAAGCTTGGCAGGTGCTGGATCTAGCTCAAATCAGAATTTCCATCTTCACCTTCATGAACTTGCTACACTTGATTCTTGCACGAATTCCACAATCCAAAGCTTGATCTGCACTATATCAAAGCCAGAGAACAAGAATATGGAAAGAAATAGCAATGTTATTTGAAGAAAATTTGAATTATGCTTGAGAGAAAATTTTGGAGGGAGAGAGAGTTTGGATCTTGAAATGGTGAAAAATGATTAACCCCCTGAAATTCTGTTAGGTTTTTGTTTATATACTCTGTCCTAATCCTATTCTAATTGAAATTAGGCATGGTTAAGTGTGATTAAGTGAACATAAGGTGTTATGACCAAAATTTGAAAATTGGTGGTGCATGGCTAATGCATGCGTGAACAGTGCCATATGGGAGCTCAATTTCACTTAAAATCTTCCCATGCACATGTTGGCAATGGCATTTGGTCCAAACAATGCACCAATTTTAAATTTTGCAATTTCCCTCCAAAATTGACTTGAAAAAGCAAATGATCAAATGATGAAAATTCATGCAATATGATGAATGGTTTGGAAACTTAATGATATGAGAAGAAAAATGCAAGAAGAGCCACTCAATTTGGAGTTATGAATCAAAAGTTATGGCCATTTAAAGTTCCAAGCACACTTGGCAATGATTGGACCATATCTCCTCAACCATTCATCAGATGCTCATGATCTTGAACTTTTTGGAAATGGGAGAGAGAGATATTCAACTTTCATGTTGGACAAAATTTCATTTGAGGCTTCTTTGATGTTGGAAAGTTGAGTTGAAGTTGAACTAAAAACTTTCCATTTTTGGAAAGTTGAAATTATAGGTCACTTTCCTTTTTTGGAAACTTTTGACTTGACTTCAAATTCTTCAACCTTGATCTTTGGTATGATGAATAAGCATTGTTTGGACATGAATGGGATGAAGAAGCTCAATTTCCACACTCAAAACCCACAGTTGACTTTTCAGTTGACTGCATAGGCCCTTAGATGACCTGAACATGTTCTGATGAACTTGAGCCTTAACCACTTGGGGAATTGGTTCCAAAATGAACCTATAGCTCAAATAAGCTCCATATAATGATCACATGATTCATATCTCAATGGAAACTTCATCTCTTGCACAAAGGATTCACTTGAATTGCCTTGACCTGTTGACTGCTTAAGCTGCAAGTAACAAAGGTTAATGACATATTTTTGTACATTTTTGGTTAGTGATTAAAAGAAAAGCAATGATATACAAATGCAAGCAACGCTTGGTGATCAAGAACCACTCTCAAAAAATATCCCACCCCTAGGGAAGGAAGCAAGGTGTCCAATGATCCTTGAGGCTATGCAATGAAATGATATGATACCATGAGGAATCTTAGGGCCAAAATTGGGGTCTTACACCTTGTGATCTCAAACCAACTCACAGGAGGTCCCACCCAAAGGCAAAGGGAACCAAGATGCTTATGATCCTTGAGGCTATGCAAATGCCATGTTATGATGCCATGAGGGATCTTAGGGTCAAAATTAGGGTCTTACACTACCGTTCCAGTTGAGACGTCAAATGGTACTTCTAGTAGCATAACAGAGGTATCTACTTCTAAGGGAAAAGAGATAGCCAACGAAAAAGAGAAGCTTAATGCAGAAGAAGGGCAAGAGTTTCTTAAGCTTATTAAGAAGAGTGATTTCAAGATTATTGACCAGCTGGGTCAAACTCTTTCCAAGATTTCAATCTTATCAGTAATGCTCAAGTCATAGGCTCACTGAAAGGATCTATTGAAAGTTCTTAATGTTGCCTACGTGATGCAAGATATTACGGTTGATCAATTTGATGATGTATTGGCTAACATCACTGCAATTGGTACCTGGGTTTCAATAAAGCGGAATTGACAGTCGAGGGGCACAACCACAACAAGGCTTTTCACATTTGTGTTACTTGTGCAGATTCCTTAGTCTTTATGGTCCTGGTTTATACAGGCTCTTCACTCAATATGTTTTGAAAGAGCACATTGAGTCAATTGCTGTTTGAAGGACCAGAGATGTGGGCTAGTGCACTGATTGTACGAGCTTTTGATTGATCAAGGATGGACGTCATTGGAGAGGTGGATTTGCCTATTTGTGTGGATCCTCACCAATTCACTATTACCTTCCAAGTAATGGACATTCATCCTGCTTACAATTGCATGTTGGGGAGGTCGTGGATTCATGTTTCTAGTGTAGTAACATCCATTTTGCATCAGAAATTAAAGTTCATGGTTGGAGACAAGCTTGTGATTGTCTACGGTGAAGAAGATTTTGTGATTAGCGAGTTGTCATCCTTTTGATATGTGGAGACAGAGGAAAGGATAACAGAGGTCCTTTTCCACTGTTTGGATTTCGAAGATGTCAGATCTGCTTTCATTAATAAGAGCCAGTCAGTAACTGCAGTGTTATCTTCAGCAGAAAGTACTAAGAAGATTATTGAGAAGGGTGAAGGTGTGAAAAACACAAGAAAGGGTGGTTTGAATTAGGTTTTACAAGCAAAAGCTTTTTCCAAAACAAGAACACCACTAACAAGTTAATAACAAAGAGATAAAAACACAAGTATTTTTATCCTAGTTCACTTGAAACTCAAAGCTAATCCAGTCCACTCGCCAAGGTGATTTTGCCTTATACACAAGGAGTTAATCCACTATAATCAACAAATTACAACACCACACAAATAATAACCGTCTTTGTCTTCTCAAGGATCCAACTAAACCTTAGTCTCGTTAGGGACTCACAAAGAATAACCTTTTTTGTCTTCTCATGGATAACTGCCTTAAGGAATCAAACAAATAGTTTGAATAATATTTTGTGTGTTACAAAATGCTTTTACACAAGCATATTTTACACAAATGAATAACAAACATTTAAAGAAAAATTGTGTACAAAAGAATGATAGCTTTTGACAAATAAAATAACTTGTCAAAATATTCGTGTCACTGGCGTTTTTCTTCAAGTCTCCAAGTCTTACTTATATAGCATAAGCATACGACCGTTGGAGGGCAAAACGGGGAAAGCTCATTTGAGCTACTATCCACTGTTGGATGGGAAAGGAGTGATACCGTGTATTGTCCTTCTCCCACAAAATCAATGACATATTTGATGTATAGTACTGTCGTTGCCCATAGAATCAGGTAGTGGAAAGGATGTTCGATTTGTACTATCTACTATTTGATCATGTTCCTATTTTGATCTTATCTTTAATTTCATTGGCTTCTGATGAAAGTTTATGAAGCATGAAATGAAGAAACATAAAGTTGGATTCAGAAACTTCAGAATCCTTAGTCAGAACCTTGACAGCGTCAGTAGTATGGCTTGAGATCTTCAGAATCCTCAGTCAGAACCTTGATAACTTCAATCGTATGGCTTGAGATCTTTAGAATATTTAGCTACATAACACAAGTTTAGAAGCTTTCCATTCTTCAGAAGTTTGGTGATCAGAGTCATGTCCAGAAACATGAGCCAAGAGAACATTGCAGCAGTAACACAATGTCGCCTCATAAGCTTCTGATGTGTGAATCAACACAGAAGCAGAAAGGACATCGCAGTAATAATATTGAACGTCTTTAAGAACTTCTACTAGCTGGCATAGAAGAGGATTTGGAACACATAGTTCAGAGACTGATGACGTTGCACACCATATATTCAGAATCATAACTACTTGTTAAATCTACACAATAACAAACCATCATGGTACCAAAATTGTTCTCACACAAATACAATATTGTTATCATCAAAAACTCAAGGTACTCAATGATCTAGGTTCAGAACATGAATAATAGTTAACAACATGAAGGAGTTCAGACTCAGATTGAAGACCATTTCATCAGAAACTAGTAACTTATATTCTGATCTTTGATACTTCAAATGTTTGATTTTAACCATTATGATTCTTGAGAAATAACCCTGCAAAACATTTAACAAACTCTTTTTCGAAGTAGTTGTTAGCATAAAACATTAATCAATGTTTGGGTTTTTAATTAAGGAAATTAGATATCAAAATAAACACTAATTCTTCCCCTTAGAAACATTATATTTTCTCCCCCTTTGCCATCAATCAAAAAGACACAAGACAAAAAATAAATGAAGAGAAACAAACATATTTCATTGAAAAATTCCAAAAGGAAGTGCAAGATACAACTGATTAAAGAAATTTTCAAGAAACTCAAAAAGAAAACTAAGGGTTCTAAGGAGGAGGAGGAGGAGGAAGTCTTGAGAGAATCAACTGAAACATAAGATCTTGTTTGTCTAGACGCTCATTGACCCTTGCATTGTCAGCCTTGATTTCCTCAATTGTCTCGATAAGTGTAACAGGAATAGGCTGAGGGGAAGAAGCTTCGGAGATGAAAATCTGAGTAGTATCTTCTTTCATAGTACAATCTTAAGGTTCATAAGCAGCATCAACTTTTGAAGCGGACTCATTATGCTGAACAACCTTTGTTTCTAGAGAAACTTCTTCTTCCATAACACCAGGAGTAAATCCCTTGATTTATGGAGCAGGAAGACAAAGTTGGGAGATTCTTAACATCCAGAGTTCCATTAAGGGAATGAACCCATAACGGAATTTTCTTTTAACAAGAGATGTAAGACGCCAATTTTGACCCTAAGATCCCTCATGCTATCTCATCATATGCATTGACTTTGGGATCACACCTTGGCATCATCCTTACCCTTCATTCATTGGGTTTGCATTGGAAGAGGTCACCAAGCACTTTTGATTGTATCATACTTTGTTTTTCATTTTTTACTAACCAAAATACCAAAAATATGTCAATGTATAGTTTAACTCTTTTATAGATAGTGTGTGTGCTCACCAATGCCTCACCAATCTCATATCTAGGGTTTGAGACCCTTAATGCAAGGAGATCAATAAATAAATGGTTCACATTGACTCTAGAAATCATATATGAATCCCCATGGTCTTCACATATCATTTTGATCAAGAAATCATCAAGAGTTTGATGATTGTTTTCCTTGGAATCCCTAATTCATCTGGGTATCTTGTGTGACTTCTTCAACAAGTTTCTTCAACATTAAATCAATTATTTCAAGGGATACTTCATATTTAACCATTTTATGCATATATTATCCTCCATGAGTCCCAAAAATCAAAAGAATGTCAAGCTAACAAGATGGTTCATGGTTGTTGACCAGAGAAAGTCAACTAGTCAAAACCGGGGTTCGTAGACCCTATCTCCTACAGTTTTTGTCATATGAAACTGATTCCAAGAGAAACGTTACTCAAAGTTCCATTACAAACAAGTTTCATGTTTAATTCAAGAACTATTTTTGCTTGGAAAGTCATTTTTTTTGTGAAAGATTATAGGTCATTTTGTCCAAACCCTAGTTAGGAGGTCAACTTCCCAAGACCATAACTTAGTCAATTTTTATGCGAAGGAAGCCATTAAAATTCAATGATCACATTAAAGATGTCTACTTAAACATTTATGTTTGGGGGAAGTTCAAACTCAACTTGAAAATGCATGTGCCAAGCGGAAATATTATAGGTCATTTTGGGCCATTACCATTGAACAAGTGATTTTCCTCAACTTCTAAAATGCATAACTCCTTCATGTCAAATCTAAATGAGGTAAAATTTGTGACTAAATTGAAGAAGTTTGAAATAGATACAATGTTTATGAAGGAAGTTTTTCCATTTGAAGCCCATAGCAAATGTTATTCAAGGTGGAAGAAGTAAACATTTGACTTGGTACTTAGAAAATTTTCATTTATGTTTGATTTTCAAAACTTCCACCTCAAAATTAATAATGATTCAATCTTCAAATGGAAAAGTGTTTAACATGAAAGTTGTTCCTATTGATCTGGCCTTTCCAAAAAGTCCAAAATCAACTCATTTGGATCAATATTGAAGGGCTTGCACATGGGTGTAATGCATGGTACCATTAAGAAGATTGTCATGTTCAAATTCATTTCAACATTGCATGGCTTAATGCATTGCTTTTAGTATTACATGTGCATAATTTTGGACCTTTTCCAATCATTCTTTGGGCTTTGTACACGCCCATGCAAGTTCATGATTCAAATTACTATTTTTGGATTTCAAATGGAAGTGTGCGGAAAGCATATGAATTGGCTATAAATACAAGTGCAATGAGCTCATAACTTCACGAACTCCTTGCCCAAGCTTTGCCAGAAAATTTCAAACCCTTCATTCCATAGAATTCTGGAAGATTTCATTGAAATCGAGTTTGAATTTCACCTTCTATTTTGGAAATTAAAACTCCAAGAATTCATTGCCCTTTTCATCTCAATTGATCACTGCAAGCAAGAGGAAGAGGAAGAAAGCAAATCCAGATCAAGATCAAGTAAATTTGAAGCAACTCGAAGGTGAAATTTTAGAAACTTCATCTCTTCGATTCTCTCTTAATTCTTCATCATTCTTTGTGATTTTTGGTTGGCTGAAGTTCTACCAATGTAGGTGTAAGACCCTAATTTTGACCCTAAGATCCCTTATGGCATCATATCATTGCTTAATGCATTGCCTCAAGGATCATAGCATGTGTGGTTCCTTAACCCTAGGGTTGGGATTTGTGTGATTTGGTTTGAGACCACCAAGCATGCTTGTATTGTATATTATTGCCTTTATTATGTTGTTTACTAACCAAAAGCACAAAAATATGCCACTAACCTCTTTCGTTTTGAAGCCCAAGTGATCAGGTGATCCCCTGCTCCTAGGAGACTCCTATGCTCAATGAAGTGGCTAGATGAAGATGAGAACAAGCATGGAAATGGTCCACAAAGTTCCCAATCATCATATATTTCTCCCAAGTATCTCAATTTGTCAATTTGATCAAGATAACCCAAAGGGCTTGAGGATTGTTTCTCAAGGAAACCCTAATTCAACTATGCATTGACTGTGCCTTGCTCATGAAGCAACCTCAACCTATGATCAAATTCAATCAAGGAAAGTTATTTCATTCATTATTTTATGCATGTATGAGCTTATGTGAATATCCTCAATCATTCATTCATCAAGATTTGAAGTTTGGCCTTGAGAAGTTGACCAGTTAAGTCATCTAACCAATCTGAGATCCACTGAGACACAACTTTTGATATGTTTGTCAAATGAAGATGACCCCAAGATAAAACATGTTCTTAAGAACCATACGAACAAATTTAATGTTCATCGAAAATCCATTTGAAACTTGGAAGGTCAACATTCATTTCAAAAGATTATAGGTCATTTTGACTGAAATCCTAATTTTGGATCAACTTCCCAAGGACCTAACTTCCTCATTTTTCATGATTTTGAGGTGTGACCAATTTAATTGGAAAGATTAAGATATCTAATTCAAATTTTATGTTGGACAAAAGTTCATAATCCTAAAATAAACACATGTGATAATACAAAACATTATAGGTCACTTTGGACCAAAACCATTGAATTTGAAAAATGTCCAACTTCAAGTGCCCATAACTTTCTCATCAAAAATCCAAATGATGCACAATTTAAGTCCAAATTGATCATCTTGAAAAGATGTACAACTGTTGTGTTGGAGGTTTTTCCATTTGAGGCTTGCATAATTGAAACAGAAGGGCTTGAAATTGGTCACTTTTGGGGAAAATTTTCAAAGGAAACCTAGACATGTTTTGTACATCAAACTTCAAGGCCAGTTTTCACAAATTTCCAAGCTCCAAATGGATTTTTGCCCAACATAGCTTTTGTTCCTTATGTTAAGAACTTTCCAACCATTACTTACACCACCATGTTTGGATTTTCTATGTGGGACTTTCGAAGAGATGAATGTATAGGTCCAATTATGCAATTCACTTTGTAACTTGATGCATAAGCTAATGCCAGGCCTTGTGCACGTCCAAACCATCTGCAAATGATATCAGCTTGCAAATCCATCCAATTTTGGGCCTCACATGCGCCTATATAGGCCCATGCATGGAGGACCCAATTCTCATGCACACGAGCATTTCATTGCCTTGCTCTCAACTCAGCTATAAATACATGGCATTGCTCATTCAAATCTCAACCTTGAGGTGATCTGAAAGGCTGCTGAAGTGAAAACCCAACCATACTCAAAGGAGTTCCAATTTTTATTTCTCAATTTCAAGCTTGAATTTCAACACAATCAGTTGATCTTCAAGTCTTAATTCCTTAAGCCTTGCATCCTCATCATATCCTGATCAAATTGGAAGCAAAAGTTTGAAGGAATCGTGTTGTTCAAAGCTGCTCTTCAAAGGTATAACACCAAATTGTTTTGATCTAAAGCTTGCTATACAATGTGAATTGCTTGTGTTTAAACCATTTTCTGAAGTCCTCGAGCAAGACGCAGGCCAGTGGTGGTCTTGATTTCATGATTTGAAGCATTTTAGTTTGCATACCTTGATTTTCAAGCTCAGATTTCTCACTTGATAGAAACATTGAGCACAATCCAAGGTTACAGGGGTGATGTACATCACCCCAGCTTAATTTTGGTACCATGCTTGTTTATTTTGGTTAAGGTTCAAAAACCTGCGCGTAGTGGCCAGAGTTCGTTCTCTGGCCGGAGAAGATGGTGGTTTCCACCACCATCCCCACGTGGATCCACCTATGCCCTTTGATCTCATTTAAATGATCTAATGTTGGTCGTCCGTGTGTCTGACTTATTTTAAATGCTTGTGTTACGTGTTGGACTTGAGACCATGGTACATCAGCGCCTCTGGGCCCTTGGATTACGCCACGTCAATTAATGAATTCAATCCAAGCGCTATTGATTTTTTGCTATTTCCTATTTTCTGTTTAATTTCTTTTAATTTCTTTTATTTGGAGTCACAAAAATATGAGACCAATACCAAAAATTTTCTTGAAAAATCTAGTTTCATAATCTGATTTTTAATTATATTTGTGACTTCATTTAATACTTTTTGTGAATTATTTTGTTTTTAATAGTTTTTAATTCATTCTAAACACTTTTTGATATCTGAAAATTCCAAAAATATTTTCTTAACACATATGGATCATGATAAGTCTATGAAAATAGTCTTATCAATTTCTTAATTGATTTGAGATTTATTTGAGATTTTAATTCATTTGTGTTATTTTTCATTGTTTTTAATTGTTTTCAAAATAGTTTATGTTTTCAAAAATTATTGAGAAAAATTGTCAAACCTTGTTTGACCATGTTAGACCTATGATAATTCAATTGGACTTGTTGAAATTGAATTTAATTGAATTTGAGGTTTGACCATATTTTGTCCATTTTAACTTTGCATTTATTTTAATTCCAAAATTACCAAAAAATATGTTTGACTTTGTTGACTTCTAAACTTCATTTCTCTTCTGTTTTACATTGGTTGATGATGATTTGATTCATATTTGATCATTGTGTTTTGATTTTCCATTTGAATTCTCCTTTTATTTATTTCATCTTCATCTTATTTCTTCTTTTTCTTTTGGCCAATGAGTTAATGATTTGTGGTTAATCTTGACATATGAGAGGCTTAACATTCTTTGATCCAAATCAAACTCAACTTGATCAAGGATCAAGTGAGTTGCTTTGGGTTGCTTCCTGGTCAAGCAAAAAACCTAAAATCCATACAAGGTCCTTCCTCTTTTCTTTTGGCATGGCAAGTTGTAGGAGCTTGGCTTACTAGTCATGATCTCTAACTTGTGTTTATTTGCGTATAGTTTTATTGACCAGCCTCAGATAGGTGTGACTACTACATTAGTCCACTTACGATTGCTTAACATTGCGCTAAATTGTCTTATGACACACTAACATAACCATTAACTACTAACTTTAAATTCAAGCATTTAATTTCTTGCAATTTACTTTCTTGCTCATTTATTCATATTGCTTTTCCCTTTGCTCACTCGAGCTCATTATTATATAAAAACATATTGTTGCTTTGTGTTTGTTTTGTCTTTATTTGTGTGAACCCGATGCAAAAAGGAGAAAGGACTTAGAATTAGGACCTTACCTATGCTTAAAGGAGTTCAAGAGAAACTAGGCCTCATGCCTTTAGAATGCTAAATTTGTTGAAGAGCAACTAGGCCTCATGCCTTTAGAATGCTAAATCTTAAAGTTGACTTCGAAGGACCCCTAATCTAAACTCATTCTTTGTCCATTCCACTTATTGTGTTGTGAACTTTTTTATTGTTTTCTCTTGTGTGATAGGGATTCCATTTTGAGATAGTAAGAAGGACCATTGTCATGAGTAGCCAAGTTATAAGAGACAAACCAAATGGAGATCCTAGGAACTTGAATATATAATTGTTTTGATTGCTCGTTTGCTTGCTAAGTCCAAAGGAAAGGAGAATCTTAAATCATCTCTATGATTTCAAGAAAAGGAACTCCAAGGGTTTTATCTCTTCTCTCATCTTTGTATGCTTTAGGATTAGCCCTTCTCTTCTTCTTTCCACTCTAACCCAAGCCAAACTCATTTTGTGCAAACTTTGACATTGTTTTTCAAAACTAGAAACCTAGGCCTTATGCCTTTGATTTTCCAAAATCTTTTCATTAATACTCATTATGAATGAACCTTAAGTCAACTTCGACCTCATTTAGTGATTACTTCTAACTTGTAAATACAACTCACTCCAAGTTGTTGTTTTTTGTGGTTCCAATGGCCACCTTTGCTAAAATATTTTTTTCATAAACATTAGCCATAGGTTTCAGTTATCACAGTGGTTGATGTAAACCTCACCTTATCCTTAGTGATTGGACTATAAGTCTTCTATACTTATTATAGGGTTAACCTCTCACTAGTATGTTGAAGCTCTCCTTACATGGTAGATTGTTGGTTTAGGTTGAGTTTTCTCCCTTTGATAACAAAAGACCTTAAGGCTTTTGATCAAATCAATTCACCAATCTTTTTGAGATTTCTACCCCGAACTACGAGGTTTTGATCCTACCTTTGTGATGGTACGTAGGCAATGGGTTTATCCATTCAAACAACAAAATTGTAAATATGTATATTCTCTTCTCATCCCCCCAATCTTGTTTGCACAAATATTTTCACAAATACGAACCTACAACACACATTTGCAAAAAGGGCTCCCTTAGAGTACTAAGGATGTTTCGGGTGCTTAAAACCTTCCCATTTCATAACCAACCCCCTTACCCAGATCTCTTACATTTTTATTAGTTTTTGATTTGATAAGACTTCTTACTTGGTTTTTGTTCGCTTTTTTAACCTTTCCTTTGGATAAAAAAAAGTGCGGTGGCGACTCGAATTGTATGTTTACTTTTGATTTAGTCAATAAATGTAAAGGTAAGGAATACCCCGCTACAGAAAAGTGGCGACTCTGCTGGGGAGTGCTTGCTTCCGAGTGGGTTTAGCCTACTTTTTGCCTTATATGTGTTGTATTTTTATATTTATTTGTGACATATTTTTGTGCAAATTTGGGATGACTGTATTGTTTGTAATGTATGATTTGCTTGATATATCAATTGCTTGTGTGCTTGGTGATTTCTTGTGAGATGAGTTCTTTACCCCAACTCGAGTGCACTTATGATAGGAGAATGGCATGGTCTTATTGACTTGTGTGGAGTTATTCCTTAGCAAGTTGACTTGCAAGCCCATTCACTTGGTGGAGGTCTTGTTGGGATCAATAATGTCACACGAGTAGTCGTGGTTAGGCATTACTCTTTCCAATATAAACCTTAGAAGCCAAGGACCTTAGATTACCTAGCCCATCTTGGCCTATTTTAGAACGTAGTGCGAAGGTCGTTCAAGTGTAAGATTTGATACGATTGTTACGCGATACTACACTCATAAGAGTCTCTCTTGAGAATATTTTTGGAATACAAGTAGTCGTTTTATCCGATAATATCCGAAAGATGAGACGATGACTATGGGAACCTCTTTTAGAACATGATCGTCAGGTTTAACCATAGTACACTCCCTTTGGGTGGTTTTTAACCGAGACTCCATGCTCGTGACTCACAACAAACCCTTGATTCGCGGTTGATCCGTTCTCGTATATCCTCAATATCAATGGAACTTGGGTGTTGATAAGGTGTAAACCATAATCCACCAAAATGGATGATTGATATTGAGGATAACTTGAGCCATCCTGTGACCTTTGTGTGGTGTGACTTGCTTGATCCTTGAGTGTGATTGTTGCATCCATGCATTCATTTGCATCCATATCATCAATAAAGAAAATTTCAAGGAACTTAAGAGGTGTATTTGCAAATTTTCAGACATGGATAAGCAAAGAAGGAATAAGAAGTACAGTTTCAGACAACCCGACTTGAAATAGTTAAGGAGTTTGACATCTTATGTATTAGATCCCTTGGAGTTCAAAGCTCGCCATGGGAAGCTTCTGTCTATTCTTGCTACTCAGGTGGATGAAGGTCTGATGAGTGTGTTGGTGCAGTTCTATGATCCTCTGTACCGCTGCTTCACTTTTCTGGATTTCCAGATTTTGCCTACACTTGAGGAGTATGCCTATCTTGTGGGTATACCTATCTTGGATCAGTTGCCATTCAGTGGCTTGGAGAGGGTTCCTTCTTCCCAAGAGATTGTTGATCTGCTTCACATAGATGTATCTGATATTGGTGCTCATATGACTACCAAAGGTGGAATTCAAGGTCTCCCATCTGATTTTCTCATCGCCCAAGCTACCTTGTTTGGGAAGGCCATGAGTGAGGACGCCTTTGAAGCCGTATTTGTACTTCTCATCTATGGGCTAGTGTTATTCCCCAACATCGGCAATTTTGTGGATGTGAACGCTATTAGGATTTTCTCTACTCTTAATCCCGTTCCGACTCTGTTGGCTGACACTTATTTCTCTTTGCATATGAGGAATGCAAAGGGTGGTGGATCCATTGTGTGTTGTTTGTCTCTGTTGTACAAGTGGTTTATTTTGCACTTGCCTCAGACGCTCTCCTTCAAGGAGAACAAGGGATGTCTACGGTGGTCAACGAGACTTATGTCTCTCACTAATGATGATATCCCTTGGTACAACCGTGTGCATGATGGTGTCCAAATTATTGACTATTATGGTGAATTCTCCAATGTGCCTCTTCTTGGTACATTTGGTGGAATTAACTACAACCCTATTTTGGCTCGTCGTCAGCTTCGGTTCCCCTTAAAGGATAAACCTAACAACATTTTTTTGGAAGGTGTGTTCTTTCAAGAGGGTAAAGATCCCCAGAACTTGAAGGGCAGAATGGTCCGCGCCTGGCGCAAGGTTCATAGGAAGGGAAGGAAAGAGCTTGGCCCGAAGAATGTATTGCTTTGGAACCCTACACCGCTTGGGTGAGGAAGAGAGCGCTTGAGTACCGGATTCCCTATGACTATTCGAGACCTACCCCTATGGTTATGGTTGGGCCTTCAACCCTCCCTAACCAATAAGTAGAGGAGTTGAGAGATGAAGACCGTTCGCGTGCTTGGGTTCGTGAGCGAGAAGAACTACTTCAGCAACTCAGAGATAAGGATGTTGTGATAGAATTTCTGGAGCATCAGGTTATTGATGAGCCTGATGATGTGGTTATTTCTCTTCTTCCTCGGTCATCCAGGTTTTGGAAGAGGAAGTATGATCGACTCGCCAAGGAGAAAGCTGATATGGAAGCAGCTTATGAGAGAGAGGTGAAAAGGCTTTGTGCAGCTTATCTTCCGATCTCGAGAGCTTTGGACGATTGTTTCTAGGGCTCCATAGGATGTTTATTCTCCTTTCCTCTTGTATTGTATTTGGTTACCAAGACTGTACTACTTCTTTGGTGTAAAATTTTTTTCCAAATATTATTGCTATGAGTATTCCATGTATGTCTTAAAAGATTAATATTTTCAGATATTTGCAAATAGATCTCTATAAATTTCCTCAAATAAAAACAATCATATGCACAAACATTACATGCATCATATGCATAATCAGGTTTTGTTCAGCACTGATCAGTGGTCTAACTCTTTGCTCTTCATTTATTTTGAAGACAAGCTGACGCACCAGTATAACACAAGAGCCAATCTGCCAAAGATCATGGAGCATCTGGAACAAGAAAACCGGGAATTGAAGGACGAGATAGTTAGGCTGACTGCCATGATGGAGTCAGTGATGGCTGCTCAGAGCCAGTCGTCGCCAACTCCTGCAACTCCTCCCGCGATGACTGTTATTTCAGAGGTAGCTTCCTCAATTGTGCCTGCTGTAACAACCCATTTTGCTCCAACCATGCCAGCCGGGTTCCCCTGGGTGATGCCCGCCAATTTTATGCTCGAGGGTTTTGCTCCAACTCTCGCTTCTCCGTCGACATCTAGCCCGGTCCTTTCTGTGCCACCTCCAGTTGTACACACTTTACCAAGAGTAGAAGGCACCATCTATCATTCTGAGCCATATGAGGGCCCAAATGTTTATGAGAAGATGGATGAAATGAAGGACCAATTCCTTGACCTGCACAAGGAACTGAAGACCCTGAAGGGTAAAGACCTCTTCAGTAAGAGTGCTGCTGAGTTGTGCCTTGTGCCCAACGTTAAAATCCCTGTTAAGTTCAAAGTACCTGACTTTGAGAAATACAAGGGAAACACATGCCCTCTCAGCCATCTTGTGATGTATGCTCGCAAGATGTCAACACAAACTGAGAATGGTCAACTTCTTATCCACGACTTCCAGGACAGCTTGTCCGGTGCCGGGCTTCGGTGGTACATGGGTCTAAACAGTGCAAACATCCGCTCCTTTAATGATCTTGGCGAAGCCTTCGTCAAGTAATACAAATATAATGTGGATATGGCTCCCGATAGGGATCAGCTGAGGGAGATGTCCCAGAAAGAGAAAGAGACTTTTAAAGAGTACGCCCAGAGGTGGCGTGAGTTGGCAGCGCAGATTGTGCCACCCCTTGAAGATATGAGGATGGTGAATATGGGGATGAGGTTGGAAGAAGGAGTCCGTGAAGGACGTCTGTCCAGGGAAGACAGCTCTTCAGCAAAGAGGTATGGGAGCTTTGCGAAGAAGAAAGAGTGAGAGGCACATGCTGTGTCTTCCCAAATCAAACGAAGGCCCTCTATGAAGAGGAAGAACGTGCGTCCTGCCGTTAACCAGCACCAGGTGGCTCATATAGCACCTGCCTTTAGAGAAGTTCATCGTCAACAACAACAATAACATCAACAATATCAACAACAACATCATCCATAACAGCAGGCCTACCAACCTCGAAACAACAATAACACCAGCACCAGCTACGAGAGGAAGAGGGTCACTTTTGATCCGTTTCCGATGTCATACGCTGAACTCTATCCATCTCTGATTGATAGAAAGTTAATTCCTCCACGAGACCCTCCTGCTGTACCAACCAACGCTTAGTGGTGGTACAAGCCTGAACTACACTGTGTATATCATTTCGGTGCTCCCGGACATGATGTGGAGAATTGCTATCCCCTGAAGACCAAGGTGCAAGACCTTGTGAGAAGTGGGATTTTGTTTTTCGAGGACGTAGGTCCTAATGTGAAGAAGAACCCATTGCCCGAGCATGGGAAAGATGCTGTGAATATGGTCCAGGGTTGCCCTGGCAAATATAAAGTCATGTATGTCAATGATATCAGGCAATCTTTGGTCAAGATGCACAGACTGTTGCGTGGATACAGTCATTATGAGCATGACCATGATAGGTGCCATGTGTGCACTATCAACGAGAGAGGATGCCGATAAGTTAGGAAGGACATCCAAGAGATGCTGGATCAGGGAATGATCGAAATACTTTAGAATCGCAACGAGGATAAAGTTGATGCTATATCCCTTGTTTTCAGAATACTAGAGCCTGTTGTCGTTAAATATGATGGCAGAAGGAAGAAAGTTTCTCCATCTCTTGTAATCAAGCCAACAGGTCCTGTCCCGTATTCGTTTGACAAAGCTGTTCCCTACAGGTACAATGCAGTTATGTTAGAAGATGGAAAGAAGGTGTCGTTGCCCTCTACCTCTGTTGTGAGTATCTTAGATGTTAGTGGTGTGACCCATAGTGGTCGTGTTTTCTCGGTGCAGTCGAAACCCCACGAAGATGTCGTGAGAAGAACTGTTGTGGTTAATCCTGCCGGTCCCGTGGAGATTTCTTCTTCTACTCCTGTTGTGAAGGGTTGACCCTATTGTTGATAAATCTGTAAAAGCTCCTGTCCTGGTTGGCCAGCATGGCATTTTGAAAGAGGACTGTGATGAGATGTTGAGGCTTATCAAGAGGAGCGAATACAATGTTGTTGATTAGCTGCTACAAACTCCATCCAAGATATCTGTCTTATCTTTGCTGATGAATTCCGAGCCACACCGTGAAGCTTTGCAGAGGGTGTTGGACGTGGCATACGTGGATCACGATGTCACCATTGAGCAGTTTGATAGCATTGTTGCAAACATAACTGCTTGCAACAATTTGAGCTTTTGAGATGTTGATCTTCCCGAGGAGGGAAAAGACCACACTTTGGCTTTACACATTTCCATGAACTGCAAAGATGATGCCTTGTCCAATGTGTTGGTGGACACAGGATCATCACTTAATGTGTTGCCAAAATCCACTCTGGCTAAACTTTCATACCAGGGGCCTCCCATGAGGCAGAGTGGAATGGTAGTGAAAGTTTTTGATGGATCGAGGAAAACTGTGATCGGTGAAGTAGAACTCCCGATCAAGATTGGACCTAGTGATTTCCAGATCACTTTCCAGGTCATGGATATCCATCCATCATATAGTTGTTTGCTTGGCAGACCATGGATTCACGAGGCAGGCGCCGTGACATCCACCCTACACCAGAAGTTGAAGATTGTCAAAAACAAGAAGTTGGTGGTGATAGGGGGAGAGAAGGCTCTCTTGGTTAGCCATTTATCTTCATTTTTCTATATAGATGCTGAGGATGAGGTTGGGACTCCGTTCCAAGCCTTAGCTACTGCTGAGCCTTCAAGGAAAGGAGCTTCTTCATTTGCTTCCTACAATGATGCTAAATTGGCCATTGAGCATGGTGCAACTACTAGTTTAGGACAAATGATCAAGCTGGAAGATAATAAATCCCGAGCTGGCATAGGGTATTCTTCAGGTATTTCCAATGATCGCGGGCTGTTCCAGAGTGGTGGTTTTATCCACACGGTTAAAGATCAAGAGGTTGCTGCCATTGTGGAAGATGATGAAGAGGAAGATCTTGGCAACTTCGTCATACCTGGTGGAATCTGCAATAATTGGGTCGCTGTTGATGTTCCAACAGTTATCCACAAGTCCACGTAATATGTTCATTTTGTTTAAAAACCCTTCTCCCATGCCAAAAGGAGAAGTGATGACATTGTTGGCATATTTGATTAATACAATGACATTCATTCAATAATTACATGTTAAATGTTTGTTTTTCCAAATTATTTTTCCTTTTTTCTTTTTGCATGAAATTGGTGATCACCATAAAACCCTAAAAAGAGAATAAAATCAATCCTTTCATCTGCATAATGATTTGCCTTGTTTGAATTCTTAAATCTCTTTTATACTCAAAATCATTATGCAGGTTGATCAAACCCATTGAACATAATGATCCAACGCCACCTCCCAACTTTGAGTTCCCTGTATTTAAGGCCGAAGAAGATGATGTTGAAGAGATTCCTGATGAGATTACACGTCTGCTTGAGCACGAAGAGAAGATCATTCAGCCACATCTTGAGAATCTGGAAACAATCAACTTGGGGTATGAAGACTGCGTTCGTGAAGTGAAAATTGGGGCACTCCTTGAAGAATCTTTGAAGAAGGGGTTGATTGAGTTGCTACGAGAATATGTCGACGTCTTTGCCTGGTCGTATGAAGACATGCCAGGTCTAGATACTGATATCGTGCAACATTTCCTGCCTTTGAAGCCTGAGTGTGTGCCTATGAAGCAGAAGCTCAGAAGAACTCATCCTAACATGGCAGTGAAGATTAAAGAAGAAGTTCAGAAGCAAATTGATGCGGGCTTTCTGGTGACTTCTACATATCCTCAATGGGTGGCCAGTATTGTGCCCGTGCCTAAGAAAGATGGAAAAGTCCGAATGTGCGTGGACTATCGAGATTTGAATAAAGCTAGTTCGAAAGATGATTTTCCTCTGCCACATATTGATATGTTGGTAGATAATATGGATAAATTCAATGTCTTTTCATTTATAGAAGGATTTTCCGGTTATTACCAGATTAAAATGGCATCCGAGGATGAGAAGACAACATTCATCACACCTTGGGGAACATTCTGTTATCGAGTGTTGCCCTTCAGTTTGAAGAACGCCGGAGCCACGTATCAACGTGCTATGACTACCTTGTTTCATGATATGATGCACAAGGAGATCGAGGTGTATGTTGATGATATGATTGCAAAGTCGAGAACGGAAGTTGAACATGTAAAGCACTTGTTGAAGCTTTTTCAGGATTTGAGGAAGTACAAACTCCGCTTGAATCCAAACAAGTGTACATTTGGAGTCCGTTCCGGCAAGTTATTGGGCTTTATTGTCAGTGAAAGAGGTATTGAAGTTAACCCTGCCAAGGTCAAAGCAATACAAGAGATGCCTGCGCCTAAAACTGAGAAGCAAGTCCGACGTTTTCTTGGCCACTTGAATTATATTTCCAGACTTATATCCCACATGACTGCCACATGTGCGCCTATATTCAAGCTCCTCCGTAATGATCAGCGTCATGATTGGACCGAGGATTTCCAGAAGGCCTTTGACAATGTCAAAGAGTATCTGTCTGAGCCTCCGATTTTGTCTCCGCCTGTTGAAGGGAGACCATTGATTATGTACTTGACCGTGCTTGATGATTCTATGGGTTGTGTATTGGGTCAGCAAGATGAATCAGGGAAGAAAGAATATGCTATATACTACTTGAGTAAGAAGTTCACTGATTGTGAGTCTCGATACTCAACGCTTGAGAAGACATGTTATGCTTTGGCTTGGGCCGCTAAGCGTTTACGCCAATATATGTTAAATCATACAACTTGGTTGATATCCAAAATGGATCCAATCAAGTATATCTTTGAGAAGCCTGCTTTAACTGGGAGGATTGCCCATTGGCAGATGCTGTTGTCTGAGTATGATATTGAGTATCGAGCTCAAAAAGCTATTAAAGGTAGTATCTTGGCTGACCACTTGGCACATCAACCTGTAAGACCCCAATTTTGGCCCTAAGATCCCTCATGGCCCATATCATATCATATCATGGCCTCAAGGATCAATGCATACCCTAACTTCCCTCCTAGTGGGTGGGATACCTTATGAGTGTGGTTCTTGATCACCAAGCATGTATTGCATTTGTATATCATTGCTTTTCATATGTTTACTAACCAAAAGTACAAAAATATTGTCATCTAACCATGTTGCTTGCAAATGAAGCTGACTAGGTCAAAGCAGTCAAATCAGGCCTTGAGCAATAGATGGTAGCCATTCTTGAAGAATTTGGACACCATAATCATTCATAAAGAGTTCACATAACTTGTGATATCATTTGGAATCAAGATCCCATGTGAAAGAGGCTTGGAATTCATCAGAACATGGCCCAGTCAACCAAAAGTCAACAAAAGTCAACTGTGGTCAACTGTGCATTTAATCAGGATTTGGAAGGTGTGAGATGGTTAGAAAGACCTCATTCATTTCCATACAAGTCTCATTTGGCATTTCAAAGATCAAGGTTGAAGGATTTGAAGTCAGACAAAAAGTTTCCCAAAATGGAAATGACCTGTAATTCTCACCTGCCCAAAATGGAAAGTTTTGCTCCTCAAAATTACATCATGAACCAAGCTTCAAATCAAAATTTTTCCAACATGAAAGTTGAAGATCTTGTTCTTGCCTTTCCAAAAAGTCCAAGAACACTCAATTCCCATTTATGGTTGGCAAGATATGGTCAGATCAATTTCAGAAAATGCCCGAATTCAAAGTGGCATAACTTTCACATGGAATGGCCAAATTGGATGGTTCTTCTTTGAGCAAATCCCATTTAATATGTACTTTCACAATCCATCATCACATTTTGCCAAAAGCCTTCACATAAAAAGGTCATTTTTCAAGTGTACCAATTAAAAAGTGGTGGGAAAAAAGGTCCAATTTCAAAGTACAAAGAATTTTCACATGGGACCAATTCCAATAGCTTCCAAATATGATTTATGACTTGCTCAAGGTGAAAAAACACTGTTACATTGATCCAAACTATCCAAGGGCAAAAATGCCAAATTGCACGAATAAGCTTCATTTGCTAATCATCAAAAATTGACTAATCATGATTAAGGGTGGATTAACACATTGGTATATAAGCTTAATTCTAACAGAAACTCAGAACACTAATCATTTTTCTCAGATCCACAAGAAAATCTCACAAAATTCTCTCAAAATCTCACAATTCTTCATCACACTTTTTTCAATTTTTCTTTGAATTGCTTGATCCTTTGTGTTTTCTATTGTGATAATCATCTTCCAGGAGTGCTATTTTGGATCTGTTTTCATCGAATCATGGCCATGGCGTCAAGAAATTGCAGCTGTTGAAGCAAGAACCAGTTCGTGACAGCTGAAGAATTCTACAACCTGGAGCACTGTTGAGCTACGAAGCGTATTCCAATCATCTCCCTACGCATTGTACCGCTGCTGTTTTCACCATTGGAGCTCTGAAACTCGCGGATTCCGGTACTGCACATCAAGAAGGTTCGGATTCGATTATCACCATTCTCAAAATCATGTTGTGGTTATTGTAGAGCATAGCTTGTAGATCACGTAGCAATTTGTAGAATTGAAAATCGTTAGGTTTTGAGAGAGAAATCTAAGATCAAAGTTTAGATGCAAGATTTTCTTTCGCTCGATTCGCTCCATACATGAAGTTCTGGACGATTTCACTAGGATATTCGTGTTCTACTCGGTTAGACCTTTCCAACGGATATGAGTTTGTGAATTTTGGTTAGGTTTTGTAGTTCTTCGTGTTCTTGATGTTTCTGGGTTGAGGATGAAGAAATTCTGGAAATTCTTCTTGTTTGATCCGTGCGCGCGCTGTCCCAATTCAAATTGGTGTTTCCCTCCGTTTGTGGCCACTCACACGCTGACAGCTCAATTAGTGAAGCTGCGCGTTTTGGTCCCTTGGCGCTTAATTACCAGTTTGCCACTGGTTCATCTTAACTAATTAATTTAATTCAATAATTATTAAATAAATCACATAGATCTTAGAAAAATCAAAAAAAAAAATTGGCTAATCCAAAAAATGTGAGGATTTTTTCTATGGTCTCCATTTTCCCTGTAGAATTTTATGGACATATTTTTAGAAGTTGTGCCTGGTAGAAAATTTAATTGGTATAGGGATGTTCATCATATGTGCTATTTTTATGTGTTTTGCCATTTTAATCACCAAATAATCATACATGCTCCAAATTAAATGAAAATTCACATGATGATTCTTGACACATTTCTGGAGATTTTGACATATGATTTGTAATTTTTGGACCTCTGGTTTGTTAGATGTGATTAATTCTTTTTGAGTGTGATCATATGTGTCACACTTTGACATGCTGAGTTCACCAATTATTTTTCCATGCTTCCATTAGGCCTATGGTTCTGATTTTTTGCATGAGATACAATATGCATGTTAACTTTCAACATGAATTTTTGTGGATTTAATTGACCTATTTTCTATTTGATTAGAAATTTTGTTTGCTGCTTAGCATTTTTAGGGCTTTGCTTGTGTAACATTTTTCCATATGTTGCCAAATCCTCTTCCCTAACCCTATGAATGTGAAATTTGGTGAAGTAGTTCCTGACATGTGTAGCTTTCATTTGGCTTTGGTCCTACTCATTTCCCATTTAATATCACTGTTTACCATTTGATTGAAGTTGACATGTGATTTGTGATCTAATTTGGTTGTGTTTTTGCATGCCTTAACATGTTGATTTAATTTCCAGAGTTCCTTTTATCCAAATGGTATGAAAATTGACATGTAGCTCACTGAATAGGTTCTGGTTAGACATGAATTTTTGTGAGATTTATTGAGTTGCTTTGGTTTGGGTTTAATTGAAATTATTCTGTTTGTACATATGTGGTTCTTACTTACCTAGTTTGACTTAGATTGTACATGAAATTAATTTGGTGTATGGTTTAGACATGAGACCAATTGGATTATCTTTGTATGGGATTAATGTTGACTTTGATCATGTTTTACTTGCTGTTTTAAGATTTTTCCCTCCTTTGGACCCTAGGCTTGGCCTAGTGGTCTTGTTACTTATGTTTGAGCTTGACTTTGACTTTTCAGGTTAAAAAGCTAATGCCTTGAGGAGGTTGATTCATAATTGAGTTGTTTACTTTGATCATTGTATACTAATTTGTTTGTGTTGTAAGGTGCTTGGTTCACATGGACTTGGTGTTATGCACATCATTGTTTGATTGTTGATTGATTCTTATTGTTGTTGTTTTGTTTATGTTGGGATGCTGATTATGTTTGACTATTGCAGGTACCCTTAGTTGCTCAGTTCTCTTAAGAACTTGCATTGCTTTGCTTATAAGCAATTAGCATTGAGGTATAGCACCTTCTTCTTCATGTAGTCTGGAGACCCGGCCTGTTATTTGGCCGGGCAAACTGTCTGAAGTCCTCCTTAAGAGGCAATGCTTGTGTGTGTTTATATTTGTCCCAAGCAGGAAAAGTCCTCATTTTGAGGCAATTGGTGGATCAAAGAGATAAGTAGCCTATCTCCCACTATTCTGTGAGTCTTCTCCTTGCTCCCATTACATGGTTGTAGCATTGAGATCCAAACCCAAGATCTATCGAGTCTAATTGGGGAAAGAGTTCCATCTTTCTGAACTCCCCCACATTCTTATATTTACATGCTCTCTCGGACCTGAGATAGAAGCAATGAGGCACACCCCTCATATCCTTTCATCTGCTTCACCTTAGCCCCTCAATGGCAAGGTTAAGAGCGACCCTTACCTATTACAGTGGACTTTCATAGTCAAACCCTTTGATTGAGCCTCCTTGTTTGGCTATAGAGTGTGCTATGTGACTCTTTGTGATTTATTACTCATTTGTACATGATTGCTTGCTTGCCTTAGTGCATTTACTATCATTCATTGTTCCTTGTAGCATGTCCATTATTTCATACCTATGTGATTTGTTTGATTACCCATTGAGGAACCAGTTATAAGTCCCTGTGAGTTGGCATCTGTTCCCATGATATGGAAGGGGTAGAGTGTAAGACCTCATTGGTCACTCATATCCATTGCCTAGTGCACTTGTCTGTTGTATGTGAGGATACAATTGTAAGCCCCTGCAAGTTGGCATTTGTACTCCCATGATCATATGTTGTGGGATTGGGATAAGTGCAGACAGATTGGCTTCCAACTTCCATGTTTGTTTTGTTTTAAGGATAGTGGTGTAAATCCATTGAGTGGTATCCGGTGTCCGCTTTTGTTTTGTTTTGTGGGATCGGAGTAAGTCCATTGAGTGGCATCCGGTACCATTTATTTGTTTATTTTGCTATTGCTCATTGCCCATTCCAAAGGACATACTTGAATCATCTTCTATATGATTTCAAGAGGTGAACCCTTCTAAGAGGTTTTACATTCCATCTTTACCATTCATCCCATTGTGTCCCACCTTTTCACACATGTTTTAAAACTTGACATAAGTGTTGTGCAAACATTCTCACTCTTTCCAAATTAGAAACTTGGACCTTAAGTCCATGATTTTCCAAACTCTATTTTTGTAAATACTTCATTTTGAATTGACTTTAATCATACTTTGACCATGTTTTGTAAATAATTCCAAATCAATTAACCTCATCCATTCAAATGATTTTGTGGCTTTGTCCATGCTTGTTAAGTTTTCATACATTAGCTATAGGTTTGATTTACCCTAGTTGGTTGATATTAATCTCACCTATTTGTCCTTAGTAGATGAATTGTAAGTCTTCCTTGCCTATTATAGGGTTAACCCCTCTCTGGCAAGTCGAAGCTTTTCTCACATGGTGGACTAGTTGTTATATAAGGTTGAGTTTTCTCCCATGGGTAACGTAAAACCTTAGGGCTTGTGTTTAAAATTGAACGCACTAATTTTTTGGAAATCTTTTAGCCGAACTACGGCGTTTTGATCCTTACCTTTGATGGAAGGTACGTAGGCAACGGGTTCATCCGTTCAAACACAAAAATAACTAATTTGTATATTCTTTTCTCATTATCCCATTCATGTTTGCACAATATGTCAAAACAAATAAATATTTTCTTATACAACAAGTGTGAAAAGGGCTCCCTAGGAGTACCTAGGACGTGATGGGTGCCTAACACCTTCCCATTGCGTAATTTACCCCTTACCCCGATCTCTGATCTTTTTTATTAGTTTTCTACGTGTAAAACTTCTTAGGTTTTTGTTCGCTTTTTAACCAGTCCTTAGGATAAATAAAAGTGCGGTGGCGACTCTATGTTCATTGTATACTTTGCTTATGGTTTAATCAATAAATCATATAGCGACGAATACACCGCTACAGAAAAGTGGCGACTCTGCTGGGGACTGAATTTCCTTGGTGGTATTGCCTACTTTTCACCCTTGTTGTATGATATCTGTTTATTTGTTATTTGACATATTTTTGTACAATTTGGGATAACTGTATTGATTGTAATGTTTGAATTGCTTGATATACAATTGCTGTTTGCTTTGGTGATCTGTGAGATGAGTTCTATACCCGAACTCGAGTGCACTCTAAGATAGGAGAATGGCATAGTCTTGTTGACTGGTGTGGAGTAGTCCTTAGCCAGTTGACTTGCGAGTCCATTCACTTGGTGGAGGTCATGTTGGATTAATAATGTCACACAAGTTATTTGTGGTTAGGCATTATTCTTTCAATCATGTGCCTTAGAAGCCAAGGACCTTAGATTACCAAACCCATCTTGGCCTATTTTTAGGACGTAGTGCGGAAGTCGTTCAGATGTAAGATCTGATGCGATTGTTACGCGATACTACACTCATAAGAGTCTCTCTTGAGAATATTTTTGGAATACGAGTATTCGTTCCTCCGATAATATCCGAGAGATGGGACGATGATTATGGGAACCTCTGGTAGAACATGTCTGGCAGGTTTAAACCCTAGTACACTCCCTTTGGGTGGTTCTTAACCGAGACTCCATGCTCGTGACTATCAGCAAACCCGTGATTCGTGGTTGAGTCGTTCAGACACCGTTAATATCAATGGAACCTGGGTGTTGATAAGGTGAAAAACCTAAATCCACCAAGAAGGATGGTTGATATTAAGGATGTTTGAGCCGGTTCATGTACCGTTAATATCAATGGAACTTGGGTGTCGATAAGGTGAAAACCTGAATCCACCAAAATGGATGATTGATATTAGGGATACAACGAGCTTTCCCATGACCTTTGTTTGGTGTGTCTTGCTTGATCCTTGAGTGTGATTGTTGCATTCATGCATTCATACATCCATCCGCATTCATGTCATCAGAAAAAGAAAATTTTCAAGGAACTCAAAGGAGTTTATTTGCAAAAAATTTCAAACATGGAAAAACCGGGAAAAAATTTTCACCTGATATATCTGATGAGATATTCTCATATATGATCAAAATGTAAATATTTCAAAGTTTGCAAATAAAACCCTAGAGTTCCTTTGAAATAAAAAACAAGCATATGCATAAACACTTCATGCATCATTTGCATAAGCGAGTGTTTTGTTCCGGTCTCCCGTCCTGTGGTCTGACCCTGCGATCTTCATTTATTTTGGAGACGCACTTCGCCGGTATTATACCAGAGCCGATTCTTCGAGATCGATGGATCATCTTGAGCAAGAGAATTGTGAACTCAAGAAAGGAATTTGCCAGACTAAGTGCTGTTGATGGATTTATTCCTGTTGCTGGTTTGGGGAAGATGTTTGAGCTTGAAGACAACAGATCCCGGGCTGACATTGGCTACTGTTCTGGGGCACATAATGAGCAAGGTTTGTTCACAAGTGGAAGATTCATCCATGACGATCAACCTGAAGAGGAAGCTGCTGCTATCTTGGAAGAAGATGCAGACGATATGAGCAATTTTGTTATTCCTGGTGGTGTCTGCCACAATTGGGTCGCTGTGGATGTTCCTACAGTTATCCCTAGATCAGAGTAATATGCTCACTTTGTTTAAAACCCTTCTCCCATGCCAAAAGGAGAAGTGATGACATTGTTGGCAACATTTAAAACAATGATGTTTCATTCAATTATTGCATTGTTAAACATTTGTTTTTCCTTTGTTTTCACTTTTTGCTTTTTGCATGAAATCAGTGATCACAAAAAACCATGAAAAACAAGAAAACAACTTTTTCATCTGCATAAATGATTTGCTTGTTTAAAATCAAAAGCTTTTCATTATCCAGAATCATTATGCAGGGATTTCTAAACCCATTGAACATAATGATCCAACGCCATCTCCCAATCTTGAGCTCTTTGTATTCGAGGCAGAGGAAGATGATGTTGAAGGGGATTCCTGATGAGATTACCCGAGCACTTGAGCAATAAAAAGCAGATCATTCGGCTGCGTCTCAAGAACCCATCAACAGTCAAACTGGGGCATTACAAATGTAATGTAAAAAAAAAAAAGAGGGTGAAAAAATCAAAGTAAAAGCAAAAATCAGGAAAAATTTTTCAAATAGAAAAAAAAAAGAATAAAAGAAGCATGATACCCTCAAGTCCCTAGTTGACTGATACTGAATGGATTCAGAGTCGTTATGACCAGCTGAATTTGATTGAAGAGAAGCGATTAACTGCCATGTGTCATGGTCAGTTATATCAGCAGAGAATGAAGAAAGCATTCGATAAGAAGGTCAAGCCTCGTGTATTCAGAGAAGGTGACCTCGTGCTCAAGAAAGTTTTGTCTTTCGTGCCCGATTCCAGGGGCAAGTGGACTCCAAGCTACGAGGGTCCATATGTTGTCAAGAGAGCCTTTTCAGGCGGTGCTTTGATGCTTACAACAATGGATGGGGAGGATTTTACTCGTCCTGTGAATTCAGATGCAGTCAAGAGATACTTTGCCTAAAAAAAAAAAGGAGTATATGCAAATGGAAAAACAGAATAGCTCGCTAAGTTGAAAACCCGAAAGGGCGACTTAGGCAAAAATGAGCGTCTCGGTGGAGAACCCGCCAGGGTAATTCAGGCAAAAATTAGAGACTTGAAAAAAAAAGCAGAATATTTGCATCCCGCTAGATTGAGTACCTCACCCTGGGGCAATCTAGGCAAAAATTAGGGATTTGGCAAGTAACTGCATCCTGACAAGACTTTCTGTTCACCAGTCGTCATTTCGTCAGAAGATTCTCGATTCATCGTCAACTGAAGCTTCGAATACATCGAGATTCAAATTGGTAGAGAAAGGATCATTATGTTCAATGTAGCCCTCTTCCAATATATATCACTGATTTCAAATTTGTACAGATCTATGGAGTCTTGCCATTTGCAGGCTACCATTCCATCAAATCAATTTGAGCTTTTTATCCAATTATTTGCACTCTTATTTGTTTCAATTCAACAAATGTTTTGCATGTTTTAATTGATAAAAATATCATTGTTTTAAAAACAAAATTTTTCAAAATTGTTGTTTTAAACAAAGTGAACATTCACAATGATAAAAGGATACTCGAAGAATTTCTCAGTGCTCTCCCAAGGGTGGCATGATTTCCAACAGGTAAGACATTTGTTCATACTCCTGGTTTGGTTTGTATCCTTCTTCTCCAGATTTGGTTGTTGGGGTTGTTCCCCAAGCAGAGATTTGGCTGTTGGGGTTGTTCCCTAAGCAGAGCTTCTGTGGATTTTGACTCCCCGAAGCAGAGTGGTGTTGAAGACTCAGTCTGTTCTCCAGCAGTAGTCTCTACCCGGCTTGATTGCTCAGTTGTTCAGAAAATTTGTGGTTAGTGGGTTGGTATCCCCGTATCCCGTATTTCTCCCCAAGTGGGTTGCCAGCATAATTGCAAGTCGAGTTGTTGGTGGGGTTGTTCCCTAAGCAGAGTGTTGTTGAAGACTCAGTTTTCTCCAACAGCAGTTTTCCCCAGCATGGATGCTTTCCTTGTGGAGGATTTGGCAGTTGATTGGTTTGTCACCTTGGTGCCTCGCCACTTTCTCCAGTGGATCGCTATCCCCAGACTTTATTTGTCTCCTTGGCACAGTAGAGCTGTTATTGATATCCCCATCGAAGTCGCGAGAAGAGTTGTTGTCACTCATCCCCAGCGCAGTCGCGAGCGGAATGGTTACTTTCCCTCTATCAGAGTGTTTGTTATCCTCAGCAGAGCAGGATTTATTTTCCTACTCAGTGGTTGATTGGGTTGATATCCCAGTATTTTCATCCACCTCTCCCCAGCATTTGTCTGCAGAGCGGTTGTTGTGGCAGTATTGCCTGTTGAACCTCCTTCAATCCCCGGTATGGTCGGTTGATAGCTCCGTTATCCAGAGATTGTATTGATTTCCTGATTACTTTTCGATCCTCAGTAGAGCGGATTTTGTTGCAGAATCTGCCGATGTGATCCATCAGATGTGTGTTCGCCCCGAGTAGAGTGGTTTGTTGCAGAATCTACTTGTTTGGTGTTTTTCTTCCTCAGTGGGTTGTTCCCCAAGAGAGTAGTTGATGATATCCCCAGTAGAGTTGCTTGTGCAGCCAAACTCTATCCGGGTGACCTTTGCTCCCTCAGTTGGTTGCTCCCCAATGGAGTTGTGTTAGATCCGTTTCCATAGCAGTTTGCTAGGATCCCCTGCAGGACTTTGAGATTTTCTCTTGTTCCCCAACAGATTTGTCTTTGTGGCTCTTTGCCTGTTGTGACTTTCTGTGCTCTAGTTGAGGTGATCGCTGATCCATTGCTCAGAGATTTGGTATTCTCCAGATATCTCTGATTCTTTTGCTTCTGCTTCCCAGCAGTACCCGCAGATCTTTGCTTTATAGCATGTAGATCTCCAACAGAATTGGCTTTCCATTTGGTTTTCCCCTGGAAGTGTAATACCAGACGTTTGATTCCTGGACTGTTGTGTTAGAAATGTCTGTTTTGTCAGCATTCATCAAACATAAATCACGCATATTCATGCATATTCATAAAACATTCAGATATTCATGTTGCATTTTTGCCACATATCCTTTGTTTGTTGTTCCCTGCTACGGTGATATAGATCGTTATAGATCTCCCTAAGCAGATGTCGGGTGTTAAATCTCTCCATGTAGAGTCAGCCCCATAAGCAGAAAGTGTCTGTCTGTCCTTCTGCAGTTCCCCACTGAGATATACCCTCGTGGATGACGGTTTTTTCCGTTTCCTCCCAACACATATATTGGGAGGGATGTTCCTATTTGAGTTACATCCTCATTAGGACATGTCTTGATTCAGTCTGTCTTTTCGGAATATTCCTGAATTGACATTTGTCGTCTGTTCATTGTGCTTCCCTGTGGTGATTTTTATCCCCAGCGGAGTTTCGGGCCTCTACCCTTATACCGGTAGTTGTAAGTCCTATTGTTCCTTTCCTCTTGGCGGAATTTGTGGTTATATACCTTTCATTCCTCCGCAAGAGTCGATGTGGCCTCTACCCTTATACAGGTAGTTGTAAGTCCTATTTTCCTGGCTTTCTTGGCGGAAATGGTGGTTATATACCTTGTAGTCCCCAGCCAGAGTTGTTGGTTTTCTACCTGATAGTCGGTAGTCGTGAATCCTAATTTTCTTACTCTCCAACAGAGTTTGTGGTTTGCTATAAACCTCATTTTGATTTCCCGTGCGGATTTGTGATTTGTTCTATCCCCACGCGGAGTTGTTGGTTTTCTGCCCAGTATTCGGTAGATGTAAACCCTAATTTGTGGTTATTCCCACCAGAGTATGGCTTCTACCCCGTATTCGGTAGTTGTGAGTCCTATCTCTTTTCCCCTAGCAGTGGTAACCTTCGCGGTTCGATCTGTTTGTTGGTGAATTCTTCTGTTGTTGTGGTTTTATTCCCTGACAGAGTTGGTTTCTCGTGCGGATTCGTGATTTATTCTATCCCCACGTGGAGTTTGTGGTCTTCTACCCCGTACTCGATAGTTGTAAATCCTATGTCGCTGTGATTTTTCTCTCCAGCGGAGTTGTATCTTATGATACATGTGGATAATTGCCGGTTGCTAGCAATTTTATCCTCAGCTGAGTCTTTGGTTTCTTACCCGGTAGTCGGTATGGTTAAACCCCTTGTTCTCTCAGCTAAATTTTGGTCTTCTGCCCCGTATTCGGTAGATGTAAACCCTAATCTCCCTTTGTGGTTTATCTTCATTCAATATTCGATGTTGATATTCCTCCCTGCTTTGGGTAGTTGCTCTTGAGTAAGCACTTGTATCCCCAACAGTCTCCTGGATCATTGCCGTATGCTTGCAATGTTATCCTGTTGAAGTCGCCAGTGGGTCTTTTCACCGTGTGCTAGTGATTTGTTCCCCGGATCATTGGTTGTTTATCGATGCATTCCTTGCTTTTGTGGATAATTGCCGGATGCTCGCAATTTATCCCCAGTGAGTCTCCTTTCATTTACCCGTTTTGTTGGTAATGTTGTTGCTCCCTTTGATTGGTCATCATTATATGCCTGTTTTGGTATCCCGATGCCTTTCTTTTCGGTCGATTTATCCTTTATTAACCCTTATACCGGTTGTGGATAATCTTCCATGCGAGTATGTTATCCACGTTCTGACGGTAATGGATAATATATCTCATGCGCTCTTCAGTCGAAGCCTTTTGTGTTTCCCTCGTCGAGTAAGATTCGTTATTTCCCTTTGTGGAGTCGAATATTTGTTTCGGATAATTGCCGGATGCTTGCAATTTATCCTTTGAGTTGTCTTTCGTTTACCCGGATGCTTGGTATCGATTGTCTCTTTTTGGTTAGTCACCTATTATATACCTCGGTATCTCTGGTGTCTTTTCCTTTCGAGTATATTATTCACGGTCTGCCGGTAATGAATAATATGTCTCATGCGCTCTTTGGTTGGAATCCTTTGTTGACTTTCCCCACCTGAGCAAGATTCGTATTCTTTGTAGAATCGAATATTCATCCTTTAACCAAGTTGTGTTTCGGATGATGTGTGTATTGGCATATATACCAATTCACGTTTTCGGTAGATCACCTATTATATACTTCGGTATCCCTGGTGTTTCTTACCATGCGAGTTTATTATCTACGTTCTGACGGTAATAGATAATATGTCTCATGCGAGTATCTTATCCACGGTCTGCCGGTAATGGATATTATATCTCATGCACTCTTTGGGTTTGTGTCCCCAGTTGAGTAAGATTCGTTTTCCCTTTGTGGATTCGAATGTCCATCCTGTAAGTCGATTCGCTTTTTCAAGCCCTCCTTTCGGATGATGAGTGTCTTGGCATATATACCAATTCACATTTCGGTCGGTCACCTATTATATACCTCGGTATCCCTGGTGTTCCTTCCTTTCTACTCCCTATTATGACTTTGGTCCCTTGTGGAGTTAGATTTTCCTGAGTTTTATACCCTTCGTTGGTCTTTCTCAGATGTTGGTTGATTGATATCTCTCACCTTTATACCGGTCTTAGATGTTCATTCTTCCTGAGTTTGTTACCCTTATACCGGTAACACCTCCTTCTTGTTGCTTTCCCAGGATAGTCTCTTTGTTAGACATTCCCCTGTGGAGTTTCCTTTGGTGATTTTTACCCTTTTGCTATATGGGCGTTTCCCCCAATATGTGCATTTTCCCGGCAGGGAGATTCTATGTGAATCTTTTCCTGGTCCGAGTCCGGATTTTCATCCGAAGTACCCTTTGTGGATAGCTTGAGTCAGCTTATGTCATTCCAATGGATTTATTTTCCTTTGGAATTCTTTATTCCCCAGTGTGAGTCCTTTGCTTCCCCAGCAAGTTCTCCAGTCCGATGTCTGTTTTCTCCACTCGGAGTCGTGCCTAGTTCACGCTGTGTCAGTTTTGTTTTCACTAATCAGAGTCGTGTCCTGCTCACGCATTCTTTTTCATATTATCCCCTATAAGAATCCCGATGAGAGTCTTATTAGAGTCTCTGTTCCTGGTGAGTGTATTACTCCGATGGATCGTCTTTTCTTCTGTGTGAATCATATTCCCCACAGGGTTTGTGTCTTTTACATGCATACATCTGCAGCATGAGGTCTCTTAGGGACCAAAATTTGTCTCATTACTATTATTTAAGCCCATTCTACCGCGTCGAGATGAAGATTTCTAAACTTCACTTCTCCGGCTAGAATGACCTTAAATAGGGGCATCTGTAAGACCCCAATTTTGGCCCTAAGATCCCTCATGGCCCATATCATATCATATCATGGCCTCAAGGATCAATGCATACCCTAACTTCCCTCCTAGTGGGTGGGATACCTTATGAGTGTGGTTCTTGATCACCAAGCATGTATTGCATTTGTATATCATTGCTTTTCATATGTTTACTAACCAAAAGTACAAAAATATTGTCATCTAACCATGTTGCTTGCAGATGAAGCTGACTAGGTCAAAGCAGTCAAATCAGGCCTTGAGCAATAGATGGTAGCCATTCTTGAAGAATTTGGACACCATAATCATTCATAAAGAGTTCACATAACTTGTGATATCATTTGGAATCAAGATCCCATGTGAAAGAGGCTTGGAATTCATCAGAACATGGCCCAGTCAACCAAAAGTCAACAAAAGTCAACTGTGGTCAACTGTGCATTTAATCAGGATTTGGAAGGTGTGAGATGGTTAGAAAGACCTCATTCATGTCCATACAAGTCTCATTTGGCATTTCAAAGATCAAGGTTGAAGGATTTGAAGTCAGACAAAAAGTTTCCCAAAATGGAAATGACCTGTAATTCTCACCTGCCCAAAATGGAAAGTTTTGCTCCTCAAAATTACATCATGAACCAAGCTTCAAATCAAAATTTGTCCAACATGAAAGTTGAATATCTTGTTCTTGCCTTTCCAAAAAGTCCAAGAACACTCAATTCCCATTTATGGTTGGCAAGATATGGTCAGATCAATTTCAGAAAATGCCCGAATTCAAAGTGGCATAACTTTCACATGGAATGGCCAAATTGGATGGTTCTTCTTTGAGCAAATCCCATTTAATATGTACTTTCACAATCCATCATCACATTTTGCCAAAAGCCTTCACATAAAAAGGTCATTTTTCAAGTGTACCAATTAAAAAGTGGTGGGAAAAAAGGTCCAATTTCAAAGTACAAAGAATTTTCACATGGGACCAATTCCAATAGCTTCCAAATATGATTTATGACTTGCTCAAGGTGAAAAAACACTGTTACATTGATCCAAACTATCCAAGGGCAAAAATGCCAAATTGCACGAATAAGCTTCATTTGCTAATCATCAAAAATTGACTAATCATGATTAAGGGTGGATTAACACATTGGTATATAAGCTTAATTCTAACAGAAACTCAGAACACTAATCATTTTTCTCAGATCCACAAGAAAATCTCACAAAATTCTCTCAAAATCTCACAATTCTTCATCACACTTTTTTCAATTTTTCTTTGAATTGCTTGATCCTTTGTGTTTTCTATTGTGATAATCATCTTCCAGGAGTGCTATTTTGGATCTGTTTTCATCGAATCATGGCCATGGCGTCAAGAAATTGCAGCTGTTGAAGCAAGAACCAGTTCGTGACAGCTGAAGAATTCTACAACCTGGAGCACTGTTGAGCTACGAAGCGTATTCCAATCATCTCCCTACGCATTGTACCGCTGCTGTTTTCACCATTGGAGCTCTGAAACTCGCGGATTCCGGTACTGCACATCAAGAAGGTTCGGATTCGATTATCACCATTCTCAAAATCATGTTGTGGTTATTGTAGAGCATAGCTTGTAGATCACGTAGCAATTTGTAGAATTGAAAATCGTTAGGTTTTGAGAGAGAAATCTAAGATCAAAGTTTAGATGCAAGATTTTCTTTCGCTCGATTCGCTCCATACATGAAGTTCTGGACGATTTCACTAGGATATTCGTGTTCTACTCGGTTAGACCTTTCCAACGGATATGAGTTTGTGAATTTTGGTTAGGTTTTGTAGTTCTTCGTGTTCTTGATGTTTCTGGGTTGAGGATGAAGAAATTCTGGAAATTCTTCTTGTTTGATCCGTGCGCGCGCTGTCCCAATTCAAATTGGTGTTTCCCTCCGTTTGTGGCCACTCACACGCTGACAGCTCAATTAGTGAAGCTGCGCGTTTTGGTCCCTTGGCGCTTAATTACCAGTTTGCCACTGGTTCATCTTAACTAATTAATTTAATTCAATAATTATTAAATAAATCACATAGATCTTAGAAAAATCAAAAAAAAAAATTGGCTAATCCAAAAAATGTGAGGATTTTTTCTATGGTCTCCATTTTCCCTGTAGAATTTTATGGACATATTTTTAGAAGTTGTGCCTGGTAGAAAATTTAATTGGTATAGGGATGTTCATCATATGTGCTATTTTTATGTGTTTTGCCATTTTAATCACCAAATAATCATACATGCTCCAAATTAAATGAAAATTCACATGATGATTCTTGACACATTTCTGGAGATTTTGACATATGATTTGTAATTTTTGGACCTCTGGTTTGTTAGATGTGATTAATTCTTTTTGAGTGTGATCATATGTGTCACACTTTGACATGCTGAGTTCACCAATTATTTTTCCATGCTTCCATTAGGCCTATGGTTCTGATTTTTTGCATGAGATACAATATGCATGTTAACTTTCAACATGAATTTTTGTGGATTTAATTGACCTATTTTCTATTTGATTAGAAATTTTGTTTGCTGCTTAGCATTTTTAGGGCTTTGCTTGTGTAACATTTTTCCATATGTTGCCAAATCCTCTTCCCTAACCCTATGAATGTGAAATTTGGTGAAGTAGTTCCTGACATGTGTAGCTTTCATTTGGCTTTGGTCCTACTCATTTCCCATTTAATATCACTGTTTACCATTTGATTGAAGTTGACATGTGATTTGTGATCTAATTTGGTTGTGTTTTTGCATGCCTTAACATGTTGATTTAATTTCCAGAGTTCCTTTTATCCAAATGGTATGAAAATTGACATGTAGCTCACTGAATAGGTTCTGGTTAGACATGAATTTTTGTGAGATTTATTGAGTTGCTTTGGTTTGGGTTTAATTGAAATTATTCTGTTTGTACATATGTGGTTCTTACTTACCTAGTTTGACTTAGATTGTACATGAAATTAATTTGGTGTATGGTTTAGACATGAGACCAATTGGATTATCTTTGTATGGGATTAATGTTGACTTTGATCATGTTTTACTTGCTGTTTTAAGATTTTTCCCTCCTTTGGACCCTAGGCTTGGCCTAGTGGTCTTGTTACTTATGTTTGAGCTTGACTTTGACTTTTCAGGTTAAAAAGCTAATGCCTTGAGGAGGTTGATTCATAATTGAGTTGTTTACTTTGATCATTGTATACTAATTTGTTTGTGTTGTAAGGTGCTTGGTTCACATGGACTTGGTGTTATGCACATCATTGTTTGATTGTTGATTGATTCTTATTGTTGTTGTTTTGTTTATGTTGGGATGCTGATTATGTTTGACTATTGCAGGTACCCTTAGTTGCTCAGTTCTCTTAAGAACTTGCATTGCTTTGCTTATAAGCAATTAGCATTGAGGTATAGCACCTTCTTCTTCATGTAGTCTGGAGACCCGGCCTGTTATTTGGCCGGGCAAACTGTCTGAAGTCCTCCTTAAGAGGCAATGCTTGTGTGTGTTTATATTTGTCCCAAGCAGGAAAAGTCCTCATTTTGAGGCAATTGGTGGATCAAAGAGATAAGTAGCCTATCTCCCACTATTCTGTGAGTCTTCTCCTTGCTCCCATTACATGGTTGTAGCATTGAGATCCAAACCCAAGATCTATCGAGTCTAATTGGGGAAAGAGTTCCATCTTTCTGAACTCCCCCACATTCTTATATTTACATGCTCTCTCGGACCTGAGATAGAAGCAATGAGGCACACCCCTCATATCCTTTCATCTGCTTCACCTTAGCCCCTCAATGGCAAGGTTAAGAGCGACCCTTACCTATTACAGTGGACTTTCATAGTCAAACCCTTTGATTGAGCCTCCTTGTTTGGCTATAGAGTGTGCTATGTGACTCTTTGTGATTTATTACTCATTTGTACATGATTGCTTGCTTGCCTTAGTGCATTTACTATCATTCATTGTTCCTTGTAGCATGTCCATTATTTCATACCTATGTGATTTGTTTGATTACCCATTGAGGAACCAGTTATAAGTCCCTGTGAGTTGGCATCTGTTCCCATGATATGGAAGGGGTAGAGTGTAAGACCTCATTGGTCACTCATATCCATTGCCTAGTGCACTTGTCTGTTGTATGTGAGGATACAATTGTAAGCCCCTGCAAGTTGGCATTTGTACTCCCATGATCATATGTTGTGGGATTGGGATAAGTGCAGACAGATTGGCTTCCAACTTCCATGTTTGTTTTGTTTTAAGGATAGTGGTGTAAATCCATTGAGTGGTATCCGGTGTCCGCTTTTGTTTTGTTTTGTGGGATCGGAGTAAGTCCATTGAGTGGCATCCGGTACCATTTATTTGTTTATTTTGCTATTGCTCATTGCCCATTCCAAAGGACATACTTGAATCATCTTCTATATGATTTCAAGAGGTGAACCCTTCTAAGAGGTTTTACATTCCATCTTTACCATTCATCCCATTGTGTCCCACCTTTTCACACATGTTTTAAAACTTGACATAAGTGTTGTGCAAACATTCTCACTCTTTCCAAATTAGAAACTTGGACCTTAAGTCCATGATTTTCCAAACTCTATTTTTGTAAATACTTCATTTTGAATTGACTTTAATCATACTTTGACCATGTTTTGTAAATAATTCCAAATCAATTAACCTCATCCATTCAAATGATTTTGTGGCTTTGTCCATGCTTGTTAAGTTTTCATACATTAGCTATAGGTTTGATTTACCCTAGTTGGTTGATATTAATCTCACCTATTTGTCCTTAGTAGATGAATTGTAAGTCTTCCTTGCCTATTATAGGGTTAACCCCTCTCTGGCAAGTCGAAGCTTTTCTCACATGGTGGACTAGTTGTTATATAAGGTTGAGTTTTCTCCCATGGGTAACGTAAAACCTTAGGGCTTGTGTTTAAAATTGAACGCACTAATTTTTGGAAATCTTTTAGCCGAACTACGGCGTTTTGATCCTTACCTTTGATGGAAGGTACGTAGGCAACGGGTTCATCCGTTCAAACACAAAAATAACTAATTTGTATATTCTTTTCTCATCATCCCATTCATGTTTGCACAATATGTCAAAACAAATAAATATTTTCTTATACAACAAGTGTGAAAAGGGCTCCCTAGGAGTACCTAGGACGTGATGGGTGCCTAACACCTTCCCATTGCGTAATTTACCCCTTACCCCGATCTCTGATCTTTTTTATTAGTTTTCTACGTGTAAAACTTCTTAGGTTTTTGTTCGCTTTTTAACCAGTCCTTAGGATAAATAAAAGTGCGGTGGCGACTCTATGTTCATTGTATACTTTGCTTATGGTTTAATCAATAAATCATATAGCGACGAATACACCGCTACACAACTAATTGAGGATTATCAGTCTGTTCAGTACGACTTCCCAGATGAGGAGATTCTATATTTAAAGATGAAAGATTGCGATGAGCCTACGCTCGATGAATGGCCAGAGCCTGGTTCCCGATGGGGTATGGTGTTCGATGGCGCTGTTAATCAATATGGAAATGGTACTGGTGCAGTGATTATTACTCCTCAGGGCACACATTTTCCTTTTACAGCAAGGCTAAGTTTCAAATGCACGAATAATATGGCAGAGTATGAGGTTTGTATTATGGGTTTGGAAGAGTGTATTGATCTTAGGGTCAAACATCTTGATGTTTATGGTGATTCGGCCCTTGTTGTTAATCAGATTAAGGGTGAATGGGAGACGAATCAGCCTGGCCTCATCCCATACAGAGATTATGCGAGGAGGATTTCAACTTTCTTTACTGAGGTTGACTTCCATCATTTTCCTCGAGATGAGAATCGGATGGCAGATGCTCTTGCTACGCTTGCTTCAATGATTGTGGTGAAATATTGGAATGAAGTCCCCAATATTATTGTGATGCGCTTGGATAGACCAGCTCATATATTTGCAGTTGAAGAAGTGAAAGATGATAAGCCATGGTATTATGATATCGAGTGCTTTCTCCAGAGTCAGACTTACCCGCCTGGGGCATCTGTTAAAGATAATAAGACTTTGAGGAGATTATCTGGCAGTTTCTACCTTAATGGTGATGTGCTTTATAAGAGGAATTTTGATATGGTTTTGCTCAGATGCGTGGATAGACACGAAGCAGACCTGTTGATGACTGAAGTCCATGAGGGTTCATTTGGTTCTCATTCCAATGGACATGCCATGGCAAAGAAGATGTTGAGAGCAGGCTACTATTGGCTGATAATGGAGTCTGACTGCTGCAAGTATGTGAAGAAATGCCACAAGTGTCAGATTTATGCAGATAAGATTCATATTCCCCCGACACTTCTGAATGTTATTTCATCTCCATGGCCTTTCTCCATGTGGGGAATTGACATGATTGGCATGACTGAACCAAAGGCGTCGAACGGTCACCATTTTATTCTCATAGCAATTGATTACTTCACCAAGTGGGTTGAAGCGGCATCATATGCGAATGTGACCAGGCAGGTCGTTGTGAAGTTTATCAAGAATCAACTCATATGCCGTTATGGTGTGCCAGACAAGATCATTACTGATAATGGATCTAACTTGAACAACAAGATGATGAAAGAGCTGTGTAGCGAGTTCAAGATTGCGCATCATAATTCTTCTCCCTATAGACCCAAGATGAATGGGGCTGTTGAAGCTGCTAACAAGAACATCAAGAAGATTATTTAGAAGATGGTTGTTACGTACAAAGATTGGCATGAGATGCTGCCATTTTCTTTGCATGGCTATCGTACATCTGTCCGCACTTCAATAGGGGCAACTCCTTTCTCTCTTGTATATGGCATGAAGGTTATGCTCCCCGTGGAGGTTGAGATCCTATCAATGAGAGTCTTGATGGAAGCCAAGTTGACTGAGGCTGAATGGGTTCAGAGTCGTTATGACCAACTGAATTTGATTGAAGAGAAGAGATTAACTGTCATGTGCCATGGTCAGTTATATCAGCAAAGGATGAAGAAAACCTTTGATAATAAGGTCAAGCCTTGTGTGTTCCGAGAAGGTGACCTTGTACTCAAGAAAGTCTTGTCTTTCACGCCCGATTCCAGGGGAAAGTGGACTCCAAACTATGAAGGTCCATATGTTGTTAAGAGAGCCTTTTCAGGCGGTGCTTTAATACTTACAACTATGGATGGGGAGGATTTCACTCGTCCTGTGAATTGAGATGCAGTCAAGAAATACTTCGGAAAAAATTAAAAACAGAATAACTCGCTAAGTCGAAAACCCGAAAGGGCGACTTAGGCAAAAATGAGCGTCTCGGTGGATTGAAAACCCGAAAGCGCGGTCCAGGAAAAAGTTAGAGACATAAAAAATGAATATATATATATATATATTATATATATATATATATATATATATATATATATATATATATATATATATATATATATATATATATATATATATATATATATATATATATATATATATATATATATATACCGCTAGATTTAGTACCTCACCTTGGGGAAATCTAGGCAAAAAATTAGGGATTTGGCAAGTAACCGCATCCTAACAAGACTTCGTTCTACAAGTGTCTTCTGTCAAAGATTCTCGCTCAGTCATCGTCAACTGAAGCTTCAAATACATTGGATTCAGAATTGGTGGAGAAATGGTCATTATGTTCAATGTAGCCCTTTTTCCAATATATATCACCAATTTCAAATTTGTAAAAGATCCATGGAGTCTCGCCATTTGCGGACTACCATTCTATCAAATAAATTTGAGCCTTTATCCAATTCTTTGCACTCTTATTTGTTTTTGTTTAACAAATGTTTGCATGTTTTAATTGATAAATATCATTTTTTTAAACGAATAAAGTTTTTATAAACTGTTTTTAAACAAAGTGAACATTCACAATGTCTGAAAGGATAAATGGAATGTCTTCAGTGCTCTCCCAAGGATAGTATGATCTCCTAAAGGGTAAGACATTTTTTCATGTTCTGGCATGATTGTATTCTTTTCATCATCTTTCAGGTTGTCTCCTCAGCGAGCGCAGACAAAACAAAACCTCACCCACTCCCAAGAGAGTCTGGAGTTTTGGCCTCGATCTTTTAGAGATGTGTATACCTCTGTATCAGGCACTAGCATTTGCATTTTATCAATTGTATGGTTGTCATCCCTTATGTGGACTGACCTAAAATCCCTTATAGATTAATAAAAGCTGATATGCTATCTATTCTTGAGGAAGTTTGTCTTTCCCCAGCGAGCAGGAATTCCCAGCATGAGTAGAAGTCCGCAGCAAAGTAAGCATGTGTCCTCTGCAAAGCTATTTTTCAGATATCTCCTCAGCAGTAGTTGCTTAGAGGAGTTGGTGAAGGGTTTGTTACCTCTTCATCCCCAGCATGGCACATGTTGATGAAGGATCCACTTCAGTTTCCCTCAGCCAAGATAGTTCCTCCGGAGGCACTTGTAGTGTCTCCCCGGCAGTTTTGCCTTCAGCTCACCCCCAGCAGGTTTGCTTGCAGCAGATTATCCCCAGTGTGGTCGCCTGCAGACCATCCCCTGTATGGAGTTGCCTGATCCCAGCTTGACATTGGTGTCCCCTCCGAGTGGAAGACATTTTCCAGTATTGAGGGATTCTGAGGAAGACGTATTATTTCCTTCCCCAGCGGGGTAGTTTGTTCCTTCTCCCGTTAGCAGAGATGTCTCTTCGGCATTTAGAAGAGAATTCTTGATTGATATGTATCTGTTTGGTGGTTGTTCCCCACGGAGTTTCATATCATCCCTTGATAAGTCCCCTAGTGGAGTTTCTTCTACGACGGACCTTATCCGTGTTGAGCTCCCCAGTAGAGTTTCCTCTATGATTGATCTTATGTCTGTTCAACATCAGATCTTATTGATATCTCTGCATGTTCCCCAGCTGAGACTTTTGCCTTTCCCCGGCGGTTGATAGCTGTGACCTTTGCTTATTCCCAGCAGCGGTCTTTGTCCCCAATGACGGTCTTTGTCTCCTGGTATTTGATGCTCCCCACCAGAATTGATTTCTCCTGTGGGCCCGACCTTTCTCTTTTGAAATGTTATACCGGATGTCCATCCATTGATTCTCGGACTCGTTTGTGTTAGATATGTCTGTTTGCCAGCATTAATCATACATAAACCATGCATATACATGCATAATTATAGCATTCAGATATTCATGTTGCATTCTTTGCCAAATATCTTTACTTGTTATTTCCTGCTATTAGTGAAATATTCCTCCCCGAGCAGATGTTTGTGTCTGATCTCTCCATATAGAGTCAGCCCTATAGGCAGAAAGTGTCTATCTTTCCTTCTATATTCCCCACTGAGTTATGTCCTCGTGGAGGACTATTGTTTCAGTTTACTCCCCAGTTGTGTATCTGGATGGAATCACTCCCCATGAGTTATATCCTCATCGGGTTGAGTCTTGTTTGATCGTGTCTAGACTGACTATCTTCTTGTTATTCCCCTGCAGTTCCCTGCAAGTTAGGTGTTCGATTGCTCAGTAACCAGTAATTGTTCATCTTTTCCCCAGTAGATTCCTGTGGCCTTCTACCCAGTAACCAGTAGTTGTAAGTCCTATTTCTGTGGTTTTCTACCCAGTAACCGGTAGACGTAATCCCCTTTTTGTTGGTTATCTTTATCCGATATTCGGTACTGATATTCCTTCATTTTCTGAGTATACCACCCAGTAACCGGTGATACATCTCTCGGATAATTGTTTCTGTTAAGCAATTTGTCCCCCGCGAGTCATCTTTCATTTACCCTTGTTTGGTAATGATTGTTTATCCTTTCGATTGGTCATCATTTTATACCTAGTAACCGGTATCCCGATGTCCTTTCTTTTCGGTCGATTTATCCTTTATTAACCCAGTAACCAGTTGTGGATAATCTTCCATGTGAGTATGTTATCTAAGTTCTGACGGTAATAGATAATATATCTCATGCGCTCTTCAGTCGAAGTCTTTTTTCTTCCCCAGTTGAGTAAGATTCATTTTTCCGTGTGAAATCGAACGTCCATCCTGTAAATTGAGTTTACTTTTTCTGCCCTCCTTTTCAGATGATGAGTGTCTTGGATATGTTTCCAATTCACACTTGGTTGGTCACCTATTATATGCCCAGTAACCGGTATCCCTAGTGTTCCTTCCTTTTGCTCCCTATTATGACTTTTTGTCCCCTGTGGAGTCAGATTTCCCTGAGTTGAGATGTGCTTTTTGGGGTCCTCCTCGGATGTTTCGGATGATTGATATCTCTCACCCTTATACCTGTCTTAGATATTCTTTCACCCTGAGCGTGTTGTTCTCACCCAGTAACCGGTGTTTTGATAACATGTCTCTCTTTGAGTTTATTACCCAATATCCGGTAATATCTCGTTTTTTCTTCCTCAACTGAGTCCTTTATGGACATCCCCGTCTGGGTCCGGATTTTTATCCGAAGTATCCTGTGTGGATAGTTTTGCTGTATTGGCATATTCCCCAATACATGCATCTTTGTGTCAGCTCGAGTCTTTCCATTTTTATGGAATTCCTTCGTGTCTCCCAGCAAGTTCTCAAGTCGTGACCTGCTCACGCATTTTACCCTTATTTCTCCCCAGAGTCTCTGTCTCCCTAGTGAGCGTATTACTCCTATGGATTTTCAGTTTCTCCTGATTTCTTTTCCTATGTGGCCAATATTTCCCCACAGAGTATTAACTTTTGCATGCATACATCTGCATCATGAGGTCTCTTAGGGACCAAAATTCATCTCATTATTATTATTTAAGCCCATTCTACCTCGTTGAGACAAAGATTTTAACCTTCATATCTCCGGCTAGAATGACCTTAAATAGGGGCATCTGTAAGACCCTAATCTTGACCCTAAGATCCCTCATGGCATCATATCATTGCTCAATGCATTGCCTCAAGGATCATAGCATGTGTGGTTCCTTAACCCTAGGGCTAGGATTTGTGTGAGTTGGTTTGAGACCACCAAGAATGCTTGTATTGTATATTATTTCCTTTCTTATTTTGTTTACTAACAAAAAGCACAAAAATATGTCACTAACCTCTTTTGTTTTGAAGCTCAAGTGATCAGGTGATCCCCTGCTCCTAGGAGACTCCTATGCTCAATGAAGTGGATAGATGAAGATGAGAACAAGCATGACAATGGTCCACAAAGTTCCCAATCATCATATATGTCTCCCAAGTATCTTAATTTGTCAATTTGATCAAGATAACCCAAAGGGCTTGAGGAAAATTTCTCAAGGAAACCCTAATTCAACTGTGCATTGACTGTGCCTTGCCCATGAAGCAACCTCAACTTATGATCAAATTAAATCAAGGGAAGTTCTTTCATTCATTATTTTATGCATATATGAGCTTATATGAATATCCTCAATCATTCATTCATCAAGATTTGAAGTTTGGCCTTGAGAAGTTGACCAATCAAGACATCTGACCAATCTAAGATCCACTGAGACACAACTTTTGATATGTTTGTCAAATGAAGATTACCCCAAGAGAAAAAATGTTCTTAATAACCATATGAACAACTTTCATGTTCATCTAAAAATCCATTTGAAACTTGTAAGGTCATCATTCATTTCAAACCATTATAGGTCATTTTGACTGAAACCCTAATTTTGGGTCAACTTCCATTTTGAATTGGAAATATTAAGATATCTACCTCAAATGTTATGTTGGACAAAATTTCAAAATTCTAATAGAAACACATGTGATAATACAAAACATTATAGGTCACTTTGGACCAAAACCATTGAATTTGAAAAATATCCAACTTCAAGTGCCCATAACTTTCTTATAAAAAATCCAAATGATGCACAACTTAAGTTCAAATTGATCATCTTGAAAAGATCTACAACTTTTATGTTGGAGGTTTTTCCATTTGGGGCTTGCATCATTGAAACAGAAGGGCTTTAAGTTGGTCACTTTTGTGAAAAAATTTCAAAGGAAACCTAGACATGTTTTGTACATCAAACTTCAAGGCCAGTTTTCACAAATTTCCAAACTCCAAATGGATTTTTTCCCAACATAGCTTTTGTTCCTTATGTCAAGAGCTTTCCAACCATTACTTACACCACCATGTTTGGATTTTCCATGTGGGACTTTCGAAGAGATGAATGTATAGGTCCAATTATGCAATTCACTTTGTAACTTGATGCATAAGCTAATGCCAGGCCTTGTGCACGTCCAAACCATCTGCAAATGATATCATCTTGCAAATCCATCCAATTTTGGGCCTCACATGCGCCTGTACAGGCCCATGCATGGAGGACCCAATTCTCATGCACACGAGCATTTCATTGCCTTGCTCTTAACTCAGCTATAAATACATGGCATTGCTCATTCGAATCTCAACCTTAAGGTGATCTGAAGTGAAAACCCAACCATACTCAAAGGAATTCCAATTTTTATTTCTTAATTTCAAGCTTGAATTTCAACACAATCAATTGATCTTCAAGTCTTAATTCCTTAAGCCTTGCATCCTCATCATCTCCTGATCAATTTGGAACCAAAAGTTTGAAGGAAGCATTTCAGTTTGCATACCTTGATTTTCAAGCTCAGATTTCTCACTTGGTAGAAACATTGAGCACAATCCAAGGTTACAGGGGTGATGTACATCACTCCAGCTTCATTTTGGTACCATGCTTGTTTATTTTGGTTAAGGTTCAAAAACCTGTGCGTGGTGGCCGGAGCTCGTTCTCTGGCCGGAGAAGATGGTGGTTTCCACCACTATCCCCACGTGGATCCACCTGTGCCCTTGGATCTCATTTAAATGATCTAATTTTGGCCGTGCGTGTGTCTGACTTATTTTAAATGCTTGTGTTACGCGTTGGACTTGAGACCATGGTACATCAGCGCCTCTGGGCCCTTGGATGACGCCACGTCAATTAATGAATTCAATCCAAGCGCTGTTGATTTTTTGATATTTCCTATTTTTTGTTTAATTTCTTTTAATTTCTTTTATTTTCAAAAATTCATAACTATTTTAGTTGGAGTCCCAAAAATATGAGACCAATGGCAAAAGAATTCTTGAAAAATCTAGTTTCATAATCTGATTTTTAATTATTTTTGTGACTTTTTAATACTTTTTGTGAAATATTTTGTTTTTAATAGTTTTTAAGTCATTTTAAATACTTTTTGATATCTGAAAATTCCAAAAATATTTTCTTAACACATATGGATCATGATAAGTCTATGAAAATAGTCTCATCAATTTCTTAATTGATTTGAGATTTATTTGAGATTTTAATTCATTTGTGTTATTTTTCATTGTTTTTAATTGTTTTAAAATAGTTTCTGTTTTAAAAAATTATTGAGAAAATTTGTCAAACCTTGTTTGACCATGTTAGACCTATGATAATTCAATTGGACTTGTTGAAGTTGATTTGAATTGAATTTGACATTTGAACATATTTTGTCCATTTTAATTTTGCATTTATTTTAATTCCAAAAATACCAAAAAATATGTTTGACTTTGTTGACTTCTATACTTCATTTCTCTTCTGTTTTACATTGGTTGATGATGATTTGATTCATATTTGATCATTGTGTTTTGATTTTCCATTTGAATTCTCCTTTTATTCATTTCATCTTCATCTTATTTCTTCTTTTTCTTTTGGCCAATGAGTTAATGATTTGGGGTTAGTCTTGACATATGAGAGGCTTAACCTTCTTTGATCCAAATCAAACTCAACTTGATCAAGGATCAAGTGAGTTGCTTTGTGTCCAAGATAGGTTGCTTCTTGGTCAAGCAAAAAACCTAAAATCCATACAAGGTCCTTCCTCTTTTTCTTTGGCATGGAAAGTTGTAGGAGCTTGGCTTACTAGTCATGATCTCTAACTTGTGTTTATTTGCCTATAGTTTTATTGACCGGTCTCAGATAGGTGTGACTACTACATTAGTCCACTTACAATTGCTTAACATAGCGCTAATTTGTCTTATGACACACTAACATAACCATTAACTTCTAACTTTAAATTCAAACATTTAATTTCTTGCAATTTACTCTAATGCAATTTATTTTCTTGCTCATTTATTCATATTGCTTTTCCCTTTGCTAACTCGAGCTCATATTTTATGTTTATGTCATTTTCCTTTTGCTCATTTGAGCTCATTATTGTTTATAAACATATTGTTGCTTTGTGTTTGTTTTGTCTTCGTTTGTGTGAACCCAATGCAAAAAGGAGAAAGGACTTAGAATTAGGACCTTACCTATGCTTAAAGGAGTTCAAGAGCAACTAGGCCTCATGCCTTTAGAATGCTAAATTTGTTGAAGAGCAACTAGGCCTCATGCCTTTAGAATGCTAAATCTTAAAGTTGACTTCAAAGGACCCCTAATCTAAACTCATTCTTTGTCCACTCCACTTATTGTGTTGTGAACTTTTTGATTGTTTTCTCTTGTGTGATATGGATTCCATCTTGAGTTAGTAAGAAGGACCATTGTCATGAGTAGCCAAGTTATAAGAGACAAGCCAAATGGAGATCCTAGGAGCTTGAATGTATAATTTTTTTGATTGCTTGTTTGCTTGCTAAGTCCAAAGGAAAGGAGCATCTTGAATCATCTCTATGATTTCAAGAAAAGGAACTCAAAGGGTTTTATCTCTTCTCTCATCTTTGTATGCTTTAGGACTAGCCCTTCTCTTCTTCTCTCCACTCTAACTCAAGCCAAACTCATTTTATGCAAACTTTGACATTGTTTTTCAAAACTAGAAACCTAGGCCTTATGCCTTTGATTTTCCAAAATATTTTCATTAATACTCATTATGAATGAACCTTAAGTCAACTTTGACCTCATTTTGTGAATACTTCTAACTTGTAAATACAACTCACTCCAAGTTTTTTTTTGTGGTTCCAATGGCCACCTTTGTTAAAATCTTTTTTTCATAAACATTAGCCATAGGTTTGAGTTATCACAGTGGTTGATGTAAACCTCACCTTATCCTTAGTGATTGGACTATAAGTCTTCTATACTTATTATAGGGTTAACCTCTCACTAGTATGTTGAAGATCTCCTTACATGGTAGATTGTTGGTTTAGGTTGAGTTTTCTCCCTTTGATAACAAAAGACCTTAAGGCTTTTGATCATATCAATTCACCAATCTTTTTGAGATTTCTACCCCGAACTACGAGGTTTTGATCCTACCTTTGTGATGGTACGTAGGCAATGGGTTTATCCATTCAAACAACAAAATTGTAAATATGTATATTCTCTTCTCATCCCCCCAATCTTGTTTGCACAAATATTTTCACAAATACGAACCTACAACACACATTTGCAAAAAGGGCTCCCTTAGAGTACTAAGGATGTTTCGGGTGCTTAAAACCTTCCCATTTCATAACCAACCCCCTTACCCAGATCTCTGACATTTTTATTAGTTTTTGATTAGATAAAACTTCTTACTTGGTTTTTGTTCGCTTTTTTAACCTTTCCTTTGGATAAGTAAAAGTGCGGTGATGACTCGAATTGTATGTTTACTTTTGATTTAGTCAATAAATCAAAAGGTAACGAATACACTGCTACAGTAGGAGTCGCAACCTGAAAAATACAGTGCGCGAAAAAACAACCGGCGAAAGAAAATGACAGAAGAGTCGCCACTGTGCGTTATTCATCCCAAAGGAGGGAAAGGAAACGCTCAAAGTAAACCTGAAAAAGGAAAGGACAAGACGGGGTCTCGCAACCAAATCTTGGGTTCGGGAGTCGGTTATGCGAAGGGAAGGTATTAGCACCCCTACGCATCCGTAGTACTCTACGGGATCCACTTTTGTAGTTCTTGTCTAAAGGGTGTGAGTTTATCTTGTGCTGTTTACCAAAAAAAAAGGGTTAAATGAAAATGACTCGCGCGGATGTCGCATCCACTGCATACGTATCTCATCTGAATATGAGAATCAGAGTCTTCGTAGCTCGGCTGACCTATAGGTTGGGGGGATGTGTGCTCGCTAAGACATCGCGTCTTATGCCTACGTATCTCATCTGGCCTGAGAACCAGAGCAAAACGTAGTTCGGCTAACTATGGGGTTATGGATTGGGTTTTGGACGAACGACGTCACTACGCAATCTACCGGATGCTCGACCTTTGGAGACTTACTCGCCTGTAGTAGAAGGAGTTAACGTGTTGCTTTGGGTTTTAGGGTTTGGGATGCTCAAGGGCAAAAAGGCAGTCCTTGACGAAGGAACCGCGCTACCTGCAGGGATCCGAACACATACAAAACAAACATGTATAAAGTAAATGTGCCAACAAGGGGCTCAGAAGTAAATAAACAAAAGAAAACAAATGCCTCCTATAGAGGTCTTCCAACTAAGAAAGCGATAAAATGCGGAAAAGAGGTAAAAGTACCACACGGATAAAGATCCGAAGTAACAACAATTAAAGGAGTAAGAAACCCAGGGATCTCCCAAGCTAATGCCATCAAAGAAAGGTGAGTCAGTACAGGTAATCGGAATGAACCTCCAGGGGGTATCCCACAAATAAAGTGGGAAAACCACGCAAACCATCTCTGCAAGAGTCTGTGAGCCCTCACAAAAACTCAACAAAAGGGTTAGTGAAACACGATAAGCATTTTTTTCATGGATAACAGTATGGTTTCAGAAACCTCAAACCCTGTGGCATACATTTCAGAAATCATGTGATTAAACATTCAAGGCATAGGTTTCACCCATTCATGCATAATTAAACCCGTGGGCAAAAACATAATGAAATTCATCCATCATACCTCATACATTCAGATGATCCAAATTAAGAGTATAAAATCATGGGAATGAGGCAAACCTGATGGGAGAGACCGGTTGAAATCAAATGGCACGGCTGGGTTTGCAAGACAATGTTAGGGTTTGCGTGAGATGAAAGTGTGTGAGTTAGATTGAATTTTTCAGAGCTGCCTGGGGGTTGCTCTGAGTTCTCTGTCAGATTTCTCTCCAGGTTTTGTCAAGGGTTTTGTTTCAAGGAAACCTCAGAGTATTTTGCTTCTCTTCCTTTTTCTGTCTGATCTCCCTCTTTTACAACCTGATTTTCATGGCTTTGTGGGCTCAAATGAGAGAGGTCCAAGTCCAAGTTTTTCTATTATATTTTATTTATTATTTTTTTATTATTATTTTTTATTATTATTTTTTATTTATTTATTTATTTTTGTAAAAAATTATTTTTTATTTTTTATTTTTCGTTTTTTTTTTCGTTTTTTTTTTCTTTTTTTTTTTTTTAAAAGTTTCTTGGATCTAATTCTGATTGACATGATGAAATGCAATATGAAATGCTAAATGAATGCATGAATGAGGAGGGCAAATTTTGGGGTGTTACAGCTGCCCCTATTCAATCATCAGCTAACCCGAGTAGGATGAAAGCGAACAGCTTATCAGACAAACGGGGTGAGCTGGGATTGAATACCAAAGACAGACCGAAAATTTGCGCTCCGAGAACACCACAAAAATGCGGAAATACACCGCGCTGTTTATTTTTCTTCCGATCCTCTGGCTGGATCTGAATCAGTCTTCTGGCTTAATCTGGAGTTTCGATCCTCTGGCTGAACCTATACTCAATTTAGTCCTCTGGTTGGATATTAATTTTGATCCTCGGGCTGGATACGATTTTGATCTTCTGGCTAGATCTTCTCCGATCTTCTGGCTAGATCTCCTTCGTTTCGATTCTCTGGCTGAATCTATTTCCTTTGATTCTCTGGCTGAATCTACTTCGATCTTCTGGCTAGATCTTCTTTGTTTCGATTCTCTGGTTGAATCTACTTCGATCTTCTGGCTAGATCTGGATTGTTTTGATGATAAATTCCCATCATTAGGATCCCGCATCTGAGGCATGCGCTGGTTGACCCTCTTTTGAAATCTACACCCAACCTTCATATTAGATATGCAGCTTCGAGAATATTCCACTTTTGGGCTTCGTACATATTCTTCGGGCTAGAACACGTTGTAACGACTCCTCAATTAGACTTGGGCTTGCTGGGGAAATAAAGCTTGTAGGCGACTTCACTGGGGAATCTTCAAATTGAGCCTTAGGTTGGCTTACTGGAACACGATTCTCAGGCTGAATCTTCGAAATGACCCTCAGGCTGGATCACTGGAACACGATTCTCAGGCTGAATCTTCAAAATGAACCTCAGGCCGGATCACTGGAAAACGATTCTCAGGCTGAATCTTCGAAATGACCCTCAGGCTGGATCACTGGAAAACGATTCTAAGGCTGAATCTTCAAAACGACCCTCAGGCTGGATCACTCACGCTTGATCCTCTGTCTGGATCTCATGACCTTGGTTGTAAAGTAATTCTTCAGTCTGCTTGGAAGAACCTGTTTATCAGCTTATGTGTATGCTTGATATGATATGCATGCAAATGCAAATGTTATGCATGGTGTCAAAAGAAATCTGCTTGGGGAAGCAAACTCCGGTAGGGAACAGATCGCTGTATCAATCCTTGAATGCTCTGTGGGGAATGATCCGTCTGCCGGGACCAATGAGCCACCAAAAATAAATTGGCTGCTTGAAAAGTTGACCTTGCGGGGGGAGTATCAACTATGGAAACTTTGTTCGGCGAGGCTCTGTGAGGAGAGTCTGTGGGGAAAACACTTCCTGGGGAAATGTCGTAGGAAACGACCTTTGCTGGGGATATGAACTTGCTAATCGCCCTCAAGCTGGGGATTAACAAATCTGTTAAAAATAATCTGCTGGGGAATGAGATGAACACTGGGAACACCACCCTCTCATCTGTTGGTTATGCAACCACTCCGCTGTTGCTAGGAAGATACAGTCTGACACTGTCAACTCCGCTGGGGATATATAGTCTGGATACTGTCAACTCTGCTGGGGAACATGCTCTGCTGAGGAGAGACTTTGTCAACCGCTTGGGGATGAGGATTCATGACTTGGCATCCGGTTCCTGTGACCTGCAACCAAAAATACACGTATGCCTCGGGGGAATTACTCGGTTTGAATTCACCGTCCGGGATTAAGCACATTCAAAGCAATTTTAAATGTTTTCCTGTGCAAATCATCTACAAAAGCCACCATTATGTTCATATGCAATATGTTTTATCAAAAATTCGGACATTTTTGCAAACAAACTGATAAATGAAAAATAAAGAGGCTCTTTAACTGAATTATTCGACTCTTACTGGGGAGAAAATTTGTGCCAGGAATAGGCGAGGGTATCAGGAAGCTGATCCCTGAAAAGAGGTGATCGCTATAAAAAGAGAACTATCCTAATGGCAATGGGGATACGGGTGTTGGTGTAAGCCCTAGAGGCCAATACTTTTGGTACTTGTATCGAATTATAAAAGGCATTTTCTTTATTAATGGTTGATTAATAAAGTCCCTAGAATAGATAGTCCGTTTAATGTATTAAGTGTGACTTAATCATGAGAACACATTAAACATAAGGGCACTGTTCTTAAAGTATCCGTAGTCGAGCTTTAATGTGAAGTGGGATAACATTAAAGCATTAAGACTATTATGTTTGTAGACTGATGATCACATCTCATGGATCATGGATAAAGAGTTATCAAGTCTTAAACATAGGTATGAATATTAGGAGTAATATTTATACCGGATTGACCCGCTATGAGAATACTATATAGAAAGTTATGCAAAGTGTCATAAGTTATTCTCATGGTGATAATAGTGTATACCACTCTTCGACCTGAAACCACTATGGATCCTAGATGTAGAGTCGAGTGCTTTATTGCTGATCCAACATTGTCCGTAACTGGATAACCATAAAGACAGTTGATGGGTACTCCACGAAGCATGCTGAGGGACATGAGTGTCCTAGATGGAATTTGCCAATCCTGCGTAACAGGATAAATGTCTATGGGCCCAATATTGAACTGGACAAGGGTGACACGGTCTATACCTTGTGTTCAATATAGACATAAGGGAAAAGGGGTAATTATACACATAATTATTATCACAGGAGGTTTTGTCAGATCACATGACATTTTTGTGACTTGGGTAGCAGTGATGTGTTGCTAGATAGCGCTCACTGTTTATTATGTTAAATGCATGATTTAATATAATTGCCAACGTCGCGAAAACCTATAGGGTCACACACAAAGGACGGATTGATGAGAGATAGAATAATTAAGGAACATCGTAAGGTACGGTGTACTTAAGTGGAATACGAAATATGGTAAGGTACCAAATACTTAAGTGATTTTGGCATTTTATGAGATATGGGCCAAAATGCACTTAAGTGGGCTTTTTGGCTTGAAGCCCACACAAGTGGTTCTATAAATAGAACCCCTTGAGTAGAAGAATTGTTACTCCACAGTAACTCACTGAGACAGAAAACACAACTGAAGAGTTGAAATTTCGTATCTCTCTCTCACTCAAAGCCTTCATTCATAACAGCTAGCACTGCGATTGAAGGAATCCGTTCGTGTGGACTGAGTAGAGACGTTGTCATCGTTCAACGTTCGTGATCGCCCCGTGGATCTGTATCAAAGGTTTTGATCATTATCAGAGATCTACCCCAAAGGTTTGAATCGCCACAAGAGGTAACGATTCTATCACTGATCATGCCCATTCGTAAGGATCACTTAATGGAGAAATTTTTAAATTCCGCTGCGCCTTGTATGGCAATTCTCCAACAGTGGTATCAGAGCCACTTACGAAACCATGAATCTGATAACTGTTTTTGTTCTGTAATAATATGATTAAAGACAGAATGAATCAAAGGTTAAATTGAGATCGATCAAGTTACATATATGTGATATATGTAACCCTGATGCAAAATACATTATATATGATATAATGTTCTTGTTTCGTTCATTCAAACCCTCGATGATTGTTTTCCTTTGAGAGATCAATGGTCATTTGCTTCTTGATCCGACATTAGTATGGTGAAGCAATGACGTGTTGATCAATCATACTGAATTAACAATCGAGATGTGTTTGACGGTCTGAAATTGGTGCATCAGGGTTAGTGACAACACAAGGGTTGTGTTGTCAGAGAGTTATGCGATTGAGGTATGACTGCACAAGAGTTGTACGTTCTAAACACTTTTCCGAACAGTGTTAATCGGTTAACGCGTATGGTTAACCGGTTAACGCAATGCGAAATAAATTTTTTTGAGTTTTCAAACAGTGTTAACCGGTTAACGCTTTTGGTTAACCGGTTAACGCAAGACGAAATTCAGTTTTCTGAGTTTTTCAAACAGTGTTAACCGGTTAACGCATATGGTTAACCGGTTAACGCAAGGCAGAAAAGAATTTTCTAAAAGTTTTCAAACAGTGTTAACCGGTTAACGCATATGGTTAACCGGTTAACGCAAGGAAAAATTCACCGGTTCGGCTAGAAAAAGTGCTTTGAAGTATCAAGTGTTGATACGAAAAACGACGTCAATTTTAAATGAATTGTTCATTAAAATTTTCGAGCAGGGGCGCTGCCCGGGCAGCGGACCCCCGGCTAACTCTGCGTAGTGTGATCGGTCGTCAAAATTTAATTTGATTTTAATTAATTAAAGGAATTAATAATAATAATAATAAAGTGTTTATTATTGTCTTGTGGTGATCGGTTATGGCCTTAGTTTTCCTTTGTTTTGTTTTGGGTTTTTAAAATACGACCTGCGTGTCGTGCCTCTCTCTTAATCTCCCAAATGTAACTTCTTTTCTCATCTCACTCCCTTGTATGTAAAACGGGTTTCTTTCATGTAATGTAATGATATGAAGAAAGTAAAGAAGTCAGTGCCAAAGGAGGACAACCTTGAAGATCTTGCTTGGAGAAGCTTAGATCGTTGTAGGTTAGCTTAGGTTCTCTCATTGGCTTGGGAGAACAATTGCGCTAGGGGCCATAACTGTTTCATTATGTATGTATGTATGTTGATGCATGTGAATGTATATTGATGCATGTGAATGTATGTTGATGCATGTGAGAGACGGTTTATATGATAAATAAGCCGGTGAGATCAGAAAAATTGCAATTCCCTCAAATTAAATATTAAGTTTATGCTTTCCAAGTTTTAACACTCATCAAGACTAGTAATGGATAATGTAGGTTTCGCCTACGCGAGGTGCATGATCTATATATTAGTAAGGTGCGATGGGATAATTGTAATATCCAACTGTTAAAACAATGGGTCAAACTTAACTAAACAAATTATAATAAGATTATATATATGTTTAGAAGCAAGAGTTGGGAATAATCCATATGATGGATTGGAATAAGGAGTTATTCACCCAATTGAAATTTTCGAGAGTTGTATGAGATACAATTGGAAGGAGTTCCTACCTAAATAACCTAGTTTTGTGTAATCCGCCTACGCGGACTTAGAACAAAGTGAAATATGGATCTCGACCCACTAGAAAATCTTCCAACGGGATTTTCCAAATCAGATGATGAGGGTCATTTGTTTTGAGTAAAATAGTGGGAGCATATTTAATTAAAGGCCTAATTGAATATGTCAATGATACTTATATTTTCATTAATCCTTATGTAGATTACCATGACAGCAAACACCTCTAACAACATCCTGCGATCAATCCTTGATAAGGAAAAATTGTCTGGGACAAATTTTTTGGATTGGCACCGAAACCTGAGGATTGTCCTCAAACATGATAAAAAGCTGTATGTCTTGGAGACACCTGTTCCTGAAGAGGAACCTCCTAGTTCTGCACCTAAGGCAGAAAGAGATGCTTATAAGAAGCATGTCGATGATGCCAATGAAACTGCTTGTCTCATGCTGGCTACCATGAACTCAGAATTGCAAAAGCAACATGAGAACATGTCAGCGTTCGATATGATCGAACACCTGAAGTTGCTCTATCAAGAGCAAGCAAGGCATGAGAGGTTTGAAGTTTCAAAAGCCCTTTTTCAAAGCAAGTTAGCTGAGGGGGCCCCTGTAGGTCCCCATGTACTCAAGATGATTGGGTATGTGGAAAACCTTGAGAGATTGGGTTTTCCCCTCGAAAAGGAACTTGCAACTGATTTGATCTTGCAATCGTTGCCAGATAGTTTCAGTCAATTTGTCCTAAATTTCAATATGATTGATATGGACAAATCTCTTCCTGAACTGCTCGCCATGTTAAGACTTGCCGAGCAGAATCTGAAGTCAAAAGGGAAGTCCATTCTGATGATCGGAAATGGAAAGAGACAGAACAAAAGGCCCACTAAGCAGAGTGATAAGGGGAAGGGCAAGGAAGTTGCCAATCCCAGATCCACTGTTGCTTTGAAGCCTAGTGGAGGCATAGCAAAAGAAGGCACCTGCTTCCATTGCGGTAAGACCGGACACTGGAAGAGGAACTGCCCAAAGTACCTGGAAGATAAGAAGAATGGAGTAGAGACTTCAACTTCAGGTATTTTTGTTATTAATTTATCTACTTCTGCATCATGGGTATTAGATACTGGATGCAGTTCTCACATTTGTACAAATGTGCAGGAACTAAAAAGGAGTAGAGATTTGGCAAAAGGTAAAGTCGACCTACGAGTTGGCTATGGAGCAAAGGTTGCTGCTTTAGCCGTAGGAACTTTTGTATTGACTTTACCTAGTGGTTTAATAATTCAGTTAGAGAATTGTTATTATGTACCTGCAATTAGCAGGAATATTATTTCCATTGCTTGTTTGGACAAGTTTGGTTTTTCATTTATAATAAAGAACAATTGTTGCTCAATTTATTTGAATGATATATTCTATGCTACTGCACGAATGAACAATGGACTATATGTCCTTGATCTTGAAATGCCTATTAATAACATTAATACAAAAGGGTGAAATCTAACGAGTTAAAACCAACTAGGTAAGAATATTAAAACACTTCGATCAGATCGAAGTGATGAGTATTTAATCCTAGAGTTTGATGCCATCTGAAAGAGTGTGGGATCCTATCCCAACTTACTCCTCCTGGAACATCCCAATGGAAGGGTGTATCTGAGAGAAGAAATCGAACCCTGTTGGACATGGTCCGATCCATGATGAGTCACACCAATCTTCCAAACTCCTTTTGAGGACATACACCATTGACATCAGCTTACACACTTAACCGTGTTCCATCCAAAAGGTTGAAAAGACACCATATGAGATATGGAGTGGTAAGAGACCACATATGTCTTACATGAAGATTTGGGGTTGCAAAGTTTATGTGAAACGACAAATTTCAACTAAGCTTAAGCCCAAATTTGACCAATGCTTATTTGTGGGGGTATCCTAAAGAAACAAGAGGATATTACTTCTACAATCCTTGGGAGGGCAAAGTGTTTGTCGCTCGAACCGGAGTTTTCCTAGAAAGGGATTTTAATTCCAAAGGAACCAGTGGGAGGAAAGTAGAGCTTGAAGAAATTCAAGAATCACAAAGCATCGATACACCTATGGAGGAATTAGAGCAGGAAACACAAGTAGTTGTGTAAGAGCAACCTGCTCAAGTAGAACAAGACCAGCGTAGCTCAGGCAGGATACGTCACCTACCTGAGATATATGGATATCTGATCAAGGTGATGTATTACTCATGGATCAAGATGAGCCTGTGACCTACTCATGGAATATTCGCCTTGATGAAACAGTAAAACTGTATGGACTCATCAAGAACGAAGATGAGCCTTGTGTCTACAAGAAGGTTAGTGGGAGCATGATCGTATTCCTGGTATTATATGTAGATGACATATTACTCATTGGAATCATTATCCCTACCCTGCAACAAGTAAAGTCTTGGTTGGGGAAATGCTTTTCTATGAAGGACCTGGGTGAAGCAGCCTATCAGAATCTATAGAGATAGATCATGAAATGCTTGGCCTAAGTCAGAGTACATAGACAAAGTGCTGAGACGCTTTAATATGAATGATTCCAATTTGGTTATGTGTTTTGCTTAAATGGTGGCACTGTGAGCTTGAAAAGTTCAACGCAAGATGCAGTTGCTGATTCTACAATTGAGGCCGAGTATATTGCTGCCTTAAGTGCAGCAAAGGAAGCTGTTTGGATCAATAAACTTGGCATAATCCCTAGCATTGTGGATCCCATTGGTCTCTATTATGATAACAATGGTGTTATCGCACAAGCTAAGGAGCCTAGATCTCACCAACGATCCAAACACATACTTAGGCGTTGTGCGAAAATATGTAAAGTACCTACACTTGACAATATAGTTGACCCACTGACAAAGCCTCTTGGGCAGCAGAAGCATGATGGCCATACTAGATCAATGGGCATACGGGGTATGCCTGATTGGCTCTAGTGCTAGTGGGAGATTGTTGGTGTAAGCCCTAGAGGCCAATACTTTTGGTACTTGTATCGAATTATAAAAGGCATTTTCTTCATTAATGGTTGATTAATAAAGTCCCTATAATAGATAGTCCGTTTAATGTATTAAGTGTGACTTAATCATGAGAACACATTAAACATAAGGGCACTGTTCTTAAAGTATCCGTAGTCGAGCTTTAATGTGAAGTGGGATAACATTAAAGCATTAAGATTATTATGTTTGTAGACTGATGATCACATCTCATGGATCATGGATAAAGAGTTATCAAGTCTTAAACATAGGTATGAATATTAGGAGTAATATTTATACCGGATTGACCCGCTATGAGAATACTATATAGAAAGTTATGCAAAGTGTCATAAGTTATTCTCATGGTGATAATAGTGTATACCACTCTTCGACCTGAAACCACTATGGATCCTAGATGTAGAGTCGAGTGCTTTATTGCTGATCCAACATTGTCCGTAACTGGATAACCATAAAGACAGTTGATGGGTACTCCACGAAGCATGCTGAGGGACATGAGTGTCCTAGATGGGATTTGCCAATCCTGCGTAACAGGATAAATGTCTATGGGCTTGTAGCGGTGTATTCGTCACTTTATGATTTATTGATTAAATCAAAAGCAAAGCATACAATGAATCGAGTCGCCACCGCACTTTTATTTATCCAAAGGATTGGCTAAAAAGCGAACAAAAGCCTAAGAAGTTTTACACGTAGAAAACTAATGAAAAGATCAGAGAGTCTGGGTAAGGGGTAAATTACGCAATGGGAAGGTGTTAGGCACCCAATGCGTCCTAGGTACTCCTAGGGAGCCCTTTTCACACTTGTTGTACTAAATTGTTATTTGTTATGAAATATTTATTGTGCAAACATGATTGGGATGATGAGAAAAGAATATACAATTTTTATTGTTTTTGTGTTTGAACGGATGAACCCGTTGCCTACGTACCTTCCATCAAAGGTAAGGATCAAAACGCCGTAGTTCGGCTAAAAGATTTCCAAAAGTTAGTGGATTCAATTTTAAACACAAGCCCTAAGGTCTTACGTTATCCACGGGAGAAAACTCAACCTTATACAAACAACGAGTCCACCATGTGAGAAAAGCTTCAACTTGCTAGTGAGGGGTTAACCCTATAATAAGCAAGGAAGACTTACAATTCAATCAACTAAGGACAAATAGGTGAGATTAACATCAACCAACTAGGATAAATCAAACCTATGGCTAATGTATGAAAATTTAACAAGAATGGACAAAGCCACAAAATCATTGAATGGGTGAAGTTAATTGATTATGATTATTCACAAAAGGAGGGACAAAGTATGATTAAGATTGATTCAAAAGAAGTATTATGAAATGGAGTTGAAAAGTCAAGGACTTAGGGTCCAGGTTTCTAATTTGAAAGCATGAAGATGATTGCACAATATTTATCTCAAGTTTTGAAAGTAATGTGTGAAAAGGTTTAGGACAAAATGGATGAATGGATGAAGATGGAGTGTAAAACTTCCTAGAATGTTCACCTCTTGAAATCATACAGAAGATGACTCAAGTGTGTCCTTTGAAATAGGCAATGAGCAATAACAAACAAACAAAGCAAAAGAAGAAAGTCAACAAAAGCGGATACCGGATGCCAATCACTGGACTTATACCAATCTCCTAAAACAGAACTGGATATCAGAGGCCACTCTATGGACTTATACTAATCTCCTCAACAAAGGAAATAGAAAGTGGATACCGGATGCCAATCTATCTGGACTTATACCAATCTCCAACAAAACAAAGTAAACACTTGGATGTCAGATGCCAATCTATCTGGGCTTACTCTAACCTCCAACATATGATCATAGGAAAACAAATGCCAAATTACACGGACTTACAATTGCATCCTCACATAAACAAACAAAAGCAAAACATGGATGTCAGATGCCAATCTATCTGGGCTTACTCTAACCTCCACAGTATGGTCCTAGGAATACAAATGCCACATCACAGGGACTTATAATTGCATCCTCACATACAACAAACAAGAGCAAAGAAGATATGAGTGACCAATGAGGTCTTACACTCTATCCTTCCATATCATGGGAACAAAAGCCAATCTACATGGACTTACAATTGTCCTCAATGGGCAAACAACAAAGATATGTCACAAAGACAAATGAAATGATCATGCACTAATGAGCAATTAATGATGATAAATGCACAAGGCATGCAAGCAGACATGTGCATATGAAGTAAGTAATCAATCAACCAAAGTCATTCAGCACACTCTATAACCAAACAATTAGGCTCACACAAAGGGTTAGGCATTGAAGCCAACTGGAATAGGGTTAATGGTGCTCTTAACCTTGCCATTGAGGGGCTAAGGTGAAGCAGATGAAAAGATATGAGGGGTGTGCCTCATTGCTCTTATCCCTGGTCAGGGAGAGCATTTGAATATCAGAAGGTGTGGGAGTTCAGAAAGTAGGAACTCTCTCCACAGATTAGACTCTATAGATCTTGGGTTTTTACTCACTATGCATCAACACAAGTAGTGTGAGCAAGGTGAGTGACTCACAGAATAGTAGGAGATAGGATACATATCTCTTTGATCTACCAATTGCCTCAAATGAGGACTTTTCCTGCTTGGGACAAAAGTAAACAAGCACAAACATTGCCTCTTAAGGAGGACTTCAGACAGTTGCCTGGCCAAGTAACAGGCCAGGTCTTCCAGACTACATGAAGAAAAAGAGATTCTACCTCAATGCAAATGCTATCAAGCAAAGCAATGCAAGTTCTCAAAGAACTAAGCAACTAAGGGTACCTGAAATCAGTCAAATAGAATCAGTATACAACTCAAAGTCAAAACCAAAATAAGATAATGATCAACAGTCAACACAATTAGTCAACTGTGCAATGCACAAAGCTCAAAGCATGTGAGCTAAGCATCCTACAAAACAAACAAGTTAGTTCATGATAATCAATCAAACTCAAGCAACTTGCATAAATCTCTTTAAGGCATTTGCTTCTTAACCTGAAAAGGCAAACTTAAACATGAGAAACATGACCACTAGGACAAGCCTAGGGTCAAAAAGAGATAAGAAATCCAAAACAGCAAGTGAAAGCTATCCAAAATCATGTTCAAACAATCAAGAAACAAACTCAATTGGTTTCATGTTCATATCAATCATCATCATCATTTCATAAGCAAATTAGGTCAAAGCATGTCATATAGAAGCTCAAAGAAGTCAACAGAATGACTCAACTCAAATCCAATCACAAACATTTCAATAAATCCTCAAATAATTCATGATCAAACATCATCCATAACATGATAAGCATACCAAATTTCAGCTCATTTGGATCAAGGGAAGCAGGTCAATGAAAATCAGAAAGTCAAAGCAAGTTCAAGCAAACTCATACAAAGCATCAAAACATGCACCAACTTCAATTAATCATAAAACAGTGACAACATATGATAAATGAATGGGACCAAAACCATGACAAACTTTAAGATGTCTACAATTCACATGTCAAATTTCAAGTCCATCCAATAATGCATGAGGATTTCACAAATCAAATGAAATCATGTGTCACAAAAAGTCAACAAATGACTAAACAGGGGAGAAAATTCCAATCAAATAGGAAATGCCATCAATAATTCCAGAAAAAATCACATGTAAACTAGACATCCATAAATACATTCATGCAAAAATTCAAACCAATTTGAGTTCAAGAAGCCTGGTAATTAAAATCATGAAGTTGGACATGCATGGTGTGACACAAATTGTCACACCCCTATTCAAAAAATCATAACTCACCAACCAGCAAAGATAAATTCACAAACTCTACACCAAAATCACCATAAACATGTCTAGTTTGAGCACAAAAAATTTGAGAAGCATTGGATAATGTATCATCATTTCACAAGCAATTTGGCAAGGCATACACAAAATGGACACATATGACAAACCCTAGCACATTTTAAAATCCATACATGCAAAAAATCTGGAAAAATCATCATAAAAAACTAGAGATCATGAAGAGCATTCCACAAAAAATCCCATCAAAATTGGATAAGAATTGAAGCACTTATGATTTTTGGAAGTTTGGTAATCAAAATGTAATAAAAAAAAGAAATAAGAAATGATTTAATGAAATATAAATCCGGCAGTGGCAATATGGTAAATAAGGGATCCCTTAAGTGAAACTCTGCGTTTCACTTAAGGAGGTGTCCTGTTCTGATTCGCTCATGGCAATGGAATAGTAAGTTTCATGCAAAACAAAAACATTCAGCAACCAAACACGTTTTCTGGGTTTTTAAGAATTAGGGTTCGTGGCTACTGTTCATCGTTCATCTTGTTCATCAATGGATGATGAACTTTTTCCCCAGAATTTTGAAATGAATAAACCAATCGAACCAGCAAACAATGCACATCATCATTCCAACATTCATTTTCACTAAATCATGCTAACAAGGATGAATCGAGCAGAAACACATTCAAACATCAAATTTTAAATCACTGTATCTTCCTTAATATTCAACCATTCTTTATGATTCAAAACTCATTGAAACCAGCATGAAGAGATCTTTATAAAGCACAGCATGATTTTATCAAAAGCATAGTTCGAATTTCTTAACAGATTTGCAGAACTGTGTTGATTCGTGGTTCTTTGGTTGTGTTTAGTTGAAACAGATGCACCTTCAAGTTCCAGATGATGAATGGAAGAAGGGTTCTAGCTCATCAACCTTTGAAAAAGCTCCAATCAAGATCTGCCATGGATGAAGCTTTAATGTAACAGTGGTATGAGAGGCTTTACAGCTGAGAATTGATGCTTGCTACAGCTTCCAAAAGGATGGCATATGATGAAACAATCAAACCAAGCTTGAGCTCTTTTGGAGATTTTCAGAAAAAACCAAGATGAAAAAATGAGAGAGTTTGAGAGAAAATGAATTTTTAGATCTGGTTTGGTGAATAGTGGCTAGGGTTTTTCAGTCTGGAATGAGTCATATATACTCTGATTATCAAAGCATAAGCTTGGTTAGTGGAATGGTAATTGGATTTAGCTTAATGAAGTGTTCTGGTTAATTGGTGAAATTACTCAAGTTGCATGTGCATGGCATGCTACAGTGCGAAAATGGGCCTAAACAATCTCCAAATGTGATTTTCAGTCATTTGCAATTGGTAGAATATGTGGACAATGTTTAATTTGAAAGTCCATTTTTCACCCCTCTCTTTTTTAATTCAATGCACTTGAAAAAGACCATTTTGATTGGATGATTTTTGGTGAAATGTGATGAAGGATTTGGATAGAGCATATCAAATGTGACTTGTAGCAAAAAACCTCACTCAATTTGGCCAAATGGTTTGAAAGTTATCTCACTTTGAAGTTCAAAAATTCTTGAGAATGATTTGATCATAACTTGCCAACCACACATGAGAAATGAGTGTTCTTGGACTTTTTGGAAATGGGAGAACAAGATCTTCAACTTTCATGTTGGACAAAAATTCATTTGAAGCTTGTATGATGAAGTAATTTTGAGGAGAAGAACTTTCCATTTTTGGCAAATTCCAATTACAGGTCAACTTTCTATTTTTGGAAACTTTTTGTCTGACCTCCAATCCTTCACTGTGGATGTTTGACATGTTATATGAGGCTTATATGGACATGAATGAGACCTCTCAAACCAATTCCCACCATCAAATCCCTGATTAAATGCACAGTTGACCACAGTTGACTTTGCTAGGGTTTTGGTTGACTGAACCATGTTCTAATGAATTCCAAGCCCCTACCACTTGATATCTTGATCCAAAATGATGTCACAACTCATATGAACTCTTGATGAATGATCATGGTGCCCAAATTCTTCAAGAATGGCCACCATCTATTGCTCAATGGCTGTTTTTGACTGATTTGACCTAGCTTGCTTCATCTGCAAGTAACATGGTTAGATGACAATATTTTTGTACTTTTGGTTAATAGACAGATGAAAAGAAATGATATACAAATGCAAAACATGCTTGGTGATCAAGAACCACACTCACAAGATAACCCACCCACAAGGAGGGAAGCAAAGGTGCACAATGATCCTTGAGGCAATGATATGGTATGATATGATGCCATGAGGGATCTTAGGGACAAAATTGGGGTCTTACAGGGCCCAATATTGAACTGGACAAGGGTGACACGGTCTATACCTTGTGTTCAATATAGACATAAGGGCAAAGGGGTAATTATACACATAATTATTATCACAGGAGGTTTTGTCAGATCACATGACATTTTCGTGACTTGGGTAGCAGTGATGTGTTGCTAGATACCGCTCACTGTTTATTATGTTAAATGCATGATTTAATATAATTGCCAACGTCGCGAAAACCTATAGGGTCACACGCAAAGGACGGATTGATGAGAGATAGAATAATTAAGGAACATCGTAAGGTACGGTGTACTTAAGTGGAATACGAAATATGGTAAGGTACCAAATACTTAAGTGATTTTGGCATTTTATGAGATATGGGCCAAAATGCACTTAAGTGGGCTTTTTGGCTTGAAGCCCACACAAGTGGTTCTATAAATAGAACCCCTTGAGTAGAAGCATTGTTACTCCACAGTAACTCACTGAGACAGAAAACACAACTGAAGAGTTGAAATTTCGTATCTCTCTCTCACTCAAAGCCTTCATTCATAACAGCTAGCACTGCGATTGAAGGAATCCGTTCGTGTGGACTGAGTAGAGACGTTGTCATCGTTCAACGTTCGTGATCGCCCCGTGGATCTGTATCAAAGGTTTTGATCATTATCAGAGATCTGCACTAAAGGTTTGAATCGCCACAAGAGGTAACGATTCTATCACTGATCATGCCCATTCGTAAGGATCACTTAATGGAGAAATTTTTAAATTCCGCTGCGCCTTGGATGGCAATTCTCCAACAACGGGGTCCCACCGAGTTTCGACTCTGCTATGGCTCGTATGTCCTCAAGACGCTCTGCTCATCTTGCTTTCTGAAGTGGATGATTAGTCGATCTTTAACCTTCGAAGATTGTCGGATTGAATGAAACGGTGATATAACACTGATGAACTCAGATCACAGTCATTCGCTTATTCCCTAACTTTTGCCTGGATCGCCCCCTTTTCGGGTTTTCAATCCACCGGGATACCCATTTTTGCCTGAGCCGCCCTTTTGGGTTTTCGACTCACCGGGTGTACTCTTTTTTATATCCCTAATTTTTGCCCGAACCTCTTTATTCTTTTTTTTGGTTCGTCGGGATGCCCTTTTTTTGCCTGGACTATTCTTTTTATCGTCCAGCGGGTCTATTTTATGCGAAGTATTTTTTTTAACTGCGTCTGAGTTAATAGGGGATGGGAATCCTTCGCCATCCATGGTTGTTAGCATCAAAGCTCCGCTATAGAAAATCCTTTTAACCACGTACGGACCCTCATAGTTCGGTGTCCATTTGCCCCTGTGATCTGTGTTGGGAGGAAGAAATCTTTTGAGTACAAATTCACCGACTTGATACCCCCGAGGGCGCACTTTCTGACCAAATGCTTTCTTCATTCGTCTCTGACCGAGATACGTCAATTCTGGGTACGTAGTTCCAGCATAGCACCTTAATCATCGAAGACAAGGTAAGCAAAGCATCAGCAAATTGGTTTTCTTCAAAAGAAAGTCACCAATCTTCTCGTGTAGTCTCTGTAAGGAGCCAGATGAGGCTGAGGTGTATACCATTTCCCGTTGGTTTGATTGATGACCAAAGCTGAATCCCCGTATACATCCAGGGTTTTAATCTGTATATTGACGGCTTCCTCAAGTCTTAGGATACAAGCTTCGTATTCGGCTTCATTGTTGGTGCAGGGAAAAGTTATTCTGGCACCAAATGGCATATGAACCCCCTTCCGGTGTGATCAACACTACACCAACTCCGCGACCATTGACGTGGACCGCCCCATCAAACATCATAACCCATTTGGATTCAGGGTCAGGCCCCTCCTCCGGGAGTGGTTCCTCTCAATCTTTCGATTTGAGAAACATGATGTCCTCATCAGGAAAGTCAAACCTCATAGGTTGGTAATCATCAATCGGTTTCTCTGCAAGATAGTCTGACAAGACACTTCCCTTGATGGCTTTTTGTTAAGTGTATTGGATGTCATACTCTGTCAGTATCATTTGTCACCTAGTAACCTTTCCGGTAAGTGCTGGCTTTTCAAAAATATACTTGACTGGATCCCTTTTTGATATCAATAGAGTCGTGTGAGTCAACATATACTGTCTTAGTCGGCGAGCAGCCCATGCCAAAGCGCGACAAGTTTTCTCGAGCAATGAGTATCTTTGTTCACAGTCGGTAAACTTTTGCTAAGGTAGTATATTGCATGCTCTTTTCGACCTGACTCGTCATGCTGACCGAGCACACAACCCATTGACCTTTCTAACACAGTCAAGTACATGATCAACGGTCTTTCCTCTCGGCCTGTAGACTTGCCCCGATCTTGATCTCTTTCTTGTCGTCTGTGGTACCGATGTTGACGGTCTCAATCACCTCCTGATAAGGTGTAATAGCTCGGTCCTCCTGTTTCAACAATCTGGCTAACCCTTCAGGCAATTCACAATCTTCCTCAACCCCTTCTTCGGCTTAATAAATAGGATTGTCGAAGTCATACTTGGCCATAGCAGTGTCGTTAGTAGTGAGATCCGGGTGGTCCGCTCTGCATGATGGAGGATCATGCTTTACCTTAGAATGAGAGATTTTTTTTTTGGAAAGAAAGAAAAAACGAAAAAAGAAACATTGCCATTTTTTTTGTAAAAGTAAAAAAACTGAAAGAAAGAGAACACAAAATTGTTTGCAAAAGCCGTCCTTTATTGATGATAAAAATAATTGCGAAATGTAACTAAATGGATGGCCCTACAAATGAGCCGTTACACCTTGGGCAAAGTGTAAGACTTTATTATGCATGTAATAAAGGAAAACAATAAAAATCACTCTTTCAGTAGAGTAACCCGGACGGTTTTTTCAGACGACCAATTGTCGAGCTTTTCTCCCGGGACACACGGGCGAATCCAGCTATCTAAGTCACAGTCGCTGTCAGCCTTGTCTTCATCTGCAGCATTGACGATGTGGGGAGAAACCAAACCCCCGCTGGAGAGAGTACCGGTTTCATTCTTCTGAGATCCCAGAGCATACCCCAATCCAAACTTGTCTTCTTTGATGACTGGCTCCACAAATTTGCCCCAGCCTTGGGCATTACCAGCTTTAACCACTTCGACAGCTTGCTTGTATGAAGAGATAGAAGTCCCGACCTTCTCAAACTCAGGTGAAAAGACAGCTTCGAGCGCGACCTCATTGATGTTTATGGCTTCGAGGCCCTGACACAGCATCTCGTGCATCTCGCCGTCCATCTCTACATACTTAAATGTAGATAGGTGGCTAACAAAAATATCCTCTTCACCACAGACAGTGACGACCTGACCTTCTAGTTCATATTTGAGCTTCTGGTGGAGGGTAGAAGTAACAGCACCGACAACATGAATCCAAGGCCGACCTAGCAGACAGCTATAGGCAGGCTGGATATCCATCACATAAAAGGTACTCTTGAATACCTGCGGTCCAATCTTAACTGGCAACTCAACTTCACCAAAGACAACTCTCTTAGAGCCATCAAAAGCCCTCACAACTAAGTTACTTGGCCTCAGGATGGTGTCATCGCAATCCAACTTCGTTAAGGCTTTCTTTGGAAGAACATTCAGAGAAGAGCCTGTATCAACCAAAACATAAGAAAGCATCACCCCTTTGCACTCCATTGTGATATGCAAGGCTTTGTTGTGATTCCTGCCCTCAGATGTCAGGTCATTATCGGTGAAACCTAGCCCCCGGCTAGCGTTTACATTGGAATCTACCGACTCCAGCTGGTTAACAGTTATCTCCGGTGGAACATAGGCCATATTCAGTACTTTCAACAAGGCTGCTCTGTGCGCCTCAGAGCACAACAATAGTGAGAGAATGGAGATCTTTGAGGGTGTCTGATTTAGCTGGTCGACTGTTGAATGTAATTTTAAGTGTCGGGTTTTTGTTATCGTATCCACAGGGATTGTGAGATATCACCGCCTTTCGACAGTTGTTTTAATTCTTAGCTTAAGGTAACAATGGGGTTTTGGTATTTTTCACGGTATCTTGCATAAAAGTGTAATAAAATGCGGTAAAAGTTTTGGTTTGAATATTTGAGAAATATTGCCAAAGTTAGGGTTCGACGATCACTTTGCATGTATATGTTGATCAACAAAACTTATAATCTCCTTTAGATGATAAACTATTTCACAAAGTCCTCCCAATGTGTTTATCTCTAACACACATTGTGAGTTTTCCCATTTTGATCCATTGTTTATCTCTAACAAAATCCATCAAAATGACAACTTTTTGGTTCAACCTTATGGTGAACAAAATCATTCATTACTATCTCTAGCTAACAAACAAGATTGGATGAAAACCTAGGTTAAGAGTTGGTAAACATCTCTCGATCATAAACCAACACAAAGAGTTTTCAATAAGAACAAAGTTTTCACCATATATTCACCATTAAAGAGTTTACAAATGAAGATCCTTACATTTACACACAAAGCTAATGATCATCTACATCTAACCTTGACAAAATGAAGGACTTAGCTACTCATTTTCATGGTAGCTTGGTCAACAAGTTTCAGAAGAAGGTTGATCAACATCCGAGTCGAATAATCGAGATTGGATGGGAATCCACCTTCTTTTTGTGAAAGATGGTTAAGAGATGAAGAAAAATGGTTTCTAGGTCACAAAAGATCCTTAGAACAATGCTGTAAAATATCTAGAAAAAGTACAAAAGTATGGAAAAAATAAGGTATGGCTCCAAAAAGTAGCCCTTGCTACTTATAGAGCTGCACTGGGCTGTCATGCTCGCTAGGCGAGCAGAATGGCTCGCCTAGCGATCCCCTAAATGAAGCACCTGAGGCACCTGCGCCCAGAGAAACCACCATTGCCAGACTGTCATGTTCGCTGAGCGAACAAAACCTTCGCCTAGCGAAGGCCACGCTTCAACCTTCGCTCCAGCGAGGTTGAGAGGTTTTGCTACTGGAATGCTCGCTGGGAGCTCGCTAAAGGCTCGCCTAGCGAGTGAGTGTTGGTTGCGCTTTTCACCAAGTCTGGACGTGTTCGCCACACACCTCGCTGGAAGCTCGCCTAGCGAGTGTGGTCATGTTTGCCACTGTAAAATCCTGGAGCTTTTCGATGGGCTCTCGCTGGACGCTCGCCTAGCGAGTCCTTCGCCACAGCCCTCGCCTAGCGAGCAAGCTGATGAATGCTTGTTTTATTTGATCCCTTTGCCAAATTTCTTGTGTCTTCACTTTCTATTATTTCATGCCTACTTCCTGCACAATAACACACAAATCAAAGGTACCAAGATCGTTTATCATTGAATTGCATTTCATCCAAAACAAAGGTGGTTTCGAACACTTTAGCAAGGAAATGGAGTGAAAGATGCCCATATTTGATAGCTCAAATAAGCACTTTTGGGCATCTAACAACTCTCCCCAACTAGATTCTTGCTTGTCCTCAAGCAAAGTATGCCCCTTGAAGGACAAAAGGATTTGCTTTAAGAAAAAGGTTTCTCTGAAGTCGGATAAAACGGCTCAAACACAAGCGAATCAGCAAATACAAATTTCCAACGGTTCGAATAAAATAATACACAAGAACTAAAACTTAATAGCAATGCGAAATATGTATCTATCTACAACAATATTATTTTGAATGAATCACCCTATCTCTCCTCTTCGAATAAGGATTGAAGAAATTACGCGTTTGCAACCGCGGGAATAATCTCACTCTCTAACAAATAATGAAGAAATCAATTCGATTCATACAATGTCTAACAATTATAAATGGTAATGTGGAAGCACGAAGATCACTAAGGACTTTTCGGTTGAAGCTTGGTTAGGTTAACAAACAAGGGTCATTTCTAAGGCCATTGAAAACGAAATTGCCGATGCAAAAGAGACATTCACTGTACATTATTCACACATCTCAACTTCGTTCCATTTGTTTCTCATTTGAAACCTTCACAACTCTTATTTCACAACTCAATTTTTGTTTTTCACTATTTTTCTTCCAAGCAAGCATTCATTTTTATTTTCTCTATATTAGATTTTTTTCTCTTTTCTTTCACATCATATTTACAAAACAGATGTTTTTCTTTTCTAAATTTTTTTTTCAATGCTTGCTCGGTTTTTCAAGAGTTGTGGCACTTACTGATTCTCATTTTCGTTCTCCCCAACTTATTTCTTACTCACCCTAAGTGAATGCTCTTAACTTTTTACGGCAAAAGAACAATAATCAAGATTTTCCGGGTTGTAAATTTTTTTTTTTTGAAATCTCGCTTTATTTCAAGCTGAGATTCAACTGTTTAAGCTCAAAGGGGTTAACGAATACTCTCTCTGCTCACAGGTAAGTTGTATTTGGAACTGGTTGTGCTCGAAAGAAAACAAGTGCCTTGATCATTTCTAATTGCTTCCACATATTCACAATAATAAAAGACAAAGCATGAATCAAATGAATCAACAAAACTTATTAGAATCCAGCATTTAAGTGTACAATGGAGGTTTCCTCACAATTTGTGGTTTTAAGTCCTAGATGAAACATTCATTCAATTATTTTGCAAAAAGACAATACTCAATTACAAAAAAGAGTAAAGTTCTTAGTGCATTCTAAAATTCTAGCCGGAGGTAACCATGTACCTTAGCCTTATTCACTTGTTTATTCTTATCATTGCCATCCAAGCTCGGATGCACCTTCATTGGATACTTCTTTGAGGAGCAACCAATCTAGAAGGTTTTCTACTTAACCAACCAAAAATTTATTAAAACAAACAAAATTTAAAACATAAATAATAATATTAACTTCAAAATTTAAATTTGTTCATGGGGGACAAAACACCCCAAAAGTACAAAGCCAAAATCAAAATACAGAATTCTGGAAATACAGTAGAAATAAAACATAAAATAAAAAATAAAATAACTTAGCCCTCCACGGACTCATAACCCTCCTCACTACCGGCTTCAGAACCGGTAGCCTCATCATCATCATCATCACCATCATCACCATCGGCAACACCAGAAGAAGCACCAGCACCCGCCCCCTCACCAAACACAGGCCTGTCCACAGGCCAGTTAGCGTTAAGCAGAAACTGCTCCCGCGTCATCAATGAATGATCACCGGTGGGGTCACGCCCCTGCAGCTGTAACAGCTGCATAGAATCGTGCATATCGAGCATGGCACGTTGAGTTGCCGCCATCCAGTCCCAGTTGTAATTGCAGACAGCTTGCTGGTAAGGATCGGGTCCGAGAGTAGAAGTACCAGGACCATCAGAAGCCCGGGTACCCTCAGCAGTTGCACTACCTCTAACATTCTTCGCCCTGCAATACTTGGCCACGTACCGGTCATCGATGGGTGGCGGGATCCTTACTTGACCCCTAGAAGGTAGCCTCACCCTCGCTTGTATGCACAAACTCATGATTAGGCAGGGGAAAGCCAGGGGACAATTCACACGAGCCCCCGACTTTAGCCCGCTTTCAATCACGGACTTAAGCTCATAAGCAATAATCCTCGCCACATCGATCTGGACGTTAGTAAGGATACAGTGTACCAAGTGTGCCACTGGGATTGGCACGGTAGAAGTGTGGGACTTGGGTTGGATGTTTGTCAGCACCATCAGCAGGATCAGTTGAGCCAAGGGAGTCATGTCCTCCCTGTGGTATCTCATGGGAACCCCAGATGGGTTCAGCTCAACTAATTTCCCTCTTAAAAGCAGGGCAGCAGAGATTGCATCAATATCCCGGTGAAGCCGTAAGTCTGTGTGGTAGGTGTCTCTCTCCTCGGCTCCCAGTTGGAGCGGTTCACCAAGGACGCGGTTAATAGCATCCCGATCAAAAGCAACAGGACGACCGGCCACTCTAGATGTCCAAGTAAATGGCTCGTCATCATCTGGAAGTGCGTTCGCATAGAACTCACGCACCGTTGCAATATCATAATGCTCCAGGGGGTTAATTAACCGATCCCACTTTTTCGTGTCAATCAACCCGGCGAATGTTCTGTTCGTGCCTTCAGGGTTGATGACGAATCTCTTCTCCGATAGAATTTTCCGCTTCTCCAAAGCAATGTACCTTGCGGCTTGCTTCGGCCCGACAAATTTGTCGGTATCAAACTGTATTGTTACGGGACGGGAAGTGTTCCCTCCCTTTCTCTTCTTTGAAGCTCCGGATCTAGATTCCATCTGCAAAACATAAAGAGGAAGCAACACACACAAAACAGATTAGACAGCAAAACCAGAATTCACAGTACTGTCATGCTCGCTGCTGCTTCGCCTAGCGAAGTGGCAGCGAATGCTCGCCTCTGGTTCGCCTAGCGAGCTGCTAGCGAACTTTACGGGTTTTTGGGTTCTGCAGGTTTTTCAGTGAAATTTTTCCAAACCCAAGTGCTCATGGTGCCAATTTCAGAACAAGATGATCTATCAAGAAAAGAATCGTTCTATGCTATATGTAATTACAAACCCTCATGCAAAACCTAAAATTCCCAAATGCAAAACCTAAAATCCCCACATGCAAAACCTAAAGTTTCCCATACCAACAACTTCATCCTCAATGTCTCATGTTCAGAAATTTTAAGCAATTTTGGAAACAGAAAGAAACAGAAAGTAATGAAGAAGAGGCAAACCTGATTTTAGCTCTATTGAATTTGAAATGCACAGTAGGTTAGGGATGCAATGTTAGGGTTTAAAGTTTGAGTGAGATGTTAGTGAGAGAGATGAAAAATGAGAGTGTGCTTGAGTGTTCGTGAGAGTAGAATTGCCTCAGCAGAGTTTGTAAAACGAAATTTGTGTTTGGGCCCAAAATGAGTGGCCTGCTGAGACTTAAATTAGTGTTGTCACGCAGCGCTCGCTGCTGTTTCGCCTAGCGAGCAGCTAGCGAATCTGCGCGCTACTGCTTCGCCTAGCGAGCATCAAGCGAGCATGACAACATTTGCCTTTTCAAAGACAGCATGCCTGGTACATTCAACAAGGTTTTACAAATTGGAATCCCACTACAACAGAACAGAAAAACTGTAAATACTTACAATGTTGGGGTGCCTCCCAACAAGCGCTTGTTTAACGTCGGCTAAGCTCGACGGTGTGATGCTCACAGAGGAGCATCCAACGGAATAGCACAGCTCTCGCGATCCACATGGCCGCCAAGATAAACCTTCAAACGTTGGCCATTAATGGTCCAACTGTCCTTCTTTTCCAGGTCCTCAATGACAATAGCTCCGTACTCCTTAACTTCTTTGACCCGAAATGGCCCTGACCATTTTGATTTCAACTTTCCGGGGAATAACTTCAACCTGGAATTGAACAAGAGGACCAATTGTCCGGGCACAAATTCTTTCTTTCGGAGCTTTTTGTCATGGTATTTTTTTACCTTCTCTTTGTACAACCAACTTGAGTGATATGCGGCATTGCGCATCTCTTCCAACTCAAGCAGTTGCACCTTCCTTTTCTCACCGGCCAAATCATTTTCAAAATTTAAGAATTTTAGAGCCCACAAGGCTTTGTGCTCCAATTCAACCGGCAAATGGCAAGTTTTACCAAACACCAATTGAAAAGGAGTTAGGCCAATTGGAGCTTTAAAGGCGGTACGGTATGCCCATAACGCTTCATCCAATTTTTGTGACCACTCTTTTTTCGAATTTGACACAGTTTTTTCGAGAATTCTCTTAATCTCACGATTAGAGACCTCGGCTTGTCCATTAGCCTGTGGGTGATACGGAGTTGCCACTCTGTGTGATACACCGTAATGTTTTAAAATGCTTTCCAACGGTGCATTACAAAAGTGTGACCCTCCGTCACTTATCAACACTCGGGGGGTTCCGAAACGGGAAAATATGTTTTTCTTCAAAAAATTTATCACCGTTTTCGCATCCGCCCGAGGTGAGGCAATCGCCTCAACCCACTTAGAAACATAATCAACTGCGACAAGCATATACTCGTTACCATAAGAGGGTGGGAATGGTCCTACAAAATCAATGCCCCAACAATCAAATACTTCGACCTCTTGGATGTTTTGGAGAGGCATCTCGTCTCTCTTACCAATCCCACCGCTTCTCTGGCAACTATCACAACTTTGCGCATGGGTATGTGCGTCTTTGAAAATAGTGGGCCAATAAAATCCTGACAGAAGGATTTTAGTGGCCGTTCTCCCCCCATTATAGTGTTCGCCGTAAGGCGAGTTGTGACAATGCCAAAGGATGCTCTGCGCTTCATCGCCAGTAACGCATCTCCTTAAAAGGTTATCACTACCCAACTTAAACAAGTACGGGTCATCCCATACGTAATACTTGGCATCCGAAAGAAACTTCCTTTTTTGGTTCGAAGTTAGGTCGGGAGGCACAAAACCACTAGCCTTGTGGTTCGCAAAGTCTGCAAACCACGGCCTAACCTGAACTTTGAACAGTTTTTCATCAGGAAATTCTTCCCGGATTTCCTTCTCCGACGCGGTAACCTCCACATTCACCAAGCGGGATAAATGATCCGCCACCAAATTTTCCGATCCTTTCTTGTCTTTGATTTCAACATCAAATTCTTGCAACAAGAGGATCCAACGGATGAGCCTTTGCTTCGAATCCGGTTTGGTGAGCAAATATTTAATCGCCGCGTGGTCGGTATACACAACGACTTTAGACCCTATAAGATAAGATCTAAAATTTTCAAGCGCATACACTATCGCAAGTAATTCTTTTTCAGTTGTGGTGTAGTTAATTTGAGCCTCATTAAGAACTTTACTTGCATAATGTATCGCATGAAAAAAAATTTCTTTTCTTTGGCCAAGTACCGCTCCAATTGCATAGTCGCTAGCATCACACATTAGCTAAAAATTTAAATTCCAATTTGGAGCGACTATAATCGGAGCGGTCACCAATTTTTCTTTTAAAGTTTCAAAAGCTTGCAAACATTCATCGGTTAAGAGAAATACCTGGTCCTTAGCTAGCAAATTGCTCAAAGGCTTAGCCACCTTTGAGAAGTCCTTGATAAAGCGCCGATAGAACCCGGCGTGCCCCAAAAAGCTTCGGATTCCCTTCACATTCACCGGAGGAGGTAACTTTTCAATCACTTCAACCTTAGCTCGATCCACTTCAAGCCCCCTTGAAGAGACTTTATGGCCAAGCACAATCCCCTCGGTCACCATGAAGTGACACTTCTCCCAATTAAGCACCAGATTGGTCTTTACACATCTTTCCAGCACCGTTTTCAAGTTTGCCAAGCATAGACTAAAGGATCCACCAAATACCGAGAAGTCATCCATGAAGACTTCCATTGTTTTCTCAATAAGGTCGGCAAAAATGGCTTGCACACATCGTTGGAAAGTCACCGGTGCATTGCACAACCCAAAGGGCATTTTTCGGTATGCGAACACTCCAAACGGACATGTGAAAGCCGTCTTTTCATGATCGGCCGGGTCAACCGCAATTTGGTTATACCCGGAATAGCCATCCAAGAAACAATAGTATTGTTGGCCCGAGAGTCTTTCGAGCATTTGATCCATGAACGGGAGTGGAAAATGGTCCTTTCGAGTTGCGGTATTCAACCGCCTATAATCAATACACATTCGCCACCCCGTTGCAACTTTAGTAGGGATCAATTCATCCTTGTCATTCCGGATCACGGTAATTCCACCTTTCTTCGGAACCACATGCACGGGACTAACCCATGGACTATCCGAGATCGGGTAAATCATTCCCGCATCCAACAACTTTACAACTTCTTTTCTTACAACCTCCTTCATGGTAGGATTTAAGCGGCGTTGAGGTTGAGCTACCGGCTTAAAATCCTCTTCCATCAAGATCTTGTGCATGCAATAGGAAGGGCTAATTCCTTTTAGATCGGAAAGAGTCCAACCCATGGCTTCTTGATTTTTTTTTAGCACATGGATCAAGCGGGCTTCTTCATCATTTGTCAAAAGGTTGCTTATGATGACCGGCTTTGCTTCGGTCTCATCTAGGAATACATACTTCAAAGTAGAAGGTAGTATTTTCAATTCAATAGGCGCTTTTTCGTCAGTAACCTCCTTCTTCAAGTCTTCTTCCTCAACTTCCAACGGTTGTAGTTCGTCTAAACTATCAAGTTCCTTTAAGCATTCCTCAAGAGCTTGCTCTTCTTCAACGGTGAAAACCTCCAATGAGTCGTCAAGAGCTAACTCCATAGGAGATATCTCATGAATATGCTTAGAAACCTCCAAAACTGCTTCTTCGATCACATCGATGCGAAAGCTATCATTTCTATCTTTTGAATGCTTCATTGCTTTGAATAGATCGAATGTAACTTCCTCATTTTGGACTCTCACCTTCATTAAACCGTCATCAACGTCTATCATCATTCGCGCGGTTTTCATGAACGGTCGGCCCAAGATGAGCGGAGCATCATCATCTTCTTCCATATCAATAACAATAAAATCGACCGGGAAAAAGAATTTGTCGACTTTAACCAAAACATCTTGGGCTACGCCATGAGGATGGGTTGTCGACTTATCCGTCAATTGCAACGTCATTCGGATGGACTTAATTTCAATGTTGCCAAGCCTCTTTATAATAGACAAAGGTATAAGATTAATGCTTGACCCCAAGTCAATTAGTCCCTTCCCGACATAGATATCACCAATTTTAACTGGCAAAGTAACTCTTCCCGGATCAACCTCTTTTTTTGGAAGCGTCCTTTGAATAATGGCACTACAGCTCGCATCTAGGATGATGGTCTCCGGTTCCGTATACCTCCTCTTTTTTGTAAGTATGTCCTTCATGAATTTGGCATACTTGGGCATTTGCTCCAAGGCTTCGGCAAACGGAATGTTGATTTGTAGTTGTTTAAAAATATCCATGAACCGGGCGTAATGTCGTTCATTCTCCCTTTTGGACGGAGCATGAGGATAAGGAAGGTTTTGGATTGGAGTAGTGCTCACTACCTCCTTTCCCTTTGCAACTCTAGAACTCCTCCATCTAGGCTTTTTCACTTCCTCCCCCATTACTTCATCACTCGTATTTTTCTCAATCTCCACACTTTTTTTCTTTTCAACTTCACCATTCTTTTCGTTCTTTTCAACTTCTTCCTCCTCACTCCACTCCCCCACTTCACCATCAATATTTTCCTCCACTATTTCCTCCTCATTTTCTTTCTTTTTCTATCTTTGTTCACTCTCAACTCTTTTGTTATTCTCACTCATCAACTCCTTCCCACTTCTCGTTGTGATCGCCTTACAATGCTCCTTAGGATTTGTTTGCGTGTTTGCCGAAAAGGAAGGACCGGTTTGTTGTTCCGCAAGTTGCTTAGCAAGTTGCCCAACTTGAGTCTCGAGATTTTTTATAGCCGCGTCGTTGCTTTTTTGATTTGCCATTGACATTTGCATGAATTGCGTCAATGTCTCTTCCAACTTAGAAGTTACGACCGACGGTTGTTGAGATTGATAAGGATTTTGGGGAGGGTTTTGACGGCTAGAAGAACCACCTCCATAACCTTGGTTATGGTAATAGTTACTCCTAGGTTGGAACCCTTGGTTCCCTTGGAAATGTGGTTGTTGATTTTGAGGGTTTGGTTGATAAGGTTGTTGTTGTTGTTGTCTCGGTTGGTAGTCCCTTTGGTTTGCCATGTAGTTTACATCTTCGAACCCCGGAGGTGGACAGAATCCGGTGTCATGCTCACCTTTGCAAAGCTCACAACAAGCTATTTGTTTAGCTTTAGAAGGTTCCCTCAACTCTTTTATTTGCTGCGTTAAGAGTTCCACTTGTTGTGAGATGAGCTTGTTTTGGGCAAGGATGGCATCGTTCGTCCCTAGTTCAAGCACTCCCGCTTTTTCAAAGAGTTGCCTCGACTTTGACTCTGAAGATCATTTAGAGCCATTCGATTTATGATATTTGTAGCTTCTTCGGCACTTTTAGAGAATAAAGAGCCACCCGAGGTAGCATCCAACAACGTCTTGCAATTTGGTTGAAGTCCATTTTTGAAAATATGGATTTGAGTCATCTCATCAAATCCATGCCCTTTACACTTCCGAAGCATGGATTTGAATCTTTCCCACGCTTCATTTAAGGATTCATTGATTCCTTGTGCAAATACTGAGATGGCCGTCTTGGATTCCATGAACCGGTTATGGGAGAAGAATCTTTCGATGAACTTCTCTTCTAACATGTTCCAGTCTGTCATGACGGTTGGTGTTTGATCTAAGTACCAATCTTTTGCTTTGCCGAGCAAAGCGTGGGGAAATAATCTTCTGAATAACGGTAGCTCCTGAGCCTGATCCACTCCGGCCACCAATGCTATCTCATAAAACATCGTGAGAAAAGCAAAGGGATCTTCATGGTCCATTCCGGTGAATGGACTTCCATATAATAAATTGAGAGTTCCCGTTTTCATCTCAGCTTGCCTTCCCGTGTGGTTGGCAAACTGAGCAGTGTTTCTTGGACTGTTTATGCATGGAGTAGAAATAGGCGGTGGTGGTGGCTCCATGTTAGGTATGAATGGTGGTGGATTTGTGGTAGAAGAACTTTCTCCTTGTTCTTGTCGATGTCTCGCTTGTTGCCTCCTTCGTCTCGTTTTGCTATTAAGCCTCCTTGCGGTTCTCTCGATCTCAGGATCAAAAAGAAGTTCGTCCACAGGGATTTGCCCTCGCATAAAACGTAAGTTGCACACTAAACCAAACAAATTACAAGCACAAGTCAAAAATTCGAAAGCTAAAACTTAAACAACTATTGCGATGCTCGCAATATCAATTCACAATCCCCGGCAACGGCGCCATTTTGTTGAATGTAATTTTAAGTGTCGGGTTTTTGTTATCGTATCCACAGGGATTGTGAGATATCACCGCCTTTCGACAGTTGTTTTAATTCTTAGCTTAAGGTAACAATGGGGTTTTGGTATTTGTCACGGTATCTTGCATAAAAGTGTAATAAAATGCGGTAAAAGTTTTGGTTTGAATATTTGAGAAATATTGCCAAAGTTAGGGTTCGACGATCACTTTGCATGTATATGTTCGATCAACAAAACTTATAAACTCCTTTAGATGATAAACTATTTCACAAAGTCCTCCCAATGTGTTTATCTCTAACATACATTGTGAGTTTTCCCATTTTGATCCATTGTTTATCTCTAACACAATCCATCAAAATGACAACTTTTTGGTTCAACCTTATGGTGAACAAAATCATTCATTACTATCTCTAACTAACAAACAAGATTGGATGAAAACCTAGGTTAAGAGTTGGTAAACATCTCTCGATCATAAACCAACACAAAGAGTTTTCAATAAGAACAAAGTTTTCACCATATATTCCCCATTAAAGAGTTTACAAATGAAGATCCTTACATTTACACACAAAGCTAATGATCATCTACATCTATCCTTGACAAAATGAAGGACTTAGCTACTCATTTTCATGGTAGCTTGGTCAACAAGTTTCGGAAGAAGGTTGATCAACATCCGAGTCGAATACTCGAGATTGGATGGGAATCCACCTTCTTTTTGTGAAAGATGGTTAAGAGATGAAGAAAAATGGTTTCTAGGTCACAAAAGATCCTTAGAACAATGCTGTAAAATATCTAGAAAAAGTACAAAAGTATGGAAAAAATAAGGTATGTCTCCAAAAAGTAGCCCTTGCTACTTATAGAGCTGCACTGGGCTGTCATGCTCGCTAGGCGAGTAGAATGGCTCGCCTAGCGAGCCCCTAAATGAAGCACCTGAGACACCTGCGCCCAGAGAAACCACCATTGCCAGACTGTCATGTTCGCTGAGCAAACAAAACCTTCGCCTAGCGAAGGCCACGCTTCAACCTTCGCTCCAGCGAGGTTGAGAGGTTTTGCTACTGGAATGCTCGCTGGGAGCTCGCTAAAGGCTCACCTAGCGAGTGAGTGCTGGCTGCGCTTTTCACCAAGTCTGGACGTGTTCGCCACACACCTCGCTGGAAGCTCGCCTAGCGAGTGTGGTCATGTTTGCCACTGTAAAATCCTGGAGCTTTTCGCTGGGCTCTCGCTGGACGCTCGCCTAGCGAGTCCTTCGCCACAGCCCTCGCCTAGCGAGCAAGCTGATGAATGCTTGTTTTATTTGATCCATTTGCCAAATTTCTTGTGTCTTCACTTTCTATTATTTCATGCCTACTTCCTGCACAATAACACACAAATCAAAGGTACCAAGATCGTTTATCATTGAATTGCATTTCATCCAAAACAAAGGTGGTTTCGAACACTTTAGCAAGGAAATGGAGTGAAAGATGCCCACATTTGATAGCTCAAATAAGCACTTTTGGGCATCTAACATCGACTACCTTGTAGTCACTTTTCTTGATAATCCTCATAAACTCATCCACTTCTTTCTCGAATGCGGTCTTAGGAGGATCTTCCTCAGTAGTAACCTCTTCGGCGGCCATCTGTTTCCCTTTAGCCTTGGCAGCTGCCTCGGCTTCAGTATTCGCGCGTAATGTTGATGGTGCAAATAGGCGTCCACTGCGAGTGAAGCCACCAACCCCTCCAACATTGTCTACAGCGGAGCTACCAATGTCAATGTCTTCTTCGTTAACTTTCTGCCCCTGGCAGTAGATATCAGCCCCATAGTGCCACGGGATAGCGCTGTCTTTCTCATACGGAACGGGTCCTGGTATTGTGATGGTGATCGGACCAACCAAAGTCGGTTGAGGGCTGTCAGAGTAAATTGCAACTGGTGCTGAACTTTCGATGTTCACCGCTGCTGGTTCTGTACTTTCTGGGAAATATATTGTTGTCGGAGCGAGTCTCTCGGGAACATATATTTCTTCAGGAGTGAAATAAAACGTCACCGTCGATACATCATTCTTCACTGGACGGGCCTGATCGAACTGAAGACAACCTTCATCTATCAGTTGCTGAATACCCCTTCTCAAACTGTCACATCCGTTTTCGGCAGCTTGACAATTTCTGCATTCTTCCCCACAGCCCGGGAAAATCTATCCTTTCAGAAGTCAGTCTTTAACCACCGATAGCGAAGTCTTCACCTTAGTCACATCAGAAACCAAATTCAAAGTTTCCCCACTATCAACAGCATTAATCCTCTGCCCGTCGTGAGCCGGCATCGGGTTCTGGATAACATTAGGCACCGGAGCAAAATTGATAGCCTGGGCATCTCTCCAATCTTGTACCTTTAACTGGAGAGCCTTGCAATTATCTGTAGTATGGCCAGGTGCGTTGGAATGAAAAGCACATCTTGCATTGACATCATAACCTCTAGGCAAATTATTGGGATCGATTGGTGGGGCCAGAGTTCTCAACGTAACCAGATTCATGTCAATCAGCTTGGGAAGTAATACTGAATAAGGCATTGGGATTGGCTCGATGACCCGGTCCGTCTGCCTTGGACGTTGTTGATAGTGTCTCTGCTGACCCGGATTACCTCCTTGTTGTTGATTGTTGTACCTGGGTTGTTGTTGTGGATGATATTGCGGTTGAGGAACAGGTGTTGGAATAGTGACTGCGGCCACTTGATCTTGATAATAATTAGGGCGTCCTCTACCCCTGCCTTTGTCGGCATACACAACGCTTGCCTCGCCTTCTTTTCTTCGCTGACCGTTACCAGCAAACGGTCTCTTGGGACCTGATGAGTTGGAAGCACTATTGTCTTGAATTCGGCCCATCTTCAACAGACTCTCGATTCTTTCTCCAGCAATTACTATCTCTGCAAAGCTGATTGACGGGCAAGCAGCCAATCTCTCAATATAATTGCCTTGAAGAGTGTTCATGAACATGTCCGCCATCTCCCTTTCAGACATAGGGGGTTGGACGGACGCAGCAATCTGTCTCCAATGCTGAGCATACTCTCTAAAGGTTTCCTTGGCAGTCTGAGACATACCTTGCAACAAGGTCCGATTTGGAGCCATGTCTAAGTTGTATTGATATTGCTTGACAAAAGCCTCTGCCAAGTCTTTCCAGCTCTTGATGGTAGTATGAGACAAATGAGAATACGATTCACGAGAAGCTCCAGTTAGGCTGTCTTCAAAATAGTACATCCACAGCTTTTCATCTTCCGTGTGAGCTCCCAACCTTCCCAGATAAGATTGGAGATGAGTGCGTGGGCAAGAAGCCCCGTTGTATTTCTCAAAAGTAGGGGGTTTGAACTTGTGAGGAATCCTTACTCCCTGAACCAGACCAAGATTTGTGACATCAAAGCCTAAGGAATTTTGAGACTCCAAAGATTTGAGCTTCTCAGCAAGCTCATCCATACGACGAGTGGTCTCGAGGGCCTCGTCGTGCAAAGAAAATTGATCATACTGATAATCTTCAGTAACGGGGCGCCCGTTAATCCGAATTCCTTGATTCACATTGTACTTTCCGCCAATACCATTTCCAACATTCCCTGTGTTGCCAACATTACCTGGGTTTCCATCAGCATTTGCGTTACCCGCGTTACCAGTGTTCACAGGGTTATCAGCGTTCCCAGGGTTACCAGGGTTTCCCTCAGCATTTGGTATCTCCACCTCTGGATCGGGTCTCGGTTGCTCAACCAATTCCCTTAGCTTTTCCTGGCCTTCTGCCATACCAGTCATCAATGTCATGAACTGATCCATCCTTTCACGCATATCAGCCAGCTCTTTCTGTACTTGGTCCATCGCTAGCTGTGGACGATTTTCCTTTGTCGGGTACCTGTTGTAGCACCTCAAATTTGCACCTATCATTGTACATACCATCTCATATTAGGTCATAGCATATCATGATACATTGCATAGCATTTGCATTGTCCGCAGTTACCTCAAGAGCAAGCAAGCAAGAATTAGGTCAAACTGATCAGGAGATCAGTCAACCAATCAAGCAGAGGTGTTTCTCAAGGAATCAAGGTCCTAGGGTTTGTCCAACAAGTTCACATGACTTGGAGGTCCATTTGAAGTGTTCAAGTCAAGGGTTAGATGTTCAGAAGCCATCAGTTCATGCACAGTCAGGCAAGAAACCCTAGACAGTCAACAGTCAGTCAAAGCAGTGGATGGTGGCCATTCTTGCAGAATTTGGGCACCATGATCAATAATCAAGAGTTCATATCTTTTGGGACATCATTTGAAGTCAAGGTCTCAAGGAAGTAGGGTTTGGAATTCATCAGAAGTGCACAGTCAGTCAAAAACCCTAGAAAAGTCAAACTTGGTCAACTTTGGATTTAATCAGTGATTTGATGGATAGAATTGATTTGAAGGAGCTCATTCATGTCCTAATAGGCCTCATATATCATGCCAAACCTCATCATGGAAGAAAATCAAGTCAAACGGAAAATTTCCCAAAATAGAAACTGGACCTGTAATTTTAACTGCCAAAAATGGAAACTTCTTGATTCTCAACTTACATCATGATACAAGCTTCAAATGAATTTTTTCCCAACATGAAAGTTGAAGATCTTGTTCTCCCATTTTCAAAAAGTCCAAGAACTCTCAAATCCCATGTGTGGTTGTCAAGATATGATCAATTCAATTTCAGAAATTTATGAACTTCAAAGAGCCATAACTCATGAACCATAAGGCCGAATTTGGTGGGGTTTTTTCCTACAAACCACATTTTTCCTCCTCTTTCCAGAAATATAAATTTCATTCACCAAAACCTTGCCAATCAAAATGGCATTTTTTGACCTATTTCATTTAAAATCAAGTTTGACTCAAGTTTGACTTTTTGATTTATTGATTTTTTCTCACTTTGGCCAATTGGGAAGTGTTTAATATGTCATTTGCAACTTGTCTAGAGCCCTAATTCATGCTCATGCCATCATCATACCATCATTTTGGACCAAGGTGCATAACTTGAAATTTTGGCAAATGGATTCATAAGTGAAAGCAAAGGACAGCAATTCATGAACCAACATAAAACAGCATTTGTATAAGTCATTGGCAGCCTGTCCAAAGGCCCATTCGTGTACAGCATGCACCCTCCATTTCCACTTATGTGCAACTTAGCAAAAAGGCAAATCACTCCATTTAAGCTAAGCTAACGCTGTACAACACAGAAGGGGGGTGTACAGAGCCAATGCAAATAGAGATCAGTATCGTCCAGTGGCTGCAGTGACTATTCCTGCACCTCAACCTCGTCCACAACAACAACAGAGAGTTCAACAACAACCGCAAAAACACAACAACAACAGCAACCACGTCCGTATCAGCCCAGACAAGAATGGCTGAGCGACGTTTTGATCCTTTGCCAATGACGTACGCTGAATTATTACCCGAACTACTCCGGTTAGGGTTGGTTAAATTGCGTACCATGGCTACCCCAACAGTACTGCCTCCAGGCTACGACGCAAATGTCCGCTGTGACTTTCATTCTGGGGCGCCAGGGCACCATACTGAAAGATGCCGGGTTTTGCAGCACAAGGTACAAGATCTGATTGATGCTAAAGCAATCAATTTCTCTCCAGTGCCAAATGTAGTGAACAATCCTATGCCTCAGCATGGCGGGCATAGGGTTAACAATGTTGAAGATGGAGAGGCTGAAGACTTGATTGTGAATGTTGATGAAGTTCAGACTTCTTTGTTAACAATCAAGGGTCGTTTGCTGAAGGGGGGTGTTGACCCGGGTTGTAAGGAGGAATGTTTGGGTTGTTCAGAAGCCGACAATGGTTGTGACCAGTTGAAGGCTGGTATTCAAAAGATGATGGATGAGGGCTGTCTGCAGTTCAGCCGGGCCGTTAAGAATGATGGGGCAGTGTCTACTGTCACCATATTTTACAAGCCGTCTGAAGGACGAGGGCGTGGGACTGTCAGTGCACCCACAACGAGCAATGCTCCGGTTACCATTCCAGCTCCGGTAACCATCCGTGCTCCGACTACTATTGTTGCGCCTGGCAGAAGGCAGATTGAAAATAGTAGAGCAGTTCCCTGGAGTTATGACAACGCCTATCGCCGTGATAGGAGGGCTGGTAACCAGACAAGGCCAGTTAATCAAGCTCCGGTTACAATCAGTGCTCCGGTGAGATCTCCTGCAGTGGCAAGTCCTGTAGTGGACAATGTTGGAGGGCCAGGAGGCTTCACTAGAAGCGGACGACTGTTTGCTCCTCAGCCTTTGAGGGATGCTAACGCTGAGGCATCCGCCAGAGCTAAGGGCAAGCAAGCTGTGGTTGACGAGGAACCGGCTCAGAAGGAGGCTGAGGGTTCTTTCCAGAAGGATGTTGAGGAGTTCATGAAAATCATTAAGAAGAGCGACTACAAGATTGTAGATCAGCTCAACCAAACTTCGTCGAAGATTTCGATACTCTCTTTGCTGATGTGTTCTGAGGCACATCGGGACGCTTTGCTGAAGATGCTGAATATGGCATACGTCCCGCAAGAGATATCTGTCAACCAGTTGGAGGGTGTACTAGCCAACGTGAGTACCAGGCATGGTGTGGGTTTCACTGACCTAGACCTAACGCCTGAGGGTCGTAATCATAACAAAGCCTTGCACATCACTATGGAGTGCAAAGGTGCAGTTTTATCTCACGTACTAGTGGACACCGGGTCGTCCCTGAATGTCCTGCCCAAGCAGATTCTAAAGAAAATCGATGTCGAGGGAGTTGTGCTCACTCCCAGTGATCTTATAGTTCGTGCATTTGATGGATCCAAGCGTTCTGTCTTTGGTGAAGTCACATTGCCGGTGAAGATAGGTCCGGAGGTGTTCGACATCGTATTCTACGTAATGGACATTCAGCCTGCTTATAGCTGTTTGTTGGGGCGTCCGTGGATACACGCCGCTGGGGCAGTCTCGTCGACTCTCCATCAGAAACTCAAGTATGTCTGGAACGGTCAGATTGTGACCGTCTGTGGTGAAGAGGAGATTCTGGTGAGTCATCTCTCCTCATTCAAATATGTTGAGGTGGATGGCGAGATCCATGAAACCCTGTGTCAGGCATTTGAGACAGTGGCGCTTGAAGGGGTTGCTTGTGCTGAGCAGAGGAAGCCAGGTGCTTCGATTTCGTCATACAAGCAAGCCAAAGAGGTTGTGGACTCTGGCAAAGCAGAAGGCTGGGGCAAGATGGTTGACTTGCCAATTAAAGAAGACAAATTCGGCATTGGGTACGAGCCTCTCCGAGCAGAGCAGCATGTACAAGCAGGTCCGAGTACTTTCACCAGCGCTGGGCTGATGAACCATGGGGATGTCTTTGCTACTGATGGTGAAGACAATGATCATGATTTGGATGTCTGGGTCCGCCCTTGTGCACCAGGCGAGATTATCAACAATTGGACGGCTGAAGAAGTGGTCCAAGTTACTCTACTGACAGAGTAATTTTCTTTTGTTTTTTCATTTTGCATGAAAACCCTACGTTCTGCCCAGGGCGTAGTGGTTCATTGTAGGGCCACATCATGTTCACAATGTTTATAAATGAAGGACGTTTTTTCAATCAAATTTTGAGATCTTTGTCTTTCTATTTTTGTTTTCCACTTTTTCAAAACAATAAAAATGGCAATGTTTTTGTTTTTTGTGACTTTATTGAAATCTTTTTCTAAAAACAAAACATTAAACATGCAGAAATGATCTTTTGGCATCCACTGTGAACGACTCTGTTATGGCTCAGTATGATTTCAACAATCCCATCTACCAAGCTGAAGAGGAGAGTGATGAAGACAGTGAACTCCCTGCAGAATTGGTCAGACTACTGAAGCAAGAGGAAAGGATCATCCAACCTCACCAGGAAGAGTTGGAAGTTGTTAATCTGGGTACTGAGGACGCCAGAAGAGAAATCAAGATTGGGGCTGCTTTAGAAGACTCTGTCAAGAGGAGACTAATAGAGATGCTAAGAGAATATGTGGAAATATTCGCCTGGTCATACCAAGATATGCCTGGGTTGGATACGGACATTGTGGTGCATCGGTTACCTCTCAGAGAAGAATGCCCGTCAGTCAAGCAGAAGCTTCGCAGAACTAGTCCTGATATGGCTGTCAAGATCAAGGAGGAGGTTCAGAAGCAGTGGGACGCAGGTTTCCTGGCTGTTACCAGTTACCCGCCGTGGGTTGCCAACATTGTTCCCGTGCCAAAGAAGGATGGCAAAGTCAGAATGTGTGTCGATTACCGGGATTTGAATAGAGCGAGTCCGAAAGATGATTTCCCATTACCTCACATTGATGTATTGGTAGATAACACGGCTCAGTCCTCGGTATTCTCTTTCATGGATGGTTTCTCAGGCTACAATCAGATCAAGATGGCGCCAGAGGACATGGAAAAGACGACATTCATTACACCTTGGGGCACATTCTGCTACAAAGTGATGCCATTTGGGCTGAAGAATGCCGGTGCTACCTACCAGAGGGCAATGACGACTCTCTTTCATGACATGATGCACAACGAAATCGAAGTGTACGTGGATGATATGATTGCGAAGTCGCAGACAGAAGAGGAGCACTTGGTAAATCTGCAGAAGTTGTTTGACAGGCTGGTCAAGTTCAAACTGAGGCTGAATCCGAACAAGTGCACGTTTGGAGTAAGATCCGGGAAGCTCTTAGGCTTCATTGTCAGTGAGAAAGGGATTGAGGTTGATCCAGCTAAAGTCAAAGCTATTCAAGAGATGCCTGAACCGAAGACGGAAAAGCAAGTCCGTGGGTTTTTAGGGAGGTTGAACTACATTGCAAGGTTCATATCTCATCTAACTGCCACATGTGAACCTATTTTCAAACTGCTCAGAAAGAATCAGGCGATCAAATGGAATGATGATTGTCAGAAAGCTTTTGACAAAATCAAGGAGTATCTACAGAAACCTCCAATCCTAATACCTCCAGTTCCAGGGAGACCACTGATAATGTACCTATCAGTCACCGGGACTTCAATGGGGTGTGTATTGGGTCAGCATGACGAGTCTGGTCGAAAAGAGCATGCCATATACTACCTAAGCAAAAAGTTTACCGACTGTGAAACAAGATATTCACTGCTCGAGAAAACTTGCTGTGCTTTGGCCTGGGCTGCTCGCCGACTAAGGCAGTATATGTTGAACCATACTACTCTATTGATTTCTAGGATGGATCCTGTGAAATATATCTTTGAGAAGCCAGCTCTCACCGGACGTGTTGCCCGTTGGCAGATGATCTTAACAGAGTATGACATTCAGTACACGTCGCAGAAGGCCATCAAAGGTAGTATTTTGTCCGACTATCTTGCCGAGCAACCGATCGACGACTATCAGCCTATGATGTTTGAATTCCCCGATGAAGACATCATGTATCTGAAGATGAAAGACTGTGAAGAGCCGCTTGTCGAGGAAGGACCAGATCCTGATGACAAGTGGACACTGATGTTTGATGGGGCTGTGAATATGAATGGTAATGGTGTTGGTGCAGTACTGATCAATCCCAAAGGTGCTCATATACCTTTCTCTGCCAGATTGACATTCGACGTCACCAACAATGAAGCTGAGTATGAGGCTTGTATCATGGGGATAGAAGAAGCCATTGATCTGAGGATCAAAACACTTGACATATTTGGAGATTCAGCTCTAGTGATCAATCAGGTCAATGGAGATTGGAATACAAACCAGCCGCATCTGATTCCGTATAGAGATTACACCAGAAGAATACTGACGTTCTTCAAGAAGGTGAAGTTGTATCATGTCCCTCGAGACGAGAATCAGATGGCTGATGCTCTAGCCACTTTATCTTCTATGATAAAGGTTCATTGGTGGAATCATGTGCCACATGTTGCTGTGAATCGACTCGAGAGGCCTGCATATGTGTTTGCAGCCGAGTCTGTTAATGCTATTGATGATAAGCCGTGGTATTATGACATCAAAAACTTCCTCAAGACTCAAGAATATCCTGAGGGTGCGTCGAAGAATGATAAGAAAACCCTGAGAAGGCTGGCTGGAAGCTTTTATCTGAATCAGGATGATGTGTTGTACAAGAGAAACTTTGACATGGTCTTGCTCAGATGCGTGGATAGACACGAAGCAGACATGTTAATGCAAGAAGTGCACGAGGGTTCGTTTGGTACCCACGCTGGTGGTCATGCAATGTCGAAGAAATTGCTGAGAGCCGGATATTACTGGATGACTATGGAATCCGATTGCTTCAAATATGCTCGGAAATGCCATAAATGTCAAATCTATGCTGACAAGGTGCATGTACCACCAAGCCCGCTGAATGTCATGAACTCGCCTTGGCCGTTCGCCATGTGGGGCATCGACATGATTGGAAGGATTGAACCAACTGCTTCTAATGGACATCGCTTCATCTTGGTCGCGATCGACTACTTCACCAAATGGGTGGAAGCAGCTTCCTATGCCAACGTCACCAAACAAGTGGTTGCCCGGTTCATCAAGAAAGAAATCATCTGTCGCTATGGAGTCCCCGAGAGAATCATCACTGATAATGGTTCAAATCTCAACAACAAAATGATGAAAGACTTGTGCAGAGATTTCAAGATTGAACATCACAATTCTTCTCCTTACAGACCAAAGATGAATGGTGCTGTAGAGGCAGCTAACAAGAATATCAAGAAGATTGTGCAGAAGATGGTCGTTACGTACAAGGATTGGCACGAGATGTTGCCTTTCGCTTTGCATGGATACCGTACCTCAGTACGTACGTCGACCGGGGCAACCCCCTACTCCCTTGTGTATGGTATGGAAGCAGTCCTGCCAGTTGAAGTGGAGATCCCTTCTCTGAGGGTATTATTGGATGTCAAGCTGGACGAAGCCGAGTGGATTCGTACAAGGTTTAATGAGTTAAGCCTTATTGAGGAGAGACGGTTAGTAGCTGTGTGCCACGGGCAGTTGTATCAGAGAAGGATGAAGCGAGCCTTTGATCAGAAAGTGCGTCCTCGGACATTTCAAACTGGCGATCTAGTTTTGAAGAGGATCCTTCCTCCCGGTACAGATAACAGGGGCAAGTGGACTCCCAATTACGAAGGTCCATATGTTGTGAAGAAGGTCTTCTCCGGTGGAGCCTTGATGCTTACAACTATGGACGGTGAAGATTTTCCTTCCCCTGTCAACTCAGACGTAGTCAAAAAATACTTCGCATAAATTGACCCGCTGGACAAAAAGAATAAAAGAGTCCAGGAAAAAATGGGCATCCCGGCGAACCAAAAAACAGAAAGAAAAGGTTCGGGCAAAAGTTAGGGATAAAAATGAAAAAATTGTACACCCGGTAAGTCGAAAACCTGCAAGGGCGGCTTAGGCAGAAATGGGTATCCCGGTGGATTGAAAACCTGAAAGGGCGACCCAGCCAAAAGAGGGATTAAAGCGAAGACTACAGTCTGAGTTATCTGTACTTCATCATGCTTCGTCAGCTGCCATCTCGACAGATGTGATCGGTCCAGTCAGTCTTCTCAGAAAGCAAGGAATTGGGAGGAAACTGATGATCTATGAGTTATAACAGAGTTGGGAAACAGGGGATGCCGTGTTCACATTGCCATTAGGATAGTTTATTTTTCCTTTTGTGCGCAATTACCTCTTCCTAGGAATTGCTTCCCAATGTATTTGCCTCTTCAGGCACACTTTCAATCAATAAAAGTCGTTATTCAGATAAATTGCTCTCTTGTTTTTACTTTTACTGTTTTGTTTGCAAAAACGTCCAATTTTTTGATAAACATTGCATATAAGAACATGAAGGCTAAACAATGACGTGCAGAAAGATTAAAACATTTGAAAATCATTTTGAATGTTGAGGACACTTGACCGTATTTTGTCCATGTACTCCCTGGGGCATCTGTTGTACCGATTTGTAGGTTGTCACCTGTGAATATTTTCCCCAGTAAGGTCGTCACCTGTGAAGCATTCCCCAGCAGTGCTGTCCCCAGATAGAATCATTCTCCTAACTATGGTTTGTTTAAGCCTTCCCCAGCGAAGCATCGGTCTCTCCAGCAGAGTTTATCCTACCAGTGGATTGGACGGGTGCCCATGGCAGACAGATGCCTACATCCCCAGCTGAGTCTTTTCTACTTGTGAACATTGTGGGTAGTCCCCGACGGAGTAGCAGTTATTCCCCAAGGTATAGTCTATTTTATCTGAGGTTTGTATGAGCCTTATTCCCAAAGGTTGGCTTGGTTTATCTTCCCCCAGCGGAGCAGTTATTTTCCCAAGCGGAATTCGATCCTACTTATGGATTGGTTGGCTTTCCCCAGTGAGGTCGCCTGATTATCCCTAGCAAGTCGTCTGTATGCTCTCAAACAAGGTTTGTCTTTCCCTGGCAGGGTGGAAGTTGACGTGGTTGTAAGATCCTCAGCAATGTTCCTGGAGTTCCCCGGTGTTGTCTCTGGAGGAGATATATGTTTATGCATACATCATTTAGATAAGCATAGCATATTGCATCATTAGTGCATAGCATTCCCATGATCATGATCAGGGGACATTATGTAAAACAAAAAAAACTCATACATCAATGTTGCAAATATGTCCATTAGCCCAAGGCCGTGGTGGCCCGCCGAGGTTGGATCATTGAAAAGAGTTAGCATCGCGCCATTGGATCGGCTTCAGAATTGGTTTTATCAGCATGGTTGGGAAGTTGGTGTTCCCGACAAGTGACTCCTTGGTTGAGTGAGTATCCCCAGCAGTGTTACTCCCCGAAGTTGGCATCTTTTGCAAGCTTGGGTCCATTCCCTTAGCAGAAGTGGGCGTGTCTGATCTCTCCATGTAGAGTCTACCCCTTAAGCAGAAAGTGTCTATCTTTTCCTGCCATTTCCCCACTGAGATACATCCTCATGGATGACGGTTGCTTCCGTTCCCTCCCTACATGGGATGGGTTTTCCCTATTGAGTTCTTTCCTCATTAGGATGAGTCTTGTTTCAGTCTGCCTTTTTGGATCGATCCTAAATTGGCTTCCTGTTGGTTGTCTCCCGTGCTTCCCTGGGGCATAATTGAATAGTCGCTCACTAATCGACACTCATTCATCTTATCCTCAGCAGATTTTGTTGTTTTCTACCTACTAGCTGGTAGTTGTAAAATCCCACTTTCATCCCCTGGTTGGAGTTAACCCTTTGTGCTCATCCCGATGATGACTGGTTACTTTTTCGTGGTTTTCTGCCTACTAAACGGTAGATGTAATCCCCTCTTTGCAGTTATCAGTACTCCGGTTTGTGACATTGATATTCCGTCCCCTTTGGATACTTGCCTTGATCAAGCAGTATTGTCCCCATTGGGTCTTCCTCTTCTTTTTGGATATTTGCTCCGAGTTAGCAACTTTATCCTCTTTGGATTGGTCATCTTTTGCATACCTAGTCTGGTACCCAGATGCCTTTCTTTTCGGTCGATTATTCATTTAACAACCTACAACCCGGTTATGGATAATCTTCCATGCGAGTTTATTATCTACGTTTTGACGGCTATGGATAATATGTCTCATGTGTTTTCCGGTGTTCAGACTGAAGAAGTTTCCGACGATCAGGTCGATGTACTTATGTTTTTTCCGGTGTTCAGACCGAAGAAGTTTCCGACGATCAGGTCGATGCACTTATGTTTTTCCGGTGTTCAGACCGAAGAAGTTTCCGACGATCAGGTCGATGTACTTATGTTTTTCCGGTATTCAGACCGAAGAAGTTTCCGACGATCAGGTCGATGTACTTATGTTTTTTCCCGGTGTTCAGACCGAAGAAGTTTCCGACGATCAGGTCGATGCACTTATGTTTTTCCGGTGTTCAGACCGAAGAAGTTTCCGACGATCAGGTCGATGTACTTATGTTTTTCCGGTGTTCAGACCGAAGAAGTTTCCGACGATCAGGTCGATGTACTTATGTTTTTCCGGTGTTCAGACCGAAGAAGTTTCCGACGATCAGGTCGATGTGCTTATGTTTTTCCGGTGTTCAGACCGAAGAAGTTTCCGACGATCAGGTCGATGTACTTATGTTTTTTTCCGGTGTTCAGACCGAAGAAGTTTCCGACGATCAGGTCGATGTACTTATGTTTTTTCCGGTGTTCAGACCGAAGAAGTTTCCGACGATCAGGTCGATGTACTTACGACGCTCAGGCATTGGTTATCCCTGTGTTGCCATTTATTTTGGTATCCAGGTCGACGTTTCTGTTTCGGTATTCAGACCGATTTCTTTTCCGTTCCAGACGGATTGTTCTTTCAAGACTGTTTCTTTGCCGATCCTGACAGGCATTCTTGTATTATATCCAGTCGGTGCAAATTTCTACGGTTCTTTTGTATTCAATCCCTGTTTACCCTGAAAGTCTGACAGCCATCGCTATCATCCGTTCGGGTTCCCAGCTGATTGAATAGGGGCAGCTGTAGCACCTCAAATTTGCACCTATCATTGTACATACCATCTCATATTAGGTCATAGCATATCATGATACATTGCATAGCATTTGCATTGTCCCCAGTTACCTCAAGAGCAAGCAAGCAAGAATTAGGTCAAACTGATCAGGAGATCAGTCAACCAATCAAGCAGAGGTGTTTCTCAAGGAATCAAGGTCCTAGGGTTTGTCCAACAAGTTCACATGACTTGGAGGTCCATTTGAAGTGTTCAAGTCAAGGGTTAGATGTTCAGAAGCCATCAGTTCATGCACAGTCAGGCAAGAAACCCTAGACAGTCAACAGTCAGTCAAAGCAGTGGATGGTGGCCATTCTTGCAGAATTTGGGCACCATGATCAATAATCAAGAGTTCATATCTTTTGGGACATCATTTGAAGTCAAGGTCTCAAGGAAGTAGGGTTTGGAATTCATCAGAAGTGCACAGTCAGTCAAAAACCCTAGAAAAGTCAAACTTGGTCAACTTTGGATTTAATCAGTGATTTGATGGATAAAATTGATTTGAAGGAGCTCATTCATGTCCCAATAGGCCTCATATATCATGCCAAACCTCATCATGGAAGAAAATCAAGTCAAACGGAAAATTTCCCAAAATAGAAACTGGACCTGTAATTTTAACTGCCAAAAATGGAAACTTCTTGATTCTCAACTTACATCATGATACAAGCTTCAAATGAATTTTTGCCCAACATGAAAGTTGAAGATCTTGTTCTACCATTTTCAAAAAGTCCAAGAACTCTCAAATCCCATGTGTGGTTGTCAAGATATGATCAATTCAATTTCAGAAATTTGTGAACTTCAAAGAGCCATAACTCATAAACCATAAGGCCAAATTTGGTGGGGTTTTTTCCTACAAACCACATTTTTCCTCCTCTTTCCAAAAATATAAATTTCATTCACCAAAACCTTGCCAATCAAAATGGCATTTTTTGACCTATTTCATTTAAAATCAAGTTTGACTCAAGTTTGACTTTTTGATTTATTGATTTTTTCTCACTTTGGCCAATTGGGAAGTGTTTAATATGTCATTTGCAACTTGTCTAGATCCCTAATTCATGCTCATGCCATCATCATACCATCATTTTGGACCAAGGTGCATAACTTGAAATTTTGGCAAATGGATTCATAAGTGAAAGCAAAGGACAGCAATTCATGAACCAACATAAAACAGCATTTGTATAAGTCATTGGCAGCCTGTCCAAAGGCCCATTCGTGTACAACATGCACCCTCCATTTCCACTTATGTGCAACTTAGCAAAAAGGCAAATCACTTCATTTAAGCTAAGCAAGTTTACCACATGATTAAGGGATGTTAAACAGAAATATAAAAGCTCTTTCTGAGCTCATTCCAACCCTAGACACAGCCTCCCTCGACCAGATTTCCTCACTCTCTCATTCTTGCATTTTGGCATTTTGATATTTTTCTGAGAAAACCCTCAAAACCCTCGAGCAATCTTTGGCCCTTGCTTCACTCGGACAACATTTGGAACTCCTTTGAACCACCATTCATCACCTGTGCAGCCTCCTTCTCACTCTGTTTTCACCAAGCTCAACAATGGCAGATTGTGATTTCGAAGTTTTCAAGCACCATTGAGCCAAACAACCTCAAGTATCCTTCATTACAAAGCATAATCTCCACCTGTCTGAGCTTGAATCACTCAAAGAACCACTGTTTTACAACTTGCTTCAAAAACAAGTAAGTTTTCGACTATCTTCATTCTCCAATCCATGCTATGTGTTAAGTAGGTCTTTGAATGCTGGTTTGAATGCAACTTGTATCATCCAAAATGGTTAACTATATCATGAGAAATCTGGATTTTATCTTGTGCACTCAAATATGTTTTCCATCGATTTGGTTAGTTTAGGATGAGCTAGTGAAAATGAATACCATATTTGTGTTGCTTGATGTATGCTGAAGCTAATGATATGCTTGGTTGATCTTTCTGGGTTTGTTGAAATTTCATGATGATTGTTGGTTGATGAAGATGAACCCTGTTCCATAAACCCTAAGATCCAGAAATTCATTTGAAATGTTGTGGTTTGTTGCTGTTTACACATTGCATGAACTTACTGTATCAATACCTTGCTGTTTGCCATGCTGGTCGAATGTTGTTTTGATGTTGGTGATGCCATGGATGATGAACCATGCTGTTAAACCCTAGGGTTTTTGTTAAACCCAGAACTTTGAACATCAATTGGCCGTGCACTGTTCCATTGGCTGGTAGCCAATCACAACATTTCGTTGTGTGTACCAAAACGCAGCGTTTTGGATTAGTGGCTCGTTATTTACAAAAATTGCCATGCGCTGACCACACTTTGACTTATTTGCCATGCTATTTTGCTCATGTTGCTACAATTTGTTACTCATCTTGCAAAATTCATTTCTCCTTCATTATTCATCCAAAAATCCTGAAATTTTTTTGCATAATGTCCACAAGAATGTCTAGTATTTTATTGTGATTTTTAATTAATTTTTCATTGGCTGGATTGTAATTGGTAATTAGTTTCTTAACATGTGTGCTCATTTGACACCTTTTGCCAAAACCATTGTGAAATGATGATATTGCATCCAATGCCCCTGAAATTTTTTGTGGTGAAACTAGACTCATTCATCTTCATTTTGGTATAAAGTTTGTGGATTTCTCATTTGTGGTTTGTGTGATATGATTTTTTGAAGTTAGAGGTTACATTTGGTGTCACAACATGAATGTGCATCTTCATGAATTTTGTTAACTTGCTTCCTCTCATCCAATTGACCCCAAATTTTGCATGAATGATCTCTTACATGTCTAGTTTGTGTATGAATTTTTCTTGGAATTAATCATGCTGTTTCCTATTTGTTTGAGAATTTTCTTCCCTGCCTAGTCAATGGTTGACTTTATGTGATGCATGTTGCCAAATCTTTTGTGAAATTCTCATATCTTATTGTATGACCATGAAATTTCATATGTGATAACTAGACATCTTGAGCTTTGCATTGGTGTTAATCTCATTCATTTCTCATCTGTTTTCAATTTGATATGATTTTTTGAAGTTGACCCATGTTTGTTGACTTTCATTGTGCATACTTGAAAATATGTTGACTTCTTGATTTTAATTGTCTGCCTTCCTCTCATCCAAATGCAATGAAATTTGACATGCTTACCATGCTAGATGTTAGGATTGAATGTGATTTATTTGATAATTTTTGAGATTGTTTGGGTTGACTTTTGAATGAAGTCTTGCTGTTGACCTTTTGTATGCTTCCTTTGCCATGCTTTGCATTCTTTTGTGTATGAAATGACAATGATGCATGATTTGATTGTGAATCCAATTGAGATTGCTTCTTAAATGTTTGAACATGAATTGGGTTGACTTTACTTTGCTGTTTTGACCTTTTCTTTCATCTTTGACCCTAGGCTAGTCCTAGTGGTCTTTTGAGCTTACATTTGAGTTAATGTTTCAGGTTAAACACCAATGCCTCAAAGATCATTCAAATTTGATTGAGTTGGATTGTATATTATGTGCTAACCCTTGTTTTGTAGGTGTGACTCATATAGTTAAGTCTTGTGCTTTTGCACATTGGTCCCTCTGTGGTTGACTATTTGTTTATCCTTTCCTTTTGTTTTGAACTGTTGACTTGTTTATTAATAAGTTTGACTTTTTCAGGTACACTTTAGTTGCTTTAGTTGCTTGCTTTGCTTTTTAGCAATTGCTTTTGAGGTATAATTACTTCTTCTTCATGTAGTCTGGAGACCCGGTCTGTTATTTGACCGGGCAAACTGTCTGAAGTCCTCCTTAAGAGGCAATGCTTGTGTGTGTTTAAAATTGTCCCAAGCAGGAAAAGTCCTTCAAGTAAGGCAATTGGTGGAAGGTAGGGATAAGCAATCTATCCCCCACTATTCAGTGAGTCCTCTCTTTGCTCCCATTACATGGTTGAAGCATTGAGATAAAAACCCAAGATCTAATCGAGTCAATAATGGGGAAAGAGTTCCATCTTTCTGAACTCCCCCACCTTCTATTATTTGATGCTCTCCCTGATTAGGGATAGAAGCAATGAGGCACACCCCTCATCTCCTTCTCATCTGCTTCACCTTAGCCTCTCAATGGCAAGGTTAAGAGCGACATTCACCTATTACAGTGGACTTTCATAGTCAAACCCTCTTGTGTGAGCCCCCTTGTTTGGCTATAGAGTGTGATGTTTGATGTTCATTGACTGATTGATTGCTTCATATGCATCTGTTTGCTTGTATGTTATGCATTTATCATCATCACCAATTGCCATTAGTGCATGATTATCTCTTTTGTCTGTGTGACATTGTCATTGTTGTGTACCCATTGAGGACAATTGTAAGTCCATTGCTTTGGCATTTGTTCCTATGACATGGAAGTGAGTATAAGACCATCACATTGGCCACTCATCTTATCCTTGCTTGTCTCTTTGTTTGTATGTGAGGATACAATTATAAGTCCCACGAGTTGGCATTTGTTTTCCTAGGATCATACTGTGTGTTAGAGTAAGTCCCACAAGTTGGCATCTGACACCCCTGTTTTTGTTTTCTTTGTTTATGAGAGGATGCAATTGTAAGTCCCACAAGTTGGCATTTGCTTTCCTATGATCATGTTTGGAATTAACCTAAGCCCAGCTAAATTGGCAGTTTGGTTTCCATGTTCCATTTCTTGTTTTCTTTTTGAGGAGATTAGTGTAAGACCATTGAGTGGCCTCTGATATCCATTTCTGTTTTAGGAGATTGGTGTAAACCCAGCCATTGGTATCCGATATCCGCTTTTGTTTGTGAGATTGGAGTAAGACCATTGAGTGGCATCCGGTATCATTTGTTTGTTTATTTTATCATTACTTATTTTCCATTCCAAAGGACACCCTTGAATCATCCTCCATATGATTTCAAGAAGTGAACCTCCTGAGAAGTTTTTACTTTCCATCCTCATCCATTCATCTCTCATTGCGTCCTAAACCTTTTCACACTTTGATTTCAAACTTCACATAGGTATTGTGCAAACATCTTCATGTTTTCCAAACTAAAAACCTGGACCCCAAGTCCTTGACTTTTTTCAAACTCCATTTCATAATACTTCTCTGAATCAATCTTAATCATACTTTGACTTCACTTTCATAATCACACTCAATTAACTTCACTCATTCACTTGTTTTGGCCTTGTCCATTAATCTTTTCATGCATTAGCCGTAGGTTTCAATTATCATTGTGGTTGATGTAAACCTCACCTTATCTTTAGTGAGTCGATAGTAAGACTTCCGTACTGAAAATAGGGTTAACCCCTCTAGTGCGTCGAAGCTATCCTCACATGGTGGATGTTGGTCTTGGTCGAGTTTTCTCCCGTTGATAATGAAAAGCCTCAGTGCTTGTGTTTAAAATTGAATCCACCAACTTTTGGAAATCTTTTAGCCGAACTACGGCGTTTTGATCCTTACCTTTGATGGAAGGTACGTAGGCAACGGGTTCATCCGTTCAAACCCAATAAAATTTGTATATTCTTTTCTCATCATCCCAATCATGTTTGCACGATATGTCATAACAAATAACAATCTTTTACAACAAGTGTGAAAAGGGCTCCCTAGGAGTACCTAGGACGTAGTGGGTGCCTAACACCTTCCCATTGCGTAACTTACCCCTTACCCAGAATCTCTGATCTTTTTATTAGTTTTCTACGTGTAAAACTTCTTAGGCTTTTGTTCGCTTTTTAGCCAATCCTTTGGATAAATAAAAGTGCGGTGGCGACTCGAAACTTCATTGTATGCTTTGCTTATGGTTTAATCGATAAATCATATAGCGACGAATACACCGCTACAGAAAAGTGGCGACTCTGCTGGGGACCTAACTCATCCTTGGCGGTAGTGCCTACTTTTCACCTTTGTTGTGCTATATTGTTATTTGTTATTCGACTTATTCTTGTACAATTTGGGATCACTGTATTGATTGTAATGTGTGAATTGCTTGATATACATTGCTGTTTGCTTTGGTGATCTGTGAGATGAGTTCTATACCCGAACTCGAGTGCACTCTAGGATAGGAGAATGGCATAGTCTCGTTGACTGGTGTGGAGTAGTCCTTAGCCAGTTGACTTGCGAGTCCATTCACTTGGTGGAGGTCATGTTGAACTAATAATGTCACACAAGTTATTTGTGGTTAGGCATTATTCTTTCAATCATGTGCCGCAGAAGCCAAGGACCTTAGTTTACCAAACCCATCTTGGCCTATTTTTTTAGGACCGTAGTGCGGAGGTCGTTCAGATGTCAGTTCTGATACGATTGTTACGCGATACTACACTCATAAGAGTTTCTCTTTAGAATATTCTTGGAATACGAGTATTCGTTCCTCCGATAATATTCGAAAGATGGAACGATGATTATGGGAACCTCTGATAGAACATGTTTGGCAGGTTTAAACCCTAGTACACTCCCTTTGGGTGGTTCTTAACCGAAACCCCATGCTCGTGACTCTCAACAAACCCGTGATCCGTGGTTGAGTCGTTCAAACATTGTTAATATCAATGGATCCCGGATCAGGTGTAAAACCTAAAATCCATCAAAGCGGCTGGTTGATATTAAGAATGTCTGAACCGGTTCATGTACCGTTAATATCAATGGAACTTGGGTGTCGATCAGGTGAAAACCTACATCCACCAAAATGGATGATTGATATTAGGGATACATAGAGCTTTCCCACGACCTTTGTTTGGTGTGCCTTGCTTGATCCTTGAGTGTGTTTGTTGCATTCATGCATTCATGCATTCATCCGGATACATGTCATCATCAGAAAAAGAAAATGTTCAAGGAACTTAAGGGGTTTATTTGCAAATTTTTCAGACAATGGAAAGACCAAAAAGACATACAAAGAAGTACAGCTTCAGGCAACCCGATGTAAAAGAGTTAAGGAATCTGACATCGTATGTATTAGATCCCTCGGGTTTCAAAGCTCGCTATGGGAAGCTTCTGCCTCTGCTCACCACTCAGGTTGACGAAGGGTTGATGAGTACCTTGGCTCAGTTCTACGATCCGTTGCATCACTGCTTCTTATTTCCGGACTTCCAGCTGTTGCCGACTTTGGAGGAATATTCTCACCTCATTGGGATTCCGATTCTGGATCAAATGCCGTTCAGTGGCCTAGAGAGTATTCCATCCGCTCGAGAGATTGCTAGTCTGTTGCACATAGATGAAGACCTGATTGGAGCTCATCTGACTACCAAAGGCGGAATTCAGGGTTTTCCTTCCGAGTTCCTCATTGCCCAAGCTACCTTCTATGGGAAGGCCATGAGTGAGGATGCCTTTGAGGCTCTATTCGTACTGCTTATCTATGGATTGGTGCTGTTTCCCAACTTCGACAAGTTCGTGGACATGAACGCCATTAGGATCTTCTCAGTTCTTAATCCAGTTCCGACTTTGTTGGGTGATGCTTATGTCTCCATGCACTTGAGGAATATGAAGAATGGAGGAGTTATTGTCTGCTGTTTACCCCTACTGTACAAGTGGTTTATTTCGCACTTGCCGCAGACAGTTGCTTTCAAGGAGAACAAGGGATGTCTACGGTGGTCTCAGAGACTCATGTCTCTCACCAATGATGATATCACCTGGTATGATCGCGTGTACGATACCGTTCAGATCATCGACTATTGTGGGGAATTCCCTAATGTGCCTCTTCTTGGCACATGTGGTGGGATTACCTACAATCCTATTCTTGCACGTCGTCAGCTTGGGTTCCCCCTAAAGGATAAGCCTAATAGCATTCTGTTAGAAGGTGCATTCTTTCAGGAGGGTAAAGATCCCCAAGGCCTGAAAGCCAGATTTGTTCGTGCTTGGCGCAGTATTCACAAGAAGAGTAGGAACGAGTTGGGTCCGAAGAACTGCATTGCTTTGGAGCCATACACCTCCTGGGTCAGACAGAGAGCTGCCACCTACCTGATGCCGTATGATTATCCAAGACCTACACCGTTGGATATGGCTGGGCCTTCAACCCTCCCTACCCAACGTGTAGAGGAGTTGAGAGAGGAGGACCTTTCGCGTGCCTGGATCCGTGAGAGGGAGGAATTGCTGCAGCAGCTCAAGGAGAAGGATGCTATGATTGAATTTCTCGAGCACCGAGTGATCGACGATCCGAACGACACTTGGACTTCTCTGCTTCCTCAGTCATCCAAATTCTGGAAGAGGAAGTACGATCGACTTGCAAAAGAGAAAGCTGACATGGAGGCTGCCTATGAAAGGGAGATCAAGAAGTTGTGCACTTCTCGTCTTCCAGCATCCCGAGCTTCTAGGGATCCATAGGATGTCATTTACCTTTTCTCTTTGTAATGAATCAAAAATGCTGGACTTCCTTGTCTCAATATATTTGAATGAAATATTTCCATGAGCAATTAAAAATGTCTAAATATTCAAAATATTGCAAATAATACCCTAAGGGTTCCTTGAAAACAAAGCATTTGCACAAGCATTGCATGCATCATCTCTGCATAAACAGGTGTTCTCAGGCCGTCTTCTCACTTTGATTCCTGTGTCCAGACAGGATAGCTGACCAGAGGCCGCACCGCTACTCAACGAGGCTCAACCATCAACGCAACATGGATCAAGTACAAGCCGAGTTAGCTGAGATGAGGGCTAACATGGCCCAGTTCATGCACATGATGCAAGGGGTCGCACAAGGCCAGGAAGAGCTCCGAGCAATGGTCCAGAGGCAAGAAGCTACATTGCCACCGCCCAACCAGCCTCTGCAAGAAGGAAATCCAGTTCCTGATACTCCTGCTGCTGCTATTCCAGTCAACAATTATGCTGGAGGTGAAGAGTTGAGGGGTATCCGAGTTGATGGTCAACCAATTGCTCCAGATGCTGCTAACGCCAGAGTCATCCATGCTCCGGCCCGTAACAGATTTCCGATTGTTGACAGACAAAGGATTTACTCACTATGCTCAGTGAAGACGACGACATCTTGGGCAGAAATGATGCGAGAGATCGCAAAGTAGAGGCCCTTGCTGAGAAGATCAGAGCAATGGAATGTCAAAACTCCCTCGGTTTTGACGTTACAAACATGGGATTGGTTGAAGGACTGAGAATCCCGCACAAATTCAAGGCGCCGTCATTTGATAAATACAACGGTACCTCCTGTCCTCGCACCCATGTGCAGGCGTACTATAGAAAAATATCTGCATACACTGACGATGAGAAGATGTGGATGTATTTCTTCCAAGACAGCCTATCTGGGGCGTCCTTGGATTGGTATATGGAGCTGAAGCGGGATTCCATCAGATGCTGGAGAGACCTGGGTGAGGCGTTCCTCAGGCAGTATAAGCATAACATGGACATGGCTCCAACAAGGACTCAACTGCAGAGTCTTTGTCAGAAGAACAACGAGAGCTTCAAAGAGTACGCCCAGAGATGGCGCGAATTGGCTGCAAGAGTTCAACCCCCTATGCTGGAAAGGGAGTTGACTGATATGTTCATCAGTACTCTTCAGGGTGTATACATGGACCGGATGGGAAGCTGCCCATTCGGAAGTTTTTCTGACGTCGTTATCTGCGGCGAAAGAACAGAGAGTCTGATCAAGGCTGGGAGGATCCATGATGCTGGTTCCTCATCTTCTTCCAAGAAACCCTTCTCTGGGGCACCTCGCCGTAGAGAAGGAGAGACTAACGCTGTACAACACAGAAGGGGGGTGTACAGAGCCAATGCAAATAGAGATCAGTATCGTCCAGTGGCTGCAGTGACTATTCCTGCACCTCAACCTCGTCCACAACAACAACAGAGAGTTCAACAACAACCGCAACAACAACAACACCAACAACAGCAACCACGTCCGTATCAGCCCAGACAAAGAATGGCTGAGCGACGTTTTGATCCTTTGCCAATGACGTACGCTGAATTATTACCCGAACTACTCCGGTTAGGGTTTGTTAAATTGCGTACCATGGCTACCCCAACAGTACTGCCTCCAGGCTACGACGCAAATGTCCGCTGTGACTTTCATTCTGGGGCGCCAGGGCACCATACTGAAAGATGCCGGGTTTTGCAGCACAAGGTACAAGATCTGATTGATGCTAAAGCAATCAATTTCTCTCCAGTGCCAAATGTAGTGAACAATCCTATGCCTCAGCATGGCGGGCATAGGGTTAACAATGTTGAAGATGGAGAGGCTGAAGACTTGATTGTGAATGTTGATGAAGTTCAGACTTCTTTGTTAACAATCAAGGGTCGTTTGCTGAAGGGGGGTGTTGACCCGGGTTGTAAGGAGGAATGTTTGGGTTGTTCAGAAGCCGACAATGGTTGTGACCAGTTGAAGGCTGGTATTCAAAAGATGATGGATGAGGGCTGTCTGCAGTTCAGCCGGGCCGTTAAGAATGATGGGGCAGTGTCTACTGTCACCATATTTTACAAGCCGTCTGAAGGACGAGGGCGTGGGACTGTCAGTGCACCCACAACGAGCAATGCTCCGGTTACCATTCCAGCTCCGGTAACCATCCGTGCTCCGACTACTATTGTTGCGCCTGGCAGAAGGCAGATTGAAAATAGTAGAGCAGTTCCCTGGAGTTATGACAACGCCTATCGCCGTGATAGGAGGGCTGGTAACCAGACAAGGCCAGTTAATCAAGCTCCGGTTACAATCAGTGCTCCGGTGAGATCTCCTGCAGTGGCAAGTCCTGTAGTGGACAATGTTGGAGGGCCAGGAGGCTTCACTAGAAGCGGACGACTGTTTGCTCCTCAGCCTTTGAGGGATGCTAACGCTGAGGCATCCGCCAGAGCTAAGGGCAAGCAAGCTGTGGTTGACGAGGAACCGGCTCAGAAGGAGGCTGAGGGTTCTTTCCAGAAGGATGTTGAGGAGTTCATGAAAATCATTAAGAAGAGCGACTACAAGATTGTAGATCAGCTCAACCAAACTTCGTCGAAGATTTCGATACTCTCTTTGCTGATGTGTTCTGAGGCACATCGGGACGCTTTGCTGAAGATGCTGAATATGGCATACGTCCCGCAAGAGATATCTGTCAACCAGTTGGAGGGTGTACTAGCCAACGTGAGTACCAGGCATGGTGTGGGTTTCACTGACCTAGACCTAACGCCTGAGGGTCGTAATCATAACAAAGCCTTGCACATCACTATGGAGTGCAAAGGTGCAGTTTTATCTCACGTACTAGTGGACACCGGGTCGTCCCTGAATGTCCTGCCCAAGCAGATTCTAAAGAAAATCGATGTCGAGGGAGTTGTGCTCACTCCCAGTGATCTTATAGTTCGTGCATTTGATGGATCCAAGCGTTCTGTCTTTGGTGAAGTCACATTGCCGGTGAAGATAGGTCCGGAGGTGTTCGACATCGTATTCTACGTAATGGACATTCAGCCTGCTTATAGCTGTTTGTTGGGGCGTCCGTGGATACACGCCGCTGGGGCAGTCTCGTCGACTCTCCATCAGAAACTCAAGTATGTCTGGAACGGTCAGATTGTGACCGTCTGTGGTGAAGAGGAGATTCTGGTGAGTCATCTCTCCTCATTCAAATATGTTGAGGTGGATGGCGAGATCCATGAAACCCTGTGTCAGGCATTTGAGACAGTGGCGCTTGAAGGGGTTGCTTGTGCTGAGCAGAGGAAGCCAGGTGCTTCGATTTCGTCATACAAGCAAGCCAAAGAGGTTGTGGACTCTGGCAAAGCAGAAGGCTGGGGCAAGATGGTTGACTTGCCAATTAAAGAAGACAAATTCGGCATTGGGTACGAGCCTCTCCGAGCAGAGCAGCATGTACAAGCAGGTCCGAGTACTTTCACCAGCGCTGGGCTGATGAACCATGGGGATGTCTTTGCTACTGATGGTGAAGACAATGATCATGATTTGGATGTCTGGGTCCGCCCTTGTGCACCAGGCGAGATTATCAACAATTGGACGGCTGAAGAAGTGGTCCAAGTTACTCTACTGACAGAGTAATTTTCTTTTGTTTTTTCATTTTGCATGAAAACCCTACGTTCTGCCCAGGGCGTAGTGGTTCATTGTAGGGCCACATCATGTTCACAATGTTTATAAATGAAGGACGTTTTTTCAATCAAATTTTGAGATCTTTGTCTTTCTATTTTTGTTTTCCACTTTTTCAAAACAATAAAAATGGCAATGTTTTTGTTTTTTGTGACTTTATTGAAATCTTTTTCTAAAAACAAAACATTAAACATGCAGAAATGATCTTTTGGCATCCACTGTGAACGACTCTGTTATGGCTCAGTATGATTTCAACAATCCCATCTACCAAGCTGAAGAGGAGAGTGATGAAGACAGTGAACTCCCTGCAGAATTGGTCAGACTACTGAAGCAAGAGGAAAGGATCATCCAACCTCACCAGGAAGAGTTGGAAGTTGTTAATCTGGGTACTGAGGACGCCAGAAGAGAAATCAAGATTGGGGCTGCTTTAGAAGACTCTGTCAAGAGGAGACTAATAGAGATGCTAAGAGAATATGTGGAAATATTCGCCTGGTCATACCAAGATATGCCTGGGTTGGATACGGACATTGTGGTGCATCGGTTACCTCTCAGAGAAGAATGCCCGTCAGTCAAGCAGAAGCTTCGCAGAACTAGTCCTGATATGGCTGTCAAGATCAAGGAGGAGGTTCAGAAGCAGTGGGACGCAGGTTTCCTGGCTGTTACCAGTTACCCGCCGTGGGTTGCCAACATTGTTCCCGTGCCAAAGAAGGATGGCAAAGTCAGAATGTGTGTCGATTACCGGGATTTGAATAGAGCGAGTCCGAAAGATGATTTCCCATTACCTCACATTGATGTATTGGTAGATAACACGGCTCAGTCCTCGGTATTCTCTTTCATGGATGGTTTCTCAGGCTACAATCAGATCAAGATGGCGCCAGAGGACATGGAAAAGACGACATTCATTACACCTTGGGGCACATTCTGCTACAAAGTGATGCCATTTGGGCTGAAGAATGCCGGTGCTACCTACCAGAGGGCAATGACGACTCTCTTTCATGACATGATGCACAACGAAATCGAAGTGTACGTGGATGATATGATTGCGAAGTCGCAGACAGAAGAGGAGCACTTGGTAAATCTGCAGAAGTTGTTTGACAGGCTGGTCAAGTTCAAACTGAGGCTGAATCCGAACAAGTGCACGTTTGGAGTAAGATCCGGGAAGCTCTTAGGCTTCATTGTCAGTGAGAAAGGGATTGAGGTTGATCCAGCTAAAGTCAAAGCTATTCAAGAGATGCCTGAACCGAAGACGGAAAAGCAAGTCCGTGGGTTTTTAGGGAGGTTGAACTACATTGCAAGGTTCATATCTCATCTAACTGCCACATGTGAACCTATTTTCAAACTGCTCAGAAAGAATCAGGCGATCAAATGGAATGATGATTGTCAGAAAGCTTTTGACAAAATCAAGGAGTATCTACAGAAACCTCCAATCCTAATACCTCCAGTTCCAGGGAGACCACTGATAATGTACCTATCAGTCACCGGGACTTCAATGGGGTGTGTATTGGGTCAGCATGACGAGTCTGGTCGAAAAGAGCATGCCATATACTACCTAAGCAAAAAGTTTACCGACTGTGAAACAAGATATTCACTGCTCGAGAAAACTTGCTGTGCTTTGGCCTGGGCTGCTCGCCGACTAAGGCAGTATATGTTGAACCATACTACTCTATTGATTTCTAGGATGGATCCTGTGAAATATATCTTTGAGAAGCCAGCTCTCACCGGACGTGTTGCCCGTTGGCAGATGATCTTAACAGAGTATGACATTCAGTACACGTCGCAGAAGGCCATCAAAGGTAGTATTTTGTCCGACTATCTTGCCGAGCAACCGATCGACGACTATCAGCCTATGATGTTTGAATTCCCCGATGAAGACATCATGTATCTGAAGATGAAAGACTGTGAAGAGCCGCTTGTCGAGGAAGGACCAGATCCTGATGACAAGTGGACACTGATGTTTGATGGGGCTGTGAATATGAATGGTAATGGTGTTGGTGCAGTACTGATCAATCCCAAAGGTGCTCATATACCTTTCTCTGCCAGATTGACATTCGACGTCACCAACAATGAAGCTGAGTATGAGGCTTGTATCATGGGGATAGAAGAAGCCATTGATCTGAGGATCAAAACACTTGACATATTTGGAGATTCAGCTCTAGTGATCAATCAGGTCAATGGAGATTGGAATACAAACCAGCCGCATCTGATTCCGTATAGAGATTACACCAGAAGAATACTGACGTTCTTCAAGAAGGTGAAGTTGTATCATGTCCCTCGAGACGAGAATCAGATGGCTGATGCTCTAGCCACTTTATCTTCTATGATAAAGGTTCATTGGTGGAATCATGTGCCACATGTTGCTGTGAATCGACTCGAGAGGCCTGCATATGTGTTTGCAGCCGAGTCTGTTAATGCTATTGATGATAAGCCGTGGTATTATGACATCAAAAACTTCCTCAAGACTCAAGAATATCCTGAGGGTGCGTCGAAGAATGATAAGAAACCCTGAGAAGGCTGGCTGGAAGCTTTTATCTGAATCAGGATGATGTGTTGTACAAGAGAAACTTTGACATGGTCTTGCTCAGATGCGTGGATAGACACGAAGCAGACATGTTAATGCAAGAAGTGCACGAGGGTTCGTTTGGTACCCACGCTGGTGGTCATGCAATGTCGAAGAAATTGCTGAGAGCCGGATATTACTGGATGACTATGGAATCCGATTGCTTCAAATATGCTCGGAAATGCCATAAATGTCAAATCTATGCTGACAAGGTGCATGTACCACCAAGCCCGCTGAATGTCATGAACTCGCCTTGGCCGTTCGCCATGTGGGGCATCGACATGATTGGAAGGATTGAACCAACTGCTTCTAATGGACATCGCTTCATCTTGGTCGCGATCGACTACTTCACCAAATGGGTGGAAGCAGCTTCCTATGCCAACGTCACCAAACAAGTGGTTGCCCGGTTCATCAAGAAAGAAATCATCTGTCGCTATGGAGTCCCCGAGAGAATCATCACTGATAATGGTTCAAATCTCAACAACAAAATGATGAAAGACTTGTGCAGAGATTTCAAGATTGAACATCACAATTCTTCTCCTTACAGACCAAAGATGAATGGTGCTGTAGAGGCAGCTAACAAGAATATCAAGAAGATTGTGCAGAAGATGGTCGTTACGTACAAGGATTGGCACGAGATGTTGCCTTTCGCTTTGCATGGATACCGTACCTCAGTACGTACGTCGACCGGGGCAACCCCCTACTCCCTTGTGTATGGTATGGAAGCAGTCCTGCCAGTTGAAGTGGAGATCCCTTCTCTGAGGGTATTATTGGATGTCAAGCTGGACGAAGCCGAGTGGATTCGTACAAGGTTTAATGAGTTAAGCCTTATTGAGGAGAGACGGTTAGCAGCTGTGTGCCACGGGCAGTTGTATCAGAGAAGGATGAAGCGAGCCTTTGATCAGAAAGTGCGTCCTCGGACATTTCAAACTGGCGATCTAGTTTTGAAGAGGATCCTTCCTCCCGGTACAGATAACAGGGGCAAGTGGACTCCCAATTACGAAGGTCCATATGTTGTGAAGAAGGTCTTCTCCGGTGGAGCCTTGATGCTTACAACTATGGACGGTGAAGATTTTCCTTCCCCTGTCAACTCAGACGTAGTCAAAAAATACTTCGCATAAATTGACCCGCTGGACAAAAAGAATAAAAGAGTCCAGGAAAAATGGGCATCCCGGCGAACCAAAAAACAGAAAGAAAAGGTTCGGGCAAAAGTTAGGGATAAAAATGAAAAAATTGTACACCCGGTAAGTCGAAAACCTGCAAGGGCGGCTTAGGCAGAAATGGGTATCCCGGTGGATTGAAAACCTGAAAGGGCGACCCAGCCAAAAGAGGGATTAAAGCGAAGACTACAGTCTGAGTTATCTGTACTTCATCATGCTTCGTCAGCTGCCATCTCGACAGATGTGATCGGTCCAGTCAGTCTTCTCAGAAAGCAAGGAATTGGGAGGAAACTGATGATCTATGAGTTATAACAGAGTTGGGAAACAGGGGATGCCGTGTTCACATTGCCATTAGGATAGTTTATTTTTCCTTTTGTGCGCAATTACCTCTTCCTAGGAATTGCTTCCCAATGTATTTGCCTCTTCAGGCACACTTTCAATCAATAAAAGTCGTTATTCAGATAAATTGCTCTCTTGTTTTTACTTTTACTGTTTTGTTTGCAAAAACGTCCAAATTTTTGATAAACATTGCATATAAGAACATGAAGGCTAAACAATGACGTGCAGAAAGATTAAAACATTTGAAAATCATTTTGAATGTTGAGGACACTTGACCGTATTTTGTCCATGTACTCCCTGGGGCATCTGTTGTACCGATTTGTAGGTTGTCACCTGTGAATATTTTCCCCAGTAAGGTCGTCACCTGTGAAGCATTCCCCAGCAGTGCTGTCCCCAGATAGAATCATTCTCCTAACTATGGTTTGTTTAAGCCTTCCCCAGCGAAGCATCGGTCTCTCCAGCAGAGTTTATCCTACCAGTGGATTGGACGGGTGCCCATGGCAGACAGATGCCTACATCCCCAGCTGAGTCTTTTCTACTTGTGAACATTGTGGGTAGTCCCCGACGGAGTAGCAGTTATTCCCCAAGGTATAGTCTATTTTATCTGAGGTTTGTATGAGCCTTATTCCCAAAGGTTGGCTTGGTTTATCTTCCCCCAGCGGAGCAGTTATTTTCCCAAGCGGAATTCGATCCTACTTATGGATTGGTTGGCTTTCCCCAGTGAGGTCGCCTGATTATCCCTAGCAAGTCGTCTGTATGCTCTCAAACAAGGTTTGTCTTTCCCTGGCAGGGTGGAAGTTGACGTGGTTGTAAGATCCTCAGCAATGTTCCTGGAGTTCCCCGGTGTTGTCTCTGGAGGAGATATATGTTTATGCATACATCATTTAGATAAGCATAGCATATTGCATCATTAGTGCATAGCATTCCCATGATCATGATCAGGGGACATTATGTAAAACAAAAAAAAACTCATACATCAATGTTGCAAATATGTCCATTAGCCCAAGGCCGTGGTGGCCCGCCGAGGTTGGATCATTGAAAAGAGTTAGCATCGCGCCATTGGATCGGCTTCAGAATTGGTTTTATCAGCATGGTTGGGAAGTTGGTGTTCCCGACAAGTGACTCCTTGGTTGAGTGAGTATCCCCAGCAGTGTTACTCCCCGAAGTTGGCATCTTTTGCAAGCTTGGGTCCATTCCCTTAGCAGAAGTGGGCGTGTCTGATCTCTCCATGTAGAGTCTACCCCTTAAGCAGAAAGTGTCTATCTTTTCCTGCCATTTCCCCACTGAGATACATCCTCATGGATGACGGTTGCTTCCGTTCCCTCCCTACATGGGATGGGTTTTCCCTATTGAGTTCTTTCCTCATTAGGATGAGTCTTGTTTCAGTCTGCCTTTTTGGATCGATCCTAAATTGGCTTCCTGTTGGTTGTCTCCCGTGCTTCCCTGGGGCATAATTGAATAGTCGCTCACTAATCGACACTCATTCATCTTATCCTCAGCAGATTTTGTTGTTTTCTACCTACTAGCTGGTAGTTGTAAAATCCCACTTTCATCCCCTGGTTGGAGTTAACCCTTTGTGCTCATCCCGATGATGACTGGTTACTTTTTCGTGGTTTTCTGCCTACTAAACGGTAGATGTAATCCCCTCTTTGCAGTTATCAGTACTCCGGTTTGTGACATTGATATTCCGTCCCCTTTGGATACTTGCCTTGATCAAGCAGTATTGTCCCCATTGGGTCTTCCTCTTCTTTTTGGATATTTGCTCCGAGTTAGCAACTTTATCCTCTTTGGATTGGTCATCTTTTGCATACCTAGTCTGGTACCCAGATGCCTTTCTTTTCGGTCGATTATTCATTTAACAACCTACAACCCGGTTATGGATAATCTTCCATGCGAGTTTATTATCTACGTTTTGACGGCTATGGATAATATGTCTCATGTGTTTTCCGGTGTTCAGACTGAAGAAGTTTCCGACGATCAGGTCGATGTACTTATGTTTTTTCCGGTGTTCAGACCGAAGAAGTTTCCGACGATCAGGTCGATGCACTTATGTTTTTCCGGTGTTCAGACCGAAGAAGTTTCCGACGATCAGGTCGATGCACTTATGTTTTTCCGGTGTTCAGACCGAAGAAGTTTCCGACGATCAGGTCGATGTACTTATGTTTTTTCCGGTGTTCAGACCGAAGAAGTTTCCGACGATCAGGTCGATGCACTTATGTTTTTCCGGTGTTCAGACCGAAGAAGTTTCCGACGATCAGGTCGATGTACTTATGTTTTTCCGGTGTTCAGACCGAAGAAGTTTCCGACGATCAGGTCGATGTACTTATGTTTTTCCGGTGTTCAGACCGAAGAAGTTTCCGACGATCAGGTCGATGTGCTTATGTTTTTCCGGTGTTCAGACCGAAGAAGTTTCCGACGATCAGGTCGATGTACTTATGTTTTTTTCCGGTGTTCAGACCGAAGAAGTTTCCGACGATCAGGTCGATGTACTTATGTTTTTTCCGGTGTTCAGACCGAAGAAGTTTCCGACGATCAGGTCGATGTACTTACGACGCTCAGGCATTGGTTATCCCTGTGTTGCCATTTATTTTGGTATCCAGGTCGACGTTTCTGTTTCGGTATTCAGACCGATTTCTTTTCCGTTCCAGACGGATTGTTCTTTCAAGACTGTTTCTTTGCCGATCCTGACAGGCATTCTTGTATTATATCCAGTCGGTGCAAATTTCTACGGTTCTTTTGTATTCAATCCCTGTTTACCCTGAAAGTCTGACAGCCATCGCTATCATCCGTTCGGGTTCCCAGCTGATTGAATAGGGGCAGCTGTAGCACCTCAAATTTGCACCTATCATTGTACATACCATCTCATATTAGGTCATAGCATATCATGATACATTGCATAGCATTTGCATTGTCCCCAGTTACCTCAAGAGCAAGCAAGCAAGAATTAGGTCAAACTGATCAGGAGATCAGTCAACCAATCAAGCAGAGGTGTTTCTCAAGGAATCAAGGTCCTAGGGTTTGTCCAACAAGTTCACATGACTTGGAGGTCCATTTGAAGTGTTCAAGTCAAGGGTTAGATGTTCAGAAGCCATCAGTTCATGCACAGTCAGGCAAGAAACCCTAGACAGTCAACAGTCAGTCAAAGCAGTGGATGGTGGCCATTCTTGCAGAATTTGGGCACCATGATCAATAATCAAGAGTTCATATCTTTTGGGACATCATTTGAAGTCAAGGTCTCAAGGAAGTAGGGTTTGGAATTCATCAGAAGTGCACAGTCAGTCAAAAACCCTAGAAAAGTCAAACTTGGTCAACTTTGGATTTAATCAGTGATTTGATGGATAAAATTGATTTGAAGGAGCTCATTCATGTCCCAATAGGCCTCATATATCATGCCAAACCTCATCATGGAAGAAAATCAAGTCAAACGGAAAATTTCCCAAAATAGAAACTGGACCTGTAATTTTAACTGCCAAAAATGGAAACTTCTTGATTCTCAACTTACATCATGATACAAGCTTCAAATGAATTTTTGCCCAACATGAAAGTTGAAGATCTTGTTCTACCATTTTCAAAAAGTCCAAGAACTCTCAAATCCCATGTGTGGTTGTCAAGATATGATCAATTCAATTTCAGAAATTTGTGAACTTCAAAGAGCCATAACTCATAAACCATAAGGCCAAATTTGGTGGGGTTTTTTCCTACAAACCACATTTTTCCTCCTCTTTCCAAAAATATAAATTTCATTCACCAAAACCTTGCCAATCAAAATGGCATTTTTTGACCTATTTCATTTAAAATCAAGTTTGACTCAAGTTTGACTTTTTGATTTATTGATTTTTTCTCACTTTGGCCAATTGGGAAGTGTTTAATATGTCATTTGCAACTTGTCTAGAGCCCTAATTCATGCTCATGCCATCATCATACCATCATTTTGGACCAAGGTGCATAACTTGAAATTTTGGCAAATGGATTCATAAGTGAAAGCAAAGGACAGCAATTCATGAACCAACATAAAACAGCATTTGTATAAGTCATTGGCAGCCTGTCCAAAGGCCCATTCGTGTACAACATGCACCCTCCATTTCCACTTATGTGCAACTTAGCAAAAAGGCAAATCACTTCATTTAAGCTAAGCAAGTTTACCACATGATTAAGGGATGTTAAACAGAAATATAAAAGCTCTTTCTGAGCTCATTCCAACCCTAGACACAGCCTCCCTCGACCAGATTTCCTCACTCTCTCATTCTTGCATTTTGGCATTTTGATATTTTTCTGAGAAAACCCTCAAAACCCTCGAGCAATCTTTGGCCCTTGCTTCACTCGGACAACATTTGGAACTCCTTTGAACCACCATTCATCACCTGTGCAGCCTCCTTCTCACTCTGTTTTCACCAAGCTCAACAATGGCAGATTGTGATTTCGAAGTTTTCAAGCACCATTGAGCCAAACAACCTCAAGTATCCTTCATTACAAAGCATAATCTCCACCTGTCTGAGCTTGAATCACTCAAAGAACCACTGTTTTACAACTTGCTTCAAAAACAAGTAAGTTTTCGACTATCTTCATTCTCCAATCCATGCTATGTGTTAAGTAGGTCTTTGAATGCTGGTTTGAATGCAACTTGTATCATCCAAAATGGTTAACTATATCATGAGAAATCTGGATTTTATCTTGTGCACTCAAATATGTTTTCCATCGATTTGGTTAGTTTAGGATGAGCTAGTGAAAATGAATACCATATTTGTGTTGCTTGATGTATGCTGAAGCTAATGATATGCTTGGTTGATCTTTCTGGGTTTGTTGAAATTTCATGATGATTGTTGGTTGATGAAGATGAACCCTGTTCCATAAACCCTAAGATCCAGAAATTCATTTGAAATGTTGTGGTTTGTTGCTGTTTACACATTGCATGAACTTACTGTATCAATACCTTGCTGTTTGCCATGCTGGTCGAATGTTGTTTTGATGTTGGTGATGCCATGGATGATGAACCATGCTGTTAAACCCTAGGGTTTTTGTTAAACCCAGAACTTTGAACATCAATTGGCCGTGCACTGTTCCATTGGCTGGTAGCCAATCACAACATTTCGTTGTGTGTACCAAAACGCAGTGTTTTGGATTAGTGGCTCGTTATTTACAAAATTGCCATGCGCTGACCACACTTTGACTTATTTGCCATGCTATTTTGCTCATGTTGCTACAATTTGTTACTCATCTTGCAAAATTCATTTCTCCTTCATTATTCATCCAAAAATCCTGAAATTTTTTGCATAATGTCCACAAGAATGTCTAGTATTTTATTGTGATTTTTAATTAATTTTTCATTGGCTGGATTGTAATTGGTAATTAGTTTCTTAACATGTGTGCTCATTTGACACCTTTTGCCAAAACCATTGTGAAATGATGATATTGCATCCAATGCCCCTGAAATTTTTTGTGGTGAAACTAGACTCATTCATCTTCATTTTGGTATAAAGTTTGTGGATTTCTCATTTGTGGTTTGTGTGATATGATTTTTTGAAGTTAGAGGTTACATTTGGTGTCACAACATGAATGTGCATCTTCATGAATTTTGTTAACTTGCTTCCTCTCATCCAATTGACCCCAAATTTTGCATGAATGATCTCTTACATGTCTAGTTTGTGTATGAATTTTTCTTGGAATTAATCATGCTGTTTCCTATTTGTTTGAGAATTTTCTTCCCTGCCTAGTCAATGGTTGACTTTATGTGATGCATGTTGCCAAATCTTTTGTGAAATTCTCATATCTTATTGTATGACCATGAAATTTCATATGTGATAACTAGACATCTTGAGCTTTGCATTGGTGTTAATCTCATTCATTTCTCATCTGTTTTCAATTTGATATGATTTTTTGAAGTTGACCCATGTTTGTTGACTTTCATTGTGCATACTTGAAAATATGTTGACTTCTTGATTTTAATTGTCTGCCTTCCTCTCATCCAAATGCAATGAAATTTGACATGCTTACCATGCTAGATGTTAGGATTGAATGTGATTTATTTGATAATTTTTGAGATTGTTTGGGTTGACTTTTGAATGAAGTCTTGCTGTTGACCTTTTGTATGCTTCCTTTGCCATGCTTTGCATTCTTTTGTGTATGAAATGACAATGATGCATGATTTGATTGTGAATCCAATTGAGATTGCTTCTTAAATGTTTGAACATGAATTGGGTTGACTTTACTTTGCTGTTTTGACCTTTTCTTTCATCTTTGACCCTAGGCTAGTCCTAGTGGTCTTTTGAGCTTACATTTGAGTTAATGTTTCAGGTTAAACACCAATGCCTCAAAGATCATTCAAATTTGATTGAGTTGGATTGTATATTATGTGCTAACCCTTGTTTTGTAGGTGTGACTCATATAGTTAAGTCTTGTGCTTTTGCACATTGGTCCCTCTGTGGTTGACTATTGTTTATCCTTTCCTTTTGTTTTGAACTGTTGACTTGTTTATTAATAAGTTTGACTTTTTCAGGTACACTTTAGTTGCTTTAGTTGCTTGCTTTGCTTTTTAGCAATTGCTTTTGAGGTATAATTACTTCTTCTTCATGTAGTCTGGAGACCCGGTCTGTTATTTGACCGGGCAAACTGTCTGAAGTCCTCCTTAAGAGGCAATGCTTGTGTGTGTTTAAAATTGTCCCAAGCAGGAAAAGTCCTTCAAGTAAGGCAATTGGTGGAAGGTAGGGATAAGCAATCTATCCCCCACTATTCAGTGAGTCCTCTCTTTGCTCCCATTACATGGTTGAAGCATTGAGATAAAAACCCAAGATCTAATCGAGTCAATAATGGGGAAAGAGTTCCATCTTTCTGAACTCCCCCACCTTCTATTATTTGATGCTCTCCCTGATTAGGGATAGAAGCAATGAGGCACACCCCTCATCTCCTTCTCATCTGCTTCACCTTAGCCTCTCAATGGCAAGGTTAAGAGCGACATTCACCTATTACAGTGGACTTTCATAGTCAAACCCTCTTGTGTGAGCCCCCTTGTTTGGCTATAGAGTGTGATGTTTGATGTTCATTGACTGATTGATTGCTTCATATGCATCTGTTTGCTTGTATGTTATGCATTTATCATCATCACCAATTGCCATTAGTGCATGATTATCTCTTTTGTCTGTGTGACATTGTCATTGTTGTGTACCCATTGAGGACAATTGTAAGTCCATTGCTTTGGCATTTGTTCCTATGACATGGAAGTGAGTATAAGACCATCACATTGGCCACTCATCTTATCCTTGCTTGTCTCTTTGTTTGTATGTGAGGATACAATTATAAGTCCCACGAGTTGGCATTTGTTTTCCTAGGATCATACTGTGTGTTAGAGTAAGTCCCACAAGTTGGCATCTGACACCCCTGTTTTTGTTTTCTTTGTTTATGAGAGGATGCAATTGTAAGTCCCACAAGTTGGCATTTGCTTTCCTATGATCATGTTTGGAATTAACCTAAGCCCAGCTAAATTGGCAGTTTGGTTTCCATGTTCCATTTCTTGTTTTCTTTTTGAGGAGATTAGTGTAAGACCATTGAGTGGCCTCTGATATCCATTTCTGTTTTAGGAGATTGGTGTAAACCCAGCCATTGGTATCCGATATCCGCTTTTGTTTGTGAGATTGGAGTAAGACCATTGAGTGGCATCCGGTATCATTTGTTTGTTTATTTTATCATTACTTATTTTCCATTCCAAAGGACACCCTTGAATCATCCTCCATATGATTTCAAGAAGTGAACCTCCTGAGAAGTTTTTACTTTCCATCCTCATCCATTCATCTCTCATTGCGTCCTAAACCTTTTCACACTTTGATTTCAAACTTCACATAGGTATTGTGCAAACATCTTCATGTTTTCCAAACTAAAAACCTGGACCCCAAGTCCTTGACTTTTTTCAAACTCCATTTCATAATACTTCTCTGAATCAATCTTAATCATACTTTGACTTCACTTTCATAATCACACTCAATTAACTTCACTCATTCACTTGTTTTGGCCTTGTCCATTAATCTTTTCATGCATTAGCCGTAGGTTTCAATTATCATTGTGGTTGATGTAAACCTCACCTTATCTTTAGTGAGTCGATAGTAAGACTTCCGTACTGAAAATAGGGTTAACCCCTCTAGTGCGTCGAAGCTATCCTCACATGGTGGATGTTGGTCTTGGTCGAGTTTTCTCCCGTTGATAATGAAAAGCCTCAGTGCTTGTGTTTAAAATTGAATCCACCAACTTTTGGAAATCTTTTAGCCGAACTACGGCGTTTTGATCCTTACCTTTGATGGAAGGTACGTAGGCAACGGGTTCATCCGTTCAAACCCAATAAAATTTGTATATTCTTTTCTCATCATCCCAATCATGTTTGCACGATATGTCATAACAAATAACAATCTTTTACAACAAGTGTGAAAAGGGCTCCCTAGGAGTACCTAGGACGTAGTGGGTGCCTAACACCTTCCCATTGCGTAACTTACCCCTTACCCAGAATCTCTGATCTTTTTATTAGTTTTCTACGTGTAAAACTTCTTAGGCTTTTGTTCGCTTTTTAGCCAATCCTTTGGATAAATAAAAGTGCGGTGGCGACTCGAAACTTCATTGTATGCTTTGCTTATGGTTTAATCGATAAATCATATAGCGACGAATACACCGCTACACCTGTGGACTCGCTTGGGACCAATAACTGCCTGATACAGGAAACAAACATTAGACACTGCGGTGACACCTGCAAAACAGACAAGGGTTAATATGCATGGTATGCGATGCACTGCTTGTTCAGTTTTAAGGCACCCCCGTTTTGAAAGGGAATACCCTGCAAATGAATAAGCATGAGATGTTGGATGCAAATATGCAGATGATGTTATGCAATGCAAAGGCATGTCAATCAGAATTGATGGATCCGCTTGAACATCTGTCAGGTTGCACTGCCTAGAGAGAAATTCACTGAGGAATATAATACAAGACCAAAACTCTGCTCCAGAAAACCGGGTTGGTTGGAGGTTAAGGTTTCCTGAATTTAGCCCGCCCCTCACTGGTAGGTTCTAAGAACAGAAGTTCGTCAGCTTCAGCCCTTCAGTCGCGAATAATACGTTTACCACTGAAGGTTTGATATTATTACGGGACAAAAGACCTCCATTGAATCCCCTCAACAGGACATCCTAATAGCAAGTTCCCAGTCTCGGGATCCTCGGATTGAGCAGCGAGAATGCGCCCACCAGAGCTAACATAATCACGTCTCGGAGGAGAGGCCTCGACTGAGTTCTCGGGAAATGGTCACCAGAGTCGACGATTTCTAGAGGAACATCCTGCCGTTACGGAACACCCGTAAGACATAATATATCCAGAAGAAACCTCGTCTGGGTGTGGTTCTTCACGAACGACTTAACGTAGCAACACGCCACGCAAGACTCATGATTATCCACTCTAAAACCTGTGTGTACACTCAAGCCTGGGTAATGGGCTTATCTCTCATAGAACACCCCATCCCAACAAACAAACAAACAGATCCAATAGATACAACAGATGCATGCAAGCAGGTAAGCAAATAAATGTACAAAAGCATGAACACCCAATAAACAAGAAATCCCACAAGCTAGGAGGGACTCGCTTAGGGAAGATGGACCAGCAAGAGGTCAACTTCTTAGTTTCCCCAGCAGAGTCGCCAGCTGTCGCAACCTGAAAAATGCAGTGCACGAAAAAACAACTGGCGAAAGAAAATGACAGAAGAGTCGCCACCGTGCGTTATTCATCCCAAAGGAGGGAAAGGAAACGCTCGAAGTAAACCTGAAAAAGGAAAGGACAAGACGGGGTCTCGCAACCAAATCTTGGGTTCGGGAGTCGGTTATGCGAAGGGAAGGTATTAGCACCCCTACACATCCGTAGTACTCTACGGGATCCACTTTTGTAGTTCTTGTCTAAAGGGTGTGAGTTTATCTTGTGCTGTTTACCAAAAAAAAAAGGGTTAAATGAAAATGACTCGCGCGGATGTTGCATCCACTGCATACGTATCTCATCTGAATATGAGAATCAGAGTCTTCGTAGCTCGGCTGACCTATAGGTTGGGGGGATGTGTGCTCGCTAAGACATCGCGTCTTATGCCTACGTATCTCATCTGGCCTGAGAATCAGAGCAAAACGTAGTTCGGCTAACTATGGGGTTATGGATTGGGTTTTGGACGAACGACGTCACTACGCAATCTACCGGATGCTCGACCTTTGGAGACTTACTCGCCTGTAGTAGAAGGAGTTAACGTGTTGCTTTGGGTTTTAGGGTTTGGGATGCTCAAGGGCAAAAAGGAAGTCCTTGACGAAGGAACCGCGCTACCTGCAGGGATCCGAACACATACAAAACAAACATGTATAAAGTAAATGTGCCAACAAGGGGCTCAGAAGTAAATAAACAAAATAAAACAAATGCCTCCTATCGAGGTCTTCCAGCTAAGAAAGCGATAAAATGCGGAAAAGAGGTAAAAGTACCACACGGATAAAGATCCGAAGTAACAGCAATTAAAGGAGTAAGAAACCCAGGGATCTCCCAAGCTAATGCCATCAAAGAAAGGTGAGTCAGTACAGGTAATCGGAATGAACCTCCAGGGGGTATCCCACAAATAAAGTGGGAAAACCACGCAAACCATCTCTGCAAGAGTCTGTGAGCCCTCACAAAAACTCAACAAAAGGGTTAGTGAAACACGATAAGCATTTTTTTCATGGATAACAGTATGGTTTCAGAAACCTCAAACCCTGTGGCATACATTTCAGAAATCATGTGATTAAACATTCAAGGCAAAGGTTTCTCCCATTCATGCATAATTAAACCCGTGGGCAAAAATATAATGAAATTCATCCATCATACCTCATACATTCAGATGATCCAAATTAAGAGCATAAAATCATGGGAATGAGGCAAACCTGATGGGAGAGACCGGTTGAAATCAAATGGCACGGCTGGGTTTGCAAGGCAATGTTAGGGTTTGCGTGAGATGAAAGTGTGTGAGTCAGATTGAATTTTTCAGAGCTGCCTGGGGGTTGCTCTGAGTTCTCTGTCAGGTTTCTCTCCAGGTTTTGTCAAGGGTTTTGTTTCAAGGAAACCTCAGAGTATTTTGCTTCTCTTCCTTTTTCTGTCTGATCTCCCTCTTTTATAACCTGATTTTCATGGCTTTGTGGGCTCAAATGAGAGAGGTCCAAGTCCAAGTTTTTCTATTATATTTTATTTATTATTTTTTTATTATTATTTTTATTTATTTATTTATTTTTGTAAAAAATTATTTTGTTTTTTTTTTAAAGTTTTTTTTTTTTTAAAGTTTCTTGGATCTAATTCTGATTGACATGATGAAATGCAATATGAAATGCTAAATGAATGCATGAATGAGGAGGGCAAATTTTGGGGTGTTACAGTAGGCAATAAGATTGAGTTGCTTTGAGGTCAAATTGAAGCAACTCAGTTCATGAACCTCAAATTTAAAATCCATGTTTCTTTCAATATACTTGGAATTGGAAGAAATGGAGGTCAGATTCGTGCTCCTGCGAATTTTTTCTTCAAGTTAGTGTATTCATTTTCCATTTTTCATGAAGTTGAGTTTGAACTAGACCGGTGGTGATCACCGGAGAAGATGACCTGAGCTAGGGCTTCGGTGGTGCGTTGGCGAAGTCCAAGCCATCTGATCTGATTCAAATGTTTTAATCTCAAGCGTTCTTTCTGATTACCACACGTACAACGCATTGATCAGGGAGCATGGTGGAACGCGCGTGCGTGGTCGTCAAATATGCCACCTCAATTAGTGAGGGAGATCTGATGGCCCTTGGTTTTTTGAATTTATTTTTATTTTCTGATTTTTCATTTAATCCATTTATTTTGTTTAATTCATCTTAATTTCACTTTTAATCGAAAAAACATGGGACTTTCACCAAACATCTTTATATATTTTTCTCTTTCTTTTTATGAATTAAAATTATTTTTTGGATTATTTTTGATATTTTTTAATGAATTAATGTTTTTATGCATATTTTTAATTGTTTAAAAATACTTCTGACTTTTTAAAAATCATGAATTTTTTTGTCTATGGTCCTTTGACCTTGTCCGATCTAGGATAAATATCTTGGCCATTTATTTGATGTTTTGAAGAGGTTTTAGGTTTTGACCAAATTAAATTGAATTTTAATGCATTTTTAATTTGATTTTTAATTGATTAATTGTGTAAAAATTATGTTGAGCCATTTTTATGGTCTTGTGATGTTTGACTATTTGTTTGGGCCTTAGTCAAGGTTGATTTGAATTTTGGTAGATTAAAATTATTGGATATAGGGGATTGATGAATTCTACATTTCATCTCCCAAAATGAATGAATGATTTTAATTTGATAAAATTCCTCCCATAACCAATTTGTGTTTCTCTCACTTCCCCTCCATCTTCATCTTCATCCTTATTCTTTTCCGTTCCTTTCATTGACCAATGAAGTCTCAATATCCTAAAGCTAATTGGTTCACCAATGACCTTGTGTCAGATGAACCAATACAAGTATGGATGAGAAAGGTCCACCCATTTGGATATTTACTTTTAGTGTGTGGTATGTTTTAGGAGTTTGGTCCAATTACGATTGCTTAACATAAAGCTAAATTTGACCCTAAAGGCATAGAGTTATAGTAAGTGAGATTGTAAGTCTCCCATCTTTCATGGTATTGTATGGAAACTTGGCCTTTTTTCCTTCCTTTGGAAGATGTCTTGGTTCAAGGATTCATGCTTGTGAATAGATGGTTGAGTGTTCTCCAAAGAATGACTTAATCAACTAAAAATCAAAACCCCACTAACATTTAATTAACCTTGACTAACATTTGAATAACTCTTATTAACTTTACTTTACTTTCCAGTCATTTACTTTATGCAATTTAATTTCTAGTCATTTACCATTATTTGTCATTTACATATCATTTAACTAGGTTATGTTTATGTCATTTTTCGTTTGCTCATTTGAGCCATATATTGTGATTGTATATATTTGTTTGTGTATTTTGTTTGTGCTTGTGGTCTTAGGACCTTAAAATACCTAATAAATAACAAAAACCCTACAAAATGTTTGGTGGACTGTTGGGCTTGATATGAACTTTTGGACTTAGGATTAGGCAACATTCCACATGCAAAAGGAAATGGCCAATGTTCGTTCTAAGTGTTGGCAGCAATTTTGGTAAAACAAATAGTGTTCACAAGATGTTACATGTGATGTCTTAACATAAGATATCTTGTACCTGCTGGAGGTTTAAAATATAATTATGCAGGATTGTTTCAGGATGTCATACCCGATGTCATGACATCTGATATAATGTACCTGCTGGATATTTAAAATGGAATTATGCAGGATTGTTCCAGGACGTCAAACCCGATGTCATGACAACTGTACACAGAACATTCAGTCTGAATGTTATGTGTTATGTGATTGCGCTTTTAATGGAAATCTATCTTTGATTGATGAGTTAATTGCAAACGCTATCAATCAATGATTATAACGTGATTAACTTATTTTCCAAAGAGATCTAATCAACGGTCATAAGAAGATTTGAATGGAAAATAGTTTTAGGGATTTATGATGTCCAAGCCCAGCTGAATGCTTCTATAAAAAGGACATGGAAAACCTGATTTGATACACAAGAAATACAGAGCGAAATATTGAGAAAAAATAAGGGTTTAAGTTTTGTGTGGTTGTGTGACTTGTAAGCCATTCAATTCATCCATAGATGATTAAATTGGTCTGATTTTTGAGTTGTAATTTGTCACTCTAAGCTTTTAAACATGAGTGTGTGTCTACTTGATTGAAGTTGCTAAGTAAGATCAAGTGTGTGTCTTTGAAGAGTGTCTTCTTTTCATAAGTAATTCTTGTTTAATATCACCGGTGTGATTGAGGGGGAGTGAGTGGGATCTCATATCTAAGAGTTCTTAGGTAGAAGTCATACGGGTAGAGATTAGGTGAAAAAGACTGTAACTTGTGTAGTTTACTGAGAGTCTTTGAACTGATTCTATTTAGTAGATTTCCTTCCTGGCTTGGTAGCCCCCAGACGTAGGTGAGTTTGCACCGAACTGGGTTAAGAATTGCTTGTGTCTCTTGCATTACTGTGCTTTATCTTTATCTTGTTTGTATTGTTCAGATATTAGTGTCGTGACATTACCTTCGACATCTCATATCTGATACCAGAATTTCAATTGGTATCAGAGCATGCATCTTGCTCTGGTTTTAGGTGAGATCTAAGGACGATACTTTCTGGTACTATGGAGAGAGATGGAGGATCTGTTCACAGGCCACCAATTTTGGATGGATCTAACTATGACTACTGGAAACCTCGAATGGTAGCCTTCCTAAAATCTCTTGATAATAAGGCTTGGAAGGTTGTGTTAACAGGCTGGGAACATCCAGTAGTTACTAAGGAAGGAGAAGCCACAACTGATAAGAAGCCTGAAGAACAATGGTCCAAGGAGGAGGATGATCTAGACCTTGGAAACTCTAAAGCATTGAATGCTATATTCAATGGAGTAGACAAGAATGTCTTCAGTTGCTCACTACCAAGTTTGAGAATTTAAGGATGAAAGAAGATGAAAATATTCATGAATTTCACATGAATATCCTTGAAATTGCTAATGCCTCAGGAGCTCTGGGAGAGAAGATGTCTGATGAAAAGTTAGTAAGGAAAATACTCAGGTCACTCCCTAAGAGATTTTTTATGAAGGTGACAGCCATAGAAGAGTCTCAAGACATCTCAAACATGAGAGTTGATGAGTTAATTGGATCCCTCCAAACATTTGAGATGGGAATGTGTGATGGATCTGAAAAGAAAGCCACGAGCATAGCCTTCATGTCAAACACTGAAGGGGAAGATGAGGAAGGTGGTCAAGATATTGATGAAGATCTGGAAAATGATGTAGCAATGCTGGGAATACAGTTCAATAGACTTATGAAAAAGATGGATGTAAGATCTAAGGACAATGTCAAGAACATCGCATCTGACATCAGTAAATCCAACAATATTGGAAGAAGAACAAGGTCAGATGAAAAGCCCAAAGAAGGAAAAGGAGTTAAGTGCCATGAATGTGATGGGTATGGTCACATTAGAACTGAATGTGGGACCTACCTCAAGAAACAGAAGAGGAGTCTTGCTGCCACTTGGTCTGATGAAAGTGAAACAGAAGAGGCTGCAAATCTTGTGACTGCCTTGACTGGAAGATGGGATTCTGATGAAGATTCAAGTGATGATGAAGTAACCTTTGAAGAGCTGGCCACTACCTACAGAGAGTTGTGTCACAAAAGTGCAGAAGTGTGCAGACAAGTTGAAAGCCAAAAGAAAGTGATAGCTCAGTTGGAGAATGAGAAGGCAGAACATGTGGAAACCATCTCCAAGTTGAAGACTGAAGTTGTACTCTTGAATTCTAAACTGGATGAGATGACCAAGTATGTAAGAATGCTTAACAGTGGATCTGACACCTTAGACAAGATTCTCCAGACTGGTCAAATAACAGGAGACAAATCTGGCACTGGGTTCAATGAATCTAAGGCTGAGTGCAGTCACACTGGTGGCAAACCTAAATCCGAACCTGAGTGCATCCATACTAATAGCAAACTTGCGAAGTCACATCACATGTCACAACATCATAAAGGAAGACAGCAGAAAGGGAAACACCAAAAATGGAGATGTCATCACTGTGGGAAGTTTGGCCACATAAAACCTTTCTGCTATAAGTTATATGGTTACCCTTAGCCTGCTCTTTGTCAACCTAGACCCAAACATCACAGACCTGTCAATAAAAGGCAATGGGTTCCTAGGTCTAATGTTACAAGTTTGATAGCTCACACTTCCTTCAGAGTTTCAACCAAAGAAGATTGGTATTTTGACAGTGGGTGCTCTAGACACATGACTGGAAACAAAAACCTGCTAACTGGCCTTCATCCTCATGCCACAAGTTATGTAACCTTTGGTGATGGAGCAAAGAGGGAAATCAAGGGGATTGGTAAGCTTTATTGCCCTGGAGTTCCTGACCTTGACAATGTCCTACTTGTTCAGGGATTGACTGCTAATCTAATAAGCATCAGTTAACTGTGTGACCAAAGTCTACATGTAAACTTCACTAGAACTGAATGTCTGATTACTAACAAAGAAAATGAAGTGATTATGAAAGGAGTTAGGTCTAAAGACAACTGCTACATGTGGAGTTCTCAAGAAACTGGTTACTCTTCAATGTGTACTTTGGCCAAAGAAGAAGAAGTGAAGATATGGCATCAAAGATTGGGCCATCTGCATCTTAAAGGTATGAAGAGGATTATATCTGTTGAAGTTGTTAGAGGAATTCCCAACCTGAAGATTGATGAAGGAAAAGTCTGTGGAGAATGTCAGATTGGAAAACAGACAAGGATGTCACACCAGAAGCTCAGACATGACACCACTACCAAAGTTTTGGAACTCCTCCATATGGATTTGATGGGGCCCATGCAGGTGGAAAGCCTTGGTGGGAAGAAGTATGCATATGTAGTGGTGGATGACTTCTCAAGATACACCTGGATCAATTTTATAAGAGAAAAATCTGATGTTTTTGAAGTCTTCAAGGATCTTTGTCTAAAACTTCAAAGAGAAAAGGAAAGTCCAGCTATCAAAATTAGAAGTGATCATGGGAAGGAATTTGAGAACAACAAATTTGCTGAATTTTGTTCTTCAGAAGGAATTTATCATGAGTTCTCATCTCCCATTAGTCCCCAGCAAAATGGTGTGGTGGAAAGAAAAAATAGAACCCTTCAAGAATCAGCCAGAGCTATGATTCATGCCAAGAAATTGCCCTACCATTTTTGGGTTGAAGCCATGAACACAGCCTGCTATGTTCACAATAGAGTGACATTGAAGAAAGGGACTCCTACAACCCTATATGAAGTCTGGAAAGGAAGAAGACCTATAATCAAATACTTCCATGTATTTGGTAGTAAATGCTATATCTTGACTGATCGTGAACAAAGAAGGAAGATGGAACCCAAAAGTGATGAGGGAATATTTATGGGCTACTCAACAAACAGCAGAGCATACAGAGTGTTTAATTCCAGAACCAAAGTAATGATGGAATCTATCAATGTTGTGGTTGATGACACACAGACTGATGTCACAGACGATGTCGAGACATCTCTGAATGAGTCCCCAGCTGACTTCTCAGACAAAAATAAGGAAAGTGAACCTCCTCAAGCTGAACCTGAAGATGACAAAATAAACAAGGGACCCTCCATTAGAGTTCAGAAGGATCATCCCAAAGATCTCATTATAGGAGATCCAAATAAAGGGGTCACTACTAGATCATGGGAAGTGATCTCACATGGCTGCTTTGTGTCCAAGATTGAACCTAGGAATGTCAAGGAAGCCTTGATTGATGAGTTTTGGATCAATGTCGTGTAGGAGGAGTTAGGTCAATTCAAGAGGAATGAAGTATGGGAACTGGTTCCTAGACCTGAAGGAGTAAATGTCATAGGTACAAAGTGGGTGTATAAGAATAAATCTGATGAACAAGGGGTTGTTACTAAAAATAAAGCAAGATTAGTAGCACAAGGATATACTCAAGTTGAAGGAGTGGACTTTGATGAAACATTTGCTCCTATAGCTCGCCTTGAGTCCATTAGATTATTGCTTGGAGTGGCATGCATTCTGAAATTCAAACTGTTCCAAATGGATGTAAAAAGTGCCTTCTTGAATGGCTACTTAAATGAGGAAGTATATGTTGAACAACCTAAAGGACTCACAGACCCAAATCTTCCAAAGCATGTGTACAGATTGAAGAAAGCCCTCTATGGTTTGAATCAAGCTCCTAGGGCTTGGTATGAGAGACTCACAGTGATCCTCACTGACAATGGATACAGGAAAGGAGGTATTGACAAGACCCTATTTGTGAAAAATGAAGGAGGGAATCTCATGGTGGCACAAATATATGTAGATGATATTGTGTTCGGTGGGATGTCAGAGCAGATGGTCAAACATTTTGTTAGACAAATGCAGTCTGAGTTTGAGATGAGCCTAGTTGGAGAGCTGACCTACTTTCTTGGGCTACAAGTCAGGCAGATGGAAGATTCTATCTTTCTATCTCAAAGCAAATATGCCAAGAACATTGTTAAGAAGTTTGGCATGGAGAATGTAAGGCATAAAAGGACACTTGCTCCTACACATGTGAAGATCTCCAAAGATGAAAGTGGTGCTAGTGTAGATCAAAGTCTATACAGAAGTATGATAGGAAGTCTGCTATATCTCACAGCAAGCAAACCTGACATTGCATTTGCTGTAGGTGTTTGTGCAAGATATCAAGCTGAATCAAAAGTCAGTCACACAAACCAAGTGAAGAGAATACTGAAATATGTCAATGGCACCAGTGACTATGGAATGTTATATACTCATGGTTCTGGATCCATGCTGATTGGTTACTGTGATGCTGACTGGGCTATGTCGCAACCTGAAAAATACAGTGCGCGAAAAAACAACCGGCGAAAGAAAATGACAGAAGAGTCGCCACCGTGCGTTATTCATCCCAAAGGAGGGAAAGGAAACGCTCAAAGTAAACCTGAAAAAGGAAAGGACAAGACGGGGTCTTGCAACCAAATCTTGGGTTCGGGATTCGGTTATGCGAAGGGAAGGTATTAGCACCCCTACGCATCCGTAGTACTCTACGGGATCCACTTTTATAGTTCTTGTCTAAAGGGTGTGGGTTTATCTAATGTGTTATTTAAAAAAAGGGGGGTTAAATGAAAATGACTCGCGCGTGTAGCACCTCAAATTTGCACCTCCCATTTTGTACATACATTTTCATGTTTAGGTCATTAGCATTGCATTGTCCACTGCATAGCATTGCATTGTCCATTGCGCAAGTGCAAATCATCAGTCAAGACTAGTCAGGAGATCCAATTGTGAAAGCAAGCAAGTGCATTTTCTATGGAAGCAAAGCCCTAGGGTTGGTTCATTGTGTTCATGTGACCTAGGGATCATTTTGAAGTGGTTTGGCCAAAGGTTGGATGTTCAGAGCTCAACAGTCAAGATGCAATTCATCTGAAACCCTAGAAAGTCAACAAAAGTCAACTGTGCATTCAATCATGGATTTGAAGGTGGGAGATGGTTAGAGAGGCCTTATTCATGTCCATACAAGTCTCATTTGACATTTCAAACATCAACAACGAAGAATTTGAGGTCAGATGAAAAGTTTCCAAAAATAGTAAGTGACCTGTAATTTGAAATTGCCAAAAATGGAAATGTTTTCTCCTCAAGATTACATCATCAAGCAAGCTTCAAATGAAATTTTGTCCAACACGAAAGTTGAAGATCTTGCTCTCACCTTTCCAAAAAGTCCAAGAACATGAATTTCTCATGTATGGTTGAAAATATATGGATCAATCATGACCAAATGAATTTGAACTTCAAACTTGCATAACTTTTGAACCATAAGGGCAAATGAAGTGGTTCTTTTTGCAACCTTTCTCTCTTGACATGCACTATCCAAAACATGCATCATAATCCATACATTTTGATCACAAAAATATTTGGTTTTCCATTTGAATTTTGGAGGGAAATTCCAAATTCAAAAATTAGGCATTGTTTTCATGTTCTAGCATTGGATTTAGCTTCAACACAGCATTTCAAGTGGATTTCCAAGGCAAAACGTGCACTGTTCCATTGGTCATTACACGCATAAGGTGCATTTGCAAATTTGCGTCAACACCTCATTCTCACTAATAACACTTGCATTGGCTTAATTGTGATTAGCAACATGATTAAGGCATCATATAAAAGGCAAAGCATAACAGAAAATGAGATGAACACTTCATAATTTCCAGATCTGAAATTTTCACACATTGTGCTCTCAAACTTTTTCTTCAATTTTCTTCATACACATTGCTATTTCCTCGAGTGATTCATCATCCACAAGCATAATTAAGCTGGATTGAAGCAGGATTTGAAGGATTTCATGCAGATTTGAGAACTGTTGAAGCTCGCATCCATCAATGGCAGTTGGAGATTTTGGCAAGATCAAGCACGGTTAACATCCAATTCCTCATCCATTCATTCATCTAAGAGCTGAGGAAGAACTGTTTATGCATAGCAAGGCCTGAATCAACCTGTTCCAGTTCTGTAGCTTCAACAAGGTTAGAATTCGAGTTTCATAATTCATGAAATTGTGATATGCTTGTGATAGATCTTTCAACGCTGAGTCCACTGAGCTTTGCTTCATCGATTTTCATGCAGTATCGAATTAGTTATGTTGATTTTAAGTTTGACATGTGAAATTTGTTTGCCTCGATCCATTCATGTTAGGGAGAATTAGGTTAAATTGGATGTGGATTGTTGATGTACTTGGAAGGATGAACATGATGATATAATCGTTTTGCATTTCTGGCATTTTTGTTCTTGACCTGGAAAAATCATGAAGAACGCGTATGAACTTGTTAGGGTTTCATGTCCAGATTTGTGTTTTGATCTTCATAGCGCGTGCTGCATGTGTTTTGGATGTTAATGAACATGTGTTGGTCCACGTGGCCTTGGCATGGCAGTTTGGTTGGTCACAATTGATTCACTTTGCCACGTAGTTTAAGTAAGGCGCGCTCATTTTGAATGTGTGCTCAATTTGATTCCCATCCGGTGCATTTCCAAAATTGCTTTGCATTATTTTCATCTTTTCTCCATCCATGTTCATACCTTGCTTTCATGTTTTTTTATTTTTCATTCACTTCAAAAATTCATAAGTCAATGAATAATGATCCAAATGATGTGTGGTTTTTTGCATATTGTTCCTCTTCAGGTCTACTGTTTTATGACTATTTTTCCAGAAATTGTGCACGGTTGAAAAATATTTTGGCTTAGGGTTTGTGTATGCATGTGCTTTTTGAACCTTGCTTGCCATTTGCTTTATGAAATGACGAGATTTAATCCAATGCCTTTGACATTTTGTATGCTTAAACTAGACATCTTGCTGGTCATTTTGGTGTTGAGTTTGCATTTTTAGCATTTATGGTTGTTGAGATATGATCTGGTTAATGTAGGTGTGACAATGTGGGTCACACCTTTGCTTGCTCAACTTGATGATTTTCTTTGCCATGCCAAACAAATGCCAAATGATTTGATTTTTTGCGTGATGCTTCTTCTGGGTGTTAGGATTGCTCATGAATTTTTGTGGAATTTTTGAATTGATTTATGATTTGTTTGGGATTTTTCTTTCTGGATTGCCATTTGTGGACTTTTGAATAGTCATGAACTTCAATGATTTGTGAAATGATGGTTGTTTATCCTATGAATGTGAAATCTTGCACATTGTTTCTAGACACATTGAAGTTTATTGTGGCTTTGGTTTGAGGCATTTATCATTTGTCAATCCTGTTTTAGGCTTGTACTAAGTTGATGTATCAAATTGTGTCCTATTTGAGCTTGTTTATGCTTACCTTGCCTTATGGAATTTGATTGCCATGCTTAAACTTCTCCAAATGCTTTGATTTTTGGTATGTTGAACATGTGATGTGTTCTGTTTAGCCATGATTTTTCTTGGGATTTATTGAACCATTTTGGAATTAATGTGGATTTGTTCATTCTGTTGCTTCAATGAGCTTCCAACTTGCATGCTTTGCCTTATTTGACTTGTGAAATGACTTTGGTGCATGATATGGATGTGGAAATTTTTGGATGATGTTCTTATTGGATTGAAGTTGATTCATGTCAATTTTCATGTTCTGTTTTGAATTATTTCCCCCTCTTTGACCCTAGGCCTTGTCCTAGTGGTTGGTGCTTATGTTTGAGCTTTGTTTTCAGGATAAGAAGCATGTGGCCATGAGAGGATTGATTCACATTGCTTGAATTGGATTATTTGGTTGATGTTGACTAATCTTGACTTGTTTTGTAGGTTGAGTTTAGTTCATTTGAGTTGGGCTTGTGCCTTGCACATTGATGCTTGGCTTGTTTGACTATGTCTGTTGACTGTTGACCATTTAATTGTCTGTTTGATTTTTTGAGTTGTGTACTGACTGAGTTGGATTGTTTTCAGGTACATTAGTTGCTTAAGTTCATTGTGAACATGCTTTTGCTTTATAGCTTAAGCATTGAGGTATAACTTCTCTGACTTCATGTAGTCTGGAAGACCTGTCCTGTTACTTGGGCAGGCACCTGTCTGAAGCCCTCCTTAAGAGGCAATGCTTGTGTTTGTTTATCTTTGTGCCAAGCAGGAAAAGACCTTTGATAAGGCAATTGGCAGATAAAAGAGATGTGCAATCCATCTCCTGTTATTCAGTGTGTCATCTGCTTTGCTCACACACCTTGTGTTGATGCATTGTGGATACTAACCCAAGATCTTTGTTGAGTCAGTCATATGTGGAGAAGAGTTCCAACTTTCTGAACTCCCACTTTCATTTGTCTGAAGCTCTCCCAGGCCAGGGATAAGAGCTGTGAAGTCTTATCTTCACTTCCCATTTCATCTGCTTCACCCTAACTCTCAATGTTAGGGTTAAGAGCTAACATCACCCGATTCCAGTTGGCTTGTGTTTCACAGCCTAACCTTGTGTGAGCCCACTTTGTTTGTATATAGTGTGTGCTATTTGTGATTGTTTGCTTTGCTTTGCCTGTGCTGTTTAGGATAGCTTGCTCCCTGTGCAAGTTAGATAGCAACCTTAACTTAGGGATGATATGCATGACAACTTCTAGGCTCGAGTCGTAGTCTCCCTAGTAGTTTGTGACTCCCTTTGTATCTGGTTAGGCTAGTCCTTCGTCCCTGCGTAGGGGAACTACGTCGCCCTGATCCTCATACCAGATGAGGTACGTATGCAGGAGATGAGCTGATCTCTCCGGGCGCCCTTTTGTTTTGTTTTGTGTGAGTTGTTTCTCCTTTTCTGGTTGGAGTCCGATGTAAGTCCAGCGATTGGCATTCGGTTTCCAGTTTCTTTGTTGGAGTCTGACGTAAGTCCAGCGATTGGCAGTTGGTTTCCTGTGTGTGTGTTTGTTGGTTCGGAGTCTGATGTAAGTCCTGCGGTTGGCATTCCGTTGCCATGTTTGCTTGTTTGTGTGGAGTTTGACGTAAGTCCAGCGATTGGCAGTCGATTTCCTGTGTGGTTTTGTTTGGCGTGCGTGAGCCGAGCTACGGGTGCTCTGATTCTTCTTTAGTCCGAGAAGATACGTATGCATAGGATGCGACATCCTAGCGAGCACGTTTTCCCCTAGTCCCGAACTACGTCGACTCTGATGTCTGTGCCTGACAGACTACGTAGGCCCAGGATGCGATATCCTGCCGAGTTAGTTTCTTTTGTGTTTCCTGTGTCTCTTTCCAGCCTTGTGTGTAGTTTGTGAGCAGTTTTAGCAACCTTTATCCTTCCTTTTGTGCGTGGATCCCGTCGAGTACGACGGATGCGTAGGGGTGCTAATACTTTCCCTTCGCATAACCGACTCCCGATCCCATCTCTCTCTGGTCGCGAGACCATGTCTTTTCCAGGTTTACTTCGAGCGTTTCCTTTCCCTCTTTTGGGATAAATAACGCACGGTGGCGGCTCTCTTGTTTCGTTTTCCCGCCGGTTTTTTCGCGTAATGCGACAGCGCGGATGTCGCATCCACTGCATACGTATCTCATCTGAATATGAGAATCAGAGTCTTCGTAGCTCGGCTACCTAGGGGTTAAGGGTAATTGTGCTCGTTAAGACATCGCGTCTTATGCCTACGTATCTCATCTGGCCTGAGAATCAGAGCAAAACATAGTTCGGCTAACTATGGGGTTATGGATTGGGTTTTGGACGAACGACGTCACTACGCAATCTACCGGATGCTCGACCTTTGGAGACTTACTCGCCTGTAGTAGAAGGAGTTAACGTGTTGCTTTGGGTTTTAGGGTTTGGGATGCTCAAAGGCAAAAAGGCAGTCCTTGACGAAGGAACCGCGCTACCTGCAAGGATACGAACACATACAAAACAAACATGTATAAAGTAAATGTGCCAACAAGGGGCTCAGAAGTAAATAAACAAAAGAAAACAAATGCCTCCTATCGAGGTCTTCCAGCTAAGAAAGCGATAAAATGCGGAAAAGAGGTCAAAGTACCACATGGATAAAGATCCGAAGTAACAGCAATTAAAGGAGTAAGAAACCCAGGGATCTCCCAAGCTAATGCCATCAAAGAAAGGTGAGACAGTACAGGTAATCGGAATGAACCTCCAGGGGATATCCCACAAATAAAGTGGGAAAACCACGCAAACCATCTCTGCAAGAGTCTGTGAGTCCTCACAAAAACTCAACAAAAGGGTTGGTGAAACACGATAAGCATTTTTTTCATGGATAACAGTATGGTTTCAGAAACCTCAAACCCTGTGGCATACATTTCAGAAATCATGTGATTAAACATTCAAGGCATAGGTTTCACCCATTCATGCATAATTAAACCCGTGGGCAAAAACATAATGAAATTCATCCATCATACCTCATACATTCAGATGATCCAAATTAAGAGCATAAAATCATGGGAATGAGGCAAACCTGATGGGAGAGACCGGTTGAAATCAAATGGCACGGCTGGGTTTGCAAGGCAATGTTAGGGTTTGCGTGAGATGAAAGTGTGTGAGTCAGATTGAATTTTTCAGAGCTGTCTGGGGGTTGCTCTGAGTTCTCTGTCAGGTTTCTCTCCAGGTTTTGTCAAGGGTTTTGTTTCAAGGAAACCTCAGAGTATTTTGCTTATCTTCCTTTTTCTGTCCGATCTCCCTCTTTTATAACCTGATTTTCATGGCTTTGTGGGCTCAAATGAGAGAGGTCCAAGTCCAAGTTTTCTATTATATTTTATTTATTTTTTTATTATTATTTTTATTTATTTATTTATTTTTGTAAAAAATTATTATTATTTTTTTTTTTTTTTTTTTGTTTTTTTTTTTTTTTTTTGTTTTTTTTTTAAATAGTTTCTTGGATCTTATTCTGATTGACATGATGAAATGCAATATGGAATGCTAAATGAATGCATAAATGAGGAGGGCAAATTTTGGGGTGTTACAGCTGCCCCTATTCAATCATCAACTAACCCGAGTAGGATGAAAGCGAACAGCTTATCAGATAAACGGGGTGAGCTGTGATTGAATACCAAAGACAGATCGAAAATTTGCGCTCCGAGAACACCACAAAAACGCGGAAATACACCGCGCTGTTTATTTTTCTTCCGATCCTCTGGCTGGATCTGAATCAGTCTTCTGGCTTAATCTGGAGTTTCGATCCTCTAGCTGAACCTATACTCAATTTAGTCCTCTGGTTGGATATTAATTTTGATCCAAGGGGTGCTAATACCTTCCCTTCGCATAACCGACTCCCGATCCCATCTCTCTCTGGTCGCGAGACCATGTCTTTTCCAGGTTTACTTCGAGCGTTTCCTTTCCCTCTTTTGGGATAAATAACGCACGGTGGCGGCTCTGTTGTTTCGTTTTCCCGCCGGTTTTTTCGCCTAATGCGACAGCTGGCGACTCTGCTGGGGATATAGAGAAGTTGACCTCTTGCTGGTCCATCTTCCCTAAGCGAGTCTCTCCTAGCGCTCTCTAGGTTAGGGTTTGATTGCTTTTGCTGTTTCATTTATTGCATTCATTTGTTTATTGTTTGCATTAATGTGTGCATTTATGTTTGCATTCATTCATTTTCATCTGTTCATCTGGCTGTGCTGTGTTGTCTCTCTGTTGGGGTGGGAGTTACTTGAGGTAAAAGGCCCAATACCCAGGCTATGAGTGAAATCTAGGAAACCTAGGAATAGAGTGATTCATGGGAAGCGGGTGGTATTGCGCCACTTAGTGGAACATTGATATCACGAGCAGTTCAGACCCTGATGGGGTATCGTCGTTACATACTTTGGGTGTGTATATGATGATATTCTGTGAAAGGTTATTTATGTTGCGTTTCTCTCGACTTTACCCTCGCCTAGATGACACCCGTGAGTGGGGAGGGAATGATCATTATTATAGGTATAGTTGGTGACTTGTTGGTGACTTGTGGTCCTGTTGGTGACTCTTGGTTCTTCAGATGACAGTTTATTAGATGACTTTGGGTTTCAGATGAATTGTGGTTCCGAGTTCAAGCCGAAGCTTTGATCCTGTGTTCCGAGATGCACAGCCTGCCAGTCTTGTCTGCATCATTTGCATCATAGCATGTTTATTTTCAAAAGATATGCAATTAAAAAAATTTGAAAAAAAAGAAAAAAGAAAAACTAATCCCTGCATGCATATCATTTCTCAGGTACATTCCAGAGTTTATTCACTGATGGAGATGGCAACAGTCCCAGAGCTGAAGCGGAAGACTTGTTCCTACAGCTTTCACCGTGAGCCTTTGACGTCTCTGATAGAGTTGAGCAACCTTGTGACCAGTGGTAATCAGAAGGTGTTTGTTGATCAGTATGGGGATATTCTGACACTGTTGAGGATGGTAGTTGATCCAGTGTCGTTGCAGACTCTTCTACAGTTCTACGACCCAGAGCTTCGTTGCTTCACCTTTCAGGATTATCAGTTGGTGCCTACTCTCGAGGAGTACTCTATTCTGCTGAATGTTCCGATCCGGTATCAGGTGCCTTTCTTGGACATGCCTAAGGAGGTTGATTTCAGAGTTGTTGCCAGAGCTCTCCATTTGGGTATCAAAGAAGTCAGTGATAATTGGAGGTCCAGTGGGGATGTCGTGGGTTTGCCTTTGAAGTTCCTATTGAGGGTTGCTAGAGGAGAAGCAGAGAAGGGGAATTGGGAAGCTTTTCATGCTCAGATAGCCATCATGATCTATGGGATTGTTTTGTTCCTGAGTATGCCCAACTTTGTGGACTATGCTGCAGTCATCATATTTCTTGGAGGAAACCCGGTTCCTACTCTGTTAGCTGACACTTACTATGCTATTCACAGTAGGCATGGTAAGGGTGGAGCTATCAGATGTTGCCTTCCACTTTTGCTAAGATGGTTCTTGTCTCTTTTGCCAGTCAATGGACCTTTTGTGGATGCTCAGAGCATTCATAAGTGGACTCAGAGGGTTATGTCTCTTACCTCATATGATATCAGATGGCAGTCATACCGGATGGATGTGCGCAATGTCATTATGAGTTGTGGAGAGTTCCGTAATGTGCCACTTATAGGGACTAAGGGTTGTATTAATTACAATCCAGTTCTTTCTCTTCGCCAGTTAGGGTTTGTGATGAGTGGAAGACCACTTGATGCTGAGATAGCTGAAAGCGTGTATTTTGAGAAGCGAAATGGCCCTGTTAGCTTGGAGGGAGTGGGAAGAGCTTGGAAGTCTATTGGTGTTAAGGATGGAGCTGTCTTAGGGAAGAAGTTTGCCATTGCTATGCCTGACTACACTGAGTGGGTCAAGAAGAGAGTGGAAACTTTGTTGTTGCCCTATGATAGGATGAAGCCTTTGCAAGTGCAACCACCTTTGATCCTTGCTGAGAGGGTACCTGCTGAGCAGTACAAGCAAGCCCTGATGGAGAATCGCAGGTTGAAGGAGAAAGAGCAAGATGCCCATATGGAGTTGTATCAAGCCAAAGCTGACAAGTTGAACTTGTCTCATCAACTCAGAGACAGCCAGAGTGTAGATGTTGGTAGAGTAAGGAGCAAGAAGAGATCTTACGAAGAGATGGAGAACTTGCTGAATGCAGAGCACCGAGAGTGCTTGAGATTGCAGAGAGCTGAAGCCAGCTACCAGAAGAAGATTAGAGACTTGGAGAAGCAACTCAGAGACAAAGATGTCCAGTTGAAGAAGGAAGTTGACCTGAGACATGCATCAGAGAACCAACTTGGAGCAGAAGTTGTAGAGCTCAGAAGACAGTTGAAGGAGAAGCGCACTCCCTTGCCAGAATGTTCAGAATGTGACCTGTTGATAGACCAGTGTCATTACTTGAAGACGCTCATTCCTGGAAGTCATTTGTCTTAGCTTGTATTCTTGATGTTTATGTTGAGAATCACCCCCAGGCTTGTTGGGTGGGATTCATTGTTGTACCTTGATTTACTCGGATCTTTGAATCTTTGTTGTATGATCCTGTTGCTCTTATCTATAGATGAGGTTGTTGGTTTCACCTTGTACTCAGTACTCTGATGTATGTTTGTTCCTGTACTTCTGTGTTGTTCTTGCTGCAGGTTGCCATCTTTCGAAGATGAATCAGGCTCTTTGAATGCCTGAGAAATGAACATATCATGTGCATCATATGCATTAGCATCATACTCATATCATTTTGCATAACAGGTGTTCTTGTTCGCGACTTCTCACTCTGGTTCCTGTGTCAGGCAGGATAGCTGATCAGAGACCGCACCGTTATTCAACCAGACTCAATCAACAGAGAAGTATGGATCAAGTTCAGACGGAGTTGGCTGAGATGAGGGCGAACATGGCCCAGTTTATGACGATGATGCAAGGGGTTGCGCAAGGTCAAGAAGAACTTCGAGCCTTGGTTCAGAGACAAGAGACCGTGATTCCGCAGTCCAAACGAGCGTCGCCGGTGGGCGTGCCTGTTCATGAGAATGTTAATGTTGCTGCTCCCGCCAACGACTATGTTGTAGGTGATGAGTTAAGGGGAATCAGAATTAACGGACAGCCTCTTGCTGCAGAGACTGTCAATGCCAGAGCTACCCGGACTCCAGTTCGTCATCCTGCTCCGATTGTTGATAGACAAGAGGACATGTTCACACTGCTGAGTGAAGATGATGAGGCTGTTGGGAGAGTTGAGGATAGGGACCGTAAAGTTGATGCCCTTGCTGAGAAGATAAGAGCCATGGAATGTCAGAATTCCTTGGGTTTCGATGTGACCAACATGGGTCTGGTGGAGGGGTTGAGGATTCCCTACAAATTCAAAGCGCCATCTTTTGACAAGTATAATGGTACTTCTTGCCCTCGCACCCACGTGCAGGCATATTATCGAAAAATCTCTGCTTACACCGACGATGAGAAAATGTGGATGTACTTCTTCCAGGATAGCTTATCTGGGGCGTCCTTGGATTGGTACATGGAACTGAAGAGAGATTCTATCCGCTGCTGGAGAGATCTGGGTGAGGCCTTTTTGAGGCAATACAAGCACAACATGGACATGGCGCCGAGCCGGACTCAACTGCAGAGTCTTTGTCAAAAGTCTGGAGAGAGCTTCAAGGAGTACGCCCAGAGGTGGCGAGAATTGGCTGCAAGAGTACAACCCCCTATGCTGGAGAGGGAACTTACTGATATGTTCATTGGAACGCTACAGGGTGTTTTCATAGACCGAATGGGAAGCTGCCCATTCGGTAGTTTTTCAGATGTGGTTATCTGTGGGGAGAGGACAGAGAGCTTGATTAAAGCTGGTAAAATTCAAGATGTGGGGTCCTCATCTTCCAAGAAACCTTTCGCTAGGGCACCTCGCCGGAGAGAGGGTGAAGCCAGTGTTGTGCACCATGGAAGGAGAGTGGTGAATAGGAATCAATATTGTCAGGTTGCCGCTGTGACCATTCCAGCACCTCAACCTCGTCAACAACAGCAACAATAGAGGGTTCAACAACCGCAACAGCAACAACAACAGCAACGTCCGTATCAGCCGAGGCAGAGGATGCCTGATCGACGTTTTGACCCATTACCAATGACCTATGCTGAGTTACTGCCTGAGTTGCTCAGACTAGGGTTTATGGAATTGAGGACTATGGCACCGTTGACAAAAATACCACCTGGGTATGATGCCAACGTGCGTTGTGACTTCCACTCTGGTGCACCGGGGCACCATATTGAAAACTGCAGGGTTTTTCATCATAAAGTCCAGGACTTAATTGATGCTAAAACTATCAATTTTGCTCCTGTGCCAAATGTTGTAAACAACCCAATGCCGCCGCATGGTGCGCACCGAGTGAATAGTATTGAAGGGGCAGAAGCTGAAGATCTTGTGGTCAGTATTGAAGATGTTCAGACCCCGCTGTCAGTTGTGAAGACTCAGTTGCCGAACGGAGGTGTCTACCCGGGTTGTGATTAGGGCTGTGTTGATTGTGTTGAGTCTGAGAATGGCTGTAGTCAGTTGAGGGCTGGTGTCCAGGGTTTGATGGACGAGGGTTGTTTGCAATTCAGTCGGGCCGTTAGAGATCGTGGGTCAGTGTCAACTGTCACTATCTACTTCAAACCGTCTAAAGGTCATGGTCAGAGGGTTGTTAGTACGCCTACAACAAGTGGTACGCCTGTTACCATTTCTGCACCTGTAAACGCCAGTAATCCGACTATCATTGTTGCGCCGGTCAGAAGGGCTGTTGATAGCAAGGTTGTGCCGTGGAGATATGACAATGCCTATCGCAGCAATCGGAGGGCTGAGAATCGGGTTAGGCCAATTAATCAAGCGCCTTGTGACTATCGGTGTGCCTAGTAAAACTCCTGTGGTTGTGAGTCCAGTCGTGGACAATGTTGGTGGACCAGGAGGTTTTACTCGAAGTGGACATCTGTTTGCTCCACAATCGTTAAGAGACAACAATGTCGAGGCACTCGCCAAGGCTAAAGGCAAACAGGCAGTGGTTGATGAAGAACCGGCTCTGAAGGAGGCGCCTGAGGGTTCGTTCGAGAAGGACGTGGAGGAATTCATGAAAATAATTAAGAAGAGTGACTACAAGATTGTAGATCAGCTGAATCAGACTCCGTCCAAAATCTCTATACTCTCTTTGCTTCTATGCTCTGAGGCACACCGTAATGCCTTGTTGAAGATGCTGAATATGGCTTACGTGCCTCAAGAGATATCTGTCAACCAACTGGAGGGTGTGATTGCCAACGTGAGCACCAGGCATGGTTTGGGATTCACTGACCTAGACTTGACGCCTGAGGGACGTAATCATAACAAGGCTTTGCATATCACCATGGAATGCAAGGGCGCGGTGTTATCCCACGTGTTGGTGGACACTGGCTCGTCGCTGAATGTGTTGCCCAAACAGAATTTGAAGAAGATATCTATTGAAGGGGTTGTGCTCACTCCGAGTGACCTGATAGTTCGTGCATTTGACGGGTCCAAACGTTCTGTTTTTGGTGAAGTCACCTTGCCAGTGAAGATAGGTCCGAAGGTCTTTGATATCATCTTCTATGTGATGGACATCCAGCCAGCTTACAGTTGTTTGTTGGGACGTCCTTGGATTCATGCAGCTGGGGCAGTTTCATCAACTCTCCATCAAAAGCTCAAATATGTTTGGAACGGTCAGATTGTGACCGTGTGCGGTGAAGAAGATATTCTGGTGAGTCACCTATCCTCTTTCAAGTATGTAGAGGTGGATGGTGAGATCCATGAAACCTTATGCCAGGCATTTGAGACTGTTGCTCTCGAGAGGGTGGCGTTTGCTGATCAGAAGAAGCCGGGTGCCTCGATTGCATCCTATAAGCAGGCCAAGGAGGTTGTCGACTCTGGAAAGTCTGAGGGCTGGGGCAAGATGGTGGATTTGCCTGTTAAAGAAGACAAATTCGGTATTGGCTATCAACCTTTGCAAGCAGAGCAGGGTGTGCAAGCAGAGCAGGGTGTGCAAGCAGGTCCGAGTACCTTTACCAGCGCTGGGCTGATGAATCACGGTGACGTCTTTGCGGTCGATAGTGAAGATGGTGACAGTGATTGTGATCTCGACAATTGGGTCCGCCCGTGTGCACCAGGGGAGATGATCAACAACTGGACAGCAGAAGATGTGGTCCAAGTTACTCTTCAGACAGAGTAATTTTCTTTTTTTTTTCATTCTGCACAAAACCCTACGTTCTGTCCAAGGCGTAGTGGTTCATTGTAGGGCCTCAGCATGTTTTCAATGATTATCATTAATAAAGGACGTTTTGCAAACAATTTTTGTGATCCCTGTTTTTTTATTTTTGTTTTTCATTTTTCAAAAAACTAAAAATGGCAATGTTTTTGTTTTTGTGACTTTATTGAACTCTTTTTTCTAAAACAAAGCATTAAACATGCAGAAGTGATCTCACGGAATCCACTATGAACAGTTCTGTTATGGCTCAGTATGATTTCAATAATCCCATCTACCAAGCTGAAGAGGAGAGTGAGGAAGACTGTGAACTCCCTAAAGAACTGGTTAGATTGTTGAAGCAAGAGGAGAGGGTCATCCAACCTCATCAAGAGGAGTTGGAGATTGTGAATCTTGGTACTGAGGACGCCAGAAGAGATATTAAGATCGGGGTTGCTTTGAAGACAGAGGTCAAGAGCAGGTTGATTGAGATGCTGAGAGAGTATGTGGAGATATTCGCCTGGTCTTATCAAGATATGCCTGGGTTGGATACCGATATTGTGGTGCATAGACTACCTCTCAGAGAATATTGTCCTTCGGTCAAGCAGAAGCTTCGGAGAACGAGTCCTGATATGGCTGTTAAGATCAAGGAAGAGGTTCAGAAGCAGTTCGATGCGGGTTTCTTGTCGGTGACAACTTATCCCCCGTGGGTGGCCAACATCGTTCCCGTGCCGAAGAAGGATGGCAAAGTCAGGATGTGTGTCGATTACCGGGATCTGAATAGAGCGAGTCCGAAAGATGATTTCCCATTACCTCATATTGATGTGTTGGTTGATAATACGGCTCAATCCTCGGTTTTCTCTTTCATGGATGGTTTCTCGGGCTATAATCAGATTAAGATGGCGCCAGAGGACATGGAAAAGACGACATTCATTACACCTTGGGGCACGTTTTGCTATAAGGTGATGCCATTTGGGTTGAAGAATGTCGGTGCTACCTATCAGAGGGCTATGACGACTCTCTTTTATGACATGATGCACAAAGAGATTGAAGTGTACGTGGATGATATGATTGCGAAGTCGCAGACAGAAGAGGAGCACCTGGTTAATCTGCAGAAGTTGTTTGATAGGCTGAGAAAGTTCAAATTGAGGCTGAATCCGAACAAGTGTGCGTTTGGCGTGAGATCAGGGAAGCTGCTAGGCTTCATTGTCAGTGAGAAAGGGATTGAGGTTGATCCAGCAAAAGTCAAAGCTATTCAAGAGATGCCTGAACCGAAAACAGAAAAGCAGGTTCGTGGGTTTTTAGGGAGATTGAACTACATTGCAAGGTTTGTATCTCACCTAACTGCCACGTGTGAACCAATATTCAAATTGCTGAGGAAGAATCAAGCAATCAGATGGAATGATGATTGTCAGAAAGCTTTTGACAAGATAAAAGAGTATTTACAGAAACCTCCAATCCTTATTCCTCCAGTTCCTGGGAGACCGCTGATAATGTACCTGTCAATGACCGAGAATTCGATGGGGTGTGTATTGGGACAGCATGACGAGTCTGGTCGAAAAGAGCATGCCATATACTACCTTAGCAAAAAGTTTACCGACTGTGAAATCAAATATTCACAGCTTGAGAAAACTTGTTGTGCTTTGGCCTGGGCTGCTCGCCGACTAAGGCAGTATATGTTGAACCATACTACCTTGTTGATTTCTAAGATGGATCCAGTGAAATACATCTTTGAGAAGCCGACTCTCACCGGACGTGTTGCCCGTTGGCAGATGATCTTAACAGAATATGATATTCAGTATACGTCGCAGAAGGCCATCAAAGGTAGTATTCTGTCAGACTACCTTGCCGAGCAACCGATTGAGGATTATCAGCCGATGATGTTTGAATTCCCTGATGAAGACATCATGTATCTTAAGATGAAAGATTGTGAAGATCCTCTTGTCGAGGAAGGACCGGATCCTGATGACAAGTGGACACTGATGTTTGATGGGGCTGTGAATGTGAATGGCAATGGTGTTGGTGCAGTGCTGATCAATCCGAAAGGGGCTCATATACCTTTTTCTGCTAGATTGACTTTTGACGTCACCAACAACGAAGCTGAGTATGAGGCTTGTATCATGGGGATAGAAGAAGCCATTGATCTGAGGATCAAAACGCTTGACATTTTCGGAGATTCCGCTCTAGTCATCAATCAGGTCAATGGAGATTGGAATACGAACCAGCCGCATTTGATTCCGTATAGAGATTACACCCGAAGAATACTGACGTTCTTCAAGAAGGTGAAGTTGTATCATGTCCCTCGGGATGAGAATCAGATGGCTGATGCCTTGGCTACTTTGTCTTCTATGATCAAAGTTCATTGGTGGAATCATGTGCCACATGTTGCGGTGAATCGACTCGAGAGGCCTGCGTATGTGTTTGCAGCCGAGTCTGTTGTTGATGAGAAGCCGTGGTACTACGACATCAAGAACTTCCTCAAGAGCCAGGAATATCCTGAAGGTGCATATAAGAATGACAAGAAAACCCTGAGAAGGCTAGCTGGAAGCTTTTATTTGAATCAGGATGATGTGCTGTACAAGAGGAACTTCGACATGGTTCTGCTCAGATGCGTGGATAGACACGAAGCAGGCATGTTGATGCAGGAAGTGCATGAAGGTTCGTTTGGTACCCATGCTGGTGGTCATGTAATGTCCAAGAAATTGTTGAGAGCCGGTTATTACTGGATGAGTATGGAATCCGATTGCTTTAAGTATGCTCGGAAGTGCCATAAGTGTCAAATTTATGCTGATAAGGTGCATGTACCACCAAGCCCTCTGAATGTCATGAATTCGCCTTGGCCGTTCGCCATGTGGGGCATTGATATGATTGGGAAGATTGAGCCTACTGCTTCGAATGGACATCGCTTCATCCTGGTTGCGATTGATTACTTCACCAAATGGGTGGAAGCAGCCTCCTATGCTAATGTTACCAAACAAGTGGTTGCCCGGTTCATCAAGAGAGAAATCATTTGTCGTTATGGAGTTCCTGAGAGAATCATCACTGATAATGGTTCGAATCTCAATAACAAGATGATGAAAGAGCTTTGTAGAGATTTCAAGATTGAACATCACAATTCTTCTCCTTACAGACCAAAGATGAATGGTGCTGTAGAGGCGGCAAACAAGAATCTCAAGAAGATTGTGTAGAAGATGGTCGTGACGTACAAAGATTGGCATGAGATGCTGCCTCTCGCTTTGCATGGGTACCGTACCTCAGTACGTACGTCGACCGGGGCAACCCCGTACTCCCTTGTGTATGGTATGGAAGCAGTCTTACCAGTTGAAGTGGAGATTCCTTCTCTGAGGGTTTTGTTGGATGTTAAGCTGGACGAAGCCGAGTGGATTCGAACAAGGTTTAATGAGTTGAGCCTTATCGAAGAGAGACGGCTAGCAGCTGTGTGCCACGGGCAGTTGTATCAAAGAAGGATGAAGCAAGCCTTTGATCAGAAAGTGCATCCTCGAAGCTATCAAACTGGTGATCTAGTTTTGAAGAGGATCCTTCCTCCCGGTACAGACAACAGGGGCAAGTGGACTCCTAATTATGAAGGTCCATATGTTGTTAAGAAGGTTTTCTCCGGTGGAGCCTTGATGCTTACAACTATGGATGGTGAAGATTTCCCGTCCCCTGTTAACTCAGATGTAGTCAAAAAATACTTCGCATAAATTGACCCGCTAGACAAAAAGAACAAAAGAGTCCAGGCAAAAAAGGGCATCCCGGCGAACCAAAAAAAACAGAAAGAAAAGGTTCGGGCAAAAATTAGGGATACAAAAATAAAAAAAAAAGAATTTGTACACCCGGTAAGTCGAAAACCTGCAAGGGCGGCTTAGGCAAAAATGGGTATCCCGGTGGATTGAAAACCCGAAAGGGCGATCCAGGCAAAAGAGGGATTAGAGCGAAGACTACAGTCTGAGTTATCTGTACTTCATCGCGCTTCGTCGTCTGCCATCTCGAAAGATGTGATCGGTCCAGTCATTCTTCTCAGAAAGCAAGGAATTTGGGAGAAAACTGATGATCTGAGTTATAACAGAATTGGGAAATAGTGGATGCCGTGTTCACATTGCCATTAGGATAGATTTTTCCTTTTGTGCGCAATTACCTCTTTCTAGGAACTGCTTCCCGATGTATCCGCCTTTTCAGGCCCATTTGCAATTAATAAAAGTCGTTATTCAGATAAATAGCTCTTTTGTTTTTATTCTTACTGTTTGTTTGCAAAAACGTCCGAATTTTTTGATAAACATTGCATATAAAAACATGAAGGCTAAACAATAACGAGCAGAAAGATAAAACATTTGAAAATCATTTTGAATGTTGAGGACACTTGAGCGTATCTTGTCCATACGACCCCTGGGGCATGTATGTTGTGCTGTTTTGCAGGTTGTCATCTGTGAGGACGATTCCCAGCAGATATTTCCCCAAGCAAGTATGAGAGCTTTCAAAGCTATTCTCCCCTGCAGAGACGTTTGTGGATAGTGCCTTCTATCCCCAGCAGATCTAAGAATTGCATATCCTCAGCAGGATTGTGGATGTCTATCCCCAGCGTGGTCGTGAGCGCTTATCCCCAGCAGAGTGGATGCTTGTCCCCGTCAGGGTCGTGAAGTTCTTTCCCCAAGCAGAGCTCCCGAGTAGAGGTTTGTGTTGATGGTTTTCCTCAGCAGGTGCCCCAAGTGGATCAGGTTCGGTGAAAGTTATCTCCAGCAAAGTTTATCCTACCTGTGGATTGGATGAGTTTTCCCCAGTGGAGTAGAATTTGTTTCCCAAAGCAGAGTTTATCCTACTTGTTGGCAACTCTCCCCCAGCGAAGTCGCCTTGTTTAATTCCTCAGCGAAGTCGTCATGGTTCGTCCCCGGCAAGTTGCCTTGTTTGTTCCCCAAGCGGAGTCCCCGAGTGGATTGGGATCCTTTCCCCGGCAGCAGTTTTATTTCTCCAGCATGAGTGAGAAGTCGGTGCTCTCCCCACAGAGTATGCCTCAGTCAAAGTCTCCCCACAGGGTTGGAGTATCTGATCAGTTTTGGCTCCCCAGCCGGGGTTCCTCATTCTGCATTTTTGCATATAGTAATCATTGCATCCTCAAAACGCGTAGCATTTCCATTCAATATGGAGCATTACGCCATGGAAAATTCAAACGTATGCATTCATGTGTTGAAACCAATCAAGACCATATCCCCGGCAGAGGCGGATCTTTGTTCAACATCTGTACAGCATGTTTGCTACAGTTGCTCCTCACAGCATTCAGGATTGATAGTCCCCTAGAGAGGTTCATTTCCTCACCCACAGTGAAAGGAAAGTTTGACTCCCCAGTGAGATCCCCAGCAAGTGGTCAGCCTTGTCTTGGCATGTGTAGATGTCATCTTGTGATACTGGTAAGTGTCATGTCAGCACCCGCGTGTGTTATTTGATTAGTGTCGATAAGCACCATCTTTCGGTGTCGGTAAACATCGAGTCCTACCCCAGTCATCGGTAAATGTCTGGTCTTCTTTGGGTGCCGGTAAACATCATCTTTCGATGTTCGTAATACCCTTATTCTTCCCTAAGGATTCACCTCTCCGTTGGTTTCGATAAACGTTGAGTTTTTCCCATTCGTCCGTTGACGTCTGGTTGTATCCCTTTCTTCCCCAGTAGGGTCACCTCTCCGTTGGTGTCGGTAAACGTTGAGTTTTTCCCATTCGTCCGTTGACGTATGGTTGCCTTGCTTTCCAGTCATCCGTTGATGTCTGGTTACCTCTCCGTTGGTTTTGGTAAACGTTGAGTTTTTCCCATTCGTTCGTTGACGTATGGTTTCCTTGCTTTCCAGTCATTCGTTAATGTCTGGTTACCTCTCCGGTGGTTTCGATAAACGTTGAGTTTTTCCCATGTCGTATGGTTGTACCCTTCCCGGTCATTCATTAATGTCCGTTCTCCTTCTCCGTTGGTGTCGATAAACGTCGAGCTTCTCCTTCTCCGTTGGTGTCGATAAACGTCAAGCTTCTCCTTCTCCGTTGGTGTCGATAAACGTCGAGCTTCTCCCGTTCGTCCGTTGGCGTCTGGTCGAGTCTTCCCAGCATCCGTTGATGTCTGGTTACCTCTCCGTTGGTTTCGATAAACGTCGAGTTTTTCCTGGTCGTCCGTTGACGTCTAGTTGTGATTTCTATTCCCATTCGTCATCTCTCGATGTCTGGATGTGGCTGTACCTTAGAAAAAAAATCAAAATCCCCAGTAATAAATATCAGATCCCAGTGGAAGCTTCCGTTGGTGAACTTTCCTTTCTTGGATCCCCGCAGTTGTGCAAATTTCTACGGTTCTTTGGTATTCAATCCCTGTTTACCCTAAAGGTCTGACAGTCGGTGCTCTCATCCGTTCGGGTTCCCAGTTGATTGAATAGGGGCAGCTGTAGCACCTCAAATTTGCACCTCCCATTTTGTACATACATTTTCATGTTTAGGTCATTAGCATTGCATTGTCCACTGCATAGCATTGCATTGTCCATTGCCCAAGTGCAAATCATCAGTCAAGACTGGTCAGGAGATCCAGTTGTGAAAGCAAGCAAGTGCATTTTCTATGGAAGCAAAGCCCTAGGGTTGGTTCATTGTGTTCATGTGACCTAGGGATCATTTTGAAGTGGTTTGGCCAAAGGTTGGATGTTCAGAGCTCAACAGTCAAGATGCAATTCATCTGAAACCCTAGAAAGTCAACAAAAGTCAATTGTGCATTCAATCATGGATTTGAAGGTGGAAGATGGTTAGAGAGGCCTCATTCATGTCCATACAAGTCTCATTTGACATTTCAAACATCAACAATGAAGAATTTGAGGTCAGATGAAAAGTTTCCAAAAATAGTAAGTGACCTGTAATTTGAAATTGCCAAAAATGGAAAGGTTTTCTCCTCAAGATTACATCATCAAGCAAGCTTCAAATGAAATTTTGTCCAACATGAAAGCTGAAGATCTTGCTCTCACCTTTCCAAAAAGTCCAAGAATATGAATTTCTCATGTATGGTTGAAAAGATATGGATCAATCATGGCCAAATGAATTTGAACTTCAAACTTGCATAACTTTTGAACCATAAGGGCAAATGAAGTGGTTCTTTTTGCAACCTTTCTCTCTTGACATGCACTATCCAAAACATGCATCATAATCCATACATTTTGATCACAAAAATATTTGGTTTTCCATTTGAATTTTGGAGGGAAATTCCAAATTCAAAAATTAGGCATTGTTTTCATGTTCTAGCATTGGATTTAGCTTCAACACAGCATTTCAAGTGGATTTCCAAGGCAAAACGTGCACTGTTCCATTGGTCATTACATGCATAAGTTGCATTTGCAAATTTGCGTCAACACCTCATTCTCACTAATAACACTTGCATTGGCTTAATTGTGATTAGCAACATGATTAAGGCATCATATAAAAGGCAAAGCATAACAGAAAATGAGATGAACACTTCATAATTTCCAGATCTGAAATTTTCACACATTGTGCTCTCAAACTTTTTCTTCAATTTTCTTCATACACATTGCTATTTCCTCGAGTGATTCATCATCCACAAGCATAATTAAGCTGGATTGAAGCAGGATTCGAAGGATTTCATGCAGATTTGAGGACTGTTGAAGCTCGCATCCAACAATGCCAGTTGGAGATTTTGGCAAGATCTAGCACGGTTAACATCCAATTCCTCATCCATTCATTCATCTAAGAGCTGAGGAAGAACTGTTTATGCATAGCAAGGCCTGAATCAACCTGTTCCAGTTCTGTAGCTTCAACAAGGTTAGAATTCGAGTTTCATAATTCATGAAATTGTGATATGCTTGTGATAGATCTTTCAGCGCTGAGTCCACTGAGCTTTGTTTCATCGATTTTCATGCAGTATCGAATTAGTTATGTTGATTTTAAGTTTGACATGTGAAATTTGTTTGCCTCGATCCATTCATGTTAGGGAGAATTAGGTTAAATTGGATGTGGATTGTTGATGTACTTGGAAGGATGAACATGATGATATAATCGTTTTGCATTTCTGGCATTTTTATTCTTGACCTGGAAAAATCATGAAGAACGCGTATGAACTTGTTAGGGTTTCATGTCCAGATTTGTGTTTTGATCTTCATAGCGCGTGCTGCATGTGTTTTGGATGTTAATGAACATGTGTTGGTCCACGTGGCCTTGGCATGGCAGTTTGGTTGGTCACAATTGATTCACTTTGCCACGTAGTTTAAGTAAGGCGCGCTCATTTTGAATGTGTGCTCAATTCGATTCCCATCCGGTGCATTTCCAAAATTGCTTTGCATTAGTTTCATCTTTTCTCCATCCATGTTCATACCTTGCTTTCATGTTTTTTTATTTTTCATTCACTTCAAAAATTCATAAGTCAATGAATAATGATCCATATGATGTGTGGTTTTTTGCATATTGTTCCTCTTCAGGTCTACTGTTTTATGACTATTTTTCCAGAAATTGTGCACGGTTGAAAAATATTTTGGCTTAGGGTTTGTGTATGCATGTGCTTTTTGAACCTTGCTTGCCATTTGCTTTATGAAATGACGAGATTTAATCCAATGCCTTTGAAATTTGGTATGCTTAAACTAGACATCTTGCTGGTCATTTTGGTGTTGAGTTTGTATTTTTAGCATTTATGGTTGTTGAGATATGATCTGGTTAATGTAGGTAAGACAATGTGTGTCACACCTTTGCTTTCTCAACTTGATGATTTTCTTTGCCATGCCAAATAAATGCCAAATGATTTGATTTTTTGCGTGATGCTTCTTCTGGATGTTAGGATTGCTCATGAATTTTTGTGGAATTTTTGAATTGATTTATGATTTGTTTGGGATTTTTCTTTCTGGATTGCCATTTGTGGACTTTTGAATAGTCATGAACTTCAATGATTTGTGAAATGATGGTTGTTTATCCTATGAATGTGAAATCTTGCACATTGTTTCTAGACACTTTGAAGTTTATTGTGGCTTTGGTTTGAGGCATTTATCATTTGTCAATCCTGTTTTAGGCTTGTACTAAGTTGATGTATCAAATTGTGTCCTATTTGAGCTTGTTTGTGCTTACCTTGCCTTATGGAATTTGATTACCATGCTTAAACTTGTCCAAATGCTTTTATTTTTGGTATGCTGATCATGTGATGTGTTCTGTTTAGCCATGATTTTTCTTGGGATTTATTGAACCATTTTGGAATTAATGTGGATTTGTTCATTCTGTTGCTTCAATGAGCTTCCAACTTGCATGTTTTGCCTTATTTGACTTGTGAAATGATTTTGGTGCATGATATGGATGTGGAACTTTTTGGATGATGTTCTTATTGGATTGAAGTTGATTCATGTCAATTTTCATGTTCTGTTTTGAATTATTTCCCCCTCTTTGACCCTAGGCCTTGTCCTAGTGGTTGGTGCTTATGTTTGAGCTTTGTTTTCAGGATAAGAAGCATGTGGCCATGAGAGGATTGATTCACATTGCTTGAATTGGATTATTTGGTTGATGTTGACTAATCTTGACTTGTTTTGTAGGTTGAGTTTAGTTCATTTGAGTTGGGCTTGTGCCTTGCACATTGATGCTTGGCTTGTTTGACTATGTCTGTTGACTGTTGACCATTTAATTGTCTGTTTGATTTTTTGAGTTGTGTACTGACTGAGTTGGATTGTTTTCAGATACATTAGTTGCTTAAGTTCATTGTGAACTTGCTTTTGCTTTATAGCTTAAGCATTGAGGTATAACTTCTCTGACTTCATGTAGTCTGGAAGACCTGTCCTGTTACTTGGGCAGGCACCTGTCTGAAGCCCTCCTTAAGAGGCAATGCTTGTGTTTGTTTATCTTTGTGCCAAGCAGGAAAAGACCTTTGATAAGGCAATTGGCAGATAAAAGAGATGTGCAATCCATCTCCTGTTATTCAGTGTGTCATCTGCTTTGCTCACACACCTTGTGTTGATGCATTGTGGATACTAACCCAAGATCTTTGTTGAGTCAGTCATATGTGGAGAAGAGTTCCAACTTTCTGAACTCCCACTTTCATTTGTCTGAAGCTCTCCCAGGCCAGGGATAAGAGCTGTGAAGTCTTATCTTCACTTCCCATTTCATCTGCTTCACCCTAACTCTCAATGTTAGGGTTAAGAGCTAACATCACCCGATTCCAGTTGGCTTGTGTTTCACAGCCTAACCTTGTGTGAGCCCACTTTGATTGTATATAGTGTGTGCTATTTGTGATTGTTTGCTTTGCTTTGCCTGTGCTGTTTAGGATAGCTTGCTCCCTGTGCAAGTTAGATAGCAACCTTAACTTAGGGATGATATGCATGACAACTTCTAGGCTCGAGTCGTAGTCTCCCTAGTAGTTTGTGACTCCCTTTGTATCTGGTTAGGCTAGTCCTTCGTCCCTGCGTAGGGGAACTACGTCGCCCTGATCCTCATACCAGATGAGGTACGTATGCAGGAGATGAGCTGATCTCTCCGGGCGCCCTTTTGTTTTGTTTTGTGTGAGTTGTTTCTCCTTTTCTGGTTGGAGTCCGATGTAAGTCCAGCGATTGGCATTCGGTTTCCAGTTTCTTTGTTGGAGTCTGACGTAAGTCCAGCGATTGGCAGTTGGTTTCCTGTGTGTGTGTTTGTTGGTTCGGAGTCTGATGTAAGTCCTGCGGTTGGCATTCCGTTGCCATGTTTGCTTGTTTGTGTGGAGTTTGACGTAAGTCCAGCGATTGGCAGTCGATTTCCTGTGTGGTTTTGTTTGGCGTGCGTGAGCCGAGCTACGGGTGCTCTGATTCTTCTTTAGTCCGAGAAGATACGTATGCATAGGATGCGACATCCTAGCGAGCACGTTTTCCCCTAGTCCCGAACTACGTCGACTCTGATGTCTGTGCCTGACAGACTACGTAGGCCCAGGATGCGATATCCTACCGAGTTAGTTTCTTTTGTGTTTCCTGTGTCTCTTTCCAGCCTTGTGTGCAGTTTGTGAGCAGTTTTAGCAACCTTTATCCTTCCTTTTGTGCGTGGATCCCGTCGAGTACGACGGATGCGTAGGGGTGCTAATACTTTCCCTTCGCATAACCGACTCCCGATCCCATCTCTCTCTGGTCGCGAGACCATGTCTTTTCCAGGTTTACTTCGAGCGTTTCCTTTCCCTCTTTTTGGATAAATAACGCACAGTGGCGGCTCTGTTGTTTCGTTTTCCCGCCGGTTTTTTCGCGTAATGCGACAGCGCGGATGTCGCATCCACTGCATACGTATCTCATCTGAATATGAGAATCAGAGTCTTCGTAGCTCGGCTACCTAGGGGTTAAGGGTAATTATGCTCGTTAAGACATCGCGTCTTATGCCTACGTATCTCATCTGGCCTGAGAATCAGAGCAAAACATAGTTCGGCTAACTATGGGGTTATGGATTGGGTTTTGGACGAACGACGTCACTACGCAATCTACCGGATGCTCGATCTTTGGAGACTTACTCGCCTGTAGTAGAAGGCGTTAACGTGTTGCTTTGGGTTTTAGGGTTTGGGATGCTCAAAGGCAAAAAGGCAGTCCTTGACGAAGGAACCGCGCTACCTGCAGGGATACGAACACATACAAAACAAACATGTATAAAGTAAATGTGCCAACAAGGGGCTCAGAAGTAAATAAACAAAAGAAAACAAATGCCTCATATCGAGGTCTTCCAGCTAAGAAAGCGATAAAATGTGGAAAAGAGGTAAAAGTACCACATGGATAAAGATCCGAAGTAACAGCAATTAAAGGAGTAAGAAACCCAGGGATCTCCCAAGCTAATGCCATTAAAGAAAGGTGAGTCAGTACAGGTAATCGGAATGAACCTCCAGGGGGTATCCCACAAATAAAGTGGGAAAACCACGCAAACCATCTCTGCAAGAGTCTGTGAGCCCTCACAAAAACTCAACAAAAGGGTTAGTGAAACACGATAAGAATTTTTTTCATGGATAACAGTATGGTTTCAGAAACCTCAAACCCTGTGGCATACATTTCAGAAATCATGTGATTAAACATTCAAGGCATAGGTTTCACCCATTCATGCATAATTAAACCCGTGGGCAAAAACATAATGAAATTCATCCATCATACCTCATACATTCAGATGATCCAAATTAAGAGCATAAAATCATGGGAATGAGGCAAACCTGATGGGAGAGACCGGTTGAAATCAAATGGCACGGCTGGGTTTGCAAGGCAATGTTAGGGTTTGCGTGAGATGAAAGTGTGTGAGTCAGATTGAATTTTTCAGAGCTGCCTGGGGGTTGCTCTGAGTTCTCTGTCAGGTTTCTCTCCAGGTTTTGTCAAGGGTTTTGTTTCAAGGAAACCTCAGAGTATTTTGCTTCTCTTCCTTTTTCTGTCTGATCTCCCTCTTTTATAACTTGATTTTCATGGCTTTGTGGGCTCAAATGAGAGAGGTCCAAGTCCAAGTTTTCTATTATATTTTATTTATTTTTTTTATTATTTTTTTAATTTTTTTATTTATTTTTGTAAAAAATTATTATTATTTTTTTTTTGTTTTTTTTTTTGTTTTTTTTTTTTTTGTTTTTTTTTTGTTTTTTTTTTTAAATAGTTTCTTGGATCTAATTCTGATTGACATGATGAAATGCAATATGGAATGCTAAATGAATGCATGAATGAGGAGGGCAAATTTTGGGGTGTTACAGTTGCCCCTATTCAATCATCAACTAACCCAAGTGGGATGAAAGCGAACAGCTTATCAGATAAACGGGGTGAGCTGTGATTGAATACCAAAGACAGACCGAAAATTTGCGCTCCGAGAACACCACAAAAACGCGGAAATACACCACGCTGTTTATTTTTCTTCCGATCCTCTGGCTGGATCTGAATCAGTCTTCTGGCTTAATCTGGAGTTTCGATCCTCTGGCTGAACCTATACTCAATTTAGTCCTCTGGTTGGATATTAATTTTGATCCTCGGGCTGGATACGATTTTGATCTTCTGGCTAGATCTTCTTCGATCTTCTGGCTAGATCTCCTTCGTTTCGATTCTCTGGCTGAATCTATTTCCTTTGGTTCTCTGGCTGAATCTACTTCGATCTTCTGGATAGATCTGGATTGTTTTGATGATAAATTCCCATCATTAGGATCCCGCATCTGAGGCATGCACTGGTTGACCCTCTTTTGAAATCTACACCCAACCTTCATATTAGATATGCAGCTTCGAGAATATTCCACTTTTGGGCTTCGTACATATTCTTCGGGCTAGAACATGTTGTAACGACTCCTCAATTAGACTTGGGCTTGCTGGGGAAATAAAGCTTGTAGGCGACTTCACTGGGGAATCTTCAAATTGAGCCTTAGGCTGGCTTACTGGAACACGATTCTCAGGCTGAATCTTCGAAATGACCCTCAGGCTGGAACACTGGAACACGATTCTCAGGCTGAATCTTCGAAATGACCCTCAGGCTGGATCACTGGAACACGATTCTCAGGCTGAATCTTCGAAATGACCCTCAGGCTGGATCACTGGAACACGATTCTCAGGCTGAATCCACTGGAAAAAGATTCTCAGGCTGAATCTTCGAAATGACCCTCAGGCTGGATCACTGGAAAACGATTCTCAGGCTGAATCTTCGAAATGACCCTCAGGCTGGATCACTGGAACACGATTCTCAGGCTGAATCTTCGAAATGACCCTCAGGCTGGATCACTGAAAAACGATTCTCAGGCTGAATCTTCAAAACGACCCTCAGGCTGGATCACTCACGCTTGATCCTCTGGCTGGATCTCATGACCTTGGTTGTAAAGTAATTATTCAGTCTGCTTGGAAGAACCTGTTTATCAGCTTATGTGTCTGCTTGATATGATATGCATGCAAATGCAAATGTTATGCATGGTGTAATAAGAAATCTGCTCGGGGAAGCAAACTCCGGTAGGGAACAGATCGCTGTATCAATCCTTGAATGCTCTGTGGGGAATGATCCGTCTGCCGGGACCAATGAGCCACCAAAAATAAATTGGCTGCTTGAAAAGTTGACCTTGCGGGGGGAGTATCAACTATGGAAACTTTGTTCGGCGAGGCTCTGTGAGGAGAGTTTGTGGGGAAAACACTTCCTGGGGAAATGTCGTAGGAAACGACCTTTGCTGGGGATATGAACTTGCTAATCGCCCTCAAGCCGGGGATTAACAAATCTATTAAAAATTATCTGCTGGGGAATGAGATGAACACTGGGAACACCACCCTCTCATCTGTTGGTTATGCAACCACTCCGCTGTTGCTAGGAAGATACAGTCTGACACTGTCAACTCCGCTGGGGATATATAGTCTGGATACTGTCAACTCTGCTGGGGAACATGCTCTGCTGAGGAGAGACTTTGTCAACCGCTTGGGGATGAGGGTTCATGACTTGGCATCCGGTTCCTGTGACCTGCAACCAAAAATACATGTATGCCTCGGGGGAATTACTCGGTTTGAATTCACCGTCCGGAATTAAGCACATTCAAAGCAATTTTAAATGTTTTCCTGTGCAAATCATCTACAAAAGCCACCATTATGTTCATATGCAATATGTTTTATCAAAAATTCGGACATTTTTGCAAACAAACTGATAAATGAAAAATAAAGAGGCTCTTTAACTGAATTATTCGACTCTTACTGGGGAGAAAATTTGTGCCAGGAATAGGCGAGGGTATCAGGAAGCTGATCCCTGAAAAAAGGTGATCGCTATAAAAAGAGAACTATCCTAATGGCAATGGGGATACGGGGTCCCACCGAGTTTCGACTCTGCTATGGCTCGTATGTCCTCAAGACGCTCTGCTCATCTTGCTTTCTGAAGTGGATGATTAGTCGATCTTTAACCTTCGAAGATTGCCGGATTGAATGAAACGGTGATATAACACTGATGAACTCAGAACACAGTCATTCGCTTATTCCCTAACTTTTGTCTGGATCGCCCCCTTTTCGGGTTTTCAATCCACCGGGATACCCATTTTTGCCTGAGCCTCCCTTTTGGGTTTTCGACTCACCGGGTGTACTCTTTTTTATATCCCTAATTTTTTCCCGAACCTCTTTATTTTTAATTTTTTTTGGTTTGTCGAGATGCCCTTTTTTTTTGCCTGGACTATTCTTTTTATCGTCCAGCGGGTCTATTTTATGCGAAGTATTTTTCTTTAACTGCGTTTGAGTTAATAGGGGACGGGAATCCTTCGCCATCCATGGTTGTTAGCATCAAAGCTCCGCCATAGAAAATTCTTTTAACCACGTACGGACCCTCATAGTTCGGTGTCCATTTGCCCCTGTGATCTGTGTTGGGAGGAAGAAATCTTTTGAGTACCAATTCACCGACTTGATACCCCCGAGGGCGCACTTTCTGACCAAATGCTTTCTTCATTCGTCTCTGACCGAGATACGTAGTTCCAGCATAGCACCTTAATCATCGAAGACAAGGTAAACAAAGCATCAGCAAATTGGTTTTCTTCAAAAGAAAGTCAACAATCTTCTTGTGTAGTCTCTGTAAGGAGCCAGATGAGGCTGAGGTGTATACCATTTCCCGTTGGTTTGATTGATGACCAAAGCTGAATCCCCGTATACATCCAGGGTTTTAATCTGTATATTGACGGCTTTCTCAAGTCTTAGGATACAAGCTTCGTATTCGGCTTCATTGTTGGTGCAGGGAAAAGTTATTCTGGCACCAAATGGCATATGAACCCCCTTCCGGTGTGATCAACACTACACCAACTCCGCGACCATTGACGTGGACCGCCCCATCAAACATCATAACCCATTTGGATTCAGGGTCAGGCCCCTCCTCCGGGAGTGGTTCCTCTCAATCTTTCGATTTGAGAAACATGATGTCCTCATCAGGAAAGTCAAACCTCATAGGTTGGTAATCATCAATCGGTTGCTCTGCAAGATAGTCTGACAAGACACTTCCCTTGATGGCTTTTTGTGAAGTGTATTGGATGTCATACTCTGTCAGTATCATTTGTCACCTAGTAACCTTTCCGGTAAGTGCTGGCTTTTCAAAAATATACTTGACTGGATCCATTTTTGATATCAATAGAGTCGTGTGAGTCAACATATACTATCTTAGTCGGCGAGCAGCCCATGCCAAAGCACGGCAAGTTTTCTCGAGCAATGAGTATCTTTGTTCACAGTCGGTAAACTTTTGCTAAGGTAGTATATTGCATGCTCTTTTCGACCTGACTCGTCATGCTGACCGAGCACACAACCCATTGACCTTTCTAACACAGTCAAGTACATGATCAACGGTCTTTCCTCTCGGCCTGTAGACTTGCCCCGATCTTGATCTCTTTCTTGTCGTCTGCGGTACCGATGTTGACGGTCTTAATCACCTCCTGATAAGGTGTAATAGCTCGGTCCTCCTGTTTCAACAATCTGGCTAACCCTTCAGGCAATTCACAATCTTCCTCAACCCCTTCTTCGGCTTAATAGATAGGATTGTCGAAGTCATACTTGGCCATAGCAGTGTCGTTAGTAGTGAGATCCGGGTGGTCAGCTCTGCATGATGGAGGATCATGCTTTACCTTAGAATGAGAGATTTTTTTTTTTGGAAAGAAAGAAAAAACGAAAAAAGAAACATTGCCATTTTTTTATAAAAGTAGAAAAAAACTGAAAGAAAGAGAACACAAAATTGTTTGCAAAAGCCGTCCTTTATTGATGATAAAAATAATTGCGAAATGTAACTAAATGAATGGCCCTACAAATGAGCAGTTACACCTTGGGCAAAGTGTAAGACTTTATTATGCATGTAATAAAGGAAAACAATAAAAATCACTCTTTCAGTAGAGTAACCCGGACGGTTTTTTCAGACGACCAATTGTCGAGCTTTTCTCCCGGGACACACGGGCGAATCCAGCTATCTAAGTCACAATCGCTGTCAGCCTTGTCTTCATCTGCAACATTGACGATGTGGGGAGAAACACAAACCCCCGCTGGAGAGAGTACCGGTTTCATTCTTCTGAGATCCCAGAGCATACCCCAATCCAAACTTGTCTTCTTTGATGACTGGCTCCACAAATTTGCCCCAGCCTTGGGCATTACCAACTTTAACCACTTTGACAGCTTGCTTGTATGAAGAGATAGAAGTCCCGACCTTCTCAAACTCAGGTGAAAAGACAGCTTCGGGCGCGACCTCGTTGATGTTTATGGCTTCGAAGCCCTGACACAGCATCTCGTGCATCTCGCCGTCCATCTCTACATACTTAAATGTAGACAGGTGGCTAACAAAAATATCCTCTTCACCACAGACAGTGACGACCCGACCTTCTAGTTCATATTTGAGCTTCTGGTGGAGGGTAGAAGTAACAGCACCGGCAACATGAATCCAAGGCCGACCTAGCAGACAGCTATAGGCAGGCTGGATATCCATCACATAAAAGGTACTCTTGAATACCTGCGGTCCAATCTTAACTGGAAACTCAACTTCGCCAAAGACAGCTCTCTTAGAGCCATCAAAAGCCCTCACAACTAAGTTACTTGGCCTCAGGATGGTGTCATCGCAATCCAACTTCGTTAAGGCTTTCTTTGGAAGAACATTCAGAGAAGAGCCTGTATCAACCAAAACATGAGAAAGCATCACCCCTTTGCACTCCATTGTGATATGCAAGGCTTTGTTGTGATTCCTGCCCTCAGATGTCAAGTAATTATCGGTGAAACCTAGCCCCCGACTAGCGTTTACATTGGAAACTACCGACTCCAGCTGGTTAACAGTTATCTCCAGTGGAACATAAGCCATATTCAGTACTTTCAACAAGGCTGCTCTGTGCGCCTCAGAGCACAGCAATAGTGAGAGAATGGAGATCTTTGAGGGTGTCTGATTTAGCTGGTCGACTACCTTGTAGTCACTTTTCTTGATAATCCTCATAAACTCATCCACTTCTTTCTCGAATGCAGTCTTAGGAGGATCTTCCTCAGTAGTAACCTCTTCGGCGGCCATCTGTTTCCCTTTAGCCTTGGCAGCTGCCTCGGCTTCAGTATTCGCGCGTAATGTTGATGGTGCAAATAGGCATCCACTGCGAGTGAAGCCACCAACCCCTCCAACATTGTCTACAGCGGAGCTACCAATGTCAATGTCTTCTTCGTTAACTTTCTGCCCCTAGCAGTAGATATCAGCCCCATAGTGCCACGGGATAGCGCTGTCTTTCTCATACGGAACGGGTCCTGGTATTGTGATGGTGATCGGACCAACCAAAGTCGGTTGAGGGCTGTCAGAGTAAATTGCAACTGGTGCTGAACTTTCGATGTTCACCGCTGCTGGTTCTGTACTTTCTGGGAAATATTTGTTGTCGGAGCGAGTCTCTCGGGAACATATATTTCTTCAGGAGTGAAATAAAACGTCATCGTCGATACATCATTCTTCACTGGACGGGCCTGATCGAACTGAAGACAACCTTCATCTATCAGTTGCTGAATACCCCTTCTCACTCTCACATCCGTTTTCGGCAGCTTGACAATTTCTGCATTCTTCCCCACAGCCCGGGAAAATTTGTCCTTTCAGAAGTCGGTCTTTAACCACCGATAGGGAAGTCTTCACCTTAGTCACATCAGAAACCAAATTCAAAGTTTCCCCACTATCAACAGCTTTAATCCTCTGCCCGCCGTGAGCCGGCATCGGGTTCTGGATAACATTAGGCACCGGAGCAAAATTGATAGCCTGGGCATCTCTCAAATCTTGTACCTTTAACTGGAGAGCCTTGCAATTATCTATAGTATGGCCAGGTGCGTTGGAATGAAAAGCACATCTGGCGTTGACATCATAACCTCTAGGCAAATTATTGGGATCGATTGGTGGGGCCAGAGTTCTCAACGTAATCAGATTCATGTCAATCAGCTTGGGAAGTAATACTGAATAAGGCATTGGGATTGGCTCGATGACCCGGTCCGTCTGCCTTGGATGTTGTTGATAGTGTCTCTGCTGACCCGGATTACCTCCTTGTTGTTGATTGTTGTACCTGGGTTGTTGTTGCGGATGATATTGCGGTTGAGGAACAGGTGTTGGAATAGTGACTGCGGCCACTTGATCTTGATAATAATTAGGGCGTCCTCTACCCCTGCCTCTGTCGGCATACACAACGCTTGCCTCGCCTTCTTTTCTTCGCTGACCGTTACCAGCAAACGGTCTCTTGGGACCTGATGAGTTGGAAGCACTATTGTCTTAAATTCGGCCCATCTTCAACAGACTCTCGATTCTTTCTCCAGCAATTACTATCTCTGCAAAGCTGATTGACGGGCAAGCAACCAATCTCTCAATATAATTGCCTTGAAGAGTGTTCATGAACATGTCCGCCATCTCCCTTTCAGACATAGGGGGTTGGACGGACGCATCAATCTGTCTCCAACGCTGAGCATACTCTCTAAAGGTTTCCTTGGCAGTCTGAGACATACCTTGCAACAAGGTCCGATTTGGAGCCATGTCCAAGTTGTATTGATATTGCTTGACAAAAGCCTCTGCCAAGTCTTTCCAGCTCTTGATGGTAGTACGAGACAAATGAGAATACCATTCACGAGAAGCTCCAGTTAGGCTGTCTTCAAAATAGTACATCCACAGCTTTTCATCTTCCGTGTGAGCTCCCAACCTTCCCAGATAAGATTGGAGATGAGTGTGTGGGCAAGAAGCCCCGTTGTATTTCTCAAAAGTAGGGGGTTTGAACTTGTGAGGAATCCTTACTCCCTGAACCAGACCAAGATTTGTGACATCAAAGCCTAAGGAATTTTGAGACTCCAAAGATTTGAGCTTCTCAGCAAGCTCATTCATACGGCGAGTGGTCTCGAGGGCCTCGTCGTGCAAAGAAAATTGATCATACTGATAATCTTCAGTAACGGGGCGCCCGTTAATCCGAATTCCTTGATTCACATTGTACCTTCCGCCAATACCATTTCCAACATTCCCTGTGTTGCCAACATTACCTGGGTTTCCATCAGCATTTGCGTTACCAGTGTTCACAGGGTTACCAGGGTTTCCCTCAGCATTTGGTATCTCCATCTCCGGATCGGGTCTCAGTTGCTCAACCAATTCTCTCAGCTTTTTCTGGCCTTCTGCCATACCAGTCATCAATGTCATGAACTGATCCATCCTTTCACGCATATCAGCCAGCTCTTTCTGTACTTGGTCCATCGCTAGCTGTGGACGATTTTCCTTTGTCGGGTACCTGTGGACTCGCTTGGGACCAATAACTGCCTGATACAGGGAACAAACATTAGACACTGCGGTGACACCTGCAAAACAGACAAGGGTTAATATGCATGGTATGCGATGCACTGCTTGTTCAGTTTTAAGGCACCCCCGTTTTGAAAGGGAATACCCTGCAAATGAATAAGCATGAGATGTTGGATGCAAATATGCAGATGATGTTATGCAATGCAAAGGCATGTCAATCAGAATTGATGGATCCGCTTGAACATCTGTCAGGTTGCACTGCCTGGAGAGAAATTCACTGAGGAATATAATACAAGACCAAAACTCTGCTCCAGAAAACCGGGTTGGTTGGAGGTTAAGGTTTCCTGAATTTAGCCCGCCCCTCACTGGTAGGTTCTAAGAACAGAAGTTCGTCAGCTTTAGCCCTTCAGTCGCGAATAATACGTTTACCACTGAAGGTTTGGTATTATTACGGGACAAAAGACCTCCATTGACTCCCCTCAACAGGACATCCTAATAGCAAGTTCCCAGTCTCGGGATCCTCGGATTGAGCAGCGAGAATGCGCCCACCAGAGCTAACATAATCACGTCTCGGAGGAGAGGCCTCGACTGAGTTCTCGGGAAATGGTCACCAGAGTCGACGATTTCTAGAGGAACATCCTGCCGTTACGGAACACCCGTAAGACATAATATATCCAGAAGAAACCTCGTCTGGGTGTGGTTCTTCACGAACGACTTAACGTAGCAACACGCCACGCAAGCCTCATGATTATCCACTCTAAAACCTGTGTGTACACTCAAGCCTGGGTAATGGGCTTATCTCTCATAGAACACCCCATCCCAACAAACAAACAAACAGATCCAACAGATACAACAGATGCATGCAAGCAGGTAAGCAAATAAATGTACAAAAGCATGAACACCCAATAAACAAGAAATCCCACAAGCTAGGAGGGACTCGCTTAGGGAAGATGGACCAGCAAGAGGTCAACTTCTTAGTTCCCCAGCAGAGTCGTCAGCTGTCGCAGCCTGAAAAATACAGTGCGCGAAAAAACAACCGGCGAAAGAAAATGACAGAAGAGTCGCCACCGTGCGTTATTCATCCCAAAGGAGGGAAAGGAAACGCTCGAAGTAAACCTGAAAAAGGAAAGGACAAGACAGGGTCTTGCAACCAAATCTTGGGTTCGGGAGTCGGTTATGCGAAGGGAAGGTATTAGCACCCCTACGCATCCGTAGTACTCTACGGGATCCACTTTTGTAGTTCTTGTCTAAAGGGTGTGGGTTTATCTAATGTGTTATTTAAAAAAAGGGGGGTTAAATGAAAATGACTCGCGTGGATGTCGCCTCCACTGCATACGTATCTCATTTGAATATGAGAATCAGAGTCTTCGTAGCTCGGCTACCTAGGGATTAAGGGTAATTGTGCTCGCTAAGACATCGCGTCTTATGCCTACGTATCTCATCTGGCCTGAGAATCAGAGCAAAACGTAGTTCGGCTAACTATGGGGTTATGGATTGGGTTTTGGACGAACGACGTCACTACGCAATCTACCGGATGCTCGACCTTTGGAGACTTACTCGCCTGTAGTAGAAGGAGTTAACGTGTTGCTTTGGGTTTTAGGGTTTGGGATGCTCAAAGGCAAAAAGGCAGTCCTTGACGAAGGAACCGCGCTACCTACAGGGATACGAACACATACAAAACAAACATGTATAAAGTAAGTGTGCCAACAAGGGGCTCAGAAGTAAATAAACAAAAGAAAACAAATGCCTCCTATCGAGGTATTCCAGCTAAGAAAGCGATAAAATGCGGAAAAGAGGTAAAAGTACCACACGGATAAAGATCCGAAGTAACAGCAATTAAAGGAGTAAGAAACCCAGGGATCTCCCAAGCTAATGCCATCAAAGAAAGGTGAGTCAGTACAGGTAATCGGAATGAACCTCCAGGGGTTATCCCACAAATAAAGTGGGAAAACCACGCAAACCATCTCGGCAAGAGTCTGTGAGCCCTCACAAAAACTCAACAAAAGGGTTAGTGAAACACGATAAGCATTTTTTTTATGGATAACAGTATGGTTTCAGAAACCTCAAACCCTGTGGCATACATTTCAGAAATCATGTGATTAAACATTCAAGGCATAGGTTTCACCCATTCATGCATAATTAAACCCGTGGGCAAAAACATAATGAAATTCATCCATCATACCTCATACATTCAGATGATCCAAATTAAGAGCATAAAATCATGGGAATGAGGCAAACCTGATGGGAGAGACCGGTTGAAATCAAATGGCACGGCTGGGTTTGCAAGGCAATGTTAGGGTTTGCGTGAGATGAAAGTGTGTGAGTCAGATTGAATTTTTCAGAGCTGCCTGGGGGTTGCTCTGAGTTCTCTGTCAGGTTTCTCTCCAGGTTTTGTCAAGGGTTTTGTTTCAAGGAAACCTCATAGTATTTTGCTTCTCTTCCTTTTTCTGTCCGATCTCCCTCTTTTATAACCTAATTTTCATGGCTTTGTGGGCTCAAATGAGAGAGGTCCAAGTCCAAGTTTTCTATTATATTTTATTTATTTTTTTATTATTATTATTATTTATTTATTTTTGTAAAAAATTATTTATTTATTTATTTTTCGTTTTTTTTTTTTTTAGTTTCTTGGATCTAATTCTGATTGACATGATGAAATTCAATATGAAATGCTAAATGAATGCATGAATGAGGAGGGCAAATTTTGGGGTGTTACAGGCTGGAAGTGCTGATGATAGGAAAAGCACATCAGGAGGATGTTTCTTCTTGGGGAACAATCTGATATCATGGTTTAGCAAGAAACAAAATTGTGTGTCCCTATCCACTGCTGAAGCTGAATACATAGCAGCTGGGAGTAGTTGTTCTCAACTGGTTTGGATGAAACAAATGTTGACTGAATACAACGTCACACAAGATGTCATGACATTGTACTGTGACAACCTGAGTGCTATAAATATTTCCAAAAATCCTATTCAGCACAACAGGACAAAGCACATTGATATTCGTCACCACTTTATTAGAGAACTTGTGGAAGAGAAAATCATATCACTGGAGCATGTTACTACTGAAATGCAATTAGCTGACATATTTACAAAAGCTTTGGATGCTAATCAGTTTGAATGTTTAAGAGGGAAATTGGGGATTTGTATTCATGAGAATTTATAGCAATTAAAGTGGAGTGGAAAAGGGAATAAAAATATTGTCTGTCCACTTAAAAGAAAGTATCCCATTTATGGTAAATCATTACCTAGTATTGGAACTACCATCTATACCATTTTCACACGCTACCTCAACATAACCACTTCCATCTTCATCAAACTGCTCAGACCATCTCTGCTAGGGCAACAAAAATCTTCTCAAAAGTTCAACAAAATGTCACAACATCCCTCATCCTCTGGTTCAAAACCCACTCACAAAGCAAGGACTCCCTCCATGGAGTTTCTAGATGAATATATTTTAGAGGTTATTCCTCTCTCTATAATCCCAGGCGACGCCCCTGACCCTTCTTCCACGACAGCAAATAATCAAGGTAACAACTCTGAAAACCCTCCACCTAAGGATGACATGCACTATAGATCGTGTCATTAGGAACTTGGTAACTAGGATTCTAAACGAAGGGCATGCAGTCAAGGGAGTCTCGACTCCTCTATCTAGAAGGGACCCCTCACCTGAGGTGGAACCCCAAACTGAGAAAGATGATGATTCATCTAGATCAGAGAAAGACTTGGCTGTTGAGGGACTATGCTCACCAGGTAAAACCTTGCCTAGTAAGAAACCAGTAGATGGTTCTCATGTTACTTCTGAGAAGGTTATTGATTTGGATGAAGAGAGTTCAGAAGAAGAAGATGACACCTTGGTCCATCATTTGAAACCAAGTGTTGCAAAGAAAATGAAGACAAGGAAAGGCAAGTCTGTGGCTGAGTTGTTGACAGCCAGAACTAGTAAGAAGGTTGCTGGTGTAGGACCCTCTAAATCATGGAGTAAAGTAGAGGTCAAGAAGAGGAAGGTCAGAAAAAGCTCTGACTCTGAAGATGATGTCGAAGACGATGTCCCAGACATCTCTCCTGCTAAAAGGCAGACTGTTAAAAAGTCTCCAGCTAAGGTTGCAGCTGTGCATTTGGACAACATTTCCTTCCATCTGGAAGATGGTGCTGCCAAATGGAAATTTATTATACAAAGGAGAGTTGCTGTTGAGAGGGAGCTAGGGAAGGAGGTTGTAGAAGTAAAGGAGGTTATAGAATTGATCAAGACTGCTCGGTTGATGAAAACAGTTATTGCATTACCCCAATGTTTTGAAGGTTTAGTAAAGGAGTTTGTGGTGAATATCCCAGAGGATATTTCTGACAAGAATAGCAAAGAATTATGCAAGGTCTTTGTGAGAGGAAGGTGTGTAAGGTTCTCCCCAACTATAATCAATAAGTTCCTAGGGAGAGGAACTGAAGGAGGTGTGGAGTTAGAGGCTACAGACAATGAAGTCTGTAGGACAATCACTGCTGGCCAAGTCAAGGAATGGCCAAGTAAAAAGCATCTATCAGCTGGCATCTTGCATAAGATTGGTTCAGCCAACTGGGTGCTGACAAACCATATCTCAACTATCTCTAATGGTCTTGGAAGGATAATCTATGCTATTGGAACCAGGCTCAACTTTGATTTTGGAAGGTTCATGTTTGAACAAATTGTTAGACATGCCTCCACTAATGCAGTAAAGCTGCCTATTGCCTTTCCCTCTATCATTTGTGGAATTATTTTAAGCCAGCAACCTGGTATTCTAAACATAAGTGATATTCCCAGCAGAAGGAAGCCTTCATTGTCCATTCACTACAAGTTGTTTGAAGGCAGTCATGTCAATGACATTGTCATGACATCTGCAAGGAAGAAGCCAACCTCTCAAGGTGGCCTAGTTGCTCAATTGAAGGAAACTTGTAAGGAGCTGGAAACTGGGATTAGGGTTTGCAAGGCTAGGAAAGAGGCTTTAGAGGTTCTCATTAGTAGCTTGGAGCAAGAAGAGATGGATAAGGTTGGTGAAGACAAGGAGTAGATGCCCATACCTCAAGTAAGAGGTCCAATTCTCAAGATCAATCTAGTGGCAGTTCTGAATCTGAAGGTGAAGAAGATGCTACTTCCTCAGACTAAGTTGTAATGGTCCCCCTATTATGAAGACTATGTGTTCTGGATCCTGTTCTGGATTCTGTTTTGGATGTTTTGGAAGCTTGGATGTTTTGATGTTTTTCTATTTAATGTTTGTAATTTTTGGAAGTCCTTTCTGATGCCATGATGTAATATTTGGGCTCTTTATGAGTTCCTTGGATTTCTGATTATCTCAGCTATTGCAACTGTGTATAATTATGGTTTGTACCACCTGACATTTATGTTTTAACATTTTATATGTTATAACATCCCTTGTGACATTCTCTGCTAGACTAATTGACATTTATTTTGTCTAATTGGTCACTTTTGGTCTATTTTGACTAAAAAGGGGGAGAAGTGATTATGTGGAGAGCTGCAGTTAAATGTGGGGATGTGGAGATCTGCAGTGGTGACGTAGCTAGCTAGGCTAAACAGATGAACAGCTGATGTTGAAGGAGATGTTTGATGTGGGACAAAATGATGTTTTGTTCTGTGATGTGGAACAACTGATGTTGAAGGAGATGTCTGATGTTGAACAGAATGATGTTCTGTTATGTGATGTTGGAGGAGATGTCTGATGTTCTGTGCGTGTTCTGTGTTGCACATGTGATGTTGAAGGAGATGCCAGAGGGTAACTCTGAATGTTACAGGTGCTGAAGGAGATGTCTCTATTGAACAGACTTAGGGGGAGAAGAAGTACCCATGTGTTTTATGTGTGTTTTACTAGTTGCTGTTACAGCTAGTAATTCTGTTTGCTTCTGCTGCTGCTTAAACACTATTATGTTGTTTAACTTCTGATGTGTTTTTCTTGTGAACAAAATGGACTGATATATGTTTTAGCCAAAATTTGCCAAAGGGAGAGTTTGTTGGTTCTAACTGTTGGCAGCAATTTTGGTAAAACAAAGAGTGTTCACAAGATGTTACATGTGATGTCTTAACATAAGATATCTTGTACCTGCTAGAGGTTTAAAATATAATTATGCAGGATTGTTTTAGGATGTCATACCCGATGTCATGACATCTGATAAAATGTACCTGCTGGATATTTAAAATGGAATTATGCAGGATTGTTCCAGGATGTCAGACCCGATGTCATGACATCTGTACACAGAACATTCAATCTGAATGTTATGTGTTATGTGATTGCGCTTTTAATGGAAATCTATGTTTGATTAATGAGTTAATTGTAAACGCTATCAATCAATGATTACAACGTGATTAACTTATTTTCCAAAGAGATCTAATCAACTGTCATAAGAAGATTTGAATGGAAAATAGTTTTAGGGTTTTATGATGTCCAAGCCCAGCTGAATGCTTCTATAAAAAGGACATGGAAAACCTGATTTGATACACAATAAATACAGAGCAAAATATTGAGAGAGAATAAGGGTTTAAGTCTTGTGTGGTCGTGTGACTTGTAAGCCATTCAATTCATCCATAGATGATTGAATTGGTCTGATTTTTGAGTTGTAATTTGTCACCCTAAGCTTTTAAGCATGAGTGTGTGTCTACTTGATTGAAGCTGCTAAGTAAGATCAAGTGTGTGTCTTTGAAGAGTCTCTTCTTTTCATAAGTAATTATTGTTTAATATCACTGGTGTGATTGAGGAGGAGTGAGTGGGATCTCATATCTAAGAGTTCTTAGGTAGAAGTCATACGGGTAGAGATTAGGTGAAAAAGATTGTAACTTGTGTAGTTTACTGAGAGTCTTTGAACTGATTCTATTTAGTAGATTTCCTTCCTGGCTTGGTAGCCCCCAAACGTAGGTGAGTTTGCATCGAACTGGGTTAAGAATTACTTGCATCTCTTGCATTACTGTTCTTTATCTTTATCCTGTTTGTATTGTTCAGATATTAGTGTCGTGACATTACCTTCGACATCTCATATCTGATACCAGAATTTCAGCCAATGCCATCATTTTAAGACCAAGTTATTGTGATTTGAGCTTTCATCTGATGCAAGTATTGGGATCCACTTGAATTCATCTGCTACATGGTCTTGATGCAACTATTATTTTGATCTCATGTCTAATGCATTATTCTGAGTTAATCAAGGAGTATTTCATCTGATACATGAGAAGACAAAGAAGACTGCAAGCTATGAGATTTGCTTGCTTGGATGTAGTTATATTTATTTGATGCCTTGATATTCATGATGTCTGATATTCTTAATTGCTTGATTGATTATTGCTTGATTCAAAGTCCAAAGGGAAAGTGGGTTTTCTATGACATTCTTGTCGGTTGGATTGCATCCCATTGGTCAGATATTTTCAACTTTCAACTTTTAATTTTATGCTTAGGATTAGTCTCTTCATCTTCTCCTACTTCTTAAATTTCAAATCTCTCCCCTTTTCAAAAACTTTCTTTGCTTGTGAATTTCAAACTTAGAACTTATTTAAAATAGAAACTTTGGCCTTATACCATTGAATTTTCAAACTCTTTTCTTAAATCAAACTTGTAAATTAACTTAACCATATTTGACTTAAAATTTTCAAAAGACAAAAAGAACTAACACCCATTCAAACTTTTGGTCCCTATGTGCCCCTTTTTATTAAAACTTTTATTTTTGAAGCAATCCACTCATTTTGAAATTTTTACCACGAACTACGAGGTTTTGATCCCTCATTTTTATGTTGGTACGTAGGCACAAGTCCGAAGGTCTTGTCAAACACAAAAATATAATAAATAAATTCTTTTCTCATCCCCACACTCTATTTTTTTCTCAAACATCATTTATACCAAAACACATACACACATAAAAAAGGGCTCCTTAGGAGTACCTAGGACACTTTGGATGCTAACACCTTCCCTATGTGTAACCAATCCCCTTACCTATAATCTCTGGCCTTTTATTAGTTTTGATTTGAAAACTTCTTATCTTTCGGTTTTGTTCGTACTTTTACCTTTTCCTTTAGAAACAATAAAAGCGCGGTGGTGACTCTGGTGTTATTGATGTTAAGCTTATCCATAGCTTAATGGTCATGAATTTACCGCTACAGGAAATTAAGTGGCGACCCTGCTGGGGAGTAGTCCTCAGTGGGTTTAGCCTACTTTTTATGTGTGTATAATTTTATATTTGATGTTTGTATATATTTGCTTGTATGATATAATCTGCTTGTTGTGCTTGGTGATCTCTGAGTGGTGAGATAAGTTCTAACCCGAACTTGAGTGCAATTAAGATAGGAGGATGGTATAGTCATGATCAACTTGTGTGGAGTAGTCCTTAACAAGTTGGCTTGAGACCCATCTACTAAGTGGAGATCCTTTCGGAGTTATTAATGTCACACAAGTATTTGTGGTTAGGCATTACTTTCTCTGATTTGGGGTCCGAGAAGTTGAGGACCGTAGAACATTTAACCCAACTTGGCCTATTTAGGATGTAGTGCAGAGATTGTTCAGGTGTAGACCTAATAACAATTGTTATACGATACTACACTCAGACGAGTTTCTCTTGAGAATATTATGGGTTGATGAGTCAGTCATCATAACCTATAATATCCGATAGATGAGATTAAGAATTTAGGAACTTTTTAGAACATGATCTATAGGTTTTTATCCTTAGTACACTCCTTTGGGAAGGTTCTTAACCTGACTCAATGCTTGTGACTCACAACAAACCCTTTGATTCTTGGGTGATCCGATCAAGTCTTGTCAATATCAGTGAAACTTGGGTGTTGATAAGGTGAAAACCATAATCCACCAAAATGGATGATTGATCTTGATGATGACTTGATCCATCCCTTGACCTTTGTTTGCCTTGTCTGTGATCCCTTGTTTGTGATTGTTGCATTCACGCATTCATACACATCATAACATTCATCAGAAAAATAAATTTCAAAGAACTGAGGTCTTATTTGCAAATATTTTCAGACCATGGATTATGGACGAAGGAACACTAAGAAGTATAGTTTCAAATGTCCCGATTTGAAAAAGCTAAGGAAGTTATCATCCTTTATATTAGATCCCTTGAACTTCAAGCAAAGTCATGGGATGCTTTTGTCTGTATTATCTGCTGATGTGGTGGAAGGACTCTTGAGTGTTTTGGTTCAATTCTATGACCCTTTATACCGTTGCTTCACTTTTCTCGATTATCAGCTTATGCCTACGTTAGAAGAGTATGCCCATCTCTTGGGAATACTTGTTTCTGACAAGGTTCCTTTTAGTGGATTGGAGGAGGTTCCTAGATCTCATATCATAGTTGAACCTCTTCATTTGAGGAAGTCTAAGATTGAGACTCATTGGGTGAAGAAAGGAGGAATGTTTGGGTTGAATTCTGAGTTTCCCATTGGAAAAGCTACTGTCTTTGCTAAAGCCGGTAGTATGGATGCTTTTTAAGCCATCTTTGTGTTTCTCATCTATGGTTTGACTTTGTTCCATAACATTGACAGTTTTGTTGATGCTAACTCCATTAGAATCTTCTTGATTGGGAATCTTGTTCTTACTATGTTGGGTGACATGTATTTCTCTTTGCATTTGAGGAATTCTAAAGGTGGTGGGACTATTGTGTGTTGTGTTCCTCTTCTGTACAAGTGGTTTATTTTGCACTTGCCTCAAACACCTACTTTTATGGAGAACAAACAATGCCTATGGTGGTCCCAAAGACTTTTGTCTCTCACTAATGATGATATTGTTTGGTATGATTCTGGATTGGGTAGCTTGGACATTATTGAAAGTTATGGTGAATTCTCTAATGTGCCTCTCATTGGTACACAATGAGGAATCAACTACAACCCTGCTTTGGCTCGTCGTCTACTTGGGTTTTTCTTGAGAGATAAACCTAATAACACTCAATTAGAAGGTATTTTCTATCAAGATGGTAAAGATACCCAAGATTTGAAGCAAAATATGATAAATGTTTGCCATAATGTGCATAGGAAAGGAAGATCTAAGCTTGGTCTGTGCAACTGTGTAGCTTTGGAAGCTTACACTACTTGGGTGAAGAAGAGAGCTTTGGAGTTAAAGATGTCGTATGCTTGTGAAAGACCTATGTCTATGGTTGTGGCTGAGCCATTAACTCTCCCTAACAAATATGTAGAGGAGTTGAAAGACGCACTCACCAAAATGAAGCAAGAGAAAGATTTGTGGGAAAAACGGTTCCATGCTGTGAGCCGAAAGCATGAGGAGTTGTAGCTTGAGTCGAAGGATAAAGACGCTCTTATTGAACTTCTTGAAGACTGAGCAGTAAAGAGACAGAGAGAGCTCAAGGGTCCATCTTCCTCTAGTATGCCTCAGCCTTCTAGTGCTTGGAAGAAGATTGTTGATCAGCTTGTCCTTGAGAAGGCTCAGATGAAGACATTTTTTGAGTCTGAGATTCGATGCATTTGAAGGAAGTATGCGCCCGCAGTTGTCATACCCCAAAATTCTCCCTACCCTTCATATAATCATATACGTCATTAACCCCAAACATTTGCATATCATCCTCATCCATTCATTTCATTTGAATAAGCATGGTTCAATCTGATTCAGAAGTCGCGTCAGTTGGATTCACCAATTCATTGCATATACAACCATCATTTCCTCATCATGTCAATAATAGTCCTGATTAATTCTAACATCGTATTGATTTCAACTTCAAATTAACTTTTGAAGTTTAAGTTGATTTCGTGGTTGTAAGACCCTAATTTTGACCCTAAGATCCCTCATGGCATCATATCATTGCACATTGCATTTGCCTCAAGGATCATAGCATCTTGGCTCCTTACCCTAGGGTTGGGACTTGTGTGAGTTGGTTTGAGACCAACAAGCATGCTTGAATTGTATACTATTGATTTTCTTATTTTGTTTACTAATCAAAAGCACAAAAGTATGTCACTAACTTGTTTTGTTTTGAAGCTTGAGCAATCATGTGATCCAAAGCTCCTAGGAGGCCCCTATGCTCAAAGAATGGCCAGATGAAAGTGAAAGAAAGCCTGACAATGGTCCCCAAAGATCTCAATCATCATATATGCCTCCCAAGTATCTGATTTGTCATTTTGTTCAAAATAAACCAAAGGGCTTGAGGATTGTTTCCCAAGGAAACCCTAATTCAACTGTGCATTGACTGTGACTTGCTCATGAAGAAACCTCAACCTATGATCAAATCCAATCAAGGGAAGTTCTTTCATTCATAATTTCATGCATAAATGAGCTCATTTGAGTGTCCTCAATCATTAATTCATCAAGATTTGAAGTTTGGACTTGAGAAGTTGATCCGTCAATTCATCTGACTATTTTGAAATCCACTGAGACCTAACTTTTGATGTGTTTGTCAAATGAAGATTACCCCAAGAGAAACAGTGTTATTAAGAACCATATGAATAACATTCGTGTTAATCAAAAATCCATTTGAAACTTGGAAGGTCATCATTCATTTCAAAACATTATAGGTCATTTTGACTGAAACCCTAATTTTGGGTCAACTTCCCAAGGATCTAACTCCTTCATTTTTTATGATTTTGAGGTGGGATCAAATGCATTGGAAAGTTTAATATGTCTACTTATGATTTTGAAACTCATCAATTTATTAATTGATTTGAGATTTATTTGAGATTTTAGTTCAATTAGGTTATTTTTATTCATTTTTAATTGATTAAAAATAGTTTCTGACTTTTAAAAATGCTGAAATTTTTTGTCAAACTTTGTTTGACCTTGTTGAACTTGGGATAATTCACTTGGACCTTTCAAAGTTGATTTGAAGTGAATTTGAAGTTTGACCTTTCTTTAATATTTTAATTCAAGTTTATTTTCAAATATTAAAAATGCCAAAAATATTTTGTTTATTTCTTGACTTCCAATCTTCATCTCATTTCTGATTTTTATGGTTTGACCTTGATCTTCCCTATCTTTGGTCAACATTTATGGATTAGTACATTCCTTTTCATTTGATGCACTTTATTTTCTTCATTTCCATTATCCATCTTCTTCTTCTTCTTCTTCTTCTTCTTTTCTTTTTGATCAATGAGTTAAAGGTTGATAAGTTAGCATTGATTAGGGAGGCTTAATCTTCCTTGATTCAAGTCTAATTCATCTTGATCAAATGATCAAGTGAATGACTTTGCATTAAGGATAGATTGCTTTCTAAATCATGCAAAGGACTTAAACCAATACAAGATCATTTCTCATTTTCTTTTTGGCATGGCAAGTTGTTGGAACATGGTTCACTAATCAAGACTTCTAACTTGTGTTGTTGCCTACATTATTATTGACCGGCCTCAGATAGTTGTGACTTCTACATAAGTCCAATTACGATTGCTTAACATAGCGCTAAATTTGCCTTATGGCACACTAATCATTAACCATTAACATTTACTTCTTGCTCTTTACTTTTATGCAATTTACTATTCTTGTACATATTATTCATTTTCTTTTCCCTTTGCTCACTTGAGTACATGTTTATGTTAATGCAATTCGCCTTTTGCTCACTTGAGCACATAATTGTGTATATACTATTGTGCTTGTGTTTTGTTTTGATTGTTGTGGACCAAATGCAAAGAAATGGACAAATGGACTTAGTTTCTAGGACTTTCCCTATGCAAATTGGAGTAAAAGGACCTTAATGTTGAAAATGGATTATAAGGACCAAACCTCTAAACTCACTATTGTCCATTCTTGATTTACTTCATGGAACTTTTGATGTGTGTGCTTTTTGTGCTAGGGAATTCTATAAGAGCTCAAATTGAAGAACCATTGCCATGTTCATCCCAAGTGAAGGATACAAGATGCATTGAGGATCTCTTAAGAGACTTGTTTGATTGTTGCTTGAGCTTACTATTATTTTGCTTTCATATTCCAAAGGATTGGAGCTACTTGGATCATCAATATGATCTCAAGAGAGGAACTCCATTTGTGGTCTTGTTTCTTATCCCTTATCTCTTGTATGATTAGGATTTTAGCCATTCTTCTTCTTCCCTCCACTCTAACCCAAGCCAAAATTTTTGTGCAAACATTTAACATTCTTTTCAAACATTAGAAACCTAAGCCTTATGCTTTTGATTTTCAAACTCTCTTTTCATAATACTTATTTTGAATTGAACTCCTAAGTCAACTTTGACCATATTTTGTACATACTTTTCATTGGTAAATATAACCCATTCAAATACTTTTGTGGTTTCAATGACCACTTCCTTAATCAAAAAATTTCATAACCTTTAGCTATTAGGTTTGAGTTATCCTTGAGGTAGATGTAATACTCACCTATATCCTTAGTGATGGACAATGAGTCTTCCATGCTTATTATACGGTTAACCCCTCACTAGCATGTTGAAGCTATCCTCACATGGTGGATTTGTGGTTTTAGGTTGAGTTTTCTCCCTTGGATAACAAAAGACCTTAAGGCTTTTGGACCAATCAATTCACCAACTCATTTTGAGATTTTTACCCCGAACTACGAGGTTTTGATCCTAATCTTTTTTAAGATGGTACGTAGGCAATGGGTTTATCCATCCAAACACAAAATGTAAATAAACTTGTATATTCTCTTCTCATCTCTTCAATCATGTTTGCACAAATAAATTTTCACAAAATACCAACCTTACAACAAGTATGAAAAGGGCTCCCTAGGAGTACCTAGGATGTTTTGGGTGCTTAAAACCTTCCCATTGCATAACCAACCCCCTTACCCAGATCTCTGACATTTTTACTAGTTTTTTATTTGATAAAACTTTTAGGTTTTTGTTTGCTTTCTAACCATTCCTTTGGATAAATAGAAGTGCGGTGACGGCTCGACTTGTATGGTTTACCTTAGATTTAGTCAATATCTCTAATGGTAACGAATACCCCGCTACAGATACTAAAGCCAATTGGAAGATTTCTAGGAGCTTGATTTATTATTTGCTTGATTGCTTGAGTCATTTGCTTATTAAGTGCCAAATCCAAAGGAAGGAGCAACTTGGATCATCTTTATGATCTCAAGAAGGGAACTCCATGTGGTTTTATTTCTCTTCCTTCATCATTGCATGTTTAAGACCTAGCCCTTCTCTTCTTCTCTCCACTCTAACCCAACCCAACTTTTATGCAAACATTAACATTGTTTTCAAAAAATTAGAAACCTAAGCATTATGCTTTTGATTTTCCAAACTCTTTTCATAACACTTATTTTGAATTGAATCCTAAGTCAACTTTGACCTTATTTTGTGAATACTTTTCATTTGTAAATACAACTCACTCAATTGTCTTTGTGGTTCCAATGACTATGTGTGTTAAAGATTTTCATAAAACATTAGCTATTAGGTTTGAGTTATCCTAGAGGTTGATATAATACTCACCTATATCCTTAGTGATGGACTATAAGTCTTCCATGCTTATTATAGGGTTAACCCCTCACTAGCATGTTGAAGCTCTCCTCACATGGTGGATTTGTGGTTTTAGGTTGAGTTTTCTCCCTTTGATAACAAAATATCTTAAGGCTTTTGATCAATCAATCCACCAACTTCTTTTGAGATTTTTACCCCGAACTACGAGGTTTTGATCCTACCTTTTTAAGATGGTACGTAGGCAATGGGTTTATCCATTGAAACACAAAGTTGTAAATAATTTGTATATTCTTCTCTCATCTCCCCAATCATGTTTGCACAAATAATTTTCACAAATACCAACCTACCTTACAACAAATGTAAAAAGGGCTCCCTTAGAGTACTAAGGATGTTTTGGATGCTTAAAACCTTCCCATTGCATAACCAACCCCCTTACCCAGATCTTTGACATTTTTACTAGTTTTTGATTTGATAAAACTTCTCAGTTTTTGTTCTTTTTCTACCCTTTCCTTTGGATAAATAGAAGTGTGGTGGCGACTCGAATTGTATGATTTACTTTTGATTTAGTCAATAAATCTAAAGGTAATGAATACCCCGCTACAGAAAAGTGGCGACTCTACTGGGGATAAACATTTGCCTAGTGTGTTTAGCCTACTTTTTACCTTTGTTGTATTGTATGATTATATTTATTTTGTGACATATTTTTGTGCAAATTTGGGATTACTGTATTGTTTGTAATGTATGAATTGCTTGATGTATGAATTGCTTGATGTATCAATTGCTTGTGTGCTTGATGGTCTCTTGTGAGATGAGTTCTATACCCGAACTCGAGTGCACTTATGATAGGAGAATGGCATAGTCTTGTTGATTTGTGTGGAGTTATTCCTTAGCAAGTTGACTTGCAAGCCCATTCACTTGGTGGAGGTTATGTTGGGATCAATAATGTCACACGAGTAGTCGTGCTTAGGAATTACTCTTTTCAATATATGTCTTAGAAGCCAAGGACCTTAGATTACCTAGCCCATCTTGGCCTATTTTTTAGGACGTAGTGCGAAGGTCGTTCAAGTGTAAGATTTGATACGATTGTTACGCGATACTACACTCATAAGAGTCTCTCTTGAGAATATTTTTGGAATACGAGTAGTCGTTTATCCGATAATATCCGAAAGATGGGATGATAACTATGGGAACCTCTTGTAGAACATGATTGTCAGGTTTAACCATAGTACACTCCCTTTGGGTGGTTCTTAACTGAGACTCCGTGCTCGTGACTTGCAACAAACCCTTGATTCATGGTTGATCCGTTATTGTGTATCCTTAATATCAATGGAACTTGGGTGTTGATAAGGTGTAAACCATAATCCACCAAAATGGATTATTGATATTAAGGATGATTTGATCCATCTCATGACCTTTGTGTGGTGTGTTTTGCTTGATCCTTGAGTGTGATTGTTGCATTCATGCATTCATACACATCCATATCATCAACAATGAGAAAATTTTCAAGGAACTTAAGAGGCCTATTTGCAAATTTTCAGACATGGATAAGCAAAGATGGCATACGAAGAAGTACAGTTTCAGACAACCCGACTTGAAAGAGTTAAGGAGTTTGACATCCTACGTATTAGATCCCTTGGAGTTCAAGGCTCGTCATGGGAAGCTTCTATCTATTTTTTCTACTCAGGTGGATGAAGGTCTGATGAGTGTGCTGGTGCAGTTCTATGATCCTCTGTACCATTGCTTCACATTTCCGGATTTCTAACTTTTGCCTACGCTTGAGGAGTATGCCTATCTTGTGGGTATACCTATTCTAGATCAGTTGTCGTTCAATGTTTTGGAGAGGGTTCCTTCTTCTCAAGAGATTGCTGATCTGTTGCATATAGATGAATCTGTTATTGGTGCTCATATGACTACCAAAGGTGGAATTCAAGGTCTTCCATCTGATTTCCTCATTGCTCAAGCTACTATGTATGGGAAGGCCATGAGTGAGAACGCCTTTGAGGCCATATTTGTACTTCTCATCTATGGGCTAGTGTTATTTCCCAACATCGACAAGTTTGTGGATGTGAACGCTATTAGGATTTTCTCTACTCTTAATCCCATTCCTACTCTGTTGGGTGACACTTATTTCTCTTTGCATATAAGGAATGCAAAGGGTGGTGGTACCATTGTGTGATGTTTGTCTCTGTTGTACAAGAGGTTTATTTCGCACTTTCCACAGACGCTCGCCTTCAAGGAGAACAAAGGATGTCTACGGTGGTCCACGAGACTTATGTCTCTCACTAATTATGATATCTTTTGGTATAACCGTATATATGATGGTGTGCAGATTATTGATTCTTGTGGTGAATTCTCCAATGTGCCTCTTCTTGGTACATGTGGTGGAATTAACTACAACCCTGTTTTGGCACGTCGTTAGCTTGGGTTCCCCTTAAAGGATAAACCTAATAACATTTTGTTAGAAGGTGTGTTATTTCAAGAGGGTAAAGATCCCCAAAACTTGAAGGGCAGAATGGTTCGCGCTTGGCGCAAGATTCATAGGAAGGGAAGGAAAGAGCTCGGTCCGAAGAATTGTATTGCTTTGGAACCCTATACCGCATGGGTTAGGAGGAGAGCTTCTGAGTACCGTATGCCTTATGATTACCCGAGACCTAAACCTATGGTTGTGGTTGGGCCTTCAACCCTCCCTGACCAAGGAGTAGAGGAGTTGAGAGATGAAGAACGTTCGCGTGCTTGGGTCCGTGAGCGAGAGGAGCTACTTCAGCAGCTTAGAGATAAGGTTGCTTTGATAGAGTTTCTGGAGCATCAGGTTATCGACGAGCCTGATGATGTTGTGACTTCTCTTCTTCCTCAGTCTTCCAGGTTTTGGAAGAGGAAGTATGATCGACTCGCCAAGGAGAAGGCAGATATGGAGGCATCCTATGAGAGAGAGGTGAAGAGGCTTCGTGCAGCTTATCTTCCGGTCTCGAGAGCTTTGGACGATTGTTTCTAGGGTTCCATAGGATGTTCATTTTCCTTCTCTCTTGTATTGTATTTTGGTTACCAAGACTGTACTTCTTTGGTGTAAAATTTTTTCCAGATGTTATTGATATTATTATTTCATATATGTCCAAATGATTAATATTTCCAATATTTGCAAATAGAACTCTAAAGTTCCCTTGATTAAAAAAATAAAATCATATGCACAAGCATTGCATGCATCATGTGCATAGGCAGGTTTTGTTCCAGGGCTTCTTGTTTAGTGATCTAACTCTGTGTTCTTCATTTATTTTGAAGACAAGCTGACGCACCGGTACTACACTAGAGCCAATTCATCAAAGCTAATGGATCACCTAGAGGAAGAGAACAAAGAAATGAAGGAGGAAATGGCAAGATTGACTGCCCCGATGGAGTCTTTCTTGGCCGCCCAAAGCCAGTCGTCTCCAACGCCTTCAACTCCTCCCTAGAGGACGGTCATCGCGTCAGTTGGATTCACCAATTCATTGCATATACAACCATCATTTCCTCATCATGTCAATAATAGTCCTGATTAATTCTAACATCGTATTGATTTCAACTTCAAATTAACTTTTGAAGTTTAAGTTGATTTCGTGGTTGTAAGACCCTAATTTTGACCCTAAGATCCCTCATGGCATCATATCATTGCACATTGCATTTGCCTCAAGGATCATAGCATCTTGGCTCCTTACCCTAGGGTTGGGACTTGTGTGAGTTGGTTTGAGACCAACAAGCATGCTTGAATTGTATACTATTGATTTTCTTATTTTGTTTACTAATCAAAAGCACAAAAGTATGTCACTAACTTGTTTTGTTTTGAAGCTTGAGCAATCATGTGATCCAAAGCTCCTAGGAGGCCCCTATGCTCAAAGAATGGCCAGATGAAAGTGAAAGAAAGCATGACAATGGTCCCCAAAGATCTCAATCATCATATATGCCTCCCAAGTATCTGATTTGTCATTTTGTTCAAAATAAACCAAAGGGCTTGAGGATTGTTTCCCAAGGAAACCCTAATTCAACTGTGCATTGACTGTGACTTGCTCATGAAGAAACCTCAACCTATGATCAAATCCAATCAAGGGAAGTTCTTTCATTCATAATTTTATGCATAAATGAGCTCATTTGAGTGTCCTCAATCATTAATTCATCAAGATTTGAAGTTTGGACTTGAGAAGTTGATCCGTCAATTCATCTGACTATTTTGAAATCCACTGAGACCTAACTTTTGATGTGTTTGTCAAATGAAGATTACCCCAAGAGAAACAGTGTTATTAAGAACCATATGAATAACATTCGTGTTAATCAAAAATCCATTTGAAACTTGGAAGGTCATCATTCATTTCAAAACATTATAGGTCATTTTGACTGAAACCCTAATTTTGGGTCAACTTCCCAAGGATCTAACTCCTTCATTTTTTATGATTTTGAGGTGGGATCAAATGCATTGGAAAGTTTAATATGTCTACTTCAATTTTTATTGGTCACTTTGGACAAAAATTTCATAATCCTAAAAGAAATACATGTGATAATACAAAACATTATAGGTCACTTTGGACCAAAGTCATTGAAATGTGAAAAAGTCCAACTTCAAGTGCCCATAACTTTCTCATAAAAAAACCCAAATGATTCAAAATATAACTCCAAATTTATTGTCTTGAAAAGATCTACAACTTTTATGTTGAAGGTGTTGTTATTTGAGGCTTTCATCATTGAAATAGAAGGGCTTGAAGTTGGTCCATTTTGGCAAAATTCTTATACACATGTTTTACAGCTTGAACTTCATGGCCTGTTTTCATAAATTTCCCAATCCCAAATGGATTTTTGTTCAACATAACATTTGTTCCTCATGTCAAGAACTTTCCAACCATTACCCACATGGCTATGTTTCAATTTGGTAAGAGGCATTTTCGAAGAGGTGAAGATTTATGTTCATTTATGGAAAACATGTTGAAACTTTGTGCACAAGCCAATGCTATGAAATCTGCACGTCCAAAACACTTCAATTACACTTCAGCTTGCATTTGCCATCGAGTTTGGGCCTCCCATGCGCCTGTACAGGCCCATGCATGGAGGTCCTCATTCCACATGCATACGAGTTTACCATTGCTTGCCTCACCTCTTGCTATAAATAGACATGACTGGCTTCATTCCAAACCAACCTTAAGGCGCCTAAATTGCTGCAGAACTGAATCCCTAACCTTCACTTAAAGGAATTTTGCTTTTCACTTTTAATTTTTCAGTTCAATTTTAAACTTCTTGGTTGATCATTGAGCTTCCATTCCTTAGCCTAGCCCCTTTGCCATCTCAAGATCACACTGCATCAAAGAATTGGAAGAGATCGTGCCTTGTAAAGCTGCACTTCAAAGGTTGTTGTTCAAACTTTTTTGATTCAAAACTCCTTGGATCTTGCTCATTTCTTGTGTTTGTTGGTTCCTCTGAAGTCCTCATGTGAGAGGCAATTGATCTGTGCATTTAATTTCATGAATTGATCAAGTTCAGTTTGAACACCATGAATTTCTACCTCAGATTTCTCTTCATATAGTGATCTTGAGTAGAAACCAATGGCACAGGGGTGATGTACATCACCCCAGCTTTCCAATGATATAAGGATCGTGCATTTTAATGAACTTTTTAAAACCTGCAAATTCTGGCCGGACGGTGAAGCTCACCGGAGAAGACGGTGGTTTCCACCACCGTCCCCACGTGGTTGAGTCCTTAGCCATTGGATCTTATTTCCAAATTTAATATGAGCCATGCAATGTTATGAATTCCAATAATGCAACGTGTGTCTCCTTTGACTATGGTCTATCATGAGCACGCACCTGAGAACCTTCAGATTGGACACGTCAATTAATGAATGTGATCCAACGCCTCATGATTTTTCTGATTTCTGATTTTTCATTCTATTTTCTTTTATTTCATTTTATTTCAAAAATTCATAACTTCTTCATTTTTAATCCAAAAAATATGGGACTAATTGCATTATTTCCCTTTTTAATTCTAGTTTCTGAAAATGATTTTTAATATTTTTTATGAGTTCATTTAATATTTTTTATGAATTTTCTCTTTTCTGGTTATTTTTGATTCATTTAAAATAGTTTCCAATATTAAAAAATGCCAAAAATATTTTCTTAACATCTTTGAATGATGATGAATCTATAAAAAATACTCTCATCAATTTCTTAATTGATTTGAGATTTATTTGAGATTTTAGTTCAATTATGTTATTTTTTCTTCATTTTTAATTGTTTAAAATTAGTTTCTGGTTTCCAAAAATGGTGAAATTTTTTGTCAACCTTGTTTGACCATGTTGAACTTAGGATGATCCATTTGGACTTTTCCAAGTTGATTTGAAATGGATTTGAAGTTTGACCTTTATTTGTTTATTTTAATTCAAGTACTATTTTAATTCTCAAAAATACCAAAAATATTTTTATTGTTTCTTGACTTCTAAACTTCATCTCACTTTTGTTTACCATTGATTGACTTTGATTCCATTCATGTTTGATCAATGTGTGTTGGTGATGTTATTTGATTTTTAATCATGTACATTCTTCTTCTTCTTCTTCTTCTCTTTCTTTTTGATCAATGAGTTAAAGATCGGTGGTTAGCCTTGACATATGAGAGGCTTAACCTTCCTTGATTCAAATCAAATTCATCTTGATCAAAGATCAAGTGAATTGCTTTGCATTAAGGATAGGTTGCTTTTTGGTCAAGAAAAAAACCTAAATCAATACAAGATCATTCTTCTTTTCTTTTGGCATGGCAAGTCGTAGGATCTTGGCTTACTAGTCATGGTCTCTAACTTGTGTTTGTTGCCTATAGTTTTATTGACCGGCCTCAGATAGGTGTGACTACTACATTAGTCCATTTACGATTGCTTAACATAGCGCTAAATTGCCTTATGGCACACTAACACTAACTACTAATGACTAACTTTTAATTCAAGCATTTAATTCTTGCAATTTACTTTAAGGCAATTTAATTTCTTGTTCATTAATTCATTTATCTTTTCCCTTTGCTCACTTGAGCTCATGTTTATGTTAATGCAATTTGCCTTTTGCTCACTTGAGCACATTATTGTGTATATACTATTGTGCTTGTGTTGTTTTGTTTGTGTGAACCCAATGCAAATGGAGAAAAGACTTAGATTTTAGGACCTTACCTATGCAAAAAATGGAGTCAAAGAGCAACTAGGCCTCATGCCTTTAGAATGCTAAAAAAGAAGAAAATTGTCAAAGAGCAACTAGGCCTCATGCCTTTAGAATGCTTAATATTGAAGAAGACATTGAAAGGACCCCTAATTCTAAACTCCCTCTTGTCCATTCTTTCTATTGCATTGTGGAACTTTTTGATTTGTGTGTTCTTGTGTGCTAGGGATCCTAAACTTGAGCCAAGTAGAAGAACCATTGTCATGAGCATCCAAAGTGAGAGATACTGTAAGACCCTAATTTTGGCCCTAAGATCCCTCATGGCCTCATAACATTGCATTTGCATAAGCCTCAAGGATCATAAGCATCTGGGTTCCCCTTGCCTTTGGGTGGTACCTCTTGTGAGTGGTTTGAGATCACCAAGAATACTTGAATTGTATATCATTGTTTTTCTCATTTTTATTTACTAATCAAAAGCACAAAAATATGTCACTAACATTTCTTGTTTGCATCTTGAGCAATCACAAAGTCTAAAAGCTTCTAGGAGATCCTGTGTGCAATGAAAAGGTCAAGAGGGGATGAAAGCAAGCACGGTAATGGTTCCCAAAGCTCTCACCCATCAAATATGCCTCCCAAGCATCTCAACTCATCATTTTTGATCAAAGCAAGTCAAGGGATTTGAGGTTTGCTTCTCAAGGAAACCCTAATTCATCTGATCATCATCAATGCCCTGCTCATGAAGCAACCTTAGCCCATGGTCAAATGCCATCAAGGGAAGTTCTTAAATTCATTATTCCATGCATATTTGAACTTATTTGAGTGTCCTCAATCATCAATTCATCAAGATATGAGTTGTAGACTTGAGAAGTTGATCAGTTAATTCATCTGACTATGTTGAAATACACTGAGACCTAACTTTTTATGTGTTGATAAAATGAAGATGATCCCAAGAGAAACGATGTTCTTAAGAACCATATGAACAACTTTCATGTTCATAAAAATTGGATTTGAAGCTTGGAAGATCATCATCCATTCCAAGACATTATAGGTCATTTTGACTGAAACCCTAATTTTGGGTCAACTTCCCAAGGATCTAACTCCTTCATTTTTTATGATTTTGAGGTGGGATCAAATGCATTGGAAAGTTTAATATGTCTACTTCAAATGTTATGTTGAACAAAATTTCAAAATCTCAAAATAAATACATGTGATAATGCAAAACATTATAGGTCACTTTGGGCCAAATGCATTGAAATGGAAAAAAGTCCAACTTCAAGTGCCCATAACTTCTTCATTAAAAATCCAAATGATGCAAAATTTAAGTCCAAATTTATTTTCTTGAAAATATATAAAACTTTCTTGTTGAAGGGTTTATCATTTGGAACTTGCATCATTGAGACAGAAGGGCTTGAACATTGGCCAAATTTGGAAACTTCACTTATGCATGTTTTGCACCCTACACTTTAAGCTCAAATTTCACTAATTTCCAAGGCCCAATTGGAATTTTGATCAACATATCATTTGTTCCTTATGCAACAAGCTTTCTAACCATTACTCATAAGGTTGCATTTGGAGTTTGGAAGCACCATTTTCGAAGGCATGAAGAATTAAGTGTATTTTGTGAAATTCAATTCAATTGTCATGCATGAGCTGATTACAATTAATATACACGTCCATTTGCATTTCACATGAACTCAGTAGGTCATTTTAGTCTTCATTGGGCCTTCCACATGATAACACAAGCCCATGCAATGAAAAATCCATTTGCCATGCACACGAGTTAACTCATGCACTCAGCCCTTTCCTGCTATAAATACATGTGCTATGCTTCACAATTAACCAACCTGAAGGCGCCTGAAATGCTGCAAGAGTGAATCCCTAACCATACCAAAGGAACAAAGTTCATTCTTCTTCAAAAATTCAGATCTGAAATTCAATTGCATTTGGTTGAATTTTCAGATCTAAAGTTCCTAGACCTTCATCATTTGATCTATTGAAGTTCTGTTTTGCAAAAGGAACCAAGGAAAGGGACTCAAATCTCATAATCCAAAGGTTTTGATCAACTGTTTTTTGCTTCGAATCTCCTTATACTTTGATCCATTGGCCTTGATATTGTGGTGTCTGAAGTCCTCTCTATAGAGGCATCATTATTGAGTGCTTAATTGTTGAAATCGAGCAAGTTCAGTTGAACATCACCAAACTTCCATCTCTGATTTCTCTCTTAATAGGAATCTAGAGTGGAAGTGAGTGATATAGGAGTGATGTACATCACTTCACCTTTCGAATGGTGCCTGGATCGTCCATTTTAGTAAGCATTTGAACCTCTGTGTTTTTTTACCTTCGCCGGAGCTCACCGGAGAAGACGATGGCGCTGGCCACCGTCTCATTGTCAGATTGATTGTGAGCCATACGATGCATTTGCCAGATCTAATCCCAGCGCTCCATTGTTATGACTTTTATTTAATATCCATGTGGTTGCATTGACTGAGGACTTTGGTGCGCGCGCATGCCATAGCCGTTTGATGATCCAACTCAATTAATGAGCTTAGATCCAACGCGTGTGGATTTTCCATATTTTCTAATTTCTGATTTTATTTTTTTTATTTCCTTTTATTTCAAAAATTCATATCTCTTTTATTATTGGTCCAAAAAATATGGGACCAATTGCATTATTTCTCTTTTAATTTTTAGTTTCTAAAAATTATTTTTAATATTTTTTATTTTACCATTTGTTATTTTTTAATAATTTTCTCTTTTCTAGTCATTTTTAATTCATTTTAAATAGTTTTTGATATTCAAAAAATACAAAAATATTTTTCTAACCTCTTTGAATGATGATGGATCTATGAAAAATATTCTCATCAATTTATTAATTGATTTGAGATTTATTTGAGATTTTAGTTCAATTAGGTTATTTTTATTCATTTTTAATTGATTAAAAATAGTTTCTGACTTTTAAAAATGCTGAAATTTTTTGTCAAACTTTGTTTGACCTTGTTGAACTTGGGATAATTCACTTGGACCTTTCAAAGTTGATTTGAAGTGAATTTGAAGTTTGACCTTTCTTTAATATTTTAATTCAAGTTTATTTTCAAATATTAAAAATGCCAAAAATATTTTGTTTATTTCTTGACTTCCAATCTTCATCTCATTTCTGATTTTTATGGTTTGACCTTGATCTTCCCTATCTTTGGTCAACATTTATGGATTAGTACATTCCTTTTCATTTGATGCACTTTATTTTCTTCATTTCCATTATCCATCTTCTTCTTCTTCTTCTTCTTCTTTTCTTTTTGATCAATGAGTTAAAGGTTGATAAGTTAGCATTGATTAGGGAGGCTTAATCTTCCTTGATTCAAGTCTAATTCATCTTGATCAAATGATCAAGTGAATGACTTTGCATTAAGGATAGATTGCTTTCTAAATCATGCAAAGGACTTAAACCAATACAAGATCATTTCTCATTTTCTTTTTGGCATGGCAAGTTGTTGGAACATGGTTCACTAATCAAGACTTCTAACTTGTGTTGTTGCCTACATTATTATTGACCGGCCTCAGATAGTTGTGACTTCTACATAAGTCCAATTACGATTGCTTAACATAGCGCTAAATTTGCCTTATGGCACACTAATCATTAACCATTAACATTTACTTCTTGCTCTTTACTTTTATGCAATTTACTATTCTTGTACATATTATTCATTTTCTTTTCCCTTTGCTCACTTGAGTACATGTTTATGTTAATGCAATTCGCCTTTTGCTCACTTGAGCACATAATTGTGTATATACAATTGTGCTTGTGTTTTGTTTTGATTGTTGTGGACCAAATGCAAAGAAATGGACAAATGGACTTAGTTTCTAGGACTTTCCCTATGCAAATTGGAGTAAAAGGACCTTAATGTTGAAAATGGATTAGAAGGACCAAACCTCTAAACTCACTATTGTCCATTCTTGATTTACTTCATGGAACTTTTGATGTGTGTGCTTTTTGTGCTAGGGAATTCTATAAGAGCTCAAATTGAAGAACCATTGCCATGTTCATCCCAAGTGAAGGATACAAGATGCATTGAGGATCTCTTAAGAGACTTGTTTGATTGTTGCTTGAGCTTACTATTATTTTGCTTTCATATTCCAAAGGATTGGAGCTACTTGGATCATCAATATGATCTCAAGAGAGGAACTCCATTTGTGGTCTTGTTTCTTATCCCTTATCTCTTGTATGATTAGGATTTTAGCCATTCTTCTTCTTCCCTCCACTCTAACCCAAGCCAAAATTTTTGTGCAAACATTTAACATTCTTTTCAAACATTAGAAACCTAAGCCTTATGCTTTTGATTTTCAAACTCTCTTTTCATAATACTTATTTTGAATTGAACTCCTAAGTCAACTTTGACCATATTTTGTACATACTTTTCATTGGTAAATATAACCCATTCAAATACTTTTGTGGTTTCAATGACCACTTCCTTAATCAAAAAAATTTCATAACCTTTAGCTATTAGGTTTGAGTTATCCTTGAGGTAGATGTAATACTCACCTATATCCTTAGTGATGGACAATGAGTCTTCCATGCTTATTATACGGTTAACCCCTCACTAGCATGTTGAAGCTATCCTCACATGGTGGATTTGTGGTTTTAGGTTGAGTTTTCTCCCTTGGATAACAAAAGACCTTAAGGCTTTTGGACCAATCAATTCACCAACTCATTTTGAGATTTTTACCCCGAACTACGAGGTTTTGATCCTAATCTTTTTTAAGATGGTACGTAGGCAATGGGTTTATCCATCCAAACACAAAATGTAAATAAACTTGTATATTCTCTTCTCATCTCTTCAATCATGTTTGCACAAATAAATTTTCACAAAATACCAACCTTACAACAAGTATGAAAAGGGCTCCCTAGGAGTACCTAGGATGTTTGGGTGCTTAAAACCTTCCCATTGCATAACCAACCCCCTTACCCAGATCTCTGACATTTTTACTAGTTTTTTATTTGATAAAACTTTTAGGTTTTTGTTTGCTTTCTAACCATTCCTTTGGATAAATAGAAGTGCGGTGACGGCTCGACTTGTATGGTTTACCTTAGATTTAGTCAATATCTCTAATGGTAACGAATACCCCGCTACAGATACTAAAGCCAATTGGAAGATTTCTAGGAGCTTGATTTATTATTTGCTTGATTGCTTGAGTCATTTGCTTATTAAGTGCCAAATCCAAAGGAAGGAGCAACTTGGATCATCTTTATGATCTCAAGAAGGGAACTCCATGTGGTTTTATTTCTCTTCCTTCATCATTGCATGTTTAAGACCTAGCCCTTCTCTTCTTCTCTCCACTCTAACCCAACCCAACTTTTATGCAAACATTAACATTGTTTTCAAAAAATTAGAAACCTAAGCATTATGCTTTTGATTTTCCAAACTCTTTTCATAACACTTATTTTGAATTGAATCCTAAGTCAACTTTGACCTTATTTTGTGAATACTTTTCATTTGTAAATACAACTCACTCAATTGTCTTTGTGGTTCCAATGACTATGTGTGTTAAAGATTTTCATAAAACATTAGCTATTAGGTTTGAGTTATCCTAGAGGTTGATATAATACTCACCTATATCCTTAGTGATGGACTATAAGTCTTCCATGCTTATTATAGGGTTAACCCCTCACTAGCATGTTGAAGCTCTCCTCACATGGTGGATTTGTGGTTTTAGGTTGAGTTTTCTCCCTTTGATAACAAAATATCTTAAGGCTTTTGATCAATCAATCCACCAACTTCTTTTGAGATTTTTACCCCGAACTACGAGGTTTTGATCCTACCTTTTTAAGATGGTACGTAGGCAATGGGTTTATCCATTGAAACACAAAGTTGTAAATAATTTGTATATTCTTCTCTCATCTCCCCAATCATGTTTGCACAAATAATTTTCACAAATACCAACCTACCTTACAACAAATGTAAAAAGGGCTCCCTTAGAGTACTAAGGATGTTTTGAATGCTTAAAACCTTCCCATTGCATAACCAACCCCTTACCCAGATCTTTGACATTTTTACTAGTTTTTGATTTGATAAAACTTCTCAGTTTTTGTTCTTTTTCTACCCTTTCCTTTGGATAAATAGAAGTGTGGTGGCGACTCGAATTGTATGATTTACTTTTGATTTAGTCAATAAATCTAAAGGTAATGAATACCCCGCTACAGAAAAGTGGCGACTCTACTGGGGATAAACATTTGCCTAGTGTGTTTAGCCTACTTTTTACCTTTGTTGTATTGTATGATTATATTTATTTTGTGACATATTTTTGTGCAAATTTGGGATTACTGTATTGTTTGTAATGTATGAATTGCTTGATGTATGAATTGCTTGATGTATCAATTGCTTGTGTGCTTGATGGTCTCTTGTGAGATGAGTTCTATACCCGAACTCGAGTGCACTTATGATAGGAGAATGGCATAGTCTTGTTGACTTGTGTGGAGTTATTCCTTAGCAAGTTGACTTGCAAGCCCATTCACTTGGTGGAGGTTATGTTGGGATCAATAATGTCACACGAGTAGTCGTGCTTAGGAATTACTCTTTCCAATATATGTCTTAGAAGCCAAGGACCTTAGATTACCTAGCCCATCTTGGCCTATTTTTTAGGACGTAGTGCGAAGGTCGTTCAAGTGTAAGATTTGATACGATTGTTACGCGATACTACACTCATAAGAGTCTCTCTTGAGAATATTTTTGGAATACGAGTAGTCGTTTATCCGATAATATCCGAAAGATGGGATGATAACTATGGGAACCTCTTGTAGAACATGATTGTCAGGTTTAACCATAGTACACTCCCTTTGGGTGGTTCTTAACTGAGACTCCGTGCTCGTGACTTGCAACAAACCCTTGATTCATGGTTGATCCGTTATTGTGTATCCTTAATATCAATGGAACTTGGGTGTTGATAAGGTGTAAACCATAATCCACCAAAATGGATTATTGATATTAAGGATGATTTGATCCATCTCATGACCTTTGTGTGGTGTGTTTTGCTTGATCCTTGAGTGTGATTGTTGCATTCATGCATTCATACACATCCATATCATCAACAATGAGAAAATTTTCAAGGAACTTAAGAGGCCTATTTGCAAATTTTCAGACATGGATAAGCAAAGAAGGCATACGAAGAAGTACAGTTTCAGACAACCCGACTTGAAAGAGTTAAGGAGTTTGACATCCTACGTATTAGATCCCTTGGAGTTCAAGGCTCGTCATGGGAAGCTTCTATCTATTTTTTCTACTCAGGTGGATGAAGGTCTGATGAGTGTGCTGGTGCAGTTCTATGATCCTCTGTACCATTGCTTCACATTTCCGGATTTCTAACTTTTGCCTACGCTTGAGGAGTATGCCTATCTTGTGGGTATACCTATTCTAGATCAGTTGTCGTTCAATGTTTTGGAGAGGGTTCCTTCTTCTCAAGAGATTGCTGATCTGTTGCATATAGATGAATCTGTTATTGGTGCTCATATGACTACCAAAGGTGGAATTCAAGGTCTTCCATCTGATTTCCTCATTGCTCAAGCTACTATGTATGGGAAGGCCATGAGTGAGAACGCCTTTGAGGCCATATTTGTACTTCTCATCTATGGGCTAGTGTTATTTCCCAACATCGACAAGTTTGTGGATGTGAACGCTATTAGGATTTTCTCTACTCTTAATCCCATTCCTACTCTGTTGGGTGACACTTATTTCTCTTTGCATATAAGGAATGCAAAGGGTGGTGGTACCATTGTGTGATGTTTGTCTCTGTTGTACAAGAGGTTTATTTCGCACTTTCCACAGACGCTCGCCTTCAAGGAGAACAAAGGATGTCTACGGTGGTCCACGAGACTTATGTCTCTCACTAATTATGATATCTTTTGGTATAACCGTATATATGATGGTGTGCAGATTATTGATTCTTGTGGTGAATTCTCCAATGTGCCTCTTCTTGGTACATGTGGTGGAATTAACTACAACCCTGTTTTGGCACGTCGTTAGCTTGGGTTCCCCTTAAAGGATAAACCTAATAACATTTTGTTAGAAGGTGTGTTATTTCAAGAGGGTAAAGATCCCCAAAACTTGAAGGGCAGAATGGTTCGCGCTTGGCGCAAGATTCATAGGAAGGGAAGGAAAGAGCTCGGTCCGAAGAATTGTATTGCTTTGGAACCCTATACCGCATGGGTTAGGAGGAGAGCTTCTGAGTACCGTATGCCTTATGATTACCCGAGACCTAAACCTATGGTTGTGGTTGGGCCTTCAACCCTCCCTGACCAAGGAGTAGAGGAGTTGAGAGATGAAGAACGTTCGCGTGCTTGGGTCCGTGAGCGAGAGGAGCTACTTCAGCAGCTTAGAGATAAGGTTGCTTTGATAGAGTTTCTGGAGCATCAGGTTATCGACGAGCCTGATGATGTTGTGACTTCTCTTCTTCCTCAGTCTTCCAGGTTTTGGAAGAGGAAGTATGATCGACTCGCCAAGGAGAAGGCAGATATGGAGGCATCCTATGAGAGAGAGGTGAAGAGGCTTCGTGCAGCTTATCTTCCGGTCTCGAGAGCTTTGGACGATTGTTTCTAGGGTTCCATAGGATGTTCATTTTCCTTCTCTCTTGTATTGTATTTTGGTTACCAAGACTGTACTTCTTTGGTGTAAATTTTTTCCAGATGTTATTGATATTATTATTTCATATATGTCCAAATGATTAATATTTCCAATATTTGCAAATAGAACTCTAAAGTTCCCTTGATTAAAAAAATAAAATCATATGCACAAGCATTGCATGCATCATGTGCATAGGCAGGTTTTGTTCCAGGGCTTCTTGTTTAGTGATCTAACTCTGTGTTCTTCATTTATTTTGAAGACAAGCTGACGCACCGGTACTACACCAGAGCCAATTCATCAAAGCTAATGGATCACCTAGAGGAAGAGAACAAAGAAATGAAGGAGGAAATGGCAAGATTGACTGCCCCGATGGAGTCTTTCTTGGCCGCCCAAAGCCAGTCGTCTCCAACGCCTTCAACTCCTCCCTAGAGGACGGTCATCTCAGAGGTTGCTTCCTCTACCGTGCCAGCTGTCAGTGCCTACTTCGCTCCTACTGCTATGCCAGTCGGGTTTCCCTGAGGGATGCCCGCGAACTTTTCTCTAGAGGGTCTCGCCCCAACTTTTGCTTCTCTGCCGGCATCTTGCCCGGTCCTTGTTGTGCCCCCTCCAATCGTGCATACTTTGCCGAGAGTAGATGACACCATTTATCACTCTGATCCATCTGAGGGCCCATACGTGTACGAGAAAATGGACGCTATGAATGATCAATTCCTTGAGCTTCGCAAGGAACTCAAAACTCTCAGAGGGAAGGACCACTTTGGCAAATCGGCTGCTGAGCTTTGTCTCGTACCTAATGTCAAGATTCCTGTCAAATTCAAAGTGCCTGACTTTGAAAAGTACAAAGGAAACACATGCCCGCTCAGCCATCTTGTGATGTATGCACACAAGATGTCGACTCAGACCGACAATGATCAACTCCTAATCCACTACTTCCAGGACAGCTTGTCAGGTGCCGCTTTGAGATGGTACATGGGCTAGGATAGTGTGAACATCCGCTCCTTCAACGACCTTGGCGAAGCCTTCGTCAAGCAGTACAAATACAACGTTGATATGGCTCCCGATAGGGACCAACTGAGGGCCATGTCCCAGAAGGAGAAAGAAAAATATAAGGAGTACGCTCAGAGGTGTCGTGAATTGGCTGCACAAATTGTTCCCCCACTTGAAGAGAAGGAAATGACGAAGATCTTTCTCAAGACTTTAAGCTCTTTCTACTATGAGCGGATGATTGCTAGCGCTCCTTCTGATTTCACCGAGATGGTGAACATGGGGATGCGTCTAGAAGAAGGAGTCAGGGAAGGGCGCCTGACTAGAGAAAAAGGCTCTTTCGCCAAACGCTATGGGGCGTTTGCTAAGAAGAAAGATGGCGAGGCACATGTTGTGATCTCCCATGCTAAATCAAGAAGACCCTCCGTGAAGAGGAAGACTGTGCGTCCGGCCAGTAACCAGCACCAGGTGGCTCATATAGCACCTATTTTCAGAGAGAACCAGCATTATCAGCATCATAATCAGAACCAGCAACAACAACATCAGCAATATCAGCAACAACAGCATCGTCCTCAACAGCAGGCCTACCAGCCTCGAAACAACAATCAAACCGGCATAAGCTATGATAGGAAGAGGGTCAGTTTTGATCCGATTCCGATGACTTATGCCGAGTTGTATCCTTCATTGATTGAAAGGAAATTGATTACTCCACGTGACCCACCTGCTATACCGACCAACCCTCAGTGGTGGTAAAAGCCCGAGCTTCACTGTGTTTATCATTCCGGTGCTCCCGGACATGATGTGGAGAACTGTTACCCTCTCAAGACTAAGGTTCAAGACCTTGTTAGAAGTGGTATTCTGTTTTTCGAGGATGTAGGTCCTAATGTGAAGAAGAAACCATTGCCCGAGCATGGGAAATCTGCTGTCAACATGGTTCACGGATTCCCTGGCAAATACAAGGTCAGATATGTCAACCATATCAGACAATCACTGGTCGAGATGCATAGACTGTTATGTGGATACAGTCACTACGAGCATGACCACGACAGTTGTCGTGTTTGCACTGTCAATGAGAGGGGATGTCGTTAAGTTAGGAAAGACATCCAAGAAATGCTGGATCAGGGTGTAATAAAGATACTTCAGAATCGTGATGAGGATGAAGTTAATGTGATATCCCTTGTATTCAGGATACTTGAGCTTGTTGTTGTCCGTTACGATGGCAGCAAGCAAAAGGCTTCTCCCTCTCTCATTATTAAGCCGGCTGGCCCTGTTCCTTACTCTTCCAACAAAGTTGTTCCCTATCGATATAATGTTGTTGCATTAGAAGATGGGAAAGAGGTGCCTTTACCCTCCACTTCTATTACCAATATTGTTGATGTCAGTGGTTTCAACCGCAGTGGTCGTGTTTTTTCGGCGCCATCGAAACCCCAGGATGACACCAAGAGAGCTGATGCTGCTGATAGTGTCGTCCGTTCGGTTGGGAATTCTTCTTCTTGTCCGAATCCGGCACTTGCTGTTGACCGACCTGCCGCTATTGCTAGAACTCATGTCCCTGCTGGCCAGAATGGCGTGATTAGAGAGGACTGTGATGAGATGTTGAGGCTCATCAAAAGGAGTGAATACAAGTTGTAAATCAGTTGCTACAAACGCCTTCAAAGATCTCAGTGTTGTCTTTGTTGATGAACTCTGAGCCACACCAAGAAGCTTTGCAGAAGGTGTTGGACATGGCGTACGTAGATCATGACGTCACCATAGAGCAATTTGATAGCATTGTTGCAAACATTACTGCTTGTAACAACCTGAGCTTCTGTGATGCTGATCTCCCCGAGGAGGGAAGAGACCACAATTTGGCACTTCACGTTTCAATGAACTGCAAGGATGATGCCTTATCTAATGTGCTGGTAAACACAAGATGATCGCTGAATGTGTTGCCAAAATCCACTCTGGCCAAACTTTCATACCATGGGCCTCCCATGAGGCAGAGTGGAGTGGTCGTCAAAGCTTTTGATGGATCCCGCAAGACAGTGATTGGCGGGGTTGAGCTCCCAGTCAAGATAGGACCTAGTGATTTCCAAATCACTTTTCAGGTCATGGATATCCACCCATCATATAGCTGTTTGTTGGGCAGACCATGGATTCACGAGGCAGGCGCCGTGACATCCACCCTACACCAAGAGTTGAAGTTCGTTAAGAACAAGAAGTTGGTGGTGGTAGGGGGAGAGAAGGCTCTCTTGGTTATCCATTTGTCTTCCTTTTCTTACATTGGTGTTGAGGATGAGGTTGGGATGTCGTTCCAAGCCTTACCTATTGCTAAGCCTTCTAAGAAAGGAACTTCTTCATTTGTGTCCTATAATGATGCAAAGTTGGCCATTGAGCATGGCGCAACTACTGGTTTAGGACAAATGATTAAGCTGGAAGACAATAAATCCCGGGCTGGCATAGGGTACTCTTCGGGCACTTTCAACAAGCACGGTTTATTTCAGAGTGGTGGTTTCATCCACACGGTTGAAGACCAAGAGGCTGCTGCTATTGTGGAAGGTGATGCAGAGGAAGATTCTGGCAACTTTGTCATCCCTGGAGGAGTCTGCAATGATAGGGTCGCTGTTGATGTTCCAACAGTTGTCCATAAGTCCACGTAATGTTCATTTTTGTTTAAAAAACCCTTCTCCCTTGCCAAAAGGAGAAGTGATGACATTGTGTTGGCACATAAATACAATGATATTCATTCAATAAATTCATGTTAAATGTTTGTTTTTCCAAATTATTTTCACTTTTTGCTTTTTTGCATGAAATTGGTGATCACCATAAAACCCTAAAAAGAGAAAAAAAACAATCTTTTCATCTGCATAATGATTTGCCTTGTTTGAATTCTAAAATCTCTTTTATATCCAAAATCATTATGCAGGTTGATCAAACCCATTGAACATAATGATCCAACACCATCTCCCAACTTTGAGTTTCCTATATTTGAGGCGGAAGAAGATGATGTTGAAGAGATTACGAATGAGATCACCCGTCTACTTGAGCATGAAAAGAAGATCATTCAGCCATATCTCGAGAATCTGGAAACAGTCAACTTGGGGTCTGAGGATTGTGTTCGAGAAGTGAAGATTGGGGCACTCCTTGAAGAATCTGTGAAGAAGGGATTGATTGAGTTGCTATGAGAATATGTCGATATCTTCGCCTGGTCATATGAAGACATGCCTGGTCTGGATACTGATATCGTGCAACATTTCCTGCCTTTGAAGCCTGAGTGCGTACCTGTGAAGCAAAAGCTCAGAAGAACTCATCCTGACATGGCAGTGAAGATTAAAGAAGAAGTTCAGAAGCAAATTGATGCGGGGTTTCTGGTGACTTCTACGTATCCTCAATGGGTGGCCAATATTGTGCCCGTGCCTAAGAAAGATGGAAAAGTCCGAATGTGCGTGGATTATAGAGACTTGAATAAAGCTAGTCCGAAAGATGATTTCCCTCTACCACACATTGGTATGTTGGTAGATAATACAGCTAAATTCAACGTCTTCGCATTTATGGACGGATTTTCCGGTTATAATTAGATCAAAATGGCACCTGAGGATATGGAGAAGACAACATTCATCACACCTTGGGGAACATTCTGTTATCGAGTGATGCCCTTCGGTTTGAAGAACGCCGGAGCCACGTATCAACGAGCAATGACTACCTTGTTTCATGATATGATGCACAAGGAGATCGAGGTGTATGTTGATGATATGATTGTAAAGTCGAGAACGGAAGTTGAACATGTAGAACACTTGTTGAAGCTTTTTCTGTGTTTGAGAAATTACAAAATCCGTCTGAATCCGAACAAGTGTACATTTGGAGTCCGTTCCGGCAAGTTATTGGGCTTTATTGTCAGTGAAAGAGGTATTGAAGTTGATCCTGCCAAGGTCAAAGCAATACAAGAGATGCCTGTGCCCAAAACTGAGAAGCAAGTCCGAGGTTTTCTTGGCTGCTTGAGTTATATCTCCAGATTTATATCCCACATGACTACCACATGTGCGTCGATATTCAAGCTCCTCCGGAAAGATCAGCGTCATGATTGGACCGAGGATTTCCAGTAGGCCTTTGACAGTACCAAAGAGTACCTGTCCGAACCGTCGATTCTGTCTCCGCCTGTCGAAGGGAGACCCTTGATTATGTATCTGACCGTTCTTGAAGACTCTATGGGTTGTGTACTGGGTCAGCAAGATGAATCAGGGAAGAAGGAGTATGAGTGTCAATACTCAATGCTTGAGAAAACATGTTGTGCTTTGGCTTGGGCTGCTAAGCGCTTACCCCAGTATATGTTGAATCATACGACTTGGTTGATATCCAAAATGGATCCAATCAAGTATATCTTCGAGAAGCCTGCTTTAACTGGGAGGATTGCCCGTTGGCAGATGCTATTGTTTGAGTGTGACATTAAGTATCGAGCTCAGAAAGCTATTAAGGGTAGTATCTTGGCTGACCACTTGGCACATCAACCAATTGAGGATTATCAGCCTATTCAGTACGACTTCCCTGATGAGGAGATTTTGTATTTGAAAATGAAAGATTGCGACGAGCCTACGCTCGATGAAGGGCCAGAGCCTGGTTCTCGATAGAGCATGGTGTTTGATGACGCTGTAAATCAATATGGAAATGGTATTGGGGCAGTGATTATTACTCCTCAGGGCACACATTTTCCTTTTACAGCAAGGCTTACTTTCAAATGCACGAATAACATGGCGGAATATGAGGCCTGTATTATGGGTTTGGAAGAGTGTATTGATCTTAGGATCAAGCATCTAGATGTTTATGGTGATTCGGCCCTTGTTGTTAACCAGATTAAAGGTGAATGGGAGACGAATCAGCCCGGCCTCATCCCATACAAATATTATGCGAGGAGGATTTCAACGTTCTTTATTGAGGTTGACTTCCATCATATTCCTCGAGATGAGAATCAGATGGCAGATGCGCTTGCTACACTTGCTTCTATGATTATGGTGAAATTCTGGAATGAAGTCCCCAATATCACTGTGATGCGCTTGGATAGACCAGCTCATATATTTGCAGTAGAAGAAGTCACAGATGATAAGCCATGGTATTATGATATTAAGTGTTTTCTTCAAAGTCAGATTTACCCGCCTGGGGCATCTGTTAAAGATAAGAAGACTTTAAGGAGATTATTTGGCAGTTTCTACCTCAATGGTGAGGTGCTTTATAAAAGGAATTTTGATATGGTTTTGCTCAGATGCGTGGATACACACGAAGCAGACATGTTGATGACTGATGTCCATGAGGGTTCATTTAGTACTCATTCCAATGGACATGCCATGGCAAAGAAGATGTTGAGAGCAGGCTACTATTGGCTGACAATGGAGTCTGACTGCTGCAAGTATGTGAAGAAATGCCATAAGTGTCAGATTTATGCGGATAAGATTCATATTCCCCCGACACTTCTGAATGTTATTTCATCACCATGGCCTTTCTCTATGTGGGGAATTGACATGATTGGCATGATAGAGCCAAAGGCGTCCAACGGTCACAGGTTTATTCTCGTAGCAATTGATTACTTCACCAAGTGGGTCGAAGCGGCATCATATGCAAATGCGACCAGGCAAGTGGTTATGAAGTTTATCAAGAATCAACTCATATGCCGTTATGGTGTGCCAGATAAGATCATTACTGATAATGGATCTAACTTGAACAACAAGATGATGAAAGAGCTGTGTAGCGAGTTCAAGATTGCACATCATAATTCTTCTCCCTATAGACCCAAGATGAATGGGGTTGTTGAAGCTGCTAATAAGAACATCAAGAAGATTATCCAGAAGATGGTTGTTACGTACAAAGATTGGCATGAGATGCTGCCATTTGCTTTGCATGGATATCGTACATCTGTCAGCACTTCAATAGGGGCAACCCCTTTCTCCCTTGTATATGGCATGGAGGCTGTGCTCCCCGTGGAGGTTGAGATCCCATCAATGAGAGTCTTGATGGAAGCCAAGTTGACTGAGGCTGAATGGGTTCAGAGTCATTATGACCAACTGAATCTAATAAAAGAGAAGAGATTAACTGTCATGTGTCATGGTCAGTTATATCAGCAAAGGATGAAGAAAGCCTTTGATAAGAAGGTCAAGCCTTGTGTGTTCCGAGAAGGTGACCTTGTGCTCAAGAAAGTCTTGTCTTTCACGCCCGATTCCAGGGGAAAGTGGACTCCAAACTATGAAGGTCCATATGTTGTTAAGAGAGCCTTTTCAGGCGGTGCTTTGATACTTACAACTATGGATGGGGAGGATTTCTCTCGTCCTGTGAATTCAGATGCAGTTAAGAAATACTTTGCCTAAAATAAAAACAAAATAGCTCTCTAAGTTGAAAACCCGAAAGGGCGGCTTAGGCAAAAATGAACGTCTCGGTGGATTGAAAACCCGAAAGGGCGATCCAGGAAAAAGTTAGAGACATGAAAAATGAATATATATATTATATAATATATATATATATATATATAATATATATATATATATATATATATATATATATATATATAATATATTATATATATATATATATATATTAATATATATATATATATATATATATATATATATATATATATATATATATATATATATATATATATATCCCGCTAGATTGAGTACCTCACCCTGGGGCAATCTAGGCAAAAATTAGGGATCTGGCAAGTAACTGCATCTTGACAAGACTTTGTTTTTCAACCGTCTTCTGTCAAAGAATTTCGCTCAGTCATCGTCAACTGAAGCTTCAAATACATTGGATTTAGAGTTGGTGGGGAATTGGTCATTATGTTCAATGTAGCATTTTTCCAATATATATCACCAATTTCAAATTTGTAAAGATCCATGGAGTCTTGCCATTTGCAGACTACCATTCCATCAAATTAATTTGAGCCTTTATCCAATTCTTTGCACTATTATTTGTTTTTGTTCAACAAATATTTGCATGTTTTGATTGATAAATATCATTGTTTTAAACAAATAAAGTGTTTATAAAAATTGATTTTTTAAACAAAGTGAACATTCACAATGACTCAAAGGATAATTGGGACATCTTCGGTGCTCTCCCAAGGATAGTATGATCTCCAAAAGGGTAAGACATTTGTTCATATTCCTAGCATATCTGTTATCCTCTTCATCATCTTTTAGGTTATCTCCTTAGTGAGCACAGAGAAAGTGATGCACCACCCAGATCCCTGAGAGTCTGGAGTTTGGTCTTAATCTTCTAGCTCCCCAGCGAAGTTGGATCTAGCATCTGTGTTATCAATCATATGGTTGTCATCCCTTGTGTGGATTGACCTAAAATCCCTTGTAGATTGATAAATTGATACGCTATCTTTTCAAGGAAGTCGGTATTCCCTCATCCAAATTGGAAATCCCCCGCGGAGTGAGCAGGAACTCTCTTCATGAGCAGTTGGCTTGTAGTTTATCCCATGTAGATTTGCTTACATTAATCTCCCGCAGGTTTGCCTTTTGTTCATCCTCAGCAGGGTTGCTCCCAATAGACTTCCCCGGTTTGGTCATCAGCAGTTGTTCCCTAGTAGAGTTGCCTGATCAGAGTCTGACTGTTGTTGCTTCCTCCTTTTGGGATAGTTTTTCTCCTAGTAAAGTGGGTGATGAAAATGTTTATCCCCGGCAGAGCGGTGTTTCTCTTCTCCTCGGCAGAGATTGTTTCTCCAGCAGTTTGGGGAAATATGATGATTATTGGAACTTTTGTTTGGTGGTTATTCCCCACAGAGTTTCATATCCTTCCTTGGCTCTTCCTCAGTAGAGTTACATCTACAGTGGATCTTATCCGTGTTTAGCTTCCCCAGCTAAGGCGTTACCTGATTGCAGTTTGGCGTTGGAACATCTGAGGAAGATGTGTTAATTCCTTTCCCAGCAGTTTGACTGGTTCTCCTTCTCCGTAGCAGAGATATTTCCTTCTGTGATTAGAAGTGAATATGTTGTTTGATGTGCTTCTATTTGGTGATTGTTCCCCACCAAAAGTCCACATCACTCCCTGATAAGATTCCCCAATAGTTTTCTTCTATGACTAATCTTATCCTTTCCTCTGCGTACTGTTGGAAGATCCCCAGCTTTGGTAATTGTGATCCCTTGCTTATTCCTAACAGCGGTTTTTGATCTCCGGTGATCCTACTTGTTCCCCTGGCAGTAGTCCTTTATCCCCTACAGAGATCGATGTTTCCTGGTATTTGTTGCTCTTGCCAGATTGGATGTTTCTCCTGTGGGCTTGGCTTTCTCTTTTGAGACGTAGTACCGGATGTCCATACCATTGTTCCTTGGACCTGTTTGTGTTGGATATGTCTGTTAGTTATCATTAATCATACATAAACCACGCATATACATGCGTAATTATAACATTCAGATATTCATGTTGCATTCTTTGCCATATATCTTTATTTGTTATCTCCTTCTATTTGGTGATACATATTTCCCCAAGCAGATGTTGGTGTTTGATCTCTCCACATAGAGTCAACCCCATAGGCAGAAAGTGTCTATCCTTTCTTCCATATTCCCCACTGAGTTATGTCCCCGTGGATGATTATTATTTCAGTTTCCTCCCAAAACATGTATTGGGATGGAATTACTCCCCTGAGTTATATCCTCATTAGGTTGAGTCTTGTTTCATTGTGTCTCTCTAGTTTGTTCCTAGAATGACTCCTCTTGATATTTCCCCTGCACTTCCCCGTAGTTTAGATGAATAGTTGCTTAGTAATCAGTAATTGTCCGTCTTTTCCCGGCGGAATATCTATGATTTTCTACCTAGTAACCGGTAGTTGTAAACCCCACTTTGTCCCCTTGCAGAATTAACCCTATTTTTGTTCATCCTAACCGATGACGGTTACTCTCTTCTGTGGTTTCCTACCCAGTAACCGGTAGATGTAATCCCCTCCTTGTTGGTTATCTTTATCCAATATTCGGTATTGATACTCCTTCAGTTTTGAGTATATCTCCCCGTAACCGATGATATATCTCTTGGATAATTGCTCTGATCAAGCAATGTATCCCCAGCGAGTCATCTTTCATTTAACCTCTTTGCTGGTAATGATTGTCTCCCCCCTTTTTTATTGGTCATCATTTTATACCCAGTAGTCGTTATCCCGATGTCCTTTCTTTTCGGTCGATTTATCCTTCATTAACCCAGTAATCGGTTGTGGATAATCTTCCATGTGAGTATGTTATCTACGTTTTGACGGTAATAGATAATATATCTCATGCGCCCTTCTGTCGAAGTCTTTTTCTTCCCTAGTTGAGTAAGATTTGTATTTCTTTGTGGAATCAAATGCCCATCCTGTAATCGAGTCTACTTTTCCAGCCCTCCTTTCGGATGATGAGTGTCTTGGAAATATTCCCCAATTCATGCCTGGTTGGTCACCTATTATATGCCTAGTAGCTGGTATCCCTGGTGTTCCTTCCTTTCTGCTCCCTATTATGACCTTTGTCCCCCGTGGAGTCAGATTTTCCTGAGTTGAAATGTACCTTTTTAGGTATTCCTCAGATGTTTTGGACGATTGATATCTCTCACCCTTATAACGGTGTTTTGATCACATGTCTCTTTGAGCTTATTACCCAGTAACCGGTAATACCTCATTTGTTGTTTCCTCAGCTGAGTCCTTTATGGATCTCCCCGTCTGAGTCCCTTAGTGGGTTTTCCCCATCTGTGTCCGGATTTTTATCCAAAGTATCCTTTGTGGATAGTTTTGCTGTATTGGCCTATTCCCCAATACATGCATCTTTGCGTCACCTAGAGTCTTTACATTGATTTATTTTTATGGAATCCTTGCGTGTCTCTCAGCAAGTTTCAAGTCGTGACCTGCTCACACATTTTATTCCCCTTTACTCCCCAGTAAAATCCCCCGGAGTCTCTGTCCCATTTATGAGTGTATTACTCATATGGATTTTTTCAGTTTCTCCTGATTTCTTTTTCCTTTGTGGACATATACCCCCACAGAGCATTAACTTTTGCATACATACATTTGCATCATGAGGTCTCTTAGGGACCAAAATTCGTCTCTTTATTATTATTTAGGCCCATTCTACCTCGTCGAGACGAAGATTTTAACCTTCATATCTCCGGCTAGAATGACCTTAAATAGGGGCATCTGTAAGACCCTAATTTTGACCATAAGATCCCTCATGGCATCATATCATTGCACATTGCATTTGCCTCAAGGATCATATCATCTTGGCTCCTTACCCTAGGGTTGGGACTTGTGTGAGTTGGTTTGAGACCACCAAGCATGCTTCAATTGTATACTATTGCTTTTCTTATTTTGTTTACTAATCAAAAGCACAAAAATATGTCACTAACTTGTTTTGTTTTGAAGCTTGAGCAATCATGTGATCCAAAGCTCCTAGGAGGCCCATATGCTCAAAGAATGGCCAGATGAAAGTGAAAGCAAGCATGACAATGGTCCCCTAAGCTTTCAATCATCATATATGCCTCCCAAGTATCTCATTTGTCATTTTGATCAAAATACACCAAAGGGCTTGAGGATTGTTTCCCAAGGAAACCCTAATTCAACTGTGCATTGACTGTGACTTGCTCATGAAGAAACCTCAACCTATGATCAAATCCAATCAAGGAAAGTTCTTTAATTCATCATTTTCTGCATATATGAGCTCATGTAAGTGTCCTCAATCATTAATTCATCAAGATTTGAAGTTTGGACTTGAGAAGTTGATCAGTCAATTCATCTGACTATTTTGAAATCCACTAAGACCTAACATTTGATGTGTTTGTCAAATGAAGATAACCCCAAGCGAAAAAATGTTCTTACGAACCATATGAACAACTTTCATGTTAATCAAAAGTCCATTTGAAACTTGGAAGGTCATCATTCATTTCAAAACATTATAGGTCATTTTAACTGAAACCCTAATTTTAGGTCAACTTCCCAAGGACCTAACTCCTTCATTTTTTATGATTTTTAGGTGGGATTAAATGCATTAGAAATTTTAAGATGTCTACTTCATTTGTTATGTTGAACAAAATTTCATAATACTAAAAAAAATACATGTGATAATACAAAACATTATAGGTCACTTTGGACCAAAGTCATTGAAATGTGAAAAAGTCCAACTTCAAGTGCCCATAACTTTCTCATCAAAAATCCAAATGATGCATAATATAAGTCCAAATTGATTTTCTTGAAAATATATACAACTTTGATGTTGAAGGTTTTGTCATTTGAGGCTTGCATCATTAAAACAGAAGGGCTTGAAGTTGGTCCATTTTGGCAAAATTCTCATACACATGTTTTACACCTTGAACTTCATGGCATGTTTTAATAAATTTCCCAATCCCAAATGGATTTTTGTTCAACATAACATTTGTTCCTCATGTCAAGATCTTTCCAAGCATTACCCACATGGCTATGTTTCAATTTGGTAAGAGGCATTTTCGAAGAGGTGAAGATTTATGTTCATTTATGGAAAACATGTTGAAACTTTGTGCACAAGCCAATGCTATGAAATCTGCACGTCCAAAACACTTCAATTACACTTCAGCTTGCATTTGCCATCGAGTTTGGGCCTCCCATGCGCCTGTACAGGCCCATGCATGGAGGCCTTCATTCCACATGCACACGAGTTTGCCATTGCTTGCCTCACCTCTTGCTATAAATAGACATGCCTGGCTTCATTCCAAACCAACCTTAAGGCGCCTAAATTGCTGCAGAACTGAATCCCCAACCTTCACTCAAAGGAATTTTGCTTTTCACTTTCAATTTTTCAGTTCAATTTTCAACTTTCTTGGTTGATCATTGAGCTTCAATTCCTTAGCCTAGCTTCTTTGCCATCTCAAGATCACACTGCATCAAAGAATTGGAAGAGATTGTGCCTTGTAAAGCTTCACTTCAAAGGTTGTTGTTAAAACTTTTTTGATTCGAAACTCCTTGGATCTTGCTCATTTCTTGTGTTTGTTGGCTCCTCTGAAGTCCTCATGTGAGAGGCAATTGATCTGTGCATTTAATTTCATGAATTGATCAAGTTCAGTTTGAACACCATGAATTTCTACCTCAGATTTCTCTTCATATAGTGATCTTGAGTAGAAACCAATGGCACAGGGGTGATGTACATCACCCCAGCTTTCCAATGATATAAGGATCGTGCATTTTAATGAACTTTTTAAAACCTGCAAATTCTGGCCAGACGGTGAAGCTCACCGGAAAAGACGGTGGTTTCCACCACCGTCCCCGTGTGGCTGAGTCCTTAGCCATTGGATCTCATTTCCAGATTTAATCTGAGCCATGCAATGTTATGACTTCCAATAATGCAGCGTGTGTCTCCTTTGACTATGGTCTATCATGAGCACGCGCCTGAGAACCTTCAGATTGGACACGTCAATTAATGAATGTGATCCAACGCCTCATGATTTTTCTAATTTCTGATTTTTCATTCTATTTTGTTTTATTTCATTTTATTTCAAAAATTCATAACTTCTTCATTTTTAATCCAAAAAATATGGGACTAATTGCATTATTTCCCTTTTTAATTCTAGTTTCTGAAAATGATTTTTAATATTTTTTATGAGTTCATTTAATATTTTTTGTGAATTTTCTCTTTTCTGGTTATTTTTAATTCATTTAAAATAGTTTCCAATATTCAAAAATTCCAAAAATATTTTCTTAACATCTTTGAATGATGATGAATCTATGAAAAATAGTCTCATCAATTTATTAATTGATTTGAGATTTTAGTTCAATTATGTTATTTTTTCTTCATTTTTAATTGTTTAAAATTAGTTTCTGGTTTCCAAAAATGGTGAAAATTTTTGTCAAACCTTGTTTGACTATGTTGAACTTAGGATGATCCATTTGGACTTTTCCATGTTGAGTTGAAATGGATTTGAAGTTTGAACTTTATTTGTTTATTTTAATTCAAGTATTATTTTAATTCTCAAAAATACCAAAAATATTTTTATTGTTTCTTGACTTCTAAACTTCATCTCACTTCTTTTTACCATTGATTGACTTTGATTCCATTCATGTTTGGTCAATGTGTGTTGGTGATGTTATTTGATTTTTAATCATGTACATTCTTCTTCTTCTTCTTCTTCTTTTTGATCAATGAGTTAAAGATTGGTGGTTAGCCTTTACATATGAGAGGCTTAACCTTCCTTGATTCAAATCAAATTCATCTTGATCAAAGATCAAGTGAATTGCTTTGCATTAAGGATAGGTTGCTTTTTGGTCAAGCAAAAAACCTAAATCAATATAAGATCATTCTTCTTTTCTTTTGGCATGGCAAGTTATAGGAGCTTGGCTTACTAGTCATGGTCTCTAACTTGTGTTTGTTGCCTATAGTTTTATTGACCGACCTCAGATAGGTGTGACTACTACATTAGTCCACTTACAATTACTTAACATAGCGCTAAATTGCCTTATGCCACACTAACACTAACTACTAATGACTAAATTTTAATTCAAGCATTTAATTCTTGCAATTTACTTTAAGGAAATTTAATTTCTTGTTCATTATTTCATTTGTCTTTGCCCTTTTCTCACTTGAGGTCATGTTTATGTTAATTCAATTTTCCTTTTGCTCACTGTGACGGTGTATTCGTCGCTATATGATCTATTGGTTAAATCATAAGCTAAGCATACATTTGAAATTTCGAGTCGCCACCGCACTTTTATTTATCCAAAGGACTGGCTAAAAAGCGAACAAAAGCCTAAGAAGTTTTACACGTAGAAAACTAATAAAAAGATCAGAGAGTCTGGGTAAGGGGTAAATTACGCAATGGGAAGGTGTTAGGCACCCACTACGTCCTAGGTACTCCTAGGGAGCCCTTTTTCACACTTGTTGTATAAATTGTTATTTGTTATGACATAAACATTGTGCAAACATGATTGGGATGATGAGAAAAGAATATACAATTTTTATTGGGTTTGAACGGATGAACCCGTTGCCTACGTACCTTCCATCAAAGGTAAGGATCAAAACGCCGTAGTTCGGCTAAAAGATTTCCAAAAGTGAGTTGGGTTCAATTTTAAACACAAACCCTAGGTCTTACGTTATCCACGGGAGAAAACTCAACCTTATACAAACAACAAGTCCACCATGTGAGAACGACTTCAACTTGCCAGGGAGGGGTTAACCCTATAATAGGCAAGGAAGACTTACAATTCAATCACTAAAGACAGAAGGTGAGATTAACATCAACCACTAAGATAAATCAAACCTATAGCTCATGTATAAAAAGATTAACAATGGACAAAGCCAAAACAAGTGAATGAGTGAAGTTAATTGATTGTGATTATGAAAATGGAGTCAAAGTATGATTAAGATTGATTCAAAGAAGTATTATGAAATGGAGTTTTGAAAAAAAGTCAAGGACTTGAGTCCAGGTTTTTAATTTAAAAGCATGAAGATGTTTGCACAACACTTATGTCAAGTTGAAAGTTAAGAGTGTGAAAAGGTTTAGGGCATAATGAATGATGAATGGATGAAGATGGATAGTAAAACTTCTTAGAAGGTTCACTTCTTGAAATCATATAGCAGATGATTCAAGTGTGTCCTTTGGAATGGAAATGGATAATAACAAACAAACAAAGCAAAAGAAAAGCGGATATCGGATGCCAATCACTGGTCTTATACCAATCTCCTAAAACAAAACCGGATATCAGAGGCCACTCAATGGTCTTACACTAATCTCCTCAAGCAAAGAAATAAAAAGCGGATACCGGATACCAATAGATGGATTTACACCAGTCTCCTAAAACAAAATGGGATATCAGAAGCCACTCAATGGACTTACACTAATCTCCACAGAAGAAAACAAGAATGAAACATGGAAGTCAACTGCCAATCTATCTGGACTTAGGTCAACTTCACAAATATGTTCATAGGAATACCAATGCCACATTACAGGGACTTATAATGGATCCTCACATACAAGAACAGATAAAACAACTATGACCACAGGAAAGCAGATGCCAACGTACAGGGACTTATAACTGCAACCTCACATACAACATCAAACAGACCAAATTATGATCACAGGACAACAGATGCCAACTTACAGGGACTTATAACTGTATCCTCACAAACAAATCAAACAGATCAAATTATGATCACAGGACAACAGATGCCAACTTACAGGGACTTATAACTGTATCCTCACATACAAACAGAAAAAAAACAGAAGATATGAGTGACCAAGGTGATGGTCTTACACTCTATCCTTCCATATCATAGGATCAAATGCCAAAGCAATGGACTTACAATTGTCCTCAATGGGCAAACAACAATAATAAATGTCACACAGACAAATGATATGATCATGCATTAATGGCAATTGATGATGATAAATGCATAACATACAAGCAATCAAGTGCATATGAAGCAATCAATCAATCAATGAATATCAAACAGCACACTCTATAGCCAAACAAGGGGGGGCTCACACAAGAGGGTTTGACTATGAAAGTCCACTGTAATAGGTAAATGTCGCTCTTAACCTTGCCATTGAGAGGCTAAGGTGAAGCAGATGAATAGGAGATGAGGGGTGTGCCTCATTGCTTCTATCCCTAATCAGGGAGAGCATCAAATAATAGAAAGTGGGGGAGTTCAGAAAGATGGAACTCTTTCCCCATTATTGACTCGATAGATCTTGGGTATTTATCTCAATGCTTCAACCATGTAATGGGAGCAAAGAGAGGACTCACTGAATAGTAGGGGATAGGCTACTTATCCCTTTGATCTACCAATTGCCTTACTTGAAGGACTTTTCCTGCTTGGGACAATTTTAAACACACACAGGCATTGCCTCTTAAGGAGGACTTCAGACAGTTTGCCCGGTCAAATAACAGACCGGGTCTCCAGACTACATGAAGAAGAAGTAATTATACCTCAAAAGCAATTGCTAAATAGCAAAGCAAGCAAGTAAAGCAACTAAAAGGTACCTGAAAAAGTCAAACCAATTAGTAAACAGTTCCACAGTTTAAAACAAAAGGAATGGATAAACAACAGTCAACCACAGAGGGACCAATGTGCAAAGCACAAGACTCAAGTCACATGAGTCAACCTACAAAACAAGGGTTAGCACATGATATATATAATCCAACTCAATCAAATTGAATGATCTTTGAGGCATTGGTGCTTAACCTGAAACATTAACTCAATTGTAAGCTCAAAAGACCACTAGGACTAGCCTAGGGTCAAAGATGAAAGAAAAGGTCAAAACAGCAAAGAAAAGTCAACCCAAGTCATGTTCAAACATTTAAGAAGCTATCTCAATTGGATTCACAATCAAATCATGCATCAATGTCATTTTATAGACCAAAGAAGTCAAAACATGGCAAAAGGAAGCATACAAAAGGTCAACAGCAAGACCAAGCTCAAAAGCAAGCATAATCAATTCCAAAAATTATGAAATAAATCATACTCAAACACAATCCATACAATAGCATGCATATAAAATTTCAGCTCAATTGGATCATGGGAAGATAGTCAAATAAAATCAAGAAATCAAACCAAATTTAAGCATGCACAATGAAGGTCAACAAACATGGGTCAACTTCAAAAAATCATAACAAATTGAAAACAGATGAGAAATGGATGGGATTAACACCAATGCAAAGCTCAAGATGTCTAGTATGCACATATGAATTTTCATGATCATACAATAAGATATGAGAATTTCACAAAGGATTTGGCAACATGTATCACATAAAGTCAACCATTGACTAGGCAGGGAAGAAAATTCACAATCAAATAGGAAACAGCATGATTAATTCCAGGAAAATTCATACACCAACTAGACATGTAAGAGATCATTCATGCAAAATTTGGGGTCATTTGGATGCTAGGAAGTATGTGAACAAAAATCATGAACTTGCACATCATTGGTGTGACACAAATTGTCACACCTTACTTCAAAAATCCATATCTAGCAAACCACAGATTATAAATGAACAAACTCTACATCAAAACAAAGATAAATGAGTCTAGTTTCACCACAAAAAATTTCAGGGGCATTGGATACATTCTCATCATTTCACAAAAGTTTTGGCACAAGGTATCAATTGAGCATACATGACAAGTAAACTCATGCCATTTAAAATCCAGCCAACCAAAAATTAATCAAAAATCAGGACAAAATAGTAGACATTCATGTGATCATCATGCAAAAAATTTCATGAATTTTGGATTTAAATCGAGTGAGAAATGAATTGTTGAAGTTGATGAACAATTTGTAGCAAACATGAACAAATAACATGGATTAATGAGTCAATGCCAAGGTCAGCGTGGCAAAATTGTAAATAGGCGCATCACTTATCAAAACTGTGCGTTTTGGCATGGAGAACGAAATGTTCTCATTGGCTGATGGCCAATGGAACAGTGCAGATGGCCAATGGACATTCAAAGTTCTGGGTTTAAAAACCCTAGGGTTTTAGCAGCAATGTTCATGGTATCTTCATGCAAGTTCAAACAAATTCCAGGCAGAAACACACAATATCATGGCATTAACACTCATGCAACATCAAACAGCCACAACCAAACACAACAAACACAATTCATGTGGATTTTCTGGGCAGGGTTTAAGGTTTATCATGGACAGCAACATGAACATTCATCACCACCAATTCGAGTTTCATAACAAAATCCCAGAATTTAAAGTTGGCTACCCAGAAATGTTCATCAAAACAAGGTCAATACGAATCCCATATCCATTTTCAAAATAACACACCATGGTTCATGAATCGTGCAAATGAAAATCCAGCATCAAATATTGTTCATGAACAAACATCTCCAGAAATGACCAAGTAGCATACCAATAGAAGCATTAGAGCATGGTAAAGACAAATCTAAGCAAGGTTTTCATGGAAACATGGTAATGAATGAGAATCGAGCAAAAATGTATATGAACATCAATCTTATTTTTCAGATTTCTTGCAAGCTAGTCAACCATTTCATACGAGACAAAGTGCATGATGATCAGCATGTTAAGACCTATATTAAACATGGCAAGGATTAAAAAAACAAAAGATTCGAACACTGACCAATATGAAGAGCAGAGGAAGATTCTGGTACTTTCTGCTTGCAAATGCTTGATACAGATGAAGATTATGCTTCCCTAAGTTGAATGGTGAAGGATCCTAGCTCATGGATGCTTGCTCATGCTTAAATCTCATTCTGCCATGGATATTGCTTTGCAAAACCAGTTGATTCAAAGCTGTTTACAGATGGAAAAGGATGGCTGCAATGAGTTTTGAAAGAGGCTTGGATGATGCAGCAATGAAAGCTAACCCGTGGCCTTTGAGGATTTTGACAGATTTTCAATTTTGGTGAAAAATCAAAATGAGAGAGAAGAGTGTATTTTCTGTTATGGCTGCTGTCTCTAGTCTCTAGGGTTGTGAAATGGCAGAAAATATGCTCTTATATGACTGTTTAGCATTGGTTTAAGAAGTGGTAAGCAAGCTTAGCTCAAAAATCACCAATTGCACATTTTGCTAATTTGCACATAAGTGGAAATGGAGGTGTGGTCTTGCACGAATTGGGCTTGAAAAGGCTGCAAATGACCATTCAATTTGCTGTTTTTTAGTTTGCTGATGGATTGCTAACTTTGTTTTGTTTTAATGAAACCATTTGCAAAAATACCAAGTTTGCACCTTTGGCCAAAATGATAGTATGGTAATGGCATGAGCATAAATTGGACTTGGAACATGTTTCAAATACCATATGAAACAAATCCCAATTGGCCAAAGTGAGAAAAAATCAATAAATCAAAAAGTCAAACTTGAGTCAAACTTGATTTTTAAATGGAACAAGTCAAAAAAATGCCATTTTGATTGGTAAGGTTTTGGTTCATGAAATTTATATTTTTGGAAAGAGGAGGAAAAATGTGGTTTGTAGGAAAAAACCCCACCAAATTTGGCCTTATGGTTCATGAGATATGGCTTGTTGAAGTTCACAAATTTTTGAAATTGAATTGATCATATCTTGACAACCATACATGGGATTTGGGAGTTCTTGGACTTTTTGAAAATGGGAGAACAAGATCTTCAACTTTCATGTTGGGCAAAAAATCATTTGAAGCTTGTATCATGATGTAAGTTGAGGATCAAGAAGTTTCCATTTTTGGCAGTTGAAATTACAGGTCCACTTGCTATTTTGGGAAATTTTCTATTTGACTTGATTTTCTTCCATGATGAGGTTAGACATGATATATGAGGCTTATATGAGCATGAATGAGCTCCTTCAAACCAATTCTATCCATCAAATCACTGATTAAATCCACAGTTGACCAAGTTTGACTTTTCTAGGGTTTTGGATGACTGAAGCACTTCTGATGAATTCCAAACCCTAATTCCTTGAGAACTTGACTTCAAATGATGTCCCAAGATATATGAACTCTTGATTATTGATCATGGTGCCCAAATTCTGCAAGAATGGCCACCATCCACTGTTTTGACTGACTGTTGACTGTCTTTGACCTAATTGCTGATGATTGCTTCAACTGCAAGCAACAAGGTTAGACTGACAATATTTTTGTACTTTTTGAATGATAAACATATGAAAGGCAAAGATATACAAATGCAAAGTATGCTTGGTGATCAAGAATCAACTCACAAGGCAACCTACCCACTAGGAGGGAAACTAGGGCATGCAATGATCCTTGAGGCCATGATATGATATGATATGGGCCATGAGGGATCTTAGGGCCAAAATTGGGGTCTTACAGATGCCCCTATTTAAGGTCGTTCTAGCCGGAGAAGTGAAGTTTAGAAATCTTCATCTCGACGCGGTAGAATGGGCTTAAATAACAGTAATGAGACAAATTTTGGTCCCTAAGAGACCTCATGATGCAAATGTATGCATGCAAAAGACACAAATTTTGTGGGGAATATGATTCACACAGAAGAAAAGACGATCCATCGGAGTGATACACTCACCAGGAACAGAGACTCTACAGGACTCTAGTTGGGGATAAATAAAACTGACACAGCGTGAACAAGACACGACTCTGATTAGGGGATAACAGAAAAAACAGACAGGAGAACTCACTGGGGAGTGAAGGACTCACACTGGGGAAAAGATTTCCAAAGGAAAATAAATCCATTGGAGAGACACATGCTGACTCCTGAGGAGAAGCAAAAGAAAACTCCACTGAGGAAGTAACAAGCAAAATGATGTGTTACCGGTATAAGGGTAACAAAAACAGGAAGGAACACCAAGGATACCGGTTACTGGGTATATAATAGGTGACCGACCGAAACGTGAATTGGTATATATGCCAAAACACACACATCATCCTGAAGAACAGCAGACTTGTTTATAGGATGGACGTTCGATTCTACAAAGAATACGAAACTGACTCTGCGGAGAAAACAATCAAAGATTGACTCGAGAGTGAACGAGATATAATATCCATTACCGTCAGAACGTGGATAGAATACTCACATGAGACATATTATTCATTACCGGCAGACCGTGAATAATATACTCGAAAGGAAAAGACACCAGAGATACCGGTTACTGGGTATATAATAGGTGACTAACCAAAGACGTGAATTGGTTTATACTTCCAAAACACTCATCATCCGAAAGAAGGGCTTGAAAAAGCAAAACAACTTACAGGATGGGCATTCGAATCCACAACGGGAAAACGAATCTTACTCAACTGGGGACACAAACCCAAAGAGCGCATGAGATACAATATCCATTACCGGCAGACCGTGGATAAGGAACTCGCATGAGATATATTATCTATTACCGTCAGAACGTAGATAATAAACTCGCATGGTAAGAAACACCAGAGATACCGGTTACTGGGTATATAATAGGTGATCTACCGAAAACGTGAGTTGGTATATATGCCAAAACACTCATCATCCAAAACACGAATTGGTTAAAGGATGGATATTCGATTCTACAAAGAATACGAATCTTTCTCAGTTGGGGAAAATCAACAAAGGATTCCAACTAAAGAGCGCATGAGACATATTATTCATTACCGGCAGACCGTGAATAATACACTCGCATGAGATATATTATCTATTACCGTCAGAACGTAGATAATATACTCGAAAGGAAAAGACACCAGAGATACCGGTTACTGGGTATATAATAGGTGACTATCCAAAAAGAGAGAGACAATCGATACCAAGCATCCGGGTGAACGAAAGACAACTCAAAGGGATAAATTGCAAGCATCCGGCAACTATCCAACAACAAAGAAATATTCGACTTCGCAAAGGGAAAAAACGAATCTTACTCGACTAGGGAAACGCAAAAGGCTTCGACTGAAGAGTGCATGAGATATATTATTCATTACCGGCAGACCGTGAATAATATACTCGCAAAGGAAGAGACACCAGAGATACCAAGCATCCGGGTATATAATAGGTGACCAACCAAAAAGAGAAGACAATCGATACCAAGCATCCGGGTAAACGAAAGACAACTCAAAGGGATAAATTGCAAGCATCCGGCAATTATCCAACAACAAAGAAATATTCGACTCCGCAAAGGGAAAAAACGAATCTTACTCGACCGGGGAAACACAAAAGGCTTCGACTGAAGAGTGCATGAGATATATTATTCATTACCGGCAGACCGTGAATAATATACTCGCATGGAAGATTATCCACGACCGGTTACTGGGTTAATAAAGGATAAATCAACCGAACAGAAAGGCATCGGGATACCAAACTAGGTATATAATGATAACCAATCGAAGGGAGCAACAGACATTACCAACAAAAGGGTAAATGAAAGGCGAACTGCTGAGGATAAATTGCGAGCATCCGGCAATTATCCACAAGGACTAGCTGGGGATGCATTGGTATACAACCAATGATCCGGGGAACAAATCACTAGCAAACGGTGAAAGGACCCACTGGGGATAAAATTGCTAGCATCCGGCAATTATCCACAAAAGACTTGCTAGGGATATAAGTGCTGATCTGAGCAACTTATCCAAGCAAAGGAAAATCAACATCAAGAACTAGATGAAGATAACCACAAAATTAGGGTTTACATCTACCGAATACGGGGTAGAAGACCAACAACTCCGCGTGGGGATAGAACAAATCACAAATCCGCACGGGAAACCAAAATAGGGTTTATAACAAACCACAAACTGCTGGAGAGCAGGAAAATAGGATTTACAACTACCGGTATGAGGGTAGAGGCCCAAAACAATCCGCTGGGGAACAACCCACTGGGAAACACAAGACATCTGACAAATAGCCAATTCGGGAATAATCCGAAAAGACAGACTGAATCAAGACACGTCCTAATGAGGATATAACTCAAATAGGAAAATCCATCCCAATATATGTGTTGGGAGGAAACGGAAGAAACCGTCATCCACGAGGATATATCTCAGTGGGGAACTGCAGAAGGAAAGATAAACATTTTCTGCTTATGGGGCTGACTCTATATGGAGAGATTTTATACACCCGACATCTGCTTGGGGAGATCTATAAAGAGATCTATATCACCATAGCAGGAGACACGACAAACAGAGGATATATGGCGAAATGCAACATGAATATCTGAATGTTTTATGAATATGCATGAATATGCGTGATTTATGTTTGATGAATGCTGACAAAACAGACAATTCTAACACAACAGGTTCAGGAACAAACGTCCGGTATTATACTTCCAGGGGAAAAACCAGCTGGAGAGCCAATCTGCGGAGATCTACATGCTGTCAAGCAAAGTTCTGCGGGTACTGCTGAAGAAGCAGAGAATCGGAGATATCAGGAAACAACCCAATCAGGGTACAGAAAGTCACAACGGGCAAAACAGCCACCAAGACAAATCTGTAGGGGAACAAGAGAAATCTCAAAGTATCTGCAGGGGATCCCAGTGTTAACTTGAGAAACAATCAAGTGCATAGGCATGAACACGAACTGCTGTAGAAGCAACTCCAAATAACTCCGCTGGGGGATAATCCACTGAGGGAGAATGATATCATCCAAATAGAATCTAACTGCATAAGCAACTCTACTGGGGGAAACTGTCGGCTACTCTCTTGGGAACAAACCACTGAGGGAGGACAGATCAAACAAGTAGGTTCTGCAACGAACCAATCCACTTGGGGAGAATATACATAGCAAACTGATCACAACAAGTAGATTCTGCAATATAAGCCACTCTACTGAGGATCACAAACAGTCAGGAAATCAATCCGTTCACTGGATGGTAGAGCCATCATCCGACCATATTGGGGATTGAAAGAGCATTCAACAGGCAAAGCTGCCACAACAAACACTCTGCAGACTATGCTGAGGAAAAGATGGTTGAAAAACACTGGGATGTCAACCCAATCAACCACTGAATAGGAAAATAAATCCTACTCTGCTGAGGAGAGAAACTCTGATGGAGAGATGGCAACAATTCCGCAGACGACCTCGCCGGGGAAAGGTAAAGTACCGGGTATCAAACCATTGACTTACCGAATCTTCAAAAAGAAAACAACCGTGCTAAGGAAACAGACAAATCCTGCTGGCACACTTCATGGGGAAAAGAGGTAACAACTCCACTTGCAACTCTGGAGGGAATATCAACAACAGTTCTACTCATGACTGCTGAGGAGACAAATAAAGTCTGGGGCATACGACCCACTGGAGAAAGTGACGGGGCACCAAGATGACAAACCATCAACCGCCGAAACTTCTACAAGAAAACACCCATGCTGGGAAAACTGCTGCTGGAGAAACGAAGTCTTCAACAACACTCTGCTTGCGGCTATACTGGGGAACAACCCCAACAACAACTTTGTTTGAGGAACAACCTCAACAAAGATCTGAAGAAAGAAGATACAACCAAACCAGGAATATGAACGAATGTCTTACCTGTTGGGAATCATGCCACCCTCGGGAGAGCACTGAGATATTCTTGAGTATCCTTTCAATCTTGTGAATGTTCACTTTGTTTAGAACAAAAATTTTGAAAAATTTGATTTGTTTAAAACAATGACATTTTATCAATTTAAAACATGCAAAACATTTGTTGAATTGAAACAAATAAGAGTGCAAATAATTGGATAAAAAGCTCAAATTGATTTGATAGAATGGTGGTCTGCAAATGGCAAGACTCCATAGATCTGTACAAATTTGAAATCAGTGATATATATTGGAAGAGGGCTACATTGAACATAATGATCCTTTCTCTACCAATTTGAATCTCGATGTATCCGAAGCTTCAGTTGACGACGAATCGAGAATCTTCTGACGAAATGACGACTGATGAACAGAAAGTCTTGTCAGGATGCAGTTACTTGCCAAATCCCTAATTTTTGCCTAGATTGCCCCAGGGTGAGGTACTCAATCTAGCGGGACGCAAATGTATCTTTTTTCAAGTCTCTAATTTTTGCCTGGATTACCCTTGCGGGTTCTCCACCGAGACGCTCATTTTTGCCTAAGCCGCCCTTTCGGGTTTTCAACTTAGCGAGCTATTCTGTTTTTTAATTTGCATATACTCTTTTTTTTTTTTTAGGCAAAGTATCTCTTGACTGCATCTGAATTCACAGGACGAGTGAAATCCTCCCCATCCATTGTTGTAAGCATTAAAGCACCGCCTGAAAAGGCTCTCTTAACAACATATGGACCCTCGTAGTTTGGAGTCCACTTGCCCCTGGAATCGGGCGCGAAAGACAAGACTTTCTTGAGCACGAGGTCACCTTCTCGGAACACACGAGGCCTGACCTTCTTGTCGAATGCTTTCTTCATTCTTTGCTAATATAACTGACCATGACACATGGCAGTTAAACGCTTCTCTTCGATTAGATTCAACTAGTCATAACGACTTTGAATCCATTCAGCATCAGTCAACTAGGGACTTAAGGGTGTAATCTTTCTTTTTTCCTTGGAAAAATTTTGAAAATTTTTTTTCCTGATTTTTGATTTTTTCTTATTTTTCACCCTCTCTCTTTTTTTCTTTGATTTTTTTTTTAATTTTTTTTTATTATTTTTTTTTTAAAAATGCCCCAGTTTGACTGCTTTGCTGATTCTCATGATACAGCTGAATGAGCTTCTTTAGTGCTCAAGAAGGCGGGTAATCTCATCAGGAATCCCCTTTAACATCATCTTCCTCTGCCCCAGATACAAGGACTTCAAGATTGGGAGATGGCGTTGGATCATTATGTTCAATGGGTTTAGAAATCCTTGCATAATGATTTTGGATAATGAAAAGCTTTTGAATTTAAACAAGCAAATCATTTATGCAGATGAAAAAGCTGTTTTATTGTTTTTCATGGTTTTTTGTGATCACTGATTTCATAAAGAAAAGCAAAAAGTGAAAACAAAGGGAAAACAAATGTTTAACAATGCAAAAATTGAATGAAAACATCATTGTATATATGCTTTGCCAACAATGTCATCACTTCTCCTTTTGGCATGGGAGAAGGGTTTTAAACAAAATGAACAATTACTCTGATCTATGGATGACTGTAGGAACATCTACAGCGACCCAATTGTGGCAGACACCACCAGGAATAACAAAATTGTTCAAGTCTTCTGCATCTTCTTCTTCAATGATAGCAGCAGCTTCCTCTTCGACAGGTTGATCAACATGGATGAATCCTCCACTGGTGAACAGACCTTGCTCGTTGCATGCCCCAGAACCATAGCCAATGCCAGCCCGGGATCGGTTATCTTCAAGTTCAAGCACTTTCCCTAATCCAGCAACTGCACCACATTCAATGGCCAGCTTAGCATCACGGTAGGAAGTGAATGAAGGAGACTTCTTCTCGATTGGTTCATCAATAGATAAAGCTTGGAACTGAGTCCCAACTTCATCCTCTGCGTCAATGTACGAGAAAGAAGACAGATGGCTAACCAGGAGAGCCCTTTCTCCCCCTACTACAACCAATTTCTTGTTTTTCACAAACTTCAACTTCTGGTGTAGGGTGGATGTCACGGCGCCAGCCTCGTGAATCCATGGTCTGCCCAAGAGACAGCTGTATGATGGGTGGATATCCATTACTTGAAAAGTGATCTGGAAATCACTTGGTCCAATCTTGATCGGGAGATCAACTTCCCCAATCACGGTCTTGCGCGACCCATCAAAAGCTTTTACAACAACCCCACTCTGCCTCATAGGAGAACCTTGATATGACAATCGTGAGAGTGTGGATTTTGGCAACACATTAAGAGAAGATCCAGTGTCCACCAACACATTGGACATTGCATCAGATTTGCAATTCATGGATATGTGTAAAGCCATGTTGTGGTCTCTTCCCTCCTCAGGGAGATCAGCGTCACAAAAACTCAAAGTGTTGCAAGCGGTAATGTTTGCAACAATATTATCAAATTGTTCCAAGGTGACGTCATGATCAACGTATGCCAGATCCAAGACTTTCTGCAGAGACTCCCTATGAGGTTCTGAATTCAGCAACAAAGAAAGAATGGAAATCTTGGAAGGCGTGTGTAGAAGCTGGTCTACAATATTGTACTCACTCTTTCTGATGAGCCTCAGCATCTCATCAGATTCTTCATCAACAATGCCACTTGGGCCACCTGAAGAAACAGGAGTCTTTTGTACAGATGAGGAGGGTTTGGCAACATCAAGTGCCGGATTCTGGACATTCACAGCGATTCCCACAGGGCGCTCAACAGATTCAGAAGCAACAGGGGCTTTAGCAGGTGCGGAAAACACACGACCATTGTGGGTCAATCCACTGACATCAGCAATATTAGTTACGGAAGTGGAAGGCAAAGGAAACTCTACCCCATCTTGGACAGCAACAGGATTGTACCGGAACGGTACGGCTCTCTCAGAGGAATAAGGCACAGGGCCGGCAGGTTTGATAATCAAAGCAGGGGAAGCCTTCGGCTTGTTGCTATTGTAGCGAATAACAACGGGCTCTGGTAGTTTGAACACTGGTGATATGACATTCACCTCAGGTTCAACCGTATCAACATTGCGATTCTGCAGAATCTCAATGGTACCTTCATTCAACAGCTTCTGCAGTTCTTTGCGGACCTGGTCGCAACCCAAGCGGTTGACCGAACAGACGCGGCACTGGTCGTGGTTATGCTCCAAATAACTGTGCTGACACAGCATCTTATGTAAATCAACCAACGACTGCCTGATGTGGCTGACATATCTAACCTTGTACTTCCCAAGGTATTCCTGAATCATATTCACAGATTTCCCATGCGACGGCAATGGGTTCTTGGTGACGTTCGGGCTAGAGTCTTCAAAACTCAGAATTCCGCTTCTCATAAGGTCTTGCACCTTAGTCTTCAGCGGGAAACAATTCTCAACGTTGTGGCCCGGAGCACCGGAATGATAGATACAATGCTGGTCTGGTTTATACCACCATTGAGGATTTGCAGTAATGGCAGGAGGATCCCTGGGAGAAACCAATTTCCTCTCCAACAAGGAGGGATAAAGCTCTGCATATGACATAGGAATTGGATCGAAGCTGATCTTCTTCCTATCATAATTCATGTTAGCTTGATTGGTTGTACTTCCACGAGGCTGGTAAGCCTGTTGCTGTGGACGTTGCTGTTGGTACTGCGGTTGTTGATATTGCTGCTGATGCTGATACTGTGGAGCATTATCTTTGAATACAGGTGCTATATGAGCCACCTGATGTTGATGTCCGGCACGTCGTGCAGGCTTCCTCTGAACAGAGGGTCTTCTTTGTTTTGGCTGAGATTGCACGGCATGTGCTTCACCTTCTTTCCTCTTAAACGCTCCATATCGTTTAGAGGAAGAACCATCATCTTTAGCCAACCGTCCTTCACGGACACCTTCTTCAAGACGCATCCCCATGTTCACCATCTCGATGAAATCAGAGGGAGCGCTAGCTACCATCCGCTCATAATAAAATGAGCCAAGAGTCTTCAGAAAGATCTTGGTCATCTCTTTCTCTTCCAACGGTGGGGTGATTTGAGCTGCCAGCTCACGCCATCTCTGGGCGTACTCTTTGAACGATTCCTTGTCTTTCTGGGACATGGCCCTGAGTTGATCTCTGTCAGGCGCCATATCAACATTGTACTTATATTGCTTGACGAAAGCTTCGCCAAGGTCGTTGAAAGATCGGATGTTAGTACTGTCCAGGCTCATGTACCATCTGAGCGCGGCACCAGACAGACTATCTTGAAAATAATGGATCAAGAGTTGATCATTATCAGTTTGCGTTGACATCTTCCTGGCGTACATGACCAGGTGAGCAAGTGGACAGGTGTTCCCCTTGTACTTTTCAAAGTCTGGGACCTTGAACTTGACTGGTATCTTGACACCGGGAACCAGGCAGAGTTCGGCTGCAGACTTGCCGAAGAGATCTTTGCCACGAAGAGTCCTCAATTCCTTTCTCAGCTCGAGGAATTGATCGTTCATTGCATCCATTTTCTCGTGAACATCTGAGCCCTCAGAAGCTTCAGAGTGATAGATGGTGTCGTCTACCCTAGGCAAGGTATGCACGACAGGAGGAGCGGGAACAGGGACCGGGCTAGATGCCGGCATTTGAGCAAATGTAGGAGCTGGCAGATCAGGCATGAAGCCTGGAGGCATCCCCCAAGGAAAACCGGGAGGCATGGCATTTGGCTGATGGGTACTGGCAGGCACCGTTGAAGTAACCACTTCAGAAATAACCGTCCGTTGAACCGGAATTGCTGGCTGTGGCGGAGCAGGCTGATTCTGGGCAGCGAGGAGTTGCTCCATCAAAGCGCCAAGTCTGGCGACCTCTTCTCTTAGACTCTAGTTCTCTTGCTCCAATTGTTCCATGATTCTGGCAGCGTTGACTCTTGTATAATACCGGTGAGTCAGCTTGTCTTCAAAATAAATGAAGAGCAAAAGATTAGAACCAGAAGACCAGAAACAAAGGGGTACCTGCTTATGCAAGAATGATGCATGAAATGCTTGTGCAAATGCTTTGTTTTCAAGGAACCCTTAGGGTATTATTTGCAATATTTTGAATATTTAAACATTTTAATTTTTCATGGAAAATATTTCATTCAATATATTGAAAGAAAGAAATACAGCATGTTTAATTCAATTATTACAAAGAGAGAAGGTAAATGACATCCTATGGATCCCTAGAAGCTCGGGATGCTGGAAGGCGAGAAGTGCACAACTTCTTGATCTCTCTCTCATAGGCGGCCTCCATATCAGCTTTCTCTTTAGCAAGTCGATCATACTTCCTTTTCCAGAATTTGGATGACTGAGGAAGCAGAGAAGTCCAAGCGTCATTCGGATCGTCGATCACTCGGTGCTCGAGAAATTCAATCATAGCATCTTTCTCCTTGAGCTGCTGCAACAATTCCTCTCTCTCGCGGATCCAAGCACGCGAAAGGTCTTCTTCTCTCAACTCCTCTACACGTTGGGTAGGGAGGGTTGAAGGCCCAGCCACATTCAACAGTGTAGGTCTTGGATAATCGTATGGCATCAGGTAGGTGGCAGCTCTCTGTCTGACCCAAGAGGTGTATGGCTCCAAAGCAATGCAGTTCTTCGGACCCAATTCATTCCTACTCTTCTTGTGAATACTGCGCCATGCACGGACAAATCTGGCTTTCAGGCCTTGGGGATCTTTACCCTCCTGAAAGAACACACCTTCTAACAGAATGTTATTAGGTTTATCCTTTAGGGGGAACCCAAGCTGACGACGTGCAAGTATAGGATTGTAGTTGATCCCACCACATGTACCAAGAAGAGGCACATTGGGGAATTCACCACAAGAATCAATGATCTGGACAGTATCGTACACGCGATCATACCAGGTGATATCATCATTGGTGAGAGACATGAGTCTCTGAGACCACCGTAGACATCCCTTGTTCTCCTTGAAAGCAACCGTCTGAGGCAAGTGCGAAATAAACCACTTGTACAGCAGGGGTAAACAGCAGACAATAACTCCTCCATTCTTCATATTCCTTAGGTGCAAGGAGACATATGCGTCACCCAACAAAGTCGGAACTGGATTAAGAACTGAGAAGATCCTAATGGCGTTCATGTCAACGAACTTGTCGAAGTTGGGAAACAGCACCAATCCATAGATGAGCAGTACGAATAGAGCCTCAAAGGCATCCTCACTCATGGCCTTCCCATAAAAGGTAGCTTGAGCAATAAGGAACTCGGAAGGAAAACCCTGAATTCCGCCTTTGGTAGTCAGATTAGCTCTAATCAGATCTTCATCTATATGCAACAAGCTAGAAATCTCTCGAGCAGATGGAATACTCTCTAAGCCACTGAACGGCACTTGATCCAGAATCGGAATCCCAATAAGATGAGAGTATTCTTCCAAAGTCGGCAACAACTGGAAGTCCGGAAATAAGAAGCAATGATGCAAGGGATCATAGAACTGAGCAAGAGTGCTCATCAATCCCTCATCCACTTGAGTAGTCAACAGCGGCAGAAGCTTCCCATAGCGAGCTTTGAAACCCAAGGGATCTAGTACATACGATGTCAGATTCCTTAACTCTTTTACATCAGGCTGCTTAAAGCTGTACTTCTTTGTATACCTCTTTGGTCTTTCCATGTCTGAAAATTTTGCAAATAACCCTTTTTAAGTTCCTTGAAAATTTTCTCTTTCATGACATGAATGCGGATGAATGCATGAATGTATGAATGCAACAAACACACTCAAGGATCAAGCAAAGCACACCAAACAAAGGTCGTGGGAAAGCTCTATGTATCCCTAATATCAATCATCCATTTTGGTGGATTTAGGTTTTCACCTTATCGACACCCAAGTTCCATTGATATTAACGGTACATGAACCGGTTCAGACATTCTTAATATCAACCAGCCGCTTTGGTGGATTTTAGGTTTTACACCTGATCCGGGATCCATTGATATTAACAATGTTTGAACGACTCAACCACGAATCACGGGTTTGTTGAGAGTCACGAGCATGGAGTCTCGGTTAAGAACCACCCAAAGGGAGTGTACTAGGGTTTAAACCTGCCAGACATGTTCTATCAGAGGTTCCCATAATCATCGTTCCATCTTTCGAATATTATCGGAGGAACGAATACTCGTATTCCAAGAATATTCTCAAGAGAAACTCTTATGAGTGTAGTATCGCGTAACAATCGTATCAGAACTGACATCTGAACGACCTCCGCACTACGGTCCTAAAAATAGGCCAAGATGGGTTTGGTAAACTAAGGTCCTTGGCTTCTGCGGAACATGATTGAAAGAATAATGCCTAACCACAAATAACTTGTGTGACATTATTAGTTCAACATGACCTCCACCAAGTGAATGGACTCGCAAGTCAACTGGCTAAGGAATACTCCACACCAGTCAACAAGACTATGCCATTCTCCTATCCTAGAGTGCACTCGAGTTCGGGTACAGAACTCATCTCACAGGTCACCAAAGCAAACAGCAATGGTATATCAAGCAATTCACACATTACAATCAATACAGTCATCCCAAATTGTACAAAAATATGTCAGATAACAAATAATAATATAGCACAACAAGAGTGAAAAAGTAGGCACTACCACCAAGGAAGTTTTAGTCCCCAGTGGAGTCGCCACTTTTTCTGTGACGGTGTATTCGTCGCTATATGATCTATTGGTTAAATCATAAGCTAAGCATACATTTGAAATTTCGAGTCGCCACCGCACTTTTATTTATCCAAAGGACTGGCTAAAAAGCGAACAAAAGCCTAAGAAGTTTTACACGTAGAAAACTAATAAAAAGATCAGAGAGTCTGGGTAAGGGGTAAATTACGCAATGGGAAGGTGTTAGGCACCCACTACGTCCTAGGTACTCCTAGGGAGCCCTTTTTCACACTTGTTGTATAAATTGTTATTTGTTATGACATAAACATTGTGCAAACATGATTGGGATGATGAGAAAAGAATATACAATTTTTATTGGGTTTGAACGGATGAACCCGTTGCCTACGTACCTTCCATCAAAGGTAAGGATCAAAACGCCGTAGTTCGGCTAAAAGATTTCCAAAAGTGAGTTGGGTTCAATTTTAAACACAAACCCTAGGTCTTACGTTATCCACGGGAGAAAACTCAACCTTATACAAACAACAAGTCCACCATGTGAGAACGGCTTCAACTTGCCAGGGAGGGGTTAACCCTATAATAGGCAAGGAAGACTTACAATTCAATCACTAAAGACAGAAGGTGAGATTAACATCAACCACTAAGATAAATCAAACCTATAGCTCATGTATGAAAAGATTAACAATGGACAAAGCCAAAACAAGTGAATGAGTGAAGTTAATTGATTGTGATTATGAAAATGGAGTCAAAGTATGATTAAGATTGATTCAAAGAAGTATTATGAAATGGAGTTTTGAAAAAAAGTCAAGGACTTGAGTCCAGGTTTTTAATTTAAAAACATGAAGATGTTTGCACAACACTTATGTCAAGTTGAAAGTTAAGAGTGTGAAAAGGTTTAGGGCATAATGAATGATGAATGGATGAAGATGGATAGTAAAACTTCTTAGAAGGTTCACTTCTTGAAATCATATAGCAGATGATTCAAGTGTGTCCTTTGGAATGGAAATGGATAATAACAAACAAACAAAGCAAAAGAAAAGCGGATATCGGATGCCAATCACTGGTCTTATACCAATCTCCTAAAACAAAACCGGATATCAGAGGCCACTCAATGGTCTTACACTAATCTCCTCAAGCAAAGAAATAAAAAGCGGATACCGGATACCAATAGATGGATTTACACCAGTCTCCTAAAACAAAATGGGATATCAGAAGCCACTCAATGGACTTACACTAATCTCCACAGAAGAAAACAAGAATGAAACATGGAAGTCAACTGCCAATCTATCTGGACTTAGGTCAACTTCACAAATATGTTCATAGGAATACCAATGCCACATTACAGGGACTTACAATGGATCCTCACATACAAGAACAGATAAAACAACTATGACCACAGGAAAGCAGATGCCAACGTACAGGGACTTATAACTGCAACCTCACATACAACATCAAACAGACCAAATTATGATCACAGGACAACAGATGCCAACTTACAGGGACTTATAACTGTATCCTCACAAACAAATCAAACAGATCAAATTATGATCACAGGACAACAGATGCCAACTTACAGGGACTTATAACTGTATCCTCACATACAAACAGAAAAAAAACAGAAGATATGAGTGACCAAGGTGATGGTCTTACACTCTATCCTTCCATATCATAGGATCAAATGCCAAAGCAATGGACTTACAATTGTCCTCAATGGGCAAACAACAATAATAAATGTCACACAGACAAATGATATGATCATGCATTAATGGCAATTGATGATGATAAATGCATAACATACAAGCAATCAAGTGCATATGAAGCAATCAATCAATCAATGAATATCAAACAGCACACTCTATAGCCAAACAAGGGGGGGGGGCTCACACAAGAGGGTTTGACTATGAAAGTCCACTGTAATAGGTAAATGTCGCTCTTAACCTTGCCATTGAGAGGCTAAGGTGAAGCAGATGAATAGGAGATGAGGGGTGTGCCTCATTGCTTCTATCCCTAATCAGGGAGAGCATCAAATAATAGAAAGTGGGGGAGTTCAGAAAGATGGAACTCTTTCCCCATTATTGACTCGATAGATCTTGGGTATTTATCTCAATGCTTCAACCATGTAATGGGAGCAAAGAGAGGACTCACTGAATAGTAGGGGATAGGCTACTTATCCCTTTGATCTACCAATTGCCTTACTTGAAGGACTTTTCCTGCTTGGGACAATTTTAAACACACACAGGCATTGCCTCTTAAGGAGGACTTCAGACAGTTTGCCCGGTCAAATAACAGACCGGGTCTCCAGACTACATGAAGAAGAAGTAATTATACCTCAAAAGCAATTGCTAAATAGCAAAGCAAGCAAGTAAAGCAACTAAAAGGTACCTGAAAAAGTCAAACCAATTAGTAAACAGTTCCACAGTTTAAAACAAAAGGAATGGATAAACAACAGTCAACCACAGAGGGACCAATGTGCAAAGCACAAGACTCAAGTCACATGAGTCAACCTACAAAACAAGGGTTAGCACATGATATATATAATCCAACTCAATCAAATTTGAATGATCTTTGAGGCGTTGGTGCTTAACCTGAAACATTAACTCAATTGTAAGCTCAAAAGACCACTAGGACTAGCCTAGGGTCAAAGATGAAAGAAAAGGTCAAAACAGCAAAGAAAAGTCAACCCAAGTCATGTTCAAACATTTAAGAAGCTATCTCAATTGGATTCACAATCAAATCATGCATCAATGTCATTTTATAGACCAAAGAAGTCAAAACATGGCAAAAGGAAGCATACAAAAGGTCAACAGCAAGACCAAGCTCAAAAGCAAGCATAATCAATTCCAAAAATTATGAAATAAATCATACTCAAACACAATCCATACAATAGCATGCATATAAAATTTCAGCTCAATTGGATCATGGGAAGATAGTCAAATAAAATCAAGAAATCAAACCAAATTTAAGCATGCACAATGAAGGTCAACAAACATGGGTCAACTTCAAAAAATCATAACAAATTGAAAACAGATGAGAAATGGATGGGATTAACAACAATGCAAAGCTCAAGATGTCTAGTATGCACATATGAATTTTCATGATCATACAATAAGATATGAGAATTTCACAAAGGATTTGGCAACATGTATCACATAAAGTCAACCATTGACTAGGCAGGGAAGAAAATTCACAATCAAATAGGAAACAGCATGATTAATTCCAGGAAAATTCATACACCAACTAGACATGTAAGAGATCATTCATGCAAAATTTGGGGTCATTTGGATGCTAGGAAGTATGTGAACAAAAATCATGAACTTGCACATCATTGGTGTGACACAAATTGTCACACCTTACTTCAAAAATTCATATCTAGCAAACCACAGATTATAAATGAACAAACTCTACATCAAAACAAAGATAAATGAGTCTAGTTTCACCACAAAAAATTTCAGGGGCATTGGATACATTCTCATCATTTCACAAAAGTTTTGGCACAAGGTATCAATTGAGCATACATGACAAGAAAACTCATGCCATTTAAAATCCAGCCAACCAAAAATTAATCAAAAATCAGGACAAAATAGTAGACATTCATGTGATCATCATGCAAAAAATTTCATGAATTTTGGATTTAAATCGAGTGAGAAATGAATTGTTGAAGTTGATGAACAATTTGTAGCAAACATGAACAAATAACATGGATTAATGAGTCAATGCCAAGGTCAGCGTGGCAAAATTGTAAATAGGCGCATCACTTATCAAAACTGTGCGTTTTGGCATGGAGAACGAAATGTTCTCATTGGCTGATGGCCAATGGAACAGTGCAGATGGCCAATGGACATTCAAAGTTCTGGGTTTAAAAACCCTAGGGTTTTAGCAGCAATGTTCATGGTATCTTCATGCAAGTTCAAACAAATTCCAAGCAGAAACACACAATATCATGGCATTAACACTCATGCAACATCAAACAGCCACAACCAAACACAACAAACACAATTCATGTGGATTTTCTGGGCAGGGTTTAAGGTTTATCATGGACAGCAACATGAACATTCATCACCACCAATTCGAGTTTCATAACAAAATCCCAGAATTTAAAGTTGGCTACCCAGAAATGTTCATCAAAACAAGGTCAATACGAATCCCATATCCATTTTCAAAATAACCCACCATGGTTCATGAATCGTGCAAATGAAAATCCAGCATCAAATATTGTTCATGAACAAACATCTCCAGAAATGACCAAGTAGCATACCAATAGAAGCATTAGAGCATGGTAAAGACAAATCTAAGCAAGGTTTTCATGGAAACATGGTAATGAATGAGAATCGAGCAAAAATGTATATGAACATCAATCTTATTTTTCAGATTTCTTGCAAGCTAGTCAACCATTTCATACGAGACAAAGTGCATGATGATCAGCATGTTAAGACCTATATTAAACATGGCAAGGATTAAAAAAACAAAAGATTCGAACACTGACCAATATGAAGAGCAGAGGAAGATTCTGGTACTTTCTGCTTGCAAATGCTTGATACAGATGAAGATTATGCTTCCCTAAGTTGAATGGTGAAGGATCCTAGCTCATGGATGCTTGCTCATGCTTAAATCTCATTCTGCCATGGATATTGCTTCACAAAACCAGTTGATTCAAAGCTGTTTACAGATGGAAAAGGATGGCTGCAATGAGTTTTGAAAGAGGCTTGGATGATGCAGCAATGAAAGCTAACCCGTGGCCTTTGAGGATTTTGACAGATTTTCAATTTTGGTGAAAAATCAAAATGAGAGAGAAGAGTGTATTTTCTGTTATGGCTGCTGTCTCTAGTCTCTAGGGTTGTGAAATGGCAGAAAATATGCTCTTATATGACTGTTTAGCATTGGTTTAAGAAGTGGTAAGCAAGCTTAGCTCAAAAATCACCAATTGCACATTTTGCTAATTTGCACATAAGTGGAAATGGAGGTGTGGTCTTGCACGAATTGGGCTTGAAAAGGCTGCAAATGACCATTCAATTTGCTGTTTTTTAGTTTGCTGATGGATTGCTAACTTTGTTTTGTTTTAATGAAACCATTTGCAAAAATACCAAGTTTGCACCTTTGGCCAAAATGATAGTATGGTAATGGCATGAGCATAAATTGGACTTGGAACATGTTGCAAATACCATATGAAACAAATCCCAATTGGCCAAAGTGAGAAAAAATCAATAAATCAAAAAGTCAAACTTGAGTCAAACTTGATTTTTAAATGGAACAAGTCAAAAAAATGCCATTTTGATTGGTAAGGTTTTGGTTCATGAAATTTATATTTTTGGAAAGAGGAGGAAAAATGTGGTTTGTAGGAAAAAAACCCCACCAAATTTGGCCTTATGGTTCATGAGATATGGCTTGTTGAAGTTCACAAATTTTTGAAATTGAATTGATCATATCTTGACAACCATACATGGGATTTGGGAGTTCTTGGACTTTTTGAAAATGGGAGAACAAGATCTTCAACTTTCATGTTGGGCAAAAAATCATTTGAAGCTTGTATCATGATGTAAGTTGAGGATCAAGAAGTTTCCATTTTTGGCAGTTGAAATTACAGGTCCACTTGCTATTTTGGGAAATTTTCTATTTGACTTGATTTTCTTCCATGATGAGGTTAGACATGATATATGAGGCTTATATGAGCATGAATGAGCTCCTTCAAACCAATTCTATCCATCAAATCACTGATTAAATCCACAGTTGACCAAGTTTGACTTTTCTAGGGTTTTGGATGACTGAAGCACTTCTGATGAATTTCAAACCCTAATTCCTTGAGAACTTGACTTCAAATGATGTCCCAAGATATATGAACTCTTGATTATTGATCATGGTGCCCAAATTCTGCAAGAATGGCCACCATCCACTGTTTTGACTGACTGTTGACTGTCTTTGACCTAATTGCTGATGATTGCTTCAACTGCAAGCAACAAGGTTAGACTGACAATATTTTTGTACTTTTTGAATGATAAACATATGAAAGGCAAAGATATACAAATTCAAAGTATGCTTGGTGATCAAGAATCAACTCACAAGGCAACCTACCCACTAGGAGGGAAACTAGGGCATGCAATGATCCTTGAGGCCATGATATGATATGATATGGGCCATGAGGGATCTTAGGGCCAAAATTGGGGTCTTACACTCACTTGAGCACATTATTGTGTATATACTATTGTGCTTGTGTTGTTTTGTTTGTGTGAACCCAATGCAAATGGAGAAAGGACTTAGATTTTAGGACCTTACCTATGCAAAAAAAATGGAGTCAAAGAGCAACTAGGCCTCATGCCTTTAGAATGCTAAAAAAAGAAGAAAATTGTCAAAGAGCAACTACACCTCATGCCTTTAGAATGCTTAATATTGAAGAAGACATTGAAAGGACCCCTAATTCTAAACTCCCTCTTGTCCATTCTTTCTATTGCATTGTGGAACTTTTTGATTTATGTGTTCTTGTGTGCTAGGGATCCTAAACTTGAGCCAAGTAGAAGAATCATTGTCATGAGTATCCAAAGTGAGAGATACTAAAGCCAATTGGAAGATTCCTAGGAGCTTGATTGATTATTTGCTTGATTGCTTAAGTCATTTGCTTATTAAGTGCCAAATCCAAAGGAAGGAGCAACTTGGATCATCTTTATGATCTCAAGAAGGGAACTCCATGTGGTTTTATTTCTCTTCCTTCATCTTTGCATGTTTAGGACCTAGCCCTTCTTTTCTTCTCTCCACTCTAACCCAAGCCAACTTTTGTGCAAACATTAACATTGTTTTCAAAAAATTAGAAACCTAAGCATTATGCTTTTGATTTTCCAAACTCTTTTCATAACACTTATTTTGAATTGAATCCTAAGTCAACTTTGACCTTATTTTGTGAATACTTTTCATTTGTAAATACAACTCACTCAATTGTCTTTGTGGTTCCAATGACTATGTGTGTTAAAGCTTTTCGTAAAACATTATCTATTAGGTTTGAGTTATCCTAGAGGTTGATATAATACTCACTTATATCCTTAGTGATGGACTATAAGTCTTCCATGCTTATTACAGGGTTAACCCCTCACTAGCATGTTGAAGCTCTCCTCACATGGTGGATTTGTGGTTTTAGGTTGAGTTTTCTCCCTTTGATAACAAAAGACCTTAAGGCTTTTGATAAATCAATCCACCAACTTCTTTTGAGATTTTTACCCCGAACTACGAGGTTTTGATCCTACCTTTTTAAGATGGTACGTAGGCAATGGGTTTATCCATTCAAACACAAAGTTGTAAATAATTTGTATATTCTTCTCTCATCTCCCCAATCATGTTTGCACAAATAATTTTCACAAATACCAACCTACCTTACAACATTTGTAAAAAGGGCTCCCTTAGAGTACTAAGGATGTTTTGGATGCTTAAAACCTTCTCATTGCATAACCAACCCCCTTACCCAGATCTCTGACATTTTTATTAGTTTTTGATTTGATAAAACTTCTCGGTTTTTGTTCGCTTTCTAACCTTTCCTTTGGATAAATAGAAGTGCGGTGGCGACCAAAATTGTATGATTTACTTTTGATTTAGTCAATAAATCTAAAGGTAACGAATACCCCGCTACAGTGGTTAGATTTGATCTTTGAAAATAAGTTTGGTTTTAAAAATCATTTCGCTCTTTTTTGAATTAATTTTTGAAATTCAAGTTGAGTTGTACGATCCGAGTTGATTACTGGAAAGTCGAATTGGTTTTGAGAATTTAATCGTTTTTGCATTGAGCTCATTCATTTCTTTTTGTTAAACCCATTTATCCTTTTTTGTTTTAAACACATCCATTTTATTAAGCCCATTCGTTCATTTTAATCCAAACCAATTTCACAACTCCATTAACCATTTAAAATTCATATCTATCTTTATCCATCATTATCCATTAAACCTTTTTTCGATCCAATACAATTTTATTAATCCAATTATCCATGCATTAACCCATTGACCAATTAACCAACCCACATGTTGAATCCAAATGTCCAAATTAATTTGTCATTATCCAAGTATCAAAGTCCATGTCCACTTTAAAATCCAATTATCCATATCCAATTTTTTATATTTGACCCTTTTTCTTTAATCCACTTGCAAAATTCAAATCCATTATCCGGTAAACCTTTAAAAATTCAATTATCCAAATTTCATCTTTTTCCATCCACAATCATTAATCCATGTACATTAAAGAAAAATGAAGGCAACAATACAGTGGAAAAAGAAAGAAGGCAACGTGAAGCTGCAGTTGCTACTGCACTAGCTGCGAAGCAGCTCAAAGCAAAACACACGCTCCAAGAAGCCAACATCAGCAGTAACACAAGCTAGCTGCGAAACACACCGCGCCAGCGCAGTACACCAAAGCTGCTACAGACTCAAAATGTAATGAATAAAAAGAAATTACCGCAAGATGCACTCACGCAAAGAGCCACACGACGAACTCCAAGCTGCAAGCCAGTACAATGCATCACAAGCCAACACAACGCAACAGCTAAACGACACTAGCTGCCACGGCAAAATGGCGTGAACAGTAACTGCTTGCAAGTAAAACGACAATAAACACAAGCTTCCATCAAGCCAAAATCAAGTTGCAATAACCGGAACAAAAATTTGGATCAAAACGCAGTGCGAGCTAAGCTTCCGAACGCACCAAAGCCGCAAACACAAGCTATCAGCCGAAACGGCAACGCGGCAACCAAGCGCGGCTCAAAGCAAAGTACATCCAAAACTGTAATGCAAAACGGAAACCAAATGGAAATCCAAGCTATAACTCAAACCGTAAAGAGCATCAAAATGCAAAAAATTAATCCAAATAAATTAAAAGAATCATAGTCGCACGAGCGACCCTATAAAAACAGAAGTTGGAATGTTGAAACTTCTTCAGTTTTTTTATTCAGAGAGTTTCTTCTTCTCCCCGTGAAAACAACAAATCACCACCATATTTTATCTCAACCTCCATAACCAGACCGTGATCGCATCAGATCCTCTTTCGAGGAACCACCACGTTCTTCTTCAGTCTTCGAACTCAATCCAAATAACGGAACTGAGAACCACAACAACTCATTATCGGAAGCGAATTAAAATAGAAGCAACGGAATTTGCTCAGAGTTCAACGGATTCTCACTTTGTTTCACATGTACTCCTCCACATCGCAAAGTTCGCTCACCTCGCTGTAACAATAACTGCACTCCAGAGGAATCACAATTCCAAATCGTGCATCGCCTCAATCTTAAAGTAGATGTTGACGCATCCGCCATCATCACCGTCGCCGGTATGACATCTCCTTTATTTCTGCACTCCTCGTTACGTCGGTTGTGATTGAGGATCCGAATTAGGTGAGTGAGAACTCTGCCACTGCCGGTGGTTAACTCCGGCGCGGCAGAGACGTGAAAGCTATTGAGGAGCGTCTTTTGCATTCGTAGGGATAACGATTTGGGATCTTTTTTCCTGTTGATGCAGCTTGAGGGATAGTTTGGGCTTTAGGCCCAATATCCCCTATTCACCCATGTTTGGACCATACACTTCACTATGTTGCTCATACACCCCCTGCATTGGGCTTAGGAAGGGTCAGTAGGCCCATTTTGTTTCTTTAGAATTGAATTGGTGTTGATTTGGTTTGTTAGAATTGATTTTGTGTTGGTTTTTCTTTGTTAGCATTTTCTTATTGTTGATTTTAGATTTAACTTATGATAGTTGATTCTAGATATTAATATTTAATAATTGTTTAGAAGTTAATTGATTGTTAATTTTATAATTGATATTAATTTTTGATAATTGTTTGTTGATGTTAGAAATAACTTGATATTAACTTTGATATTGTTTGACTTTAGAATTTTAATTTGGTCTTCATGGTGATATTGTTTGATAATTTTGGTCAATTGTTTACTTTAGAATTTGGTTTAGATTTTTATATTGTTATTAATTCTCTTATAATCTTGATTAACATCTAACCTCTAACTTTTAATTTCCGCACCTAACTTCTAACATTTAATCCTTGTCATTTACTTACTTTTCTCTTATGTTGCTTTATATTCCATATTGTACATATTCATCTCATTCTTAAAACGAACCTAAAAATGGATAAGACATAAAAATGCAAAAAGTACACTAACTCCCTTATCATGGAAAGGACATTGGGAAAGGACTTAGAGACTCATTAGGACCCTTTGCAAAAGACTTTGGACGAGTATTTGACCCAAACACGGAAAGGAGCATTCAAGACTCAAGACAAATTGTAATCTTTTATGTGCTTTCTAGTTTAGGACACAAATGCACACACACGACTTTCTCGTGGGCTACCTGACAATGAGACCTTTTATTTCCTACACTCCCTTGTACTTTACATGTACCCCCTCCCCTTTCCGATGTATGCTTTTACTCACTTTCTCTTTATTATTGCTTGATAGTTATCCCTTAGGCATTAGGAACGCTCACTATTTCGCAATCAATAAGCGAACCCTTGATTCAACGTCAAACAGTCCCTTTTTAAAGTCACCATTGATCCAATGTCAAGCAGTCTTTTTCAAATCAAACTCAATAAGCAAACCCTTGATCCAACGTCAAGCGGTCTTTTTCCAAATCAAATTTAAAAATACAATAAATACGATTAAGATTGTACGCCACGAGTCTTAAGTGATAAAAGAAGGGATGAGAATGGAGCTTTCCTACACTCGTTCTGAATGCTTCGAACACAAGACGTTTGGCTTGGTAGTTCGAGGTATTCACCTTTATCCATAGTCTTTAGTGCAATCTGAAATCAATAACACTTTATCAAAACCTAAAAACAATCCAACGCATTCAAACCTTTTGTTTGCGCCTTAGGGCGACACAATCGAAAACCCTTGTTCAAGGTAATAAAATCAACAAAACAAAGAAACATTTTAAACCCACGAACTAAGGGGTTCTGATTTCTCACTTCAACAAGTGGGCATACGTAGGCACGAGGACCCAATCCTTGGCGAGCACACTAATTTAAAATCTACCTCCCTTCCGCAAACCTTTGGCAAGCAAACATTTTGATAAACAACATTCATTCAAGCGCAAACATCCTAGATGATTCCCATGGAGTACCATGGATGTGAGGGGTGCTAATACCTTCCCCTCGCATAACTGACTTCCAAACCTGTTCGTGGTTGCGATGACCATTCTTTGGGGTTTTCTCGATATTTTCCCTTTCCTTTGAAATAAATAAAAACCGATGGCAACTCTATATTTTTCGCGTAGCGACAACTGGAGACTTTGCTGGGGACACCTCCCTAAGCAAGTCAAGCCTAATCTAGGCTGCTTCCTCGCGTGTGTAGGTGATTATCCTTTTGATTATTTGTCTTATTTATTGCCTTTTGATTTAAATTTCTTTGGATATCTATTAAGTGGCTCCATGGTTATATGGTATTGATGGATACCACTTTGATTGCAAGAAGCCTTGTGGGAACGACTCTTTACCTGAGTCTAGAGCGGAAACTTGAGATAGGAGAGGTTGAGTAGTATAGGCCACCGAGAAGCTTTTCTCATAAGGGTCGATACGAGAACCTCGCTGAGAGTATATTCTTTTGGAGACGTTGATGACCGTCAAGATTTTGGTGTAAGCGATCAATGTCTTCATTAGGATCAATGACTCTAAGGACTTTTGTAGAACATTGAACCATTGACCTATTAAGATTGAAGGTCGTGTAGTACGGGTCCCCAAGAAGCTTTTCCCGTGTGGGTCGGTATAAAGATCTCACTCAAAGTAGATTTTCTTGATGGAGTTGTCGACCAACAAGCTTTTGTCGTAAGTGGCAAACAGCCAAGGAGGTCCATGACTTTAAGACCCTTGTCTAGAACCCGATGTCGATGGTCGCGTAGTGCGGGTCCTTGAGAAGCTTTTCTCGTGTGGGTCGGTACAAATATCTCACCCAGAAGAGGCTCATTTGAGGGAGTTGACGACCGACAAGCTTTTGCCGTAAGCGCCAAACAGCCAAATGAATCGATGACTCTTGGGTTCCAATATATAACCCTAGACTACGACTAGTGTGATCCCCATGTGGAAAGAAATCAATGTTATCCTCCATCCGTATCTGGAACCTATGATACTATGCCAACTTGTGTGTTCGACTTGTGAGAACCACGCTTGTGTATCATTCATTCACTCATTCACTCATTCACTCATTCATGCATCATAAAAAAAAATCCTCAAATATAATATTCATGCATCATTCTGCATATCATCATAAAAAGCCATACAACATACCATTTGGACCTTCTGTCCAGAATCATCCGCAGTCAAGCTGACTTCCCGATATTCCCACAACACTCGAGGAAACCAAAGATTGCTTATGGATCAGTTGGAACAGAACCAAGTTGTTATGAGGGAAGATATGACCATTATGAAGGCTCAGATGGGTCAGATTGTTGAAGCCCTACAAGCTTTGTCTAGGGGACAAGAGGAAATGCGTCATGCTAATCTGAGAGTCGCTGCTTCCAATCCTGTTGTTCTGACAATACCCGTGAATCCGCTAGGAGGAGCTGCTACACCTGGTGTAGCCCAACCACCTCCTGAAAGAGGTCCAGTATATCAAAATGCTGCTCAGACGTTCAATGTCCCAGTAAATGGGAGAGCTCAACCTGAGATTGACGATCATCAAGATGATTTCTTCACTACAAAGGGTGATTCAGTTTATGACGCTTTTGGTCCTTCTCCTGCTGACCTCGAAAGGAGATTCCATATGATGGAGGAGAGATTCAAGGAGATGGAAGTTACCGATGCCTTTGGATTAGATTCTACCGACATGTGCTTAGTGCCAGGCGTCAAAATTCCTCCTAAGTTCATAGTTCTGAGCTTTGAAAAGTATCAAGGGGTCACCTGTCCAAAGACCCACATTTGAGCCTTTTGTAGAAAGATGGCTGCTCATTCTGATGATGAGAAACTCTTAATGCACTTTTTCCAGGATAGCCTTAGTGGAGCTTCTCTGGAATGGTATATGCAGCTCGAGCGCACACATATACAAACCTGGAGAGAACTCGCTGAAGCCTTCTTGAAGCATTATCAGTATAATTCAGACAAGGCTCCCAATCGGACTCAACTCAGAAGCCGGATGAATCGTTCAAAGAATACGCTCAACGTTGGAGAGATCTAGCTGCCAGGGTTCAACCCTCTCTTATTGAAAGAGAACTGATAGACATGTTCATAGATACCCTTCAAGGGTCGTATTTTGAAAGAATGATTGGAAGCACCACCTCGGGATTCTCATACTTGGTCATTGTTGGTAAGCGAATCGAGAACGGCAAGATACAAGATACAATATATGTGGCTAATGGAGCAAAGAAGACTCATTCCAGATTCTCAAAGAAGAAGAAAGGAGAGACCAATGCTACCACAATCGATAGAGGGGGAGCTGGAGTTTAACAAATGCCATACTATCCGGTGGCAGCAGTAACACCTAACCCGTATCAGCAGCCAGCGTATGCTATTCCTATTGGTCCTCCGGCAATGCAATATCAGCAACCCTATGCTCCTCAACAACCTTTGGCTCCACAACAACAGAACTACTATCAGCAGAGTAGGCAAGGACCAAGGAGGCCTCCCAGAAAGTTTGATCCAGTTCCCATGCCGTATGGTATTCTGCTAACTCACCTTCTCAAATATTCGTTGGTTCAATTAAGAGAAGATAAGGCTCCTTCAGTACCTTTTCCTCCCGGGTATGACATGAATATCAGTTGTGAGTACCATTCTGGGACGCCAGGGAACTCGATCGAGAATTTCAATGTCTTCAAGCATAAAGTACAAGACTTGATTGGCTCAAAATCCATATCATTCACGCCAGTTGTTCCGAGCACCCCCATGCAGACAAGCACATCTACAGTGTCGTAGTCAGAGCAGCGGTAGATCTGAAGGATTGGTATCTGTGGGACTGTCTCATCAGCTTTCTCCAGAATCAAGACCCCAAGCAGTGGGAGAATAAACTTGATCATTCCAGCAATCATTGGTTCAATCATGTTCATGTGTGATTTTCTTGATTGTCATTTATAACATTCATCTATAATAAACTCGTTTATTTTTGAATAATAATGACATTGAAATGAACATGCATGTTTTGAATAAATCCATTCGTGCCACTCATACTTTATTTTGTCAATATCCAACTGTTGGTTTTAAGAGGAGGATGATGAAATAAAAAACACGAAATGAATTCACTGCTCGTACGCTTTTGAATAAAACCTTGCTGATGATGTAAGGCATTGTTTCAAAACCCAAACACCAGAGATATAAGGAAGATAATGCTTAGTTAACCCCTTCGAGTGAAGGAGTAGGAGTTTCTTTCTATACATAAAACCCTCCATTTTAAATCGGGGCAGGGAAGTCGTCAGTCAATTTGACCAAGCATTTAAACTTCAAAAGAGGAGTATCCTATTTGAGAATCAACCATATCTTATCCCTCATAAGAGGTCAGAAACCCCCAAATTCCTAATGGTTGTCCTTCACCCATAGAGGCACGAAGCGGTCACAACCCATTCCAATCAAACGGCCATATGTCACATGATTTATTTTAATAAAAAGAAATAAGAAACAAGGAAAAAAAAGATAAAGGACGCTAAGTCGAAAACTTGAAAACAAGTGACTTAGGAAAATACTAGGGCATCCCTATGGATTGTAAATCTGAACCAATCTAGAAAAAATAGTGGAATGAAAAAACAAATCTACAAAAGAGGAATCAAAAGAAAATCCTCAGCAAGAACAAAATCGTGTGGCTACAAGCCAAACAGAAGGTGCATGATTGCCACTTCAAAAAGAAAAAACCTCGTGGGTTCATTGTCACTCTCAAATCCCCTTGGAAGAAGAGTTCTTGTGTCGAACTAGATGAACATAGGACTTGAGAACATCACGAAGAGCGGGATGGTTAGGATAGGTTCGAGCCTTATATCTTTTCTTTCTAAAACCGTGAACCAGGCGACGTTACAACCCTCAAAAGACCTAATTGAAGTAGGGTTTAGTTTGAAAGCGTACCATGGTCAAAACAACCGTGTTAAAACTGACTCCTCATCAATTCGCTCATATATGTTGATATTGATATGACATTCGTTATCAGTGATGCATTCATTATATGTCATAATTTCAATGAACATGCTTGGATTTCAAAACTGCATAAAAGTGACATTGCATTATTATTTCCAAAATGAACTTGTCTTACTCGTGAGTAAGCATCTGGTATCAAAGGATATGGCACAGTGAACATGAATTAAGGAACTTGATGATACAAAAAGTGCAGAACGCATGAGACCTCCGTTGAGCAGGGGCAAGCCACTTCTTTTGATCACATCAGTCTGAATGTTTGAATACCCTGTCGAGTAGAAAGACAAACCGCTTCAAGATCCAGTCGATCAGAGGCAGTCACGTCGAGAAATCTCTACAAGATTCAGCCAGTCTGAGGTGGTTAAGTCGAGATTCTGTCAATCTCCCTAAAGACTAGTAAGTTAGGGGCATTCCCTCAAAGATCAGTTGACTAGAGGAAAAGTTACTTCAAGGCTCGTACTGGGGCAGGCCACCCCAAGAGCACAAGAAGTCAATCTCCCTAAAATGGTTAATCAGAGGAATGAAGTTCCGAGACACTAGGGCTGATCCGATTACGATAGTCCATGACGAAGTTGCTTCCTAGCTTGTGATTGGGGAAATGTGTGCAGGTATCCAACAGACTAGGGCAAGACGGTCCAAAGAGAGGAAGGTTCTCTCCTTGCCTGTGAAAGCATTTCAGATCCAGCCTGGGGCATTCGAAGATCTACATCAGATTCATCCTCCAGCAACATCAAGAAGTCAGATGTCGTGAAGTCATGTGAGACACAACCCACCCTCCATGCATCAAAAGCCTTGCAACCCAAGCAAATATTCCCTCAACATTCATTGCACCGTACCCAAGATTGGGGCATTCGTATCCTCATATCATTATATCAACATGTCATGCATAATTTATATCATTTCATTCATGCGTATCATCCAGCATAGCACAAATCTCTCTAAGAAAGAAAGAAGCAATCCCAAAACCCTCTTGGCACTATTCACCAACCCATTTCCGTTGGCAAACCTCTTGCAAAGTCCAATTCTCGTTGGCAAAACCCATATCTCTCAAATTTGAAGGACCAATCACGAAATCATCAGTGTCTACCACTTTTTTCAATACCCATCGGTATTGATCTCCCTTTGCTCGTCAATGTCTATCACTTTTTTTCGATATCCTTCGGTATTGATATCTCTTTTCTCCAAATCATAGAGTTGTAGATAATCACCTTTTACTCAGCTTTAGACTTGATGATGCCATTACCTCTAACCCTAGAGCTGAGAGACCATTCTATACCTGACCTCGGAGTTATTGTCAGCCCCTACTCCAGCCTCAGAGTTGTTGTCTATTTCTCTTATCCCAACCTCAAAGTTGCTGTCTTTCTCTTATTCCCAACCTCAGAGTTGTCGCCCCTTTCTCAACCTCAAAGTTATTACCACTTTTCTTATTACCCCAACCTCAGAGTTGTATGTTGTCTATTTCTCTCATTCCCAACCTTAGAGTTGTTGTCTATTCCTTTCACACCCGACCTCAGAGTTGTATGTCCCCCCTTCCCAACATCAGAGTTGTTGCCCCTTTTCCAACCTCAGAGTTGTCGCCCCTTTTCCAACCTCAGAGTTGTTTCCCCTTTTCCAGCCTCAAAGTTGTTGTCATTTTTCTTATTACCCCAACCTCGGTGTTGTTGCCCTTTTGCAGCCTTAGTGTTGTCGCCCTTTTCCAACCTCGGTGTTGTTGCTCCTTTTGCAGCCTCAGTGTTGTCGCCTTTTTCCAACCTCAAAGTTGTTTCCCTTTTTCCAGCCTCAGAGTTGTTGTTTACCGTTTATCTTCCCACCTCAGAGTTGAGTATCTGCTTGTTTCCAACCTCGGTGTTGACGTTTACCATTCTTTTCCCAACCTCAAAGTCGAGTATCTGCTTTTTTCTAACTTCGAAGTGGGCGTTTACCACTTTTTGTTCCCAGCCTATGAGTTGAGCAATTACATTTTTCTAACTTCGGAGTCGGTGTATCTCTTTATATCCTCAAAGCTTAGACCCTACTTTTTCCAACCTTAAAGTTAACGATTACCATCCTTTTCCAGCTTCAGATTTGAGCATCTATCTTTTTCCACTTTAGAGTGGATGTATCGTGTTACCCCTAGCCTCAGAGTTGAATATTTATCCTTTTTTCAGCCTCAGAGTTGAACGACTACCTTTTTCCAACCTTAGAGTTGACGATTACCATTCTCGCCCCAACCTCAAAGATGAACGTCTACCTTTTTTCCAACGTTGGATTTGATGAATCTTGTTGCCCCTAACCTCAGAGCGGAATGGCTACTTTTTTCCCAACTTTCGATTTGTTGTGTTGTTTTCCTATCCTCCGACCTCATGGATAATATCTAAAAACCCAACCTTAGAGTTGATGTCTACCTTTGTTCCAGGCATTAGAGTCGATGCCCATCCTATTATACCTAACCTCGGAGTTGACGCCTATCATTTCTCCCGTCTCAGAGCCGATGTTGACCATAATTTATTTATAACCGCAGAGTTGAGAACGTCCAGTTTTACCCCAGTCGCAATATTGAGGTCAGAATGTTTTAATCCCCAGTAATCAGTATTGCTCTTGCTTCTTTCCCCAACCTCAGAGTTGACGAACTACTATTTACCTTCCAAATTCCATACCGTTGTCCCCAGTACGGTCATCTACCACCCTGAAGCCCAAGATTTGCCTGACAACCATTACCAAAGAGATATCCCCCAACGGAATTTTTTTTCTCATTTCCTTCTAAAAACTTGTTAGTAGAGATAAAATGAAAAAATAATCAATCATTTTGCATTAACATACTGCATACGCCATGCATACCGCTGATATACCCATCTACCACATAACATTCCAATTCCCCGCAGTTGCCTTGCACAAAGACTAACTTGTTCATCCCATATATCCCAGTGAAAAAGTTCCTTGTGACCTATCTTCACATTGCATTCCACTTGTTCCGGGTGGGCAAATTTCCAGTATTCTAGTATTTAATCCTCACCTACCTTGATTGTATGGAAGTCGTTGCTATCCATACATTCAGGTCCGAGAAGATTAAACATGGGCAACTGTCATACCCCAAAATTCGCCCTACCCTTCACATAATCATATAGGTCACTAATCCCAAACATTTGCATATCATCCTCATCAATTCATTTCATTTTAATAAGCATGGTTCAATTTGATTCACAAGTCGCGTCAATTGGATTCACCAATCCATTGCATATACAACCATCATTTCGTCATCATGTGAATAATTATTCTGATTAATTCTAACGTCGTATTGATTTCAACTTCAAATTAACTTTTGAAGTTTAAGTTGATTTCGTGGTTAGATTTGATCTTTGAAAATAAATTTGGTTTTAGAAATCATTTCGCCATTTTTCGAATTAATTTTGGAAATTCAAGTTGAGTTTGACGATCCGAGTTGATTACTGGAAAGTCAAATTGATTTTGAAAATTTAATCGTTTTTGAATTGAGCCCATTCGTTTCACTACGCCAAATAAGGGAAAAGAGGGCGCTTTTTTTGGCCTATAACAGCGCTTTAAAGCGCCCTCTAATCTGGCGCTGGCATAGGTAAAGACAGCGCTTTTTTTCCTAGTGAAAGCGCTGTCTAAAGTGGCTCTTTAAGCCCTTTAAGGGCCACTTTAGAGGGCGCTTTTTCAAAAAAGCGCCCTCTAAAGTGGAAACATTTAAGGGTTTAGAGGGCGCTTTTACTGGAAAGCGCCCTCTAAACCCTTAAAAGTTTCCACTTTAGAGGGCGCTTTCCAGTAAAAGCGCCCTCTAAACCCTTAAATGTTTCCACTTTAGAGGGCGCTTTTTTTAAAAAGCGCCCTCTAAAGTGGGTGGTTATTGAATTTTTTTTTTAAAAAGCGCTATATGTTTTTATTTATTTTAGACAACCTGTATATTGAAGCAGTACACCCAAAACTATATAATTTGAAGCCCTTTTTCACACATTGCATTCAACAAGCCTTATATACAACAATCCATACATATACAACAATCCACTGATATATAATCGTTTAACTTCTAAAGATTCTATATACAACCAATTCATAACTTAAAAAGAAATAAAACTAAGTAGCAAAAGCATCTCTGAGATGTATGTTTTTTTTGCTAGCAGCAGTCTTCTTAGCAACAACCTCTTTTTGTTCAATATCAATAGCATGAACCTAAAATATCATAAAATTAGTTAGGTGATGTATAAGATCAAGAATTAACATTTTCTATGCATAAATATCATATAATTGTGTTTATACCTTTTTTTTTGATGCAACTGACTCGATTTGCTGCGTAATCCCCTTATATTTTTGGTCTCTTATCTTTTGAAGATAGAATTGATATTTGTTTAGATGGACATGTTCCATTGTCGTAGAGGGATACTTTCAAATATCCAGCATCATCATCTACGCGAATGAGGCTTGACGACAATGAAACATTTCCATCTAAACAAATATCAATTGATACTTTCGAGTATCCCTTGCCCCTTGCACGAATGATTGACTTCATAATAGCCATTTTACCTGTAATAAAGAAAACAATTAAAATCAGATGACAAATGTAAAAACAATTAAAATCATAAAAGTCATTTTACCTGTAATAAAGAGCACAATTAAAATCATTTGACCTGTACCTTTTTCACTAAGTTCTCTTTCTTTTCTTGGTTGGAATATGTTCTACATGTCTCTTAACAACACGGACGGTTGGATTGATCCAAATACCCTCATTATGATCATTTCTAATATATGAATCATTTGATATAATATTCTCATCTTGATCATTTCTGGTAAACGATTCAATCTCAACATCAATATCACCTTGATCTCCAGTGTTTTCATCAATTACTTTGTTGGAAAAAAGAACTATAGACCATTTCGTACTTTTCGGTTCATTGACATAGAACACTTGTCTAGCTTGAGAGGCTAGAATAAAAGACTCATCTTTGTATCCCACCCTATTAAGATCCACTTGCAAAAATCCTGACTTATCCATTCGAATGCCGTTATTATTTTCAACCCACTTGCAACCAAATATAGGAATCTGAAACTTCTCATAATCAAACACCCAAATGCGCTCGATAACACCAAAATACGACAGATTTGCAAATTTGGGGTTTAAGTCCTTCACACTTGATATGTGCATTGCTTCAGCTACCACGGTGACACCACTATTCTGCATAGTACTTTTATCATCTTGTTCTTTGGTATAAAATGTGTATCCATTAATCGCGTATGCGCTATAAAAAAAACATGGAAACTTGGACCATATGCTAAGCATCTCAACCTTTCTGTTATTGAAGCGGGATCTGAATAATACTTTGAATAAATATGATCCTTAAACCAAGGTATAAAACATCGATTTTGCTCTCGTACTATCCAATTTTCATTTCTATTGGGATTTAAACCTCGGAGAACATCCTTGTGAATTTCAACATACGGCTCAACCTCATTCTCATTGTGCAGAACATACAAATGCACTTGATCCCGTTCGACCCTTGATACTGCCACGATTTTATTTCCAATTAGATTTTTTCCTTCTTTCTTTTCGACAAGCTGAGACTTGGGGAGTCCGATTGACTGAACATTAGACAAATATTCAGTACAAAACTCAATCGCTTCTTCAACAATGTATCTTTCAACCATACAACCTTCTGGTCGACTTCGGTTCTTCACGTACCCTTTTAATATTTTCATATAATGTTCAACATGGTACATCCATCTCATATAAGCTGGTCCACACAATTGTGTCTCTTTCACAAGATGAACAACTAGATGTACCATTATGTCAAAAAATGATGGAGGAAAAAACATTTCAAGCTCACACAAAGTAATAACGATTTCTTTTTGCAACATTGGTAAGATCGCAGGATTGATCACCTTACTGCAAATTGACTTGAAGAAAGAACACAACTTAGTTATAGAGCTTCTTACTTTTTCTGGAAGAATAGAACGTATACCTATTGGGAGAAAATGTTCCATTATAACATGGCAATCATGGGTCTTTAAACTCTTTAACTTGAGGTCTTTCATAGACACAAGTCTTCTAATATCTGAAGAGTACCCTTCTGGAACTTTAACTTCACTTAGAAACTTACACAATGTTTTTTTCTCCTTTCTAGATAGAGTATAAGCAGCAGGCGGTAGATATGTTCGTTTTCCTTTCTTCAAGGGTCCTAATTCAGTTCTTATTCCCATCGCTATCAAGTCCTTTCTTGCCTTAAGGCCATCCTTAGACTTTCCTTGTATATTGAGTAACGTGCCAATAACACTTTCAAATACATTTTTTTCAATATGCATAACATCAAGAAAATGTCTCACATACAAGGACTTCCAATACGGCAATTCAAAAAAAACTGACCTCTTCTTCCACCCACTTTTGACAAGTGTGTGGGCAAAAGGCTTGCCAAACTGAGTATCCAAATCTTTCACCTTTTCAAAAATTTGATCACCCGTCAATATAGGTGGAGCTCTGCCTTGTTCTGTCTCTCCATTGAACGCCTTTCTCCATCCACGGTAGTGATGATTTGAATTTAAGAATCTCCGATGACCGAGAAAGACATTCTTCTGACCAAACTCCAAGCGCTTCCAATCTGTTTTATCTTCACAAATAGGACACGCACATTGACCTTTTATGCTATACCCTAATAGATTTCCGTATGCTGGAAAATCATTAATTGTGCCAAACAACATCGCCCTCAAGTTGAAACTTTCTTTCCTATATCCATCATAAACCTCCACACCGGTCTCCCACAAAATCTTTAAATCTTCGATTAAGGGCTTCAAGTACACGTCTATGTCATTCCCTGGTTGTTTAGGTCCAGAAATCAACATAGACAACATCATGTACTTACGCTTCATACATAGCCATGGAGGTAGGTTATAAATCATAATAATCACAGGCCATGTACTGTGTGAGATACTCTGGATACCGTGTGGGTTCATTCCATCAGTAGATAATGCCAAGCGAAGGTTTCTTGATTCTTCTCCAAATTCAGGATAATCATTATCAATTTTCAACCACTGTGGTGAATCTGCCGGATGTCGATACTTTCCATCTATAATTCTTTCATCTGCATGCCAGGTCAAGTGTCTTGAATCGGTTTCACTACGAAACATGCGTCTAAATCTCGGAATAACAGGAATATACCACAAGACTTTTGCTGGAGACAACTTGTTCTTAAATCGCGAGACACCGCATTTAGGACACTCATTTAACGATGCATACTCATTTCGAAACAAAACGCAATCATTTGGACATGCATGTATCTTATCATAGCTCATGCCAATAGAGCACAACATCTTTTTGGTCTCATATGTTCGATTGGGAAGAACATTATCCTCAGGAAGCATATCTTTCAAAAGGGCTAATAACTCTGTGAAACTTTTATCCGACCATCCATTGCCCGCCTTTAAGTTGTACAACTTTAATACCGCAGACAATCTTGTGAATTTAGTGCAACCATCATACAAAGGTTTCTCTGCATCACTTACCAACCTCTCAAACATTTCGGGACAATCCTTAAGATCTCCTTCAAGTGCTTCTGCAATCTCTTCAACTCGATCACAATCGTATGTATCTGCGCCACTATAGTTTGAGGCATAGGTTGTACTATCACCCGGTTCAACATTCTCGTTACTTTTCTCACCATGCAAATTCCAACATGTATAACTTCGATCAATTCCATGCCTCATTAGATGCGATGTCAACTGAACTGCGTCAACCCGTTTCCCATAACAACAATCCAAGCAAGGACATATCATTCTACTGGGGTCTTCGGCGTGCGCAACGGCAAACTTAACGAATTCTGATACCCCATTCTCGTACTCTCTCGACAATCGATTGGAAGACATCCATGTATTATCCATTACTAATTAGAATAAATAAAAAACAATTTCAGAAGAGTTCAAACACATTCGGACCTAGGTTTCTAATGATACTGGTGTTGACACAAAATCAGATGTTCATAGGTCATATAACCCTAACTACTGGGTAATGTAGTCCCATTGCATGCGCTAAAACAAAGCTAAAACAAAGCAATAGTAAACGCGGAGCTAAAACAAAGCAATAGTAAAACAATAACATAAAACTGAAATTGGGCAAAGCTAAAACAAAGCAATAGTAAAAGTAATAATGTATGCATCGTGTACCTTTGATTGGTAGAAGGAGGAAACGCGCAGTAATAATGTAGATCTAACAGAGGTGGAAGGAAAACGCCTTAGAACCCTAACGTGAAAAAGAACGAAAATAACAGAGAGTGAAATAACAAAACGCGCAGTATGTTATAATTTTAATGTTTACTAAAGGGGACCTTAGAGGGCGCTTGTGGAAAAAAAGCGCCCTCTAAAGGGGGCCTAAGAGGGCGCTTATGGAAGCGCTCTCTAAGGCTTTCCAGAAGCGCTTTATAAGCTGGAAATGCACATGGACTTATAACAGCGCTTTATTAAAAGCGCTCTCTAAGGTATCTCCTCCTTATTTTTTTGCTTCACCTTAGAGGGCGCTTTATTAAAAAAGCGCCCTCTAAAGGGGGCCTAAGAGGGCGCTTATGGAAGCGCTCTCTAAGGCTTTCCAGAAGCGCTTTATAAGCTGGAAATGCACATGGACTTATAACAGCGCTTTATTAAAAGCGCCCTCTAAGGGTAACCTTAGAGGGCGCTTTCTAAAAAGCGCCATGTATTGTTGTCCCTCTATCTCCTCCTTATTTTTTCGCTTCACCTTAGAGGGCGCTTTATTACAAAAGCGCCCTCTAAAGTGCGCTGTCTATTGCTCCTTATTTTTTCGCTTCACTTTAGAGAGCGCTTTTGTAATAAAGCGCCCTCTAAGGTGCGCTGTCTATTCCAGTTTTTGGCGTAGTGTTTATTTTTGTTAAGCCCATTTATCCTTTTTTTGTTTTAAACAAATCCATTTTATTAAGTCTATTCATTCATTTTAATCCAAACCAATTTCACAACTCCATTAACCATTTAAAATCCATATCCATCTTTATCCATCATTATCCATTAAACCTTTTTTCGATCCAATACAATTTTATTAATCCAATTATCCATCGATTAACCCATTGACCAATTAACCAACCCACATGTTGAATCCAAATATCCAAATTAATTTGTCATTATCCAAGTATCAAAGTCCATGTCCACTTTAAAATCCAATTATCCATATCCAATTTTTTATATTTAACCCTTTTTCTTTCATCCACTTGCAAAATTCAAATCCATTATCCAGTAAACCTTTAAAAATTCAATTATCCAAAATTCACCTTTTTACATCCATAATCATTAATCCATGTACATTAAAGAAAAATGAAGGCAACAATACAGTGGAAAAAGAAAGAAGGCAACGTGAAGTTGCAGCTGTGAAACACACCACGCCTGCATAGTACACCGAAGATGGTACAAAGGCAAAACGTAATGAATCAAAAGCAATTACAGCCAAATGCACTCACGCAAAGAGTCACACGATGAACTCCAAGCTGCAAGCAAGTACAACACATCACAAGCCAACACAATGCAATAGGTAAACGACACTAGCCGGCAAAACGGCGTGAACAGTAACTGCTTGCGAGTAAAACGACAACAAACCCAAGCTTCCATCAAGCCAAAATCATGTTGCAATAACCGAAACGACAATTTAGATCAATGCTCAGTGCGAGCTAAGTTTCCAAACGCACCATAGCCGCAAACGCAAGCTATCAGCCGAAACGGCAACACGACAACCAAGCGCAGCTCAAAGCAAAGTACATCCAAAACTGCAACGTAAAACGGCAACCAAATGCAAAGCCAAGCTACAACTCAAACCGTAAAGAGCATCAAAGCACAGAAAATTAATTCAAATAAATTGAAAGAATCATAGTCGATGCGAGCGACCCTATAAAAACAGAAGATGGAATGTAGAAACTTCATCTTCAGTTTTTTTCTTCAGAGTTTTTCTTATTCTCCCCGCGAAAACAGTAACTCACCACCATATTTTTTCTCAACCTCCATAACAAGATCATGATCGCAGCAGACCCTCTTGGACGAACCACCGTGTTCTTCTTCAGTCTTCGAACTCAATGCAAATAACAGAACGGAGAGCCACAACAACACATTGCCAGAAGCGAATCAAAACAGAAGCAACGGAATTCGGCGAGAGTTCAACGAATTTTCACTTTGTTTCATACACACTCCTCCACATCCCTCAGTCCGCTCACCTCGCCGTAACAACAATTGCACTCTAGAGGAATCGTAATTCCAAATCGTGCACCACCTCAATCTTGAAGTCTATGTTGACACATCCGCCCTCATCGGCTTTGATTGTTGTGTTCGCAAGTTCACGAATCGCGTCATAGTAATATAAAAGAATATCGATCCCACATATACCAAATCATCAATCTATCGATTACTATCGTTACGATGTTTATCTAAGAAGATATAAAAGAGATATTGATGTTGCAAAATAAAAGTAAATAAAGAAAATAATAAATGCAGTGCAGATAGAGACAAGTTTGAATGTATTTCCGTCAGTTAAACGATGTTTCGATTGTCTAAATAGAACTACTTATGGGGCAATATTTTCTACTCTTGAAAATAATTCATTTAACAGGAATTGTCGCTTTCGCGTATTCAGAATCGAGTTTACCCTTAAATTAAGGCCTTTTATTGTCACTTATAAAAACTGCGCAGAACGCTAAAGTGGTAAACTCATTTTTAAGAAATAAGACTCGTAAAATTATTTGAAAAGTGATTTTGATTTGGAAAGTTTACCCAAGGTGTTTCCTGATTTTAAATCTATCAACGTGTTCAAAAACAGTTTCAAAAATCGTTTTTCCTTAAAGTGATAAAAATTCCTAGTTAACTAAGTCAGGGTGCTTTCGCACTCCTTGAGTAGTTAAAACTAACCAAATTTGTTTCAGAAAACTCGAATTAAAAATTAAAACAGTCTTTAAAGCATTTCTACAGATTCAATATGTGAAACATCTCTTTAACCGCGATCCTTACATTCTAACATTTGAAAGATTTATTCAGACATGGTAATACAAACAGACACAACGATATTGATCATGATGAAAAGTTGTTTTAGAATGTAAGGCGTAAAGAACGAATAAAGTGTGTAAAATAATTAAAACGAGCAATAACGATAATGACGATAAATTTAAATAAAGTAAAGGCAATGACAGGAATAAAATAAAGTAAAGCGTGGACAGAAATTAAATAAAGTAAAGCGTGGACAGGAATTAAATAAAGTAAAGTGTGGACAGAAATTAAATAAAGTAAAGCATGACAGAAATTAAATAAAGTAAAGCATGACAAGTAAAATAAATAAAAGCGATTAAATAAGAACCTGCTCCAAACGGAGTCTTTAAATCTGGTACAAGGAAAATAAACCTTCGACTCTGAAGATAAAGACGACAACAAAATCGAAGTGCTCCAACTCAATCTCACTAAGGTGCGATAACCCCTCGATGTGACAGATTATCGCTTTTACAGATGATAAATATAGTCTTAGTGTTGTAAACTAAGTTGGATGATTTGGAAATGAACTAGAACGACCTATTTATAGAGGAGTTCAACAGTTTGTAAAGACCATGATGCCCTTCAACTTCTCCTTAGTGGAAACGTGATTCGCAAAGGTGGCGCCCGCCACCCCTCATGGCGCCCTCCATGTATGGAAATGGGAAAGTTCATGGGAACGTGGCGGTTACCTCCTGGTTGAGGGCTGATGATTCATGGCTTCTCCTATAGCGGCCGCCATGTGTACAATATTTACCGAAAAACCCTAATTTTTGGTCTTTTTGCTTCGTTTCTTCTAAAAGGATCCCAAAATAGCTAAAAAGCTGAAAACAACATAAAAGAGAGCATAACACAAGCAAAATGATAATAAAGACCTAATAAACATGTGAAATCTGAGTCAAAAACGCGTTGTGATTCAGTGTAATCAAATTCTCCCACACTTAAACCTTTGCTTGTCCTCAAGCAAAACTCTTTATAGTTTATGCAAGAAAAACAGTATCAACCAGAGTTAATTCAAGGCAAAAAGACTTATAAGTTCATTCAAGGAATGTATCGATAGGTACTAACGAATCGAACTAAGGATATTGTAGTGACACTTCCCGCAAATGCGGTCATAGGCTTCGTTCCTATATAAATCAATCCACATCACCCCACCATACTTAGGCCTACTTTTCGTCTTCTTCAAGTCCTTTTCATTCAGATGCAATCACATTAAGCCCGTTATCCGTACATACTCATAGTAAGGTAACCGGCTAGTGATTATGATCTTTAAGCATGGGGCTCTGGTACATAAGTTGGTGTAACCCCTTTATTTAACCCAACTTGCAGTTGTGGGGGATTAGATCGTAATCCACCCTACCAAGTGTTGAAAGAGTATATCTTCGGCAAATATTTTTGTATCGTATCCACAGAGATTGGGTAATATTACCGCCGTTCTATAATTCAAATGTTATAAGTTTAGAAAGTAACAGGGTTGTTTTGTTTGGAAAAATATCTTGTTAATAAATGTTAACAAAAACTATTAAGTGGTTTTAGACAAATATAAAAGTTTGGCAAGATTGGAGTTCACTATTTCAAATATCTATGATTCCCTATGATAAATAATTAGATTCAAGATTATTGATGATGTTCAAATATCCTCTCAAAGTCATTTATGTCTAAATGATATCGTGATAGTTACTATATTGATCCTTAGACGATCTCTCCACCTAACTATCAATATAGCAACCTTGAATGTTCAATATCAAAGAATAGTAATGAATAAATCTATCTCTACAACTTATTCACTACTTGAAAATCTGTTTTATGTCTAAACTCGAGTAATCTCTCTCGACAACTACTCAAATCTGGTTTTCAACTTAAAGCAAAAAAAGTAATCAATACATCAACAATCTCTATCTCATATATAAATCAAAGTGAATACATAAACAGATGAGAATAGCTACTACCTCCAATCTTGACAAAAGGGAGTTTAGCTCCTCATCACCATTGTTACAAAGCAGAAGGTTTAAGAAGAAAAACTCTGTTTTTCTCTATTACAAAAGCTCTACAGCACAATGTGTGAATCAATGGAATGAATGTTTCAATACCTAGGTTAAACTATTTTGTCTCTACCAAAAAGGTTGACATTTCCCTAATTGGACATTGTCATCTGCAGCAGAAAAGCACTTCCCAGGCAGACATCAAAATGGCAATTACTTTTTCTGCACAACAGCACTTTTGACCCTTGGTCAGCTTGCTAGATTCGCAGCCTTCGCGGCGCGAAGGAAGTTCGCGGCGCGAACTGTTGCTTTCCCAACTTCCTTGTTTGGCAAGCTTCCTCCAAAATGCCATGTTGAAACCAAGGTCTTGCTTATCCATAATTCTACACAACTAACAAAAAATGTGAAATAACTATTCAAAACAAAATAAATTAAACCTAATTGCATTTATACAAATTAGTGAAGATAAAAGTGTGTAATTACATCAAAACTTGGTAAAAGGGACCAATAAAATGGTATAAAAAGTAGTACTAATTGGTCCCTAACAACTCTCCCCAACTTAGCATTTTGTTTGTCCCTAAACAAAAGTGTCCACCCTTACAACCAAAGTCATGACACAAAAGATTTAAACAAGAATTCATCAAGGACATTCAAATGGTTCAAAAGCGTTTGGCGTTTTCTCAATTCACTTATCTCAACTCTAGACAAAACATAAATAAGGGAAATGGTAAAGTGCAAAAATCATTCCAAGGATTTCAAAGTCATACATGTCAAAATTGAATCAAACTTACGCACACATCAATATTGATGAATAACATGAAGGGTTACTTTCACTCATCCAAGCAGTTAAATCAACAACAACTCAAATCATGCGGTTATCACAACAAGTACCAAATCATGTGAAAAATGAGAATCAAGAGGTCTTTCAAGGTTGTAATGTGGTTTAGGTTACAAGAAAGGATATGATTAAGAGAATTCAACAAAGTTGCCTATCCTAAGGGAGCATTCCCAAAGATTCACTCTACACAATTTCCTTTTCTTTGATCCCTATCTTTTTCTTTTCAAATCCACACAACCATGAGCATTTCCTTTGCTTTTCTTTTTCTAATTTTTTCTATGCTCTATGGTTTCAAGGATGATTTCTTTTTCTTGTTTCTTTTCATATTTTTACCCTTTCAAAGAAACTCACTTTTCCAAGTTTCTAATCAACTTTTCACTTTACTCTCCCCAACTTTAGATTCCAAAACCAAATTTTTTCAATAATGCTCCCTACTTAGACATAAGCAAAAGGCAAAATTATGCAAACAACTCGGTTTGAGGTTTCAACTGACACGAAAGAAATTAGGATTCATTTATTCCACAATTTTCAATTGATTTTACAATGATCAATCAAATGAATCCAAAAATAAGCTCAAAGGGGGTTAACTAAGGATTACTCCTCACAAGGTTAGTTGATTTAAGCTTTTTGGTCAAGTGGTTTTTCTCACAAACAATGCCTCTATCATATTCAAAAATTTCACACAACATTAGATTGATGCATGATTTAGCATGATAAGAATGAGTCAAAATAATGCTCGGTTTCCCGCTTTTTTAGTGTACAATGGAAAGCTTCCTCACAAATGGTTAAGTCCTATTTTGATTCACAATGACATATACTTCAATGGAATTATGAACTGAAATTTTGCACACACCATTAAACTACTCATGTTAAGTCTAGAAAGCGATAAAGTGTACCTTGAAATGCCGACACTAATTCTTATCATCACCACTCGAAGTATCCTATGCTTCTTTCTTTGCGAACAATTCTTGGTTGCTTTAGGCTTGACTTAAGCATAAGAACAATTAAATAGAACTGTTGGTAAACCAATTTGATTAAAAACGCACTTAAATTTCAAAAAGTACTCATGCAATTATAAAAATACTAAAGAAAAATTAAAGTGCTAAGGTAAAGTCATGGTGAACTAGAGCCACCAAAAAGTACATTACAAAATTCCCAAAAACAAAAACAGAATTAGTAAAAAGAAACTCAAACAAACAATACTCTCAAAACTCCACAAATTCAATCCTCCTCCTCTTCATCACCACCTACACTTCCGAGAACATCTTCCATCTCCTCATTTGGGTAAGCACTACCTCCTGCACCCCCCATAAAATTTGGCCTGCCCACAGGCCAATTAGCATAAGCTGCATAGTCAGCTTGCGATGGAAAAGTTCGGGCCTCTGGTGCCAGAAACGTGTTCTGGAACTGCTGCTGCATGGCATCGAAAAGAAAGGATTGAGACCTCCTGGAGGCCTCAAAGTTCTCACAGCAGTAGTTGGCAAAAGCCATCTGATCAAAACCTAGGGTACTCTGAGGTTGAGGTTGAGATCGGGATCTGGCTCGGGCTCGAGAGGAAGAAGTACCAGATGCATCAGTCTTCTCATTCGGGTTTTGCAGAAACCTGTTCAAATAAGCGTCACTGATCACACTGGTGATCGAGAAGTGTACTTCCTCAGGGATGGGAACATTGGCCCTACGGCACAGTCCCATGATGAGTCCTGGATAGGCTAGCACACCAGCTTTGCCCCCGAAATTAGTTCCGCTTAACACTATCTTCCTCAATTCTCCTGCAATGAGGGCTGCAACATCCACTGTCTTCCCGATCATGATGCAGTACAAAAGACACCCGACATCCATAGGAATTGTGGTGGTGTGGCTTCTTGGTCTGATATTGGTTAACAGTAGCACCAAAAAAGCCCTAGCTTCCAAATTGAAATTTTCCCTCTTCCACAATTTCGGATGCCCTTGGTCATTCACTTCATAAGATTTTCCACTGAGACAAAGGGTAGCATTGACCGCTTCCAGATTCCACCTGTTGGCTACCTCCATGACACTGTACTCACAACTTTCACCCTCTCCAAGAGTTAAGGGATGACCTAGATAAGAATTAATGTCATCCCTTCCAAATGACACAATCTTTCCCCTTACCCTGGACCGGTAAATGAAGGTCGTACCCTCCTCGCGATGCATCGCATTCGCATAGAATTCTCGGACAAGGTCGTAGTTGATTGCGGCTTCCGGCTCGCATAACTTCATCCATTTTCTTTGCTCAAAAGCCTCAACCACTCTGTGATACACCCCAGTTGGAGCCAGGCGGATAAACCTTTCAGGTAAAATGGTTCTCTTGACAAGGCTTTCAAATCGTGCTTCGTGTTCCTCACTGATGAACCTTCGGATAGCACGGGCCTGAGGAGGTGCCATGGTCTTAGTTCTCTTAGACATCTGCAATCAAAACCAGCACAACCACAGAACACATATGACAGCATTAGTCAACAATTAACAAAAAGAAAATGGCTGCTGGAATTCACAGTTCGCGGCGCGAAGGGTAGTTCGCGGCGCGAACCCTGCGAATTCAGGAAATCCCCAAAGCTTCCTAGGGTTTCACCATTGAGGGATTAAACACACCCAACCAGCCAAAATGCTCAACCCTAACCTAATCCTATTCTAATTCACACATGCATAGCGATTCCAAACAGTATTCACAGAGAAATTCGATTTCTAACCAACCCTAACTTGAAAAACCCAAAAAGGGATTGGAAAAGAGAAAATGAAGATTACATACCTTTTGAATCTCTACACTTGCTAAAAGAAGAAGATTGGAAGAGTGGAAAACTGAAAAATGTTGAGAAATGGTGGGATTTTGAGATTGGGGTGAAAGCGCGGCAAAGGGATTTGAAATGAAGAAGGTTTGAAATGAAAAGGAATTGACCTAAACAGTATTTAAATGATTTCTGTCACGCAAAGTTCGCGGCGCGAACAGGGGTCGCGGCGCGAACTGCATAAAACAGAACCAATTAAAAATTTTTCATTCAGTTCGCGGCGCGAACAGGAGATCGCGGCGCGAACTGCAAAAAACAGAACCCACTCAAATTTATTCATTCAGTTCGCGGCGCGAACAGGAGGTCGCGGCGCGAACTGCCAAAAACAGAACTTCAAAATTTTAAAACTTCAACAGAGCTAAAAATCACAAAACAGAGAAATTTAAAATGCACACTAACAACGTTGGGTTGCCTCCCAACCAGCGCTTTGTTTAACGTCGTTAAGAGCTCGACGGTACCTCAATTAGCTTGATCCAGATAAGGAAAGGACACACACATCACGATTTATGTCACCGCTATGATAGACTTTCAGTCTTTGACCATTGATAGTCCAGCTTGCTTGCGACTTTGGATCCTCTATCACAATGGCTCCATAATTCCGTACTTCCTTGACAACAAATGGTCCTGACCATTTAGACTTTAATTTACCCGGAAACAACTTCAACCTTGAGTTAAAAAGCAATACCATCTGTCCAACATGAAACTCTTTATGGCGGACCTTCCCATCATGGTATGCTTTTGTCTTCTCCTTGTACAGCTTATTAGAATGGTAAGCATCGTTCCTTAGTTCCTCTAACTCATGGAGTTGACCTTTCCTTCTCTCTCCAGCTAGAGTGGAGTCGAAGTTCAAGAACTTAAGAGCCCATAATGCTCTATGCTCCATTTCGACTGGAAGATGACAAGTCTTCCCATACACCAGTTGAAACGGAGTCAGCCCAATAGGTGCTTTGTAAGCAGTGCGATACGCCCACAAAGCCTCATCTAGTTTTAAGGACCAGTCCTTTCTTGAGTTCGAAACTGTTTTCTCAAGGATCCGTTTAATTTCCCGGTTTGAAACCTCAGTTTGACCGTTCGCTTGTGGGTGGTAGGGAGTGGTCACTTTATGCTTTACACCATAATGTTGCAGAACTTTTTCTAAGGGTGTATTGCAGAAGTGTGAGCCTCCATCACTCACCAACACTCGAGGCACACCAAAACGTGAGAATATGTTCTTCTTTAAAAATTTGATCACAGTTTTGGCATCGGCCTTGGGTGAGGCAATTGCTTCCACCCACTTCGAAACATAATCGACAGCTACTAAGATGTACTCATTAGAGAAAGAAGAGGGGAATGGGCCAACGAAATCAATACCCCAACAATCAAAAACTTCTACTTCTAGCATGTTGGTTAGAGGCATTTCATCCCGTTTTCCTATTCCACCACTCCGTTGGCATGCATCACAACTCTTTGCATGTTCGTGCGCATCTTTGAATAAAGATGGCCAATAAAAACCCGATTGGAGTACTTTAGTGGCTGTTCTCAAACCACTATAGTGACCTCCATACGGAGAGTTGTGACAGTGCCACAGAATGTCTCTTGATTCTTCCATTGTTACACACCTTCTCAAAATATTGTCTGCCCCTACTTTAAAAAGGTAAGGGTCATCCCAGACATAATATTTTGCATCAGCTAAGAATTTCCTTCTTTGATTGCAAGTGAGGTCTTCCGGGGTTAAACCAGTTGCTTTGTAGTTAGCAAAATCAGCAAACCAAGGCCTCACTTGAATCGCATAGAGTTTTTCATCTGGAAATTCTTCTCTCACCTCTTCTTCTTTGTTTGTAATTTCTACATTGACCAATCGAGACAAATGATCTGCTACCAAGTTCTCGGAACCTTTTTTATCCCGAATCTCTAGATCAAACTCTTGTAATAAAAGGATCCAACGAATAAGCCTTTGTTTTGAATCCGGCTTGGTAAGCAGATATTTTATTGCAGAATGGTCAGTGTAGATTACAACTCTTGAACCAATCAAATAAGCTCTAAATTTTTCCAGTGCATATACTATGGCTAGCAATTCTTTTTCAGTTGTTGCGTAGTTAACTTGCGCGTCATTCAACACCTTACTAGCATAGTGTATGGCATGGAAAACTTTATCGCTTCTTTGTCCTAACACCGCACCCACTGCATAATCGCTAGCATCACACATGAGTTCAAAATCAAGGTTCTAGTTTGGTGCTACGATTATTGGTGCGGTGATCAACTTTTTTTTCAAATCTAAGAAGGCTTTAAGACATGACTCATCAAAAAGAAAAGGCGTACCTTTGTTGAGTAAATTACTCAATGGCTTTGCGATCTTTGAGAAGTCTTGTATGAATCTCCGGTAGAAACCGGCATGTCCTAGAAAGCTTCTTATTCCTTTGATGTTAGTTGGAGGTGGCAGTTTTTCAATAACCTCCACCTTGGCCTTATCCACCTCTAGCCCTTCAGAAGAAATCTTGTGACCAAGCACTATACCCTCAGTGACCATAAAATTGCATTTTTCCCAGTTGAGCACTAGGTTGGTCTCCACGCATCTCTCTAGAACTACATCAAGGTGCTTTAAGCACATTTCAAAAGATGATCCATAAACAGAAAAATCGTCCATGAACACCTCAATGCATTCTTCTATCAAGTCTGAAAAGATAGCTTGCATACACCGTTGAAATGTGGCCGGTGCGTTACATAATCCAAAAGGCATTCTTCGGTAAGCAAAGATGCCAAAAGGACATGTAAAAGCTGTTTTCTCATGGTCTGCCGGATTTACTGAAATTTGATTATACCCCGAATATCCGTCCAAGAAACAGTAGAAATTTTTGCCGGCGAGCCGCTCCAACATTTGGTCCATGAAAGGTAGTGGGAAATGATCTTTCCTTGTGGCTTGGTTCAACCTTCTATAGTCGATGCACATCCTCCACCCTGTCACTGTTCTCGTCGGAATCAACTCATTTTTATCGTTTTTAATCACCGTCATTCCACCTTTCTTGGGGACCACTTGTACCGGACTCACCCATGCACTATCAGATATGGGATAAATCATTCCGACTTCTAAAAGTTTGACAACTTCTTTCCGAACCACCTCTTTCATTGATGGATTCAAACGCCTCTGAGGTTGCGCAACCGGTTTGAAGTTTTCCTCCATCATTATCTTGTGCATGCAATATGCTGGACTAATACCCTTCAAATCGGATAAAACCCACCCTATCGCACCTTGGTTCTTTTTCAATACTTGAATCAACTTATCTTCCTCTTGCGTGGACAATGTGTTGCTTATAATCACTGGTTTGGTACACTCATCTCCAAGAAACACATACTTCAAATGTGACGGAAGCATCTTCAATTCTAAATTTTGCTCTTCAAGTTCCTTCTTTGCATCCAAATCTTCCACTAATTCTTCTTGATAGGCCAGCTCACCACAAGATTCTAGCTCGTGCAACATCGCTTCGATCTCTCGTTCCTCATTGTCGGTTAACACATTGTATGCTCCGATAAGGGATCTTTCCAAAGGATTAGAAATATGGATTTGATTCACGACCTCCACTACTTCCTCTTCACTTGCATCAATTCGAAAAGAATCATGCTTGTCAGTTGGATGTTTCATTGCTTCGAAAAGGTTAAAAGTCACCTCTTCATCTTGCACTCTAACCTTCATAAGACCATCATCTATATCGATCATCATCCGAGCGGTATTCATAAAAGGTCTTCCAAGGATTAAGGGTACATCGCGGTCCTCATCCATCTCTACTATTACAAAATCCACCGGAAACAAAAATTTGTCCACTTTTACGAGCATGTCTTGGGCAATTCCGTATGGTGAGGTTGTAGACTTGTCTGCTAGTTGTAGGGTCATTCTTGTTGATTTAATCTCCACATTTCCCAATCATTTGACAATAGAAAGGGGAATTAAATTTATACTAGAGCCCAAATCTATCAAACCATTCCCAACGTATGTGCTTCCAATGGTTACCGGTAGAACAACCCGTCCCGGGTCGGACTCCTTCCTAGGTAAAGTCTTCTGGATGATTGCGCTACACCGTGCATCAAGAATGATGGTCTCATCTTCCACATGTCGCCTTTTCTTGGTAAGAATGTCCTTCATAAATTTAGCATACCGTGGCATTTGTTCTAATGCATCAGCAAATGGAATGTTGATTTGGAGTTGCTTGAAGATGTCCATGAACCGTGCATAGTGCCTAGCATTGTCTTTCCTTGATGGAGCATGTGGATAGGGTAGATGTTGAGTTGGAATGACATTCACTCCCTTCTCAGATTTCTTCTTTTTCTTTGATTCAGCATCTTTTTTTCCTTCTAAATCAGTCTGCACAGCAGTGGGCAAAACCTGCTCTTTTCGCGGCGCGAAGGTGGTTCGCGGCGCGAACTGAGCATTTCCAGAAGCATTTTCCCTTTCACCAACTATATCTGTTTCTTCCAGCATCCCATCAGTGGTGTTCTCTTCTACAATTTCTTCACCTTTTTCACTTACCAACGCTTTACCGCTCCTTGTGACGACTGCTTTGCAATGCTCCTTTGGATTTGGTTGAGTGTTAGCAGAGAAAGAAGGCCCTGCGTTTTGTTCCGACAGTTGCTTCGCGAGTTGGCCTACTTGATTTTCCAGATTTTTAATTGCCGCCTCGTTACTCTTCTGATTCGCCATGGAAGCTTGCATGAATTATTGAAGAGTGTCTTCTAGCTTGGAATTTCCTCCTTGCGACTGCTGACCTTGAGAGTTTGGTTGTTGGTAAGGGCTTTGCTGTTGATAATTCTGATTGTTGAACCTTGACGGTTGGTAGCCTTGATTGTTTCTTGGTTGATAACCTTGATTGTTAGGCTGTTGTCTTTGATATCCCTGGTTTTGGTTGTTCACATAACTCACTTCTTCTTGGGGTGGAGGACAAAAACCAGTAGGATGATCCCCTTGGCATAACTCGTAACATGCTACTTGATGCTGAACTTGAAACCCTTGAATCTCTTTTATTTGCTGGGGAAGCTTGGCCATTTGTTGAGTAAGAAGCTCCACTTGTTGAGAGAGTAGTTTGTTTTGAGCAAGGATGGCATCATTTGTATTCAACTCTAGAACTCCAGGCTTACGTTGTGAAGGGCTACGATCATGTTGACCTTGATGATCATTACGGGCCATCCGTTCAATAATGACTTTAGCTTCTTCCGCAGTTTTTGATATAAGCGAACCACCCGCGGTGGCGTCCAGAAGTGTCTTATGGGTTGATTGGAGACCATTCAAAAAGATATGGATTTGAGTAAGCTCATCAAAACCATGTCCCTTACACTTCCTCAACATTGATTTGAATCTCTCCCAAGCTTCATTTAGAGATTCGTTGCCTCCTTGAGTGAATACCGCTATAACCGTCTTGGCTTCCATGAATCGGGATTGAGGGAAGTATCTTTCTAAGAACTTTTCTTCTAACAAATTCCAATCCGTCATCACTCTTGATTCTTGATCAAGGTACCACTCCTTTGCCTTTCCCACTAAGGAGTGTGGGAACATCCTTTTGAATAACGTTTCTTCACCCGCTTCGTCTATTCCCGTAGAACCCGCAATCTCATAGAATTTGATGAGATGGGTATACGGATCTTCGTGATCCATTCCGGTGAATGGAGTTGCATAGAGAAGTTGGAGGATTCCGGTCTTCATCTCCGTATTTCTTCCTCCACGGGCAAATTGAGCATTCCTTCTTGGACTATTAGCGGACATTTCGGTACGATTATCCTCCGCCATGTTTCCTTCACAAGCCTCTACAACCACTTCTTCGATTGGAACAAGTGCGGAAGTAGATGCTTCTTCTCTCCGGTTCCTCTCTTCGGCTAGTTTCCTTCTTCTTCGTGTTTTGCTATTGAGCTTCCGAAGTGTTCTTTCAATTTCAGGATCGAATTGAAGTTGCTCCTCGGTTGCTTTTCCTCGCATGCACTAGAATCTACAAAACTAACAAACCAAGTGAAACAAAAGAGGGATAGTAATAAATGTAACAAAACTTAAACCAATGAATTATTGCAATGCTTGTAATATCGACACCAATCCCCGGCAACGGCGCCAATTTGTTGAAAGAGTATATCTTCGGCAAATATTTTTGTATCGTATCCACAGAGATTGGGTAATATTACCGCCGTTCTATAATTCAAATGTTATAAGTTTAGAAAGTAACAGGGTTGTTTTGTTTGGAAAAATATCTTGTTAATAAATGTTAACAAAAACTATTAAGTGGTTTTAGACAAATATAAAAGTTTGGCAAGATTGGAGTTCACTATTTCAAATATCTATGATTCCCTATGATAAATAATTAGATTCAAGATTATTGATGATGTTCAAATATCCTCTCAAAGTCATTTATGTCTAAATGATATCGTGATAGTTACTATATTGATCCTTAGACGATCTCTCCACCTAACTATCAATATAGCAACCTTGAATGTTCAATATCAAAGAATAGTAATGAATAAATCTATCTCTACAACTTATTCACTACTTGAAAATCTGTTTTATGTCTAAACTCGAGTAATCTCTCTCGACAACTACTCAAATCTGGTTTTCAACTTAAAGCAAAAACAGTAATCAATACATCAACAATCTCTATCTCATATATAAATCAAAGTGAATACATAAACAGATGAGAATAGCTACTACCTCCAATCTTGACAAAAGGGAGTTTAGCTCCTCATCACCATTGTTACAAAGCAGAAGGTTTAAGAAGAAAAACTCTGTTTTTCTCTATTACAAAAGCTCTACAGCACAATGTGTGAATCAATGGAATGAATGTTTCAATACCTAGGTTAAACTATTTTGTCTCTACCAAAAAGGTTGACATTTCCCTAATTGGACATTGTCATCTACAGCAGAAAAGCACTTCCCAGGCAGACATCAAAATGGCAATTACTTTTTCTGCACAACAGCACTTTTGACCCTTGGTCAGCTTGCTAGATTCGCAGCCTTCGCGGCGCGAAGGAAGTTCGCGGCGCGAACTGTTGCTTTCCCAGCTTCCTTGTTTGGCAAGCTTCCTCCAAAATGCCATGTTGAAACCAAGGTCTTGCTTATCCATAATTCTACACAACTAACAAAAAATGTGAAATAACTATTCAAAACAAAATAAATTAAACCTAATTGCATTTATACAAATTAGTGAAGATAAAAGTGTGTAATTACATCAAAACTTGGTAAAAGGGACCAATAAAATGGTATAAAAAGTAGTACTAATTGGTCCCTAACACCAAGTTCAGCACCAGATACCTCTGAACCAACCAACAATAGGCATATTCTTATATATATATTTTTTATTTTTCTTTTACATGTTTCGCATATGTCTTTATTTTGTTGGGTTAAATAACCGTGTGAGAGTCAACTATCCCGGATTTTCATACAACTTGAGAACAAAGCAGGAATTTTTGTGATCATTCACTTATTTTCATCGGTCCCCTATGTAGAGCATGCTTAAGCTGGAGTTGACTACAAGGATAAACTACTTAAGGACTTATTCAGAACAAAAAATTAGGGCCACAACATATGGGGTATCGGGATCGACTCTTATAATCATGAATCCTATGGTGTTAAGACAAAATCGATTTTTAGAAAGAGTTTTCCCAAGTCTTTTACATCCCGTCATAAACCTGTCTTATAGCCCGAATATTCAAGACGCACTGTTGTCTTTGCTCACAATTTTTTTTTGGTAAGGTTAAAGAAATGGGAGAAATACGGATACACTACACAGATGACTCGTCAAACACATGTTATTTATTGAAAGAAAAAGCAAACAACTAAAACACACAAAACATACTAAAAATAAAGGAAAGCGATAAAAAGAGATATAAATCTCCTCCCACACTTAAACCGAACATTGTTCTCAATGTTTCGATATGAGATAGGGTAGGAGTAACCTGGAAGAGAGAGAGAGAGAACTATGGGTGATCACCGGTACCGTCACCGCCCTGGTCAGGATGCCTGAGTCGACGACACCTGCTACGAGTACTAAGTCCTTCCTACAGCTGCCTAGAGCAACCTAAGAGAGACCCTTGGGTGGCCTCAGTAAGTGCGAAGTGACGCTCAGTAGCCTATCACTGGCGATGCTGCTCATTAGTGATCGCAAGTAAGGACTCAGTGATAGTCCGATGTGCTTTCTCACTACGCTGCTGGGAGGCTACCATAAAACTCATATTATCTGTCAATTGTTGGTTTATGGTATTCAGAAGGGTGTCACGCTTTTCCTCTCGAGCCAGGTGCTCGCGCCACATCTCCTCAGTGATGTAAAAACCGGGAGTGGTACCTGCAAAATGGGTAGAAGAAAAAGGTGCAGTGTGTGCAAGTGATACAGTAGGAATATCATGAGCAGGTGACTGGTCGAGCTGGTCATACTCATCATCGGTCCCTTGCTCATCGTCCATAGGAACATTAGGTGGCAAAGGACTGGTAAAAGGTGGAGCATCAAGATCATACGTCCAGTTCCTTGCATGTCGCACATCTGTACGCTGAGAGCAAGGTAAAACAACACTGGGTATAGCTACACCATGGATCATGAGGTGATAACCATCTGCTCGCCGCACCTTGCATAATTTCATATCCTTCAAAAAATTTAAGTTAATGGTGCGGTGAGGGAGTGGTTCCAAGGTGGCTAACTCAGCGTTGAGATTTAACGCTCTAGCAATAGAAGTAATTAAACCACCAAAAGAAATGGTACCTCCATTTTTAAGAATGGCGGACATATGTGCAAGCATAAAAGGAACATGATTGATCCTTCGGTTAGTGAGGCAACCCTGTAAAAATAGCAACTCACGAGCATTTACTTTGTTAGAATTTTCCCGACCAAATATAGTACATGCCAAAAGGTATCGAAAAAAACGTATGGTCGGGTTATGAATATTGGAAGCTAAAATTCCTTCAAAGGAAGTGACAGCCACATTTGATAATCTATTCCAAAAATTAAATGCTTCGAGTGCCCATTCAGCATCTAAGGGTGTCTCACAGATGGCACCCTCTCCATAAGGCATTCCTAACAAACCAGCTAAGGCATCGGTAGTGTACTCGTATTCCACATTAAACATTCTAAAACAAACGGTACCAACTGTGCTAGTAGTGCCAGGGTAAACAGTGTAAATTAGGGAACTAAAAAATTCCCTAGTCATCCTATCATAGGTGGGTGCTTTACTAGCAAAAATATCATGTAATCCTAAAGTATCAAGCACATGAAAAACACTATGGTATGTCCCGAAAGTATACAAACAATCTTCGTCTACGTACCTGGTAGCGAGAATTTCCCGTGATTGTAATTTTTGTAAAATTTTGTTTTGTCGCTCTCCAGGTTTTCCTCCGCGAAGAATGATGTTGTTGAACTCCATTCCGGCCATTGATGGTGAGTGAAGAGAAAAATGGGTGTTTATGGAAAGGAAGTAAAAAATGGAGTTTTAGTGGGTTTTTGGTGGGGAAATAGATGAGTGAAGTTTGGAAATGTTAATGGCTTGGAGTTAATATGAGGAAGTTGGGATTTTTCGTGGACTTTGGTGGAGTTGGGAGGAGGAGAAAATGGGTTTTGAGAGGTTGAAGAAGGTGAAAATGGTGAAATTGGAGATTCTGTCCCGTTAAAGGTTCAGACATTATGGCGCCCGCCATGAGGCTTATGGCGCCCGCCATAGCTTCGAAATTGGTTAGGACGGATTTGTTCATTTCTTCTTGGGCCACAACTTTTTGTCTTCATTTTTGCAAGAAGGGGGGTGCACATAGGTTTCTATGGTATGCTGTTTTTTGATTAAGCTTGACAAAATAAAATAAAATTGAAATAGTAAAGTGAGATAAAATAAAATAAAATAAAATGGACATAAAAACATAATAATAACAATGCATATATATATATATATATATATATATATATATATATATATATATATATATGTGTGTGTGTGTGTGTGTGTGTGTGTCTGTGTGTGTGTGTGTGTGTGTGTGTGTGTGTGTGTGTGTGTGTGTGTGTGTGAAGAGTTAGTAATAAGTCACGGGTCGAGAGATCCTAGGAAAGAAAAAGCAAGCATAAAGTCAAAAGGAACAATAAAAATAAGCATAAATAATAATCAATAGGGAATAGGTAAATCAAACGGCATCTCTCGGTCGGTGATATCATCAATTCTCATGGGATAATGGAGTCTTCTCGACTTCGTATCCTCGGAGCTCTGCGATCTGGTGTCGGAGGTCGGCGATCTCATTATTCAGTATATCAACTTCAATGGCATGTGTGGTATCTGATACTTCGACCTGCAAAGCAACGTTAGGGAGCTCCTGGCGGAGTTGGGCTGTCTTCTGGTGGAGCTGGGCTATCTCCATACGAAGCTTAACCAGCTCAGACTGCATGCTTGGACTCTGAAGATTTGGATTATTGGTGAGGACTTTGATTCTGATAGGTGTGATTCTCTGCTCATCTACTGTCTCGCCTTGGCCTGATCATAAACATAGGTTACCCAAGGGTCCGGTAAAGTAAAGTAATGAATAGTCTCACCCTCGATCAAGAGCCTGTATTGATCCGGTTGGAAGGAAGATCTCTTGATGAGGTCGCGGTCCAGACAGAAGTCAATATCCATCAAATTATAGCTGCAGTAAGACGTCAGGTGAAATAGTCTTCTATCAAGTCCTAGGGCGGAGGCTATATGAGTCAACGTGTATAGGGCTCACAGCGGAGCGAGCATTAAGATAGAGACTCTCGATCAGAAAAGCTCCGCAATCTACTGGGAGTGACTGAGTGGTACAGTACATGAAGAAAATCTCTTCAGCACTTACATGTGTATTAGTGTCACTCTTCCCCAGGAAGGTGTGGACAATAATCATCTGAAAGTATCTGAAAGCAGGATTATGGATCTTGTTAGAGATTTGGATGGAAGGGTCAGGGCTACCTCCACATGTAATGTCACTCCAGAACTTCTCAACGTCTCTGCTCGGAAAATAGCTCATGGGGAGCTCAGATGAGACATCATAAGCAGTTTGAAACCCAAGTAAGTCACCGAAACACTTGTGGTTAAAGTTTTATTTTGTCCCAAACAACCTGAAATTAATGTAGCCACCATCACTAGCATGACTAACATAAGGCTCGTAGTTTAGCGAGCTCAAGAACTCCGAAGTGAGGTTCCTGTAAGTCCCAACATAATGCCTGACACTAGGCTCAATGCCTAATGCCTCCATGCAACTTGAATCAGGATAACTGGTGGGCATCATTGGACGTTGGGAAAGTATGGCATAGCGCTGCTCCTGAACTGGGTCACGAAAGATCACTGGCATAGTGTCGAAATTCTCCATCCTAAAAAGTTAGGTTAAAAACAGAGGACACCTGAAATCGCAAATATTGTAAATGTTAGTCTACACATAGATATACTTATATATAAAACAAATGAAAATGTAAATTGAAATAGTAAAAATAAAGCAAAGGAAAATAAATCATGAGTTGCCTCCCATGCAATGCTTGTTTAACGTTGTTAGCTTGACGATTCAAACTTTATATATCAGAGGTAGGAACCAGAGGGTCAATCGGAGTATGGCCATGGCATTCTGTGGGGATGTCACCTCCTTGATATTGCTTCAGTCTTTGTCCATTTACCACAAACGGATTACAAGAATTGTTCCGGATTTCAACTGCTCCAGATTTTAGGATTTTGAAAACCTTAAAGGGGCCTGTCCATCTCGAATGCAGCTTACCTGGAAAAAGTCGTAATCTCGAATTGAAAAGGAGGACAGAGTCGCCTATATTAAAGTCCTTTTTCACAATCCTTTTGTCATGCCGGGTTTTGGTTCTTTCTTTGTATATAATGGTGTTCTCGTAAGCGTTCTAGTGGAGTTCCTCCAATATGTGGATATCGAGGATTCGCTTCTCTACAGATGCCAGGTAATCCAAATTCAGGGTCTTGATGGCCCAATACGCCTTGTGCTTGAGTTAAAAATGTAAGTGGCATGACTTCCCGTAGACTAACTGGTATGGTGTTGTTCCAATAGGGGTTTTGTAAGCAGTTTTGTAAGCCCACAATGCTTCTGTTAGCTTTTCAGACCAATCTTTTCTGGATATTGAAACAGTTTGCTCCAAGATTTTCTTAATCTCTCTGTTAGATACTTCCACTTGACCATTAGTCTGGGGAAGATATGGTGTTGCTACTCTGTGTTTTACTCCATACTTTCTTAAGAGTTTATCAAATATCCTAGATATAAAATGTGATCCACCATCACTTATGACAAGTCGTGGTACTCCAAATCTGGGAAAAATATTATTTTTAAACATCTTGATGACTACTCTTGTGTCGTTAGTGGGTGAAGCTATAACTTCTATCCATTTGGACACATAGTCAACGACTACCAAAACGTACTTGTTTACCATCGAAGATGGAAAAGGTCCCATGAAATCAATACCCCCAAACGTCAAATAATTCCACTTCTTGGATGTTCTTCAAAGGCATTTCGTCGCGTCTTGAGATGTTTCCAGCGCGCTGACACCGGTCACATTGGACAATATAAGTATGGACATCACGCCATAGTGTTGGCCAATAAAGACCAGCTTGAAGGATCTATTGTATGTCTTGGATGTGCTTGAATGTCCACCATAGGATGAAGAGTGACAATGCTCTATGATATTTCTAACTTCTTCTTCCGGGACGCAACGTCAGAAGATGTTATCTGTTCCTCTTTTAAAAAGGAGTGGTTCGTCCCAGTAGAAATGTCTTATATCTTTAAAGAACTTATTCTTTTGTTGATAATTGAGGTCAGGTGGTATGATATCAACGACTAGATAATTCACAAAATTAGCGTACCATAGTACTCTGCTAATTTCTAAAATTGTCCCAAAGTCATCTCTATCAGGTTCAAGGGGAACTGTATCTAACTTAGCTATCAATCTGTCATAGGTGAAATCATCATTTATAGGTAAATGGTCTAGCTTCAAATGCTCTAGTCTAGAAAGATGGTCAGCAACTTCGTTTTCTGTTCCTTTTTTGTCTCGAATATCTAAGTCGAACTCTTGTAGCAAAAGGATCCATCTGAGTAATTTAGGTTTCACATCCTTTTTGCTTAGAAGGTAACGGATAAATGCATGGTCTGTATAGACTATAATCTTAGATCCGACAAGATAAGACCTAAATTTATCGATTGCGAAAACTACAACTAGGAGTTCCTTCTCTGTTATTGAATAATTTAGTTGAGCGGCATCTAGGGTTCTACTAGCGTAATACATTACATGTAATTTCTTATCTTTTCTTTTCCCTAAAACAGCTCCTATAGCGAAATTGCTAGCATCACACATTATTTCAAAGGGTTTAGTCCAATCCGGAGTTTGTAAAATGGGTGCTGAAATTAGCGCTTGTTTTAACTGATTAAAGGCTTCGATACATTTTTTATTGAAAATGAATTCAACGTCTTTCATAAGAAGGCCAGTTAGGGATTTTGTTATTTTAGAGAAATCTTCGATGAAACGTCGGTAGAAACCGGCGTGTCCAAGAAAACTACGGACTTCTCTAACTCTCTTAGGAGGGTTAAGGTTTTCTATAACTTCTATCTTTGCTTTGTCGACCTCAATGCCTCTTTCAGATATTATATGTCCTAACATTATGCCTTCTTTAACCATAAAGTGGCACTTCTCCCAGTTTAACACAAGGTTAACTTCTACGCATCTCTCCAGGATTTTCTCAAGATTAATGAGGCAATTCTCAAAGTCGAACCCACATACCGAGAAATCGTCCATAAATACTTCCATAATTCCATCGAGATAGTCTGCGAAGATTGACATCATACAACGTTGGAAAGTAGCTGGCGCATTACAGAGTCCAAACGACATTCTTCTATAAGCAAACATTCCGTAAGGACATCTGAAGGTTGTTTTCTCTTGATCCTCGGGGTGTATGGGTATTTGGAAAAATCCAGAATATCCATCCAGATAACAAAAGTAAGAGTGTCTGGTAAGAAGCTCAAGCATTTAATCTATGAATGGAAGGGGGAAATGGTTTTTCCTAGTTTCCTTATTGAGCTTCCTATAGTCTATGCACATACGCCATCTGCCTTCTATACGTTTAGCTACATGCTCGCCCTTCTCGTTCTGCACGACTGTGATGCCTCCCTTTTTGGGTACCACATGTACATGACTTACCCATTTACTATCAGATATCTGATAGATTATACCAGCCTCTAGCAGTTTAAGGACTTCATTCTTTACCACCTCGCTCATTACAGGGTTGATTCTTCTCTGATGTTATTAGGAAGGTTTTGAATCTTCCTCTAGCGAGATCCTGTGCATACACACGGATGGGCTTATACCTTTTAAATCAGAGATGTTGTACCCTAAGGCAGAGGGGTATATTCGTAAAACATTCAAGAGTTGGTTTGTCTCGTCTTGGTTTAAGGTGGCACTAACTATTACTGGGCGGTTCATTTCTTTATCCAAAAACTCATATCTTAGGTTCTTGGGCAATTCCTTAAGTTCTTGAGCTAGTTTTTGAGAATTTAGTGTAAGGTCTGGAGTAAGATCCAAACATTCGTTAGTGTGAGGTTTTGTTTCCTCTAGCTCGTCATCCTTTTCATTCGGGTTTGAAAATGGTTCAATCATAGGTTCTTCTTGATCAAGTTCCCTTATGCATTCATCTATGATATCGATCGCATAACATGCGTCTCCTATGATTGGTGCCATCAGGAACTTTGAAAGAATAAACTCTATCTTTTCATCCCCTACTTCGAAAGTTAATTTTCCTTTTTTAACATCTATTATGGCTCCGACCGTTGATAAGAATGGTCTACCTAAAAGGATAGGGATATCGTCGTCTTCCTTGATATCCATGACCACAAAGTCTGTTGGGATATAAAGTTGACCGATCCTAACTGGGATATCTTCTAAAATTCCTACAGTATACTTAACAGACCTATCGGCTAATTAGAGGGACATCTTAATTGGTTGTAATTCTCCTAAGTTTAACCTTTTACATACGGCTAAGGGCATTAAACTCACACTAGCGTCTAAGTCTAGGAAAGCTTTGTCGATCACATGACTCCCTAGAATGCAAGGTATAGAAAAACTACCATGGTCTTTCTCCTTCTTAGCAAGTTTATTCTCGGAAATAAAGTTGCATTCCAAGGGTTTGGGTTTATCAAGCCTACGCTTCTTGGTTAAGATGTCTTTGAGAAATTTGGCGTAAGATGGAATTTGGGTGATGGCCTCGGTGAAAGGAATCTCTACATGAAGCTTCTCTATTACTTTTATTAACTTTTGGTATTGGTTATTGATTTTGGTTTGTTTAAGTCTTTGCGGATATGGGATTGGTGGTTTGTACGGGGGTGGTGGTTTGTAAGTTTTATCCTTGGCTTCTCCTTCTTGGTCGGTTTGTTTTTCGGGTTCCACCGGTTCCTCTCCTTGGTTTGTAGGTATATTTTCTTTATAAGCTTTGGACTCGCTCATTGTTGGGTTATGAGGCCCTTCGTAAGCGGTCACACTTCGTAATGAGATAGCGTTAGCTTTCCCTCGAGGGTTCGGTTGAGGTTGTCCAGGGAATTATCCTCCAGGTGTAATTTGTGGGGCTTGGTTTTGTGCTACCTGTGAGATATGGGTTTCAAGCATCTTATTGTGAGTGATTATCTGATCAACCTTGGTCCCTAATTGTGTTATCAGTTCATTTACGTGAATGTTCTGGTTTAGGAATTCTTTGTTTTACTGAGTTTGGCCTGATATAAAGCTCTCTATGATCTTGTCAAGGTTAGACTTCTGAGGCACAACTTGCATAGGTTGATTTGGTTTTTGGGCTTGATAACCTTGTGGTCTTTGAGGTGTATAATTTTGGATAGGGTTCTGGTTTTTATAGGAAAAATTTGGGTGATTCTTCCATCCAGGTTTGTAGGTGTTTGAAAATGGGTTACGTTGGGCGTAGTTCACTTGGTCGGTGTTTAGGTAGTTCAAAAGGTTACACTCCGCCGATTCGGGTCCTTTAGATCCACAAAGTTCACACTCTGTGTAGACTACCGCTGAGGTGTTAGTGTTTGTAGAAATATGTTCGACCTTAAGGGCTAAAGCGTCCATTTTTGCCTGCATCATGTCCATAGAGATTATCTCATGTATTCCACCTTGGGTCTCCTTTTTCTCTATTGATGTTGGTTCAGTTCCCCATTGGTAATGGTTTTGGGCCATATCTTCAATTAGGTCACAAGCTTAAGGGTAAGGTTTGTTCATCAGCGTGCCACCAGCGACATCGTCGATGCTCATCTTTGTGTTGTAATGTAGTCCATTGTAGAAGGCATGAACGATCAACCATTGTTCTAGGCCATGGTGTGGACAGACTCTTAATAGCTCTTGATATCTCTCCCAAGCTTCAAAAACTGATTCTCCTTGGTTTTGAGTAAATCTAGTTATTTGGTTTCGAAGAACAACAGTCTTACTGGGGAGAAAATATCTAGCAAGGAATACTCTCCTAAGGTCTTCCCAGGTAGTTATTGAATTAGCTGGAAGTGAATCCAACCATGAACGTGCTCTATCCCTGAGGGAGAAAGGAAATAATCTTAAGTGGGTCGCATCAAGTGAAGCACCGTTGGATTTAAAGGTGTCGGCCAGTTGGATAAAGACTTTTAAATGTTGAATTGGGTTCTCAGTAGCGAGACCCGTGAATTGGTTATGTTGCATTAATTGCAGCAAAGATGGTTTTAGTTCGAAATTGTTGGCAGGAATAAGGGGGTTTACTATACTATAACTAGGTTCCTCGTCAGAGGTTTGGGAAAATTCCTTAAGAGGTCTCCGGTCGCGATTCTCGACCATAACTTTCTTAAGTCGGATGAGTAAGAGGCGTGTACGAGTGTAACGTTCGGTTTCCTCTAAAGGATCTACTAAATTTTCGGTACTACGGGTTCTTTGCATTTACCGGCTAATAATGCCTTAGTCTAGACGGTATAACAACAGGGTACGAAATTTGACTAAGTTGGTCCCCGACAACGGCGCAAAAAACTTGATCGCTGTGTTCGCAAGTGCACGAATCATGTCAGAGTAATATAAAAGAATATCGATCCCACAGAGACCAATTCGTCAATCTATCGATTACTATCGTTACTGTAGATGTTTTTGATTGGCTGCATTTTATGTTAAAACACTAACTGTACTCTGATGTCTTGACTGATGTCATTACATGCTTGAATAGTATGCTGCAGGATTAGCTAATACAGGATTTACTGAATGCCAAACTGGATGTTATGACATTCATCCCTGACAGCAGATACTGAACTATAGAATAGTTGGTTTTCTGTTATAGCTCAGTATTTAGTTCAGTCTGTTTTTCAGGAGAGTAACAGACCTGGCACATAGCCTATTGTCTGAATGTCAAACTGAATGTTATGACATTCATCCTTGATAGCAGATACTGAATTATAGGCAGGTTGGTTTTTCTGTTACAGTTCAGTATTTAGTTCAGTCTGTTTTTCAGGAGAATAACAGACCTGGCACATAGCCTATTGTCTGAATGTCAAACTGAATGTTATGACATTCATCCTTGACAGCAGATACTGAATTATAGGCAGGGTGGTTTTTCTGCTACAGTTCAGTATTTATTTCAGTCTGTTTTTCAGGAGAGTAACAGACCTAGCATATGGCCTATGTTCTGGACGTCAAACTGAATGTTATGACATTCATTCCTGACAGCATATGCTAAAGTGTAGGCTAGTTAGTTTTTATGTTTCAGTATTTTTCTCAGGCTATTTTTCAGGAATCTAACATCTGAGCTAAAATCCAGGAAACTAACAACTGAGCTACAATTAAGAGGCCTAACATATAGCCTATTTGGTAACACCCTAATATGTGGAAATTAGGTTAACTTGCTTAACCTTAACTTTAGGAAATACAAGTACAAGGCCCAAGTGCTGCATTATAAAAGGATGGCAATCCTACTTTCAGCAACTCAGGGATTTCAAAGTGTGAAGCATTAAATACATCATTGTATTTCATAGCTGTAGTTTTTTTATTGAGTCTTGTATCAGGTTTAACTTGTGAGCCAAGCAATTATCACCTAGATGATTGCATTGGACTAGGGTGTTCATTGAGTTGTAATTGTTGTGTCACTCTAAGTTTTTAAGCGTGAGTGCTGTGTTTCTTGATTAAAGCTGTTAAGCACAATCAAGAGTTGTTTGAAGTGTAACTTCGCCATTAACTTTAAACTAATTAAAGGTTGTAATCACTGTGGTGATTGAGGGGGAGTGAGTAGGAACTCTGATCTTAGTTTAAGATTGAAATTGCATTGGGTAGGTCTTAAGTGATAGGATTAAACAGTTGGTTTAAGTCTTGAATTAATACTACTTATAGTGGATTTCCTCCCTGGCTTGGTAGCCCCCAGACATAGGTGTGTTTGTCACCGAACTAGGTAAACAATTGTCTGTGTTATTTACTGTCCTTTACATTTACGTTCTGCATCATTCGTGTCTGCGCAGAATTGGATGTCATAACATCCATTGTGACATTGAAAGTCTGTTAACTAGAATTTCAATTGGCATCAGAGCAGGCACCCTGCCTGTTAATTTCTGGGTGAGATCTAGGGACGTTATTTTCTAGTACCATGGACAAGGATGTATGATTCTCAAATAGGGAACCCATGCTGCATGGTTCTAACTAGATGACTGGAAACCTCGTATGATAGCCTTCTTGAGGTCTTTGGATAACAAGGTCTGGAGAGCTGTCAACAAGGGATGGGAACATCCAACGAAGACAGGTAAAGATGGAATCATTATGCAAATTTCTGAAGAAGAGTGGGACAAGGAGCAAGAGGCATTAGCCCTTGGAAACTCTAAGGCCTTGAATGCACTGTTCAATGGGATAAATAAGAACATCTTCAGACTGGTGCATCATTGTGAGATGGCTAAAGAAGTTTGGGATACTCTCAAAACAACTCATGAAGGTACCTCCAAGGTGAGGATGTCTAAACTTCAAATGCTGACCACCAAGTTTGAAAATCTAAGGATGAAAGAGGATGAGACTATTCATGACTTCCACATGAATATTCTTGAAATTGCCAACACTTCTGGTGGCTTAGGAGAGAAAATGTCTGAAGAAAAACTTGTAAGAAAGATTCTCAGATCATTGCCCAAGAGATTTTCCATGAAGGTCACTGCTATAGAAGAGGCTCAAGATATCCGCAATATGAAGGTTGATGAGCTTATTGGTTCTCTCCAAACCTTTGAAATGGGCCTGTGTGAGAATGTTGAAAAGAAGAACAAAAGCATAGCTTTCATATCAAATACTGAATAGGATTCAGAAGAAGGAAGTATTGGAGGTGATGAAAGCATATCAGAAGCTATAGCCATGCTTGGAAGACAGTTCAACAAGTTCATAAAGAATATTGATAAAAAAGGGAGACCAAATGTCAAGAACATTTCGTCTGACTTCAGTAAAAGATCAACATCTGAAGAAAAGCTCAACCAAGGCAAGGGAATCCAGTGTCATGGATGTGAAGGTTTTGGACACATTAGAGCTGAATGTCCTATGTACCTCAAGATGCAAAAGAAGGGACTATCTGTCACCTGGTCTGAAGGAGACTCTGAGAGTGAATCTGAAGGAGAATCTGCTAAACATGTCACTGCACTAACTAGTGTCTGTGCCTCTGATGATGACTCAAGTGGAGATGAACTTACCTTTGATGAACTTGTTGCTTCATATAAAGAGCTATGTATCAAAAGTGCAGAAGTGTGTATACAAGGAGAAAAGCAGAAGACACTCATCAAGGAGCTAGAAGCTGAGAAGAAGAAGCATCTGACAGTCATAGATGGTCTAAATGGTGATTTAATCTTGCTGACCTCTAAGCTAGATCAAATGACAAAATCCATCAGAATGCTGAATAAAGGAACTGACACTTTGGAAGAGATTCTAAAGGTGGGACAGAAATCAGGAACCATGTCTGGTTTAGGCTTTGCTAAGAAATCCTCAACTGAACACAAAAGCTCAAAGGCTGAAGTTCAGAAAGTCAAGCAGAAGTCACAGCCAATGTCACAACATCGGGGAAACCGGAGGATTAACCATCAGAAGAAGATATTTCAAAGATGGAGATGTCACTACTGTGGAAGATTTGGTCACATAAAACCCTTCTGTTACAGGCTGCATGGTTACCCTAACCAGACCCCTCAAATCAGACCTAAGCAGAAGGCATCTAAGCATAATGCCCCCATCAAGAAACAACAATGGGTTGCTAGATTAGCTCACACAGCTCTAAGGGCATCTTCCAGAGAAGACTGGTACTTTGATAGTGGCTGCTCAAGACATATGACTGGTATGGAGAACTTATTGGTGGATATACAACCTCATACTACCAATTATGTGACCTTTGGTGATGGTGCTAAAGGAAAAATCAAAGGTGTTGGTAAGCTTGATAGTTCTGGAGTTCCAGAACTGAATAATGTGCTGTTAGTAAAAGGACTAACTGCTAATCTCATTAGCATAAGCCAGCTGTGTGATCAAGGTTTCTATGTTCAGTTCACTAAAGAATTATGTGTTGTGACGAATGGAGATAGTCAGGAAGTTATGAGAGGATCCGGATCCAAAGATAACTGCTATCTATGGGAACCTAAAGTCTCAAACTACTCCTCAATTTGCTCCTTAGCCAAGGAAGAACAGGAGGTGAAGCTGTGGCATAGACGTCTTGGACATCTTCATTTAAGAGGAATGAAAAAGATCATATCCAAGGAAGCAGTTAGAGGAATCCCAAAGCTTCTTATTGATGAAGGAAGAGTCTGTGGAGAATGCCAGGTTGGCAAGCAAACCAAGATGTCACATCCTAAGCCGGGACATCCTACAACATCCAAAACTCTGGAACTTTTGCACATGGACTTAATGGGACCTATGCAGGTTGAAAGTCTGGGTGGGAAGAGATATGCTTATGTGGTTGTTGATGACCATTCCAGATACACATGGATAAGCTTCATCAGAGAAAAATCAGATGCATTTGATGTCTTCAAAGATCTGTGCATCATACTCCAAAGGGAAAAGGATAATTGTGTTGTCCGAATTAGGAGTGACCATGGGACGGAGTTTGAAAATTCCAAGTTTGACGAGTTCTGCTCATCTAAAGGGATAAGTCACGAGTTTTCCTCACCTATTACTCCTCAGCAAAATGGGATAGTTGAAAGGAAAAACAGAACTATTCAAGAATCTGCTAGAGCTATGATTCATGCAAAGAAGCTTCCTATGCACTTTTGGGCTGAAGCTATGAATACAACTTGCTATGTTCACAATAGAGTTACCTTGAGAAAAGGAACCTCTTCCACTCTGTATGAAATATGGAAAGGTAGAAAACCTACTGTGAAGTACTTTCATATCTTTGGAAGCAAATGTTACATTCTTATAGATCGTGAACAGAGAAGGAACATGGACCCCAAAAGTGATGAGGGTATATTCCTAGGATACTCGACTAACAACAGAGCGTACAGAGTTTTCAACTCCAGAACCAATGTCCTGATGGAATCCATAAATGTGATTATGGATGATAAAGAGGAAGGAGCCAATGCCATAGAGGATGTTGGAACATTCCTTGAGACTTCAACAGACATACCAGTCAAGACTGAAGAGGTACATGATACTCCTCCTGAATTTGAGGTAGATGCATCCAACAAGGTGCCTTCTATCAGAATTCAGAAAGACCACCCTAAGGATCTTATCATAGGGGATCCCAATAGTGGTGTGACTACCAGATCAAGGGAGAATAGCTCAAATTCCTGTTTTGTATCCAAGGTTGAACCAAAAAATGTGAAAGAAGCCCTGACTGATGAATATTGGATCAATGCCATGCAAGATGAACTGGAGCAGTTTAAAAGGAATGAAGTTTGGGAGTTAGTTCCACGACCTGAAGGGACTAACATCATTGGTACCAAGTGGATCTACAAGAACAAGTCTGATGAGAAAGGAGTAATCACTAGGAATAAAGCAAGACTAGTGGCACAAGGATATACTCAAGTTGAAGGGGTTGATTTTGATGAGACTTTTGCACCAGTTGCAAGGCTTGAATCAATAAGATTGCTGTTAAGTGTTGCCTGCATTCTGAAGTTCAAATTGTTCCAAATGGATGTGAAGAGTGCCTTTTTAAATGGCTACTTGAATGAAGAAGTCTACGTGGAACAACCTAAAGGGTTCTGTGATCCTAACCTGCCAAAACATGTGTACAAGCTGAGGAAAGCTTTGTATGGGTTGAAGCAAGCTCCTAGAGCTTGGTATGAAAGGTTGACTGAATTTCTGACCTCTAATGGGTACAGAAAAGGAGGGATAGATAAGACCTTGTTTGTGAAGGATGAAGATGGCAAAATCATGATTGCCCAAATTTATGTGGATGATATTGTCTTTGGTGGAATGTCAGATAAAATGGTGAAACATTTTGTTAACCAGATGCAATCTGAATTTGAAATGAGTCTGGTTGGGAAATTGACTTATTTTCTTGGACTGCAAGTTAACCAAATGGAGGATTCTATGTTTCTCTCCCAAAGCAAATATGCCAAGAACATACTTAAGAAGTTTGGTATGGATAATGCTAGTCACAAAAGAACTCCTGCACCTACTCATTTAAAATTAACTAAAGATGAAGGAGGTTCAAGTGTTGATCAATGCTTGTATAGAAACATGATAGGTAGTCTACTATATCTAATTGCCAGTAGACCTGATATTGCATATGCAGTTGGTGTGTATGCTAGATACCAAGCAGAACCCGAAGTGAGTCACTAAAATCAAGTCAAGAGAATTCTCAAGTATATCAATGGGACTTGTGACTATGGTATGCTATACTCTCATGGCTCTGAGCCTGTCTTATCTGGGTATTGTGATGCTGATTGGGCTGGGAGTGCTGATGATAGAAAAAGCACATCAGGAGGATGTTTCTTTTTGGGAAACAATCTCATATCGTGGTTCAGCAAGAAACAGAACTGTGTATCATTGTCCACTGCAGAGGCTGAGTACATAGCAGCTGGAAGCAGTTGTTCCCAACTGGTATGGATGAAACAGATGCTGACTGAGTACAATGTCTCTCAGAATGTCATGACATTGTTCAGTGACAATCTCAGTGCCATCAATATTTCAAAGAATCCCATCCAACACAGCAGGACCAAACATATTGACATTAGATATCACTTCATCAGAGATCTGGTGGAAGACAAACTGATTACCTTAGAACATGTAGCTACTGAACTACAACTTGCTGGCATATTCACAAAGGCTTTGGATGCTACTCAGTTTGAAAATTTAAGGGGCAAATTGGGAATATGCCTTTCTGAGGATTTATAGCAACCAAGGATGTTAGGAATGTATTGTTTAATATTTCAAACTATTAAACAATTGAAAGTGTGCTCTGATTGGTCAACAGATCATAGCTATTTCACTTGCAACAAGTGTGTTAACAAGATGTTAAGGGGATATCCTAACATGAGACAGCCTATGTACCTGTTGGAGTTCAAGAACATGTTCACGCAGGAGTGGTTCAAGATGTCATACACAAAGTCATGGCATCTGATATGGTTGTACCTGCTGTGAAGCAAGAGTGTGTGTCTACTTGATCAAAGCTGTGAAGCAAGATCAAGTGGGTGTTGTCTTGATCAAAGCTGTAAAGCAAGATCAAGAGGGGGTATTCTTGATTGAAGCTTTGAAGTAAAATCAAGATTGTGTTTCTGAAAACTGTGTGTAATTTTATTTTGTTTTGGTCTGTATTATTAAGTGTTGCTTTGGCAACATTTTTGACAAAAAGGGGGAGTAACACCTGTACCCCAGGACAACAAATTTGTTATTTGCTTGAACAGATCTATTTGAAGTTGAAGGTCCTCTAATCCAGAGGTTGTGCTGCAGCTTGATGTTCAACTTCTATGTGTGATGAGTGTGTTACTGTTTGCTATCTACCTGTGATGCTCCTATTTGAAGTTTTATTTTGCTTCTATGTGTGCTAAGTGTATTAGCTAATTAAATTCTCTGCTTGGATGTGTGTTTTCCGTTGCTGTGAACTCTGTTGTGATGCCAAGTTGTTTTAGCCAAAAATTTGCCAAAGGGGGAGTTTGTAGATGTTTTTGATTGGCTGCATTTTGTGTTAAAACACTAACTGTACTCTGATGTCTTGACTGATCTCATGACATGCTTGAGTAGTATGCTGCAGGATTAGCTAATACAGGATTTACTGAATGTCAAACTGGATGTAATGACATTCATCCCTGACAGCAGATACTGAACTATAGAATAGTTGGTTTTCTGTTATAGCTCAGTATTTAGTTCAGTCTGTTTTTCAGGAGAGTAACAGACCTGGCACATAGCCTATTGTCTGAATGTCAAACTGAATGTTATGACATTCATCCTTGATAGCAGATACTGAATTATAGGCAGGTTGGTTTTTCTGTTACAGTTCAGTATTTAGTTCAGTCTATTTTTCAGGAGAATAACAGACCTGGCACATAGCCTATTGTCTGAATGTCAAACTGAATGTTATGACATTCATCCTTGACAGCAGATACTGAATTATAGGCAGGGTGGTTTTTCTGCTACAGTTAAGTATTTATTTCAGTATGTTTTTCAGGAGAGTAACAGACCTAGCATATGGCCTATGTTCTGGACGTCAAACTGAATGTTATGACATTCATTCCTGACAGCATATGCTAAAGTGTAGGCTAGTTAGTTTTTATGTTTCAGTATTTTTCTCAGGCTATTTTTCAGGAATCTAACATCTGAGCTAAAATCCAGGAAACTAACAACTGAGCTATAATTAAGAGGCCTAACATATAGCCTATTTGGTAACACCCTAATATGTGGAAATTAGGTTAACTTGCTTAACCTTAACTTTAGGAAATACAAGTACAAGGCCCAAGTGCTGCATTATAAAAGGATGGCAATCCTACTTTCAGCAACTCAGGGATTTCGAAGTGTGAAGCATTAAATACATCATTGTATTTCATAGCTGTAGTTTTTTTATTGAGTCTTGTATCAGGTTTAACTTGTGAGCCAAGCAATTATCACCTAGATGATTGCATTGGACTAGGGTGTTCATTGAGTTGTAATTGTTGTGTCACTCTAAGCTTTTAAGCGTGAGTGCTGTGTTTCTTGATTAAAGCTGTTAAGCACAATCAAGAGTTGTTTGAAGTGTAACTTCGCCATTAACTTTAAACTAATTAAAGGTTGTAATCACTGTGGTGATTGAGGGGGAGTGAGTAGGAACTCTGATCTTAGTTTAAGATTGAAATTGCATTGTGTAGGTCTTAAGTGATAGGATTAAACAGTTGGTTTAGGTCCTGAATTAATACTACTTATAGTGGATTTCCTCCCTGGATTGGTAGCCCCCAAACGTAGGTGTGTTTGTCACCGAACTGGGTAAACAATTGTCTGTGTTATTTACTGTCCTTTACATTTACGTTCTGCATCATTCGTGTCTGTGCAGAATTGGATGTCATAACATCCAGTGTGACATCGAAAGTCTGTTAACTAGAATTTCAGTTATGATGTTTATCTAAGGAGGTATAAAAGAGATATTGATGTTGCAAAATAACAATAAATAAAGAAAACAATAAATGCAGTGCAGATAGACACATGTTTGAATGTATTTCACATCAGTTAAACGATGTTTCAATTGTCTAAATAGAACTACTTATGGGGAAATATTTTCTACTCTTGAAAAGAATCCATTTAACAGGAATTGTCGCTTTCGCGTATTCAGAACCAAGTTTACCCTTAAATTAAGGCCTTTTATTGTCACTTATAAAAGGTGCGCAGAACGCTAAAGTGGTAAACTTATTTTTAAGAAATAAGACTCGTAAACTTATTTGAAAAGTGATTTTGATTTGGAAAGTTTACCCAAGGAGTTTCCTGATTTTAAATCTACCAACGTGTCCGAAAACAGTTTCAAAAATCGTTTTTCCTTAAAGTGATAAAAATTCCTAGTTAACCATTGCTTGAAGAAGTGTCAGAACCTGGTTCCTGTTGGGGCATGGTATTTGATGGAGTTGTTAATCAGTATGGTAATGGCATTGGGGAAGTGATTATTACTCCTCAAGGCACTCATTTTCCATTTACAACTAGATTGACTTTCAAATATACAAACAATATGGCTGAGTATGAAGCTTGCATTATGGGGCTTTAAGAGGCCATTGATCTCAGAATAAAATATCTTGATGTCTATGGAGATTCAGCTTTGGTTGTGAATCAAATCAAAGGTGAATGGGAGACGAATCAAACCAGTTTGATACCATATAGAGATTATGCGAGGAGGATTTCAACTTTCTTTACAAAAGTTGAGTTTCATCATATTCCTCAAGATGAAAATCGGATGGCAGATGCTCTTACAACGTTAGCTTCTATGATCATGGTGAAATTATGGAATGAAGTTCCCAATCTGACTGTGACGCATCTTGGTAGGCATGCTCATGTGTTTGCTGTTGAAGAGGTCAAACATGGAAAGCCGTGGTATTTTGATATCAAATGTTTCCTCCAAATTCGGATTTACCCAAATAGGGCATATTTGAAAGATAAGAAGACTTTAAGGAGATTATATGGCAACTTTTACTTGAATGGTGATGTGCTTTACAAGAGAAACTTCGATATGGTTTTGCTCAGATCCGTGGTGTAGCGGGGTTTTCGTTACTTTTAGGTTTACTGACTAGACCAAAAGTCAACATACAATTTGAGTTGCCACCACACTTTTATTTGTCCAAAGGAAAGGCTAAAAAGCAAACAAAAGCCAAGTAAGAAGTTTTTCAAATCAAAAACTAATAAAAATGTCAGAGATCTAGGTAAGGGGGTTAGTTATGAAATGGGAAGGTTTTATGCACCCAAAACATCCTTAGTACTCTAAGGGAACCCTTTTTGAAAATATGTGTTGTAGGTTGGTATTTGTGAAAAGATTTGTACAAAAGATTGGAGGGATGAGAAGAGAATAGATTATATTTACAAATTTTGTTGTTTGAATGGATGAAACCATTGCCTACGTAGTTCGAGGTAAAAATTCCAAAGATTGGTGAATTGATTTTGATCAAAAGCCTTAAGGTCTTTTGTTATCAGAGGGAGAAAACTCATCCTAAACCAACAATCCACCTTGTGAGGAAGGCTTCAACATGCTAGTGAGGGGTTAACCCTATAATAAGCATGGAAGGCTTATAATCCAACACTAAGGATGAGGTGAGATTTACATCAACCACTACGATAACTCAAACCTATGACTAATGTTTTGAAAAAGGTTTTAACAAGGTGGCCATTGGAACCACAAAAACAACTTGAAATGGGTTATATTTACAAGTTAGATTTATCTACAAAATGAAGTCAAAGTTAGATTAAAATCTATTCACAATGAGTATTGATGAAAATGATTTTGAAAAGTCAAAGGCTTAAGGCCTAGGTTTATAAAGCATACAAAGATAAGGGGGAAGAGATAAACCCTTGGAGTTCCTTTTCTTGGAATAATATAGATGATTCAAGATGCTCCTTTCCTTTGGACTTAGCAAACAAACAAGCAATCAAACACTTTGAATTCAAGCTCCTAGGATCTCCATTTGGCTTGGCTCTTAACTTGGCTACTCATGACAATGCTCATCTTTTCACAATCTCAAGGTGGGATCCCTATCACATAAAAGCAAACATCAAAACATTCACAACACAATAAAGGGAAGGGACAAAGAATAAGTTGGAGGAGAAGTCCTTTGAGATCAACTTTGAATTTTAGCATTCTGAAGGCATGAGGCCAGTTGCTCGTGAACAAGTTTTGCATTCTAAAGGCATGAGGCCTAGTTGCTCTTGAAATCCTTTAAGCATAGGTAAGTCCTAATTCTAAGTCCTTTCTCCTTTTACATTTGGTTCACACAAAACAAACACAAAGAAAACACAAGATAGCAATATATTTATATACAATAATGGGCTTAAATGAGGAAAAGAAAAATGACATAAACATAAAATATATGCTCAAGTGAGCAAAACGAAAATCAATATGAATAATGAGCAAGAAATAAATGATATTAAAAGTAAATGACAAGAAATTAAATGCTCAAATTAAAGTTAGTAGTTAGTAAAGTTATGTTAGTTTGTCATAAGACAATGTAGCGATATGTTAAGCAATCGTAAGTGGACTAATATAGTAGTCACACCTATCTGAGGCCGGTCAATAAAAATATAGGCAAACAAGTTAGAAATCATGACTAGTAAGCCAAGCTCCATAAACTTGCCATGCCAAACAAAAGGGGAAGGGTCTTGTATTGACTTTTAGTTATTTGCTTGACCAAGAAGCAACCTATCTTGGACACAAAACATCTCACTTGATTATGGATCAAGTTGAGTTTGGTTTGGATCAAAGAAGGTTAAACTTCTCATTTGTCAAGACCAACCTCAAGACTTTAACTCATTGGCCATTGATGGAAAGAAAGGGATGAAGATGAAAGGGAGGGAAAAAGAAGACCACAACCAAATCCAATTGATCAAATGTGAATCAAATCAACATCAATCAACATAAAACAGAAGAGAAATGAAGATAGCAAGTCAAGAGGTCATCCATATATTTTTTTGTATTTTTGAATTAAAATAAAATGCAAATAAAAAATAAATAAATAAGGTCAAACCTCAAATTCAATTCAAAACAAATTCAAAGAGTCCAATTAAATTCTCATAGGTTCAACATAGGTAAACAAGCTTTGACTAATTTTCTCACAAATTTTTGAAATCAGAAAGTATTTAAAAACAATTAAAAATAAATAAAAATAGCATAATATGAATTAAAATCTCAAATAATCTCAAAACAATCAAGAAATTATTGAGACTATTTTTCATTGACTTATCATGATCCATGAATGCTATGAAAATATTTTTGGATTTTTTAAAAGTCAGAAAGTATTTTAAAATGAATTAAAACCATTAAATATCAAATAATCCATGAAAAATATCAAATCAAGTCACAAATATGATTAAAAATCATAATATGAAACTAGATTTTTCAAGAAATTTTTTGGAATTGGTCTCATACTTTTCTGACTTCAAATGAATTTTTAATGAATTTTTGAAAATCAAATGAATTAACTGAAAATAATAAGAAAATGGAATAAATGAAAAAAACCACAGCCACAGGATGCAACTCATTAATTGACGTGGCATCAATGGATGGATGGGATCTGAGGCAACATGCTACACACGAGTCAAGCGCGTAACATTCAACATTAAATGAAGTAATTAGAATGAACGTGTGAGATTAGATCGTGGCAAGGTAATCCAATGGTCCTGGTCAGAACACATGGTGGTGGTGGTGGTGGAAACCACCATCTTCTCCGGTCAGACAACCAATTCCGGCCACCAGTTGCAGGAAAATGAAACTTAATAAAAATTAAAAACAAGGCCATGGAAATGAAGCTCGTGTGATGGAGATCTACATTATACCATTAGATCTTCTTCACTCTTCCTATATTGAGAGAATTGTGAAGGAGAAGATCATGGTGTTCATACTGAAAGTTCATGAAATGATGAATTGAAAGCACCAATGGCTTGCCTCAAGTGTGAGGACTTCAGAAAACCATAGAAACAACAAGGGTGCTACATTGAATTGAGAGTTCTAGATCCAAAAAGTTTGAGAAATAACCTTTAAATGGATGAGTCTCTGGCCACGAATTCTCCAAGATCCTTGCTCCTTCTTGATCCTTGAGTGTAATGGAAGTGCTAGGCTAAGGAATTAGGCTTTAAAAATAAGCTAATGATGCTGAATTTCAAGCTCGAAAGTAAAAACAATTTTTGAATAATTCCTTTGGTATGGCTATGGTTTCACTTCTGCAGCAATTTGGATCTCCAAAAGGTTGAGAAATGAGGGAGATGCAACTTCTATTTATAGCTGAATGGGGATGATCACACACTTCTATCGTGTGCATGGAATTTGAACTTTGATGTGCATGGGCCTGTACAGGCGTGTGGAAGGCCCAATGATGACTGCAAAAGCTTGTTGAGATCAAGTGAAGGGAAAATGGTCGTGTGCATTGGACTGAACAAGCTTGCATATTCAAGTTTCATCATAAAATACCAAAATGCACATAAATGAAGATAATTCCGACACTCACAAGTGGCAGGTCCAAATAAGTTATGTGAGTAATGGTTGGAAAGTACTTGAAATAAGGAACAAAAGTCATGTTGGGAAAAAATTCATTTGGCATGTGCAAATTGATGAAAATTGGCTGGGAAAATCCAAGTACAAAACATATTCAAGTCATTTTGAAAAAGTTCACCAAAACAAAGCTTAATCAAACCCCTCTGTTTTTATGATGCAAGCTTCAAATGAAAAAACCCCCAACATCAAAGTTGTAAACAATTTCAATGTGAACAATTTAGACTCAAATTTTGCATCATTTGGGTTTTCTATGACAAAGTTATGGCCATTTGAAGTTGGCTACTTTTTCAAATTCAATGAATTAGGTCCAAGATGACCTATAATGTTTTGTATTATCACATGTATTAATTTTAGGATTATGAAATTTTGTCCAACATAACATTTGAATTAGACATATTAATATTTCCAATTAATTTGGTCTCACCTCAAAAATCATAAAAATTAAGGAAGTTATGCCCTTGGTAAGTTGACCCAAAATTAGGGTTTCAGTCAAAATGACCTATAATGTTTTGAAATGAATGATGACCTTCCAAGTTTCAAATGGATTTTTGATGAACATGAAAGTTGTTCATATGGTTCATAGGAACATGTTTTGTCTTGGGGTCATCTTTATTTGACAAACACATCAAACATTATGTCTCAATGGACCTCAGTTTAGTTAGATGACTTGACTGGTCAACTTTTCAAAGCCAAACTTCCAATCTTGATGAATAAATGATTGAGGGGCCTCAAATAGGATCATATATGCTTAAAATTATGAATGAAAGAATTTACCTTAATTAAATTTGATCAGAGGTTGAGATTACTTCATGGGCAAGGCACAGTCAAAGCATAGTTGAATTAGGGTTTCCTTGGGAAACAATCTTCAAACCCTTTGGGTTATCTTGTGCAAATTGGAAAATTGAGATACTTTAGAAACATATATGATGATTAGGAACTTTTTGGACCATTTTCATGCTTTTTCTCATCTTCATCTAGCCATTGTATTAGGCTTAGGAGCCTCCTAGGAGCATTGTGGAGCACATGATCACTTGAGCTTCAAAGCAAAAAGAGTTAGTCACATGTTTTTGTGTTTTTGGTTAGTAATCAAATAAGAAAAACAATAATATACAATACAAGGATGCTTAGTGGTCTCAAAACACTCAAACAAGTCCCAACCCTAGGGTTAAGGAGCCAAACATGCTATGATCCTTGAGGCAATGCACTTGTGCAATAACGATGCCATGAGGGATCTTAGGGTCAAAATTAGGGTCTTACAGATGCCCCTATTTAAGGTCGTTCTAGCCGGAGATATGAAGGTTAAAATCTTCGTCTCGACGAGATAGAATGAGCTTAAATAATAACAAAGAGACAAATTTTGGTCCCTAAGAGACCTCATGATGCAAATGTATGCATGCAAAAATCTTCGGGGTGAATAACAGCCACGAAGGAAAAGAAATCGGGAGAAATTGAAAAATCCATAGGAGTAACACACTTACTAGGGCGACAGAGACTCTAGGGGGAAAATAAGGTAAAAATGCGTGAGCAGGTCACGTCTTGAAAACTTGCTAGGAGACACGAAGGGATTCCACGAAAATAAATCGATGGAAAGACTCGAGTTGACGCAGAGATGCATGTATTGGGGAGTATGCCAATATAGCGCAACTATCCATAAAGGATACATCGGATAAAAAATCCGGACTCAGACGGGGATGTCCAAACATGACTCAACTGAGGAAGAAAAGACGAGATATTACCGGTTACTTGGTAATAAACTCAAAGAGAGACATGTCATCAAAACACCGGTTACTGGGAGAGAGAACAACATGCTCAGGGAGAAAGAATATATAAGACCGGTATAAGGGTGAAAGATATCAATTGTCCGAAACATCTGAGGAAGACCCAAAAGGAACATCTCAACTCAGGAAAATCTTACTCCACAAGGGACAAAAAGTCATAATAGGGAGTAGAAGGAAGGAACACCAGGGATACCGGGTACTGGGTATATAATAGGTGACCAACTAGGCGTGAATTGGGAACATATCCAAGACACTCATCATCCAAAAGGAGGGCTGGAAAAAAGAAAACTCGACTTACAGGATGGATATTCGATTCCACAAGGAAATATGAATCTTACTCGACTGGGAAGAAAAAGACTTCGACTGAAGAGCGCATGAGATATGTTATCTACTACCATTATATGGGTAAAACATAGACAACATACTCGCATGGAAGATTATCCACAACCGGTTACTGGTTTAATGAAGGATAAATCGACCGAAGAGAAAGGACATCGGGATACCGATTATTGGGTATATAATGATGACCAATCAGAAGGAGAAACAATCATTACAAAACAAGGGGTAAATGAAAGATGACTCGCTAGGGACAAATTGCCTGACAAAAAGCAATTATCCAAGAGATATATCACCGGTTACTGGGTGGTATACTAAAAAATGAAGGAATATCAATACCGAATACTGGGTAAAGATAACCAACAAAGAGGGGATTACATCTACCGGTTACTGGGTAGAAAACCACAGAAAATAGGACTCACAACTACCGGTTACTGGGTAGAAGGCCACAAGATCCACTGGGGAAAGGATGAACAATTACTGGTTACTGAGCAATTGAATAACCGAACCACAGGGAACTGCAGGGGGTAACAAGAAAGGAAATCAATCTAGGAACAAACTAGAAAGACACAATTAAACAAGGCTCAAACCGATGAGGATATAACTCAGGGGAGTAGTTCCCATCCCAATACACACTTGGGGAGGAAACTGAAACAATAACCATCCACGAGAACATAACTCAGTGGGGAAGAAAGAAGAAAACATAGACACTTTCTACTTATGGGGTTGACTCTATATGGAGAGATCAGACTCGAACATCCGCTTGGGGAAGAACATTTCACCAATAGCAGGAGATAACAAACAAAGATATATGGCAAAGAATGCAGCATGAATATCTGAATGCTATGATTATGCGTGTATATGCATGATTTGTGTATGATTAATGCTGACAAACAGACATATCTAACACAAACAAGTCCAAGAAACCTGAACAGACACTTGGCGCAACATCTTGACAAGAAAGGCAAAGCCTTCTGGAGAACTCAGCTTAGGAACAACCCGAGAAAGGGGGAAAATAAATCATCGGGGATATCAAACCCTATCCCAAAGCTACACTCACTGAGGATACAAAGAAGATGTATTCAGGAGCAGCGAAAGAAAACAATCAAACAGAGAACTCAACTTTGATGGGGATTATCTCTAGAATAAGAACAAACAAATGGAAGACTTTAACCGTAGCTGGGGATAGGAAAAGTCAAAGCTTCCAACCGCAAGGGACAACACTCTGCACAGGAGGAATCTATAAGGCGCAAACAATACTGACAAAAGGAAGATGCAAAAGAACTTGTCGGGGAGTTTCCATCAACTCTCTCGGGGATAGGTGGTTAAAACAATAAGATTCGCCGGAGAAGAAACCCTATTAGGGAGGCTTATCAAGGAATGATGTGAAACTCCGTGGGGAACAACTATCGATCAGATGTACATCAATTAAAACACTCCCTTCTAACTGCTGGAGAGGAAACTCTGCAAAGGGGAAAAATAGCATTCTGCTCCACTGGGGAAGGAAATAAACATCTTTAACACCAGCTCCCAATGCTAGAAGAAATCTTCAGACTTGGAGGAGATACAAACATCAAACTCTGATCTGGCAACCCTACCGGGGACAAGCTGTAAGTGCTCTTGATGGAACCACCCTGGCTGGAGAGACTGGAAATGGACCCATCATCCACAAGCGACATACCGGGGATACTCATTTTCAAAATAAAATGAAAAGGAAAACAAACCCTTCATCAACTGGCGACTTCACTAGGGAAATGATTATCACATGCTCACTCTCTTGGAGATTCCTACTGAGGCTAGGGAAAGACGATCTTCCTCATGTGTAAGCAATCAGGATAATGAGACGCGAAATATTCTCAACTTAAAGCACATCAACTTTTATCAATCTATAAGGGATTTTAGGTCAATCCACACAAGGGATGACAACCATATAATTGATAAAACACAAATGCTAGTGCCTGATATAGAGGGATACACGTCTCTAAAAGATCAAGGCAAGAACTGGAACAGAAGGGATCATCCACAGATCAACCATACAACCAATCATGGATTTCTAAAACTCCGCAAGGGAAACAAGCATGTATGCACAAACAAACTATTTGGGAATGCGTTGGATGAACATCCCAAAATTCTGCTAGGGGACAGCAATCCAATAAGATAGATCAATCCACTGCCATCAAAGAGAACTTTCATATCAGATTCTCTAGGAAGCTGATGATGTATCATTCTTTCTACGCTCGCTGGGGAGACAACTTGAAAGCTGATGAAGAGGATATAAAAATGCCAGAGTATGAATAAATGTCTTACCCTTTGGTAATCATACTATCCTTAGGAAAGAACTGAGGACACTCCTCTTATTCTTTCAGTCGTTGTGAATGTTCATTTTGTTTAAAACTGTTTATTTATGAAAACTTTATTTGTTTAAAACAATGATATTCATCAATTAAACATGCAAACATTTGTTAAACAGAAACGAATAAGAGTGCCAAGAATTGGATAAAGGCTCAAATTTATTTAAGATAATGGTAGTCCGCAAATGGCGAGACTCCATGGATCTTTACAAATTTGAAATTGGTGATATACATGGAAAAAGGGCTACATTGAACATAATGACCGTTTCTCCACCAACTCTGAATCCACTGTATTCGAAACTTCAGTTAATGATGATTGAGCGAGAATCTTTGACAGACAACAGTTGTAGAACAAAGTCTTGTCAGGATGCAGTTACTTGCCAAATCCCTAATTTTTGCCTAGATTGCCCCAGGGTGGGGTACTCAATCTAGTGGGATATATATTCATTTTTGTCATGTCTCTAACCTTTGCCTGGACCGCCCTTTCGGGTTTTCAATCCACCGAGATGCTCATTTTTGCCTAAGCCGCCCTTTCGGGTTTTCAACTTAGCAAGCTATTCTGCTTTTATTTTTAGGAGAAGTATTTCTTGACTGCATCTGAATTCACAGGACGAGTGAAATCCTCCCTATCCATAGTTGTAAGCAACAAAGCACCACCTGAAAAGGCTCTCTTAACAACGTATGGACCTTCATAGTTTGGAGTCCACTTGCCCCTGGAATCGGGCGCAAAAAACAAGACTTTCTTGAGCCCAAGGTCACCCTCTCGGACCACATGGGGCTTGACCTTCTTATCAAAGGGTTTCTTCATCCTTTATTGATATAACTGACCATGACACATGGCAGTTAATCTCTTCTCTTCAATCAAATTCAGCTGGTCATAACGACTCTGAACCCATTCACCCTCAGTCAATTTGGCTTCCATCAAGACTCTCATTGATGGGATATCAACCTCTACGGGGAGCACAACCTCCATGCGATATAAAAGAGAGAAAGGGGTTTCCCCTGTTGAAGTGCGGACGGATGTACGATAGCCATGCAAAGCAAATGACAGCATCTCGTGCCAATCTTTGTATGTAACAACCATCTTCTGAATAATCTTCTTGATGTTCTTATTAGCAGCTTCAACAACCCCACTCATCTTGGGTCTATAAGGAGAGGAATTATGATGTGCAATCTTGAACTCACCACACAGCTCTTTCATCATCTTGTTGTTCAAGTTAGATCCATTATCAGTAATGATCTTTTCTGGCACACCATACCGGCATATGAGTTGGTGCTTGATAAACCTCACAACCACCTACCTGGTCACATTTGCATACGACGCCTTAGGTTCAACCATGCCGATCATGTCAATTCCCCACATGGAGAAAGGCCATGGTGAGGAAATAACATTCAGAAGTGTCGTGGGGACATGAATCTTATCCGCATAAATTTGACACTTGTGGCATCTCTTCACATACTTGCAGCAGTCAGACTCTATTGTCAGCCAATAGTAGCCTGCTCTCAACATCTTCCTAGTCATAGCATGTCCGTTGGAATGAGTTCCAAATGAACCTTCATGGACTTCAGTCATCAACAGGTCCTCTTTGGGTCTATCCACGCATCTGAGCAAAGCCATTTCAAAATTCCTCTTGTAAAGCACATCACCATTAAGGTAGAAACTGCTAGATAATCTCCTAAAAGTCTTCTTATCTTTAACAGATGCCCCAGGCGGGTAAATCTGACTTTGGAGAAAACACTTGATATCATAATACCATGACTTATCATCTTTCACCTCCTCAACTGCAAACACATGAGCGGGTCTATCCAAGCGCATCACAGTAATATTGGGAACTTCATTCCAATAATTGACAGCAATCATTGAAGCAAGCGTAGCAAGAGCATCCGCCATCTGATTCTCGTCTCGAGGAATATGATGAAAGTCAACTTTAGTAAAGAAATTTGAAATCCTCCTCGCATAATCTCTATATGGGATGAGGCCAGGATGATTCATCTCCCATTCACCCTTAATCTGATTAACAATAAGGGCTGAATCGCCATAACCATCCAAATGTTTGATCCTAAGATCAATACATTCTTCCAAACCCATAATACAGGCCTCATACTCCGCCATATTATTCGTGCATTTGAAAGTTAGACCTGTTGTAAAAGGAAAATGTGTGCCTTGAGGAGTAATAATCACTGCCCCAATACCATTTCCATACTAATTGACAGCGCCATCTGTCGCACCTCGAAAAAATGCGATCCCCCGTGATGGAACGCAGAAAAATGTTGTTCGAACAGAGTCGCCACCGACTTTATTCATTCCAATGAAGGAATAGGAAAATATCGAGAAAACCTTTAAGAAAATGGAATAATGGTCGTCGATACCATATTCGGGTTCGGGAGTCGATTACGCAATGGGAAGGTATTAGCACCCCTCACGTCCGTTGTACTCACGGGAACCTTTTAGTCTGATTTTGCTATTTGAATGTTAGTTGACTGTTATTTGCTTGCTTCGAGTAATTAAAATTGATGATAGATATGGATGAAGACCTCGGGAGGGAAAAAGGAGGTTTTTTATTAGTGTGCTCGCGAAGATACAGCAATCTCCTGACTACGTATCCTTATGGTGCAATAAAGAAATCAGAGCATTCGTAGTTCGGGCTACTACGAATTTTTGGTGTGTTTTGTTTTGATGAACGACTGTGTAGGTCGGCCTTCTAACGGATAAATGATGGCTTGTCTACTCTCGGGGGAGGCTCTAGCACTGGTTTGTTGTGCGCATTAGAAAGGATTTACAATGTTCTTTTTGAGAGAAGGGTTTTGGTCACGCGGGGGTGACGAGCTGAACTGATGTGTTTGATGTTTGATTTGGTTTGGTTTCGATCGCGCGGGGGCGAGAAATTAGGGTTAATGTTGGAGATGTTTTTGACGAACAACGAAAGACTGAGCAATGTGGTGCACACCAATCATCCAATTCTTTCGAGGAATAATAAGGCGATCGCCTTCTACTCCTTTTTCGTTTGAATTATTTTGAAAGTTTGTTTGTGGATGTTGAATATGCATGCTAGTGAGGCGTACGCCTCCTACTTGCTTATTCAAAGAATAATGAGGCGAGCGCCACCTATTCCCTTATCCGAGTTTATTTAGCGTGTTTTAGTCGGAAGTCGATAATTTGAGCAATGTGGCGAGCGCCAATTATTCAAATAATCGAGAGATGGTGAGGCGAACGCCTCCCATCTTTTATCATCCGAAGTTTAATTTATGAAAAGAAATGTTTTTAGACGCTGTATTTGATTTTTGAATTTGAATTGGTAGGTTTTGATCGAAGGTCGATGATTTGAGCAATGTGGCGTACGCCAATTATTCAAATAATCAAGGAATGGTGAGGCGAACGCCTCCCATTCTCAATTGAAGTTAAAAGATTTATCTTGTGAAATTGCGTTTGATATGAAAGGTGACTTAAATTTACTTGATTGCGTTTTAATTTTGACGACGAGAATTCGATGAATACGGCGTACGCCAATTATTTGAATAATCGAAAGATAGTGAGGCGAACGCCTCCTATCCTTTTATTATCTGAAATTTGGAATTAAAAGGATTTAGAAATTGTAGTTGATTTAGAAAATGATTTGAAATTGTATGATTAAGGTTTAATCGGGTGACAAGAACTCGAGCAATATGGCGTACGCCAATCATTCGGGTAATTGAGAAATAGTGAAGCGAACGCTTCCTATATCCTTTTCAGCCCAAGTTTATAAAAAGATATATTTTGAGTATTACCCTAATTTAGGAAAATGATTTGTATTTTTGCATGATTATTAGGGTTTTTATTGAATGACGAAAATTCGAGCAATATGGCGAACGCCAATTATTCGAATAATCGAGAGGTAGTGAAGCGTACGCTTACTATCCTCCTTTTCATCCAAAAATCTATTTAAATCGTTTTAAGAGAATATTACTAAAATACGGTAAATTATTTATTTAGAATTAATGTACTTTGGGAAAGACTATTTGGTATTGGACCAAAAATCAAATTTATTTTATAAAATAAGGTAAATTATTTGTTGACATTAACCGTTAATCCACCATTTGATTAATTAATGAGATAAAAATGAATTGGAAATAATAATCGAAACCGAACTAATAAATATTTCTAATATTAGTGTTATCTTAATATTTTAATTAAAGTAATAAATCAAGATGTATGGGAAATAAGAAAGAGATGAAGCTCCCAAAATAACCATTCTAAAAAAGCAAAAGAGAGCCTCAAACAGACAATAAATCGTAATGGTCCCTAAGGCCCAACACTTATATTCAACAAAGATTAATTCAAAAATCAACAAGGGTTGGAGTGGGCCTTAAGCCCGAACCCTACGTACTCTCTCATTCAGCAGGATCGCAAGCAGCTCTACAGCTGCCTTGCGCATGTTCATAATTGGCCTTTGGCCTTCCCAACAACATAACACGTGGAAAGGAAGATGATAGGTTAGATGCAACATTTATAGATTTCTTGAACAAATCACACCAAAAAAGGTAGCACTTGGAAGCGCACTGGTTTAAAGACAGCTCATCCTTATTAATACCAAACAATTTTATTTTAATTAAAATGCTAAGAAAACAAGGATTTTTAAAGGTTCTCCTTGAAGGCTGAAACGAAACGAACGCATATGCCTCTCTCTTTCTCTACCTCACATACAAGCTCAACAAAGTCCAAAAGCTGACGGATCTAACGACATTTAACAAGAAAGCTTGACGAACATCCGTCGATGTTCATCCACTAAAACCAGAGAGTCAAATACAAATCTATGAACAATCTTCACTAATGAGTTCCAATAGAGGTGTGGAATCTAGATCCTGTATCAAACTCGAAGCAGCGAACCTCAAATTTTCGTAGATCTACCATAATATGCGTAGATATCAACAGTCATCTAGGTATAATAAACATACAACATAATAGTAACAGAGGAACAAAAAGAACGAACTCTTGAAGCAACGACGAAGATGTCTCGAAGAACCTCGGGAGTCCGGTGAAAGCTTTGGTGGAGGCAGCGGCTTCAGGTATTTATCTCTTCTTTGTTTCTGCGTCTGTTCTCCACGTCCTAGATTCCTCGACACAGGTTTTGAATGTTGGTTTAGTTCAACTAACCCAACTTTCCAATGAGGAAATCTGGGTAGCTTTCAATCGCATGAACTTTTAATGAAGGGTTTGGGTGTGTGTTTTTGCAGGGTAACGGTGCCGGAAAATCCCCTTTCTCCCAATGATTCGACGCCTCCTTTTATAGCATCAGGTGTGGCCTTTTGATTGTGTGAAAATGATGCGCTGGTGAAATCCACAATCTGTTAGGGAAAGATCTCCCTTAGATTTGTGGGGACCAACTCCGGATTTTGCTTGAGAGCCCAAATTCCTTGGCGTCTGTGGTGGGTGATTCTTTTATGTGGTCCCACAGACCTGGTGTTATCTCCATGATTTCACTGTCGTAAAAAAAATGGATTAATTACTTACCACGGTAAAATTCGACTAATGTACAACTCTGCTTCTTGACTTAAGAAACAATGCTTTGCGGTCTTCTTATTTCCACTTGATATGCGAATTTCTTTAAGAAAACAAACTGATTTGTGATGTTAAATTTCTCTGTCTGATACCTGTGCAGTGATGCCAATACTCTCCTTGTTCAATATTTCACCATTGCAATCGGCTCTAACATTAATTGGTTAAATCACTCTTGTGTAGGTTTTTTATGAGCTATTTATTCACTGGTCTGCAGATTCACGGTTAATGAAGAAGACATGAACCATGGCGGCACGGAATGTTGTGGACCCAAAGGTGGTATTAACAGGCATATATTTTCAAGGTAGAAAGACATTGTGATTTGCAACACAACCTGCTGGACCTGTATTTTGAGGTGGTTTGCCTTCTGACCGGTAACTCCATCTCGGCAGGTTTATTCATAATGGAATTGTTCCTTATCGTTGGTTATGCCTGTTCGCACGACAACGATGTCTCTACTTGATTACAACTTGTTTTTCTACCAGTGATCCGGTTTCCTTCAAGCAGAGTAAGATGGATCAACTATGGCCCTTCTAATTTTCCTTTTTTCACTCTCTGCACACCTGGATCATAATTGATTCTTTTCTTGTAATTTCAGAATGTGAAGCTTGGGAATTAAGGACCAACTTCTGCTTGCGATTTCTTTCGACCTGCTTCAATGTGCCATTGACATTTTAGCTTGGTGTAACCGATGACCTTGATCTAATTATCCTGCATGGAATCCTGTACAACATGCTTATTACTATAACCTTGCTCTCACTCATTCATGGTTTTACTTCTGATCAAACTGCTGTGGAATTATGCAGGTATTGCAAGACTTATGTCCTGCGTGTTCCTCGGCTCATTTGTGGTGTGCCTGCTCTTCTGCATATGGTTTTGGTGTAAACAAAAATGGTTCTGTAGTAAGTTCCTCCTGCAATGCGGTCGATTATTCGCGGCTGCCCCTTTAGAGTTTTTTGAAGGGGTGTTGATGCTACAAAGGCAATGTTGGTTAACAAAGTAGTTGGCTCAGGTTAAGGACATAGTTGCAGGTTATGATTCGGTTGTGATTTACCCTTTCAGAACAATTGGTAAGGTTGTACATACCATAGGAAATATAGTTTAGCCATGTATGTTGCCTGTTTGTACTTAGAGCTGCTGTGAGTTATGGTTTGACCAAGGCCACTTTGTTGCAGGTTTTTTAAACTCGTAGCTTGTCGGTGATAATTTCCATATATTCCTTCGCACTTTATCTTGGCGCACCTGTATTCACGTTCACATTATGGGCATGGCGCTGCTAGCTCTGGGATCCACAGGTCATTGCATGCCGCGAGGGAGTCTGTCATAACGTCCGTGGAAACCAATGAAAAGAGGGACCTGATCAACTGTCATGGCCAGCTGATGGGTTATTTTAGCTTTAAAATCTTATTTCTTTCCTTTGTCTCGGTTGTAGCATTATTTGGAAACCAAGATTGCTTGTAATCGTCGGTATGACGGCTTCTAATGATGTTTGGAACAAAATGTGTTTGTTACCCAGAATTTTGTTTAGGTGATGAACTTTCAAACCAAAGCTCTAATGTTTGTATTCTAAAATCCATGAACATATGATGTGTATATGAACGCTTTGCCTTGACCCTAAAGACCTTTTAATGTATGACCCAAAAGAAATGATGATTTATAAGTGAAGAACAAAAAGGAGTGTGAGTCTATTTTGAATCTTTTACCAATAGCTTGTCAACCCCTTGGTATGTCAATCGCCGCTGCTCGTAATGAACCACGTTCATGGCTTTGCCCATGGTTTTAATGATGCGGTACCGGCATGATGAAACTTAACCATGACCTTGATTCACATTAGTATTCTGTTTTAGGTAGTATCCTTTCTCCATATCCTTTTCTTCGTATTCGCATAGTGAACCATGTTTTTTTAGATGAAATTTGGATTTATGAAATGCATGTTTCTACGTAATGCGGAAATTACATGATAATGATATGAAACTAAGGTAATGTACCTCATGATGAAATGTATGTCATGCTGTGCATATGATGCATTTTGAACAATAAAATCAGATTTATGAAAATTTAAAATGCCCGGACAAAATTGGGGTATGACACCATCGAACACCATACCCCATCGGGAACCAGGCTCTGGCCCTTCATTGAGCGTAGGCTCATCACAATCTTTCATTTTCAAATACAAAATCTCCTCATAAGGGAAGTCATACTGCACGAACTGATAATCTTAAATTGGTTGATGCGCCAAATGGCCAGCCAAAATACTACCTTTAATAGCTTTTTGAGCTCGATACTCAATATCATACTCAGACAACAGCATCTGCCAATGGACAATCCTCCCAGTTAAAGCAGGTTTCTCAAAGATATACTTGATTGGATCCATTTTGGATATCAACCAAGTTGTATGACTTAACATATACTGGTGTAAACGCTTAGTAGCCCAAGCCAAAGCACATCATGTCTTCTCAAGTATTGAGTACCGAGACTCACAGTCGGTGAACTTCTTACTCAAGTAGTATATTGCATATCCTTTCTTTCCTGATTCATCTTGCTGACCAAGGACACACCCCATGGAATCATCAAGCAAAATCAAGTACATAATCGATGGTCTCCCTTCAACAGGCGGAGACAGAATCGGAGGCTCGGACAAATACTCTTTCATACTGTCAAAGGCCTTTTGGAAATCCTTGGTCCAATCATGACGTTGATCTTTCCAGAGGAGCTTGAATATAGGCGCACATGTGGCGGTCATGTGGGATATAAATCTCGAAATGTAATTCAAGAGGCCAAGAAAACCTCGGACTTGCTTCTCAGTTTTGGACGCAGGCATCTCTTGTATTGTTTTGACCTTGGCAGGATCAACTTCAATACCTCTCTCGCTGACAATAAAGCCCAATAACTTGCCGGAACGGACTCCAAATGTACACTTGTTCGGATTCAAGCGGAGTTTGTACTTCCTCAAACGCTAGAAAAGCTTCAACATGTGTTCTACATGTTCATCTTCCGTTTTCGACTTTGCAATCGTATCATCAACATACACCTCGATCTCCTTGTACATCCTATCATGAAACAAGGTAGTCATAGCACGTTGATACGTGGCTCCGGCGTTCTTCAAACCGAAGGGCATCACTCGATAACAGAATGTTCCCCAAGGTGTGATGAATGTTGTCTTCTCCATATCCTCGGGTGCCATTTTAATCTGATTATAAACGGAAAATCTGTCCATAAAGGAAAAGACATTGAATTTAGTCGTATTGTCTACCAACATATCAATGTGCGGTAGAGGAAAATCATCTTTTGGACTAGCTTTATTCAAGTCACGGTAATACACACACATTCGAACTTTTCCATCTTTCTTAGGTACACTCACAATATTGGCCACCCATTGAGGATATGTAGAAGCCACCAGAAACCCTGCATCAATTTTCTTATGAACTTCTTCTTTAATCTTCATTACCATATCAATATGAGTCCTTCTGAGCTTTTGCTTCACATGCACACATTCAGGCTTCAACGGCAATAAATGTTGCACGATATCAGTATCTAGATTAGGCATGTCTTCATACGACCAGGCAAAGACGTCAACATATTCTCGTAGCAACCCAATCAACCCCTTCTTAACAGACTCTTCAAGGAGTGCCCCAATATTCACTTCACGTATGCAGTCTTCGGACCCCAAGTTGACTATTTCCAGATTCTTAAGATGTGGCTGAATGATCTTCTCCTCGCTGTAGCACCTCAAATTTGCACCTCCCATTTGTATATACATTTCATTTTTTGGTCATTAACATCACATTAACCATGCATTGTCATTGCATAGTCCATTACATCTCATCAGGCAAGACTGGTCAGGAGATTCAACTGTGCAAGGCAACAAGAGCAGTTTTCCATGAGATCAAAGCCCTAGAGTGATTCCATTGAGCTTACATGTCCCAAAGACCATTTGGAAGCAATTTGGTCAAGTGTTGAAGGTTCAGAACTCATCAGTGCATGATCAAATCATCTGAGGTCAATAGAAGTCTACAGTAGTCAACTGTGGATTTGAAGGTGGGAAGTGGTTAGAGAGGCCCCATTCATGTTCAAAGAAGTCTCATTTGACATTTCAAACATCAACATTGAAGAATTTGAAGTCAGATCAAGACTTTCCAAAAATAGCAGGTGACCTGTAATTTGAACTTTCCAAAAATGGAAAGATTTCGGACCAACTTCAACTCAAGATTACATCATCAAGAAAGCTTCAAATGAAATTTTGTCCAACATAAAAGTTGAAGATCTTTCTCTCCCATTTCCAAAAAGTCCAAGATCATGGATTTCTCATGTGTGGTTAAGGAGTTATGATCCAATCATGGCAAAGTGTGTTCAAAAGTTCAAATGGGCATAACTTTTTAACCAAAGCTCCAAAATGAGTGGTTCTTTTTGCATTTTGATCTTCACAACATGCATTTTCAAATCATACCATTACATGACATGAATTTCATTTGCATGGTCTTTGGCTTATTCATGAAGATTTGTGAAGAAAAATTGCTAAAACCATTTTGGATGATTGCATGCATACAAAATCAATTCCAAAACTTGCATGGACTCATTTTAAGGGATTTTGGGCCTTGAATAAGTACTGTTCACGTGGCTAGCTTGCATGGGAGGTGAAAATCTCATTTTTGCACATACACCACATAATTGATTAATCACATTGGCATTAAGCTTAAACATGATTAAAACCTCATTAGCATGGCATATATATACTTAATCATAACTGTTTTCCATCATTAACACACTTTTCAGATCTGAACTTCAAGGTTCACAAAATTTTTCTCTCAATTTTTTTGCAAAATTCTTCAAACAAGAACACTTCCTATTGCTTGATTCATGTTCCTGAAACATTTCTGAGCAAATTTGAACGTGGAATTGGAAGAAATCGTGGCATATTGAGCTGGATTCAAAGTTTGAAGCATCCATGGAAAGTGCAAATTGAACTGAATTCGTGTGCATTTGAGCTTCAAGTTCATCATCAATCACATCAACAAGCATCATAGAAGATTTCTGGACCATCACAAGCCTTGAAACGAGCCAAATCCAGTTTCTGCACTTCAAGAGGTCAGGTTTCGACCTCTTTAATTCTCAAAATCTTTGTGATATTCTTGTAGTTCGTTGATTGGTGATGATGCTGATGTAAATTTTGAATGATTTGGTGCACTATACACAAATATATGTTCAATTGAAGTTTTGATGCCATTTTTTCTTTTCTTCGATCTGGAATTGTTATGGTGTTTTTGGTTGATTCGTTGCTTGATCCGTGCTTACCATGAGAAGACCTATCGAATGCTATGCGTATTTGTAATTTCTGGACATTTTTTGTGAAATCTGGAAAATCCAGATGAAGATCTTCATGATCTTCATCTTCCCTGCATGAACACTATACATTTCCAGATTAGCTAGGATTTTGCTACGGATATAGCTAGGAAACTCATGCATTTTGCTACGAATTCTGGAGCGCGCCAGGCTTAGGGTTTTAGATTCAAAACGCCAGCGTTTTGGAAGCGCGCGCTTGGAATTGCAAATATGCGCCAGGTTCGATCCTGGCTGAGAGACATTTTTCAAACTGCATTGCCTTTCTTCCTTTCCCTCTAATTTTCATACCTTGGCTCCATTTCATTTTTCAAATTCTTTCCAAACTTCCAAAAATCAGTTAAAATTGAAAAATGCTCCAATTGATCTCCAATTTTTTGCATTGTGTTCCTTATCTTGTCTACTTTTTTATGATTATTAAATTGCAAATTTTGCTTGGCTGAAAAATTGATTTGTCCTAGGGTGATTGATCCTGTGTCCATTTGTGCTATTGCCTTGTTCCTCTCATCATAAAATGCTCAAAAATGATCCAATGCTTCTGAAATTTTGTGTGTAGATTCTAGACATGTTGAGTGACATTTTGGCTTTGGTTTGAGATTTTTTCCATGCTCCCATTTTGTTTTATGCTCATGCTAACTTAGTGTGACAATTTGTGTCACACATGTGATTGTTTGAATTATGCTATGTGATTGCCATGCCTAATGATGTCCAATGCCTCTAATTTTTTGTATGATGATCATGTTATATGTCCTGTTTACTCACGAATTTTGCCAAGATTATTTGATTCATTTTTGATTTGATGTGCATTTGTTTCTTCTGATGTCTCAATGTGATCACCATTTGCATACCTTGCCATGTTTTGCTCATGAAATGAATATGATTAATGATTTTGATGTGGGACTTTTTGAGATTTGTTCTTGATTGAATAAGGATGATTCATGTTAAATTTGAGGTTCTGTTTTGACTTTTTTCTCCATCTTTGACCCTAGGCTTTGACCTAGTGGTTTGTGGCTTACATGTGGGCTTTGATTTCAAGTTTAAACATCCAAGTCCATAGTTGATGATGCTTCCTCATTTGAGCATTGATATTTGCTCTTGATTACTAACACTTGTGTGTTTTGTAGGTTGATGCTAACTCATTTGAGTTTGCCTTGTGGCTTGCACATTGTGAACATTGTCTGTCTGTTTATTATTACCTGTTGATGGTTTGTCTGTACAATTCCTCTGACTTCATGTAGTCTGGAAGACCTGTCCTGTTATGTGGGCAGGCACCTGTCTGAAGCCCTCCTTAAGAGGCAATGCTTGTGTTTGTTTATTTTGTGCCCTGTACATACAAAGACCTCCTAAGGGAAGAGGCATTGGCAGATACAAGGGATGTGCAATCCATCCCCTGCTATTCAGTTGTGTCATTCACTTTGCTCACACACCATGTGTTGATGCATTATGGATAATAACCCAAGATCCTGTTGAGTCAGTCATCTGTGGAGAAGAGTTCCTACATTCTGAACTCCCATACTTTCATTTGTCTAAAGCTCTCCCAGGCCAGGGATAAGAGCTGTGAGGTCTTACCCTCACTTCCCATTTCATCTGCTTCACCCTAAATCTCAATGTTAGGGTTAAGAGCTAACCACACCCCATTCCAGTTTGCTTGCTTTTGCAGCCTAGCCTTGTATGAGCCCAATTTTGTGCATATAGTGTGTGTGCTTACTTTATTGTGCTTGTATGTGTTTGATTGTGCTGTTTAGGATAGCTTGCTCCCTGTGCAAGTTAGATAGAAACCTCAACCTAGGACTATTGTGGATTGCATGACAACTTCTAGGCTCGAGTCGTAGTCTCCCTAGTAGCTTGTTATCTCCCCAGTATCTGGTTAGGTTAGAAGTTCTTTCCCTGCGTAGGGGAACTACGTCGCCCTGATCCTCATACCAGATGAGGTACGTAGGCAGGAGATGAGCTGATCTCTCCGGGCGCCCTTTTTCTTTTTCAACCCCTTTGTGTGTGTTGGAGTCTGACATAAGTCCAGCGATTGGCAGTTGGTTTCCTGTGTCTTGTTTGCTTGTTGGAGTCTGACGTAAGTCCAGCGATTGGCAGTCGGTTTCCTGTGTGTGTGATTGTTGGTTCGGAGTCTGATGTAAGTCCAGCGATTGGCATTCGGTTTCCATGTTTGCCTGTTTGTGTGGAGTCTGATGTAAGTCCAGCGATTGGCAGTCGGTTTCCTGTTTGTGTCTTGTTTGGCGTGCGTTAGCCGAGCTACGAGTGCCCTGATTCTTCTCCGGTCAGAGAAGATACGTATGCATAGGATGCGACATCCTAGCGAGCACGTTTCCCCTGTCCCGAACTACGTCGACTCTGATGTCTGTGTATGACATGCTACGTAGGCCCAGGATGCGATATCCTGCCGAGTCCCGTTTCTTTTGTCTTTCGGTGTTTCCTTCCAGCCTTGTGCAGTTTGTGAGCAGTCTTTAGCAACCTTTCTTCTATTCTTTTGTGCGTGGATCCCGTCGAGTACGACGGATGCGTAGGGGTGCTAATACCTTCCCTTCGCATAATCGACTCCCGATCCCATCCATCTTTGGTCGCGAGACCATGTCTTTTCCAGGTTTACTTCGAGCGTTTCCTTTCCCTCCTTTGGGATAAATAACGTACGGTGGCGGCTCTGTTGTTTCCTTTTCCCGCCGGTTTTTCGTGTAATGCGACACTCGTGCTCAAGCAGACGGTTAATCTCATCAGGAATCTCTTTAACATCATCTTCTTCTGCCTCAAATACAGGGAACTCAAAGTTGGAAGATGGTGTTGGATCATTATGTTCAATGGGTTTGATTTACCTGCATAATGATTTTGAGTATAAAAGATATTTCAGAATTCAAACAAGGCAAATCATTATGCAGATGAAAAATTGATTTTATTATCTTTTTTAGGGTTTTATGGTGATCACCAATTTCATGTGAAAAAGCAAAAATGAAAAATAATTTGAAAAACAAACATTTAACATGCGATTATTGAATGAATATAATTGTATTAATCAAATTATGCCAACAATGTCTTGACTTCTCCTTTTGGCATGGGAGAAGGGTTTTAAAACAAAATGAACACATTATGTTGACTTATGGATAACTGTTGGAACATCAACAGCGACCCAATTATTGTAGATTCCTCTAGGTATGACAAAGTTGCCAAGGTCTTCCTCTTCACATTCTTCAACAATGGCAGCAACTTCCTGATCTTCAACGGTGTAGATGAAACCTCCACTCTGAAACAACCCAAGATCATTGGAAACACCGGAAGAATACCCTATGCCAACCCGGGATTTATTATCCTCCACCTTGATCATTTTCCCCAAACCATCAGTTGTGCCATGCTCAATGGCCAACTTCGCGTCATTATAGGAGACAAATGAATAAAGTCCTTTCCTAGAAGGCTCAGCAATAGATAAGGCTTGGAACGGAGTTCCAACCTCATCCTCAGCATCAATGTAGGAGAAGGAAGATAAATGGCTGACCAAGAGAGCCTTCTCTCCCCCTATCACCACCAACTTTTTGTTCTTGACGAACTTCAACTTTTGGTGCAGGGTGGATGTCACGGCGCCTGCCTCGTGAATCCATGGTATACCAGGCAAACAACTATATGATGGATGTATGTCCATAACCTGGAAAGTGATCTGGAAATCACTAGGTCCAATCTTGATCGGGAGGTCTAATTCACCAATCACAGTTTTACGCGATCCATCAAAAGCTTTCACTACCACTCCACTTTTCCTCATGGGAGGCCCCTGATATGAAAGTTTGGCAAGAGTAGATTTTGGCAATACATTGAGTGATGACCCTGTGTCCACCAACACATTGGACAGGGCATCATCAATACAATTCATAGATATGTAAAGCCAAATTATGGTCTTTTCCCTCCTCGGGAAGATCATCATCACAGAGGCTCAAATTGTTGCAGGCAGTTATATTTGCAACAATGATATCAAACTGTTCTATCGTGACATCGTGATCCATGTATGCCACGTCCAACACCCTCTGCAACGCTTCACGGTGTGGCTCTGAATTCATCAGTAAAGATAAGACAAATATCCTTGATGGAGTTTGAAGCAACTGCTCCACAACATTATACTCACTCCTCTTGATGAGCCTCAGCATCTCATCACCATCCTCTCTCAACATGCCAGACTGGCCAACCAGGATAGGAGCGTTATTGGATTTAACAACAACAGGGTCAACACCCTTCATAACAGGAATAGAATTATTTGAAGAAGAAGTCCCCACGGGACCGGGAAGACTAACAACACCCCCTTCACGAAGTCTTCATGGGATTTCTGCGAGCCGAGAAAACACGACCAGTACGGGTCACTCCACTAACGTCGGAAATGCTTACAACAGAAGTTGAGAGCAACGTCACCTCCTTCCCATCCTCCAGCATAATAACATTATAACGGTACAGGACCGCCTTATCTGATACATACGAGACAGGGCCCGCTGGCTTGATCACAAGAGTTGGCGAAACTTTCTTCTTGTTGCCATCATACTTAATGACAACAGGATCAGGAATTTTGAATACTGGAGTGATAACATCAACTTCATCCTCATTATGATTCTGAAGTATCTCAATTATCCCTTGGTCTAACATCTCTTGGATGTCCCTTCTTACCTGGCGGCATCCTCTTTCATTGATAGTGCACACCTGACACCTATCATGATCATGCTCATAATGACTATGTTCACACAACAGCTTATGCATCTCTACCAAGGATTGCCTTATGTCATTCACATAAAGGACTTTGTATTTACCAGGGCACCCCTGAACCATATTGACAGCTACCTTCCCATGCTCGGGAAATGGGTTCTTCTTCACATTAGGGCCTACATCCCTGAAGAATAGTATCCTACTTCTGACATGATCTTGCACCTTGGTCTTCAATGGAAAGCAATTCTCCACGTCATGTCTGGGCGCACCGGAATGATACACACAGTGAAGTTCAAGCTTGTACCACCATTGAGGATTGGCTGGCACATCAGGAGGATCATACGGAGTTATCAGCTTCCTATCGATTATGGAAGGATAAAGTTCAACATAGGTCATAGGAATTGGGTCAAAGGTCACCTTCTTCCTCTCATAGTTGCTGGTGCTGGTGTTGTTATTGTTGCGAGGCTGGTAAGCTTGTTGTTGTTGACGATGTTGTTGTTGTGGTTGTTATTGAACTTCTCTAAAAGCAGGTGCTATGTGAGCCACCTGGTGTTGGTTAACAGTTGGTCGGACCTCTTTCCTCCTCACAAAGGCTCTTCTCTTGACATGGGAAGAAACAACATGAGTCTCCCCTTCTTTCTTCCTGGAAAACCCTCCATACTTATTTGCCGAATTGCTATCATCACGGGACAACCGTCTTTCATGGACTCCCTCTTCTAGCCTCATCCCTATATTTACCATTTCGGTAAAGTCTGAGGGAGCACTAGCAATCATGCGGTCATAGTAGAAAGAGCTCAAAGTCTTCAGAAAGATCTTTGTCATCTCCTTCTCCTCCAAGGGTGGCACTATCTGAGCTGCCAATTCCCGCCACCTCTGGGCGTATTCCTTGAAAGTTTCTTTTTCTTTCTGGGACATCACCCTCAGCTGTTCTCTGTCTGGAGCCATATCCACGTTGTATTTATACTGTTTCACAAACGCCTCTCCAAGATCATTGAAAGTGCGGATGCTTGCACTCTCCAGCCCCATATACCAACGGAGTGCAACACCTATCAGGTTATCCTAAAAGTAGTGAACCAGCAATTGATCATTATCTATTTGGGTTGACATCTTGCAAGCATACATCACAAGATGGCTGAGTGGACACGAGTTTCCCTTGTACTTCTCAAAGTCAGGCACTTTGAATTTGACTGAGATTTTTATGTTGGGCACCAAGCACAATTCAGCAGCACTCTTCCCAAAAAGGTCCTTACCTCTCAAAGTTTTCAACTCCTTGCGCAACTCAAGAAATTGATCTTTCATCTCATCCATTTTCTCATATACATCCGGGCCCTCAGATGGCTCAGAATGATAAATGGTGTCTTCCATACGAGGTAAGGTATGCAAAACAAGAGGTGGCACAGACAGGACTGGGCTAGATGCCGGCAAAGAAGAAAAGGTGGGAGCGAAACCCTCTGGTACAAAGTTAGATGGCATTCCCCAAGGGAATCCAGCAGGCATACTAGGAGCGAAGTGAGCGGTGGCAGCAGGCACTGTTGAGGTTACCACTTCGGAGACGACAGTCCTCGCGGGAGGAGTTGTAGGAGTTGGAGAAGCTTGACTCTGAGCAGCAAGGACTGACTCCATCATGGCAGTCAACCTGGAAATCTCCTCTTTCAGATCTTTGTTCTCTTGTTCGAGGTGTTCCATGATCTTCTGATGATTTACTCGGGTGTTGTACTGGTGCGTCGACTTGTCTTTAAAATAAATGAAGAGCAAAGAGTTATACCATTGTATCAGGAGCTCGGAACAAAACCTGCTTATGCATATGATGCATGATATGCTTGTGCATATGATTTTTTTTATTGAAGGAACTTTATAAAGATCTATTTGCAAATGTTTTGAAAATATTGAACTTTGAAGACATATATGGAATACTCATAGCAATATAATATTTGGAAACTTTTTACACCAAAGAAGTAGTACAGTTTCAGTAACCAAATACAATACAAGGGAAAAGGAGAATAAACATCCTATGGAGCCCTAGAAGAAATCGTCCAAAGCCTTTGAGATCGGAAGATACGTCGCACGAAGCCTCTTCACCTCTCTCTCATAAGCTGCTTCCATGTCGGCCTTCTCCTTGGCGAGTTGATCATATCTCTTCTTCCAAAACCTAGATGAGTGAGGTAGGAGAGAAGTAACCACATCATCAGGCTCATCAATGACCTGATACTCTAGAAATTCTATCATTGCATCCTTATCCTTGAGCTGCTGAAGAAGCTCCTCAGGCTCACAAACCCAAGCACGCGAACGATCTTCGTCTCTCAACTCTTCTACTCCTTGGTTATGGAGGGTTGAAGGCCCAACCATAACCACAGGGGTAGGTCTCGGATAATCGTATGACATGCGATACTCGAGAGCTCTCTTCCTTACCCAAGAGGTGTAACGCTCCAAAGCAACACAATTCTTCGGACCAAGCTCATCCCTCCCTTTCCAATGAACTTTACGCCAAGCGCGGACCATCCTATCCTTCAAGTTTTGGGGATCTTTACCCTCTTGAAAGAATAAGCCTTCCAACAAAATGTTGTTAGGTTTATCCTTTAAGGGGAACCCAAGCTGACAGCGAGCCAAAGCAGGGTTGTAGTTAATTCCACCACATGTACCAAGAAGAGGTACACTGGAGAACTCACCACAAGAGTCAATAATCTGAACACCATCATAAACACGATTATACCAAGAGATATCATCATTAGTGAGAGACATAAGTCTCGTGGACCACCGTAGACATCCCTTGTTCTCCTTGAAGGCAAGCGTCTGAGGCAAGTGCGAAATAAACCACTTGTACAACAGAGGCAAACAACACACAATGGAACCACCACCCTTCACATTCCTCATATGCAAAGATAAATAAGTGTCACCCAACAGAGTCGGAACGAGATTAAGAGAAGAGAAAATCCTAATAGCGTTCACATCCACGAAGTTGTCGATGTTGGGAAATAATACTAGCCCATAGATAAGGAGTACAAATATGGCTTCAAAAGCTTCCTTACTCATGGCCTTCCCAAACAAAGTAGCTTTGGAAATCAGAAAATCAGACGGGAGACCTTGAATTCCACCCTTGGTAGTCATATTGGCAACAATGTCAGATACATCCACATGAAGCATGTCAGCAATCTCTTGAGAAGACGAAATCTTCTCCAAACCACTGAACAACAAACAGTCAAGAATAGGTATACCTACATGATAAGCATACTCCTCTAGTGTAGGCAAAAGCTGGAAATCCAGAATAGTGAAGCATCGATACAGAGGATCGGAGAATTGCACCAACACACTCATCAGACCCTCATCCATTTTGGTAGAAAGAATAGATAGAAGCTTCCCATGGCAAGCTTTGAATTCCAATGGATCTAATACATAAGATGTTAGACGCCTTAACTCTTTCAAGTCGGGTTGTCTGAAAAGAAAGAATAGATAGAAGCTTCCCATGGCAAGCATCGATAGGTTGGTATTTGTGAAAAGATTTGTACAAAAGATTGGAGGGATGAGAAGAGAATAGATTATATTTACAATTTTTGTTGTTTGAATGGATGAAACCATTGCCTACATACCATCAGAAAAACGAGGATCAAAACGTCGTAGTTCGGTGTAAAAATTCCAAATATTGGTGAATTGATTTTGATCAAAAGCCTTATGGTCTTTTGTTATCAAAGGGAGAAAACTCAACCTAAACCAATAATCCACCATGTGAGGAAAGCTTCAACATACTAGTGAGGGGTTAACCCTATAATAAGTATGGAAGACTTATAATCCAATCACTAAGGATAAGGTGAGATTTACATCAACCACTATGATAACTCAAACCTATGACTAATGTTTTATGAAAAGGTTTTAACAAAGGTAGCCATTGGAACCACAAAATAACTTGCAATGAGTTATATTTACAAGTTAGATTTATCTACAAAATGAGGTCAAAGTTGGATTAAAATCTATTCACAATGAGTATTGATGAAAATGATTTTGAAAAGTCAAAGGCTTAAGGCCTAGGTTTCTAATTTAAAACAAAGTCAAAGTTTTAAAAATAGTTGTTTGGCCTGGTTAGAGTGGGAAGAAGAAGAGAAGGGCTAGTCCTAAAGAATACAAATATAATGGGGAAAAGATAAACCCTTGGAGTTCCTTTTCTTGGAATCATAGAGATGATTCAAGATGCTCCTTTCCTTTGGACTTAGCAAACAAACAAGCAATCAAACTATTTGAATTCAAGCTCCTAGGATCTCCATTTGGCTTGACTCTTAACTTGGCTACTCATGACAATGGTCCTCTTTTCACAATCTCAAGGTGTGATCCCTATCACATAAAAGCAAACATCAAAAAGTTCACAACACAATAAAGGGAAGGGACAAAGAATAAGTTGGAGAAGTCCTTTGAGATCAACTTTGAATTTTAACATTCTAAAGGCATGAGGTCTAGTTGCTCTTCAACAAGTTTTGCATTCTAAAGGCATGAGGCCTAGTTGCTCTTGAACTCCTTTAAGCATAGGTAAGTCCTAATTCTAAGTCCTTTCTCATTTTGCATTTGGTTCACACAAAACAAACACAAAGCAAACACAAGATAGAAATATATTTATATACAATAATGGGCTCAAATGAGCAAAAGAAAAATGACATAAACATAAAATATGTGCTCAAGTGAGCAAAATGAAAATCAATATGAATAATGAGCAAGAAATAAATGACATTAAAAGTAAATGATAAGAAATTAAATGCTCAAATAAAAGTTAGTAGTTAGTAAAGTTATGTTAGTTTGTCATAAGACAATGTAGCGCTATGTTAAGCAATCGTAAGTGGACTAATGTAGTAGTCACACCTATATGAGGTCGGTGAATAAAAATATAGGCAAAGAACAAAAATTAGAGATCATGGCTAGTAAGCCAAGCTCCATAAACTTGTCATGCCAAACAAAAGGGGAAAGGCCTTGTATTGACTTGTAGTTATTTTCTTGACCAAGAAGCAACCTATCTGGGACACAAAACATCTCACTTGGTCATGGATCAAGCTGAGTTTGGTTTGGATCAAAGAAGGTTAAAATTCTCAATTGTCAATACCAACCTCAAGACTTTAACTCATTGGCCATTGATGGAAAGAAAGGGATAAAGATGAAAGGGAGGGAAAAAGAAGACCACAACCAAATCCAATTGATCAAATATGAATCAAATCAATATCAACCAACCCCAAACAGAAGTGAAATAAAGATAACAAGTCAAGAGGTCAGCCATATTTTTTTGGTATTTTTTGAATTAAAATAAAATGAAAATAAAAATAAAAAATAATTTCAAACCTCAAATTCAATTCAAAACAACTTCAAAGAGTCCAATTAAATTCTCATAGGTTCAACATAGTCAAACAAGCTTTGACTAATTTTCTCACAAATTTTTGAAATCAAAAAGTATTTAAAAATAATTAAAAACAAATAAAAATAGCATAATATGAATTAAAATCTCAAATAATCTCAAAATAATCAAGAAATTGTTGAGACTATTTTTCATTGACTTATCATGATCCATGAATGCTATGAAAATATTTTTGGATTTTTTAAAAGTCAGAAAGTAATTTACAATGAATTAAAACCATTAAAAATAAAATAATCCATGAAAAAAATCAAATGAAGTCACAAAAATATTTTAAAATGAATTAGAACTAGAGATTCTGGGTTCGATCCCCAACAGAGTCGCCACTTTTCTATAGCGGGGTTTTCGTTACTTTTAGGTTTATTGACTAAACCAAAAGTCAACATACAATTCGAGTCGCCACCGCACTTTTATTTGTCCAAAGGAAAGGCTAAAAAGCGAACAAAAGGCAAGTAAGAAGTTTTTCAAATCGAAAACTAATAAAAATGTCAGAGATCTAGGTAAGAGAGTTGGCCATGAAATGGGAAGGTTTTACGCACCCAAAACATCCTTAGTACTCTAAGGGAACCCTTTTTGCAAATATGTGTTGTAGGTTGGTATTTGTAAAATGATTTGTACAAAAGATTGGAGGGATGAGAAGAGAATAGATTATATTTACAATTTTTGTTGTTTGAATGGATGAAACCATTGCCTTCATACCATCACAAACGAGGATGAAAACCTCGTAGTTCGGGGTAAAAATTCCAAAGATTGGTGAATTGATTTTGATCAAAAGCCTTAAGGTCTTTAGTTATCAAAGGGAGAAAACTCAACCTAAACCAACAATCCACCATGTGAGGAAGGCTTCAACATGCTAGTGAGGGGTTAACCCTATAATAAGCATGGAAGGCTTATAATCCAACACTAAGGATGAGGTGAGATTTACATCAACCACTATGATAACTCAAACCTATGAATAATGTGTTTGGAAAAGGTTTTAACAAGGTGGCCATTGGAACCACAAAAACAACTTGAAATGGGTTATATTTACAAGTTAGATTTATCTACAAAAAGAGGTCAAAGTTGGATTAAAATCTATTAACATTGAGTATTTATGAAAATGATTTTAAAAAGTCAAAGGCTTAAGGCCTAGGTTTCTAATTTAAAACAAAGTCAAAGTTTTAAAAATAGTTTTTTGGCTTGGTTAGAGTCGGGAGAAGAAGAGAAGGGCTAGTCCTAAAACATACAAAGATAAGGGGGGAAAAGATAAACCCTTGGAGTTCGTTTTCTTGGAATCATAGAGATGATTCAAGATGCTCCTTTCCTTTGGACTTAGCAAACAAACAAGCAATCAAACAATTTGAATTCAATCTCCTAGGATCTCCATCTGGCTTGGCTCTTAACTTGGCTACTCATGACAATGGTCCTCTTTTCATAATCTCAAGGTGGGATCTCTATCATATAAAAGCAAACATCAAAAAGTTCACAACATAATAATAGGAAGGGACAAAGAATAAGTTGGAGAAGTCTGTTGAGATCAACTATGAATTTTAGCATTCTAAAGGCATGAGGCCTAGTTGCTCTTCAACAAGTTTTGCATTCTAAAGCCATGAGGCCTAGTTGCTCTTGAACTCCTTTAAGCATAGGTAAGTCCTAATTCTAAGTCCTTTCTCATTTTGCATTTGGTTCACACAAAACAAACACAAAGCAAACACAAGATAGAAATATATTTATATACAATAATGATCTCAAATGACCAAAAGAAAAATGACATAAACATAAAATATGTGCTCAAGTGAGCAAAATGAAAATCAATATGAATAATGAACAAGAAATAAATGGCATTAAAAGTAAATGACAAGAAATTAAATGCTCAAATAAAAGTTAGTAGTTAGTAAAGTTATGTTAGTTTGTCATAAGACAATGTAGCGCTATGTTAAGCAATCGTAAGTGGACTAATGTAGTAGTCACACCTATATGAGGCCGGTCAATAAAAATATAGGCAAAGAACACAAGTTAGAGATCATGACTAGTAAGCCAAGCTCCATAAACTTGTCATGCCAAACAAAAGGGGAAGGGCCTTGTATTGACTTGTAGTTATTTTCTTGACCAAGAAGCAACCTATCTTGGACACAAAACATCTCATTTGATCATGGATCAAGTTGAGTTTGGCTTGGATCAAAGAAGGTTAAAATTCTCATTTGTCAAGACCAACCTCAAGACTTTAACTCATTGGCCATTTATGGAAAGAAAGGGATGAAGATGAAGGGGAGGGAAAAAGAAGACCACAACCAAATCCAATTGATCAAATATGAACCAAATCAATATCAACCAACACCAAATAGAAGAGAAATAAAGATAACAAGTCAAGAGGTCAGCCATATTTTTTTGGTATTTTTTGAACTAAAATAAAATGAAAAAAAAAAAAAATTTCAAACCTCAAAATCAATTCAAAACAACTTCAAAGAGTCCAATTAAATTCTCATAGGTTCAACGTAGTCAAACAAGCTTTGACTAATTTTCTCACAAATTTTTGAAATCAGAAAGTATTTAAAAACAATTTAAAACAAATAAAAATAGGATAATATGAATTAAAATCTCAAATAATCTCAAAACAATCTAGAAATTGTTGAGACTATTTTTCATTGACTTATCACGATCCATGAATGCTATGAAAATATTTTTGGATTTTTTAAAAAAGTCAGAAAGTTATTAAAAATGAATTAAAACCATAAAAAATAAAATAATCCATGAAAAAAATCAAATGAAGTGACAAAAATATTTTAAAATGAGATAGAACTAGAGATTCTGGGTTCGATCCCCAGCAGAGTGGTCACTTTTCTGTAGCGGGGTTTTCGTTACTTTTAGGTTTATTGACTAAACCAAAAGCCAACATACAATTCGAGTTGCCACCGCACTTTTATTTGTCCAAAGGAAAGGCTAAAAAGCGAACAAAAGCCAAGTAAGAAGTTTTTCAAATCGAAAACTAATAAAAATGTCAGAGATCTAGGTAAGAGGGTTGGTCATGAAATGGGAAGGTTTTACGCACCCAAAACATCCTTAGTACTCTAAGGGAACCCTTTTTGCAAATATGTGTTGTAGGTTGGTATTTGTGAAAAGATTTGTACAAAAGATTGGAGGGATGAGAAGAGAATAGATTATATTTACAATTTTTGTTGTTTGAATGGATGAAACCATTGCCTACATACCATCACAAACGAGGATCAAAACGTCGTAGTTCGGTGTAAAAATTCCAAATATTGGTGAATTGATTTTGATCAAAAGCCTTAAGGTCTTTTGTTATCAAAGGGAGAAAACTCAACCTAAACCAACAATCCACCATGTGAGGAAGGCTTCAACATGCTAGTGAGGGGTTAACCCTATAATAAGCATGGAAGGCTTATAATCCAACACTAAGGATGAGGTGAGATTTACATCAACCACTATGATAACTCAAACCTATGAATAATGTGTTTGGAAAAGGTTTTAACAAGGTGGCCATTGGAACCACAAAAACAACTTGAAATGGGTTATATTTACAAGTTAGATTTATCTACAAAATGAGGTCAAAGTTGGATTAAAATCTATTAACAATGAGTATTTATGAAAATGATTTTGAAAAGTCAAAGGCTTAAGGCCTAAGTTTCTAATTTAAAACAAAGTCAAAGTTTTAAAAATAGTTTTTTGGCTTGGTTAAATTCGGGAGAAGAAGAGAAGGGCTAGTCCTAAAACATACAAAGATAAGGGGGAAAAGATAAACCCTTGGAGTTCGTTTTCTTGGAATCATAGAGATGATTCAAGATGCTCCTTTCCTTTGGACTTAGCAAACAAACAAGCAATCAAACAATTTGAATTCAAGCTCCTAGGATCTCCATCTGGCTTGGCTCTTAACTTGGCTACTCATGACAATGGTCCTCTTTTCACAATCTCAAGGTGGGATCCCTATCACATAAAAACAAACATCAAAAAGTTCACAACACAATAATAGGAAGGGACAAAGAAAAAGTTGGAGAAGTCTTTTGAGATCAACTTTGAATTTTAGCATTCTAAAGGCATGAGGCCTAGTTGCTCTTCAACAAGTTTTGCATTCTAAAGGCATGAGGCCTAGTTGCTCTTGAACTCCTTTAAGCATAGGTAAGTCCTAATTCTAAGTCCTTTCTCATTTTGCATTTGGTTCACACAAAAAAACCCAAAGCAAACACAAGATAGAAATATATTTATATACAATAATGAGCTCAAATGAGCAAAAGAAAAATGACATAAACATAAAATATGTGCTCAAGTGAGCAAAATGAAAATCAATATGAATATGAGCAAGAAATAAATGGCATTAAAAGTAAATGACAAGAAATTAAATGCTCAAATAAAAGTTAGTAGTTAGTAAAGTTATGTTAGTTTGTCATAAGACAATGTAGCGCTATGTTAAGCAATCGTAAGTGGACTAATGTAGTAGTCACACCTATATGAGGCCGGTCAATAAAATATAGGCAAAGAACACAAGTTAGAGATCATGACTAGTAAGCCAAGCTCCATAAACTTGTCATGCCAAACAAAAGGGGAAGGGCCTTGTATTGACTTGTAGTTATTTTCTTGACCAAGAAGCAACCTATCTTGGACACAAAACATCTCACTTGATTATGGATCAAGTTGAGTTTGGTTTGGATCAAAGAAGGTTAAAATTCTCATTTGTCAAGACCAACCTCAAGACTTTAACTCATTGGCCATTTATGGAAAGAAAGGGATGAAGATGAAGGGGAGGGAAAAAGAAGACCACAACCAAATCCAAATGGTCAAATATGAACCAAATCAATATCAACCAACACCAAATAGAAGAGAAATAAAGATAACAAGTCAAGAGGTCAGCCATATTTTTTTGGTATTTTTTGAACTAAAATAAAATGAAAATAAAAAATAAATAAATAATTTCAAACCTCAAATTCAATTCAAAACAACTTCAAAGAGTCCAATTAAATTCTCATAGGTTTAACGTAGTCAAACAAACTTTGACTAATTTTCTCAGAAATTTTTGAAATCAGAAAGTATTTCAAAACAATTAAAAACAAATAAAAATAGGATAATATGAATTAAAATCTCAAATAATCTCAAAACAATCTAGAAATTGTTTAGACTATTTTTCATTGACTTATCACGTTCCGTGAATGCTATGAAAATATTTTTGGATTTTTTAAAAAAGTCAGAAAGTAATTAAAAATGAATTAAAACCATTAAAAATAAAATAATCCATGAAAAAAATCAAATGAAGTGACAAAAATATTTTAAAATGAGATAGAACTAGAGATTCTGGGTTCGATCCCCAGCAGAGTGGTCACTTTTCTGTAGCGGGGTTTTCGTTACTTTTAGGTTTATTGACTAAACCAAAAGCCAACATACAATTCGAGTTGCCACCGCACTTTTATTTGTCCAAAGGAAAGGCTAAAAAGCGAACAAAAGCCAAGTAAGAAGTTTTTCAAATCGAAAACTAATAAAAATGTCAGAGATCTAGGTAAGAGGGTTGGTCATGAAATGGGAAGGTTTTACGCACCCAAAACATCCTTAGTACTCTAAGGGAACCCTTTTTGCAAATATGTGTTGTAGGTTGGTATTTGTGAAAAGATTTGTACAAAAGATTGGAGGGATGAGAAGAGAATAGATTATATTTACAATTTTTGTTGTTTGAATGGATGAAACCATTGCCTACATACCATCACAAACGAGGATCAAAACGTCGTAGTTCGGTGTAAAAATTCCAAATATTGGTGAATTGATTTTGATCAAAAGCCTTAAGGTCTTTTGTTATCAAAGGGAGAAAACTCAACCTAAACCAACAATCCACCATGTGAGGAAGGCTTCAACATGCTAGTGAGGGGTTAACCCTATAATAAGCATGGAAGGCTTATAATCCAACACTAAGGATGAGGTGAGATTTACATCAACCACTATGATAACTCAAACCTATGAATAATGTGTTTGGAAAAGGTTTTAACAAGGTGGCCATTGGAACCACAAAAACAACTTGAAATGGGTTATATTTACAAGTTAGATTTATCTACAAAATGAGGTCAAAGTTGGATTAAAATCTATTAACAATGAGTATTTATGAAAATGATTTTGAAAAGTCAAAGGCTTAAGGCCTAAGTTTCTAATTTAAAACAAAGTCAAAGTTTTAAAAATAGTTTTTTGGCTTGGTTAAATTCGGGAGAAGAAGAGAAGGGCTAGTCCTAAAACATACAAAGATAAGGGGGAAAAGATAAACCCTTGGAGTTCGTTTTCTTGGAATCATAGAGATGATTCAAGATGCTCCTTTCCTTTGGACTTAGCAAACAAACAAGCAATCAAACAATTTGAATTCAAGCTCCTAGGATCTCCATCTGGCTTGGCTCTTAACTTGGCTACTCATGACAATGGTCCTCTTTTCACAATCTCAAGGTGGGATCCCTATCACATAAAAACAAACATCAAAAAGTTCACAACACAATAATAGGAAGGGACAAAGAAAAAGTTGGAGAAGTCTTTTGAGATCAACTTTGAATTTTAGCATTCTAAAGGCATGAGGCCTAGTTGCTCTTCAACAAGTTTTGCATTCTAAAGGCATGAGGCCTAGTTGCTCTTGAACTCCTTTAAGCATAGGTAAGTCCTAATTCTAAGTCCTTTCTCATTTTGCATTTGGTTCACACAAAACAAACCCAAAGCAAACACAAGATAGAAATATATTTATATACAATAATGAGCTCAAATGAGCAAAAGAAAAATGACATAAACATAAAATATGTGCTCAAGTGAGCAAAATGAAAATCAATATGAATATGAGCAAGAAATAAATGGCATTAAAAGTAAATGACAAGAAATTAAATGCTCAAATAAAAGTTAGTAGTTAGTAAAGTTATGTTAGTTTGTCATAAGACAATGTAGCGCTATGTTAAGCAATCGTAAGTGGACTAATGTAGTAGTCACACCTATATGAGGCCGGTCAATAAAAATATAGGCAAAGAACACAAGTTAGAGATCATGACTAGTAAGCCAAGCTCCATAAACTTGTCATGCCAAACAAAAGGGGAAGGGCCTTGTATTGACTTGTAGTTATTTTCTTGACCAAGAAGCAACCTATCTTGGACACAAAACATCTCACTTGATTATGGATCAAGTTGAGTTTGGTTTGGATCAAAGAAGGTTAAAATTCTCATTTGTCAAGACCAACCTCAAGACTTTAACTCATTGGCCATTTATGGAAAGAAAGGGATGAAGATGAAGGGGAGGGAAAAAGAAGACCACAACCAAATCCAATTGATCAAATATGAACCAAATCAATATCAACCAACACCAATAGAAGAGAAATAAAGATAACAAGTCAAGAGGTCAGCCATATTTTTTTGGTATTTTTTGAACTAAAATAAAATGAAAATAAAAAATAAATAAATAATTTCAAACCTCAAATTCAATTCAAAACAACTTCAAAGAGTCCAATTAAATTCTCATAGGTTCAACGTAGTCAAACAAACTTTGACTAATTTTCTCAGAAATTTTTGAAATCAGAAAGTATTTAAAACAATTAAAAACAAATAAAAATAGGATAATATGAATTAAAATCTCAAATAATCTCAAAACAATCTAGAAATTGTTGAGACTATTTTTCATTGACTTATCACGATCCATGAATGCTATGAAAATATTTTTGGATTTTTTAAAAAAGTCAGAAAGTAATTAAAAATGAATTAAAACCATTAAAAATAAAATAATCCATGAAAAAAATCAAATGAAGTGACAAAAATATTTTAAAATGAGATAGAACTAGAGATTCTGGGTTCGATCCCCAGCAGAGTGGTCACTTTTCTGTAGCGGGGTTTTCGTTACTTTTAGGTTTATTGACTAAACCAAAAGTCAACATACAATTCGAGTTGCCACCGCACTTTTATTTGTCCAAAGGAAAGGCTAAAAAGCGAACAAAAGCCAAGTAAGAAGTTTTTCAAATCGAAAACTAATAAAAATGTCAGAGATCTAGGTAAGAGGGTTGGTCATGAAATGGGAAGGTTTTACGCACCCAAAACATCCTTAGTACTCTAAGGGAACCCTTTTTGCAAATATGTGTTGTAGGTTGGTATTTGTGAAAAGATTTGTACAAAAGATTGGAGGGATGAGAAGAGAATAGATTATATTTACAATTTTTGTTGTTTGAATGGATGAAACCATTGCCTACATACCATCACAAACGAGGATCAAAACGTCGTAGTTCGGTGTAAAAATTCCAAATATTGGTGAATTGATTTTGATCAAAAGCCTTAAGGTCTTTTGTTATCAAAGGGAGAAAACTCAACCTAAACCAACAATCCACCATGTGAGGAAGGCTTCAACATGCTAGTGAGGGGTTAACCCTATAATAAGCATGGAAGGCTTATAATCCAACACTAAGGATGAGGTGAGATTTACATCAACCACTATGATAACTCAAACCTATGAATAATGTGTTTGGAAAAGGTTTTAACAAGGTGGCCATTGGAACCACAAAAACAACTTGAAATGGGTTATATTTACAAGTTAGATTTATCTACAAAATGAGGTCAAAGTTGGATTAAAATCTATTAACAATGAGTATTTATGAAAATGATTTTGAAAAGTCAAAGGCTTAAGGCCTAAGTTTCTAATTTAAAACAAAGTCAAAGTTTTAAAAATAGTTTTTTGGCTTGGTTAAATTCGGGAGAAGAAGAGAAGGGCTAGTCCTAAAACATACAAAGATAAGGGGGAAAAGATAAACCCTTGGAGTTCGTTTTCTTGGAATCATAGAGATGATTCAAGATGCTCCTTTCCTTTGGACTTAGCAAACAAACAAGCAATCAAACAATTTGAATTCAAGCTCCTAGGATCTCCATCTGGCTTGGCTCTTAACTTGGCTACTCATGACAATGGTCCTCTTTTCACAATCTCAAGGTGGGATCCCTATCACATAAAAGCAAACATCAAAAAGTTCACAACACAATAATAGGAAGGGACAAAGAAAAAGTTGGAGAAGTCTTTTGAGATCAACTTTGAATTTTAGCATTCTAAAGGCATGAGGCCTAGTTGCTCTTGAACTCCTTTAAGCATAGATAAGTCCTAATTCTAAGTCCTTTCTCATTTGGCATTTGGTTCACACAAAACAAACCTAAAGCAAACACAAGATAGAAATATATTTATATACAATAATGAGCTCAAATGAGCAAAAGGAAAATAACATAAACATAAAATATGTGCTCAAGTGAGCAAAATGAAAATCAATATGAATATGAGCAAGAAATAAATGGCATTAAAAGTAAATGACAAGAAATTAAATGCTCAAATAAAAGTTAGTAGTTAGTAAAGTTATGTTAGTTTGTCATAAGACAATGTAGCGCTATGTTAAGCAATCGTAAGTGGACTAATGTAGTAGTCACACCTATATGAGGCCGGTCAATAAAAATATAGGCAAAGAACACAAGTTAGAGATCATGACTAGTAAGCCAAGCTCCATAAACTTGTCATGCCAAACAAAAGGGGAAGGGCCTTGTATTGACTTGTAGTTATTTTCTTGACCAAGAAGCAACCTATCTTGGACACAAAACATCTCACTTGATCATGGATCAAGTTGAGTTTGGTTTGGATCAAAGAAGGTTAAAATTCTCATTTGTCAAGACCAACCTCAAGACTTTAACTCATTGGCCATTTATGGAAAGAAAGGGATGAAGATGAAGGGGAGGGAAAAAGAAGACCACAACCAAATCCAATTGATCAAATATGAACCAAATCAATATCAACCAACACCAAATAGAAGAGAAATAAAGATAACAAGTCAAGAGGTCAGCCATATTTTTTTGGTATTTTTTGAACTAAAATAAAATGAAAATAAAAAATAAATAAATAATTTCAAACCTCAAATTCAATTCAAAACAACTTCAAAGAGTCCAATTAAATTCTCATAGGTTCAACGTAGTCAAACAAGCTTTGACTAATTTTCTCACAAATTTTTGAAATCAGAAAGTATTTAAAAACAATTAAAAAATAAAAATAGGATAATATGAATTAAAATCTCAAATAATCTCAAAACAATCTAGAAATTGTTGAGACTATTTTTCATTGACTTATCACGATCCATGAATGCTATGAAAATATTTTTGGATTTTTTAAAAGTCAGAAAGTAATTTAAAATGAATTAAAACCATTAAAAATAAAATAATCCATGAAAAAAATCAAATGAAGTGACAAAATATTTTAAAATGAGATAGAACTAGAGATTCTGGGTTCGATCCCCAGCAGAGTGGTCACTTTTCTGTAGCGGGGTTTTCGTTACTTTTAGGTTTATTGACTAAACCAAAAGTCAACATACAATTCGAGTTGCCACCGCACTTTTATTTGTCCAAAGGAAAGGCTAAAAAGCGAACAAAAGCCAAGTAAGAAGTTTTTCAAATCGAAAACTAATAAAAATGTCAGAGATCTAGGTAAGAGGGTTGGTCATGAAATGGGAAGGTTTTACGCACCCAAAACATCCTTAGTACTCTAAGGGAACCCTTTTTGCAAATATGTGTTGTAGGTTGGTATTTGTGAAAAGATTTGTACAAAAGATTGGAGGGATGAGAAGAGAATAGATTATATTTACAATTTTTGTTGTTTGAATGGATGAAACCATTGCCTACATACCATCACAAACGAGGATCAAAACGTCGTAGTTCGGTGTAAAAATTCCAAATATTGGTGAATTGATTTTGATCAAAAGCCTTAAGGTCTTTTGTTATCAAAGGGAGAAAACTCAACCTAAACCAACAATCCACCATGTGAGGAAGGCTTCAACATGCTAGTGAGGGGTTAACCCTATAATAAGCATGGAAGGCTTATAATCCAACACTAAGGATGAGGTGAGATTTACATCAACCACTATGATAACTCAAACCTATGAATAATGTGTTTGGAAAAGGTTTTAACAAGGTGGCCATTGGAACCACAAAAACAACTTGAAATGGGTTATATTTACAAGTTAGATTTATCTACAAAATGAGGTCAAAGTTGGATTAAAATCTATTAACAATGAGTATTTATGAAAATGATTTTGAAAAGTCAAAGGCTTAAGGCCTAAGTTTCTAATTTAAAACAAAGTCAAAGTTTTAAAAATAGTTTTTTGGCTTGGTTAGAGTCGGGAGAAGAAGAGAAGGGCTAGTCCTAAAACATACAAAGATAAGGGGGAAAAGATAAACCCTTGGAGTTCGTTTTCTTGGAATCATAGAGATGATTCAAGATGCTCCTTTCCTTTGGACTTAGCAAACAAACAAGCAATCAAACAATTTGAATTCAAGCTCCTAGGATCTCCATCTGGCTTGGCTCTTAACTTGGCTACTCATGACAATGGTCCTCTTTTCACAATCTCAAGGTGGGATCCCTATCACATAAAAGCAAACATCAAAAAGTTCACAACACAATAATAGGAAGGGACAAAGAAAAAGTTGGAGAAGTCTTTTGAGATCAACTTTGAATTTTAGCATTCTAAAGGCATGAGGCCTAGTTGCTCTTCAACAAGTTTTGCATTCTAAAGGCATGAGGCCTAGTTGCTCTTGAACTCCTTTAAGCATAGGTAAGTCCTAATTCTAAGTCCTTTCTCATTTTGCATTTGGTTCACACAAAACAAACCAAAGCAAACACAAGATAGAAATATATTTATATACAATAATGAGCTCAAATGAGCAAAAGAAAAATGACATAAACATAAAATATGTGCTCAAGTGAGCAAAATGAAAATCAATATGAATATGAGCAAGAAATAAATGGCATTAAAAGTAAATGACAAGAAATTAAATGCTCAAATAAAAGTTAGTAGTTAGTAAAGTTATGTTAGTTTGTCATAAGACAATGTAGCGCTATGTTAAGCAATCGTAAGTGGACTAATGTAGTAGTCACACCTATATGAGGCCGGTCAATAAAAATATAGGCAAAGAACACAAGTTAGAGATCATGACTAGTAAGCCAAGCTCCATAAACTTGTCATGCCAAACAAAAGGGGAAGGGCCTTGTATTGACTTGTAGTTATTTTCTTGACCAAGAAGCAACCTATCTTGGACACAAAACATCTCACTTGATCATGGATCAAGTTGAGTTTGGTTTGGATCAAAGAAGGTTAAAATTCTCATTTGTCAAGACCAACCTCAAGACTTTAACTCATTGGCCATTTATGGAAAGAAAGGGATGAAGATGAAGGGGAGGGAAAAAGAAGACCACAACCAAATCCAATTGATCAAATATGAACCAAATCAATATCAACCAACACCAAATAGAAGAGAAATAAAGATAACAAGTCAAGAGGTCAGCCATATTTTTTTGGTATTTTTTGAACTAAAATAAAATGAAAATAAAAAATAAATAAATAATTTCAAACCTCAAATTCAATTCAAAACAACTTCAAAGAGTCCAATTAAATTCTCATAGGTTCAACGTAGTCAAACAAGCTTTGACTAATTTTCTCACAAATTTTTGAAATCAGAAAGTATTTAAAAACAATTAAAAACAAATAAAAATAGGATAATATGAATTAAAATCTCAAATAATCTCAAAACAATCTAGAAATTGTTGAGACTATTTTTCATTGACTTATCACGATCCATGAATGCTATGAAATATTTTTGGATTTTTTAAAAAGTCAGAAAGTATTTAAAATGAATTAAAACCATTAAAAATAAAATAATCCATGAAAAAAATCAAATGAAGTGACAAAAATATTTTAAAATGAGATAGAACTAGAGATTCTGGGTTCGATCCCCAGCAGAGTGGTCACTTTTCTGTAGCGGGGTTTTCGTTACTTTTAGGTTTATTGACTAAACCAAAAGTCAACATACAATTCGAGTTGCCACCGCACTTTTATTTGTCCAAAGGAAAGGCTAAAAAGCGAACAAAAGCCAAGTAAGAAGTTTTTCAAATCGAAAACTAATAAAAATGTCAGAGATCTAGGTAAGAGGGTTGGTCATGAAATGGGAAGGTTTTACGCACCCAAAACATCCTTAGTACTCTAAGGGAACCCTTTTTGCAAATATGTGTTGTAGGTTGGTATTTGTGAAAAGATTTGTACAAAAGATTGGAGGGATGAGAAGAGAATAGATTATATTTACAATTTTTGTTGTTTGAATGGATGAAACCATTGCCTACATACCATCACAAACGAGGATCAAAACGTCGTAGTTCGGTGTAAAAATTCCAAATATTGGTGAATTGATTTTGATCAAAAGCCTTAAGGTCTTTTGTTATCAAAGGGAGAAAACTCAACCTAAACCAACAATCCACCATGTGAGGAAGGCTTCAACATGCTAGTGAGGGGTTAACCCTATAATAAGCATGGAAGGCTTATAATCCAACACTAAGGATGAGGTGAGATTTACATCAACCACTATGATAACTCAAACCTATGAATAATGTGTTTGGAAAAGGTTTTAACAAGGTGGCCATTGGAACCACAAAAACAACTTGAAATGGGTTATATTTACAAGTTAGATTTATCTACAAAATGAGGTCAAAGTTGGATTAAAATCTATTAACAATGAGTATTTATGAAAATGATTTTGAAAAGTCAAAGGCTTAAGGCCTAAGTTTCTAATTTAAAACAAAGTCAAAGTTTTAAAAATAGTTTTTTGGCTTGGTTAGAGTCGGGAGAAGAAGAGAAGGGCTAGTCCTAAAACATACAAAGATAAGGGGGAAAAGATAAACCCTTGGAGTTCGTTTTCTTGGAATCATAGAGATGATTCAAGATGCTCCTTTCCTTTGGACTTAGCAAACAAACAAGCAATCAAACAATTTGAATTCAAGCTCCTAGGATCTCCATCTGGCTTGGCTCTTAACTTGGCTACTCATGACAATGGTCCTCTTTTCACAATCTCAAGGTGGGATCCCTATCACATAAAAGCAAACATCAAAAAGTTCACAACACAATAATAGGAAGGGACAAAGAAAAAGTTGGAGAAGTCTTTTGAGATCAACTTTGAATTTTAGCATTCTAAAGGCATGAGGCCTAGTTGCTCTTCAACAAGTTTTGCATTCTAAAGGCATGAGGCCTAGTTGCTCTTGAACTCCTTTAAGCATAGGTAAGTCCTAATTCTAAGTCCTTTCTCATTTTGCATTTGGTTCACACAAAACAAACCCAAAGCAAACACAAGATAGAAATATATTTATATACAATAATGAGCTCAAATGAGCAAAAGAAAAATGACATAAACATAAAATATGTGCTCAAGTGAGCAAAATGAAAATCAATATGAATATGAGCAAGAAATAAATGGCATTAAAAGTAAATGACAAGAAATTAAATGCTCAAATAAAAGTTAGTAGTTAGTAAAGTTATGTTAGTTTGTCATAAGACAATGTAGCGCTATGTTAAGCAATCGTAAGTGGACTAATGTAGTAGTCACACCTATATGAGGCCGGTCAATAAAAATATAGGCAAAGAACACAAGTTAGAGATCATGACTAGTAAGCCAAGCTCCATAAACTTGTCATGCCAAACAAAAGGGGAAGGGCCTTGTATTGACTTGTAGTTATTTTCTTGACCAAGAAGCAACCTATCTTGGACACAAAACATCTCACTTGATCATGGATCAAGTTGAGTTTGGTTTGGATCAAAGAAGGTTAAAATTCTCATTTGTCAAGACCAACCTCAAGACTTTAACTCATTGGCCATTTATGGAAAGAAAGGGATGAAGATGAAGGGGAGGGAAAAAGAAGACCACAACCAAATCCAATTGATCAAATATGAACCAAATCAATATCAACCAACACCAAACAGAAGAGAAATAAAGATAACAAGTCAAGAGGTCAGCCATATTTTTTTGGTATTTTTTGAATTAAAATATAATGAAAATAAAAAATAAATAAATAATTTCAAACCTCAAATTCAATTCAAAACAACTTCAAAGAGTCCAATTAAATTCTCATAGGTTCAACATAGTCAAACAAGCTTTGACTAATTTTCTCACAAATTTTTGAAATCAGAAAGTATTTAAAAACAATTAAAAACAAATAAAAATAGGATAATATGAATTAAAATCTCAAATAATCTCAAAACAATCAAGAAATTGTTTTGACTATTTTTCATTGACTTATCACGATCCATGAATGCTATGAAAATATTTTTGGATTTTTTAAAAGTCAAAAAGTATTTTAAAATGAATTAAAACCATTAAAAATAAAATAATCCATGAAAAAAATCAAATGAAGTGACAAAAATATTTTAAAATGAGATAGAACTAGAGATTCTGGGTTCGATCCCCAGCAGAGTGATCACTTTTCTGTAGCGGGGTTTTCGTTACTTTTAGGTTTATTGACTAAACCAAAAGTCAACATACAATTCGAGTTGCCACCGCACTTTTATTTGTCCAAAGGAAAGGCTAAAAAGCGAACAAAAGCCAAGTAAGAAGTTTTTCAAATCGAAAACTAATAAAAATGTCAGAGATCTAGGTAAGAGGGTTGGTCATGAAATGGGAAGGTTTTACGCACCCAAAACATCCTTAGTACTCTAAGGGAACCCTTTTTGCAAATATGTGTTGTAGGTTGGTATTTGTGAAAAGATTTGTACAAAAGATTGGAGGGATGAGAAGAGAATAGATTATATTTACAATTTTTGTTGTTTGAATGGATGAAACCATTGCCTACATACCATCACAAACGAGGATCAAAACGTCGTAGTTCGGTGTAAAAATTCCAAATATTGGTGAATTGATTTTGATCAAAAGCTTAAGGTCTTTTGTTATCAAAGGGAGAAAACTCAACCTAAACCAACAATCCACCATGTGAGGAAGGCTTCAACATGCTAGTGAGGGGTTAACCCTATAATAAGCATGGAAGGCTTATAATCCAACACTAAGGATGAGGTGAGATTTACATCAACCACTATGATAACTCAAACCTATGAATAATGTGTTTGGAAAAGGTTTTAACAAGGTGGCCATTGGAACCACAAAAACAACTTGAAATGGGTTATATTTACAAGTTAGATTTATCTACAAAATGAGGTCAAAGTTGGATTAAAATCTATTAACAATGAGTATTTATGAAAATGATTTTGAAAAGTCAAAGGCTTAAGGCCTAAGTTTCTAATTTAAAACAAAGTCAAAGTTTTAAAAATAGTTTTTTGGCTTGGTTAGAGTCGGGAGAAGAAGAGAAGGGCTAGTCCTAAAACATACAAAGATAAGGGGGAAAAGATAAACCCTTGGAGTTCGTTTTCTTGGAATCATAGAGATGATTCAAGATGCTCCTTTCCTTTGGACTTAGCAAACAAACAAGCAATCAAACAATTTGAATTCAAGCTCCTAGGATCTCCATCTGGCTTGGCTCTTAACTTGGCTACTCATGACAATGGTCCTCTTTTCACAATCTCAAGGTGGGATCCCTATCACATAAAAGCAAACATCAAAAAGTTCACAACACAATAATAGGAAGGGACAAAGAAAAAGTTGGAGAAGTCTTTTGAGATCAACTTTGAATTTTAGCATTCTAAAGGCATGAGGCCTAGTTGCTCTTCAACAAGTTTTGCATTCTAAAGGCATGAGGCCTAGTTGCTCTTGAACTCCTTTAAGCATAGGTAAGTCCTAATTCTAAGTCCTTTCTCATTTTGCATTTGGTTCACACAAAACAAACCAAAGCAAACACAAGATAGAAATATATTTATATACAATAATGAGCTCAAATGAGCAAAAGAAAAATGACATAAACATAAAATATGTGCTCAAGTGAGCAAAATGAAAATCAATATGAATATGAGCAAGAAATAAATGGCATTAAAAGTAAATGACAAGAAATTAAATGCTCAAATAAAAGTTAGTAGTTAGTAAAGTTATGTTAGTTTGTCATAAGACAATGTAGCGCTATGTTAAGCAATCGTAAGTGGACTAATGTAGTAGTCACACCTATATGAGGCCGGTCAATAAAAATATAGGCAAAGAACACAAGTTAGAGATCATGACTAGTAAGCCAAGCTCCATAAACTTGTCATGCCAAACAAAAGGGGAAGGGCCTTGTATTGACTTGTAGTTATTTTCTTGACCAAGAAGCAACCTATCTTGGACACAAAACATCTCACTTGATCATGGATCAAGTTGAGTTTGGTTTGGATCAAAGAAGGTTAAAATTCTCATTTGTCAAGACCAACCTCAAGACTTTAACTCATTGGCCATTTATGGAAAGAAAGGGATGAAGATGAAGGGGAGGGAAAAAGAAGACCACAACCAAATCCAATTGATCAAATATGAACCAAATCAATATCAACCAACACCAAACAGAAGAGAAATAAAGATAACAAGTCAAGAGGTCAGCCATATTTTTTTGGTATTTTTTGAATTAAAATAAAATGAAAAAAAAAAAAAAATAATTTCAAACCTCAAATTCAATTCAAAACAACTTCAAAGAGTCCAATTAAATTCTCATAGGTTCAACATAGTCAAACAAGCTTTGACTAATTTTCTCACAAATTTTTGAAATCAGAAAGTATTTAAAAACAATTAAAAACAAATAAAAATAGGATAATATGAATTAAAATCTCAAATAATCTCAAAACAATCAAGAAATTGTTTAGACTATTTTTCATTGACTTATCACGATCCATGAATGCTATGAAAATATTTTTGGATTTTTTAAAAGTCAAAAAGTATTTTAAAATGAATTAAAACCATTAAAAATAAAATAATCCATGAAAAAAATCAAATGAAGTGACAAAAATATTTTAAAATGAGATAGAACTAGAGATTCTGGGTTCGATCCCCAGCAGAGTGGTCACTTTTCTGTAGCGGGGTTTTCGTTACTTTTAGGTTTATTGACTAAACCAAAAGTCAACATACAATTCGAGTTGCCACCGCACTTTTATTTGTCCAAAGGAAAGGCTAAAAAGCGAAAAAAGCCAAGTAAGTAGTTTTTCAAATCGAAAACTAATAAAAATGTCAGAGATCTAGGTAAGAGGGTTGGTCATGAAATGGGAAGGTTTTACGCACCCAAAACATCCTTAGTACTCTAAGGGAACCCTTTTTGCAAATATGTGTTGTAGGTTGGTATTTGTGAAAAGATTTGTACAAAAGATTGGAGGGATGAGAAGAGAATAGATTATATTTACAATTTTTGTTGTTTGAATGGATGAAACCATTGCCTACATACCATCACAAACGAGGATCAAAACGTCGTAGTTCGGTGTAAAAATTCCAAATATTGGTGAATTGATTTTGATCAAAAGCCTTAAGGTCTTTTGTTATCAAAGGGAGAAAACTCAACCTAAACCAACAATCCACCATGTGAGGAAGGCTTCAACATGCTAGTGAGGGGTTAACCCTATAATAAGCATGGAAGGCTTATAATCCAACACTAAGGATGAGGTGAGATTTACATCAACCACTATGATAACTCAAACCTATGAATAATGTGTTTGGAAAAGGTTTTAACAAGGTGGCCATTGGAACCACAAAAACAACTTGAAATGGGTTATATTTACAAGTTAGATTTATCTACAAAATGAGGTCAAAGTTGGATTAAAATCTATTAACAATGAGTATTTATGAAAATGATTTTGAAAAGTCAAAGGCTTAAGGCCTAAGTTTCTAATTTAAAACAAAGTCAAAGTTTTAAAAATAGTTTTTTGGCTTGGTTAGAGTCGGGAGAAGAAGAGAAGGGCTAGTCCTAAAACATACAAAGATAAGGGGGAAAAGATAAACCCTTGGAGTTCGTTTTCTTGGAATCATAGAGATGATTCAAGATGCTCCTTTCCTTTGGACTTAGCAAACAAACAAGCAATCAAACAATTTGAATTCAAGCTCCTAGGATCTCCATCTGGCTTGGCTCTTAACTTGGCTACTCATGACAATGGTCCTCTTTTCACAATCTCAAGGTGGGATCCCTATCACATAAAAGCAAACATCAAAAAGTTCACAACACAATAATAGGAAGGGACAAAGAAAAAGTTGGAGAAGTCTTTTGAGATCAACTTTGAATTTTAGCATTCTAAAGGCATGAGGCCTAGTTGCTCTTCAACAAGTTTTGCATTCTAAAGGCATGAGGCCTAGTTGATCTTGAACTCCTTTAAGCATAGGTAAGTCCTAATTCTAAGTCCTTTCTCATTTTGCATTTGGTTCACACAAAACAAACCTAAAGCAAACACAAGATAGAAATATATTTATCTACAATAATGAGCTCAAATGAGCAAAAGAAAAATGACATAAACATAAAATATGTGCTCAAGTGAGCAAAATGAAAATCAATATGAATATGAGCAAGAAATAAATGGCATTAAAAGTAAATGACAAGAAATTAAATGCTCAAATAAAAGTTAGTAGTTAGTAAAGTTATGTTAGTTTGTCATAAGACAATGTAGCGCTATGTTAAGCAATCGTAAGTGGACTAATGTAGTAGTCACACCTATATGAGGCCGGTCAATAAAAATATAGGCAAAGAACACAAGTTAGAGATCATGACTAGTAAGCCAAGCTCCATAAACTTGTCATGCCAAACAAAAGGGGAAGGGCCTTGTATTGACTTGTTGTTATTTTCTTGACCAAGAAGCAACCTATCTTGGACACAAAACATCTCACTTGATCATGGATCAAGTTGAGTTTGGTTTGGATCAAAGAAGGTTAAAATTCTCATTTGTCAAGACCAACCTCAAGACTTTAACTCATTGGCCATTTATGGAAAAAAGGGATGAAGATGAAGGGGAGGGAAAAAGAAGACCACAATCAAATCCAATTGATCAAATACGAACCAATCAATATCAACCAACACCAAACAGAAGAGAAATAAAGATAACAAGTCAAGAGGTCAGCCATATTTTTTTGGTATTTTTTGAATTAAAATAAAATGAAAATAAAAAATAAATAAATAATTTCAAACCTCAAATTCAATTCAAAACAACTTCAAAGAGTCCAATTAAATTCTCATAGGTTCAACATAGTCAAACAAGCTTTGACTAATTTTCTCACAAATTTTTGAAATCAGAAAGTATTTAAAAACAATTAAAAACAAATAAAAATAGGATAATATGAATTAAAATCTCAAATAATCTCAAAACAATCAAGAAATTGTTTAGACTATTTTTGATTGACTTATCACGATCCATGAATGCTATGAAAATATTTTTGGATTTTTTAAAAGTCAAAAAGTATTTTAAAATGAATTAAAACCATTAAAAATAAAATAATCCATGAAAAAAATCAAATGAAGTCACAAAAATATTTTAAAATGAGATAGAACTAGAGATTCTGGGTTCGATCCCCAGCAGAGTGGTGACTTTTCTGTAGCGGGGTTTTCGTTACTTTTAGGTTTATTGACTAAACCAAAAGTCAACATACAATTCGAGTTGCCACCGCACTTTTATTTGTCCAAAGGAAAGGCTAAAAAGCGAACAAAAGCCAAGTAAGAAGTTTTTCAAATCGAAAACTAATAAAAATGTCAGAGATCTAGGTAAGAGGGTTGGTCATGAAATGGGAAGGTTTTACGCACCCAAAACATCCTTAGTACTCTAAGGGAACCCTTTTTGCAAATATGTGTTGTAGGTTGGTATTTGTGAAAAGATTTGTACAAAAGATTGGAGGGATGAGAAGAGAATAGATTATATTTACAATTTTTGTTGTTTGAATGGATGAAACCATTGCCTACATACCATCACAAATGAGGATCAAAACGTCGTAGTTCAGTGTAAAAATTCCAAATATTGGTGAATTGATTTTGATCAAAAGCCTTAAGGTCTTTTGTTATCAAAGGGAGAAAACTCAACCTAAACCAACAATCCACCATGTGAGGAAGGCTTCAACATGCTAGTGAGGGGTTAACCCTATAATAAGCATGGAAGGCTTATAATCCAACACTAAGGATGAGGTGAGATTTACATCAACCACTATGATAACTCAAACCTATGAATAATGTGTTTGGAAAAGGTTTTAACAAGGTGGCCATTGGAACCACAAAAACAACTTTAAATGGGTTATATTTACAAGTTAGATTTATCTACAAAATGAGGTCAAAGTTGGATTAAAATCTATTAACAATGAGTATTTATGAAAATGATTTTGAAAAGTCAAAGGCTTAAGGCCTAAGTTTCTAATTTAAAACAAAGTCAAAGTTTTAAAAATAGTTTTTTGGCTTGGTTAGAGTCGGGAGAAGAAGAGAAGGGCTAGTCCTAAAACATACAAAGATAAGGGGGAAAAGATAAACCCTTGGAGTTCGTTTTCTTGGAATCATAGAGATGATTCAAGATGCTCCTTTCCTTTGGACTTAGCAAACAAACAAGCAATCAAACAATTTGAATTCAAGCTCCTAGGATCTCCATTTGGCTTGGCTCTTAACTTGGCTACTCATGACAATGGTCCTCTTTTCACAATCTCAAGGTGGGATCCCTATCACATAAAAGAAAACATCAAAAACTTCACAACACAATAATAGGAAGGGAAAAAGAATAAGTTGGAGAAGTCTTTTAAGATCAACTTTGAATTTTAGCATTCTAAAGGCATGAGGCCTAGTTGCTCTTCAACAAGTTTTGCATTCTAAAGGCATGAGGCCTAGTTGCTCTTGAACTCCTTTAAGCATAGGTAAGTCCTAATTCTAAGTCCTTTCTCATTTTGCATTTGGTTCACACAAAACAAACACAAAGCAAACACAAGATAGAAATATATTTATATACAATAATGAGCTCAAATGACCAAAAGAAAAATGACATAAACATAAAATATGTGCTCAAGTGAGCAAAATGAAAATCAATATGAATAATGAGCAAGAAATAAATGGCATTAAAAGTAAATGACAAGAAATTAAATGCTCAAATAAAAGTTAGTAGTTAGTAAAGTTATGTTAGTTTGTCATAAGACAATGTAACGCTATGTTAAGCAATCATAAGTGGACTAATGTAGTAGTCACACCTATATGAGGCCGGTCAATAAAAATATAAGCAAAGAACACAAGTTAGAGATCATGACTAGTAAGCCAAGCTCCATAAACTTGTCATGCCAAACAAAATGGGAAGGGCCTTGTATTGACTTGTAGATATTTTCTTGACCAAGAAGCAACCTATCTTGGACACAAAACATCTCACTTGATCATGGATCAAGTTGAGTTTGGTTTGGATCAAAGAAGGTTAAAATTCTCATTTGTCAAGACCAACTTCAAGACTTTAACTCAATGGCCATTGATGAAAAGAAAGGGATGAAGATGAAGGGGAGGGAAAAAGAAGACCACAACCAAATCCAATTGATCAAATATGAATCAAATCAATATCAACCAACACCAAACAGAAGAGAAATAAAGATAACTGTAGCACCTCAAATTTGCACCTATCATCATACATACATTTTCATATTAGGTCATAGCATATTATGATCCATTGCATAGCATTTGCATTGTCCCTCAGTTGCCTCAAGGGCAAGCAATCAAGAATTAGGTCAAACTAATCTCCTGATCAGTCAACCAAACAAGCAAAGGAATTTCTCAATGAACCAAGACCTTGGGGTTTGTCCAACAAGTTCACATGGCTTGGAGGTCTATTTGAAGTATTTTGGTCAAAGGTTGAAGACTTGGAGGTCATCAGTTCATACACAGACAGTCAAAAACCCTAAAAGGTCAACTGTCAGTCAAAACAATGGATGGTGGTCATTCTTGTGGAATTGGGGCACCATGATCAAGAATCAAGAGTTCATACAACTTGGGACATCATTTGAAGTCAAGTTCTCAAAGAATTAGGGTTTGGAAGTCATCAGTCAATGCACAATCAGTCAGAAACCCTAAAAGTCAACTGTTGGTCAACTGTCCATTTAATCAGTGATTGGATGATTGGAATTGGTTTGTGAGAGTTCATTCATGTCCAAATAGTCATCATACATCATGCCAAACACCATCATGGAAGAATTTGAAGCCAGATCAAAAATTTCCCAAAACGGAAACTGGGCCTGTAACTGAAACCTGCCATAAATGGAAAGTCTTGATCCTCAAACTTACATTTTGATACAAGACTCAAATGAATTTTTGCCCAACATGAAAGTTGAAGATCTTGTTCTCCCATTTCCAAAAAGTCCTAGAACTCTCAATTCCCATGTGTGGTTGGCAAGTTATGATCGAATCGATTTCAGAAAATCTTGAACTTCAAAGGGCCATATCTCCCAAACCGTTTGGCCAATTTTGGTGGGGTTTTTTCCTACAAGTCACATTTGATCCCCTCTTTCCAAAAATATAAATTTCAAGAGCCAAAACTTCACCAATCAAAATGGCATATTTTGACATTTCTCATTTAAATGCAAGTTTGACCAAGAGTTGACTTTTTGATATAAACATTTTTTCAACATTTGGCCAATTGGGAAAGCTCAGAAATGTCATTTTAAGTGTGTTTGCAAAGTCAAAATGTGCAGTACATAAGGCCATTGCTTGGTTGCTTGAATTGTAAGAAAGGTACAATTTCACCCATGCTCTCCATGCCTACATTTGAACCATGCCTTGGTACCTTCAAACAGAAATTGGCAAGTCATTTTTCTGTCATTTGAAGCCTCATCTGCAGCCTAAAATTAACAGCAAGACAAGAAGCCATTCCTTGCTTGCTTAAATTTTGGAAAGGACAAATGCTACCATACTTCCAACACTAATTTGTACTGTCCATAGCAGATTTTTTCATCCACCATTTTGCTGTCAAGGACAAGAGCATTAGCAGCAGCATGGCATACAACTCACTCCCTCAAGAATCATCTCACTGGCCTTGCTAAAGTCTGTTACAACTAAAAGAACACAACAATACCTTGGACTGTACCACAACCTAGCATAGTACATCACTTCATTTTTCTGCCAAAGAAAATGAACAAGTAGCAGCCAAAGGCCATTATTCACACTCTCTCAAACCTCACCCTTGCTATGCATTTCTGTTTTGCTGTCAGAAAAAGCACACAAAACCAAACCCTACCTTACCACATAGAAAGGGCCAACAGCAGGGCATGGCATATTTGCTGTCACTAGTAGTAGCAGTTGTAGCATGAAAAAGCATTTTTGGCCAAGGCAATTGGGGGATGCATCCTGATTTCAAAGAACTCACCTTACTTGCATTTTAGGAGAACTATCCAAACACTCAATGGAGCTTTTGGCCAGCATGCCACAACCACTTCCATCATCTTTTCCTGTCATCACAAAACCAACAACACTTCATTTTTAGATGATGGCTCACTCTCTCAATTGACCCTGCTACTTAATCTTTCCTGTCCAAACTGAAAAAGCCTCTCACTTTGCTTGTGCATTTTCTGTCTAAACCTTGTCCACAATACCAAAATAGACCAACCTTGCCTTGCTTGATAACAGGACTGCTTCACCATTTTCCTGTCCAACTCCAAATCTTGCCTTGCCAACCATGGCAGTTTTGTTCATCTCTATTTTTCATCATTTCCAAACTTTGCCAACATAACCAACAAACCACAAACCATTTGGCCAAACAGTAAAAAGGAGCCACACTGTCAAATCCTGCAGCATCAAAAAGTCAACACCCTGCAGCAAGAAAATCCTTGGCAACACATGACCAACCACTTTTTCACTCATCTTGATTCACCTTGCTGTTGGCAGATTTGAAGAAAAAACTGTCAAAGTTCAAAACCACAAAAGGCCACATCCAACAACAGAGTTTTCTTCATTATCTTTCTGTCATGAGCAACACCATTGCACAGCACAAACCAAGAAATCCATTCATTCATCCATACTAATCCTTGGCATTTCCACAAAATGGCAAAGGCTGTTCAGAAAGCAACATATAACAAGAACATCAAAGCTTCATTTTTCCTGTCATGAGGTACTAGAAGACCAAACACTTGTCCTCTTGTTTCTCTCAAGCCTCTCACTTGCATTTATCAAAGTCATTCCAAAACTCACAAAATGAACTAAGCCTGGCTTTGATACAAAAACTGCATTTTCCTGTCATTAGCAGCCTACCACAACCAACTTGACCTAGCCTTGCCAATGCAACCAACTGCATACACTCCCTCACCCTAAAACTGCATTGACTTTTGCCTTGGCCTTTTGATCAAATCACAAAAATCTGTCCAAGAACTTAAGAGGGGTTGAACCTTGCCTTGACACCATCCAAACATCTTTCTAAGCTTATTGCAATTGCTTTCTCACAACTGGAAGCAACTCCTCTAAGTGTTGTTTTAGAGGGACATCTTCCATGGCAATCCAAGTTTGAGCCCATTTCAAGCATCTACAAGCCAAGCCAATTCCACACTCATCATTTGAAAGCTTAAAGTGTACCTGTTTGGAGTCAAAGTCCCTAAATAACAACTGAATCATCACTGTCCCTCCAAATTGGTAAGTTTTCGAGCTCCATGATTTCTCAAATTGATACATGTTTGCAAAAGATCTTTCAATGCTGAGTTTAGTGATGCTGTCACTTTTTGGAATGGCTGCTTATTCATGAAGATATGATGAGATAAAGTTGGATGCTTGAAAATGTTTCCATTAATTTCTTGTTGTGTAGCTTGAATTAATGAAAATCAATTTTAGGATGTTGTTGTGTGATGTTTGATGAATACAATGGTATGGCCAATTTTAATTTCTGGAGAAAAATTGTGAAACTCAAATTGGGGGATGATGATGAACATAAACCCTAATCCCAATTTGCCCAGATTTTCCCCATTTTCGTGTGCATGGCCTTTTCTCCCTCCAGCCAATCAAAACATTTCAAATCCTGGCCCTAAACGACCGTGTTTTAGTTAGTGGCTTCAAATATTACCAAAATGCCATTTTCTCAAATATTAATTCAATTAATTTTACATTCAAATCACCAATCTTGCAAAAATCATAAAAGCTTCAATTTTAATCCAAATTCAATGGGATTTTTTGTGTTGTGTTCATCATGATCTCTACTTTTTTATCATTATTTTTCCAGAATTTTTGGATGGGTGGTTTTTAAATGGCCTTAGGGTTTGTGACATGTGACCAAATTTTGTACACCTTGCCAAATCAATTGTGAAATGATGAGAATGTATCCAATGGCTCCCAAATTTTTTGTGCTTAAACTAGATACACTCATGTTGATTTTGGTGTAAAGTTTGTGAATTTATCATTTATGGTTTGTGAGATATGATTTTTTGAATTAGGGTGTGACAATTTGTGTCACACCATTGATGACCAACTTCATGATTTTCATTGCTATGCTTCTTGACCTCCAAATGGATTGAAATTTTGCACGAGCCTACTCTTGTATGTCTAGTTGACTTGTGAATTTTCTTGGATTTAATTGAACTATTTTCCATTTGTTTGAGATTTTTCTTCCCTGCCTAGTCAAATGTTGACTTTGTGTGACACATGTTCCCATTTCATTTGTGAAATTCTCATACTTTATTAGATGGACATGAAATTTTACATGAGATAACTAGACATCCTCATCTTTGCCATGGTTTTGATCCCATTCATTTATCATACACCATTCTTGACTTATGATTTTTCTAAGTTGATGCATGTTTGGTTGACTTCATTGAGCATGTTCAAATTGGCTTTGACTTTCTGATTTTCATTGACTGTCTTCCACTTGTCCAAATGAGATGAAATTTGACATGCTTACCATGCTATGTGTTAGGTTTGATCATGATTTATTTGGTGATTTTTGGAAAATGTTTAGATTGCTTTTGGGCTAAGTCTTGCTGTTGACTTCTATGAGCTTCTGTTTGCCATGTTTTGACCTAAATGGTTCATGAAATGATGATGAGGATTGATATGAGTGTGAATCCAATTGGTTGTGTTTCCTAGTGGGTTGAACATGATTTTGGATACTTGACCCTTGCTGTCTTGACTTTCTCATTCACTTTTGACCCTAGGCTTGCCCTAGTGGTCCTGTTACTCACCTTTGAGTTTGTGATTTCAGGTTGACCATCAAATGGCCATTGAGACCAATTCTTTTGATTGAGCTTGTTCAAATACCATTATCTAACTTGTTTGTTTTGTAGGTGGCTTGGCTCACATGCCCTAAGCCTTGTGCCTTGCACATCCATGTGCCTCTAATGGACTGTTGATGTCTGTTTCTGTTTGTTTTGTTTGAAGTTGCATACTAACATCTGCTTGACTGTTTCAGGTGCACGTTCTGTTATAAGGTGATGCCATTTGGGGCACGTTCTGTTATAAGGTGATGCCATTTGGGCTAAAGAATGCCGGTGCTACCTATCAGAGGGCAATGACGACTCTCTTTCATGACATGATGCACAAAGAAATTGAAGTGTACGTAGATGATATGATTGCGAAGTCGCAGACAGAAGAGGAGCACCTGGTTAATTTGCAGAAGGTGTTTGACCGGTTGAGGAAGTTCAAGCTGAGGTTGAATCCGAACAAGTGTACGTTTGGGGTGAGATCAGGGAAGCTCTTAGGCTTCATTGTCAGTGAGAAAGGGATTGAGGTAGATCCAGCAAAAGTCGAAGCTATTCAAGAGATGCCTGAACCGAAAACGGAAAAGCAAGTCCGTGGGTTTTTAGGGAGGTTGAACTACATTGCAAGGTTCATATCTCATCTAACTGCTACATGTGAACCGATTTTCAAACTACTCAGAAAGAATCAAGCGATCAAGTGGAATGATGATTGTCAGAAAGCTTTTGACAAGATTAAAGAGTATTTACAGAAACCTCCAATTCTGATTCCTCCAGTTCCAGGGAGACCTTTGATAATGTACCTGTCAGTGACTGAGAATTCGATGGGGTGTGTATTGGGACAGCATGACGAGTCTGGTCGAAAAGAGCATGCCATATACTACCTTAGCAAAAAGTTTACCGACTGTGAAACAAGATATTCACTGCTCGAGAAAACTTGTTGTGCTTTGGCCTGGGCTGCTCGCCGACTAAGACAGTATATGTTGAACCATACTACCTTATTGATTTCTAAGATGGATCCAGTGAAGTACATCTTTGAGAAACCAGCTCTCACCGGACGTGTTGCCCGTTGGCAGATGATTCTAACAGAATACGACATTCAGTACACGTCGCAGAAAGCCATCAAGGGTAGTATTCTGTCAGACTACCTCGCCGAACAACCGATTGACGACTATCAGCCTATGATGTTTGAATTCCCTGATGAAGACATCATGTATCTTAAGATGAAAGATTGCGAAGAGCCTCTCGTCGAGGAAGGACCGGACCCGGATGACAAATGGACACTGATGTTTGATGGGGCTGTGAATATGAACGGTAACGGTGTTGGGGCAGTATTGATCAATCCTAAAGGTGCTCATATACCTTTTTCTGCCAGATTGACGTTTGACGTCACCAACAATGAAGCTGAGTATGAGGCTTGTATCATGGGGATAGAAGAAGCCATTGATCTGAGGATCAAAACCCTTGATATATTTGGAGATTCCGCTCTAGTGGTCAATCAAGTCAATGGAGATTGGAATACAAATCAGCCGCATTTAATTCCATATAGAGATTATACCAGAAGAATACTGACGTTCTTCAAGAAGGTGAAGTTGTATCATGTCCCCCGGGATGAGAATCAAATGGCGGATGCCTTGGCTACTTTGTCGTCTATGATCAAGGTTCATTGGTGGAATCATGTGCCACATGTTGCGGTGAACCGACTCGAGAGGCCTGCGTATGTGTTTGCAGCCGAGTCTGTTAATGATATTGATGATAAACCGTGGTATTATGACATCAAGAATTTCCTCAAGACTCAAGAGTATCCTGAAGGTGCGTCGAAGAATGACAAGAAAACCCTGAGAAGGCTAGCTGGAAGCTTCTATTTGAATCAGGATGATGTGCTGTATAAGAGAAACTTTGACATGGTCTTGCTCAGATGCGTGGACAGACCCGAGGCAGACATGTTAATGCAGGAAGTTCATGAAGGTTCCTTCGGTACTCATGCTGGTGGTCATGCAATGGCTAAGAAATTGTTGAGAGCAGGTTATTACTGGATGACTATGGAATCCGATTGTTTCAAGTATGCTCGGAAGTGCCATAAGTGCCAAATCTATGCTGATAAGGTGCACGTACCACCAAGCCCTCTGAATATCATGAATTCGCCTTGGCCGTTTGCCATGTGGGGCATTGATATGATTGGGAAGATTGAGCCCACTGCTTCGAATGGACATCGCTTCATCTTGGTTGCGATCGATTACTTCACCAAGTGGGTGGAAGCAGCTTCCTATGCCAACGTTACCAAACAAGTGGTTACCCGGTTCATCAAGAAAGAAATCATATGTCGTTATGGAGTTCCTGAGAGAATCATCACTGACAATGGTTCGAATCTCAACAACAAGATGATGAAAGAGCTTTGCAAAGATTTCAAGATTGAACATCACAATTCTTCTCCTTACAGACCGAAGATGAATGGTGCTGTAGAAGCGGCGAACAAGAATATCAAGAAGATTGTGCAGAAGATGGTCGTTACGTACAAGGACTGGCATGAGATGCTACCTTTCGCTTTGCATGGGTACCGTACCTCAGTACGTACGTCGACCGGGGCAACCCCTTACTCCCTTGTGTATGGTATGGAAGCTGTCTTACCTGTTGAAGTGGAGATTCCTTCTCTGAGAGTTTTATTGGATGTCAAGTTGGACGAAGCCGAGTGGATCCGAACAAGGTTTAACGAGTTGAGCCTTATCGAGGAGAGACGGCTAGCAGCTGTATGTCATGGACAGTTGTATCAGAGAAGGATGAAGCAAGCCTTTGATCAGAAAGTGCGTCCTCGAAGCTATCAAATCGGTGATCTAGTTTTGAAGAGGATCCTCCCTCCCGGTACAGATAACAGGGGCAAGTGGACTCCTAATTATGAAGGTCCGTATGTTGTGAAAAAGGTATTCTCCGGTGGAGCCTTGATGCTTACAACTATGGATGGTGAAGATTTTCCGTCTCCTGTCAACTCAGATGTAGTCAAAAAATACTTCGCATAAATTGACCCGCTGGACAAAAAGAACAAAAGAGTCCAGGCAAAAAAGGGGCATCCCGGCGAACCAAAAAAACAGAAAGAAAGGTTCAGGCAAAAATTAGGGATAAAATGAAAAAAATGTGTACACCCGGTAAGTCGAAAACCCGCAAGGGCGGCTTAGGCAAAAATGGGTATCCCGGTGGATTGAAAACCCGAAAGGGCGATCCAGGCAAAAGTTAGGGATTAAAGCGAAGACTACAGTCTGAGTTATCTGTACTTCATCGAGCTTTGTCGTCTGCCATCTCGAAAGTTGTGATCCGTCCAGTCATTCTTCTCAGAAAGCAAGGAGTTGGGAGGAAAACTGATGATCTGTGAGTTATAACAGAATTGGGAAATAGTGGATGCCGTGTTCACATTGCCATTAGGATAGATTTTTTCCTTTTGTGCGCAATTACCTCTTTCTAGGAATTGCTTCCCAATGTATTTGCCTCTTCAGGCACATTTTCAATCAATAAAAGTCGTTATTCAGATAAATAGCTCTCTGGTTTTTATTTTTACTATTTTGTTTGCAAAATGTCCGAATTTTTGATAAGCATTGCATATAAAAAACATGAAGGCTAAACAATAGCTCGCAGGATGACGAAACATTTGAAAATCATTTTGAATGTTGAGGACACTTGAGCGTATCTTGTCCATGTATCCCCTGGGGGCCTTTTGTTGTGCTGTTTGTTTCAGACTGGCATCTGTGAGGACGTATCCTCAGCAGATATTTTCCCCAAGCAAGTTTGGAAGCTATCAGAGCTATGTTCCCCCGCGAAGACGTCTGTGGATAGTGCTTTCTATTCCCCAACAGATCTAAGGATTGCCTATCCCCAGCAGGCCTGTATTTGCCGTTTTCCTCCCCGAGTGAGGCAGGTTCATTAAAATTTATCTCCAGCATTTATCCTACCTGTGGACTGAAGGTTATCCCCAGCAAAGTTTACCCTTCCCCAGCAGCAAGTGCTATTCTTCAACATGAGTGTGAAGTCGCTTTACCATTCCTCAAGCAGAGTTCCCCGCAGAATATTTCCCCAAGAGGAGTCTCCCCACAGAGTCAGAGTATCTGATCATTTCGGCTCCCCAGCCGGAGTTTTTTATCATTTTGCATGTAGTAATCATTGCATCCTCAAACTGCGTAGCATTTCCATTCAATATGGAGCATTACGCCATAGAAAAATTCAAACATATGCATTCATGTGTTAACCCCATCAGACTGCATCCCCGGCAGAGGCGGATCATTTCATTCAACGTCAGCACCAAGACTGCTACAGTTGCTCTTGACAGCATTCAGAATTGTTTATTCCCCACAGAGGTCTATTTCCTCACCCGATGGTGACAGAAAGTTTGTTTCTCCTCAGTGAGACTCCCAGCAAGTGGTCAACCTTGCCTTGACATATCTAAGAAGTCATTCTTGTGATACCAGTAAGTGTCATGCCAGCACCCGTGTGTGTTTCTTTGTTTGGTGTCGGTAAACACCATTGTTTCGGTGTCCGTAAACATCGAGTATTTCTCTCCAGTCATCAGTAAATGTCTGGTCATCATTTTTTGTGTCAGTAAACACCATTGTTTCGATGTCTGTAAACATCGAGTATTCTCCCCAGTCATCGGTAAATGTCTGGTCATTTTTTGATGTCGGTAAACATCATCTTTCGATGTCGGTAAACATCGAGTCTTTTCCTCGGTCATCGGTAAATGTCTGATAAATCCCCAGCAAGAAATCCCCAGTAGAGTCATCTGTAAATGTCCTATCTGGTTCCCAGTCGTAAATTTCTCATTCCCAGTCATCGGTAAATGTCTGGTCATTTCCTTGGATGTCGGTAAACATCATCTTTCGATGTCAGTAAACATCAAGTCTCATCCCAGTCATCGGTAAATGTCTGGTCATTCCTTTGGACGTCGGTAAACATCATCTTTCGATGTCGGTAAACATCGAGTCTCACCCAGTCATCGGTAAATGTCTGGTCATGCTTTTGTTCTCTTGTTGATAAAATCAAGATCCCCAGAAGTCGTCGGTAAACGTCTTGTCTGATTCCACCACAAAGATTTTGTTCCTCCCCAAGTGGAGATGCCATCGGTAAATGGCCCCGTTTCCTTCGATATCAGTAAATATCGGATCCCCAGTTACAGTAGCCATCGGTAAATGGTCTTGCTAAGTTGACATCGGTAAATGTCAAGTTTCTTTGAAGCCACCATCGGTAAATGGTCTTGCTTCCTTTCTACATCAAATTTTGTTCCCAGCAGCCATCGGTAAATGGTCGTGCTAAAGTTGATATCGGTAAATATCAAAGTCCCAGTTTTAACCATCGGTAAATGGTTCCGTTTTTCAGAAGTTTGTTTTCCCCAGCCGCCATCGGTAAATGGTCGTGCTGCAGTGGATATCGGTAAATATCAAGTTTCCAGTTCTCCAACCATCGGTAAATGGTTTCGCTTTTCTGAAGTTGTCAATTGCAGTCGTCATCGGTAAATGACGTGGTTCTCCTTGTATCATATCCAGTACTGTGCAAATTCTACGGTTCTTTGGTATTCAATCCCTATTTACCCTGAAAGTCTGACAGCCGTTGCTATCATCCGTTCGGGTTCCCAGCTGATTGAATAGGGGCAGCTGTAGCACCTCAAATTTGCACCTATCATCATACATACATTTTCATATTAGGTCATAGCATATTATGATCCATTGCATAGCATTTGCATTGTCCCTCAGTTGCCTCAAGGGCAAGCAATCAAGAATTAGGTCAAACTAATCTCCTGATCAGTCAACCAAACAAGCAAAGGAATTTCTCAATGAACCAAGACCTTGGGGTTTGTCCAACAAGTTCACATGGCTTGGAGGTCTATTTGAAGTATTTTGGTCAAAGGTTGAAGACTTGGAGGTCATCAGTTCATACACAGACAGTCAAAAACCCTAAAAGGTCAACTGTCAGTCAAAACAATGGATGGTGGTCATTCTTGTGGAATTGGGGCACCATGATCAAGAATCAAGAGTTCATACAACTTGGGACATCATTTAAAGTCAAGTTCTCAAAGAATTAGGGTTTGGAAGTCATCAGTCAATGCACAATCAGTCAGAAACCCTAAAAGTCAACTGTTGGTCAACTGTCCATTTAATCAGTGATTGGATGATTGGAATTGGTTTGTGAGAGTTCATTCATGTCCAAATAGTCATCATACATCATGCCAAACACCATCATGGAAGAATTTGAAGCCAGATCAAAAATTTCCCAAAACGGAAACTGGGCCTGTAACTGAAACCTGCCATAAATGGAAAGTCTTGATCCTCAAACTTACATTTTGATACAAGCCTCAAATGAATTTTTGCCCAACATGAAAGTTGAAGATCTTGTTCTCCCATTTCCAAAAAGTCCTAGAACTCTCAATTCCCATGTGTGGTTGGCAAGTTATGATCGAATCGATTTCAGAAAATCTTGAACTTCAAAGGGCCATATCTCCCAAACCGTTTGGCCAATTTTGGTGGGGTTTTTTCCTACAAGTCACATTTGATCCCCTATTTCCAAAAATATAAATTTCAAGAGCCAAAACTTCACCAATCAAAATGGCATATTTTGACATTTCTCATTTAAATGCAAGTTTGACCAAGAGTTGACTTTTTGATATAAACATTTTTTCAACATTTGGCCAATTGGGAAAGCTCAGAAATGTCATTTTAAGTGTGTTTGCAAAGTCAAAATGTGCAGTACATAAGGCCATTGCTTGGTTGCTTGAATTGTAAGAAAGGTACAATTTCACCCATGCTCTCCATGCCTACATTTGAACCATGCCTTGGTACCTTCAAACAGAAATTGGCAAGTCATTTTTCTGTCATTTGAAGCCTCATCTGCAGCCTAAAATTAACAGCAAGACAAGAAGCCATTCCTTGCTTGCTTAAATTTTGGAAAGGACAAATGCTACCATACTTCCAACACTAATTTGTACTGTCCATAGCAGATTTTTTCATCCACCATTTTGCTGTCAAGGACAAGAGCATTAGCAGCAGCATGGCATACAACTCACTCCCTCAAGAATCATCTCACTGGCCTTGCTAAAGTCTGTTACAACTAAAAGAACACAACAATACCTTGGACTGTACCACAACCTAGCATAGTACATCACTTTATTTTTCTGCCAAAGAAAATGAACAAGTAGCAGCCAAAGGCCATTATTCACACTCTCTCAAACCTCACCCTTGCTATGCATTTCTGTTTTGCTGTCAGAAAAAGCACACAAAACCAAACCCTACCTTACCACATAGAAAGGGCCAACAGCAGGGCATGGCATATTTGCTGTCACTAGTAGTAGCAGTTGTAGCATGAAAAAGCATTTTTGGCCAAGGCAATTGGGGGATGCATCCTGATTTCAAAGAACTCACCTTACTTGCATTTTAGGAGAACTATCCAAACACTCAATGGAGCTTTTGGCCAGCATGCCACAACCACTTCCATCATCTTTTCCTGTCATCACAAAACCAACAACACTTCATTTTTAGATGATGGCTCACTCTCTCAATTGACCCTGCTACTTAATCTTTCCTGTCCAAACTGAAAAAGCCTCTCACTTTGCTTGTGCATTTTCTGTCTAAACCTTGTCCACAATACCAAAATAGACCAACCTTGCCTTGCTTGATAACAGGACTGCTTCACCATTTTCCTGTCCAACTCCAAATCTTGCCTTGCCAACCATGGCAGTTTTGTTCATCTCTATTTTTCATCATTTCCAAACTTTTCCAACATAACCAACAAACCACAAACCATTTGGCCAAACAGTAAAAAGGAGCCACACTGTCAAATCCTGCAGCATCAAAAAGTCAACACCCTGCAGCAAGAAAATCCTTGGCAACACATGACCAACCACTTTTTCACTCATCTTGATTCACCTTGCTGTTGGCAGATTTGAAGAAAAAACTGTCAAAGTTCAAAACCACAAAAGGCCACATCCAACAACAGAGTTTTCTTCATTATCTTTCTGTCATGAGCAACACCATTGCACAGCACAAACCAAGAAATCCATTCATTCATCCATACTAATCCTTGGCATTTCCACAAAATGGCAAAGGCTGTTCAGAAAGCAACATAAAACAAGAACATCAAAGCTTCATTTTTCCTGTCATGAGGTACTAGCAGACCAAACACTTGTCCTCTTGTTTCTCTCAAGCCTCTCACTTGCATTTATCAAAGTCATTCCAAAACTCACAAAATGAACTAAGCCTGGCTTTGATACAAAAACTGCATTTTCCTGTCATTAGCAGCCTACCACAACCAACTTGACCTAGCCTTGCCAATGCAACCAACTGCATACACTCCCTCACCCTAAAACTGCATTGACTTTTGCCTTGGCCTTTTGATCAAATCACAAAAATCTGTCCAAGAACTTAAGAGGGGTTGAACCTTGCCTTGACACCATCCAAACATCTTTCTAAGCTTATTGCAATTGCTTTCTCACAACTGGAAGCAACTCCTCTAAGTGTTGTTTTAGAGGGACATCTTCCATGGCAATCCAAGTTTGAGCCCATTTCAAGCATCTACAAGCCAAGCCAATTCCACACTCATCATTTGAAAGCTTAAAGTGTACCTGTTTGGAGTCAAAGTCCCTAAATAACAACTGAATCATCACTGTCCCTCCAAATTGGTAAGTTTTCGAGCTCCATGATTTCTCAAATTGATACATGTTTGCAAAAGATCTTTCAATGCTGAGTTTAGTGATGCTGTCACTTTTTGGAATGGCTGCTTATTCATGAAGATATGATGAGATAAAGTTGGATGCTTGAAAATGTTTCCATTAATTTCTTGTTGTGTAGCTTGAATTAATGAAAATCAATTTTAGGATGTTGTTGTGTGATGTTTGATGAATACAATGGTATGGCCAATTTTAATTTCTGGAGAAAAATTGTGAAACTCAAATTTGGGGATGATGATGAACATAAACCCTAATCCCAATTTGCCCAGATTTTCCCCATTTTCGTGTGCATGGCCTTTTCTCCCTCCAGCCAATCAAAACATTTCAAATCCTGGCCCTAAACGACCGTGTTTTAGTTAGTGGCTTCAAATATTACCAAAATGCCATTTTCTCAAATATTAATTCAATTAATTTTACATTCAAATCACCAATCTTGCAAAAATCATAAAAGCTTCAATTTTAATCCAAATTCAATGGGATTTTTTGTGTTGTGTTCATCATGATCTCTACTTTTTTATCATTATTTTTCCAGAATTTTTGGATGGGTGGTTTTTAAATGGCCTTAGGGTTTGTGACATGTGACCAAATTTTGTACACCTTGCCAAATCAATTGTGAAATGATGAGAATGTATCCAATGGCTCCCAAATTTTTTGTGCTTAAACTAGATACACTCATGTTGATTTTGGTGTAAAGTTTGTGAATTTATCATTTATGGTTTGTGAGATATGATTTTTTGAATTAGGGTGTGACAATTTGTGTCACACCATTGATGACCAACTTCATGATTTTCATTGCTATGCTTCTTGACCTCCAAATGGATTGAAATTTTGCACGAGCCTACTCTTGTATGTCTAGTTGACTTGTGAATTTTCTTGGATTTAATTGAACTATTTTCCATTTGTTTGAGAATTTTCTTCCCTGCCTAGTCAAATGTTGACTTTGTGTGACACATGTTCCCATTTCATTTGTGAAATTCTCATACTTTATTAGATGGACATGAAATTTTACATGAGATAACTAGACATCCTCATCTTTGCCATGGTTTTGATCCCATTCATTTATCATACACCATGCTTGACTTATGATTTTTCTAAGTTGATGCATGTTTGGTTGACTTCATTGAGCATGTTCAAATTGGCTTTGACTTTCTGATTTTCATTGACTGTCTTCCACTTGTCCAAATGAGATGAAATTTGACATGCTTACCATGCTATGTGTTAGGTTTGATCATGATTTATTTGGTGATTTTTGGAAAATGTTTAGATTGCTTTTGGGCTAAGTCTTGCTGTTGACTTCTATGAGCTTCTGTTTGCCATGTTTTGACCTAAATGGTTCATGAAATGATGATGAGGATTGATATGAGTGTGAATCCAATTGGTTGTGTTTCCTAGTGGGTTGAACATGATTTTGGATACTTGACCCTTGCTGTCTTGACTTTCTCATTCACTTTTGACCCTAGGCTTGCCCTAGTGGTCCTGTTACTCACCTTTGAGTTTGTGATTTCAGGTTGACCATCAAATGGCCATTGAGACCAATTCTTTTGATTGAGCTTGTTCAAATACCATTATCTAACTTGTTTGTTTTGTAGGTGGCTTGGCTCACATGCCCTAAGCCTTGTGCCTTGCACATCCATGTGCCTCTAATGGACTGTTGATGTCTGTTTCTGTTTGTTTTGTTTGAAGTTGCATACTAACATCTGCTTGACTGTTTCAGGTGCTTTAGTTGCTTAGTTCCTTGTGAACTTTTTGCTTTGCTTTGCTTGTATAAGCAATTTGCATTGAGGTATGTCTCTTTTACTTCATGTAGTCTGGAAGACCTGGCCTGTTACTTGGCCAGGCAACTGTCTGAAGTCCTCCTTAAGAGGCAATGTTTGTGGATGTTTAACTTTGTCCTTGCATAGAGTCAAAGCCCTCCTAAGTGAAGAGGCAATTGGTGGAAGGTAGGGATATGCAATCTATCCCCCACTATTCAGTGTGTCATCTGCCTTGCTCACACCACTGTGTTGATGCATTGCAGATACAAACCCAAGATCTTGTACCATTGTACAGTTGAGTCAGTTTCAAATGTGTAGAAGGGTTCCCACTTTCTGAACCCACACATTCTTGTCTTGAGCTCTCCCAGGCCAGGGATAAGAGCTGTGGAGTCTTACCTTCACTCACCTTTCATCTGCTTCACCTTAGCCCCTCAATGGCAAGGTTAAGAGCACATTCACCCTATTCCAGTTGGCCCTAGTGCCTAACCCTTGATGTTTGAGCCCCCTTGTTGGTGTGTTATCTCATGCTGTATGTGCTTCATGTGATTACCTGTTTGCTTTGCCTCTTTAGGCTTTAGCTTAGGCTTGCCCTTGTGCAAGATAGGTTGTGCTTGACTTGCCCTTGTGCAAAGTCAAGTCTGTGTGGCTTGCTTCCTGTGTGAGCCATGCTTAGAGTTGTTAGGCCGAACTACGGCAACTCTGATTCTCATGTTCAGATGAGATACGTAGGCACGAGATGCGATGTCTTGTCGAGTTTGACTAACCACTAACACTAGTTCTTTTCTCTCACCCCTGTTGTGATTGAGATATCCCCTTTCTCTTGCCCTAGTTGCAATGGAGACCCTTGCTTCCTGTGCAAGTCTTGTTTACGATAGGTTGGCCCTTGTGCCATTTAGCTAGAAACCTTAACTTAGGGTTGATTTTGCATGACAACATCTAGGCTCGAGTCGTAGTCTCCCTAGAGTTGTGTCTCCCTTTGTTATCTGGTTAGGCTAGAACCTTTGTCCCTGCGTAGGGGAACTACATCGCCCTGATCTTCATACCAGATGAAGTATGTAGGCAGGAGATTGAGCTGATCTCTCCGGGCGCCTTTTCTTTCTTTTGTGTGTGTTGTCTGACCTTTGCTAGGCTCGAGTGCCTGACTCCTTAGCAATTTGTTGTCTGTCTGTTTGAGTGTGTGCTTGACAGTTATAGGCTGAGTCCCCGACTCCCTATCAACCTGTTGTGTTGTTGTGTGCTTGGAAGCCGATGTAAGTCCATCGAGTGGCATTTGGGTTCCAGTGTGCGTGTGTTTGGTTCGGATGCTGATGTAAGTCCAGTGATTGGCATTTGGGCTCCATGTTTGCCTCTTTGCGTGTGTTTTAGGTTCGGATGCTGACATAAGTCCAGAGATTGGCAGTCGGGCTCCACGTTTGCCTGTGTCTGTTTGTTTGTTTGTTGTGTGCGTGTCAGCCGAGCTACGAATGCTCTGATTCTTCTCTCGTCCGAGAAGATACGTATGCATAGGATGCGATATCCTAGCGAGCATGTGTCGTCTCCCCAGTCCGAACTACTTGGACTCTGATGTCTATGCCTGATAGACTAAGTAGGCCCAGGATGCGACATCCTGCCGAGTTCAGTTTCAGTCAGTCTCTTTCGTTTCTTTCAGCCAATGTGTGTGTGAGTATTTGAGCAGTGTTTAGCAACCAATTTCCTTCCTTTTGTGCGTGGATCCCGTAGAGTACTACGGATGCGTAGGGGTGCTAATACCTTCCCTTCGCATAACCGACTCCCGAACCCATACTCTTTGGTCGCGAGACCATGTTCTTTCCTAGGTTTACTTCGAGCGTTTCCTTTCCCTCTTTTTGGGATAAATAACGCACGGTGGCGGCTCTGTTGTTTCTTCTTTTCCCGCCGGTTTTTCGCGCGATGCGACAGCTGGCGACTCTGCTGGGGACTATAGAGAAGTTGACCTATGTTGGTCCATCTTCCCTGAGCGAGTCTCTCCTAGCGCTCTTTAGGTTAGGGTTTTGGTTGCTTTGTGCTGTGTTTATTTATTGCATTCATTATTTACTGTTTGCATTCATTGTTTATTGTTTGCATTTATGTTTGCATTAATGTTTGCATTTATTCATCTGTTCACCTGGCTGGTTGTCTGTTTCTCTCTGTGTGGGGGGAAGAGTCAGTTGAGGAAAAAGGTCCAATACCCAGACCATGAGTGCAATCTAGGATACCTAGGAATAGAGTGATTCATGGGAAGCGGGTGGTATGGCGCCACTTAGCGGAACATTGATATCACGAGCAGTTCAGACCCTGGTGGGATGCTGTCGTTACATACTTCAGGTGTGTATATGACGGTATTCCTGCGAAAGGTTATTTATGCTGCGTTTCTCTCAGCCTTACCCTGGCCTAGACTACACCCGTGAGTGGGGAAGGGTTATTTCATTACAGGTACCGTTGGTGACTCGGTTCTGTTGGTGACTTGGTTCTGATGGTGACTTTGTGTTCAGACAGTGTTCAGTTGACCTTAAGTTGGATTTATGTTCTGATTTTGACTGAAGCTTCGACCTAGTGATCAGAATCTGCACAACCAGCCAGCCATGTCTGCATCATGTGCATCATAGCATATTTATTTTTCAAAAGAAACGCATTAAAAAAAAAGAGAATGAAAAAAAAATCAAAAAAATCAAAAGAAAAAAAAGAAAAAAAAGAAGAAAAAAAATTAATCTCTGCATGCATATCATTTCTCAGGTACATTCCCGAGCTTGTCTACTGATAGAGATGGCAACAGTTCCCGAGTTGAAGCGGAAGACCTGTTCCTACAGTTTCCACCGTGAGCCGTTGACTCCGCTAGTTGAGTTGGGTAGCCTCGTGACAGACGATCGACTGAAGAGTTTTGTTGGGCGGTATGGAGATATCTTGACAGTATTGAAGACGGTAGTGGATCCAGTGCCTCTGCAGACCCTTCTTCAGTTTTATGATCCAGAGCTCAGGTGCTTCACATTCCAGGATTACCAGTTAGCACCTACTCTTGAGGAGTACTCTATCCTGTTGAGTATCCCTATTCAGCATCAGATTCCCTTCTTGGACGTCCCCAAGGAGGTCGACCTCAGATTGATTGCCAGAGCTCTCCGGTTGAGTGTTGAGGAGGTTGGTAAGAATTGGAAACCCTGTGGGGAAGTCGTAGGTCTGCCATTGAGGTTCCTGTTGAGAGTAGCCAGAGTTGAAGCAGAAAAGGGGAATTGGGAAGTTTTTCACGCACAGTTAGCTGCCATGATCTATGGGATAATCCTATTTCCCAGTATGCCAAACTTCATTGACCATGCTGCCATCAGCATCTTTATCAGAGGGAATCCAATCCCTACTCTTCTAGCAGATACTTACTATGCCATCCACAGTAGGCATGGTAAGGGTGGAGCTATCAGGTGTTGCCTACCTCTTCTGTTCAAATGGTTCATGTCTCTTCTGCCAGCCAGTGGACCGTTTGTAGATACCCAGAGCACTCTCAAGTGGACTCAGAGGGTCATGTCGCTCACCTCTTATGACATCAGATGGCAATCTTACCGGATGAATGTGAAGAATGTTATTATGAGCTGTGGAGAATTCCGGAATGTGCCACTCGTGGGGACCAAGGGTTGTATAAATTACAACCCAGTTCTTTCTCTTCGCCAGCTAGGGTTTGTTATGAGTGAAAGACCGCTCGAAGCTGAGATAGCTGAGAGTGTGTACTTTGAGAAGAAGGATGACCCTGTTAGGTTGGAGCAGATTGGGAGGGCTTGGAAGTCCATTGGTGTCAGAGATGGATCCGTCTTGGGGAAGAAGTTTGCCATTGCTATGCCCGATTACACTGATTGGGTAAAAAAGAGAGTGGAAACTTCGCTGCTACCCTACGATAGGATGGAGCCGTTGCAAGAGCAACCACCCTTGATTCTTGCTGATAGTGTGCCTACTGAGCACTATAAGCAAGCTCTGATGGAGAGTCGTCGGTTGAGAGAGAAGGAGCAAGACACTCAGATGGAGTTGTACAAAGCTCAGGCTGATAAGCTGCACTTGGCCCATCAACTCAGGGAGGTGCAAGGAGAGGATGCTAGCAGAGCAAGAGGTAAGAAGAGGTCATATGAGGAGATGGAGTCTATGTTAGATGCGGAGCATAGGGAATGTCTGAGGCTGCAGAGAGCAGAAGCCAGTTATCAGAAGAAGATCAGAGACTTGGAGAAGCAACTCAGAGATAAAGACATCCAGTTGAAGAAGGAAGTAGACTTGAGACAGGCATCAGAGGACCACCTTGGAGGAGAAGTCTTGGAGCTGAGAAGACAGTTGAAAGAGAAGATCACTCCTTTACCAGATTGTTCAGAATGCTCACTGTTGATCGACCAGTGCCATTACCTGAAGACCCTCATTCCGGAAGACCGTCTGTCTTAGTTTGTATCTCTGATTGTATTTTGTTGAGAATCACCTCCAGGCTTGTTGGATGGGATTCATTTGCGTGTAAGCCATCTCTTGGATCTTTTGTTAAGAATCACCTCCAGGCTTGTTGGATGGGATTCTTTTTCTTTGTACGTTGTTTATTCAGATATTCTGTTGACATTGGTTGTATGCCTTTTACCCTTATGTATATATAAGGATGTCAGCATTTCCTTGTATCTGTTTGTTCTCTTGTTGCTGCAGGTTGCCATCTTTTCAGGATGGGTCAGGCTCTTTGAATGCCTGAGAAATGAGCATATCATGTGCATCATACGCATCATTTGCATCATACTCATATCATTTTGCATAACAGGTGTTCTTGGTCGTGACTTCTCACTCTTGGTTCCTGTTCAGGCAGGATAGCTGATCAACGTCCGCACCGCTACTCAACAAGACTGAATCAACAGAGAAGTATGGATCAATTTCAAGCAGAGTTGGCTGAGATGAAGGCTAGCATGGCCCAGTTTATGAATATGATGCAAGGGGTTGCACAAGGTCAAGAAGAACTTCGAGCTATGGTTCAGAGACAAGAGGCTGCAAATCCACCGATCAACCATGCTCCGCCAGAGGGAGGTCCGGTCAATGATAACAATGTTGCTGCTGCTGTACCCGTCAACAACTATGCTGTAGGTGATGAGTTGGGGGGTATTCGAATCAACGGTCAACCTATTGTTCCAGATGCCGCTAATGCCAGAGTAGTCCGTGCTCCGGCCCGTAATCACGCTCCGATTGTTGACAGACAAGAGGATATGTTCTCTCTGCTCAGTGAAGACGAAGACGTTCTGGGAAGGGTTAATGAGAGAGATCGCAAAGTTGAGGCTCTTGCCGAGAAGATCCGTGCTATGGAATGTCAAAATTCTCTCGGTTTTGATGTTACTAATATGGGATTGGTTGAAGGTTTGAGAATCCCTCACAAGTTCAAAGCACCGTCCTTCGACAAATACAACGGTACTTCTTGCCCTCGCACCCATGTGCAGGCTTATTATCGAAAGATCTCTGCGTATACCGAAGATGAAAAGATGTGGATGTATTTTTTCCAAGATAGTCTATCTGGGGCTTCTTTGGACTGGTACATGGAATTGAAGAGAGATTCGATCCGATGCTGGAGAGATCTGGGTGAGGCCTTCTTGAGGCAATACAAACACAACATGGACATGGCGCCTAGCCGGACTCAACTGCAGAGTCTATGTCAGAAATCCGGAGAGAGTTTCAAGGAGTACGCTCAGAGGTGGCGTGAACTGGCTGCTAGAGTTCAACCCCCTATGCTGGAGAGGGAGTTGACAGATATGTTTATCGGTACTCTTCAAGGCGTGTTTATGGACCGGATGGGGAGCTGCCCATTCGGTAGTTTTTCCGATGTTGTCATTTGTGGAGAGAGGACTGAGAGTTTGATTAAAACTGGGAAGATCCAAGATGCTGGTTCCTCTTCTTCTAGGAAGCCGTTTGTTGGGGCACCTCGTCGAAGAGAGGGTGAAACTAATGCTGTTCAACACCGCAGAGATCAGAACAGATGTGAATACCGTCAAGCTGCTGCAGTAACCATTCCGACACCTCAACCTCGTCAACAACAACAAAGAGTTCAACAACCGCAACAACAACAACAGCAACGTCCTTTCCAGCCTAGGCAGAAATTGCAGGCTGATAGAAGATTTGATCCTCTGCCCATGTCTTACGCAGAGTTACTACCCGAACTACTCCGGTTAGGGTTTGTAGAGCTGCGTACGATGGCTACTCCGACAGTGCTGCCGCCCGGCTATGATGCTAATGTTAGATGTGACTTTCATTCTGGGGCACCAGGCCACCATACTGAGAAGTGTCGAGCTCTCCAGCACAAGGTCCAAGATTTGATCGATGCCAAGGCGATCAACTTCGCTCCGGTACCTAACGTCGTGAATAACCCTATGCCTCAGCATGGTGGGCATAGAGTGAACAATATTGAGGGAAAGAAGCTGAAGATCTGGTTGTTAATGTTGATGATGTTCAGACTTCTCTGTTAGTTGTGAAGGACCGCCTGCTGAAGGGGGGTGTCTACCCGGGTTGTGATGAAGATTGTGTGGGCTGTGCAGAATCTGAGAATGGTTGCGACCAGTTAAGGGCCAGTATCCAGGGTATGATGGATGAGGGTCGTTTGCAATTCAGTAGGGCTGTAAAGGATCGTGGGACAGCGTCAACTATCACCATTTACTTTAAACCGTCTGAAGAACGTGGACAAAGGATCGTCAGTGCATCTGCAGCAAATAGTACCCCAGTTACCATTCCCGTGCCTGTAACCATCAGTGTTCCAACTACTATCGTTGCGCCTGGAAGAAGGGCTGTTGAGAATAGTAGAGCCGTGCCGTGGAAATATGATAATGCTCACCGCAGTTACAGAAGGGCCGAAAGTCAGACAAGACCACTGAATCAAGCTCCAGTGACAATTGGTTTACCGAATAGAGTTCCTGCAACTGTTGGTCCGGCTGTGGATAATGTAGGGGGTCCAGGAGGTTTTACCAGAAGCGGTCGTCTGTTCGCACCGCAGCCTTTGAGGGACAATAATGCTGAAGCTCTCGCCAAAGCAAAGGGTAAGCAAGTTGTGGTTGAGGAGGAGCCTGTCCAGAAGGAAGCGCCCGAGGGGTCATTTGAGAAAGATGTGGAGGAGTTTATGAAGATAATCAAGAAGAGTGACTACAAGATTGTGGATCAGCTGAATCAAACTCCGTCCAAGATTTCTATACTTTCACTGTTGTTGTGCTCTGAGGCACACCGTAATGCCCTGCTGAAGATGTTGAACCTGGCTTACGTGCCTCAGGAGATTTCTGTCAATCAACTGGAGGGTGTGATGGCCAATGTGAGCACCAGGCATGGTGTAGGTTTCACCAACTTGGACTTACCGCCTGAAGGGAGAAACCATAACAAAGCCTTGCACATCACCATGGAGTGCAAGGGGGCAGTGTTGTCTCACGTATTGGTAGACACCGGGTCGTCGTTGAATGTGTTGCCTAAGCAGATTCTGAGGAAGATTGATGCGGAAGGGTTTGTGCTTAATCCCAGTGACCTGATCGTTCGCGCTTTCGACGGATCCAAACGTTCTGTGTGTGGGGAAGTTACCTTGCCTGTGAAGATAGGTCCTGAGGTTTTTGATATCATCTTCTATGTTATGGACATCCAGCCCGCCTATAGTTGTTTGTTGGGGCGTCCATGGATTCATGCAGCAGGGGCAGTCTCGTCGACTCTCCATCAAAAGCTCAAGTATGTCTGGAACGGTCAGATTGTGACTGTGTGCGGTGAAGAGGAAATTCTGGTGAGTCATCTATCCTCGTTCAAATATGTTGAGGTGGATGGCGAGATCCACGAAACCTTATGCCAGGCGTTTGAGACTGTGGCTCTTGAGAAAGTGGCGTACGCTGAGCAGAGGAAGCCGGGTGTTTCAATCACTTCTTACAAGCAGGCTAAAGAGGTTGTTGATTCTGGCAAGACTGAAGGCTGGGGCAAGATGGTGGATTTGCCGGTTAAAGAAGACAAATTTGGCGTTGGTTATGAGCCTCTCCAAGCAGAGCAGAATGGTCAAGCGGGTCCGAGTACCTTTACCAGCGCTGGGCTGATGAATCATGGCGACGTTTCTGCAACCGGTAGTGAAGACTGCGACAGTGATTTTGATTTGGACAACTGGGTTCGCCCGTGTGCACCAGGGGGGTCTATCAACAACTGGACGGCTGAAGAAGTGGTTCAAGTTACTCTTCTGACAGAGTAATTTTCTGTTGTTTTGTCATTTTGCATGAAAATCCTGCGTTCTGCCCAAGGCGTAGTGATTCATTTTGTAGGGCCTCATCATGTTTTAATGATTATCATTAATGAAGGACATTTTTTGCAATCAAACTTTGTGATCCCTGTCTTTCTATTTTTCGTTTTCACTTTCTTTTCAAAACAATAAAAATGGCAATGTTTTTTGTTTTTGTGACTTTTTGAACTCTTTTTCTAAAACAAAGCATTAAACATGCAGAAGCGATCTTATGGCATTCACTATGAACAGTTCTGTTATGGCTCAGTATGATTTCGATAATCCCATTACCAAGCTGAAGAGGAGAGTGAGGAAGACTGTGAACTCCCTGCAGAATTGGCCAGATTGCTGAAGCAGGAGGAAAGGGTCATCCAACCTCATCAGGAGGAGTTGGAAACTATTAATTTGGGTACTGAGGACGCCAAAAGAGAAATCAAGATTGGGGCTACCTTAGAGGACTCTGTCAAGAGGAGGCTGATTGAGATGCTGAGGGAATATGTGGAAGTGTTCGCGTGGTCGTATCAAGATATGCCTGGTTTGGATACAGACATTGTGATGCACCGATTACCTCTTAGAGAAGGATGTCCTTCGGTCAAGCAGAAGCTGCGTAGAACGAGTCCTGACATGGCAACTAAGATCAAGGAAGAAGTTCAGAAGCAGTGGGATGCGGGTTTTTTGGCTGTTACAAGTTATCCCCCATGGGTGGCCAACATCGTTCCTGTGCCAAAGAAGGATGGTAAAGTCAGAATGTGTGTCGATTACCGGGATTTGAATAGAGCGAGTCCGAAAGATGATTTCCCATTACCTCACATTGATGTATTGGTTGATAATACGGCTCAATCCTCGGTATTCTCTTTCATGGATGGTTTCTCCGGATATAATCAGATCAAGATGGCGCCAGAGGATATGGAAAAGACGACATTCATTACACCTTGGGGCACGTTCTGTGATAAGGTGATGCCATTTGGGCTAAAGAATGCCGGTGCTACCTATCAGAGGGCAATGACGACTCTCTTTCATGACATGATGCACAAAGAAATTGAAGTGTACGTAGATGATATGATTGCGAAGTCGCAGACAGAAGAGGAGCACCTGGTTAATTTGCAGAAGCTGTTTGACCGGTTGAGGAAGTTCAAGCTGAGGTTGAATCCGAACAAGTGTACGTTTGGGGTGAGATCAGGGAAGCTCTTAGGCTTCATTGTCAGTGAGAAAGGGATTGAGGTAGATCCAGCAAAAGTCGAAGCTATTCAAGAGATGCCTGAACCGAAAACGGAAAAGCAAGTCCGTGGGTTTTTAGGGAGGTTGAACTACATTGCAAGGTTCATATCTCATCTAACTGCTACATGTGAACCGATTTTCAAACTACTCAGAAAGAATCAAGCGATCAAGTGGAATGATGATTGTCAGAAAGCTTTTGACAAGATTAAAGAGTATTTACAGAAACCTCCAATCTGATTCCTCCAGTTCCAGGGAGACCTTTGATAATGTACCTGTCAGTGACTGAGAATTCGATGGGGTGTGTATTGGGACAGCATGACGAGTCTGGTCGAAAAGAGCATGCCATATACTACCTTAGCAAAAAGTTTACCGACTGTGAAACAAGATATTCACTGCTCGAGAAAACTTGCTGTGCTTTGGCCTGGGCTGCTCGCCGACTAAGACAGTATATGTTGAACCATACTACCTTATTGATTTCTAAGATGGATCCAGTGAAGTACATCTTTGAGAAACCAGCTCTCACCGGACGTGTTGCCCGTTGGCAGATGATTCTAACAGAATACGACATTCAGTACACGTCGCAGAAAGCCATCAAGGGTAGTATTCTGTCAGACTACCTCGCCGAACAACCGATTGACGACTATCAGCCTATGATGTTTGAATTCCCTGATGAAGACATCATGTATCTTAAGATGAAAGATTGCGAAGAGCCTCTCGTCGAGGAAGGACCGGACCCGGATGACAAATGGACACTGATGTTTGATGGGGCTGTGAATATGAACGGTAACGGTGTTGGGGCAGTATTGATCAATCCTAAAGGTGCTCATATACCTTTTTCTGCCAGATTGACGTTTGACGTCACCAACAATGAAGCTGAGTATGAGGCTTGTATCATGGGGATAGAAGAAGCCATTGATCTGAGGATCAAAAACCTTGATATATTTGGAGATTCCGCTCTAGTGGTCAATCAAGTCAATGGAGATTGGAATACAAATCAGCCGCATTTAATTCCATATAGAGATTATACCAGAAGAATACTGACGTTCTTCAAGAAGGTGAAGTTGTATCATGTCCCCCGGGATGAGAATCAAATGGCGGATGCCTTGGCTACTTTGTCGTCTATGATCAAGGTTCATTGGTGGAATCATGTGCCACATGTTGCGGTGAACCGACTCGAGAGGCCTGCGTATGTGTTTGCAGCCGAGTCTGTAATGATATTGATGATAAACCGTGGTATTATGACATCAAGAATTTCCTCAAGACTCAAGAGTATCCTGAAGGTGCGTCGAAGAATGACAAGAAAACCCTGAGAAGGCTAGCTGGAAGCTTCTATTTGAATCAGGATGATGTGCTGTATAAGAGAAACTTTGACATGGTCTTGCTCAGATGCGTGGACAGACCCGAGGCAGACATGTTAATGCAGGAAGTTCATGAAGGTTCCTTCGGTACTCATGCTGGTGTCATGCAATGGCTAAGAAATTGTTGAGAGCAGGTTATTACTGGATGACTATGGAATCCGATTGTTTCAAGTATGCTCGGAAGTGCCATAAGTGCCAAATCTATGCTGATAAGGTGCACGTACCACCAAGCCCTCTGAATATCATGAATTCGCCTTGGCCGTTTGCCATGTGGGGCATTGATATGATTGGGAAGATTGAGCCCACTGCTTCGAATGGACATCGCTTCATCTTGGTTGCGATCGATTACTTCACCAAGTGGGTGGAAGCAGCTTCCTATGCCAACGTTACCAAACAAGTGGTTACCCGGTTCATCAAGAAAGAAATCATATGTCGTTATGGAGTTCCTGAGAGAATCATCACTGACAATGGTTCGAATCTCAACAACAAGATGATGAAAGAGCTTTGCAAAGATTTCAAGATTGAACATCACAATTCTTCTCCTTACAGACCGAAGATGAATGGTGCTGTAGAAGCGGCGAACAAGAATATCAAGAAGATTGTGCAGAAGATGGTCGTTACGTACAAGGACTGGCATGAGATGCTGCCTTTCGCTTTGCATGGGTACCGTACCTCAGTACGTACGTCGACCGGGGCAACCCCTTACTCCCTTGTGTATGGTATGGAAGCTGTCTTACCTGTTGAAGTGGAGATTCCTTCTCTGAGAGTTTTATTGGATGTCAAGTTGGACGAAGCCGAGTGGATCCGAACAAGGTTTAACGAGTTGAGCCTTATCGAGGAGAGACGGCTAGCAGCTGTATGTCATGGACAGTTGTATCAGAGAAGGATGAAGCGAGCCTTTGATCAGAAAGTGCGTCCTCGAAGCTATCAAATCGGTGATCTAGTTTTGAAGAGGATCCTCCCTCCCGGTACAGATAACAGGGGCAAGTGGACTCCTAATTATGAAGGTCCGTATGTTGTGAAAAAGGTATTCTCCGGTGGAGCCTTGATGCTTACAACTATGGATGGTGAAGATTTTCCGTCTCCTGTCAACTCAGATGTAGTCAAAAAATACTTCGCATAAATTGACCCGCTGGACAAAAAGAACAAAAGAGTCCAGGCAAAAAGGGGCATCCCGGCGAACCAAAAAAAACGAAAGAAAGGTTCGGGCAAAATTAGGGATAAAATGAAAAAAATGTGTACACCCGGTAAGTCGAAAACCCGCAAGGGCGGCTTAGGCAAAAATGGGTATCCCGGTGGATTGAAAACCCGAAAGGGCGATCCAGGCAAAAGTTAGGGATTAAAGCGAAGACTACAGTCTGAGTTATCTGTACTTCATCGAGCTTTGTCGTCTGCCATCTCGAAAGTTGTGATCCGTCCAGTCATTCTTCTCAGAAAGCAAGGAGTTGGGAGGAAAACTGATGATCTGTGAGTTATAACAGAATTGGGAAATAGTGGATGCCGTGTTCACATTGCCATTAGGATAGATTTTTTCCTTTTGTGCGCAATTACCTCTTTCTAGGAATTGCTTCCCAATGTATTTGCCTCTTCAGGCACATTTTCAATCAATAAAGTCGTTATTCAGATAAATAGCTCTCTGGTTTTTATTTTTACTATTTTGTTTGCAAAATGTCCGAATTTTTGATAAGCATTGCATATAAAAACATGAAGGCTAAACAATAGCTCGCAGGATGACGAAACATTTGAAAAATCATTTTGAATGTTGAGGACACTTGAGCGTATCTTGTCCATGTATCCCCTGGGGCCTTTTGTTGTGCTGTTTGTTCAGACTGGCATCTGTGAGGACGTATCCTCAGCAGATATTTTCCCCAAGCAAGTTTGGAAGCTATCAGAGCTATGTTCCCCCGCGAAGACGTCTGTGGATAGTGCTTTCTATTCCCCAACAGATCTAAGGATTGCCTATCCCCAGCAGGCCTGTATTTGCCGTTTTCCTCCCCGAGTGAGGCAGGTTCATTAAAATTTATCTCCAGCATTTATCCTACCTGTGGACTGAAGGTTATCCCCAGCAAAGTTTACCCTTCCCCAGCAGCAAGTGCTATTCTTCAACATGAGTGTGAAGTCGCTTTACCATTCCTCAAGCAGAGTTCCCCGCAGAATTTCCCCAAGAGGAGTCTCCCCACAGAGTCAGAGTATCTGATCATTTCGGCTCCCCAGCCGGAGTTTTTTATCATTTTGCATGTAGTAATCATTGCATCCTCAAACTGCGTAGCATTTCCATTCAATATGGAGCATTACGCCATAGAAAAATTCAAACATATGCATTCATGTGTTAACCCCATCAGACTGCATCCCCGGCAGAGGCGGATCATTTCATTCAACGTCAGCACCAAGACTGCTACAGTTGCTCTTGACAGCATTCAGAATTGTTTATTCCCCACAGAGGTCTATTTCCTCACCCGATGGTGACAGAAAGTTTGTTTCTCCTCAGTGAGACTCCCAGCAAGTGGTCAACCTTGCCTTGTCCATCTTCCCTGAGCGAGTCTCTCCTAGCGCTCTTTAGGTTAGGGTTTTGGTTGCTTTGTGCTGTGTTTATTTATTGCATTCATTATTTACTGTTTGCATTCATTGTTTATTGTTTGCATTTATGTTTGCATTAATGTTTGCATTTATTCATCTGTTCACCTGGCTGGTTGTCTGTTTCTCTCTGTGTGGGGGAAGAGTCAGTTGAGGAAAAGGTCCAATACCCAGACCATGAGTGCAATCTAGGATACCTAGGAATAGAGTGATTCATGGGAAGCGGGTGGTATGGCGCCACTTAGCGGAACATTGATATCACGAGCAGTTCAGACCCTGGTGGGATGCTGTCGTTACATACTTCAGGTGTGTATATGACGGTATTCCGCGAAGGGTTATTTATGCTGCGTTTCTCTCAGCCTTACCCTGGCCTAGACTACACCCGTGAGTGGGGAGGGTTATTTCATTACAGGTACCGTTGGTGACTCGGTTCTGTTGGTGACTTGGTTCTGATGGTGACTTTGTGTTCAGACAGTGTTCAGTTGACCTTAAGTTGGATTTTGATGTTCTGATTTTGACTGAAGCTTCGACCTAGTGATCAGAATCTGCACAACCAGCCAGCCATGTCTGCATCATGTGCATCATAGCATATTTATTTTTCAAAAGAAACGCATTAAAAAAAAAAGAATGAAAAAAAAACAAAAAAAATCAAAAGAAAAAAAAAGAAAAAAAAGAAGAAAAAAAATTAATCTCTGCATGCATATCATTTCTCAGGTACATTCCCGAGCTTGTCTACTGATAGAGATGGCAACAGTTCCCGAGTTGAAGCGGAAGACCTGTTCCTACAGTTTCCACCGTGAGCCGTTGACTCCGCTAGTTGAGTTGGGTAGCCTCGTGACAGACGATCGACTGAAGAGTTTTGTTGGGCGGTATGGAGATATCTTGACAGTATTGAAGACGGTAGTGGATCCAGTGCCTCTGCAGACCCTTCTTCAGTTTTATGATCCAGAGCTCAGGTGCTTCACATTCTAGGATTACCAGTTAGCACCTACTCTTGAGGAGTACTCTATCCTGTTGAGTATCCCTATTCAGCATCAGATTCCCTTCTTGGACGTCCCCAAGGAGGTCGACCTCAGATTGATTGCCAGAGCTCTCCGGTTGAGTGTTGAGGAGGTTGGTAAGAATTGGAAACCCTGTGGGAAGTCGTAGGTCTGCCATTGAGGTTCCTGTTGAGAGTAGCCAGAGTTGAAGCAGAAAAGGGGAATTGGGAAGTTTTTTCACGCACAGTTAGCTGCCATGATCTATGGGATAATCCTATTTCCCAGTATGCCAAACTTCATTGACCATGCTGCCATCAGCATCTTTATCAGAGGGAATCCAATCCCTACTCTTCTAGCAGATACTTACTATGCCATCCACAGTAGGCATGGTAAGGGTGGAGCTATCAGGTGTTGGCTTACCTCTTCTGTTCAAATGGTTCATGTCTCTTCTGCCAGCCAGTGGACCGTTTGTAGATACCCAGAGCACTCTCAAGTGGACTCAGAGGGTCATGTCGCTCACCTCTTATGACATCAGATGGCAATCTTACCGGATGAATGTGAAGAATGTTATTATGAGCTGTGGAGAATTCCGGAATGTGCCACTCGTGGGGACCAAGGGTTGTATAAATTACAACCCAGTTCTTTCTCTTCGCCAGCTAGGGTTTGTTATGAGTGAAAGACCGCTCGAAGCTGAGATAGCTGAGAGTGTGTACTTTGAGAAGAAGGATGACCCTGTTAGGTTGGAGCAGATTGGGAGGGCTTGGAAGTCCATTGGTGTCAGAGATGGATCCGTCTTGGGGAAGAAGTTTGCCATTGCTATGTCCGATTACACTGATTGGGTAAAAAAGAGAGTGGAAACTTCGCTGCTACCCTACGATAGGATGGAGCCGTTGCAAGAGCAACCACCCTTGATTCTTGCTGATAGTGTGCCTACTGAGCACTATAAGCAAGCTCTGATGGAGAGTCGTCGGTTGAGAGAGAAGGAGCAAGACACTCAGATGGAGTTTACAAAGCTCAGGCTGATAAGCTGCACTTGGCCCATCAACTCAGGGAGGTGCAAGGAGAGGATGCTAGCAGAGCAAGAGGTAAGAAAAGGTCATATGAGGAGATGGAGTCTATGTTAGATGCGAGCATAGGGAATGTCTGAGGCTGCAGAGAGCAGAAGCCAGTTATCAGAAGAAGATCAGAGACTTGGAGAAGCAACTCAGAGATAAAGACATCCAGTTGAAGAAGGAAGTAGACTTGAGACAGGCATCAGAGGACCACCTTGGAGGAGAAGTCTTGGAGCTGAGAAGACAGTTGAAAGAGAAGATCACTCCTTTACCAGATTGTTCAGAATGCTCACTGTTGATCGACCAGTGCCATTACCTGAAGACCCTCATTCCGGAAGACCGTCTGTCTTAGTTTGTATCTCTGATTGTATTTTGTTGAGAATCACCTCCAGGCTTGTTGGATGGGATTCATTTGCGTGTAAGCCATCTCTTGGATCTTTTGTTAAGAATCACCTCCAGGCTTGTTGGATGGGATTCTTTTTCTTTGTACGTTGTTTATTCAGATATTCTGTTGACATTGGTTGTATGCCTTTTACCCTTATGTATATATAAGGATGTCAGCATTTCCTTGTATCTGTTTGTTCTCTTGTTGCTGCAGGTTGCCATCTTTTCAGGATGGGTCAGGCTCTTTGAATGCCTGAGAAATGAGCATATCATGTGCATCATACGCATCATTTGCATCATACTCATATCATTTTTGCATAACAGGTGTTCTTGGTCGTGACTTCTCACTCTTGGTTCCTGTTCAGGCAGGATAGCTGATCAACGTCCGCACCGCTACTCAACAAGACTGAATCAACAGAGAAGTATGGATCAATTTCAAGCAGAGTTGGCTGAGATGAAGGCTAGCATGGCCCAGTTTATGAATATGATGCAAGGGGTTGCACAAGGTCAAGAAGAACTTCGAGCTATGGTTCAGAGACAAGAGGCTGCAAATCCACCGATCAACCATGCTCCGCCAGAGGGAGGTCCGGTCAATGATAACAATGTTGCTGCTGCTGTACCCGTCAACAACTATGCTGTAGGTGATGAGTTGGGGGTATTCGAATCAACGGTCAACCTATTGTTCCAGATGCCGCTAATGCCAGAGTAGTCCGTGCTCCGGCCCGTAATCACGCTCCGATTGTTGACAGACAAGAGGATATGTTCTCTCTGCTCAGTGAAGACGAAGACGTTCTGGGAAGGGTTAATGAGAGAGATCGCAAAGTTGAGGCTCTTGCCGAGAAGATCCGTGCTATGGAATGTCAAAATTCTCTCGGTTTTGATGTTACTAATATGGGATTGGTTGAAGGTTTGAGAATCCCTCACAAGTTCAAAGCACCGTCCTTCGACAAATACAACGGTACTTCTTGCCCTCGCACCCATGTGCAGGCTTATTATCGAAAGATCTCTGCGTATACCGAAGATGAAAAGATGTGGATGTATTTTTTCCAAGATAGTCTATCTGGGGCTTCTTTGGACTGGTACATGGAATTGAAGAGAGATTCGATCCGATGCTGGAGAGATCTGGGTGAGGCCTTCTTGAGGCAATACAAACACAACATGGACATGGCGCCTAGCCGGACTCAACTGCAGAGTCTATGTCAGAAATCCGGAGAGAGTTCAAGGAGTACGCTCAGAGGTGGCGTGAACTGGCTGCTAGAGTTCAACCCCCTATGCTGGAGAGGGAGTTGACAGATATGTTTATCGGTACTCTTCAAGGCGTGTTTATGGACCGGATGGGGAGCTGCCCATTCGGTAGTTTTTCCGATGTTGTCATTTGTGGAGAGAGGACTGAGAGTTTGATTAAAACTGGGAAGATCCAAGATGCTGGTTCCTCTTCTTCTAGGAAGCCGTTTGTTGGGGCACCTCGTCGAAGAGAGGGTGAAACTAATGCTGTTCAACACCGCAGAGATCAAAACAGATGTGAATACCGTCAAGCTGCTGCAGTAACCATTCCGACACCTCAACCTCGTCAACAACAACAAAGAGTTCAACAACCGCAACAACAACAACAACAGCAACGTCCTTTCCAGCCTAGGCAGAAATTGCAGGCTGATAGAAGATTTGATCCTCTGCCCATGTCTTACGCAGAGTTACTACCCGAACTACTCCGGTTAGGGTTTGTAGAGCTGCGTACGATGGCTACTCCGACAGTGCTGCCGCCCGGCTATGATGCTAATGTTAGATGTGACTTTCATTCTGGGGCACCAGGCCACCATACTGAGAAGTGTCGAGCTCTCCAGCACAAGGTCCAAGATTTGATCGATGCCAAGGCGATCAACTTCGCTCCGGTACCTAACGTCGTGAATAACCCTATGCCTCAGCATGGTGGGCATAGAGTGAACAATATTGAAGGGAAAGAAGCTGAAGATCTGGTTGTTAATGTTGATGATGTTCAGACTTTTCTGTTAGTTGTGAAGGACCGCCTGCTGAAGGGGGTGTCTACCCGGGTTGTGATGAAGATTGTGTGGGCTGTGCAGAATCTGAGAATGGTTGCGACCAGTTAAGGGCCAGTATCCAGGGTATGATGGATGAGGGTCGTTTGCAATTCAGTAGGGCTGTAAAGGATCGTGGGACAGCGTCAACTATCACCATTTACTTTAAACCGTCTGAAGAACGTGGACAAAGGATCGTCAGTGCATCTGCAGCAAATAGTACCCCAGTTACCATTCCCGTGCCTGTAACCATCAGTGTTCCAACTACTATCGTTGCGCCTGGAAGAAGGGCTGTTGAGAATAGTAGAGCCGTGCCGTGGAAATATGATAATGCTCACCGCAGTTACAGAAGGGCCGAAAGTCAGACAAGACCACTGAATCAAGCTCCAGTGACAATTGGTTTACCGAATAGAGTTCCTGCAACTGTTGGTCCGGCTGTGGATAATGTAGGGGGTCCAGGAGGTTTTACCAGAAGCGGTCGTCTGTTCGCACCGCAGCCTTTGAGGGACAATAATGCTGAAGCTCTCGCCAAAGCAAAGGGTAAGCAAGTTGTGGTTGAGGAGGAGCCTGTCCAGAAGGAAGCGCCCGAGGGGTCATTTGAGAAAGATGTGGAGGAGTTTATGAAGATAATCAAGAAGAGTGACTACAAGATTGTGGATCAGCTGAATCAAACTCCGTCCAAGATTTCTATACTTTCACTGTTGTTGTGCTCTGAGGCACACCGTAATGCCCTGCTGAAGATGTTGAACCTGGCTTACGTGCCTCAGGAGATTTCTGTCAATCAACTGGAGGGTGTGATGGCCAATGTGAGCACCAGGCATGGTGTAGGTTTCACCAACTTGGACTTACCGCCTGAAGGGAGAAACCATAACAAAGCCTTGCACATCACCATGGAGTGCAAGGGGGCAGTGTTGTCTCACGTATTGGTAGACACCGGGTCGTCGTTGAATGTGTTGCCTAAGCAGATTCTGAGGAAGATTGATGCGGAAGGGTTTGTGCTTAATCCCAGTGACCTGATCGTTCGCGCTTTCGACGGATCCAAACGTTCTGTGTGTGGGGAAGTTACCTTGCCTGTGAAGATAGGTCCTGAGGTTTTTGATATCATCTTCTATGTTATGGACATCCAGCCCGCCTATAGTTGTTTGTTGGGGCGTCCATGGATTCATGCAGCAGGGGCAGTCTCGTCGACTCTCCATCAAAAGCTCAAGTATGTCTGGAACGGTCAGATTGTGACTGTGTGCGGTGAAGAGGAAATTCTGGTGAGTCATCTATCCTCGTTCAAATATGTTGAGGTGGATGGCGAGATCCACGAAACCTTATGCCAGGCGTTTGAGACTGTGGCTCTTGAGAAAGTGGCGTACGCTGAGCAGAGGAAGCCGGGTGTTTCAATCACTTCTTACAAGCAGGCTAAAGAGGTTGTTGATTCTGGCAAGACTGAAGGCTGGGGCAAGATGGTGGATTTGCCGGTTAAAGAAGACAAATTTGGCGTTGGTTATGAGCCTCTCCAAGCAGAGCAGAATGGTCAAGCGGGTCCGAGTACCTTTACCAGCGCTGGGCTGATGAATCATGGCGACGTTTCTGCAACCGGTAGTGAAGACTGCGACAGTGATTTTGATTTGGACAACTGGGTTCGCCCGTGTGCACCAGGGGGGTCTATCAACAACTGGACGGCTGAAGAAGTGGTTCAAGTTACTCTTCTGACAGAGTAATTTTCTGTTGTTTTGTCATTTTGCATGAAAATCCTGCGTTCTGCCCAAGGCGTAGTGATTCATTTTGTAGGGCCTCATCATGTTTTAATGATTATCATTAATGAAGGACATTTTTTTGCAATCAAACTTTGTGATCCCTGTCTTTCTATTTTTCGTTTTCACTTTCTTTTCAAAACAATAAAAATGGCAATGTTTTTTGTTTTTGTGACTTTTTGAACTCTTTTTCTAAAACAAAGCATTAAACATGCAGAAGCGATCTTATGGCATTCACTATGAACAGTTCTGTTATGGCTCAGTATGATTTCGATAATCCCATTTACCAAGCTGAAGAGGAGAGTGAGGAAGACTGTGAACTCCCTGCAGAATTGGCCAGATTGCTGAAGCAGGAGGAAAGGGTCATCCAACCTCATCAGGAGGAGTTGGAAACTATTAATTTGGGTACTGAGGACGCCAAAAGAGAAATCAAGATTGGGGCTACCTTAGAGGACTCTGTCAAGAGGAGGCTGATTGAGATGCTGAGGGAATATGTGGAAGTGTTCGCGTGGTCGTATCAAGATATGCCTGGTTTGGATACAGACATTGTGATGCACCGATTACCTCTTAGAGAAGGATGTCCTTCGGTCAAGCAGAAGCTGCGTAGAACGAGTCCTGACATGGCAACTAAGATCAAGGAAGAAGTTCAGAAGCAGTGGGATGCGGGTTTTTTGGCTGTTACAAGTTATCCCCCATGGGTGGCCAACATCGTTCCTGTGCCAAAGAAGGATGGTAAAGTCAGAATGTGTGTCGATTACCGGGATTTGAATAGAGCGAGTCCGAAAGATGATTTCCCATTACCTCACATTGATGTATTGGTTGATAATACGGCTCAATCCTCGGTATTCTCTTTCATGGATGGTTTCTCCGGATATAATCAGATCAAGATGGCGCCAGAGGATATGGAAAAGACGACATTCATTACACCTTGGGGCACGTTCTGTTATAAGGTGATGCCATTTGGGCTAAAGAATGCCGGTGCTACCTATCAGAGGGCAATGACGACTCTCTTTCATGACATGATGCACAAAGAAATTGAAGTGTACGTAGATGATATGATTGCGAAGTCGCAGACAGAAGAGGAGCACCTGGTTAATTTGCAGAAGCTGTTTGACCGGTTGAGGAAGTTCAAGCTGAGGTTGAATCCGAACAAGTGTACGTTTGGGGTGAGATCAGGGAAGCTCTTAGGCTTCATTGTCAGTGAGAAAGGGATTGAGGTAGATCCAGCAAAAGTCGAAGCTATTCAAGAGATGCCTGAACCGAAAACGGAAAGCAAGTCCGTGGGTTTTTAGGGAGGTTGAACTACATTGCAAGGTTCATATCTCATCTAACTGCTACATGTGAACCGATTTTCAAACTACTCAGAAAGAATCAAGCGATCAAGTGGAATGATGATTGTCAGAAAGCTTTTGACAAGATTAAAGAGTATTTACAGAAACCTCCAATTCTGATTCCTCCAGTTCCAGGGAGACCTTTGATAATGTACCTGTCAGTGACTGAGAATTCGATGGGGTGTGTATTGGGACAGCATGACGAGTCTGGTCGAAAAGAGCATGCCATATACTACCTTAGCAAAAAGTTTACCGACTGTGAAACAAGATATTCACTGCTCGAGAAAACTTGCTGTGCTTTGGCCTGGGCTGCTCGCCGACTAAGACAGTATATGTTGAACCATACTACCTTATTGATTTCTAAGATGGATCCAGTGAAGTACATCTTTGAGAAACCAGCTCTCACCGGACGTGTTGCCCGTTGGCAGATGATTCTAACAGAATACGACATTCAGTACACGTCGCAGAAAGCCATCAAGGGTAGTATTCTGTCAGACTACCTCGCCGAACAACCGATTGACGACTATCAGCCTATGATGTTTGAATTCCCTGATGAAGACATCATGTATCTTAAGATGAAAGATTGCGAAGAGCCTCTCGTCGAGGAAGGACCGGACCCGGATGACAAATGGACACTGATGTTTGATGGGGCTGTGAATATGAACGGTAACGGTGTTGGGGCAGTATTGATCAATCCTAAAGGTGCTCATATACCTTTTTCTGCCAGATTGACGTTTGACGTCACCAACAATGAAGCTGAGTATGAGGCTTGTATCATGGGGATAGAAGAAGCCATTGATCTGAGGATCAAACCCTTGATATATTTGGAGATTCCGCTCTAGTGGTCAATCAAGTCAATGGAGATTGGAATACAAATCAGCCGCATTTAATTCCATATAGAGATTATACCAGAAGAATACTGACGTTCTTCAAGAAGGTGAAGTTGTATCATGTCCCCCGGGATGAGAATCAAATGGCGGATGCCTTGGCTACTTTGTCGTCTATGATCAAGTTCATTGGTGGAATCATGTGCCATATGTTGCGGTGAACCGACTCGAGAGGCCTGCGTATGTGTTTGCAGCCGAGTCTGTTAATGATATTGATGATAAACCGTGGTATTATGACATCAAGAATTTCCTCAAGACTCAAGAGTATCCTGAAGGTGCGTCGAAGAATGACAAGAAAACCCTGAGAAGGCTAGCTGGAAGCTTCTATTTGAATCAGGATGATGTGCTGTATAAGAGAAACTTTGACATGGTCTTGCTCAGATGCGTGGACAGACCCGAGGCAGACATGTTAATGCAGGAAGTTCATGAAGGTTCCTTCGGTACTCATGCTGGTGGTCATGCAATGGCTAAGAAATTGTTGAGAGCAGGTTATTACTGGATGACTATGGAATCCGATTGTTTCAAGTATGCTCGGAAGTGCCATAAGTGCCAAATCTATGCTGATAAGGTGCACGTACCACCAAGCCCTCTGAATATCATGAATTCGCCTTGGCCGTTTGCCATGTGGGGCATTGATATGATTGGGAAGATTGAGCCCACTGCTTCGAATGGACATCGCTTCATCTTGGTTGCGATCGATTACTTCACCAAGTGGGTGGAAGCAGCTTCCTATGCCAACGTTACCAAACAAGTGGTTACCCGGTTCATCAAGAAAGAAATCATATGTCGTTATGGAGTTCCTGAGAGAATCATCACTGACAATGGTTCGAATCTCAACAACAAGATGATGAAAGAGCTTTGCAAAGATTTCAAGATTGAACATCACAATTCTTCTCCTTACAGACCGAAGATGAATGGTGCTGTAGAAGCGGCGAACAAGAATATCAAGAAGATTGTGCAGAAGATGGTCGTTACGTACAAGGACTGGCATGAGATGCTGCCTTTCGCTTTGCATGGGTACCGTACCTCAGTACGTACGTCGACCGGGGCAACCCCTTACTCCCTTGTGTATGGTATGGAAGCTGTCTTACCTGTTGAAGTGGAGATTCCTTCTCTGAGAGTTTTATTGGATGTCAAGTTGGACGAAGCCGAGTGGATCCGAACAAGGTTTAACGAGTTGAGCCTTATCGAGGAGAGACGGCTAGCAGCTGTATGTCATGGACAGTTGTATCAGAGAAGGATGAAGCGAGCCTTTGATCAGAAAGTGCGTCCTCGAAGCTATCAAATCGGTGATCTAGTTTTGAAGAGGATCCTCCCTCCCGGTACAGATAACAGGGGCAAGTGGACTCCTAATTATGAAGGTCCGTATGTTGTGAAAAAGGTATTCTCCGGTGGAGCCTTGATGCTTACAACTATGGATGGTGAAGATTTTCCGTCTCCTGTCAACTCAGATGTAGTCAAAAAATACTTCGCATAAATTGACCCGCTGGACAAAAAGAACAAAAGAGTCCAGGCAAAAAAGGGGCATCCCGGCGAACCAAAAAAACAGAAAGAAAGGTTCGGGCAAAAATTAGGGATAAAATGAAAAAATGTGTACACCCGGTAAGTCGAAAACCCGCAAGGGCGGCTTAGGCAAAAATGGGTATCCCGGTGGATTGAAAACCCGAAAGGGCGATCCAGGCAAAAGTTAGGGATTAAAGCGAAGACTACAGTCTGAGTTATCTGTACTTCATCGAGCTTTGTCGTCTGCCATCTCGAAAGTTGTGATCCGTCCAGTCATTCTTCTCAGAAAGCAAGGAGTTGGGAGGAAAACTGATGATCTGTGAGTTATAACAGAATTGGGAAATAGTGGATGCCGTGTTCACATTGCCATTAGGATAGATTTTTTCCTTTTGTGCGCAATTACCTCTTTCTAGGAATTGCTTCCCAATGTATTTGCCTCTTCAGGCACATTTTCAATCAATAAAAGTCGTTATTCAGATAAATAGCTCTCTGGTTTTTATTTTTACTATTTTGTTTGCAAAATGTCCGAATTTTTGATAAGCATTGCATATAAAAAACATGAAGGCTAAACAATAGCTCGCAGGATGACGAAACATTTGAAAATCATTTTGAATGTTGAGGACACTTGAGCGTATCTTGTCCATGTATCCCCTGGGGGCCTTTTGTTGTGCTGTTTGTTTCAGACTGGCATCTGTGAGGACGTATCCTCAGCAGATATTTTCCCCAAGCAAGTTTGGAAGCTATCAGAGCTATGTTCCCCCGCGAAGACGTCTGTGGATAGTGCTTTCTATTCCCCAACAGATCTAAGGATTGCCTATCCCCAGCAGGCCTGTATTTGCCGTTTTCCTCCCCGAGTGAGGCAGGTTCATTAAAATTTATCTCCAGCATTTATCCTACCTGTGGACTGAAGGTTATCCCCAGCAAAGTTTACCCTTCCCCAGCAGCAAGTGCTATTCTTCAACATGAGTGTGAAGTCGCTTTACCATTCCTCAAGCAGAGTTCCCCGCAGAATATTTCCCCAAGAGGAGTCTCCCCACAGAGTCAGAGTATCTGATCATTTCGGCTCCCCAGCCGGAGTTTTTTATCATTTTGCATGTAGTAATCATTGCATCCTCAAACTGCGTAGCATTTCCATTCAATATGGAGCATTACGCCATAGAAAAATTCAAACATATGCATTCATGTGTTAACCCCATCAGACTGCATCCCCGGCAGAGGCGGATCATTTCATTCAACGTCAGCACCAAGACTGCTACAGTTGCTCTTGACAGCATTCAGAATTGTTTATTCCCCACAGAGGTCTATTTCCTCACCCGATGGTGACAGAAAGTTTGTTTCTCCTCAGTGAGACTCCCAGCAAGTGGTCAACCTTGCCTTGACATATCTAAGAAGTCATTCTTGTGATACCAGTAAGTGTCATGCCAGCACCCGTGTGTGTTTCTTTTTTGGTGTCGGTAAACACCATTGTTTCGGTGTCCGTAAACATCGAGTATTTCTCTCCAGTCATCAGTAAATGTCTGGTCATCATTTTTGTGTCAGTAAACACCATTGTTTCGATGTCTGTAAACATCGAGTATTCTCCCCAGTCATCGGTAAATGTCTGGTCATTTTTTGATGTCGGTAAACATCATCTTTCGATGTCGGTAAACATCGAGTCTTTTCCTCGGTCATCGGTAAATGTCTGATAAATCCCCAGCAAGAAATCCCCAGTAGAGTCATCTGTAAATGTCCTATCTGGTTCCCAGTCGTAAATTTCTCATTCCCAGTCATCGGTAAATGTCTGGTCATTTCCTTGGATGTCGGTAAACATCATCTTTCGATGTCAGTAAACATCAAGTCTCATCCCAGTCATCGGTAAATGTCTGGTCATTCCTTTGGACGTCGGTAAACATCATCTTTCGATGTCGGTAAACATCGAGTCTCACCCAGTCATCGGTAAATGTCTGGTCATGCTTTTGTTCTCTTGTTGATAAAATCAAGATCCCCAGAAGTCGTCGGTAAACGTCTTGTCTGATTCCACCACAAAGATTTTGTTCCTCCCCAAGTGGAGATGCCATCGGTAAATGGCCCCGTTTCCTTCGATATCAGTAAATATCGGATCCCCAGTTACAGTAGCCATCGGTAAATGGTCTTGCTAAGTTGACATCGGTAAATGTCAAGTTTCTTTGAAGCCACCATCGGTAAATGGTCTTGCTTCCTTTCTACATCAAATTTTGTTCCCAGCAGCCATCGGTAAATGGTCGTGCTAAAGTTGATATCGGTAAATATCAAAGTCCCAGTTTTAACCATCGGTAAATGGTTCCGTTTTTCAGAAGTTTGTTTTCCCCAGCCGCCATCGGTAAATGGTCGTGCTGCAGTGGATATCGGTAAATATCAAGTTTCCAGTTCTCCAACCATCGGTAAATGGTTTCGCTTTTCTGAAGTTGTCAATTGCAGTCGTCATCGGTAAATGACGTGGTTCTCCTTGTATCATATCCAGTACTGTGCAAATTCTACGGTTCTTTGGTATTCAATCCCTGTTTACCCTGAAAGTCTGACAGCCGTTGCTATCATCCGTTCGGGTTCCCAGCTGATTGAATAGGGGCAGCTGTAGCACCTCAAATTTGCACCTATCATCATACATACATTTTCATATTAGGTCATAGCATATTATGATCCATTGCATAGCATTTGCATTGTCCCTCAGTTGCCTCAAGGGCAAGCAATCAAGAATTAGGTCAAACTAATCTCCTGATCAGTCAACCAAACAAGCAAAGGAATTTCTCAATGAACCAAGACCTTGGGGTTTGTCCAACAAGTTCACATGGCTTGGAGGTCTATTTGAAGTATTTTGGTCAAAGGTTGAAGACTTGGAGGTCATCAGTTCATACACAGACAGTCAAAAACCCTAAAAGGTCAACTGTCAGTCAAAACAATGGATGGTGGTCATTCTTGTGGAATTGGGGCACCATGATCAAGAATCAAGAGTTCATACAACTTGGGACATCATTTGAAGTCAAGTTCTCAAAGAATTAGGGTTTGGAAGTCATCAGTCAATGCACAATCAGTCAGAAACCCTAAAAGTCAACTGTTGGTCAACTGTCCATTTAATCAGTGATTGGATGATTGGAATTGGTTTGTGAGAGTTCATTCATGTCCAAATAGTCATCATACATCATGCCAAACACCATCATGGAAGAATTTGAAGCCAGATCAAAAATTTCCCAAAACGGAAACTGGGCCTGTAACTGAAACCTGCCATAAATGGAAAGTCTTGATCCTCAAACTTACATTTTGATACAAGCCTCAAATGAATTTTTTCCCAACATGAAAGTTGAAGATCTTGTTCTCCCATTTCCAAAAAGTCCTAGAACTCTCAATTCCCATGTGTGGTTGGCAAGTTATGATCGAATCGATTTCAGAAAATCTTGAACTTCAAAGGGCCATATCTCCCAAACCGTTTGGCCAATTTTGGTGGGGTTTTTTCCTACAAGTCACATTTGATCCCCTCTTTCCAAAAATATAAATTTCAAGAGCCAAAACTTCACCAATCAAAATGGCATATTTTGACATTTCTCATTTAAATGCAAGTTTGACTAAGAGTTGACTTTTTGATATAAACATTTTTTCAACATTTGGCCAATTGGGAAAGCTCAGAAATGTCATTTTAAGTGTGTTTGCAAAGTCAAAATGTGCAGTACATAAGGCCATTGCTTGGTTGCTTGAATTGTAAGAAAGGTACAATTTCACCCATGCTCTCCATGCCTACATTTGAACCATGCCTTGGTACCTTCAAACAGAAATTGGCAAGTCATTTTTCTGTCATTTGAAGCCTCATCTGCAGCCTAAAATTAACAGCAAGACAAGAAGCCATTCCTTGCTTGCTTAAATTTTGGAAAGGACAAATGCTACCATACTTCCAACACTAATTTGTACTGTCCATAGCAGATTTTTTCATCCACCATTTTGCTGTCAAGGACAAGAGCATTAGCAGCAGCATGGCATACAACTCACTCCCTCAAGAATCATCTCACTGGCCTTGCTAAAGTCTGTTACAACTAAAAGAACACAACAATACCTTGGACTGTACCACAACCTAGCATAGTACATCACTTCATTTTTCTGCCAAAGAAAATGAACAAGTAGCAGCCAAAGGCCATTATTCACACTCTCTCAAACCTCACCCTTGCTATGCATTTCTGTTTTGCTGTCAGAAAAAGCACACAAAACCAAACCCTACCTTACCACATAGAAAGGGCCAACAGCAGGGCATGGCATATTTGCTGTCACTAGTAGTAGCAGTTGTAGCATGAAAAAGCATTTTTGGCCAAGGCAATTGGGGGATGCATCCTGATTTCAAAGAACTCACCTTACTTGCATTTTAGGAGAACTATCCAAACACTCAATGGAGCTTTTGGCCAGCATGCCACAACCACTTCCATCATCTTTTCCTGTCATCACAAAACCAACAACACTTCATTTTTAGATGATGGCTCACTCTCTCAATTGACCCTGCTACTTAATCTTTCCTGTCCAAACTGAAAAAGCCTCTCACTTTGCTTGTGCATTTTCTGTCTAAACCTTGTCCACAATACCAAAATAGACCAACCTTGCCTTGCTTGATAACAGGACTGCTTCACCATTTTCCTGTCCAACTCCAAATCTTGCCTTGCCAACCATGGCAGTTTTGTTCATCTCTATTTTTCATCATTTCCAAACTTTGCCAACATAACCAACAAACCACAAACCATTTGGCCAAACAGTAAAAAGGAGCCACACTGTCAAATCCTGCAGCATCAAAAAGTCAACACCCTGCAGCAAGAAAATCCTTGGCAACACATGACCAACCACTTTTTCACTCATCTTGATTCACCTTGCTGTTGGCAGATTTGAAGAAAAAACTGTCAAAGTTCAAAACCACAAAAGGCCACATCCAACAACAGAGTTTTCTTCATTATCTTTCTGTCATGAGCAACACCATTGCACATCACAAACCAAGAAATCCATTCATTCATCCATACTAATCCTTGGCATTTCCACAAAATGGCAAAGGCTGTTCAGAAAGCAACATAAAACAAGAACATCAAAGCTTCATTTTTCCTGTCATGAGGTACTAGCAGACCAAACACTTGTCCTCTTGTTTCTCTCAAGCCTCTCACTTGCATTTATCAAAGTCATTCCAAAACTCACAAAATGAACTAAGCCTGGCTTTGATACAAAAACTGCATTTTCCTGTCATTAGCAGCCTACCACAACCAACTTGACCTAGCCTTGCCAATGCAACCAACTGCATACACTCCCTCACCCTAAAACTGCATTGACTTTTGCCTTGGCCTTTTGATCAAATCACAAAAATCTGTCCAAGAACTTAAGAGGGGTTGAACCTTGCCTTGACACCATCCAAACATCTTTCTAAGCTTATTGCAATTGCTTTCTCACAACTGGAAGCAACTCCTCTAAGTGCTGTTTTAGAGGGACATCTTCCATGGCAATCCAAGTTTGAGCCCATTTCAAGCATCTACAAGCCAAGCCAATTCCACACTCATCATTTGAAAGCTTAAAGTGTACCTGTTTGGAGTCAAAGTCCCTAAATAACAACTGAATCATCACTGTCCCTCCAAATTGGTAAGTTTTCGAGCTCCATGATTTCTCAAATTGATACATGTTTGCAAAAGATCTTTCAATGCTGAGTTTAGTGATGCTGTCACTTTTTGGAATGGCTGCTTATTCATGAAGATATGATGAGATAAAGTTGGATGCTTGAAAATGTTTCCATTAATTTCTTGTTGTGTAGCTTGAATTAATGAAAATCAATTTTAGGATGTTGTTGTGTGATGTTTGATGAATACAATGGTATGGCCAATTTTAATTTCTGGAGAAAAATTGTGAAACTCAAATTTGGGGATGATGATGAACATAAACCCTAATCCCAATTTGCCCAGATTTTCCCCATTTTCGTGTGCATGGCCTTTTCTCCCTCCAGCCAATCAAAACATTTCAAATCCTGGCCCTAAACGACCGTGTTTTAGTTAGTGGCTTCAAATATTACCAAAATGCCATTTTCTCAAATATTAATTCAATTAATTTTACATTCAAATCACCAATCTTGCAAAAATCATAAAAGCTTCAATTTTAATCCAAATTCAATGGGATTTTTTGTGTTGTGTTCATCATGATCTCTACTTTTTTATCATTATTTTTCCAGAATTTTTGGATGGGTGGTTTTTAAATGGCCTTAGGGTTTGTGACATGTGACCAAATTTTGTACACCTTGCCAAATCAATTGTGAAATGATGAGAATGTATCCAATGGCTCCCAAATTTTTTGTGCTTAAACTAGACACACTCATGTTGATTTTGGTGTAAAGTTTGTGAATTTATCATTTATGGTTTGTGAGATATGATTTTTTGAATTAGGGTGTGACAATTTGTGTCACACCATTGATGACCAACTTCATGATTTTCATTGCTATGCTTCTTGACCTCCAAATGGATTGAAATTTTGCATGAGCCTACTCTTGTATGTCTATTTGACTTGTGAATTTTCTTGGATTTAATTGAACTATTTTCCATTTGTTTGAGATTTTTCTTCCCTGCCTAGTCAAATGTTGACTTTGTGTGACACATGTTCCCATTTCATTTGTGAAATTCTCATACTTTATTAGATGGACATGAAATTTTACATGAGATAACTAGACATCCTCATCTTTGCCATGGTTTTGATCCCATTCATTTATCATACACCATTCTTGACTTATGATTTTTCTAAGTTGATGCATGTTTGGTTGACTTCATTGAGCATGTTCAAATTGGCTTTGACTTTCTGATTTTCATTGACTGTCTTCCACTTGTCCAAATGAGATGAAATTTGACATGCTTACCATGCTATGTGTTAGGTTTGATCATGATTTATTTGGTGATTTTTGGAAAATGTTTAGATTGCTTTTGGGCTAAGTCTTGCTGTTGACTTCTATGAGCTTCTGTTTGCCATGTTTTGACCTAAATGGTTCATGAAATGATGATGAGGATTGATATGAGTGTGAATCCAATTGGTTGTGTTTCCTAGTGGGTTGAACATGATTTTGGATACTTGACCCTTGCTGTCTTGACTTTCTCATTCACTTTTGACCCTAGGCTTGCCCTAGTGGTCCTGTTACTCACCTTTGAGTTTGTGATTTCAGGTTGACCATCAAATGGCCATTGAGACCAATTCTTTTGATTGAGCTTGTTCAAATACCATTATCTAACTTGTTTGTTTTGTAGGTGGCTTGGCTCACATGCCCTAAGCCTTGTGCCTTGCACATCCATGTGCCTCTAATGGACTGTTGATGTCTGTTTCTGTTTGTTTTGTTTGAAGTTGCATACTAACATCTGCTTGACTGTTTCAGGTGCTTTAGTTGCTTAGTTCCTTGTGAACTTTTTGCTTTGCTTTGCTTGTATAAGCAATTTGCATTGAGGTATGTCTCTTTTACTTCATGTAGTCTGGAAGACCTGGCCTGTTACTTGGCCAGGCAACTGTCTGAAGTCCTCCTTAAGAGGCAATGTTTGTGGATGTTTAACTTTGTCCTTGCATAGAGTCAAAGCCCTCCTAAGTGAAGAGGCAATTGGTGGAAGGTAGGGATATGCAATCTATCCCCCACTATTCAGTGTGTCATCTGCCTTGCTCACACCACTGTGTTGATGCATTGCAGATACAAACCCAAGATCTTGTACCATTGTACAGTTGAGTCAGTTTCAAATGTGTAGAAGGGTTCCCACTTTCTGAACCCACACATTCTTGTCTTGAGCTCTCCCAGGCCAGGGATAAGAGCTGTGGAGTCTTACCTTCACTCACCTTTCATCTGCTTCACCTTAGCCCCTCAATGGCAAGGTTAAGAGCACATTCACCCTATTCCAGTTGGCCCTAGTGCCTAACCCTTGATGTTTGAGCCCCCTTGTTGGTGTGTTTATCTCATGTTGTATGTGCTTCATGTGATTACCTGTTTGCTTTGCCTCTTTAGGCTTTAGCTTAGGCTTGCCCTTGTGCAAGATAGGTTGTGCTTGACTTGCCCTTGTGCAAAGTCAAGTCTGTGTGGCTTGCTTCCTGTGTGAGCCATGCTTAGAGTTGTTAGGCCGAACTACGGCAACTCTGATTCTCATGTTCAGATGAGATACGTAGGCACGAGATGCGATGTCTTGTCGAGTTTGACTAACCACTAACACTAGTTCTTTTCTCTCACCCCTGTTGTGATTGAGATATCCCCTTTCTCTTGCCCTAGTTGCAATGGAGACCCTTGCTTCCTGTGCAAGTCTTGTTTACGATAGGTTGGCCCTTGTGCCATTTAGCTAGAAACCTTAACTTAGGGTTGATTTTGCATGACAACATCTAGGCTCGAGTCGTAGTCTCCCTAGAGTTGTGTCTCCCTTTGTTATCTGGTTAGGCTAGAACCTTTGTCCCTGCGTAGGGGAACTACATCGCCCTGATCTTCATACCAGATGAAGTATGTAGGCAGGAGATTGAGCTGATCTCTCCGGGCGCCTTTTCTTTCTTTTGTGTGTGTTGTCTGACCTTTGCTAGGCTCGAGTGCCTGACTCCTTAGCAATTTGTTGTCTGTCTGTTTGAGTGTGTGCTTGACAGTTATAGGCTGAGTCCCCGACTCCCTATCAACCTGTTGTGTTGTTGTGTGCTTGGAAGCCGATGTAAGTCCATCGAGTGGCATTTGGGTTCCAGTGTGCGTGTGTTTGGTTCGGATGCTGATGTAAGTCCAGTGATTGGCATTTGGGCTCCATGTTTGCCTCTTTGCGTGTGTTTTAGGTTCGGATGCTGACATAAGTCCAGAGATTGGCAGTCGGGCTCCACGTTTGCCTGTGTCTGTTTGTTTGTTTGTGTGCGTGTCAGCCGAGCTACGAATGCTCTGATTCTTCTCTCGTCCGAGAAGATACGTATGCATAGGATGCGATATCCTAGCGAGCATGTGTCGTCTCCCCAGTCCGAACTACTTGGACTCTGATGTCTATGCCTGATAGACTAAGTAGGCCCAGGATGCGACATCCTGCCGAGTTCAGTTTCAGTCAGTCTCTTTCGTTTCTTTCAGCCAATGTGTGTGTGAGTATTTGAGCAGTGTTTAGCAACCAATTTCCTTCCTTTTATGCGTGGATCCCGTAGAGTACTACGGATGCGTAGGGGTGCTAATACCTTCCCTTCGCATAACCGACTCCCGAACCCATACTCTTTGGTCGCGAGACCATGTTCTTTCCTAGGTTTACTTCGAGCGTTTCCTTTCCCTCTTTTTGGGATAAATAACGCACGGTGGCGGCTCTGTTGTTTCTTCTTTTCCCGCCGGTTTTTCGCGCGATGCGACAATAACAAGTCAAGAGGTCAGCCATATTTTTTTTGGTATTTTTTGAATTAAAATAAAATGAAAATAAAAAATAAATAAATAATTTCAAACCTCAAATTCAATTCAAAACAACTTCAAAGAGTCCAATTAAATTCTCATAGGTTCAACATAGTCAAACAAGCTTTGACTAATTTTCTCATAAATTTTTGAAATCAGAAAGTATTTAAAAACAATTAAAAATAAATAAAAATAGGATAATATGAATTAAAATCTCAAATAATCTCAAAACAATCAAGAATTTGTTGAGACTATTTTTCATTGACTTATCATGATCCATGAATGCTATGAAAATATTTTTGGATTTTTTAAAAGTCAGAAAGTATTTTAAAATGAATTGAAACCATTAAAAATAAAATAATCCATGAAAAAAATCAAACGAAGTCACAAAAATATTTTAAAATGAATTAGAACTAGAGATTCTGGGTTCGATCCCTAGCAGAGTCGTCACTTTTCTGTAGCGGGGTTTTCGTTAGTTTTAGGTTTATTGACTAAACCAAAAGTCAACATACAATTCGAGTTGCCACCGCACTTTTATTTGTCCAAAGGAAAGGCTAAAAAGCGAACAAAAGCCAAGTAAGAAGTTTTTCAAATCGAAAACTAATAAAAATGTCAGAGATCTAGGTAAGAGGGTTGGTCATGAAATGGGAAGGTTTTACACACCCAAAACATCCTTAGTACTCTAAGGGAACCCTTTTTGCAAATATGTGTTGTAGGTTGGTATTTGTGAAAAGATTTGTACAAAAGATTGGAGGGATGAGAAGAGAATAGATTGTATTTACAATTTTTGTTGTTTGAATGGATGAAACCATTGCCTACATACCATCACAAACGAGGATCAAAACGTCGTAGTTCGGGGTAAAAATTCCAAAGATTGGTGAATTGATTTTGATCAAAAGCCTTAAGGTCTTTTGTTATCAAAGGGAGAAAACTCAACCTAAACCAACAATCCACCATGTGAGGAAGGCTTCAACATGCTAGTGAGGGGTTAACCTTATAATAAGCATGGAAGGCTTATAATCCAACACTAAGGATGAGGTGAGATTTACATCAACCACTATGATAACTCAAACCTATGAATAATGTGTTTGGAAAAGGTTTTAACAAGGTGGCCATTGGAACCACAAAAACAACTTGAAATGGGTTATATTTACAAGTTAGATTTATCTACAAAATGAGGTCAAAGTTGGATTAAAATCTATTCACAATGAGTATTTATGAAAATGATTTTGAAAAGTCAAAGGCTTAAGGCCTAGGTTTCTAATTTAAAACAAAGTCAAAGTTTTAAAAATAGTTTTTTGGCTTGGTTAGAGTCGGGAGAAGAAGAGAAGGGCTAGTCCTAAAACATACAAAGATAAGGGGGAAAAGATAAACCCTTGGAGTTCGTTTTCTTGGAATCATAGAGATGATTCAAGATGCTCCTTTCCTTTGGACTTAGCAAACAAAAAAGCAATCAAACAATTTGAATTCAAGCTCCTAGGATCTCCATCTGGTTGGCTCTTAACTTGGCTACTCATGACAATGGTCCTCTTTTCACAATCTCAAGGTGGGATCCCTATCACATAAAAGCAAACATCAAAAAGTTCACAACACAATAAAGGGAAGGGACAAAGAATAAGTTGGAGAAGTCTTTTGAAATCAACTTTGAATTTTAGCATTCTAAAGGCATGAGGCCTAGTTGCTCTTCAACAAGTTTTGCATTCTAAAGGCATGAGGCCTAGTTGCTCTTGAACTCCTTTAAGAATAGGTAAGTCCTAATTCTAAGTCCTTTCTCATTTTGCATTTGGTTCACACAAAACAAACACAAAGCAAACACAAGATAGAAATATATTTATATACAATAATGAGCTCAAATGACCAAAAGAAAAATGACATAAACATAAAATATGTGCTCAAGTGAGCAAAATGAAAATCAATATGAATAATGAGCAAGAAATAAATGGCATTAAAAGTAAATGACAAGAAATTAAATGCTCAAATAAAAGTTAGTAGTTAGTAAAGTTATGTTAGTTTGTCATAAGACAATGTAACGCTATGTTAAGCAATCATAAGTGGACTAATGTAGTAGTCACACCTATATGAGGCCGGTCAATAAAAATATAAGCAAAGAACACAAGTTAGAGATCATGACTAGTAAGCCAAGCTCCATAAACTTGTCATGCCAAACAAAATGGGAAGGGCCTTGTATTGACTTGTAGATATTTTCTTGAGCAAGAAGCAACCTATCTTGGACACAAAACATCTCACTTGATCATGGATCAAGTTGAGTTTGGTTTGGATCAAAGAAGGTTAAAATTCTCATTTGTCAAGACCAACTTCAAGACTTTAACTCAATGGCCATTGATGAAAAGAAAGGGATGAAGATGAAGGGGAGGGAAAAAGAAGACCACAACCAAATCCAATTGATCAAATATGAATCAAATCAATATCAACCAACACCAAACAGAAGAGAAATAAAGATAACAAGTCAAGAGGTCAGCCATATTTTTTTGGTATTTTTTGAATTAAAATAAAATGAAAATAAAAAATAAATAAATAATTTCAAACCTCAAATTCAATTCAAAACAACTTCAAAGAGTCCAATTAAATTCTCATAGGTTCAACATAGTCAAACAAGCTTTGACTAATTTTCTCACAAATTTTTGAAACCAGAAAGTATTTAAAAACAATTAAAAATAAATAAAAATAGGATAATATGAATTAAAATCTCAAATAATCTCAAAACAATCAAGAAATTGTTGAGACTATTTTTCATTGACTTATCATGATCCATGAATGCTATGAAAATATTTTTGGATTTTTTAAAAGTCAGAAAGTATTTTAAAATGAATTAAAACCATTAAAAATAAAATAATCCATGAAAAAAATCAAACGAAGTCACAAAAATATTTTAAAATGACTTAGAACTAGAGATTCTGGGTTCAATCCCTAGCAGAGTCGTCACTTTTCTGTAGCGGGGTTTTCGTTAGTTTTAGGTTTATTGACTAAACCAAAAGTCAACATACAATTCGAGTTGCCACTGCATTTTTATTTGTCCAAAGGAAAGGCTAAAAAGCGAACAAAAGCCAAGTAAGAAGTTTTTCAAATCGAAAACTAATAAAAATGTCAGAGATCTAGGTAAGAGGATTGGTCATGAAATGGGAAGGTTTTACACACCCAAAACATCCTTAGTACTCTAAGGGAACCCTTTTTGCAAATATGTGTTGTAGGTTGGTATTTGTGAAAAGATTTGTACAAAAGATTGGAGGGATGAGAAGAGAATAGATTGTATTTACAATTTTTGTTGTTTGAATGGATGAAACCATTGCCTACATACCATCACAAACGAGGATCAAAACGTCGTAGTTCGGGGTAAAAATTCCAAAGATTGGTGAATTGATTTTGATCAAAAGCCTTAAGGTCTTTTGTTATCAAAGGCAGAAAACTCAACCTAAACCAACAATCCACCATGTGAGGAAGGCTTCAACATGCTAGTGAGGGGTTAACCTTATAATAAGCATGGAAGGCTTATAATCCAACACTAAGGATGAGGTGAGATTTACATCAACAACTATGATAACTCAAACCTATGAATAATGTGTTTGGAAAAGGTTTTAACAAGGTGGCCATTGGAACCACAAAAACAACTTGAAATGGGTTATATTTACAAGTTAGATTTATCTACAAAATGAGGTCAAAGTTGGATTAAAATCTATTCACAATGAGTATTTATGAAAATGATTTTGAAAAGTCAAAGGCTTAAGGCCTAGGTTTCTAATTTAAAACAAAGTCAAAGTTTTAAAAATAGTTTTTTGGCTTGGTTAGAGTCGGGAGAAGAAGAGAAGGGCTAGCCCTAAAACATACAAAGATAAGGGGGAAAAGATAAACCCTTGGAGTTCGTTTTCTTGGAATCATAGAGATGATTCAAGATGCTCCTTCCCTTTGGACTTAGCAAACAAAAAAGCAATCAAACAATTTGAATTCAAGCTCCTAGGATCTCCATCTGGTTGGCTCTTAACTTGGCTACTCATGACAATGGTCCTCTTTTCACAATCTCAAGGTGGGATCCCTATCACATAAAAGCAAACATCAAAAAGTTCACAACACAATAAAGGGAAGGGACAAAGAATAAGTTGGAGAAGTCTTTTGAAATCAACTTTGAATTTTAGCATTCTAAAGGCATGAGGCCTAGTTGCTCTTCAACAAGTTTTGCATTCTAAAGGCATGAGGCCTAGTTGCTCTTGAACTCCTTTAAGCATAGGTAAGTCCTAATTCTAAGTCCTTTCTCATTTTGCATTTGGTTCACACAAAACAAACACAAAGCAAACACAAGATAGAAATATATTTATATACATTAATGAGCTCAAATGACCAAAAGAAAAATGACATAAACATAAAATATGTGCTCAAGTGAGCAAAATGAAAATCAATATGAATAATGAGCAAGAAATAAATGGCATTAAAAGTAAATGACAAGAAATTAAATGCTCAAATAAAAGTTAGTAGTTAGTAAAGTTATGTTAGTTTGTCATAAGACAATGTAACGCTATGTTAAGCAATCATAAGTGGACTAATGTAGTAGTCACACCTATATGAGGCCGGTCAATAAAAATATAAGCAAAGAACACAAGTTAGAGATCATGACTAGTAAGCCAAGCTCCATAAACTTGTCATGCCAAACAAAATGGGAAGGGCCTTGTATTGACTTGTAGATATTTTCTTGACAAAGAAGCAACCTATCTTGGACACAAAACATCTCACTTGATCATGGATCAAGTTGAGTTTGGTTTGGATCAAAGAAGGTTAAAATTCTCATTTGTCAAGACCAACTTCAAGACTTTAACTCAATGGCCATTGATGAAAAGAAAGGGATGAAGATGAAGGGGAGGGAAAAAGAAGACCACAACCAAATCCAATTGATCAAATATGAATCAAATCAATATCAACCAACACCAAACAGAAGAGAAATAAAGATAACAAGTCAAGAGGTCAGCCATATTTTTTTGGTATTTTTTGAATTAAAATAAAATGAAAATAAAAAATAAATAAATAATTTCAAACCTCAAATTCAATTCAAAACAACTTCAAAGAGTCCAATTAAATTCTCATAGGTTCAACATAGTCAAACAAGCTTTGACTAATTTTCTCACAAATTTTTGAAATCAGAAAGTATTTAAAAACAATTAAAAATAAATAAAAATAGGATAATATGAATTAAAATCTCAAATAATCTCAAAACAATCAAGAAATTGTTGAGACTATTTTTCATTGACTTATCATGATCCATGAATGCTATGAAAATATTTTTGGATTTTTTAAAAGTCAGAAAGTATTTTAAAATGAATTAAAACCATTAAAAATAAAATAATCCATGAAAAAAATCAAACGAAGTCACAAAAATATTTTAAAATGAATTAGAACTAGAGATTCTGGGTTCGATCCCTAGCAGAGTCGTCACTTTTCTGTAGCGGGGTTTTCGTTAGTTTTAGGTTTATTGACTAAACCAAAAGTCAACATACAATTCGAGTTGCCACCACACTTTTATTTGTCCAAAGGAAAGGCTAAAAAGCGAACAAAAGCCAAGTAAGAAGTTTTTCAAATCGAAAACTAATAAAAATGTCAGAGATCTAGGTAAGAGGATTGGTCATGAAATGGGAAGGTTTTACACACCCAAAACATCCTTAGTAATCTAAGGGAACCCTTTTTGCAAATATGTGTTGTAGGTTGGTATTTGTGAAAAGATTTGTACAAAAGATTGGAGGGATGAGAAGAGAATAGATTGTATTTACAATTTTTGTTGTTTGAATGGATGAAACCATTGCCTACATACCATCGCAAACGAGGATCAAAACGTCGTAGTTCGGGGTAAAAATTCCAAAGATTGGTGAATTGATTTTGATCAAAAGCCTTAAGGTCTTTTGTTATCAAAGGCAGAAAACTCAACCTAAACCAACAATCCACCATGTGAGGAAGGCTTCAACATGCTAGTGAGGGGTTAACCTTATAATAAGCATGGAAGGCTTATAATCCAACACTAAGGATGAGGTGAGATTTACATCAACAACTATGATAACTCAAACCTATGAATAATGTGTTTGGAAAAGGTTTTAACAAGGTGGCCATTGGAACCACAAAAACAACTTGAAATGGGTTATATTTACAAGTTAGATTTATCTACAAAATGAGGTCAAAGTTGGATTAAAATCTATTCACAATGAGTATTTATGAAAATGATTTTGAAAAGTCAAAGGCTTAAGGCCTAGGTTTCTAATTTAAAACAAAGTCAAAGTTTTAAAAATAGTTTTTTGGCTTGGTTAGAGTCGGGAGAAGAAGAGAAGGGCTAGCCCTAAAACATACAAAGATAAGGGGGAAAAGATAAACCCTTGGAGTTCGTTTTCTTGGAATCATAGAGATGATTCAAGATGCTCCTTTCCTTTGGACTTAGCAAACAAAAAAGCAATCAAACAATTTGAATTCAAGCTCCTAGGATCTCCATCTGGTTGGCTCTTAACTTGGCTACTCATGACAATGGTCCTCTTTTCACAATCTCAAGGTGGGATCCCTATCACATAAAAGCAAACATCAAAAAGTTCACAACACAATAAAGGGAAGGGACAAAGAATAAGTTGGAGAAGTCTTTTGAAATCAACTTTGAATTTTAGCATTCTAAAGGCATGAGGCCTAGTTGCTCTTCAACAAGTTTTGCATTCTAAAGGCATGAGGCCTAGTTGCTCTTGAACTCCTTTAAGCATAGGTAAGTCCTAATTCTAAGTCCTTTCTCATTTTGCATTTGGTTCACACAAAACAAACACAAAGCAAACACAAGATAGAAATATATTTATATACATTAATGAGCTCAAATGACCAAAAGAAAAATGACATAAACATAAAATATGTGCTCAAGTGAGCAAAATGAAAATCAATATGAATAATGAGCAAGAAATAAATGGCATTAAAAGTAAATGACAAGAAATTAAATGCTCAAATAAAAGTTAGTAGTTAGTAAAGTTATGTTAGTTTGTCATAAGACAATGTAACGCTATGTTAAGCAATCATAAGTGGACTAATGTAGTAGTCACACCTATATGAGGCCGGTCAATAAAAATATAAGCAAAGAACACAAGTTAGAGATCATGACTAGTAAGCTAAGCTCCATAAACTTGTCATGCCAAACAAAATGGGAAGGGCCTTGTATTGACTTGTAGATATTTTCTTGACCAATAAGCTACCTATCTTGGACACAAAACATCTCACTTGATCATGGATCAAGTTGAGTTTGGTTTGGATCAAAGAAGGTTAAAATTCTCATTTGTCAAGACCAACTTCAAGACTTTAACTCAATGGCCATTGATGAAAAGAAAGGGATGAAGATGAAGGGGAGGGAAAAAGAAGACCACAACCAAATCCAATTGATCAAATATGAATCAAATCAATATCAACCAACACCAAAAAGAAGAGAAATAAAGATAACAAGTCAAGAGGTCAGCCATATTTTTTTGGTATTTTTTGAATTAAAATCAAATGAAAATAAAAAATAAATAAATAATTTCAAACCTCAAATTCAATTCAAAACAACTTCAAAGAGTCCAATTAAATTCTCATAGGTTCAACATAGTCAAACACTTTGACTAATTTTCTCACAAATTTTTGAAATCAGAAAGTATTTAAAAACAATTAAAAACAAATAAAAATAGGATAATATGAAATTAAAATCTCAAATAATCTCAAAACAATCAAGAAATTGTTGAGACTATTTTTCATTGACTTATCATGATCCATGAATGCTATGAAAATATTTTTGGATTTTTTAAAAGTCAGAAAGTATTTTAAAATGAATTAAAACCATTAAAAAGAAAATAATCCATGAAATAAATCAAATGAAGTCACAAAAATATTTTAAAATGAATAAGAACTAGAGATTATGGGTTCGATCCCCAGGAGAGTCGCCACTTTTCTGTAGCGGGGTTTTCGTTACTTTTAGGTTTATTGACTAAACCAAAAGTCAACATACAATTCGAGTCGCCACCACACTTTTATTTGTCTAAAGGAAAGGCTAAAAAGCGAACAAAAGCCAAGTAAGAAGTTTTTCAAATCGAAAACTAATAAAAATGTCAGAGATCTAGATAAGGGGGTTGGTCATGAAATGGGAAGGTTTTACGCACCCAAAACATTCTTAGTACTCTAAGGGAACCCTTTTTGCAAATATGTGTTGTAGGTTGGTATTTGTGAAAAGATTTGTACAAAAGATTGGAGGGATGAGAAGAGAATAGATTATGTTTACAATTTTTGTTGTTTGAATGGATGAAACCATTGCCTACATACCATCACAAACGAGGATCAAAACCTCGTAGTTCGGGGTAAAAATTTCAAATATTGGTGAATTGATTTTGATCAAAAGCCTTAAGGTATTTTTTTATCAAAGGGAGAAAACTCAACCTAAACCAACAATCCACCATGTGAGGAAGGCTTCAACATGCTAGTGAGGGGTTAACCTTATAATAAGCATGGAAGGCTTATAATCCAACACTAAGGATGAGGTGAGATTTACATCAACCACTATGATAACGCAAACCTATGACTAATGTGTTTGGAAAAGGTTTTAACAAGGTGGCCATTGGAACCACAAAAACAACTTGAAATGGGTTATATTTACAAGTTAGATTTATCTACAAAATGAGGTCAAAGTTGGATTAAAATCTATTCACAATGAGTATTTATGAAAATGATTTTGAAAAGTCAAAGGCTTAAGGCCTAGGTTTCTAATTTAAAACAAAGTCAAAGTTTTAAAAATAGTTTTTTGGCTTGGTTAGAGTCGGGAGAAGAAGAGAAGGGCTAGTCCTAAAACGTACAAAGATAAGGGGGAAAGGATAAACCCTTGGAGTTCCTTTTCTTGGAATCATAGAGATGATTCAAGATGCTCCTTTCCTTTGAACTTAGCAAACAAACAAGCAATCAAACAATTTGAATTCAAGCTCCTAGGATCTCCATCTGGCTTGGCTCTTACATTGGCTACTCATGAGAATGATCCTCTTTTCACAATCTCAAGGTGAGATCCCTATCACATAAAAGCAAACATCAAAAAGTTCACAACACAATAAAGGGAAGGGACAAAGAATAAGTTGGAGGAGAAGTCCTTTGAGATCAACTTTGAATTTTAGCATTCTACAGGCATGAGGCCTAGTTCCTCTTCAACAAGTTTTGCATTCTAAAGGCATGAGGCCTAGTTACTCTTGAACTCCTTTAAGCATACGTAAGTCCTAATTCTAAGTCCTTTCTCCTTTTGCATTTGGTTTACACAAAACAAACACAAAGCAAACACAAGATAACAATATATTTATATACAATAATGGGCTCAAATGAGCGAAAGAAAAATGACATAAACATAAAAGTGAGGAAAATGAAAATCAATATGAATAATGAGCAAGAAATAAATGACATTAAAAGTAAATGACAAGAAATTAAATGCTCAAATTAAAGTTAGTAGTTAGTAAAGTTATGTTAGTTTGTCATACGACAATGTAGCGCTATGTTAAGCAATCGTAAGTGAACTAATGTAGTAGTCACACCTATCTGAGGTCGGTCAATAAAAATATAGTCAAAGAACACAAGTTAGAGATGATGACTAGTAAGCCAAGCTCCATAAACTTGCCATGCCAAACAAAAGGGGAAGGGACTTGTATTGACTTTTAGTTATTTTCTTGACCAAGAAGCAACCTATCTTGGATACAAAACATCTCACTTGATCATGGATCAAGTTGAGTTTGGTTTGGATCAAACAAGGTTAAACTTCTCATTTGTCAAGACCAACCTTAAGACTTTAACTCATTGGCCATTGATGGAAAGAGAGGGATGAAGATGAAAGGGAGGGATAAAGAAGACCAAAACCAAATCCAATTGATCAAATGTGAATCAAATCAACATCAACCAATGCCAAACAGAAGAGAAATGAAGATAGCAAGTCAAGAGGTCAACCATATTTTTTTTGTTTTTTTTGAATTAAAATAAAATGAAAATAAAAAATAAATTAATAATTTCTAACCTCAAATTCAATTCAAAACAACTTCAAAGAGTCCAATTAAATTCTCATAGGTTCAACATAGTCAAACAAGCTTTGACTAATTTTCTCACAAATTTTTGAAATCAGAAAGTATTTAAAAACAATTAAAAACAAATAAAAATAGCATAATATGAATTAAAATCTCAAATAATCTCAAAACAATCAAGAAATTGTTGAGACTATTTTTCATTGACTTATCATGATCCATGAATGCTATGAAAATATTTTTGGATTTTTTAAAAGTTAGACAGTATTTTAAAATGAATTAAAACCATTAAAAATAAAATAATCCATGAAAAATATCAAATGAAGTCACAAAAATAATTAAAAATCATAATATGAATCTAGATTTTTCAAGAAAATTTTTGGAATTGGTCTCATATTTTTCTGACTTCAAATGAATTTTTAATGAATTTTTGAAAATCAAATGAATTAACTGAAAATAAAAAGAAAATGGAATAAATGAAAAAGACCACAACCACGGGATGCAACTCATTAAATGTACGTGGCATCAATGGATGGATGGGATATGAGGCAACACACTACACACGTGTCAAGCGCGTAACATTCAGCATTAAATGAAGTAATTAGAATGAACGTGTTAGATTATATCATGGCAAGGTAAGCCAATGGTCCTGGTCTGAACACGTGGTGGTGGTGGTCGAAACCACCATCTTCTCCGGCCAGACAACCAATTCCGGCCACCAGTTGCAGGAAAGTGAAACTTAATAAAAATTTAAAACAAGGCCATGGAAATGAAGCTCGTGTGATGGAGATCAACACTGTACCATTAGATCTCATTCACTCTTCCTATATTGAGAGAATGTGAAGGAGAAGATCATGGTGTTCATACTGAAAGTTCATGAAATGATGAATTGAAAGCACCAATGGTTTGCCTCAAGTGTGAGGACTTCAGAAAACCACAGTAACAACAAGGATGCTACATTGAATTGAGAGTTCTAGATCCAAAAAGTTTGAGAAATAACCTTCAAATGGATGAACCTCTGGCCACGAATTCCCCAAGATCCTTGCTCCTTCTTGATCCTTGAGTGTAATGGAAGTGCTAGGCTAAGGAATTAGGCTTTAAAAATCAGCTAATGATGCTGAATTTCAAGCTCGAAAGTAAGAACAATTTTTGAATAATTCCTTTGGTATAGCTATGGTTTCACTTCTGCAGCAATTTGGATCTCCAAAAGGTTGAGAAATGAGGGAGATGCAGCTTCTATTTATAGCTGAATGGGGATGATCACACACTTCTCTCGTGTGCATGGAATTTGAACTTTGATGTGCATGGGCCTGTACAGGCGTGTTGAAGGCCCAATGTTGAATGCAAATGCTTGCTGAGATCAAGTGAAGGGCAAATGGTCGTGTGCATTGGACTGAACAAGCTTGCATATTCAAGTTTCATCATAAAATACCAAAATGCACATAAATGAAGATAATTTTGAAACTCACAGAAGGTAAGTACAAATAAGTAATGTGACTAATGGTTGGAAAGCCCTTGAAATAAGGAACAAAAGTCATGTTGGGAAAAAATTCATTTGGCATGTGCAAATTTCTGAAAACTGGCTGGGAAAATCCAAGTACAAAACATATTCAAGTCATTTTGAAAAAGTTCACCAAAACCAAGCTTAATCAAACCCCTCTGTTTTTATGATTCAAGCTTCAAAATAAAAAACCTCCAACATAAAAGTTGTTTAAATTTTCAAGGTGATAAATTTAGACTCAAAGTTTGCATAATTTGGATTTTCTATGACAAAGTTATGGGCATTTGAAGTTGGGTACTTTTTCAAATTCAATGAATTAGGTCCAAGATGACCTATAATGTTTTGTATTATCACATGTATTTATTTTAGGATTATGAAATTTTGTCCAACATAACATTTTAAGTAGACATCTCAAGATTTCCAATTCATTTAGTCTCACCTCAAAATCATAAAAATTAAGGAAGTTATGCCCTTGAAGTAGACATCTCAAGATTTCCAATTCATTTAGTCTCACCTCAAAATCATTGAAGTTGGGTACTTTTTCGAATTCAATGAATTAGGTCCAAGATGACCTATAATGTTTTGTATTATCACATGTATTTATTTTAGGATTATGAAACTTTGTCCAACATAACATTTGAAGTAGACACCTCAAGATTTCCAATTCATTTAGTCTCACCTCAAAATGACCTATAATGTTTTGAAATTAATGATGACCTTACAAGTTTCAAATGGATTTTTGATGAACATGAAAGATGTTCATATGGTTCTTAGTAACATTGTTTCTCTTGGGGTCATCTTTATTTGACAAACACATCAAAAGTTGTGTCTCAATGGACCTCAATTTAGTCAGATAACTTAACTGGTCAACTTTTCAAGGCTAAACTTCCAATATTGATGAATAAATGATTGAGGGGCCTTAAATAGGCTCATATATGCATAAAATTATGAACTAAAGAACTTCCCTTGATTAAATTTGATCAGAGGTTGAGATTACTTCATGGGCAAGGCACAGTCAAAGCACATGTGAATTAGGGTTTCCTTGGGAAACAATCTTCAAGCCCTTTGGATTATCTTGATCAACTTGGAAAATTGAGATACTTGGGAGACATATATGATGATTAGGAACTTTTTGGAACATTTTCATTCTTTTTCTCATCTTCATCTAGCCATTGTATTGGGCTTAGGAGCCTCCTAGGAGCATTGTGGAGCACATGATCACTTGAGCTTCAAAACAAAAAGAGTTAGTGACATATTTTTGTGCTTTTGGTTAGTAATAAAATAAGAACAACAATAATATACAATACAAGCATGCTTTGTGGTCTCAAAACACTCAAACAAGTCCCAATCCTAGGGTTAAGGAGCCAAACATGCTATGATCCTTGAGGCAATGCACTTGTGCAATAACATGATGCCATGAAGGGTCTTAGGGTAAAAATTAGGGTCTTACATGTGGATAGACATGAAGCAGACTTATTAATGACTTAAGTCCATGAAGGTTCCTTTGGTACTCATTCCAATGTATATGGTATGGCGAAGAAGATATTGAGAGTAGGTTACTATTGGCTGACAATTGAATCTGACTGTTGCAAGTTTGTGAAGAAATGCCACAAGTGTCAAATTTATGCAGATAAGATTCATGTTCCTCCGACATTGTTAAATGTCATCTCCTCTCCATGGCCCTTCTCCATGTGGGGAATTGATATGATTGGCATGATTGAGCCCAAAGCTTCAAACGAACATCGTTTTATTCTGGTGGCCATTGACTACTTCACAAAGTGGGTTGAAGCGACACCATATGCGAATGTAACCAAGCAAGTTGTTGTAAGGTTTATCAAGAATCAGATTATATGATGTTATGGTGTGCCAAGTAAGATCGTTCCTGATAATGGATCTAACTTGAACAACAATATGGTGGAAGCTCTTTGTAAAGACTTCAAGATTGCAAATCATAATTCTTCTTCCTACGGACCCAAGATGAATGGGGTTGTTGAAGCTGCAAACAAGAACATCAAGAAGATCATTCAGAAGATGGTTGTGACATACAAAGATTGGCATAAGATGCTCCCATTTGCTCTGCATGGGTACCGTACATCCATCTGCACTTCAACAGAGGCAAGCCTTTTCTCTCTCGTTTATGGTATAGAAATTGTGCTCCCCGTGGAGGTTGAGATCCCATCATTGCGTGTTTTGATGGAAGCTAAGTTGATAGAGGCTAAATGGTGTCAGACCAGGTATGACCACCTGAATTTAATTGAAGAGAAGAGATTAATTGCCATGTGTCATGGTCAATTATACCAGTTGAGAATGAAGAAAGCTTTTGATAAGAAGGTCAGGCCTCGTATGTTTAGAGAAGGTGACCTTGTGCTCAAGAAGATTTTATCTTTCAAACCTGATGCTAGGGGCAAGTGGACTCCTAATTATGAAGGCTCGTAAGTTGTTAAGAGAACCTTTTCTGGCGATGCTTAGATTCTTACAGCTATGGATGGTGAAGAGTTCACGTGTCCTGTGAATGCTGATGCAGTCAAGAAATACTTCGCCTAAAAAGAAAAGAACAACTCGGTAAGTTGAAAACCTGGAAGGGCGACTTAGGAAAAAATGAGCGTCTCGGTGGATTGAAAACCCAAAAGGGCGATCCAAGCAAAAATTAGAGACATAAAATAGAAAATTCACCCCGATAGATTGAGTATCCCACCTTGGGGGAATCCATGCAAAAATAGGGATTATGGCAAGTAACTGCATTCGGTTGATCTCCAGTCATGGGAGCAGTTTTGAGCAAGTCAGTCAGTTCTGATTCATCATGCTCAACCAAAGCCAAGAGTGCAATAGATATTGAAGTTGATAGAAGAATTAGTGATCATTGTGTTCAATGTAGCCTTTTTCCATGTAAATTACCATTTTCAACTTTTGTAAAAGATCTATGGAATCTTGTCATTTGTAAACTACCATTCTATTAAATAAAGTTGAGTTTTGTATCCAATTGTTTCTACTCTTATTTATTTTTCAGCTAAATAGAATTGAATTTTATGATGATAATTTTGAAATAAATTAAATACTAAAAAATCGTTTTTCTTAAATAATGAAAAGCAATCACTTTAAAAAGCAATCAGTTCCAATAAGGAACATCAACACCAATCTGAGAACAGGTGAGTCCGAAAGTGCGAAGCATTGTTAGTCTTCCCCTAGCAGTTGGTTTGGTAACCTTTTACTCCCCAACAGTAAGTCAGTTTCCCCAGCTGAGTTTGTGGGTCACCGTCGCAGTTGATTGGTAGGCTCACATCTTCAACAGTTCGACTCAGATCTCAAAGTCCCGGACGGAGTTCATTCCTAATTCCTGACAGTGATGATTCTGAGTAGTGTTTGATTTAGTCCCCTACAAGGTTATCCCCCATTTGATATGGTGTTGACCTAAAATTCCCCACAGAGTTGACAGTTCAGATCCCCGACAGATCTTTCCCCATCCAGGGTTGAGATATTCAGAGCCAAATGATTTGCATCCATCCCCAACGTGTTTCTCCAGTTGGTGTTTCCATCTTATCGAGATCAGCCGAGTGTTTTAGCTATGATTCAAATCGGTGACATCTGTATCCTTCATGATAGTTTTGTCAGCATAATCATGTACATACATATTCATACATCAGATATTTCACTATGCATTTTCTATTGCATCTGATTTCATTACTTTGATCCCCTGTTATAGTGATATTATTTCCCTATGCAGGTTTGGTGTGTCCGTCCACCTTCAATTGTAGAGTGTCGACCCTGTAAGACCCCAAATTAGACCCTAAGATCCCTCATGCTATCTCATCATATGCATTGGCATTGGGATCACATCTTGGCATCCTCCTTACCCCTTATTCATTGGGTTTGCATTGGGAGAGATCACCAAGCACCATTTGATTGTATCATACTTTTTTATTTTATCATTTTACTAACCAAAATACCAAAAATATGTCTTTGTATAAACTAACTCTTTTGTAGGTAGGGCATGTGCTCACCTTTGATCTATCAAGCTCAGATATAGGGTTTAAGACCCCCATTACAAGGAGCTCAGGCAACAATTGGTTTACTATGGCTCTAGGAATCATATATTAATCCCCATGATCTTCACATGATATTTTGATCAAGAATTCATCAAGAGTTTGGAGTTGGTTTGCCTTGGAAACCCTAATTCATCTAGGTAGCTTATGTAACTTCTTCAACAAGTTTCTTCAACAATTGATCAAATATTTCAAGGGATACTTCAAATTTCATCATCTTATGCATATATGATCCTCCATGAGTCCCAAAAGTCAAGATAATATCAAGCTAGCAAGTTGGTTCATGGTGGTTGACCAGAGAATATGTGTCATATGAAAATCATTCCAAGAGAAACGTTACTCTAAATAACATTCCAAACAACTTTAATTTTGAGGTCAAGAACTAGTTTTTCTTGTAAAGTCATGCTTTATGGTGAACGATTATAGGTCATTTTGTCTAAACCCTAGTTGGGAGGTCAACTTCCCAAGGACATAACTTGCTCAATTTTTATGAGATGAAAGATATTAAAGTTGCACAATCAAATTAAAGATGTATTCTTCAACTTTTATGTTTGGAGGAAGAGAAAATTTAACTTTTATGTGTATGTGATATGAGGATACATTATAGGTCATTTTGGACCAATGCCATTAAACAAGTCATTTTCCTCAACTTCAAAAATGCATAACTCATTCATGCTAAATCCAAATGATGTCATATTTGTGACCATTTTGAAGTACTTTTATAGATCTACAACTTTGATGAAGGAACTTTTCTCATTTGAAGGAACTTTTTGACATGTTTGATTTTCCCAACTTCCACCTCAAAATTCACCATGATCCAAGCTTCAAATGAAAAAGTGTTCAACATGAAAGTTGTTCCTCTTGATCTAACATTTCCAAAAAGTCCAATTTCATCCCATTTGAAAAAAGTATGAGTGACCTGCGCACCATCTTTGAATCCCTAGCTCCAAACCCTCTCATTCAAAGGATATCCTTGAGAATTTCCATTGGAAATTGAGTTTGAATCTCCACTGTTTTGAGATTAAAATCTGCTAGAGTCATGTGCCTTATGTTGATTCAATTCCATTCCATCATGCGTCCAGAGAAAGATCAAGAGCAATCGGAAGCAAGATCGTGTTCATACAGACCTACATTGAAGCTATTTTTCAAAATTTTGCATCTCTTCGATTCTCACTCAATTCTCACTCAATTCTCCATAATTCTTCTTGATATTTGATTGTCTGAATTCCTACCAATAAAGGCAACAGGGTTGAGTTGCTTTGAGGTCAAATCGAAGCAACTCAGAGCATGATCCTCAAAATTCAACTCCCTGTATCTTTCAATATACTTGGAGTTAGGGGAAATTGAGACCATATTCGAACTCCTGAGCATTTTTACTTTGAATTCATGTCCTTCTTTTTAATTTTGGTAATGGTTGAGAGTGAACCAGTCCGGTGAGGCCCACCGAAGAAGGAGACCAGAGCTTTGGCTCCGGTGGTGTGCTGGCGTTCATCTGAGCCATAAGATCCTTTTGAATTGTTTTAATCTCGTGCATTGATTTTGAATACCATCCCTGCAACGCTTTGACTCATGTCCATCATGGAACACGCGGTGAGGACCACTTGATCTGCCACCTCAATTAATGAGGGAGATCAAGTGGTCCACGTTTTTTGCTATTTTCTAATTTTCATTTTATTTGGTTTATTTTCATTAATTCATATTAATTTTAATATTGATCCAAAATATATGAGAGTTTCACCAAGAAAATTTAAATAAGTTCGTCTTTCATTTTTTGAATTAAAATTATTTTATGGATCATTATTAATATTTTTCAGGACTTAATTATTTTTTGTGAATATTTTTAATTGTTTAAAAATAGTTTTAAGTTTCCAAAGTTAATGAAATTTTTTCTCCAAGGTCCATTGACCTTGTTTGACCTATGATAAATCTCATGGTGATTTATTTGGTGTTTTGATGAGGTTTTAGGATTTTGACCAACCATAATTTAATTTAATGCATTTTTAATTGATTTTAATTGTTTAATTGCAAAATAAATTGTGTTGAGCTTTTGATATTGACTTGTTGAGTTTGAATTGTGTTGTTGGGCCTTGGTCAAGGTTGATTTGACTTTGTTGAGTTAAAATCATTGGATTTAGGGGATTGATGAAATGTACATTTCATCTCCCAAAATGAATGAATGATTTTAATTTGATAAAAGTCCTCATTTGACCAATTTGTGTTGATTCCATTCCCCATCCCTCTTCATCTCAATCCAATTCTCTTCTCATTCATTTCATGGACCTATGATATCTCTATATCCTAAGGCTAGTTGATTGCAAAATCAACCTAGGTATGGATGATATTAGGTCCACCCCTTTTGCATATTTTTTTTTAAGTGTGGTATGTTTTAGGAGTATGGTTAATAATACCATATCTCTAACATGGATTAGCACTAAAATTTCTATTGTCCGACCTCAAATAGTTGTGACTTCTACATAAGTCTAATTACGATTGCTTAACATAGCGCTAAATTTGTGACACAAAAGGCATAGCATTTTAGTAAGTGAGATTTTAAGTCTCCCCTCTTTCATGTTATTGTGTGAAAACTTGGCGTTTTTTCCTTCCTTTGGGAGATGTTTTGGTTCAAGGATCCATTCTTGTGAATAGTGGGTTGAGTGTTCTCCAAAGAATGACTTAAACAAAACAAAAGCAAAATCAATACTAACTTCTAATCAACTAACAACTAACATTTAATTTCAAGTCATTTACTTTTATGCACTTTAGTTTTAACTCTTTATTCATTTGCCATTATTCATACCATTTAACTTATTTACTTTAATGCCATTTTCACTTTGCTCATTTGAGCCTTATCTTGTGATTATATGTGATTGTATATACTTGTTTGTGTTTGTGGTCTTTTGACCTTATTGTACATAATAACAACAAAAACCCTAAAAAAACATTTGTGTGGACTGTTAGATTTGCTCTGAGACATTGAACTTAGAATTAGGCAACACTCTCTATGAAAAAGGACTTAGCCAATACCAACTTTCATGAAACCAAGTGCTTGTGAATTGAAACTTCATCTGATGCAAGTATTGAGACCCCTTTGAGTTCATCTACTACATGGTCTTATTGAAGTTATTACTTTGAACCTGTGCCTAGTGCCTATCTTTGAGTTCATCTGATGCATGGGAGATTATGAAGAAGATCATAAAGTTGCTAAGATTGGATGTGGCTATATTTATTTGATTCCTTGCTATTCATCTTCCTATTTGTGTATTGATATTGCTTGATTCTAAAGTCCAAGGGAAATTTGAGTTTCTATATGACATTCTTGTCTATTGGATTGCAGCCCATTGGTCAGATCTTTTCAACTCTTAACTTTTAATTTTTTGCTTAGGATTAGTCTCTTCCCCACTTCTTTAATTTCAAATCTCTCCCTCCTTTTAAAATCTTCTTTGTATGTGATTTCTAAACTTAGACCATATTGCAAATTAGAAACTTTGGCCTTATGCCATTGCATTTTTAAAATCTTTTCTTAATAAAAATTGTAAATGAACCTAACTATACTTGACTTAAAATTTTCAAAAGACAAAAAAGAATTAACACTTATTCAATCCTTTTTAGGCCTTTGGTGCCTTTGTTAAACTTATTTTTTTTGTTAAAAGCAACACATCCACTTTGAAATTATTACCACGAACTACGAGGTTTTGATCCCTCATTTTATGTTGGTACGTAGGCACAAGTCCGAAGGTCTTGTCAAACACAAGAAATATAATTAATGAATTCTTTTCTCATCCCTCCACTATATTTATTGCAAACATCATTTTGTACAAAAATACATATGCACACAAGAAAGGGCTCCCTAGGAGTACCTAGGACACTTTGGGTGTTAACACCTTCCCTCTATGTAACCAACCCCCTTACCTGTAATCTCTGGCATTTTATTAGTTTTGATTTGAAAACTTCTTATCTTTGGGTTTTGTTCGTACTTTTCCCTTTTCCCTTGGAACCAATAAAAGCGCGACGGCGACTCTGGTTTAATTGACGTCTAGCTTATCCATAGCTTGATAGTCATGAATTTACCGCTATAGAAATTAAGTGGCGACTCTGCTAGGGAGTAGTCTCGAGTGGGTTTAGCCTAATTTTTTGTGTGTATATGATTGTATATTAGATGTATGTATATTTGTTTGTGTGATATCATCTGCTTGTTGTGCTTGGTGATCTCTGAGTGGTGAGATAAGTTCTAACCCAAACGTGAGTGCAATTAAGATAGGAGGATGGTATAGTCATGTTTGACTTGTGTGGAGTAGTCCTTAACAAGCTGGCTTGAGACCCATCTACTCAGTGGAGACCCTTTTGGAGTTATGAATGTCACACAATTTATTTGTGGTTAGGCATTACTTTCTCTGATTTGGGGTCCGAGAAGCTGTGGACCGAAGAACATTTAACCCCTCTTGGCCTATTTAGGACGTAGTGCAAAGACTAGTCAAGTGTAGATTTGATAACAGTTGTTACGCGATGACTAGTCTTCTTTTCTCTTGTATTTGTACTTTGGTTTCTGAAGTTGTACTCAATGTAATCCTTCCAATTATATAAATAAAAGAGATTTTATGGTCAATCAAATTGTATAATTGTTATTATCACATATATGCAAATAAAATATTATGTTCCTTGAAAATAAAAACAATCAAGCATTGCATTTCATGCATCATTTGCATACAGGTTTCTCTTTTGCCAGATGTCTTATTGGTTCTTATTTTGTGCTTCAGCCAAGCTGACTCATCGATTCAATACCTACGCCAATCATCCAAGAATTATGGAACATCTAGAGCAAGAGAACGGAGACTTGAAGGATGAGATTGCTCGTCTGACTACCATGATAGGGTCAGTCCTAGCTGCTCAAAGTCAACCTCATCCGATGCCTACAACTCTTCCTCCTCAGAGGAAGGTCATTTCAGAGATTATTTCTTCAACCGTGCCTGCTGCTCATTTTGTGCCTGCCATGCCTGCCAGATTCCGTGGGGAATGCCACCCAACTTTATGCCTGAGGGTTTCGCGCCTACTTTTGCTTCCATGCCGACATCTAGCCCGGTCATGTCTGTTCCCCCACCGGTTGTTCACACTCTGCCTCGTGTTGAGTACGCCATCCATCATTCTGAACCGTTTGAGGGTCCGGATGTGTATGAGAAGATGGATGAAATGAAAGACCAATTCCTTGAGCTGCGAAAGGAGTTGAAGACCTTAAGGGGAAAAGATTTATTCGGTAAGAGTGTTGTGGAAATTTGTTTGGTTCCTAGTGTCAAGATCCCGATGAAGTTCAAAGTCCCTAACTTTGAAAATTACAAAGGGAATACTTATCCACTCAGTCATCTTGTCATGTATGCTAAAAAGATGTCAACACAAACTGATAATGATCAGTTATTGATTCATTATTTCCAAGTCAGTCTGACTGGTGCCGCGCTGAGGTGGTACATGGGTTTGGATAGTGCAAGTGTTCACATGTTCAATGATTTGGGTGAGGCTTTAGTGAAGCAATACAAGTATAATGTGGATATGGCACCGGATAGGGACCAGTTGAGGTCATTGTCTTAAAAGGATAAAGAGACGTTTAAGGAGTACGCTCAACGATGGAGAGAGCTTGCCGCTCAGATTACCCATACTTTGGAAGAAAAGGAGATGACCAAGATTTTCTCAAGACCCTGAGCTCATTTTACTATGAGCGGATGATTTCCAGTGCCCCTAGTGATTTTACCGAAATGGTAAACATGGGGATTAGGGTAGAAGAAGGTGTCCGAGACGGACGGTTGTCTAAAGAGGAGGTTTTGTCTAGCAAGAAGTTTGGAAGTGGGTTTACCAGAAAGAAAGAAGGCGAGACTAATGTAGTATCCGTTGGCAGGCAGAGGAGGCCTCATGTTAGAAGAAGTCCACAACCCCATCAACACCATTATCAAGTATCGTCTGTTATTCCTGTATTTTCAAACAATCAATCAATGCCCGTTCAACAACAACGTCAACAACAACCACCGCAAAGAACAAACACCTACAACAACAACAACAATACCAACAATCATCAACAACAACAAAGCTTCGAGAGGAAGAAGGTCTCTCTCGACCCGATTCCTATGTCTTATGCTGAATTGTATCCATCATTGGTTCTCAAGAACCTTTTGCAACCGAGAAATCCTCCGCGGATTCCTGAACCACTTCCATGGTGGTACAAGCCAGAGCATCATTGTGCCTTTCACCAAGGGGCTCCTGGCCATGATATTGAGAACTGTTACCCCCTGAAGTACGAAGTCCAGAAGTTGGTCAAAAGTGGGATGGTTTCCTTTGACGACCGTGCTCCGAATGTCAAACCTAACCCACTACCCGCTCATGGTAGCCCTTCTGTTAATATGGTAGATGACTGTCCTGGGGAGTTCAAAGTGTAATATGTTTGTTTCATTAGAAGGTCCTTGGTGATGATGCACAAGGATATCTATTTGGTGAGTGATTGTGAGCATGACCATGATGGTTGTGTAATTTGCAGTGTTAATCCTATAAGTTGTATGGTTGTGAAGAGAGACATCCAGAGGTTGATGGATAAAGGTATGATCCAGATTATTCAGTCCTGTCACTTGGGTGACGATGTGAATGTTATAGTTCCTGTGTTCAAGACACCAGAGAGGTTGGTGATTCAATTTGATAGTAGCAGTACTAATAGTGTCAACAATAGCTCGGTATCGTTGTTGGTTATATCGTTAGAGAGTCCAGTCCCATATGCATACGATAAAGCTGTTCCGTACCAGTATAATACGACTATGATAGAGAATGGTCAAGATGTTCCTTTGCCTACGACCAGTTCTATTATGAGCATTGCTGATGTTACGAAGGTGACCCGTAATGGTCGTGTTTTGGGCCAGTGTTCCCAAAGAATGCAGAAGATGTATCTGTCAATAAGAAGGTGGAAGTGCCTGCAGTTGATCCGGTTAGCGCTCCAAAGTGTCAGTCTGGTGAATCTAGCGATTTAAAGCCTAATGATGATGATGAGGTACTCCGGTTGATTAAGAAGAGTGAGTTTAATATGGTGGAGAATCTCCTCCAAACTCCATCCAAGATTTCGGTGCTGTCTTTGCTCATGAATTCTGAAGCGCATAGAGAAGCATTGCAAAAAGTATTGGAGGAAGCATGTGTGGAGCATGATGTTACAGTTGATCAATTTTATCATATTGTGGCTAACATCACTTCCTGCAACAATTTGAGCTTCTGTGATGAGGAACTTCCTGAGGAGGGTAGAAATCACAATTTGGCGTTGCACATCTCAATGAACTGCAAGGAGGATGCTCTGTCGAACGTATTGGTTGATACATGTTCTTCCTTGAATGTACTTCCCAAGTCAACTCTTTCTAGATTGACATATCAAGGAGCTCCATTGAGATATAGTGGTGTGATCGTCAAAGCATTTGATGGTTCTCGCAAGACTGTGATTAGTGAGGTGGACCTTCTTGTGAAGATAAGTTCGAGTGATTTCCAACTTACTTTCCAAGTAATGGATATCCACCTGGCCTATAGTTTCTTATTAGGAATGCCATGGATACATGAGGCAGGAGCCATCATGTCAACTTTGCACCAGAAATTGAAGTTTGTCAAGAATGGAAAGCTTATTATTGTCGATGGGGAGAAGGCTTTCTTGGTAAGCCACCTGTCGTATTTATCGTATGTAGAAGCTGAGGATGAGGTTCGAACTCTGTTCCAAGCTCTATCTGTTATTGAGGAAAAGAGAGTTGGGGCACCCACGTCCTCCTTCAAAGACGCTCAGAAGATTGTTGAAGACGGTATTTCTGATTAGTGGGGCCGATTGGTAGAGGTCACAAAGAACCAGAGCAGAGCCGGTTTGGGATTGCAACGAGGTTCCTCTGAGATTAGAGTTGAAGACGTGCAACCCAATTTCCATAGAGGAGGATTCATTCATGGTAATGAACAACACTTAGCTTCCGTGATCGAGGGTGATGAAGATGAAGACTGCACCAATTTTGTGACGCATGTAAGAGCTTGCAACAATTGGACCGCTGTTGATGTTCCTGTTATTATGCATCATTCTAAGTAATTTCTTTTATTTGTTTTTGAAAATCCTTCTCCTATGCCTAAGGGAGAAGTGAACATTGTTAGGCATTTTCAAATTTGATCATTAATATTAAACTCTATTCATCCACATCTATGATGTTTTATTTTTACTTTTTGCTTCTTTTTGAAAAAACGATAATCACAAAAAACATAAAAAAATAAATATAATTGTCCATTTACATAATATTTGGTCATCAACTCACTTCTCTAAAATCAAAATATCAAATCATTATGCATGTTGGTTTCTAAACCCATTGAATACAATGATCCTACTCCTTCGCCAAATTTTAAATTCCCTGTGTTTGAGGATGAAGGACTAAGTGATGAAGAAGTATCTGATGAATTGTCTCGTCTACTTGAGCACGAGGAAAAAGCCATTCATCCATTCGAAGAGCAGAATGAGTTAGTCAACTTGGGTTTCGAGGATGATATGAAGGAAGTCAAAGTTGGGTCTCGATTGTGTCCAGAAGTGAAGAAGGGGTTGATTGATCTTCTCCGAGAGTATTCAAATATGTTTTCCTGGTCCTATCAAGACATGCATGGGTTGGATTCTGAGATTGTGGAGCATTGATTTCCGTTGAAGCCAGAATGTCGGTTTCCTTGTTACCGCTGAGTATCCGCAGTGGGTGGCCAACATTTTGCCTATTCCAAAGAAGGATGGAAAAGTCCCTATGTGTGTTGATTATAGAGATTTGATATGTTGGTAGACAATACAGCTAAATTCAAAGTATTTTCGTTTATGGATGGATTTTCCGGATATAATCAGATCAAGATGGTACCCGAGGATATGGAGAAGACCACATTCATTACACCCTAGGGAACATTCTGTATAGAGTGATGCCTTTCAGTCTAAAGAATGCTGGTGCAACTTACCAAAGAGAATTGACTACTCTTTTTCATGATATGATGCATAAAGTGATCGAAGTTTATGTTGATGATATGATTGCCAAATCCATCGATGAAGAGGAACATGTTAAGCATTTGTTGAAGCTATTCCAGCATTTGAGGAAGTGCAAATTCTTCTTGAATCCCAATAAGTGTACTTTTGATGTTCTTTCTGGTAAGTTGTTGGGCTTTATTGTCAGCGAGAAGGGTATTGAAGTTGATCACACTAAGGTCAAAGCAATACAAGAGATGCCTGCACGCAAAACTGAGAAGCAAGTCAAAGGTTTTCTCGGCCGCTTGAATCATATCTCAAGATTCATTTCACACATGACTGCCACATGTGCGCCTATAATCAAGCTTATCCGGAAAGATTAGTCTTGTGATTGGACCAAAGACTGCCAGAAAGCTTTTGATAGTATCAAAGAGTATCTGCTCGAGCCTCCGATTTTGTCTCCGCCTGTGGAAGGAAGACCGTTGATCATGTATTTGACTGTACTTGAAGAAAGTATGGGTTGCGTTTTAGGTCAGCAAGATGAGACAGGAAATAAAGAATATGCTATTTACTACCTTAGTAGGAAGTTCACCTATCGTGAGACTCGGTCTTCTATGCTTGAGAAGACTTTTTTCACATTGGCTTGGGCTGCTAAGCGTTTGCGTCAATATATGTTGAATCATACCACTTGGTTGATATCCAAAATGGATCCGATCAAGTATATTTTTGAGAAGCCTGCTTTAACTGGGAGAATTGCTCGGTGGTAGATGTTGATATCAAAGTATGATATTGAATACCGATCTCATAAAGCAATCAAAGGTAGTGTCTTGGATGACCATTTGGCTCACCAACCGATTAAAGATTACCAGTCAGTGCAGTATGATTTTCATGATAAAGAGATTTTGTACTTGAAAATGAAAGATTATGATGAACCATTGCTTGAAGAAGGGCCAGAACCTGGTTCCCGTTGGAGCATGGTATTTGATGGAGTTGTTAATCAATATGGTAATGGCATTGGGGCAGTAATCATTACTCCTCAAGGAACACATTTTCCATTTACAGCTAGATTGACTTTCAAGTGTACAAATAATATGGCTGAGTATGAAGCTTGCATTATGGGGCTTGAAGAGGCCATTGATCTCAGAATCAAGTATTTGGATGTCTATGGAGATTCAACTTTGGTTGTGAATCAAATCAAAGGTGAATGGGAGACGAATCAACCCGGTTTGATATACCATATAGAGATTATGCGAGGAGGATTTCAACTTTCTTTACAAAGATTGAGTTTCATCATAGCCCTCGAGATGAAAACCGGATGGCAGATGCTCTTCCAACGCTGGCTTCAATGATTATGGTAAAGTATTGGAATGAAGGTCCCAATTTGACTATGATGTGTCTAGAAAGGCCAACTCATGTGTTTGCTATTGAAGAGGTCAAATATGAGAAGCCGTGGTACTTTGATATCAAGTGTTTCCTCCAAAGTCAGATTTACTCGCCTGGGGCATCTTTGAAAGATAAGAAGACTTTGAGAAGATTAGCCGGTAACTTCTACCTGAATGGTGATGTATTGTACAAGAGAAAATTCGATATGGTTTTGCTCAGATGCGTGGATAGACACGAATCAGACCTATTGATGACTGAAGTCCATAAAGGTTCCTTTGGTACTCATTCCAATGGACATGTTATGGCAAAGAAGATGTTGCAAGTAGGTTACTATTGGCTGACAATGTGTAGCACCTCAAATTTGCACCTCCCATTTTGTATATACATTTTCATGATTAGGTCATTAGCATTGCATAGGTCATTGCATAGTCCATCAGTTCATCAGTCAAGACTGGTCAGGAGATCCAGTTGTGCAAGCAAGCAAGTGCATTTTCCATGGAATCAAAGCCCTAGGGTTGGTTCAATGAGTTCATGTGACCTAGGGATCATTTTGAAGTGGTTTGGCCAAAGGTTGGATGCTCAAAGCTCATCAGTCAAGATGCAATTCATTTGAAACCCTAGAAAGTCAACCAAAGTCAACTGTCAATTCAATCATGGATTTGAAAGTGGGAGATGGTTAGAGAGGCCTCATTCATGTCCATACAAGTCTCATTTGACATTTCAAACATCAACAATGAAGAATTTGAGGTTAGATCAAAACTTTCCAAAATAGTAAGTGACCTGTAATTTGAAATTGCCAAAAATGGAAAGGTTTTCTCCTCAAGATTACATCATCAAGCAAGCTTCAAATGAAGTTTTGTCCAACATTAAAGTTGAAGATCTTGCTCTCCCATTTCCAAAAAGTCCAAGATCATGAATTTCTCATGTATGGTTGAAAAGATATGGATCAAACATGGCCAAGTGAACATGGAACTTCAAACATGCATAACTTTCACACCAAATGTCCAAATGAGATGGTTTTTTTTGCAACATTTTTCTCTTGATCTCTACTATCCAAAACATGCATCACATGACATGCATTCTCATTACATAAACATTTGCATTTTTCATTTGAATTTTGGAGGGAAAGTTATAATTTGAAAATGAAGCATTGTGTTCACATTCCAACATTTGCTTTGGCTCCAAAATAACATTTCAAGTGAATTTCCAAGGCAATTCGTGCACTGTTCCATTGGTAATCTCATGCATAGGGTGAATTATCAAATTTGCATCCACACTCCATTCTCACTAATCCAATTACCATATGGCTAAGTGTGATTAACAACTTGATTAACAGAGCATATATAAACCTAATCCTAACAGAATTCAGCATTGGCAACATCACATTTTTCAGATCTAAACTTTTCTTCAAATTTTCTCTCTCAAACTTTTTCAATTTTCTTCAAACCAATTCATCATCCATTGATCAAATCATCATCTGGAAGGATTATGGCGCATGTTTGAAGCAAGAACCATCACAATTCATGCAGATTTGAAGCAGCTCGAAGCTTACACTCATCCATGGCAGTTGAGAATTTTGTTGGAATCAAGCTCGAGTAAGCATCAAACCTTCATCCATTCAATCATACAAGAGCTTTGGAGCATCTGTTTGAGCTTCTCATGGCCTAAATCCATCTGTTCCACTTCTGCATCTTCATCAAGGTCAGAAATCGATCTTCTCTATTCATGAAATTGTTAGGTGATAGTTGTAGATCTTTCAATGCTGATTAAAATGAGCTTTGTTCCATGAAATTCCATGCATTATTGAGCTAGTTATGCTGATCTAAAGTTTGACATGTGAATGTTCTTAGCTTCGATTTGTTCATGATATGTGGAATTAGGTTAAATCATGCTTAGATTTGTGATGTGTGATGGAAGATCTATCCATTGATACGCTTGTTTTGTGTTTCTGAGAGATTTGTTCATGATACGTCAAGAACACGATGAATGTTGAGAAATATTTTCCAGAATTCGCGTGTTTGATCTTTAGAATGTGTAATCAGCGCGTTTGCATGTGTTTTTGGAAGAGAGAGCATGTACTGGTCCAAGTGGCGTACGCATGGCATATTGATTGGTTGCTATTGATTCGTCTTGCCACATCAGTTAAATGAAACACAGAGTTTCATGCTTGAGCGCGCTTCAATTTCAAATGTTTACACCCTTCGATTCCAGCATGATGCGCTTATTCAAATTGCATTTCCTTTTTGCATTTTCCCTCCATGTTATTCATACATACTTGTTTCATGTTTTTTTATTTTTTCTTCCACTTCATAAATTCATAACTAAATGAATAATCAACCAAAAAATGTGTGGATTTTTGCATTGTTCTCCTTATTGTTTCTAGTTTTTTTTCATTATTTTTCCAGAAATTGTGCTCGGATGGAAATTAATTGGTGTTAGGGATTGTGTGCATGTGTCATATCTTGTACCTTGCTTGCCATATGCTTTGTGAAATGATGAGTTTCAGTCCAATGATTATGAAATTTGACATGCTTAAACTAGACATCTTGCTGGACATTTTGGTGTTGAGTTTGCATTTTTATCATGTATGGTCGCTGAGATATGCTCATGTTAATGTAGGTGTGACAATGTGTGTCACACCTTTGCTTGATCAACTTGATGAATTTATTTGCCATGCCAAATAAATTCCAAATGATGTGATTTTTTGTGTGATGTCTCTTGTGAATGTGGTGAATGCGCATGATTATTTGTGGAATTTTTGGAATCATTTATGATTTGTTTGAGATTTTTCTTTCTGGATTGTCATTTGTGAACTTTTGAATAGTCTTGAACTTCAATGATTTGTGAAATGATGTTTGTTTATCCTATGAATCTGAAATTTTGAAAATTGTTTCTAGACATACTGAAGTTTGTTGTGGCTTTGGTTTGAGGTCTTTACCATGTTCCAATTCTGTTTTAGGCTTGTGCTAAGTTGATGTACCAAATTGTGCCACATTTGAGCTTGTTTTGATTGCCTTGACTTGATGAATTTGATTGCCATGCTTAATCATGTCCAAATGCCCTAATTTTTTGTGTGATGATCATGTTGTGTGCTCTGTTTAGCCATGATTTTTCTTGAGATTAATTGAATCATTTTGGAATTAATGTGCATTTGTTCATTCTGTTGCTTCAATGTGCTTTCAATTTGCATGCCTTGCCATGATTGGTTTATGAAATGAATTTGGTGAATGCTATTGACATGAGACCTTTTGGATTGTGTTCTTAATTGATTAAGGTTGTTTCATGTTGAATTTCATGTTCTGTTTTGGATTATTTCTCCATCTTTGACCCTAGGCCTTGTCCTAGTGGTATGCCTCTCATGTTTGAGCTTTGTTTTCAGGTTAAGAAGCACATGGCCATGATTGGATTGATTCACTTGCTTGAGTTGACTAATTGGTTAATGTTGACTAATATTGAGTTGTTTTGTAGGTGGATTTTAGCTCATTTGAGTTTGAGCTTGTGCCTTGCACATTGTTGCCTTGCTTGTTTGACTATGTCTGTTAACTGTTGACTATTGGTTGTCTGTTTGACTTTTTGAGTTGTATACTGATTGAGTTAGATTTTTTTCAGGTACATTAGTTGCTTAAGTTCTTTTGAACTTGCTTTTGCTTTTGCTTGGTTGCTTAAGCATTGAGGTATAATTCTCTGACTTCATGTAGTCTGGAAGACCTGTCCTGTTACTTGGGCAGGCACCTGTCTGAAGTCCTCCTTAAGAGGCAATGCTTGTGTTTGTTTACTTTTGTGCCAAGCAGGAAAAGACCTTTATGAGGCAATTGGCAGATAAAAGAGATGTGCAATCCATCTCCTGCTATTCAGTGTGTCATTCGCCTTGCTCACACACCTTGTGTTGATGCATTGTGAATATTAACCCAAGATCTTTGTTGAGTCAGTCACATGTGGAGAAGAGTTCCAACTTTCTGAACTCCCACACTTTCATTTGTCTGAAGCTCTCCCAGGCCAGGGATAAGAGCTGTGAGGTCTTACCCTCACTTCCCATTTCATCTGCTTCACCCTAACTCTCAATGTTAGGGTTAAGAGCTAATTACACCCGATTCCAGTTGGCTTGTGTTTCACAGCCTAACCTTGTGTGAGCCCACTTTGTTTGTATATAGTGTGTGCTAATTGTGTGTATGATTGCTTTGCCTGTGCTGTTTAGTATAGCTTGCTCCCTGTGCAAGTTAGATAGCAACCTTAACTTAGGGATCGTATGCATGACAACTTCTAGGCTCGAGTCGTAGTCTCCCTAGTAGTTTGTGTCTCCCTTTGTATCTGGTTAGAAGTCCTTTTTCCCTGCGTAGGGGAACTACGTCGCCCTGATCCTCATACCAGATGAGGTACGTAGGCAGGAGATGAGCTGATCTCTCCGGGCGCCCTTTTGTTTTGTTTGTGTGAGTTGTTTCTCCTTTTCTGGTTGGAGTCCGATGTAAGTCCAGTGATTGGCATTCGGTTTCCAGTTTCTTTGTTGGAGTCTGACGTAAGTCCAGCGATTGGCAGTCGGTTTCCCGTGTCTTGTTTTCTTGTTGGAGTCTAACGTAAGTCCAGCGATTGGCAGTTGGTTTCCAGTGTGTGTTTGTTGGTTCGGAGTCTGATGTAAGTCCAGCGATTGGCATTCGGTTTCCAGGTTTGCCTGTTTGTGTGGAGTCTGACGTAAGTCCAGCGATTGGCAGTCGGTTTCCTGTGTGGTTTTGTTTGGCGTGCGTTAGCCGAGCTACGAGTGCTCTGATTCTTCTTTAGTCCGAGAAGATACGTATGCATAGGATGCGACATCCTAGCGAGCACGTTTCCCCTGTCCGAACTACGTCGACTCTGATGTCTGTGCCTGACAGACTACGTAGGCCCAGGATGCGATATCCCGCCGAGTTAGTTTCTTTTGTTTTCTGTGTCTCTTTTCAGCCAGTGTTTGATGTTTGTTTGAGAAGCGTTTTAGCAACCTTTATCCTTCCTTTTGTGCGTGGATCCCGTCGAGTACGACGGATGCGTAGGGGTGCTAATACCTTCCCTTTGCATAACCGACTCCCGATCCCATCTTTCTCTGGTAGCGAGACCATGTCTTTTCCAGGTTTACTTCGAGCGTTTCCTTTCCCTCTTTTGGGATAAATAACGCATGGTGGCGGCTCTGTTGTTTCGTTTTCCCGCCGGTTTTTCGCGTAATGCGACACAATGGAATCAGACTGTTACCAGTTTGTGAAGAAATGCCACAAGTGTCAAATTTATGCAGATAAGATTCATGTTCCTCCGACACTGTTGAACGTCATTTCCTCCCCATGGCCCTTCTCCATGTGGATAATTAATATGATTGGCATGATTGAGCCCAAAGCGTCGAATGGACATCGTTTCATTTTGGTGGCAATTGACTACTTCACAAAGTGTGTTGAAGCGGCATCATACGCAAATGTAACCAAGCAAGTTGTTGTGGGGTTTATCAAGAATCATATACTATGTTGTTATGGTGTGCCGATTAAGATCATTACTGATAATGGATCGAACATGAATAATAATATGGTGGAAGCTCTTTGCAAAGACTTCAAGATTGAACATCATAATTCTTCTCCCTACAGACCTAAGATGAATGGGACTGTTGAAATTGCAATTAAGAATATCAAGAAGATTATCCAGAAGATGGTTGTGACATACAAAGATTGGCATGAGATGCTTCCATTTTCCTTGCGTGGGTATCGTACTTCCATCCGCACTTCAACAGGGGCAACCCCTTTATCACTTGTTTATGGCATGGAAGTTGTGCTCCCAATAGAGGTGGAGATCCCATCATTGCGTGTCTTAATGGAAGCCAAGTTGACCGAGGCAGAATGGTGCCAGACCCTTCTAGACCTTACCTAGATAGATGATTATCCCCAGCAGAGTCGCCACTTAATTTCTGTAGCGGTAAATTCATGATCATCAAGCTATGGATAAGCAAGACATCAATAAAACCAGAGTCGCCACCGTGCTTTTATTGTTTCCAAGGGAAAAGGGAAAAGTACGAACAAAACCCAAAAATAAGAAGTTTTCAAATCAAAACTAATAAAATGCCAGAGATTACAGGTAAGGGGGTTGGTTACACAAAGGGAAGGTGTTAGCACCCAAAGTGTCCTAGGTACTCCTAGGGAGCCCTTTTTTGTGTGCATATGTATTTTGTACAAAATGATGTTGCAAATAAATAGAATGGGGGGATGAGAAAATAATTCATTAATTATATTTTTGTGTTTGACAAGACCTTCGGACTTGTGCCTACGTACCAACATAAAATGAGGGATCAAAACCTTGTAGCTCGTGGTATAAATTTCAAAGTGGATGCATTGCTTTTTAACAAAATTAAGTTTGAAAGGCACAAAGGCCTAAAATGGTTTGAATGGGTTAGTTCTTTTTGGCTTTTGAAAATTTTAAGTCAAGTATAATTAAGTCTATTTACAAGTTTGATTAAGAAAAGAAGTTTAAAAATGCAATAGCATAAGGCCAAAGTTTCTAGTTTGCAATATGGTCTATGTTTAGAAAAACAAGCACAAGCAAAGAAGTTTTTTTAAAAAAGGAGGGAGAGATTTTTGAAATTAAAGAAATTGGGGAGGATATGAAGAGACTAATCCTAAGCACAAATTTTAAAAGTTAAGAGTTGAAAAGATCTGAACAATGGGTTGTAATCCAATAGACAAGAATGTCATATAGAAACCCAAATTCCCTTGGACAATAGAATCAAGCAACAAATAATGCATAATATATCAACTTGAAGAGCAAGGCATCAAACAAAGATAGCCACATCCAAGCTTATCAACTCCATGATCTTCTTCAAATTTGCCCATGTAGTAGATGAATTCCACAAGTCATAGGTTCAAAATAACAACTTCACAATGATCATGTTGCAGATGAACTCAAATTGATCTTGAATGATGTATCAGATGAAGTTTCAAATGGTAAGGACTTGGTTTCATAAAAGTTGGCATTGGCCAAGTCCTTTGCATAGGGAATGTTGCCTAAATTCTAAGTTTAATTGTCTCAGGTCAAACCAACAGTCCACGCAAGATATTTTTTTAGGTTTTTGTTCTTATTATGTACCTTAATGGTCAAAGACCACACAAGCAAACAAAATATACACAAATAAGATATATCACACAATATGGTCCAAGTGGACAAAGTGAAAATGGCATTAGCATAAACAATTAGAATGGTATGAATAATGGCAAATGAATACGGTTTAAAATTAAATTGCATTAAGGTAAATGACTTGAAATTAAATATTAGTTGTTAATGAGTTAGAAGTTAGTATTGCTTTTGCTTTTTCTTTTTATTTGAAGTCATTCTTTGGAGAACACTCAACCCACTTATCACAAGCATGAACCCCATAACTAAGACATCTTCCAAAGGAAGGAAAAAAGGATAATTTTCCACACAATACCATGAAAGAGGGGAGACTTACAATCTCACTAACTAGAATGTTATGCCTTTTGTGTCAAAATTTAGCGTTGTGTTAATGCATGTTAGAGTCATAGTATAATGGACTATGCTCATGAAACATACCACACACAAAAATAATATGCAAAACTGGTGGCCTAATCTCATCCATACTTATGTTGATTTTGCAACCAACTAGCCTTAGGATATAGAGATATCATAGGTCCATGACATGAATGCATAAAGAAGGAGAATAAGATGAAGAGGGAGGGGAAGTGGATTAAACTCAAATTGGACAAAGGAGGACTTTTACCAAATTAAGATCATTCATTCATTTTGGGAGATGGAATGTACATTCCATCAATCCCCTAAATCCAATGATCTTAACCTAACAAAGTCAAATCAACCTTGACCAAGGCCCAACAACACAAGTCAAACTTACAAAGACAATCAAAATGGCTCAACACAATTATTTGGCATTTATTCAATTTAAAAATACTAAAAATAATGCATTCAATTAAATATGGTTTGTCAAATTCCTAAAACCTCATTAAAACACCAAATAAATAGTCATGAGATTTATCATAGGTCAAACAAGGTCAAAGGACCTTGGAGAAAAAATTTCAGAATTTTTGGAAACTTAAAAGTATTTTTAAACAATAAAAAAATTCACAAAATCAATTAAATCATGAAAAATATTAATAATGATCCAAAAAATAATTTTAATTCAGAATATGAAAGGGGATTTTATTTAAATTTTTTTGGTGAAGCTCTCATATTTTTTGGATCAATATTAAAGTTAATATGAATTAATGAAAATCAAAGGATTAAAATGAAAATCAGAAAATACAAAAAAACGTGGACCACTTGATCTCCCTCATTAATTGAGGTGGCTGATCAAGTGGCTACCATCGCACTTTCCACCATAGTCACTAGTCAACGTGTAACACAAGTGGTATTTAAAAGCAACGCACAAGATTAAAACAATTTAAACTGAATAAATGGCTCAGAACCTTGCCACCTCATTGCCGGAGCAAATGGTCGGTCACCTTCTTAGACGAACCTAGCCGAACTGGTTCAGTCATCACCATCACAAAAATGAAAAAGGAGGACATGATCTGAAAGAAAAAATGGCGTTGAGCACGAATCTGACCTCAATTTTAACTAACTCCAAATATATAGAAAGATATGAGGAGTTGAAATTTGAGGTGTGTTAACTGAGTTGCTTCGATTTGACCTCAAACTAACTCAATCTTCTTGCTTACATTGGTAGGACTTTAGACAACCAAAGATCCAAGAGAATTGATGAGAATTGAGTGAGAATCAAAGAGAAGAAAAATTCTGGAAAATACCTTCAATGTTGTGCAGAACTTGCTCTTGCTTGCTTCAATTCTTGTTTGATCTTACTCCAATGACTTGCAGAAGTGGATTAGGAATGGAAAGAAGCTTTGGATCCTGGTGTTTTTTAATCTCCAAACAGTGAGATTCAAACTCAATTTTCAAGTGAAATTTATCAGGTTTTCCGTTGAATTAAGAGGGTTTGAAGAGAGGGGGCAAAGCTGGCGCGCCAAGGTCCTCTCAAATGAGCTCAGAGGGCCTCTATTTATAGCATTTAGAAGTGTTATTTGCACACTTCAAGTTTCTTCCAAATTAGGGCGTGGAAAGCCCAAGAAGCAATCCAATTAGGTCCAAATGCATCTAAAATGAGGTTGTGTAGCGGGGTATTTGTTACCTTTAGATTTATTGACTAAATCAAAAGTAAATCATACAATTCGAGTCGCCACCTCACTTCTATTTATCCAAAGGAAAGGTTAGAAAGTGAACAAAAACCGAGAAGTTTTATCAAATAAAAAACTAATAAAATGTCAGAGATCTGGGTAAGGGGGTCGGTTATGCAATGGGAAGGTTTTAAGCACCCAAAACATCCTTAGTACTCTAAGGGAGCCCTTTTTGCAAAGTTGTATGGTAGGTTGGTATTTGTGAAAAAAAAGTATTTATGAAAACATGATTGGGGAGATGAGAAAAGAATATACAAATTATTTACAATTTGGTGTTTGAATGGATAAACCCATTGCCTACGTACCATCACAAAGGTAGGATCAAAACCTCGTAGTTCGGGGTAAAAAATCTCAAAATAAGTTGGTGAATTGATTGGTCAAAAGCCTTAAGGTCTTTTATTATCAAAGGGAGAAAACTCAACCAAAACCATAATCCACCATGTGAGGAGAGCTTCAACATACTAGTGAGGGATCCACCCTAGAATAAGTATGGAAGACTTATAGTCTAATCACTAAGGATAAGGTGAGGTTTACATCAACCACTATGATAACTCAAACCTAATAGCTAATGTTTATGAAAAAGGTTTGGCAAAGGTGGCCATTGGAACCACAATTTTTTTTTGAGTGAGTTGTATTTATAAATTGGAAGTATTCACAAAATAAAGTCAAAGTTGACTTAAGATTCAATTCAAAATAAGTATTATGAAAAGATTTTGAAAAATCAAATGCATAATGCCTAGGTTTCTAGTTTTGAAAACAAATGTCAATCTTTGCACAAAATGAGTTTGGCTTGGGTTAGAGTTGAGAGAAGAAGAGAAGGGATAGTCCTAAACATGCAAAGATGAGAGAAGAGAGTAAAACCCTTGAAGTTCCTTTCTTAAGATCATAAAGATGATTCAAGTTGCTCCTTTCTTTTGGACTTAGCAATTAACTCAAGCAATCAATCAAATAATCAATCAAGCTCCTAGGATCTTCCAATTTGGATTTGCCTCTCTTAACTTGGATGCTCATGACAATGGTCCTTCTAACTAGCTCAAGTTTGGAATCCCTATCACACAAGAACAAACAATCAAAAAGTTCCACAATGCAAAAATAGAAATGGACAAAGAGAGATTTTAGATTAGGGGTCCTTTCAATTTAACTTCAAGATTTAAGCATTCTAAAGGCATGAGGCCTAGTTGCTCTTCAACAAATTTAGCATTCTAAAGGCATGAGTCCTAGTTGCTCTTGAACTCCATTAAGCATAGGTGAGGTCCTAATTCTAAGTCCTTTCTCCTTTTTGCATTGGTTCACTCAAACAAAACAAAACAAGCACAAGGCAACAATATATTTACACAATAATGTGCTCAAGTGAGCAAAAGGCAAATGGTATAAGCATAAACATGAGCTCAAATGAGCAAAAGGTTAGTCATTAGTAAATTGCAAGAATTAAATGCTTGAAATAAAAGTTAGTCATTAGTAATCAGTGTTAGTGTGCCATAAGGCAATTTAGCGCTATGTTAAGCAATCGTAAGTGGACTAATGTAGTAGTCACACCTATCTGAGGTCGGTCAATAAAACTATAGGCAATCAAACACAAGTTAGAGATCATGACTAGTAAGCCAAGCTCCTACAACTTGCCATGCCAAAAGAAAAGAAGGATGACCTTGTATGGATTTCAGGTTCTTTGCTTGACCAAGAAGCAACCTATCTTGGACACAAAGCAATTCACTTGATCTTTGATCAAGTTGAATTTGATTTGGATCAAAGAAGGTTAAGCCTCCCATATGTCAAGGCTAACCACAAATCATTAACTCATTGGTCAAAAGAAAAAGATGAAGAAAGGAGATGAAGATGGAATGTACAAAATGGAAATTCAAATGACATAACCAAAACACATTGATCAAACATGAATGGAATCAACATCAATCAATTGTAAACAGAAGTGAAATGGAGATTAGAAGTCAAGAAAGGTCAAACATATTTTTGGTATTTTTTGGAATTAAAATAATACATGAAATAAAATGAACAAATTAAGGTCAAACTTCAAATCCAATTGAAATCAACTTGGATAAGTCCAATTGGATCATCATAAGTCTAACATGGTCAAACAAGATTTGACAAATTTTCTCAACATTTTTTGAAAACAGAAACTAATTTTAAACAATTAAAAATGGAGAAAAATAACATATATGAACTAAAATCACAAATAAATCTTAAATCAATTAAGAAATTGATGAGGATATTTTTCATAGACTTATCATCATTCATACATGTTAGGAAAATATTTTTGGCATTTTTGAATATCTAAAAGTATTTTAAATGAATTAAAAATAATTAAAAACAAAACAATTCACCAAAAATATTAAATGGAATCACAAAAATAATTAAAAATCATATTATGAAACTAGAATTTAAGAGAAATTTTTTGCAATTGGTCCCATATTTTTGTGATTCCAAATAAAGAAGTTATGAATTTTTGAAAATAAATGGATTTAAAGAAAATAAAACAGAAATTAATAAAAGAGAAAAAAGTTGAGGCGTCTGATCCATTTCATTAAATGACGTGGACATGCTCAATGGATCAGACGCGTGCGCGCACCAAGTACTTGAGTCAAGTGCGAATCATGAAGGATTTTAAAAAGTTATAACAATGCAAGGCCATGATTAGATCTGGAGAATTGATCCAAGGCACACAAGGCCAGCCACATGTGGACAATGGTGGAAACCACCGTCTTCTCCGGTGAGAAGACAAAATCCGACCACCAGTTGTAGGTTTTGCAACCTCAACTAAAACACTCGATCCTTATACCAAATTAAAGTTGGGGTAATGTACATCACCCCTGTAACCTTGGATTGTGCTCTAGATCTCTATGGAAGGAGAAATCAGAGATGGAAAATCCAGGTACTTGATCTGAAGTTCAACAATCCACAAAATTAAAGCCACCATTGGCTTGCCTCTCACACGAGGACTTCAGAAAACCAAACCAACACAAGCAATGCACAATATATAGTGAGATTCGAAGCAAAACAGTTAGGATGAAAACCTTTGAAGTGCAGCTTTGATGAGCATGATCCAACCAATCCTTGTCTTACAGCTTGATCTTGAAGTATGGTATGAGAGCTGGGCTTAGGGATTTGTATTGATAATCAATTGATGTTGTTGAAAATCAAACTTGAAAAAGAGAAATGAAAATTCAATGATTTCAGCAGGGTTTCAGGCGCCTTCAGGTTGCCAATTCAATGAAGTGAGGTGCTTATTTATAGATGAAGCTGCATGGAAAGTGTGAGCAAACTCGTGTGCATGAGAATTGGGTCCTCCATGCATGGCCCTGTACAGGCGCATGGGAGGCCCAAAATCAAATGGTTTTGCATGCTGAGCTCAAACGAAGTAAGTTTGGACGGGCAGATTGCATCACATTTGCTTGTGTACCAAGATTTAACATGAAATGCATAAATGGTCACAATTGTTCTCCTCTTCGAAAATCCCATTTGGAAAATCCAAACATAGGCATGTGAGTAATGGTTGGAAAGGTCTTGACATAAGGAGAAAAAGCTATGTTGGACAAAAATCCATTTGGAGTTTTGAAAATTGTGAACACTGTCCATGAAGTTCAAGGTACAAAACATGTATTTGAAAAATTTGCCAAAAAGGACCAACTTCAAGCCCTTTTGTTTCAATAATTCAAGCCTCAAATGGAAAACCCTCCAACATCAAAGTTGTAGATCATTTCAAGGCAATAAATTTGGACTTAAATTTTGCATGATTTGAAGTTTTTATGAGAACGTTAGGGGCACTTGAAGTTGGACTTTTTCAAGATTCAATGGCTTTGGTCCAAAGTGACCTATAATGTTTTGTATTATCACATGTGTTTATTTTAGGATTATGAAGTTTTTTCCAACATAAAATTTGAATTAGACATCTTAAAATTTCCAATGCACTTGGTCTCTCCTAAAAATCATAAAAAATGGAGTTATGGCCTTGGGAAGTTGACCCAAAATTAGGGTTTCAGTCAAAATGATCTATAATGTTTTGAAATGAATGATGACCTTCCAAGTTTCAAATGAATTTTTGATGAACATAAAAGTTGTTCATATGGTCCTTAAGAACAGTTTTTCTCTTGGGGTCATCCTCATTTGACAAACACATCAGAAGTTAGGTCTCAGTGGATTTCAATTTAGTTAGATGAATTGACTAGTCAACTTCTCAAGTCCAAACCTCAAATCTTGATGAATGAATGATTTAGGATACTAACATAGGCACATATATGCATCAAATGATTAATTAAAGAACTTCCCTTGATTTAATTTGATCATAGGTTGAGGTTGCTTCATGAGCAAGGCATAGTCAATGCAAAGCTGAATTAGGGTTTCCTTAGGAAACAATCCTCAAACCCTTTGGTTTATCTTTATTAAATTGACAAGTTAAGATACTTGGGAGACATATATGATGATTGAGAGCTTTGGGGACCATTTTCATGCTTGCTTTCATCTTCATCTAGCCATTTCTTTGAGTATAGGGGCCTCCTATGAGCCTTGGATCACATGACTGCTTGAGCTTCAAAACAAAACAAGTTAGTGACATATTTTTGTGCTTTTGTTTAGTAAACAAAATGAGGAAAGCAATAATATAAAATTCAAGCATGCTTGGTGGTCTCAAACCAACTCACACAAATCCCAACCCTAGGGTTAAGGAGCCAAGATGCTATGATCCTTGAGGAAAATGCAATGAGCAATGTTATGATTCCATAAGGGATCTTAGGGTCAAAATTAGGGTCTTACAGGTTGGAATGAAGCTTGAATGGCAAGGCAATCTTATGTGATCATTTGATCTTTTGATTTTCTCCAATGATGCAGGCCTATTAACACTATGCACAGCCCTAGTAAACCTTGTCCAAAATGAATGAAATAGGACTCTTTGGAAAGATTATATCAAGTGGAACAATTCTTATGTTTAATACTTTTCCATCTGGAACTTGGATAAAGGTGAATTTTGATGTGGAAGTTTGGAAATTTCAACATGTTGAAATTTTTTCTAAGTGTTAAGTCATATACTTCAATATTCCACATTGCTTAACTTTTCATGTGAGCTTCAAATGAGAAAAGTGTCTTTAAAAAAGTTGTATTGCTTTCAAATACATTCAAAATGGTCACCAATTTCACATCAATTGGATTTAGAATGATAGAGTTATGCATTTTTTAAGTTGAGCAAAATCACTTGTTCAATGGTATTGGTCCAAAATGACCTATAATGTATCCTTATATCACATGCTGATAAACGTTTATTTAGCTTTCACTACAAACATAAAATTTGAAGTATACCTCTTGCATGTTATTGTGCAACTTGTAAATCTTTCATCTCATAAAAATTGAGTTACTTATGGCCTTGGGAAGTTGACATTCAAATTAGGGTTTAGACAAAATGACCTATAATGTTCCAACATAGAAAATGATTTTCCAAGCAAACTGAGCTCTAGGTCTGAACATGAATGTTGTTTGGAGTGTCATTTAGAGTAACTTTTCTCTTGGAATCATTTTCATATGGTGAAAATTGTAGGAGATAGGGTCTAGGGGGACCCAGTTTTGATTAGATGAATTCATCTGGCCAACCACCACCAACCAACTTGCTAACTTTATATTCTCTTGACATTTTAGGCTCATGGTATATCATATATGCATAAGATGATGAATTTTGAAGTGTACCTTGAGAAATTTGATCAATTGGTGAAGAAGCTTGTTGAAGAAGTTACTCAGGATACCTAGACAAACTAGGGTTTCCAAGGCAAACCACCTCCAAACTCTTGAAGAATACTTGATCAATATAATATGTAGAGATCATGGAGACTCATATATGATTCTTAGAGACATTGTGGATCAATACTTGGTTGTGCTCTTAGCCATGAGGGTCTTAAACTCTAGATATGAACTTGATAGATCAATGGGAATCGTGCCCTACCTACAAAAGAGTTAGGCAAATACAAAGACATATTTTTGATATTTTGATTAGTAAAATGATAATATACAAGTATGATACAATCACATGGTGCTTGGTGATCTCTCCCAAGATAAACCCAATGAAAGAGGGGTAAGGAGAATGCCAAGGTGTGATCCCAATGCCAATGCATATGATGAAATTGCATGAGGGATATTAGGGTCAAAATTGGGGTCTTACAATGACCAGTTGAATTTAATTAAAGAGAATAAATTGACTGCCATGTGCCATGGTCATTTGTATCAATAGAGAATGAAGAAAGCATTTGATAAGAAGGTCAAGCCTCGTGTGTTCAAAGAAGGTGACCTTGTGCTCAAGAAGATCCTATCTTTCAAACCAGATTCTAGGGGAAAATGGACTCCTAATTATGAAGGTCCATATGTTGTTAAGAGAGCCTTTTCAGGAGGCGCTTTAATTCTTACAACTATGGATGGTGAAGAGTTCACTCGTCCTATGAACGCAGATGCATTCAAGAAATACTTCGCCTAAAAAGAAAAGAACAACTCACTAAGTTGAAAACCTGAAAGGGCGACATAGGAAAAATGAGCATCTTGGTGGATCAAAACAAGAAAGGGCTCCCTAGGAGTACCTAGGACACTTTGGGTGCTAACAGCTTCCCTCTGTGTAACCAACCCCCTTACCTGTAATCTTTGGGATTTTATTAGTTTTGATTTGAAAACTTCTTATCTTTGGGTTTTGTTCATACTTTTCCCTTTTCCCTTGGAAACAATAAAAGCGCGGTGGCGACTCTGGTTTAATTGACTTCTAGCTTATCCATAACTTGATGGTCATGAATTTACCGCTACAGACCCCCTTAAGCAGAAAAAGTGTAACCTTTCTCATTCCCCACTGAGTTATTTCCTCGTGGATGATTATTATTTCAGTTTCCTCCCCAGTTAATTATCTGGATGGAACCATTCCCCCTGAGTTATATTCTCATTGGGTTGAGTCTTTGTTTGACTGTTTCTTTCTAGCTCTTACCTAGATAGATACTTTTGGTCCCTCGAGAGTTTATTTCCAAATAACTTATAATTATCTCAATTTTTGAGTACTTTACTTTTGCCCAATACCCGATAAAAGTAATCTACTTCCTATTTTTTCCCCAGCGGATTCGTTTTCACATCTCCCCAGGTGGTTTATTCTTGATATGTTCATCCTAACCGGTGACAGATATTCTCCCTTTGTGGTTTTCTACCCAGTAAAAAGGTAGTTATAATCTCTACTTTTCATTTCCCAAAGAGTTAATCCTTTATATGTTCATCCTAATCGATGACGGGTTTTCTCCTTCCTTTGCGATCTTCTGCCCAGTAACCAGTAGTTGTAAATCCTGATTCCCCCTTTTGAGTCAATCTTTGATATGTCCACTTTAACCAGTGATGGATATTCTCTCTCTTTGGTATTCTATCCAGTAACTAATATATATAATTCCTACTTTTTCAGGCAGTATATCCTTGATATGTTTACCCTAACCGGTAACTGATATTCTTCCCATTTACCTAGGTGGTATATCCTTGATATGTTCATTCTAACCGATGACGGTTATTCTTCCTCTGTGTCTGTGCTTGATATGTTCACTTTAACAAATGACGAATATTCTCTCTCTTTCGTCTTCTGCCCAATAGCCGGTAGTTGTAAATCCTATTTGATATTTTCCCCAACAGGTTATTCTTACTCAGTAACCTGTAACGAATATACCTCCTTTTTCCTCAGCGTGTCATCCTTGATATGTTTACCCTAATCGATAACGGATGCCTCTCTGTTAGAGTATGTTATCTTCCTACCCAGTAACCGATAATAGATAATGTACTTCTGGTACTCCTTGTCGCTCCCCAGGATTTCCTGAATCCAAGTACAAACGCGAAAAAGAGTGGCGAGAGAAAAAAGGATAGATTCGCCAGCTATGTACTTTTATCCCAAGAGGAGGGAAAGGTAGTACTGCATAACCTAGAGGGAACGGATAAAACAAAGTCTCGAACCAAAGAACTGAGTAAGGGGGCCGGTTACGTGAAGGGAAGGTTATCGCACCCCTTCACGTCTGTGGTACTCCACAGGATCCACGATTGCTATTTATGTCTAAAGTGTGTGTAAAAAAGTCCTACATGCAATGCGAAAGGGAGAAAATCAAAGTAGGGAAAATAAAGAGTTATTGCTCGCACAGGCCCTACCCTGCTGCATACGTATCTCAAGAAGGATTGAGAATCAGAGCACCGTAGCTCGCCTAACCTGTTTCTGTTTGTTTTGTGTTTTAGGTGAACGACGTTACTATACAATCTACCGGATGCTCGACCTTTGAAGACTTACTCACCTGTAGTAGAAGGAGTTAACGTGTCCTTAAGGGAAGATAAAGTTTGTTTGTGTTTTAGGAATGCTCATGCAAGAAAGGAAGTCCTAGACAAAGGAACCGTGCTACCTTAGTTGACATGCAAACGAGAGATTATACGAAGTCTAGCAATCCTATGGGGATACTATAAGCAAGTCTCAAGAGAGAACAACGAAAAATGGAAATGGAATGCCAATCAATGGGCTTACATCCAACTCCAAAAACAAACGGGAAACAGAAATCCAATCAATGATCTTACATCTAACTCCACAAAACAAAACAGGAAACAAATAGCCAATCATTGGTCTTACATCTAACTCCACAAAACAAAACAGGAAACAGATAGCCAATAAATGGTCTTACATCTAACTCCTCAAACAAACAAGCAACAAATGCAAACACACAAAATGCAATCATCACACTCTATACACAAACAAGAGGCTCAGACAAATGGTTAAGCTTTAGTCAAGGGGTCATATCAACCTCGACAAACAAGCCAAAACTGTATAGGTGTTCTGAAGCTCTTAACCACTAACATTGAGAGTTAGGGTGAAGCTGATGAAAGGAAATGAGGATAAGACCTCATGCTCTTAACCCTGGCCTGGGTGAGATTGAATCAAAGAAGGTGTGGGGATCCAGAATGAAGGACCCTATTCCACTTGACTGACTCTATACAAAGATCTTGGGTTAGGTTCAAGAGCATCAGCACGTAGTGCGAGCATAATGAAAGACTCAACTGAATAACAGGGGATTGATTGCAAATCCCTTCTATCTGTCAATTGCCTCTTCACTTAGGAGGACTTAACAAGTAACATGCCTCATTTAGAGGTCTTTAGCACAAATATAAACAATCACAATCATTGCCTCTTAAGGAGGACTTCAGCCAAACGCCTGCCAAAAAGGCGACAGGACTTCTAGACTACATGGAGAAAGAGAGGTTACCTAAGTGGTAAACCAACCACAAACCAAAGCAAAGCTCAAGCAAGAGCTAAAAGCGACTAATGTACCTGTAAAAAAGCCAAACAGTCAATATTGTATTCAGAAAACCAAATGGACAACAGTGGAATCATCCAACAATTATACACAAGGTAAGTCTCAAATGCAATCACTCAAGTGAGTTCATCACATCAAGGGACCTAAAACACAGCAAAGGTTAGTAAACAAAGCAAATGGCATCTCAAATGATGAGCAGAACAACCATGGGTGCTAAATACCTGAAACACAAACACAATTGGTGAGTACAAACCACTAGTACAAAGACTAGGGTCAAAGGCAAGTCAAATGACCAAAACAGAAGTCAACATTTCACATGAAGCACAATCAATCAAATAAGAAGAAAGCCTCAAAAGGACCAAAGCTAAATCAATAAGCAAAGTCATCAATTAATCAAGATAAGGCAAAGGCAAACAATGTGATCACATTTGGACATCAAACATAGAAAATCCACATTAAAACAGAAATGAATCCAATCATCATGAAATTTTTTATGTGCACACAACGTATTGTGAACAAGCATCATACCAAAAATTAGGTCCAGAAGACAACAAATGGTGTGTGAATGAAAATTCATAAAGGCAAGGTACAAAATGTGACACCAAATGTTACAACATATGTTCATGTGTCCAAAACAGTGGTATTAAATGGTAAAAATGTCAAACAAAAGCCAAAAAATCACATCACATGTTATGAATAAGCATGTCAAATTTCAAGGCAATTGGATTAAACATGAGCATTTTACAAGCAAATGAATGCAACATATGATTATGGCATCATGTTCAAATAACAAATCAACATCAAAAATCCAGAACCAGAAAATTCATCAAATTAATGCTAAAAAATAATATACATCACAACAAGCATAAGAAAATTTTTTTGGATCAAATTGGATAATATTTCTATTTGTTATGAATTTTAGAAGTTGATGAAATATTATGAAATAAAATGGAAATAATGTGGAAAATGATAATCAAAGGAAAATCAGAATGTGCATTCAACAGGTATTGAACCCACGCCATGAAGGTTAGTAAAGACGCTCAAAATAAAATCAGAAAGAGCAATCACATGGAAGATTCGAACACAGGTCAAGAAGATAACAAGAGGCGCTCAAAAAGAATTAACAAAGCATGCCAAGGCAGGATTCGAACACAGGTTAAGGAGGTTCACAAAAGAAATCAAAATAAAATCACAAAATGTGCGCCTCAAGTATCGAACCCAGGCGCCTATGGTCAAGAAGTACACTTAAAATAAATTCACAAAACGCGCATATCCGGATTCGAACGCACGCCAGCTCGGTTCATGCAAGCACAGGAAACCCTAAGAACCAGACGGTGGAACGCGGTGGTTTCCACCGTCTTCCCCGATGAAGCCACGGCGGCGCTCAAGAACAACATTTCCAGAATTGAACATATTATACATCGTTGGAAAGATCTCTTAACGCAGAACACGAATCTAACAATTATTTGGCCTAAATCTCCATGATACGCACGGATCGAACGAAAGAAATTCCATGAACCAAACTTGAAATCATCATATCTTACTCAATACTTATCCATTTTTGATTCTAAAACCATCAGCATCACCAGCAATGAAAGATCTATCTAATCATGTACAGAAAATGGAGAAAAGAGACCATCGAATTCCAACCTTCTTGAAGTGCAGTGAGATGAACTCGTGGTTTCAAGGCTTCTCCTGCTCCAGATCTTCTTCCTCAATCCTCTATTGAAGCTTTTTGCACGAATTGGCACCTGAATTGGCCTAGATCTTGCTTAATTTGAAGCTTCCATTAATGTATTCAAGCTCTTGGCATGCACGAATTTGAGCTGAATTCCACCAAATACACGTTGAATCTTGCTCAATAACACTCCATGCTCATGATTATGCAAGGAAAATCAAGGTTTATGTGAAGAATTTTGAAAAATCAAGAGAGAGACAATTGAGAGGGAAGTGAGATTTTCAGATCTAGAATGTGTTCCCCTCCCAAATTCTGTTACAATTAGGCTTTTATACCATATGTTAATCACCATGCTAATCCCAATTTGCCTTGGCTAATGGAAAATTAAGGAGGAATGAAGTGTAATGCAAAATTGGTAAATGCACCCTTGCATGGTTAAAGTGCACGTGAACAGTGCCATATTAGGGTTCAATTCCACTTAAAATCAGCTCATGAACATGATAGGATTGGTATTTGGCTCATGTAATCAACCAATTTCAAATTATGCATTTTCCCTCCAAAATGTACTTGAATGAACAAGTGGTCATGTGATCCTCTTTCATGCAAGGCAATGGATGATTTGAAAAATATTGGTAATGACAAGCATTTTGCAAAAAGAGTGGCTCAATTTGGAGTTTTGTAGCCAAAGTTATGCCATGTTGAACTTTCATGTACACATTGTGATCCTTTGCTCATAACTTCTCAACCGTTTATCAGATGCTCATGATCTTGGACTTTTTAAAAATGGGAGAGAAGGATCTTCAACTTTCATGTTGACCAAAAATTCATTTGAAGCTTATTTGATGTTGGAAAGTCAAGTTGAATGTGGTCCAAAAACTTGCCATTTTTGGAAACTTGAAATTACAAGTCACTTTCCATTTTTGGAAACTTTTGATTTGACTTCAAAATCTTCAAGATAGATGTTTGACATGATGAATAGGCCTTGTATGAACATGAATGAGATGCTTCCACTCACTTCCCCAGCTCAAAGCCCTCAGTTGACTGTACAGTTGACTTTTATGGTCCTCAGATGACCTGGAAATGCACTGATGAATTTGGGCCTCTACCACTTGGTACAATTGCTTCAAAATGAACCCTAGCTCATATAAGCTCTTTAGAATAATCATGTGGCCTTCATCTCAAGGAAATACTTGCTCTTCTGCACAAAGGATCCTCTTGATGCCAAATCTGACTGCCATGGTGCAATGCGATATGGAATGATAAATGTCCTATAAAATGAATGAATGCATGAATGAGTGAGGGCAAATTTGAGGTGCTACAGCTGCCCCTATTCAATCAACTGTGAACCTGAATGGATGAGAGCAGCGGCTATCAGACTTTCAAGGTAAACAGAGATTGAATACCAAAAGAACCGGAGAATTTGCACTCTACAGGGGACGAATCAAAGAAAGCGGGGCCATTTACCGATGGTGGCTTCAAAACAAGAATTTAATACATACCGATATCAAGGAAAGCGAGGCCATTTACCGATGGCGGCTGGGGCATAAAATTGATATTCACCGATATCAAGGGAAGCGAGGCCATTTACCGATGGCGGCTTCAAAACGAGAATTTGATATTTACCGATATCAAAGAAAGCGAGGCCATTTACCGATGGCGGCTGGGGAATAAAATTGATATTCACCGATATCAAGAGAAGCGAGGCCATTTACCGATGGCGACTTTACTGGGGAGGAAAAAGATGTTTATAACTGAAACAAGACCAGACGTTTACTGACGACTCTACTGAGGAATTGACATTTATCAAAGAAGCCGCGACCAGACATTTACCGATGACTGGGAAGAAAGGAACCACGACCAGACATTTACCAATGACTGGGAAGAAAGGAACCACGACCAGACATTTACTGATGACTGGGAAGAAACTCGACGTTTACCGACATCGAACAATGATGTTTACCGACACCAAAGAAAGGATGCACGACCAGACATTTACCGATGACTGGGAAGAAAGGATGCACGACCAGACATTTACCGATGACTGGGAAGAAACTCGACGTTTACCGACATCGAACAATGATGTTTACCGACACCAAAGAAAGGATGCACGACCAGACATTTACCGATGACTGGGAAGAAAGGAACCACGACCAGACATTTACCGATGACTGGGAAGAAACTCGACGTTTACCGACATCGAACAATGATGTTTACCGACACCAAAGAGAGGACACACACACGGGTGTTAACAGAACGATTTTTTGTAGACACCATGAGAGGCATGCCATTTACCGATGGCCAACGATTGGGATTCGACATTTACTAACATCGAAAGATGATGTTTACCGACACCAAAAAACAGACACTTACGGGGATCAACACGACACTTACCGGTATTGCAAGGAAGACATCTACATATGTCAAAACAAGGCAGACACTTGCCGGGGACTAAACCGGGGAGATAATCAAGCTTTCCTTTCATGGACTAGGGAGGAAATAAATCTCTCTGGGGATTATCGATTCTGGATGCTGCCAAGAGCAACTGCTGCAAATGTGCCATACAGACGTTGACAAACGATCCGCCTCTGTTGGGGGTATGATCCAATCTGATTTAACACATGTATGCATATGTTTGAGTTTCCTATGGCATAATGCTCCACACTGAATGGAAATTCTACGCAATTTGAGAATGCGAATGCAAATGATGATTACTATATGCGAGATGCAAAGGGAGGAAAACTCCTGCTGGGAAAGCAAATGGTCACTTTGCTGAGCACACGACTCTGATTCGACCCTCCAACTCTGCGGGGAGACACAACAATTCTGCTGAGGATACTTACTGATCTGACATTCTCGGAACGGCAGAGAAACCAACTCAATTGGGGAGTCACCTGTTGGGAAAACACCAACCCTTGATCTTGCTGGGGAATATCACTGCTGCTGGGGAAAGGATAATCCTCACTGGAGAAGACCTCCACCGAACCCGATTTGCTTAAAGATTTCACTGGGGAAAAACTACCAACACGCACCTCCGCTGGGGAAACAGCAACCTTCGGACTTGCTGGGGAAATAACAATCTCAACCCTGCTAGGGGAAACAGCAAACTTCAGGCCTGACTGCTGAGGGAAATACCGATCTAGAAACTGCTGGGGAGACAAGTTCTGAACTTGCTTTAGACGACCCAACTTCTCACACTACTGGACAGTGTTGAAACACCTTTGAATAAACTGTGGCTCATCTGCGCTAGCCAGCAATCAAAGATAGTAACCTGCAAAACGGCAAGTCATACATGCCCCAGGGGATCGTATGGACAAGATATACTCAAGTGTACTCATCATTCAAAATGATTTTCAAATGTTTTATCTTTCCTCACATTATTGTCTAGCCTTCATGTTCTTAGATGCAATGTTTACCAAAAATTAGGACGTTTTTTGCAAACAAAACAGTAAAATAAAAAACAAGAGAGCAATTTGACTGAATAACGACTTTTATTGATTGAAAATGGCCTATAAAGGCAAATACATCAGGAAGCAATTCCTAGGAAGAGGTAATTGCGCCAAAAGAGAAAATAAACTATCCTATTGGCAATGTGAACACGGCGTTCCACTATTTTCCAATTCTGTTATGACTCACAGATCCTCAATTTCCCCCAAATTCATTGCTTTCTAAGAAGAATGATTTGACCGATCATATCCTTCAAGATGGTAGACCCTGAAACGCGATGAAGTACAGATAATTCAGACTGTAGTCTTCGCTTTAATCCCTCTTTTTCCTGGACCGCCTTTTCAGGTTTTCAATCCACCGGGATACCCATTTTTGCCTAAGCCGCCTTTGCAGGTTTTCGACTTACCAGGTGTACATATTATTTTTATTCTTTATCCCTATCTTTTGCCCGAACCTTTTTCTTTTCTTTTTTGGTTTGCCGGGATGCCTTTTTTGCCTGGACTTTTATTTTTCTTTTTGTCCAGCGGGTCAGTTTATGCGAAGTATTTTTTGACTACATCTGAGTTCACAGGGGACGAAAAATCTTCACCATCCATAGTTGTAAGCATCAAGGCTCCACCAGAGAAAACCTTTTTAACAACATATGGACCTTCATAATTCGGAGTCCACTTGCCCCTGCTATCTGTACCGGGAGGAAGGATCCTCTTCAAAACCAAATCACCTGTCTGATAGCTTCGAGGACGCACTTTCTGATCAAAGGCCTTCTTCATCCTTCTCTGATACAGTTGCCCATGGCACACGGCTGCTAGTCGCTTTTCCTCGATAAGGCTCAACTCATTGAACCTTGTCCGGACCCATTCAGCTCCGTCTAGATTGACATCCAACAGGACTCTTAGGGAAGGAATCTCCACTTCAACGGGTAGGACTGCTTCCATACCATACACAAGGGAGTAAGGGGTTTCCCCGGTCGACGTACGTACTGAGGTACGTTACCCATGCAAAGCGAAAGGCAACATCTCATGCCAATCCTTGTACGTCACAACCATCTTTTGCACAATCTTCTTAATGTTCTTGTTTGCCGCCTCTACAGCACCATTCATCTTTGGTCTGTAAGGAGAAGAATTGTGGTGTTCAATCTTAAAGTCTTTACAGAGCTCCTTCATCATCTTGTTATTGAGATTCGAACCATTATCTGTGATGATTCTCTCAGGAACCCCATAACGACAAATAATTTCCTTCTTAATGAATCAGGCAACCACTTGCTTGGTAACATTGGCAAAGGAAGTTGCTTCTACCCACTTGGTAAAGTAATCAATCGCAACTATGATGAAGCGATGTCCATTAGAAGTAGTAGGTTCAATCTTCCCAATCATATCGATGCCCCACATCGCGAATGGCCAAGGAGAATTCATAACATTCAGAGGGTTTGGTGGTACATGCACTTTATCTGCATAGATCTGACATTTGTGGCATTTCCGAGCGTATTTGAAACAATTAGATTCCATGGTTATCCAGTAATAACCGACTCTCAACAACTTCTTGGCCATTGCATGACCACCAGCATGGGTACCGAAGGACCCCTCGTGTACTTCTTGCATTAACATGTCTGCTTCGTGTCTATCCACGCATCTGAGCAGAACCATGTCAAAGTTCCTCTTGTACAACATATCATCCTGATTCAAATAAAAGCTTCCAGCTAGCCTTCTCAATGTCTTCTTGTCATTCTTTGACGCTCCTTCAGGATACACCTGGCTTTTGAGGAAATTCTTAATATCATAGAACCACGGCTTCTCATCAGCAACAGACTCGGCTGTAAACACATACGCAGGCCTCTCGAGTCGATTCACAGCAACGTGTGGCACATGATTCTGCCAATGAACTTTAATCATGGAAGATAAAGTGGCTAAAGCATCAGCCATTTGATTTTCGTCTCAGGGTACATGATACAACTTTACCGTCTTGAAGAAAGTCAGGATCCTTCTTGTGTAATCTCTATAAGGAATCAAATGCGGCTGATGAGTACTCCAATCTCCATTGACTTGGTTAATCACTAGAGCAGAATCTCCATAAATGTCCATAGTTTTGATCCTGAGATTGATGGCTTCTTCAATCCCCATGATAAAGGTATGTGCGCACCTTTAGGATTGATGAGTACTGCCCCAACACCATTTCCATTCACATTTACCGCCCCATTAAACATCAGTGTCCACTTGTCATCAGGATCCGGTCCTTCCTCGACAAGAGGCTCTTCACAATCTTCATCTTTAAGTACATGATATCTTCATCGGGGAATTCAAACATCATCGGTTGATAGTCATCAATTGGTTGCTCGGCAAGGTAATCAGATAGAATACTACCCTTGATGGCCTTTTGAGACGTGTACTGGATATCATACTCTGCTAGAATCATCTGCCAACGAGCCACTCGTCCGGTAAGAGCCGGCTTTTCAAAGATGTACTTTACTGGGTCCATCTTAGAAATCAACAAGGTAGTATGGTTCAGCATATACTGTCTTAGTCGGGGAGCAGCCCATGCCAAAGCGCAGCAAGTTTTCTCGAGCAGTGAATATCTTGTTTCACAGTCGGTAAACTTTTTGCTAAGGTAGTATATTGCATGCTCTTTTCGACCAGACTCGTCATGCTGTCCCAATACACACCCCATCAAATTCTCTGTTACTGAAAGGTACATTATCAGAGGCCTCCCAGGAACTGGAGGTATAAGAATTGGAGGTTTATGCAAATATTCTTTTATCTTATCAAAAGCTTTTTGACAATCATTGTTCCACCTGATTGCTTGATCTTTTCTTAGCAATTTAAATATCGGTTCGCACGTGGCTGTTAGGTGAGATACGAATCGTGCAATGTAGTTCAATCTCCCTAAAAACCCACGAACCTGCTTTTCCGTTCTTGGTTCAGGCATTTCTTGGATAGCTTTTACTTTCGCTGGATCAACCTCAATCCCTTTCTCACTGACAATGAAACCCAACAGCTTTCCAGATCTCACTCCAAACGTACACTTGTTTGGATTCAGCCTCAGTTTGAACTTTCTCAGTCTTTCAAACAACTTTTGCAAGTTTACCAAGTGCTCCTCTTCTGTCTGAGACTTCGCAATCATATCATCCATGTACAATTCAATTTCTTTGTGCATCATGTCATGAAAGAGAATCGTCATAGCCCTCTGATAGGTAGCATCGACATTCTTCAACCCAAATGGCATCACCTTATAACAGAACGTACCCCAAGGTGTAATGAATGTCGTCTTCTCCATGTCTTCTGGCGCCATCTTGATCTGATTATAGCCAGAAAATCCATCCATGAAAGAGAAAACCGAGGATTGAGCAGTGTTATCGACCAATACATCAATGTGATGTAATGGGAAGTCATCTTTCGGACTGGCTCTGTTTCAATCTCGGTAATCGACACACATCCTGACTTTACCATCCTTCTTCGGCACGGGTACGATGTTGGCCACCCAAGGGGGATAATTGGTAACTGCCAGAAAACCCGCATCCAACTGTTTCTGAACCTCCTCTTTGATCTTGACAGCCATATCAGGACTAGTTCTGCGAAGCTTCTGCTTTACCGAAGGACAATCTTCTTTGAGAGGTAGCCTGTGCACCACAATATCTGTATCTAAACCAGGCATATCTTGATATGACCATGCGAATACCTCCACATATTCTCGCAGCATTTCAATCAGCCCTCTCTTGACCTTTTCCTTTAAAGAAGCCCCTATCTTGATCTCTTTCTTGGCATCCTCAGTACCAAGGTTAATGACTTCCAACTCTTCCTGATGAGGTTGGATGACCCTTTCCTCCTGTTTCAATAGTCTGGCCAATTCTTTGGGGAGTTCACAATCTTCTTCACTCTCCTCTTCGGCTTGGTAAATGGGATTATCAAAATCATACTGAGCCATAACAGAACTGTTTTTAATGGAATCCGCGAGATCAATTCTGCACGAATGATGTTTAATGCTTTATTTTAGAAAAGAGTTCAAGGAAGTCACAAAAACAAAAAAACATTGCCATTTTTATTGTTTTGAAAATGAAAATAAAAACAGAAAGACAGTGAGCACAAATTTGATTGTAAAACGTCCTTTATTAATGATAATCATTGAAAATTCAAACATGATGTGGCCCTACAGTGAACCACTACGCCCCGGGCAGAGCGTAGGGTTTTTGTGCAAAATGAAAAACAACAGAAAATTACTCTGTTTGAAGAGTAACTTGGACTATTTCTTCGGAAGTCCAGTTGTTGATCGTCTCCCCTGGAGCACACGGGCGCACCCAATTGTCCAGATCACAATCACTATCGCCGTCTTCATTGCCTGTTGCAAAGACATCACCATGATTCATTAATCCAGCGCTGGTGAAGGTACACGGCCCTTTCCGATTCTGAACACCCTGCTCTGACGGTTGATAAGGCTGATAACCAATGCCGAACTTGTCTTCCTTCACGGGCATGTCAATCATCTTGCCCCAGCCTTCCGCATTACATGAATTAATGACCTCCAGAGCTTGCTTATACGACGCAATTGAGGTACTTGGCTTCTTCTGTTCAACAAAAGCCACCTTCTCAATATCAATAGTCTCAAAAGCTTGGCACAGAGTTTCATGAATTTCGCCATCCATCTCCACATATTCGAAAGAGGATAAATGGCTCACAAGAATGTCCTCTTCGCCACACACGGTCACAACTTGACCATTCCACACATACTTTAGATTTTGATGGAGAGTTGAAGAAACTTCTCCGGCCCCATGTATCCAGGGACGCCCCAACAGACAACTATATGCTGGTTGAATATCCATCACATAGAAGACAATATCAAACACTTCCGGGCCGATCTTTACAGGCAACGTGACTTCACCGAAAATAGATCGCTTAGATCCATCGAAAGCACGGACAACAAGATCACTTGGTGTGAGGACAACCCCTTCAACATCAAGCTTACTCAGAACCTTCTTGGGCAACACATTCAAGGAGGAACCGGTTGTTGGTGTAAGCCCTAGAGGCCAACACTTTTGGTACTTGTATCGAATTATTTGTTAATAAAAGGCTTTTTCTTTATTACGTTTGTTTAATAAAGTCCCTAGAATAGCTAGTCTGTTTAATGTATCAAGTATGACTTAATCATGAGATCACATTAAACATAAGGACACTATTCTTAAAGTATCCGTAGTCGAGCTTTAGTGTGAAGTGGGATAACATTAAAGCATTAAGACTATTATGTTTGTAGACTGATGATCACATCTCATGGATCATGGATAAAGAGTTATCAAGTCTTAAACATAGGTATGAATATTAGGAGTAATATTTATACCGGATTGACCCGCTATGAGAATACTATATAGAAAGTTATGCAAAGTGTCATAAGTTATTCTCATGGTGATAATGGTGTATACCACTCTTCGACCTGGAACCACTATGAACCCTAGATGTAGAGTCGAGTGCTTTATTGCTGATTAAACGTTGTCCGTAACTGGATAACCATAAAGACAGTTGATGGGTACTCCACGAAGCATGCTGAGGGACATGAGTGACCTAGATGGGATTTGCCCATCCTGTATAACAGGATAAATGTCTATGGGCCCAATATTGAACTGGACAAGGATGATACAGTCTATGCCTTGTGTTCAATATAGACATAAGGGCAAAAGGGTAATTATACACATAAGTATTATCGCAGAAGGAATTGTCAGATCACATGACATTTTCGTGTCTTGGGTAGCAGTGATGTGTTGCTAGATACCGCTCACTGTTTATTATGTTAAATACATGATTTAATATAATTGTCAATGCCGCGAAAACCTACAAGGTCACACACAAAGGACGGATTGATGAGAGATAGAGTAACTAAGGAACACCGTAAGGTACGGTGCCCTTAAGTGAGTTATAGAACATCTTAAAGGTACGATGTACTTAAGTAGAATACGAAATATGGTAAGGTACCATGAGCTTAAGTGATTTTGGGCATATTATAAGATATGGGCCAAAATACACTTAAGTGGGCTTTTTAGCTTGAAGCCCACACAAGTGGTTCTATAAATAGAACCCTTGTGCAGAAGCATTCATTGCGATTGCATTATTTTCGTTTTTCTCTCTCTCTCTCTCTCTCTCTCTCTCTCTCTCTCTCTCTCACTCAAAGCCTTCATTCGTACCAGCTAGCACTGAGATTGAAGGAATCCGTTCGTGTGGACTGAGTAGAGACGTTGTCATCGTTCGACGTTCGTGATCGTTCCATGGATCTGCATCAAAGGTTTTGATCGTCACAAGAGATCTGCACCAAAGGTTTCAATCGTCACAAGAAGTAAATATTCTATCACTGATCATGACCATTCGTAAGGATCTCTAAAGGAGAAAATTTTAATTTCCGCTGCGTTTTGGATCGCAATTCTCCTTCAGTGGTATCAGAGCCACTTACGAAACCATGACTCGGATAGCTGTTTATTTTCTGTATTAATATGATTAAAAGACATAATGAATCAATTAATTAAACGAGTAATTAAATTTGGCATCATGAGTGTACGAGTTGGATGATTGATGTTGACTATGCTTTGGAACCGACATTAGTATGGTGAAGCAGCGATACATCGATCGTCCATAGGTTACGCAATTGAGACCGATCAACTTATATATGATATAAGTAATCCTAATGCAAAGTACGGTATATGTGATATACTGTTTCTGTTTTGTTCATTCAAACACTAAATGGTTGTTTTCCTTTGAGCGATCAATGGTCATTTGCTTCAGAATCCGACATTAGTATGGTGAAGCAATGACCTGTTGCTCAATCATACTGAATCAACAATCGAGGTGTGTTTGACGGTCTGAAATTGGTGCATTAGGGTTAATGACGGCGCAAGGGTTGTGCCGTCAAGGAGTTGTGAATTTAGGGCTTGTTGGAACACGTCTGTTGACTGTTTCAAAGCGCTGGTTTTTGACCGCGTGACGATCGTCATTGACTTGTGACGATCGTAACAAGCTGGACGTGACGGTCGTCACGTGCTTTGTGACGGTCAAAACATTCACAGATCCAAAATTCTAGGCGTTTCTGTTTTTGGCCGCGTGACGTTCGTCATGGGCCTGTGACGGTCGTAACATGCTTGTGACGGTCGTAACATGCTTGTGACGGTCGTCACACTCACAGAGTCAGAATTCTAGGGGTTTCTGTTTTGTGACTGCGTAAGAGTTGTGTTGATGCAAAACGATGTCCATTTCAAATGAATTGTTCATTAAAATTTTTTGGACAGGGGCGCTGCCCCTCCAACCCCCGGCTAACTCTGCGTAGTATGATCGGTCGCCGAAATTTAATTTGGTTTTAATTAATTAAAGGAATTAAAAATTTATAATAATAATAATGTGTTTATCATTATTGCCTTATGGTGATCAGTTATGGCCTTAGTCTTCCTTCATTTTGTTTTGGGTTTTTAATACGACCTGCGTGTCGTGCCTCTCCTTTTAATCTCTTAATGTAACTTCTTTTCTCATATCCATCCCTCATATGTAAAACGAGTTTCTTCTGTAATGTAATGTTATGAAGGAAGAGAAGAAGACAATGTTATGAAGAAAGAGAAGATTTCAATATCAAAGGAGGACAACCTTGAAGATCAAAGGAGGACAGCCTTGAAGATCTTGCTTGGAGAAGCTTAGATCGTTATTAGGTTAGCTTAGGTTCTCTCATTGGCTTGGGAGAACAATTGCGCTAGGGGCCATAACTGTTTCATTATGTATGTTGATGCATGTGTATGTATGTTGATGCATGTGAATATATGTTGATGCATGTGAGAGACGATTTATATGATAAATAAGCCGGTGAGATCATAACGATTACAATTCCCTCAAATTAAATATTAAGTTTATGCTTTCCAAGTTTTAGCACTCATCAAGACTAGTATCGGATAATGTAGGTTTCGCCTACGCGAGGTGCATGTTCTATATTAGTAAGGTGCGATGGGATAATTGTAATATCCAACTGCTAAAACAATGGGTCAAACTTAACTAAACAAATTATAATAAGATTATATATTTTTAGAAGCAAGAGTTGGAAATGATCCATATGATGGATTGGAATAAGGAGTTATTCACCCAACTGAAATTTTCGAGAGTTGTATGAGATACAATTGGAAGGAGTTCCTACCTAAATAACCTAGTTTTATGTAATCCGCCTACGCGGACTTAGAACAAAGTGAAATATGGATCTCGACCCACTAGAAAATCTTCCAACGGGATTTTCCGAATCAAATGATGAGGGTCATTTGTTTTGAGTAAAATAGTGGGAGCATATTTAAGTAAAGGCCTAATTAAATATGGTATTGATACTTATATTTTCATTAATTCTTATGTAGATTACCATGACAACAAACACCTCTAACAACATCTTGCGATCAATCCTTGACAAGGAAAAATTGTCTGGGACAAATTTCCTGGATTGGCACCGAAACCTGAGGATTGTCCTCAAACATGATAAAAAGCTGTATGTCTTGGAGAAACCTGTTCCTGAAGAGGAACCTCCTAGTTCTGCACCTAAGGCAGAAAGAGATCCTTATAAGAAGCATGTCGATGATGCCAATGAAACTGCTTGTCTCATGCTAGCTACCATGAACTCAGATATACAAAAGCAACATGAGAACATGGCAGCGTTCGATATGATCGAACACTTGAAGATGCTCTATCAAGAGCAAGCAAGGCATGAGAGGTTTGAAGTTTCAAAAGCCCTTTTTCAAAGCAAGTTAGTTGAGGGAGCCCCTATAAGTCCCCATGTGCTCAAGATGATTGGGTATGTGGAAAACCTTGAAAGGTTGGGTTTTCCCCTCGGAAAGGAACTTGCGACTGATTTGATCTTGCAATCGTTGCCAGATAGATTCAGTCAAATTTTCCTAAATTTCAATATGAATGATATGGATAAATCTCTTCCTGAACTGCTAGGCATGTTAAGAACAACTGAGCAGAATCTGAAGACAAAAGGGAAGTCCATTATGATGATCGGAAATGGAAAGAGACAGAACAAAAGGCCCACCAAGCAGGGTGATAAAGGGAAAGGCAAGGAAGTTGCCAAACCCAGACCCACTGTTGCTGCTTTGAAGCCTATTGGAGGCATAGCAAAGGCAGGCACCTGCTTTCGTTGCGGTAAGACCGGACACTGGAAGAGAAACTGCCCAAAGTACCTGGAAGATACGAAGAATGGAGTAGAGACTTCAACTTCAGGTATTTTTGTTATTGAAATAAATTTATCTACTTCTGCATCATGGGTATTAGATACTGGATGCGGTTCTCACATTTGTACAAATGTGCAGGGGCTAAAAAGAAGTAGAGATTTGGCAAAAGGTGAAGTTGACCTACGAGTTGGCAATGGAGCAAAGGTTGTTGCTTTAGCCGTAGGAACTTATGTATTAACTTTACCTAGTGGTTTAATAGTTCAGTTAGAGAACTGTTATTATGTACCTGCAATTAGCAGGAATATTATTTCCATTTCTTGTTTGGACAAGTTTGGTTTTTCATTTATAATAAAGAACAATTGTTGCTCAATTTATTTGAATGATATTTTATATGCTACTGCACAAATGAGCAATGGACTGTATGTCCTTGATCTCGAAATGCCTATATATAACATTAATACTAAAAGGATGAAACCTAACGAGTTAAATCCAACTTACCTTTGGCATTTCGATTAGGCCACATAAATGAGAAACGCATTTCCAAACTCCATAAAGATGGACTCTTGGACTCTTTTGATTATGAATCATATGAGACATGCAGATCTTGTTTAATTGGAAAGATGACAAAGTCTCCATTCACAGAAAAAGGTGAAAGAGCGAATGATCTTTTGGGCCTAATACATACTGATGTATGTGGACCACTGAACATACCAGCCAGAGGAGGTTTTCAGTACTTCATCACATTCACTAATGATTTCAGTAGATATGGTTATGTGTATTTAATGAAACACAAATCAGAGTCCTTTGAAAAGTTCAAGGAATTCAAGAATGAAGTACAAAACCAACTAGGTAAGAATATTAAAACTCTTCGATCAGATCGAGGTGGTGAGTATTTAAGCTTAGAGTTTGATGACCATCTGAAAGAGTGTGGGATCCTATCCCAACTTACTCCTCCTGGAACACCCCAATGGAATGGTGTATCAGAGAGAAGAAATCGAACCCTGTTAGACATGGTCCGATCCATGATGAGTCACGCCGATCTTCTAAACTCCTTTTGGGGACATGCATTATTGACAGCAGCTTACACACTTAACCGTGTTCCATCCAAAAAGGTTGAGAAGACACCATATGAGATATGGAGTGGTAAGAAACCACATATGTCTTACATAAAGATTTGGGGTTGCGAGGTTTATGTGAAACGATAAATTTCAACTAAGCTTGAGCCCAAATCTGACAAATGCTTATTTGTGGGGTATCCTAAAGAAACAAGAGGGTATTACTTCTACAATCCTTCTGAGGGCAAAGTGTTTGTCGCTCGAACTGGGAGGAAAGTAGAGCTTCAAGAAATTCAAGAATCACAAAGCATAGATACACCTATGGAGGAATTAGAGCAGGAAACACAAGAATTTGTGGAAGAGCAACCTGCTCAAGTAGAACAAGCCCAGCGTAGGTCAAGCAGGATACGTCAACTACCTGAGAGTAATGGATTCAGCCTAAGTCTATGGCAATAAAAACAAGAATTAGGAGATGCGAAATTCTGACCTCTTGAAGCTCCAACAATGGCAGTAATGGATTCAAGTGGTTAGCAGCATCCAAATCTCTTCTATCAACCTTGTTACCACTTCTGAAGCACAAATTAACTCTTGGAATGGCTTGGATCTAGCTAGATCTTCAAAACTCCATATTCATGTTCATGTATGGAATTGCTTGATTCTTCACCAATTTCTTCAATCAATAGCTTGAATCTTACCAAATGAGGATCAAGAAAACAGAATACGCAATAAAAATCAAGTGTTCTTTGAAGAATTTTTGAATTATGGTGGAGAGAAAATTTGGAGGGAAAGTTTGAATCTAGATTTAGAATTGTGAATAATGAAAATTCTGTTATGATTTACTATTTATATGCTGGCCTAATCCATTTCCTAATTACAATTAAGCATGGTTAATGAGATTTTAGTGAGAAAAGTGGTGTTATGCAAAAATTGGTTTTTTCACCCCATGCATGCAATCCCACGTGAACAGTAGCAAATGGCCATGCATTTTCACTTAAAATCATCTTATGAACATGTTGGAATGATTAAAAAGCTCATGTGATACACCAATTTTGAATTCATGATTTTCCCTCCAAAAATCACATGTATGCACCAATGATCATATGATAAAATTTTATGCAATGCCTTGATGGATTTGGAAAGTTCATGTCTGAAGGTGAGAAAAACAAGAAAGGGGGGTTTGAATTGTTTTGGAAAATATGTGCTTTTGCAAAATAAAATCACACAGGATTTTATACTGGTTCGCTTATAACACAAAGCTACTCCAGTCCATCCGGCCAAGGTGATTTCGCCTTCAACAAGGACTTAATCCACTAATCTTGAAAGATTATTACAACCAACGTCTAAGAGAAAGATCTCTTAGTCCTCTCAAGTATACAGACTGCGCAGAGTCACTTGAGGAATTAAAACAATTGAGGTAAAAACAGAATTTGTAATCTAGAGTGCTTCTAGGATAAAGCAAGTATTACAACAATTAGAGCAGATAAGAGGTTTCACATTATGAGCAAAAGCTCGTGAAAGATTAGAGAGAGAGTAGAGTAATTCTGTGTGTTCAGGTGTGTCTCTCAATGAGGTTCGACGTTCTTTATATAGAGGTGAAAAACGACCGTTTGTAGTAATGGCAGATATTTAGTCTTGATGAGAGTTTAATGCCATAACTTCGTTGTTTCTTGCCAGAACAAGTTTGTCTTCCTGAATAACTTCTTTCCAATTATATTTTCTTTCCATTTGAAGTTGAAGTTGCCGTTACTCTTTCTGAATAAGGAAATCCATTATCAGAGTCTGCGTTACTCTGTTAGACTGAGATCTTGAGATGTGGCTTCAGAGCTTCTGATAGTCCTCATCTTTTAGATTTATAGTGTTGTCTTCAGATGATCTTGAGACTTCTGGAATTTCTGATATACCGTTGCTCAGAGTCAGAACTTCTAGAGCGCGCTTCTTCTTCAGATGCTTCTGATATTCTGATATGCTGTTTTGCTCAGAGTCAGAACTTCTAGAGCACGTTTCTACTTCAGATGCTTCTGATCTTCTGGTAATTTGTATCTGATTTGATTCTGTATCTGATGACGCGATCAGATTCCTTTCTTCTTGTTTAGAGTCCTGCACACTTAGAGACTTTTCGTTAGAGTGCCATTTTTGGTTTCATCCTTTGTTATCATCAAAATCCTGGAATCTGTTGTAGAACTATTTTTGTTCTTACAATCTCCCCATTTTTGATGATGACAAAACAAACTCAAATGACAGATGAAACATTAAAAAATTTAGAGTTTATCAGATCAGATAGAAGTGAGCTCCCCCTGAGATAGGCTAGGGAGTTCAGAAGTTCTTACCAGAGCTTCCAAGCAATGAAGTTTCTCGATACCTTCTGCAATTTCTTAAGTCCAGTGTTAGATGGATTTATTTTAGAATAGTATATTTGCAGAGTGCTTAAGGTTTTAGGCAATTTTTCATCAGAGCTATTTGATTTCTCCCCCTTTTTGTCAGAATCAAAAAGACTTAAACAAAATAATAAGCAGGAAGAAAGATAGAGATATATTCAGATAAGAGCAAAACATCAGAGACAGACAAGAAAAGACAACAAGCAATGAAAACATCCTAAGTGCTTAAGGGTTGGGAGGAGGAGGCATTCTCTGAAGCAGTTGAGTCAGCAGGTTCTAGATGTTGGCGTTGACTGTGTCCTGTTGATCCAATCTGGCTCGGACTTCCTTCTGCTCTTTCTGAAGCTCCTCAAGGGTCTTGAGAACCAGAGGGGAAAAAGTAGAGGGCTCCCCCTGAGTCAGAGCATTCTGTTCTTCAGCGGCTTTAGCTTCAGCTTCGGCAGCAGCCTTTGCTTCAGCTTCAGCAGCAGCAGCAGCATCAGCTAGAGCTTTGGCTTCAGCTTCCCGTACCCTTTGAAGTTCTTCTTGTCTTGCTCTTTCTTCTTCTATCCTTCTGGCTTCTTCTTCAGCTTCTCTGGCCAAGCGGTCCTATAGTCTTGCCTCAGCGTCTCTGATGAAGTCGTTTCTGACTTGCTCAGTGATGTGCTTCAGTTTAAAGGTCTCAGATGTCATCCAGCCAATGACTCTGTTCCAGTGTGTCCTAACAGAGTCAGGATCATCACTGATACCAGAGTTGATGGTCAGAGACTTGACCTTTTCAACTGATGCTCCTGCAAACAACATAATTGCTTCCTCTAGGGTTGGCAGGGAATGTTCTGGTTCAGATGGTTGAGGTGGAGAGTTTGGAGGGCTTAGGTTAAGAGTTGGAGGTTCAGCGGAAGTGTTTGGAGGGGTAATGTCAGAGGTATTGAGGTCAGAGGATTGAACTTCAGATGGAGTGACGGTTGGTTATTCTGTGGGTGGTGAAGTTACTTCAGGTTCAAGTGGAGGTTGTTGTGGTTGTTGTGAATTACGGTTTAGAGTTTGAAGTTGGGCTAGAGTGGGAGAAGCGGGGTCAGAGGGTTCTGTGTCAGAAGAAATGACAAAGTAGGGAGGTGATTCTGGGGCTGAGGATGAGAAAGTGGTTTGATTCATTTCTTCAGCTTCAGATATCGGTAAGGAGGTATTGGCAAGGTTGAATTTTGGTAGTGGTTGAGATGTTCTGGTTGTTGAGGGAGGGGTTTCAGATATGGTGTAGAGGGGTGTTGGTAGAGGAATAGATGAAGCAATTTGCTGAATAGAAGGAGCAGGAGAGGCAGACTTACCAGAACACTCTTGCAGAGGTGCTGGAGGTCTTGATTCAGAAGATTGCCCTAGCTTCGCTTTCTTCGCCTTAGATGTCTTCTCAGATGGACCTCTTTTAAACCTCACGAAGCCTGGAGCTGAATCTGGCAATTCGCTCAATCTGAAATCTGAGATGTCCACTCCTTCATCCTTTAGACGTTGGAGATAGTGGAGAATTGCTTGTTTGGGTTCTTCCTTGTAGAACATACAGAGACCATTGGGAATTTTCCTATGATCTTTTAAGGATTCCCATGAGGTGTCCAGAGTAGGTTTAACATGAATCTTCTCCAGAATCCCCATGCTCTTTAGATTCCTGGAGTTCAGAGGCCTTCTAGTTTCTTTAGCCAAGTCTTCCATGAGTCTGTGTTTTACCATATGGTCCACGAGACCATTTTCTATTAGCACATCTGAGAGGAGTCTTCCCAGAGGAATGTAGGTTCTGGGTTTCATGTTATTCCTGGTTTCCCGTACAAAATCTCTGAGGTATTTGAAGAGGAGTGCTGGGAGGCAATGCTTCAGACCTTTATGAATACAATACAGAATACATTTCTGATCTGTATTAATGTAATCTGATGAGTTTGATGCTGAGCGATGATGAATAGTTCCCAGAATGATTTTGAGCCACACCCGGAGATTCTGATGTAGTTCCTTGTTCTTTGAGGGATTGCCTTCTGTGTTGAGTTTGAAGATTGTGGGGTTGATTTCATGAGCAATGTATTTCGCCCTGGGATTTTTGTTGTAAATTCTTCTTCCTCCAACTTTTTCCATGTTCAGCAAGGCAGCCATTGACTTTTCAGTTATCACAATTTTTACACCCAAAACGTAGGAGACGATGAAATGATCGTCAGCATCAACAAACCTCCAGAATTCCTTAATAAGATTTGGGTAAACTGGACCGTAGAGGCGTTGAAAGTAGTTTCCCCAACCTTGTTGATGAAGTTCTTCAGTGAGGTCTACGCTATTTCTCTTCATGTTGTTAAAATCCACCAGGGATTCACACAACACTTCCAATTTCTCGAAAGGAGTTGCAAGATTAATATGAGGCTCACGGTCAAGAATGTGAGGCTCCTTGTATACTGGTGTTGTAGTTACGCCTGTAACGGTTGGAGTAGGATTGCTTGTGCTTTGAGCTGCGTTGCTGGAGTTCATTTGTTGAGAGTAGTTGAACACAGATTGTTGTTGAGATCCATTGTTGAAGAAGAACTGAGATGAAGATGAACTGTTTGCAGAAATGCTTGAGAGAACTGGGTTTGAACGAGTGAGTGAGAGTGAGGTGTGTGCAAAGTGTGAGAGGAGTGTTTAAATACCCAAAAGAAACGCATGCAAAACGACACGCAAATCAGAGTTTAGCACAAAAACCAAGTTAGCACGTTTAGAGGGAGAAATGATTATGGCTCATTAATGAATGTCTAATCCCAACAGTTTGCACACTGCTCGAGGAGATCTCAAGAGTCTGTTCCTTGAATACAGCTAGACAGCTGTCTAGAAGTTCCAAGGTTAGACGCAAGTCACTCCACGTGTTTGCTTTATCTGATCTTCAGGAATACCAAACGAATGGTTCCTGGAGATTTCTAACTCAGATATCTTCTTAACTAGGTAGAAGTATCAGAGTTAGAGGCAGAATCTTATTTGTTTATGTCAGAGTCTCATTTTACAGCTTCAGAGGCACAATTTATTCAGGGCAATTTTGAATGTTCAGATTTTCTAAGATAAAGAGAAATCTATCTTCAGCTAAAGGCTTAGTAAAGATATCTGCCCATTGATGATCTGTATCAATGAACTTCAATGTTACTATCCCTTTCTGAACATAGTCTCTGATAAAATGATATTTTATTTCAATGTGCTTAGCTCTGGAGTGTAGAATGGGATTCTTACTTAAACAAATGGCAGCAGTATTATCACAAAAGATAGGAATGTTACTCTCGAAGATTTGCAGATCTTCTAACTGATTCTTCATCCAGAGCATCTGAGTTGTGCACAGTGATGCTGAGATGTATTCAGCTTCTGCTGTGGATAGAGCGATAGTTGACTGTCTTTTGCTGGCCCAGGATATCAGATTGTTTCCTAAGAGCTGACAATTTCCAGATGTGCTTTTTCGTTCCAATCTATCTCCTGCGTAATCTGCATCACAGTAACCTGAAAGTCTATACTCTGATGTTTTCTCATACATCAGGCCCAGGTTAGGAGTTCCTTTCAGATATTTGAAAATTCTCTTAACTGCTGTTAAGTGAGTTTCTCTAGGATCTGATTGGAATCTGGCACATAGACAGACACTAAAGAGAATATCAGGTCGAGTAGCAGTCAGATAGAGAAGGGAGCCTATCATACCACGATAGAGCTTCTAACAAACCTTTTTACTGACTTCTTCCTTTTTAAGAATGCATGTTGGATGCATGGGAGTCTTTGCAGAGTTGCATTCAGCCATATCAAATTTCTTCAGAACATCTTTTATGTATTTGCTTTGATGGACGTACGTGACTTCTGAAGTTTGGTTAATTTGAATTCCCAAAAAGAACTTTAGTTCTTGCATTAAGCTCATTTCAAATTCTGCCTGCATTAACTCAGAGAATTCTTGACAAACAGAGGCGTTAGCTGAACCAAAAATAATATCATCAACGTATATCTGGCATATCATGAGATCATTGTTAAGGTTCTTACAGAAGAGTGTGGAGTCAACTTTCCCTCTGATAAAATTGTGTTCCAGAAGAAAGTTACTTAAATGTTCATACCAAGCTCTAGGAGCTTGTTTAAGTCCATATAAAGATTTTTTAAGTTTAAAAACATGTTCTGGAAAATTTGGATTTTCAAAACCTGGAGGTTGGTTGACATACACTTCTTCTGATATATAACCGTTAAGGAATGCGCTCTTGACATCCATTTGATATAATTTAATAGAATGGTTTATAGCGAAAGATACAAGAAGACGAATAGATTTTAACCTTGCGACTGGAGCAAAGGTTTCATTGTAGTCAATACCTTCTTGTTGACTGTAACCTTGAGCTACCAGTCGACCTTTGTTTCTGACGACTTCTCCTTTCTCGTTCAGCTTGTTTCTGAATACCCATCTGGTTCCGATAACGTGAGTGCTTATGGGCTTGGGAACAAGATCCCATACATCATTCTTTGTGAATTGATCAAATTCTTCTTGCATGGCTAGAACCCAGTCGTTATCTTGAAGTGCTTCATCACAGGACGTAGGCTCGATCAGAGACACTAGTCCCAGAGGAGTCTCTTCAGAAGTCCTGAAGGTAGATCTGGTTCTGACAGGTTCGTCCTTGTTGCCCAGAATCAATTCTTCAGATACGTTGAGGCGACTTTTAGCTTTCTTTGGGATTAATGGGGGATTAATTTCCTCAGAATTCTGAGTGGCAGTTGCTTCTGGAGCTTTGTCAGATCCTGCAAGAGTGATTTCTAAATCTGCAAAATTTTCAATTAGCTTTGACTTTTCAGGGTCAAGCTTATCGTCAAATCTGACATGAATTGATTCTTCCACAATTTTGGTTTCTGTATTGTATACTCTGTAGCCTTTAGAGCGTTCTGAGTATCCTAACATAATACCTTTCTGTGCTTTGGAATCAAATTTGTTCAGATGTTCTTTAGTGTTTAAAATAAAGCAAGAACATCCAAATGGATGAAAATATGAAATGTTTGGTTTCCTTCCTTTACACAGTTCATAAGGAGTCTTTTCCAGAATAGGTCTTATGGAGATTCTATTCTGAATGTAACATGCTGTATTTACAGCTTCGGCCCAAAAGTGCTTAGCCACATTAGTTTCGTTGATCATAGTTCTGGCCATCTCTTGGAGTGTCCTATTCTTCCTCTCTACAACTCCATTTTATTGTGGAGTTCTAGGGCAGGAGAAATAATGGGATATTCCATTAGAGTCGAATAATTCCTCAAAGGATTTAATTTCGAATTCCCCACCATGATCACTTATGACTCTGACAATTTTAGAGTCAAATTCTTTTTGCACTTTGGAGCAGAAACTAATGAATACAGAGTGAGACTCACTCTTGTGTTTTAGGAATTTCACCCATGTCCAGCGACTGAAATCATCAACAATGACTAGTCCGTACTTCTTTCCATTGACTGATGCTGTTTTCACAGGACCAAATAGATCAATGTGAAGAAGTTCCAAAGGCTTAGAGGTAGTAACAATAGTTTTCTTTTTGAAAGATGTTTTTGAAAATTTCCCTTTCTGACATGCTTCACATAGAGCATCTGAAGAGAACTTCAGCTTAGGTAGGCCTCTAACTAACTCGAGTTTATTTAGCTGAGATAGTTTCCTCATGCTAATGTGGCCCAAGCGTCTATGCCATACCCATTGCTCTTCGTGAACAGACATCAGACATTTCACATTTTGTTCTTTTAAATCAGAAAGATTAATTTTATAAATATTGTTTTTCCTCTTGCCTGTGAATAGGACAAAACCATTGTTTTGATTTATGGCTTTACATGTTTTTTGATTAAAGATCACATCATAACCGTTATCACTTAATTGACTTATGGATAACAAATTATGCATTAATCCTTCTACGTAAAGGACATCAGATATAGAGGGAAGAGTACCATTACCAATAGTTCTGGAGCCTCTGATCCTTCCTTTCTGATCTCCTCCGAAGCCTACGAATCCAGCGTCTTTAAGTTCCAGGCTTTGGAACATAGACTTTCTTCCCGTCATGTGTCGCGAGCATCCAGAGTCCAGGTACCATGACTGGTGTTTGAACTTTGCTGCATAAGATATCTGCAACATAAACAATCTTATCTTTTGGTACCCAGAGTCTCTTGGGTCCTTTCTGATTAGTTTTCCCAGAGTTTCTTAACACTTTGGGTTTTCTAGCATTTTCAAATTTTTGCTCTTGTGTGTGTGTATAGTGATATGAAAATGGAGATTTAAGTTGGTCACTAGTAGAAGTTTTATCTTCCTTAAGAACATACCCAATTCCTTTTCTATTGTTCTGGCTGACTCCATAAATCATGGATGCCATTACACTCCTTCCTATCCCATTTTTCAGAAACTTTTGAAAGGCTTTTTCGTATTTATAAATTATCGTATTTGAAGTTTGTGGTGCTTGAGATAACACTTCTTCTAGTTTTAAACAATTTTTCTTTGCTGCATCTTTTAGTGATGTTAAAACTTTGTTTTCATCTTTTAGTTCTAGAATTGTCATCTCAAGTTTGCCACATTCTTCAAATTTTTCTTCAAGACAGCCTTTTATTGCTTTAAATTTTTGTTTTAGTTTCTAATATGAGCTAAGAGTTTCTGACAAGCATGATTCTAGGTCAGATCGAGAGAGTTCAGAAAATACCTCTTCTGATTCAGATTCTTCATCTGAGTGTTCCTGGATGTGGTAGCCATGAACGCCACATTGGCCTGTTCATCAGAGTCAGATTCTGATGAGTCAGATTCGCTATCATCCCAGGTGGCCATTAATCCCTTCTTGGTTCTGAGGGAGTTTTTCTTGAAGCTCTCTTTTCTGGAGCTGTCTTTCTTTAACTTTGGGCATTCGCTCCTGTAGTGACCTGTTTCTTTACATTCATAACAAGTAACATCTTTGTTAGTTTTACCTTTTGAGGTTGATTCTGATCGATCCCCTCTGGGTCTTGGTCTTCTGAAGTTGTTGTTCCTCTTTTTCCAGAGTTGTTTAACTCTTCTAGTTAGGAGGGACAATTCTTCTTCGTTGTTAGAATCTTCTTGTTCAGAGTCATCAGCATCTTCTGTTTCGGCCTAGAATGCTTTGTTTCTGTCATATTTGCGTCTTTCAGATATGGACTTTAGTGCTATAGACTTGTTCTTCTTCTGAGGCTCATCTTCCTCTAGTTCTATCTCATGACTTCTGAGTGAACTGACAAGCTCTTCAAGACTGATGTTACTCAGATCCTTTAAAAGTTTTAAGGCAGTGACCATGGGTCTCCACTTCTTTGGCAAGCTTCTGACTATCTTTTTAACATGGTCTGCAGTTGTGTATCCTTTGTCTAGAACTTTGAGACCTGCAATAAGAGTTTGGAATCTAGAGAACATTACCTCTATGGCTTCGTCATCCTCCATTTTGAAGGCTTCATATTTCTGGATAAGAGCCAGAGCCTTTGTTTCTTTGACCTGAGAGTTTCCTTCATGAGTCATCCTCAGAGAGTCAAGTATGTCTTTAGCTGTTTCCCTGTTGGTGATCTTTTCATACTCGTTGTAAGATATAGCATTGAGAAGTATGGTTCTGGCCATGTGATGATTTTTGAAAACACGCTTCTGATCATCTGACATCTTACCTCTGGGAACTTCAACTCCAGCATCTGTTACAGGAGGTTTGTATCCATCTGTGACAATGTCCCAGAGATCAGCATCATAGCCTAGAAAGAAACTTTCAATTCTATCTTTCCAGTAATCGAATTTCTCTCCATCAAAGACAGGAGGCTTAGCATTGTAACTGTCTCTTTCGTTTGCCTGGGCCATAGTTTTTCTTGTTCTGGATCTCTCTACACGGTTAAGTGTTTGATTGGAAAATCAATAACAGAGCCGAAGCTCTGATACCAATTGAAGGTGAGAAAAACAAGAAAGGGGGGTTTGAATTGTTTTGGAAAATAAGCGCTTTTGCAAAATAAAATCACACAGGATTTTATACTGGTTCACTTATAACACAAAGCTACTCCAGTCCACCCGGCCAAGGTGATTTCGCCTTCAACAAGGACTTAATCCACTAATCTTGAAATATTATTACAACCAACGTCTAAGAGAAAGATCTCTTAGTCCTCTCAAGTATACAGACTGCGCAGAGTCACTTAAGGAATTAAAATAATTGAGGTAAAAACAGAATTTGTAATCTAGAGTGCTTCTAGGATAAAGCAAGTATTACAACAATTAGAGCAGATAAGAGGTTTCACGTTATGAGCAAAAGCTCGTGAAAGATTAGAGAGAGAGTAGAGTAATTCTGTGCGTTCAGGTGTGTCTCTCAATGAGGTTTGCTGTTCTTTATATAGAGGTGAAAAACGACCGTTTGTAGTAATGGCAGATATTTAGTCTTGATGAGAGTTTAATGCCATAACTTCGTTGTTTCTTGCTAGAACAAGTTTGTCTCCCTGAATAACTTCTTTCCAATTATAGTTTCTTTCCATTTGAAGTTGAAGTTGCCGTTACTCTTTCTGAATAAGGAAATCCATTATCAGAGTCTGCGTTACTCTGTTAGACTGAGATCTTGAGATATGGCTTCAGAGCTTCTAATAGTCCTCATCTTTTTGATTTCAAGTGTTGTCTTCAGATGATCTTGAGACTTCTGGAATTTCTGATATACCGTTGCTCAGAGTCAGAACTTCTAGAGCGCGCTTCTTCTTCAGATGTTTCTGATATTCTGATATGCTGTTTTGCTCAGAGTCAGAACTTCTAGAGCGCGTTTCTACTTCAGATGCTTCTGATCTTCTGGTAATTTGTATCTGATTTGATTCTGTATCTGATGACGCGATCAGATTCCTTTCTTCTTGTTTAGAGTCCTGCACACTTAGAGACTTTTTGTTAGAGTGCCATTTTTGGTTTCATCCTTTGTTATCATCAAAATCCTGGAATCTGTTGTAGAACTATTTTTGTTCTTACAATGTCATGAGAAGAATTATGCAAAAAGGAGCACTCAATTTGGAATTATGAGTGAAAAGTTATGTCCTTTTGAAGCTCCATGCACACTTGGCAATGATTTGATCATATCTCCTTAACCATTCATCAGATGCTCATGATCTTGGACGTTTTGGAAATGGGAGAGAAAGATCTTCAACTCTCATGTTGGACAAAATTTCATTTGAAGCTTCTTTGATGTTGGAAAGTCAAGTTGAAGTTGGTCCAAAAACTTGCCATTTTTGGAAACTTGAAATTACAGGTCACTTTCCATTTTGGGACACTTTTGATTTGGCTTCAAATCCTTCAAGGTAGATGTTTGACATGATGAATAAACCTCTTTTGGACATGAATGAAGTGTCTCAAACCATTTCTCCACCTCCTAGCCCTTAGTTGACTTGCAGTTGACTTTTATGGGCCCCAAATGACCTGAAACTGTACTGATGACTTAGAGCCTCTAACACTTGGTCAAGTTGCTTCAAAATGAACCTTGGCTCATATAAGCTCTCTAAAACAACCATAGGGCCTTTATCTCATGGAAATGCCTTGCTCTTTTGCACTGAGGAATTCTCCTGATGACAGTCTTGACTGATAAGATGCAATACACTATGCAATGTTAATGTAATGTTAGTGTAATGTCAATGACCTACAAAATGAAATGAATGCATGAATGGAGGGTGCAAATTTGAGGTGCTACAGCTGCCCCTATTCAATCAACTGGGAACCTGAATGGATGAGAGCAACGGCTACCAGACCTTCAAGGTAAACAGGGATTGAATACCAAAAGAACTGTAGAAATTTGCACTCTACAGGAGATGAACAGAAACAAACAGTCGACTTGATATACACTGATATCAAGGAAAGCGGGGCCATTTACCGATGGCGGCTTGTGGAACAGTCGACTTGATATACACTGATATCAAGGAAAGCGGGGCCATTTACCGATGGCGGCTTGTGGAAGAGTCGACCTGATATACATTGATATCAAGGAAAGCGAGGCCATTTACCGAAGGCGGCTGGTGGAACAGTCGACTTGATATACACTGATATCAAGGAAAGTGAGGCACATTTACCGATGGCGGCTTGAACAGTCGACTTGATATACGCGGATATCAAGGAAAGCGAGGCACATTTACCGATGGCGGCTTCGACTGGAGAGGCTTGATATACGCGGATATCAAGGAAAGCGAGGCACATTTACCAGATGGCGGCTTTCACTGGAGAGGAACAAGATGTTCACAACTGGAACCAGACAAGACGTTCACCGACGACTCTACTGGGGATTTGATATGTACCAAAAAAGGGATACATGACCAGACATTGACCGATGACTGGAAAAACTCAACCAGACGTCAATGGACGAATGGGAAAAAACTCGACGTTTACCGACATCGAAAGATGATGTTTACCGACACCAACAAAGGACGAACAGACATCAACGGATGAATGGGAAAAAGATATACTACCAGACGTCAACGGACGAATGGGAAAAACTCGACCAGACATCAATGGATGAATGGGAAAAAGAAATACAACCAGACGTCAACGGACGAATGGGAAAAACTCGACCAGACATCAATGGATGAATGGGAAAAAGAAATACAACCAGACGTCAACGGACGAATGGGAAAAACTCGACCAGACATCAACGGACGAATGGGAGAGACTCAACCAGACATCAACGGATGAATGGGAGAAAGAAACCACGACTAGACGCCAACGGACGAATATGAAGGACTCAACCAGACATCAACGGATGAATGGGAGAATGAAACCACGACTAGACGCCAACAGACGAATAGGAAGGAATCAACCAGACATCAACGAATGAATGGGAGAAAGAAACCACGACTAGACGCCAACGGACGAATAGGAAGGACTCAACCAGACATCAACGGATGAATGGGAGCAAGAAACCACGACTAGACGCCAACGGACGAATAGGAAGGACTCAACCAGACATCAACGGATGAATGGGAGAAAGAAACCACGACTAGACGCCAACGGACGAATAGGAAGGACTCAGCTAGACATCAACAGATGAATGGGAGAAAGAAACCACAACTAGACGCCAACGGACGAATAGGAAGGACTCAACCAGACATCAACGGACGAATGGGAGAAAGAAACCACGACTAGACGCCAACGGACGAATAGGAAGGACTCAACCAGACATCAACGGATGAATGGGAGAAAGAAACGACGACTAGACGCCAACGGACGAATAGGAAGGACTCAACCAGACATCAACGGATGAATGGGAGAAAGAAACGACGACTAGACGCCAACGGACGAATAGGAAGGACTCAACCAGACATCAACGGATGAATAGGAGAAAGAAACCACGACTAGACGCCAACGGACGAATAGGAAGGACTCAACCAGACATCAACGAATGAATGGGAGAAAGAAACCACGACTAGACGCCAACAGACGAATAGGAAGGACTCAACCAGACATCAACGGATGAATGGGTGAAAGAACTCACGACTAGACGCCAACGGACGAATAGGAAGGACTCAACCAGACATCAACGGATGAATGGGAGAAAGAACTCGATGTTACGGACATCAAAAGATGATGTCTACTGACACCAAAAAAGGTAGGACCGATACGGGGATCAACATGACACCTACCGATATCACCAGGATGACATCTACATCTGCCCGGACAAGGCCACACACTCGTCGGGGACTACTCTGGGGGAGTCAAGCTTTCCTTCCACGAGCGGGTGAGGAAATAAACCTCTCTGGGGATTACCAATCCTGAATGTTGCCAAGAGCAACCGCTGCAAATGTGCCATACAGATGTTGAACAATGGTCCACCTCTGCTGGAGAACTGAATCAAGCTTACAAGATGCTAAGGGAGGAAGACTCCTGCATGGAAAGCAAGCGATCACTTTGCTAAGCACACCATCTCTGATTCGATCTACCAACTCCGTGGGGAGTAGCACTGCTGGGGTGCTTGCGGATCGGACATTCTTAGAACGGCACAGAAACCAACTCAACTAGGGAGTCAACCGTTGGGAAAACACCAACCTCCCTACCCTGCTGGGGAACCTAATCTGAAATCGACCCAATGTCGCGATGCTAAACTCCTCCGAGTGTCATCTTTACCTACCATTTGAACCAATCCTCGAACCATAACCACGGCTCGGGGCTAGCTTATGCTTGCAATGCTTATGCATGAGTTTTTTTTTAGCGTAATGCTCCATAATCATGGAAATGCTACGCAATTAATGATGCAATATGCTATGCTTATCTAAATGATGAATGCATAAAAACATGTCCCCTTTAGGGACAACACTGGGGAGCTCGAGGCACTCTGCTGAGGAATTCAATATCATTCCAATCTCCACCCTGCTGGGGAATAGCACTGCTGCTGGGGAACGGATAATCCTCACCGGGGATGATCTCCACCGAACCCCATCCACTTGGGGACTCCGCTGGGGGGAAACAACCAATGCAAACCTCCGCTGGGGAAAATGCCAACTTCAGCCTTGCCAGGGAAACACATTCATCCACCCTGCTGGGGATTACAACAAACTCAAACCTCCTGGGGAAACAGCAACTCAACCCTGCTGGGGAACGGTACTTCAAACCTGGCTGCTGAGGAAATATATTCTTAACCCTGCTAGGGGAAATCATACTCAGGCCTGGCTGCTGAGGAACAATCTACCCACAGACCCCTTCGCTGGGGAAATAGCAACCTTCAGGCTCGCTGGGGAACTAACAGTCCTCATACTTGCTTGGGAAGAGGCAACCTTCAGGCATGGATGCTGAGGAGACACCGATCTCGAATCCGCTGGGGAGACACGGCCTTTTTGACACGGAACGCCCGTCGACTCGTCGAACACGGGTGTTCTCCATCCAATCACAGTGTCGGCTTTCCACTTTTGAGAACTCCCAGACTATTCTGGTCTCTTATGATTCATCACCTTGTATTCTCGGCTTCTCTAGGCTTCGAGACAATCGATCTCCTCAGATCTGGGCTAACTCTCTAATCTTCAAACTTTGAAGAGTCTTCTTGATTACCTTCTCGGATCATCGTCGCAATTCTTTCACCGTCTTTTCACCGTTCTTCTATCCCTTGCCCATGATTGGACTCTGCGGGGATCTCTTTTTTCAAAGGGCTTCATATCACAACCTGCGAGTGAGTGAAAATATCTAACAGCATCTGCAAAAGAGATCGTTAGATAAAAACATGCCCCAAGCGTGCCAAAATTTCAACACCTAGGTCACTCAAACTTCCGAATAAGATTTCCAGATTCCAATCTTATAAACATGCATCGGAAGGGATCTCCATGTTTCAAAATGCAAATATTCTTTATCAAACTAAACGGATGCTTTTGCAATCAAAGCGGTAATGAAGACAAAAACAAAATCATTTGACTGAACATGCATTTATTGACTGAACAAAAGGTGGCTCAGAACCGAGCAACACACAGGAAGCAATCCCTGAAAAGAGGTGATTGCGCACAAAAGGAAAAATCTATCCTAATGGCAATGTGAAACCATGATCTCATCGGGTTCCAACTCAGTTACACCCCATATGTCCTCAAGACTCTCGGTACTTTCTGCCTTCTGAACAAGACGCTTCCGATCGATTTCTGCCGGTGATTATCCAGGCCATATCCAAAGTACAAACGATCATGCTGGACGCAGTTGTTCGTTTTATTCCCTCTTTTGCCTGGACCGCCCTTTCGGGTTTTCAGTCCACCGGGATACCCTTTTTTGACCAAGCCGCCCTTGTGGGGTTTTCGACTTGCCGGGTGTACAGTTTTTTCTTTCTTTTTATCCCTAATTTTTGCCTGAACCTTTTTCATTCATTTTTTTTTAGTTCGCTGGGATGCCCTTTTTTGCCTGGACTCTTTTATTCTTTTCGTCCAGCGGGTCAATTCTTACAAAGTATCTTTTTAACTGTGTCCGCATTCACAGGGGATGGAAAATCCTCACCATCCATGGTCGTCAACAACAAGGCTCTGCTGGAGAACGCCTTCTTGACCACGAATGGGCATTCATAATTGTGTGTCCATTTGCCCCTGCGATCGTTCTGAGGAGGAAGGATCCTTTCCAACACCACATCTCCCACAGGATATACACGCGGTCGTACCTTTCTCTCACATGATACGCACGAGGCCGCACCTCTCGGTCAAAAGCACATTTCGTTCACTGGGTACAACTGCCCACGACAAATAACTGCCAGCCTCCCTTCCTCAATTAGGCTCAACTCTTCATACCGAGTCCTTACCCACTCCTCCTTTTCCGATTTTCATCCATCTGGACTCTCCATTATGAGATCTGGACCCCAATAGGTAATACCACTTATATTCCATACACGAGCGAGAACGGCGCTGCCCCAGCAGACGTACACACCGAGGTTCGATACCCAGGATACTAACTTCGTGTTCAGCCACACGGTCTATGGTGCACTCAAATGTTATCCGGGCAACAAAAGGGATGTGGGATTCCTTTGGCGTAACCAAAGCAACACTAACTCATTCACATTAACCCCCCCATCAGACATCAGAATCCATTCGGATTCAGGGTCAGGCCCCCTCCTCCGGGATCGGTTCCTCACAATCTTTCGATTTGAGAACCTCGATGTCCTCATCAGGGAATTCAAACTTCATCGGTTGATAATCCTCAACGGATTGCTGGGCGAGGTAATCAGACAATACACTCCCCTTGATTGTCTTCTGAGAGGTATACTGTAGATCAAATCAGTCAAAGTCATTTTCCATCTCGCAACCCATCCGGTCAATGCTGGCTTCTCACTTGTTTACTTGATCAGATCCATCTTGGAAATCCACAAAGTGGTATGAACCAACATATACTGTCTCAGTCGGCGAGCAGCCTATGCCAAAGTACAGCAAGTTTTCTCGAGCAGTGAATGTATTGTTTCACAGTCGGTAAACTTTTTGCTAAGGTAAATTGCATGCTCTTTTCTACCAGACTCGTCATGCTGCCCCAGTACACACCCCATAGATCCCTCGAGGGCTGTCAAGTACAGAATTAATGGTCATCCCTCCACAGGGGACATCAGAATCGGAGGCTCCTGCAACTATTCTTTTATTTTTCAATGCCCCTTGGCAATTGCTATTTCACCTGACCGTTTGCTCTTTTCTTTTCAACAGCTTGAATAGGGGTTCACACGTGGCTGTTAGATGAGATGTGAACCGGGAAATGCAGTTCAATCTATCTAAGAAACCACGAACCTCCCTTTTCTGTTCTCGGTTCAGGCATTTCTCGTATTGCTTTTCTTTTCTCTTTTTCTTTTTTTTCTTTTTTTTCCCTTTTTTTTCTTTTTTTCCCTTTTTTTTTAGCAGGATCGACCTCGATTCCCCTTTCGCTCACCATAAGCCTCAGCAACTTACCGGACTGCACTCCACAAGTGCACTGATTCGGATTCAACCCGGTCTGAATTGTCTCGAACGTCCAAACAACTTGGTCAAATCTACCAAATGCCCCTCTTCTGTTTGGGACTTTGCTATTATGTCATCAACATAGCATTCGACTTCACGATGAATCATATCATGAAACAAAGTCACCGTAGACCTTGACACGTGGCACCGACATTCTTGAGACCGAATGGCATCACCTTATAACGCAAAGTGCCCCATGGTATGATGAACATTGTTTTCTCCATATCATCTGGCGACCTTTTCATCTGATTTTGGCCGGAAAAGCCATTCATGAAGAAAAACATCGAGAACTAAGCTGTATTATCTACCAGCACATCAATGTGAAGTACTAGGAATTCATCTTTCGGACTAGCTCTGTTCACATCTCGGTATTTCACACCTATTCTCACCTTCTCATTTTTTCAGCACCGGCTTCTGCTTCACTGGAGGACAGTCTTCTCTCAATGGTAGCTTGTGCACAACGACATCGGTATCCAACCCTGGCATATCCTGATACGATCAGGCGAATGTATCAACATGCTCTTTTAACAGTGCTACCATTCTGCTCTTGACCTTTGCCTCTGAAGCAGCCTCAACCTTCACTTTCTTTCTGACCTCCTTGGTGCCTGGATTAACAATCTCAACCCGCTCCTTGTGCGGTTGAATCACCTTCTCCTCTTTTTTCAACAACCTGGCTAATTCCAGCAGATCACAATCTTCTTCGCCTTCTTCTTCGGCATGATAGACCGGATTGTCGAAGTCATACAAAGGTGTAACCGAATTGTTATCAATGAGATCAGGAGGATAGTCACTTTTGAGGTCAGAACAAGACAAATCAAAAGGAAAGAAAAATGAAAATAAACATTGCCATTTTTATTTTTTAAAACTGCAAAAGAAATGGAAAACAGGGAGCACCGCTTTTACTACAAAAACATCCATTTATTAATGATGCAAAATGTTGCAAAATGAAACACATGAGGTGGCCCTTACAATGAACCATTACGTTTCGGGCAAAACGTATGGCTTTCATGCAAACTGAATTGAAAAACAGAAATGTTATTCTTCATGATGAGTGACAGTGATGATCTTTGAGGCCTTCCAGTTCCCTGGTACGCACGATTTTATCCACGAGTCCAGCTCGCAGTCACTGTCAATCTCTTCACCCACTGTACAGGCGTGACCTGGATCCAGCATTCCAGCACTAACGAATGTGAACGGTTGACGACATCCTCTGTTCTGTCCAGACGAGTCTTGGTTTGGCTGATAGCCAACCCCGAACATATCTGCTTTCACCATAATGTCTATGATCTTTCCCCGGCCTAGGGCTTCTCCTCTCTTCACCACTTCCATGGCCTGTTTGTAAGAAGAAATGGACAGCTTCTTCTTTTTCTCAGTACAGATGGCCTTCTCCACCTTGACGGTTTCAACCGCCAGACATGGTGTTTCACATATTACACCGTCCATTTCCACATTCATCATACTCTGAGTTGTTTCCCTCATCATTACACACCCATTTGTAGCGACAGCCGCACAACGATTATCACCACCAGGGAAAGCTCCGCTCTTCCTCAGATGCCTCTGGACCACAGACACTGGAGTTTTTAATTGATCTTTGTTCGTTTCCTCCATTTTTCCTTTGCCCTTTGACATCACGTTCACCCCCATAGGACCATGCATCGGCACGGGGTTAGCATTATCATTCAGTGTCGGTGCCAAACTGATGGCCTTAGAATCCACCATATCTTGGACGGCATGCTTAAAAGCTCTACAACCCTCAATGTTATGTCCGGGTGCCCCAGAATGGAACTCGCACCTGGCGTTCTCATCGTAGTTTGCAGGCCTCCGATGCAGTTCTACAGGAACCAATATCCTCGGCCGTACTAACCCAAGATCCCTCAACCTCTTGAACAGAAGGGTATAAGTCACGGGTGGCTTATCAAACTGACGATCCGTCGTCCCCTTCTTCACTTGGCACCCAACTTTCTGTGCTTTCTGTTGAGGTGTTGGTTGTTGCTGTTGTGCAGGTGGATTACCAACAGGAGTGGTTACAGTGGCAGCATAAGGGTGGTAACGATCCTTACCGTGCCCCTTTTTAGCCTTCACACCACTTGATTCAACCTCCTTCTTGAGCTGACCATTGCCAGAGGGCTTCTTGACTCCAGACGACGGAGCATTTCCCTGAATTTTCTTCGTTATCAGCCATTTTTCAATCCTCTCCACCCTCTCAGCAATTGCTTTCTTCCCCAAGGCGAGCCCTTGCACGACATTGAACAACTCCCTCATCATCTCCTTCAATTCGAGAATGTCGGCGTTGGGAGGATCCATCAGTTTGGATTTGTTGAGTCTGGCAGGATATCTGAGCGGAAGAGTTATGTGCACCGGTTAGATACTGACACCTACAAAACAGCAAACAGGTTAATATGACTCACACATGCAATGTCTATCCGTATGAGGAATATTTTGTCCTTTAACTCTGGCTTCCTCGAGACGGATAATACTTTGACAATAACATTCGGACATCCGGATGTCTCTCAACCAGAGTCTCAATCAATAATATTCTCCCCATATGGATAGACATGAGTTGGAGGCAGATGAATGCAAAATGGGAATGATGCAAATGCATGAATGCAGGTCACTGTGCCATCTTCCAAGTCATCTGAAGACCCATTAAGTCTCTGAACCAGTCACAGTCATCTGAGGGCCCAAGTAACAATAAATCCAACTTGGGAAGTTCCGCAATAAACGGAACCGGGGAATACATCACCATCACAGGAACATCCACTGAGCGGATGGCAACCAGATCCTCTGAACAAGTACCCTTGGATTCAACCCGGGGGTCCGAAATAAACAGAACCCGCTGATAAATACCACGGACAGAATTCCGGCGTCTCAGACATGAACATCCATAAGTCCAACTGAACCATAGTCACCATCAGTACCTGCAAATGATTCAATCCCTCCCTACTCACGGGTGTCATCTAGGCCAGGGTAAGGTCAAGAGAAACGCAGGATAAACAACCCTTTCAAGAATATCATCATATGCACACCAGATGTATGCAACGATAATACCCCATCAGAATCTGAACTGCTCGTGATATCATGTTCCGCTAAGTGGCGCCATACCACTCGCTTCCCTTGAATCACTCTATTCCTAGGTGTCCTAAAGTTCACTCATAGCCTGGGTATTGGGCTTTTTACCTCTTGTGATTCCCACCCCACAGAGCAACAGATACACAGCCAGCACAATGATAATATGATCCATGCAAGCATAATGCCAGTATATACAAACACATCATAATAATAAATGCAATAAATAAACCAGTAAAAGCAACCACAACTATCCTAGAGAGCGCTAGGATTGACTCGCTTAGGGAAGATGGACCAGCAAGAGGTCAACTTCTTTATTTTCCCCAGCAGAGTCGCCAGCTATCGCATTACGCGAAAAACCGGCGGGAAAAAGACACAGAGCCGCCACTGTGCGTTATTTATCCCAAAGGAGGGAAAGGAAACGCTCGAAGTAAACCTGGAAAGGAAATGGTCTCACGACCAGAGATTGATAGGATCGGGAGTCGGTTATGCGAAGGGAAGGTATTAGCACCCCTACGCATCCATCGTACTCGACGGGATCCACGCTCAAAAGAATAGAAGAAAGGTTGCTAAAGAGACTGCTCAAAACTGCACAAAACTGGAGTGAAACACAGATGAAAGAAGACGGGAGAAGGGGTACGGGGAACGTGCTCGCTAGGACATCGCATCCTATGCATACGTATCTTCTCTAACCAGAGGAAGAATCAGAGCACTCGTAGCTCGACTAACGCACGCCTAACAAAACGCCAAACGGGGACGCTGAGACGTCAGAGCAAACACACAAACACAAACTGGAAATGGAATGTCAATCGTTGGGCTTACATCCAACTCCACAAAAGAAACAGCAAACAGGAAACCGAATGCCAATCGCTGGACTTACATCAGACTCCAAACAACCAAACACACACAGGAAACCGACTGCCAATCGCTGGGCTTACGTCAGACTCCAAGCACACACACAAGAAGAAGGAGGGTCTCGATTGCAACTAGGGCAAGAGAAAGGGAAGGTCTCAATCGCAATGGGGGCGAGAGAAAAGGATTAAAGTTAGTTGTCAGTCAAACTCGACAAGACATCGCATCTCGTGCCTACGTATCTCATTTGGACATGAGAATCAGAGTTGCCGTAGTTCGGCTAAACTATTTCTATTTGCTTTGTGTTTTTTAAGTGAACGACGTCACTATGCAATCTACCGGATGCTCGACCTTTGGAGACTTACTCACCTGTAGTAGAAGGAGTTAACGTTTCCTTAAGAGGGGAAAGTTTGTTTGTGTTTTAGGAAAGCTCACGCAAGAAAGGAAGTCCTAGACGAAGGAACCGTGCTACCTTAATTGACATGCAAACGAGACTATGCGAAGTCTAGCAATCCTATGGGGATACAACAAACAAGTCTCAAGAGAGAACAAAACTGGAAATGGAATGCCAATTGCTGGGCTTACATCCAACTCCAAAAACAGATGGGAAACAGATAACCAATCGCTGGTCTTACATCTGACTCCTCAAGCAAACAAACATGCTAAGTAAACAAGCAATCAAGCAACACACGCTATATGCAAACAAGTGGCTCATACAAGGCTAGGCTTTAGTCGAGGGGTCATATCAACCTCGACAAACAAGCCAACTGGAAAGGGTGTCTGAGGCTCTTAACCACTGACATTGACCGTCAGGGTGAGCAGATGAAAGGTGATGAGGATTGGACCTCATAGCTCTTAACCCGGGCCTGGGTGAGCTTCAATCAATGAAAACGTGGGAGACCAGAATGTGGGACTCTACTCCACTTGACCGACTCTATATACAAAGGATCTTGGGTGTTTATTCAAAATGCATCAGCACATAGTGCGAGCAAGATGAAAGACTCAACTGAATAGCAGGGGATGGATTGCACATCCCTTCTATCTGCCAATGCCTCTTCACTTAGGAGGTCTTTGAAGTACATGGCACAAACATAAACAACCACAAACATTGCCTCTTAAGGAGGGCTTCACAGAGGTTCCTGCCAAAAATAGCGGGTCTTCCAGACTACATGGAGAACAAGAGTGCTTACCTAGGTGGTATGCCAACCACAAGCAAAGCAAAGCAACTCAAGCAATGAGTTAAAGCGGCTAAAGTACCTGTAAGAAAATCTAACCAATCAGTACTATGTTCAGACAAACAACCAACAGATAACAACAGGCAGAGAACCAATATACACAACAAGCAAGCTTTATGTGCAAGCATTCAAATTGTTTCATCATCTCAAATGACCTACAAACAGCAAGGGTTAGTGGACAAAGTAAAGGCATCTCAAATCATGAGATCAACATCATCCCTAAGGACTATAAGCTTGAACCTGAAATGCAAAACTCAAAAGATGAGTACAAACCCCTAGGGCAAAGCCTAGGGTCAAAGGTGGAGAAAAAATTCAAAACAGAAGCTAATACTCAACATGAAGCAACTTTAAACAAGTAAGAACATGTCCTAAAAAGGACCAAGTTAAAAGCATTAAGCAAAGTCATCATCCAAACAAGAGAAGGCAAGGCAAGCAAAAGGTGCATACAACTGGTCAACAAGAATAAAATTCCATATTAAAACAGAAATGACTCAAACAATCATGGAAATTTTTATGTGCACACAATATGTCGAACACAATCATCATGCCAAAAATTAGAAACAGAGGAGCTCATTTGATAAGGCAATGAAAATGAATAAGATCAACATCAAATTGTGTGACACACATTGTCACACCATATTGACACATGCCTAAAACAGAAATGGAAAATGCTAAAAATGCACAACCAAGCCTCAAAAATCACACAACATGTTGAGAATCAACACACAAAATTTCATGGCAATTGGATCATTATTAAGCATTTCACATTAGTTTGAATGAGGCAATGTCACAAAAGCATACATGTTCAAAGGATCAAGCACATTTTAATTCCAGCCATGCACAATTCCAGAAATCCACATCAAAAAAATAGAAGACATTCATATGATCATGTAGAAAAAAACCTGGAATTAATTGGATCATTATTCTATTTTTTATGGTTTTTAGAAATAACATGAAAGAAATGAAATAAAATTGTGAAAACATAAAAATAATGAAATGAATGAATAAAATGGCAATTGCATCAGCAAGATTCGAACCGTGCGCAACCAAAACGCACAGTTTCATTAATCTGATGTGGCTAGCCACATCATTAGTCAAAGCAGGCGTGTACAAGTTCAAGGGATGTGGACCAATGGAAATGCCAGCATATGCCATGTGAGCGCTAGTCAGCAAATGAATTAAAATAAAAGATGCAAAGCTGAAGGATCGAACGCGCGTTGCCTGGATGAAAGGCTCTTCTACAGTGCTTTTCACATGGATCGAACCAGAGTAACCCTAGCATGCATGCACGGTGGCTGGCAGGGCGGAAACCACCGTCTTCCTCATGAAGACGGTGGTGAACAGTAACGCCCCCTAAATTTTTTGGCAGAATTTCGAAATGCATACACCAATGGAAAGCTTACAACATGAGGATTCCAAATCTATCATTATTTTGGCCTAAAACATCATGGATTATGTGAAACGATCAAGAACATCTTTGCATACAAAACTTTAAATTCATATATCTCCATGGATATTGCACCAAATTTCAAGATCTTTATATCAGGAGAATCAGCAAGCAACGAACTACAAGTCTATGGCAATAAAAACAAGAATTAGGAGATGCAAAATTCTGACCTCTTGAAGCTCCAACAATGGCAGTAATGGATTCAGGTGGTTAGCAGCATCCAAATCTCTTCTATCAACCTTGTTACCACTTCTGAAGCACAAATCAACTCTTGGAATGGCTTGGATCTAGCTAGATCTTCAAAACTCCATATTCATGTTCATGTATGGAATTGCTTGATTCTTCACCAATTTCTTCAATCAATAGCTTGAATCTTACCAAATGAGGATCAAGAAAACAGAATACGCAATAAAAATCAAGTGTTCTTTGAAGAATTTTTGAATTATGGTGGAGAGAAAATTTGGAGGGAAAGTTTGAATCTAGATCTAGAATTGTGAATAATGAAAATTTTGTTATGATTTACTATTTATATGCTGGCCTAATCCATTTCCTAATTACAATTAAGCATGGCTAATGAGATTTTAGTGAGAAAAGAGGTGTTATACAAAAATTGGTTTTTTCACCCCATGCATGCAATCCCACGTGAACAGTAGCAAATGGCCATGCATTTTCACTTAAAATCATCTTATGAACATGTTGGAATGATTAAAAAGCTCATGTGATGTACCAATTTTGAATTCATGATTTTCCCTCCAAAAATCACATGTATGCACCAATGATCATATGATGAAATTTTATGCAATGCCTTAATGGATTTGGAAAGTTCATGTCATGAGAAGAATTATGCAAAAATGAGCACTCAATTTGGAATTATGAGTCAAAAGTTATGTCCTTTTGAAGTTCCATGCACACTTGGCAATGATTTAATCATATCTCCTTAACCATTCATCATATGCTCATGATCTTGGACTTTTTGGAAATGGGAGAGAAAGATCTTCAACTCTCATGTTGGACAAAATTTCATTTGAAGCTTCTTTGATGTTGGAAAGTCAAGTTGAAGTTGGTCCAAAAACTTGCCATTTTTGGAAACTTAAAATTACAGGTCACTTTCCATTTTGGGAAACTTTTGATTTGGCTTCAAATCCTTCAAGGTAGATGTTTGACATGATGAATAAACCTCTTTTGGACATGAATGAAGTGTCTCAAACCATTTCTCCACATCCTAACCCTTAGTTGACTTGCAGTTGACTTTTATGGGCCCTAGATGACCTGAAACTGTACTGATGACTTCGAGCCTCTAACACTTGGTCAAGTTGCTTCAAAATGAACCTTGGCTCATATAAGCTCTCTAAAACAACCATAGGGCCTTTATCTCATGGAAATGCCTTGCTCTTTTGCACTGAGGAATTCTCCTGATGCCAGTCTTGACTGATAAGATGCAATACACTATGCAATGTTAATGTAATGTTAGTGTAATGTCAATGACCTACAAAATGAAATGAATGCATGAATGGAGGGTGCAAATTTGAGGTGCTACACCATGCCAGCCGGGTTTCTGTGGGGGATGCCTCCCAACTTTATGCCCGAGATTCCTGCTCCGACTTTTGCTTCCATGCCGACATCTAGCCCGGTCCTTGCTGTTCCTCCTCCTATCGTGCATACCGTTCCCAGGGTAGACTACACCATCTATCATTCTGAGTCTTCTGAGGGCCCAGATGTCAATGAGAAGATGGATGCGATGAATGACCAATTTCTTGAGCTGCGCAAGGAATTGAAGACCCTTCGAGGAAAGGATTTGTTTGGGAAATCTGCTGCCGAGTTGTGCTTGGTTCCCAATGTCAAGATTCCGGTGAAATTCAAAGTCCCGGACTTTGAGAAATACAAAGGGAATACTTGTCCTCTCAGCCACCTGGTCATGTACGCCAGGAAGATGTCAACTCAAACGGATAATGATCAACTGCTTATCCATTATTTTCAGGACAGTCTGTCCGGTGCTGCACTGTGTTGGTATATGGGACTAGACAGTGCGAACATCCGTTCCTTCAATGATCTTGGCGAAGCCTTCGTCAAGCAGTACAAATATAATGTGGATATGGCTCCCGATCGGGATCAACTCAGGGCCATGTCCCAGAAGGACAAGGAAACGTTTAAGGAGTACGCCCAGAGGTGGCGAGAGTTGGCAGCTCAGATTACTCCTCCGCTAGAAGAGAAAGAAATGACCAAGATATTTTTGAAGACCTTGAGTTCATTCTATTACGAGCGGATGATTGCTAGCGCTCCTTCTGACTTCACTGAAATGGTGAACATGGGGATACGTCTAGAGGAAGGAGTCCGTGAAGGACGTCTATCTAAAGTTAAGGCTCTTCTACCAAACGATATGGGGCGTTTGCAAAGAAGAAAGATAGAGAGGCACATGTTGTGCAATCCCATGTGAAATCTAGAAGACCCTCTGCAAAGAGGAAGACCGCACGTCCAGCCGATAATCAGCATCAGGTGGCTAATATAGCACCTGTCTTCAGAGATAATCAGCAATATCAGCGCAATAATCAGCAATACCAGCAACAACATCGTCCTAAATAGCAGGCCTACCAGCCTCACAATAGTAATCAAGCCAGTACGAGTTATGAGAGGAAGAAGATCACTTTCGATCCGATTCTTATGTCATATGCAGAACTGTATCCCTCTTTGATAGAGCGGAAACTGATTACTCCGAGAGATCCTCCGGCTATACCTGCTAACCCGCAGTGGTGGTATAAGCCCGACCAGCATTGTGTTTACCACTTTGGTGCTTCGGGCCACGATGTGGAAAACTGCTTTCCGTTGAAGACTAAGGTTCAAGACCTTATGAGATGCGGTATTTTGAGCTTTGAGGACGCAGGTCCTAATGTTACAAAGAACCCATTGCCCGAGCATGGGAAATCTATTAACATGGTCCAGGGTTGCCCTGGCAAGTACAAGGTCAAATATGTTAGCCATATTCAACAGTCTCTTGTTGAGTTGCACCGTCTGCTGTGTGATTACAGTCATTTGGAGCACGATCATGATAAATGTCGAATCTGCTCTGTTAACAGATTGGGTTGTCGCCAAGTGCGCAGAGATCTTCAGGAATTGCTGGACGAGGGAACCATTGAGATCCTTCAGAACAGGAATGTTGACGAGGTTGAGCCAGAAGTCAACGTCATTTCTCCAGTGTTTCGAGTACCTGAACCTGTTGTTATCAAGTATGATGGTAGCAAGCAGAAGGTTTCTCCTTCCCTGATTATCAAGCCTGCTGGCCCTGTGCCATATTCTTTTGATAAGGCAATCCCATTCCGTTACAATGTTGTTGCTGTTGAAGATGGGAAAGAAGTGCCTTTGCCTTCATCCTCTGTGGTGAATATTGCTGATGTCAGCGGGTTGACCCGTAGTGGTCGTGTGTTTTCTGCACCGCTGAAGCCTCAGGCTAAGGCTGACTCTGTTGAGCGTTCAGATGGGAATGTTGTGAATCCTCCAAATCCGGCACTTGTTGTTAAATCCTCCTCTGTACAAAAGACTCTTACTTCTGTTGGCCCTAGTGGCACTGGGAATGAAGACTATGATGAGATGCTGAGGCTCATCAAGAAGAGTGAGTACAACGTTGTAGATCAGCTTCTACAAACGCCATCCAAAATCTCCGTACTATCTTTACTTCTGAATTCAGAACCGCATAGAGAGGCTCTACAGAAAGTGTTGGATCTGGCATATGTCGATCATGATGTCACTATTGAACAGTTTGACAACATTGTTGCAAACATTACTGCTTGTAACAATTTGAGTTTCTGTGACTCTGATCTCCCTGAGGAGGGAAGAGACCACAACATGGCTTTACATATATCCATGAATTGCAAGAACGACGCCATGTCCAACATGCTGGTGGACATTGGGTCATCTCTGAATGTATTGCCGAAAACCACTCTCTCTAGATTTTCATATCAAGGGCCTCCCATGAGGCAGAGCAGAGTTGTTGTGAAAGCTTTTGATGGGTCGCGTAAGACTGTGATTGGGGAAGTTGATCTCCCAATCAAGATTGGACCAAGTGATTTCCATATTACCTTTCAGGTTATGGATATTCACCCATCTTATAGCTGTCTCCTTGGTAGACCATGGATTCACGAGGCTGGTGCCGTGACATCCACCCTACACCAGAAGCTGAAATTCGTGAAGAACAAGAAACTGGTTGTGGTAGGGGGAGAAAAGGCTCTCCTGGTTAGCCACTTGTCTTCCTTCTCATACATAGATGCTGAGGATGAAGTTGGAACTCCTTTCCAAGCTTTATCTATAGCCGAGCCTGTTGAGAAGAGAACTCCTTCATTTGCTTCCTATCGAGATGCGAAATTGGCCATTGAATGTGGTGCAATTGCTGGTCTAGGAAAAATGATCGAGCTTGAAGACAATAAGTCTCGGGCTGGCATTGGCTATTCTTCTGGGGTCTTCAATGAGAAAGGGTTGTTCAAGAGTGGAGGTTTCATCCACACCGATCAGAACGAGGAAGTTGCTGCTATCTTGGAAGAGGATGCAGAGGACTCTGACAATTTTGTCATCCCTGGAGGGGTCTGCCACAATTGGGTCGATGTGGATGTTCCTACAGCCATTCATAAATCAAAGTAATAATCACTTTGTTAAAAACCCTTCCCCCATGCCAAAAGGAGAAGTGATGACATTGTTGGCAACATTTAATACAATGATATTTTCATTCAATAAATTCATGTTAAATGTTTGTTTTTCCATTTGTTTTCCCTTTTCGCTTTTTGCATGAAATTGGTGATCACAAAAAACCCTAGAAACAAGAATAAAAGCAATCTTTTCATCTGCATAATGATTGCCTTGTTTGTTTTCTAAAAGCTTTTATATCAAAATCATTATGCAGGTTGATTCTTAAACCCATTGAACATATTGATCCAACGCCATCTCCCAATTTTGAATTCCCTGTATTCGAGGCAGAGGAAGATGATGTTGAAGGGATTCCTGACGAGATTCCCCGTATTCTTGAGCATGAAAAGAAGATCATTCAGCCGCATCTTGAGAATCTGGAAACAGTCAACTTGGGGTCTGAGGATTGTGTTAGCGAGGTGAAGATTGGGGCACTCCTTGAAGAATCTATCAAGAAGGGGTTGATCAGTTTGCTACGAGAATATGTTGATATCTTTGCTTGGTCGTATGAAGACATGCCGGGTCTAGATACAGATATTGTGCAACATTTCCTGCCTCTGAAGCCTGAGTGCGTGCCAGTGAAGCAGAAGCTCAGAAGAACTCATCCAGATATGGCAGTGAAGATCAAAGAAGAAGTTCAGAAGCAAATTGATGTGGGGTTTCTCGTGACTTCTACGTATCCTCAATGGGTGGCCAATATTGTGCCCGTGCCTAAGAAAGACGAAAAAGTCCGGATGTGTGTGGACTATAGAGATTTGAATAAAGCTAGTCCAAAAGATGATTTCCCTCTACCACACATTGATATGTTGGTAGACAATACAGCTAAATTCAAAGTCTTCTCATTTATGGACGGATTTTCCGGATATAACCAGATTAAGATGGCACCCGAGGATATGGAGAAGACAACATTCATCACACCTTGGGGAAAATTCTGTTATCGAGTGATGCCCTTCGGTTTGAAGAACGCCGGAGCCACGTATCAACGAGCTATGACTACCTTGTTTCAAGATATGATGCACAAGGAGATTGAGGTCTATGTTGATGATATGATTGCTAAGTCAAGAACGGAAGTTGAACATGTAGAACATTTGTTAAAGTTTTTTCAGCGTCTGAGGAAGTTCAAGCTTCGTCTGAATCCCAACAAATGTACATTTGGAGTCCGTTCTGGCAAGTTATTGGGCTTCGTTGTCAGCGAAGGAGGTATTGAGGTTGATCCTGCAAAGGTCAAAGCAATACGAGAGATGCCTGCGCCCAAAACTGAGAAGCAAGTCCGAGGCTTTCTTGGCCGCTTGAATTATATTTCCAGATTCATATCCCACATGACTGCCACATGTGCGCCGATATTCAAGCTCCTTCGGAAAGATCAGTCTCATGATTGGACCGAGGATTGCTAGAAAGCTTTCGACAGTATCAAAGAGTATCTGTCTGAACCTCCGATCTTGTCTCCGCCTGTAGAAGGAAGACCTTTGATCATGTATCTGACAGTTCTTGAACATTCAATGGGTTGTGTCCTTGGTCAGCAAGACGAATCAGGAAAGAAAGAGTATGCTATCTACTACCTGAGTAAGAAGTTCACTGATTGTGAGTCTCGATACTCAATGCTTGAGAAGACATGTTGTGCTTTGGCTTGGGCTGCTAAGCGCTTACGCCAGTATATGATAAATCATACAACTTGGTTGATATCCAGAATGGATCCAATCAAGTACATCTTTGAGAAGCCTGCTTTAACCGGGAGGATTTCCCGTTGGCAGATGTTGTTATCTGAGTATGATATTGAGTATCGAGCTCAGAAAGCTATCAAAGGTAGTATTTTGGCTGACCACTTGGCACATCAGCCGATTGAAGATCATCAGTCTGTTCAGTACGACTTCCCAGACGAGGAAATTCTGTATTTGAAGATGAAAGATTGTAATGAGCCTACACTCGACGAAGGGCCAGAGCCCGGTTCCAGATGGAGTATGGTATTTGATGGCGCTGTAAATCAGTATGGAAATGGAATTGGGGCAGTAATCATTACTCCTCAGGGCACACATATTCCTTTTACAGCAAGGCTAACCTTCAAATGCACGAATAATATGGCTAAGTACGAAGCCTGCATTATGGAATTGGAAGAATGTATTGATCTGAGGATCAAATATCTTGATGTTTATGGTGATTCGGCTCTGGTTGTCAATCAGATCAAGGGTGAATGGGAGACGAATCGGCCAGGTCTCATTCCGTATAGAGATTATGCGAGGAGGATTTCAACGTTCTTTACTGAAGTTGACTTTCATCATATTCCTCGAGAGGATAATCGGATGGCAGATGCTCTTGCTACGCTCGCCTCCATGATTGTGGTCAAGTATTGGAATGAAGTTCCCAACATCACCGTGATGCGCTTGGACAGACCAGCTCACGTGTTTGCAGTTGAAGAAGCGAATAATGATAAGCCTTGGTATTATGACATCAAGTGTTTCCTCCAGAACCAGGTTTACCTGCCTGGGGCATCTGTGAATGATAGGAAAACTTTGAGAAGGTTATCAGGAAGTTTCTACCTCAGTGGCGAAATGTTGTATAAGAGAAATTTTGACATGGTTCTGCTCAGATGCATGGATAGACACGAAGCAGACCTGTTGATGACTGAGGTCCATGAGGGTTCATTTGGTACTCATTCCAATGGACACACCATGGCTAGAAAGATGTTGAGAGCAGGCTACTATTGGCTGACAATGGAGTCTGACTGCTGCAAATACGTGAAGAAATGCCACAAGTGTCAGATTTATGCGGATAAGATTCATATTCCTCCGACACTTCTGAATGTGATTTCATCACCTTGGCCTTTCTCTATGTGGGGAATTGACATGATTGGCATGATTGAGCCGAAAGCGTCCAATGGACACAGGTTTATTCTCGTAGCAATTGATTACTTCACCAGATGGGTTGAAGTTGCATCATATGCAAGTGTGACCAGGCAGGTGGTCGTGAAGTTTATCAAGAATCAACTCATTTGTCGTTATGGTGTTCCATATAAGATCATTACTGATAATGGATCTAATCTGAATAATAAGATGATGGAAGAGTTGTGCGCTGAGTTCAAGATTGCACACCATAATTCCTCTCCTTACAGACCCAAGATGAATGGGGTTGTTGAAGCTGCTAATAAGAATATCAAGAAGATTATCCAGAAGATGGTTGTCACATACAAAGATTGGCATGAGATGCTGCCATTTGCTTTGCATGGATATCGTACATCTGTCTGCACTTCAACAGGGGCAACCCCTTTCTCTCTTGTTTACGGCATTGAGGCTGTTCTCCCAGTAGAGGTGGAGACCCCATCAATGAGAGTCTTGATGGAGGCCAAGTTGACTGATGCTGAATGGATTCAGAGTCGTTATGACCAGTTGAATCTAATTGAAGAGAAGTGATTGACTGCCATGTGCCATGGTCAGTTATATCAGCAAAGGATGAAGAAAGCCTTTGATAAGAAGGTCAAGCCTCGTGTGTTTCGAGAAGGTGACCTTGTGCTCAAGAAAGTCTTGCCTTTCGCGCCCGATTCCAGGGGCAAGTGAACTCCAAACTATGAAGGTCCATATGTTGTTAAGAGAGCCTTTTCAGGCGGAGCTTTGATGCTCACAACTATGGATGGGGAGGATTTCACTCGTCCTGTGAATTCAGATGCAATCAAGAAATACTTTGCCTAAAAATAAAAACAGAATAGCTCGCTAAGTTGAAAACCCGAAAGGGCGGCTTAGGCAAAAATGAGCGTCTCGGTGGAAAACCCGAAAGGGCGACCCAGGCAAAAGTTAGAGACATGAAAAAAAAGAATATTTGCATCCCGCTAGATTGAGTACCTCATCCTGGGGCAATCTAGGCAAAAATTAGGGATTTGGCAAGTAACTGCATCCTGACAAGACTGTGTTCTACATTTGTCGTTCGTCAAAGATTCTTGATTCGTCGTCAACTGAAGCTTCGAATACATCGAATCCGGAATTGGTGGAGAAATGGTCATTATGTTCAATGTAGCCCTTTTCCAATATATATCACCAATTTCAAACTTGTAAAAATCTATGGAGTCTTGCCATTTGCAGGCTACCATTCCATCAAATAAATTTGAGCCTTTTATCCAATTATTTGCACTCTTATTTGTTTCTATTCAACAAATATTTTGCATGTTTTAATTGATAAAATATCATTGTTTTAAATAAATAAATTTTTCACAAATTGTTTTTAAACAAAGTGAACATTCACAATGATTAAAGGATACTCAGGAGATCCTCAGTGCTCTCCCAAGGGTGGTATGATTCCCAACAGGGTAAGACATTTGTTCATATCCCTGGCATATACTGTATCCTCTTCTTCCAGACTTTTGTTGGGATTTTCTCCTCACCGGAGTGTGTTGTGATTAATATTTCCCTGCTAGAGTGCTTGTTGAGAGTTATTCATCTCCTGACCTTCAACAGAGCAGCAGTCTTTCCTGTTTGGCAGTTGTGTCCTCTCTGGAAGATTCGTTTTGAGGGGTTGTTCCCCATAATTCCTCTATCCATCAGACAAACTCTCCAGCAGGTTGTTGTTGGTGATGAACTTTATATATATGATTCATCCATGAGTGGTAAGTTTGTTGGGATGTCCACCACTTCTCTCCTAGCAGAAGAGCAGTGATTTTTCACTCCTTAGTGGAAGTGTTTTCTTTGGAAGGTTCTGTATTTGGTGGTTGATCCCCAATGTTCCTTCTCTTCCTCAGATAGTTCATCCCCAGTAAAGTTGTTGGTGATGGATGTGTTTGTGAGGATGGATCCCCAACTGAGTTGTTGGTGTGTTGGATCCTATCCTTGATGATGTTATCTTCCTCAGATAGATCCCCAGCTGAGTTATTGGTGTGTTGGATCTTATCCATGATGATGCTATCTCCTGCATGAGATATTGATGTTTCCTCAGACAGATTCCCATCAGAGTTGTTGGTATGGTAGTCTTTATCTAAGATGATTCCCCTTGCTGAGATACTGTGGCTTTCCGGTATCTGGGTTTTCCCAGCATGGTTTGCTTTTGTGTTAGGTTCTACCTACACAATGGAATCTTTTTCTCCGGCTGTGACTAATGTTTCCTCCGGATCCTTTGGGGTTTATTTCCTTAGCATAGTGTATGGTGAAGGTATTTTGTTGCCTCCTTCCTCCTCAGCGGGTGAGAGCTCTTGGTGTTTGGCCTTTTGAGAGTTTCTTTTGTGATAATTTCCTCGGTAGAGTGGCTTCCCTAGAGGAACTTGTTTGCGCCGTGATCCGGTTCGCAGTTGGAATGGTTGTTGTTCATTCCCCAACAGAGGTTTTTTGATATCTCTGATTCGCTAGAAGATTGGTGGCTTGGTGGTTGTATCTGTGTTGATTTATCCCCTGCGGAGATTTGGTGATTTCCTGATATCTCTGATCCCCAGTAGAGTTGCTTGTGTGGCAGGATCTACTTGTGTGATCTTTTCTCCATCAGATGGGTTTCCCCAGTGGAGTTGCTTGGAGTTGCTTCTGTGGCATTTTCCGCCTGTGCGGTGAGCTCCTCTTTCCCAGCTGAGACTGATGATTCATCCTTGCAGATGATTTTGTTGTCTTTGATCCCGGCAGATTGGATGTTCTCCGGTGATCCTGGATTTCTCTTTCGAGATGTAGTACCGGGCGTTTTAATTCCTGGACCTGTTTGTGTTAGATATGTCTGTTTGTCAGCATTCATAAAACATAAATCAAGCATATTCATGCATACTTTCAACATTCAGATATTCATGCTGCATTTTTGCCATATATCTTTTGATTGTTGTCTCCTGCTAATTGGCGATATAGATCTCCCCAGTAGATCTCCCCAAGCAGATGTCGAGTGTCTAATCTCTCAATATAGAGTCAGCCCCTTAAGCAGAAACTGTCTGTCATTCCTTCTGCATTTCCCCACTGAGATATATCCTCGTGGATGACGGTTGTTTCCGTTTCCTCCCAACACATATATTGGGATGGGTTTCCCTATTGAGTTATATCCTCATTAGGACGAGTCTTGATTCAGTTTGCCTTTTTGGTTTGATCCTAAATTGGCCTTTTGTGACTGTCTCTTGTGATTCTCTATGGTATAAATGAATAGTTGCTCAGTAACCGGCAATTATTCACCTTATCCTCAGCGGATTTTGTGGCCTTCTACCCGGTAGCCGGTAGTTATAAGTCCTATTATTTGTGGTTTTCTACCCAGTAACCGGTAGTTGTAAATCCTATTTTCTTTCTCTCCAGCAGAATTTGTGGTTTTCTACCCGGTGGCCGGTAGTTATAAACCCTATTTTTCCCCGTGCGGAGTAGTGATCCTTTCGCTCCCCACGCCGAGGCTTTGGTCTTCTACCCAGTATTCGGTAGTTGTAAACCCTATTTTTATCCTCATCAGAGTCGTGGTTTCTACCCAGTATTCGGTAGCTGTAAATCCTACTCTCTCCCCTTTGCAGAGTTAACCTTTGTGGTTCATCCTAGTCGATGATGGTTGCTCTTGGTGGTTATCATTATCCAGTATTCGATATTGATTTTCCTTGCCCTCTTCTGGATAATTGCTCTGAGTAAGCAATTTTATCCCCAGCGGGTCTTTCCCCCTTTTTTGTGGATAATTGCTCTGAGTAAGCAATTTTATCCCAAGCGGGTTCTTCCCCTTCTTTTGGATAATTGTTTTGATAAGCAACTCATCCCCAGTGAGTTATCCTTCGTCTACCCTGTTGTTGTTGGTAACGATTGGTTCTCCTTGATTGGTCATCTTTATATACCTAGTTTGGTATCCCGATGCCTTTCTCCTTCGGTTGATTTATCCTTTGTTAACCCAGTAACCGGTTGTGGATAATCTTCCATGCGAGTATATTATCTACGTTCTGACGGTAATAGATAATGTATCTCATGCACCATTCTGTCGAAACCTTTTGGTCTTTCCCCAGTTGAGTAAGATTCGTATTTCCTGTTTTGGAATCGAATATCTTTTCCGTGGTTTTCTACCCAGTATTCGGTAGATATAATCCCCTCTTTGCGGTTATCTTCATCCAGTATTCGGTGTTGATATTCCCCCTTTTTTGTTTGGATAATTGTTGTATGCTTGCAATTTATCCCCTGTGAGTCATCTCTCATTTATCCTCTATTGATAATGATTGTTTCTCCCTTTGGTCGGTCACCTATTATATGCCTAGTAACCGGTATCTCTGGTGTTCCTTCCTTTCGAGTATATTATCTACGTTCTGACGGTAATAGATAATATATCTCATGCACTCTTTGGTTGAAGTCTTTTGTTGTTCTTCCCCATTTGAGTAAGATTCGTATTCCTGTTTCGGAATCGAATGTCCATCCTTTAACAAGTTTGCTTTTCCATCTCTCTTCAGGATGATGAGTGTTTTGGCATATACACCAATTCACGTTTCGGTTGATTTATCCTTTATTAACCCAGTAACCGGTTGTGGATAATCTTCCATGCGAGTATACTATCCACGTTCTAACGGTAATGGATAATATATCTCATGCACTCTTTGGTTGAAGCCTTTTGTCCTTCCCCAATCGAGTAAGATTCGTATCCCTTTGCGGAGTCGAATGTCCATCCTGTAAGTCGATTTGCTTTTTTCAAGCCCTCCTTTCGGATGATGAGTGTTTTGGAAGTAAACCCCAATTCACGCTTTGGTTGGTCACCTATTATATACCGAGTAACCGGTATCCCTGGTGTTCCTTCCTTTCTGCTCCCTATTATGACCTTGGTCCCCTGTGGAGTCAGATTTTCCTGAGTTGATATACCTTTTTCAGGTCTTCCTCAGATGTTTTTGGTTGATTGATATCTCTCACCCTTATACCGGTCTTAGATATTCATTCTTCCTTAGCGTGTTGTTCTTTCACCCAGTAACCGTTGTTCAGATCACATGTCTCTTTGAGCTTGTTACCCAGTAACCGATAACACCTCACCCCTTTGCTTCCCCTGGAGAGTCTTTGTTAGACTTTCCCATCGGAGTTTTCTGTTGTGATTTTCCCCTTTTGCTGTGTTGGCGTTTTCCCCAATACATGCATTTTTCCCTGGCAGGGAGGTTCTGTGTGAACCTTTCCTCAGCTTGAGTCTGGATTTTTTATCCGAAGTATCCTTTGTGGATAGTTTTGCTGTATTGGCGTTTTCCCCAATACATGCATCTTTGAGTCAGCTTGAGTCTTTCCAATGGGTTTGTTCTCTTTGGAAACTCTTTTTCCCTAGTTCTGAGTCGTGACCTGCTCACGCAGTCTTAGTCTTTTATTCCCCAGTATAGTCTCCAACTTCAAGTCGTGACCTGCTCACGCATTTTTCTTTTTTCTGTCCCCATGAGAGTCCCTGTTTGAGTCTCTGTTCCCATGGAGTGTATTACTCCAATGGATTGTCTCCACAGAGTTGTTTGTTTTGCATTCATACATTTGCATCATGAGGTCTCTCAGGGACCAAAATTTGTCTCTTTGTTATTATTTAAGTCCATTCTACCGGGTCGAGATGAAGATTTTAACCTTCATTTCTCCGGCTAGAATGATCTTAAATAGGGGCATCTGTAAGACCCCAATTTTGTCCCTAAGATCCCTCATGGCATCATAAGCATTGCATTGCATAGCCTCCAGGATCATTGAGCATCTTGGCTTCCTTACCTTTGGGTGGGATCTTCTGTTGAGTGGTTTTGGATCACCAGGCATGCTTGCATTGTATATCATTGCTTTTCTTATTTTAATCACTAACCAAAAGTACAAAAATATGTCATCTAACATTTTGTTTTGTAGCATCAAGTAAGCACAGGTCAAGCAATTCAAGAGCATCATTTGTGCAAGAGCTGATGGTATTTTCTTGAGATGAAACCACATGATCATTATATTGAGCTTATATGAGCTATGGTTCCATCTTGAAGCAAATTCATCAAATGGTAAAGGCCCAAGTTCATCAGTCATTTTCAGGTCATCTGAGGCCCACACAATCAACTGTGCAGTCAATAGCAAGACTTTGAGTGGGGGAATTGATTTGAAGTATCCCATTCATGTTCAAACAAGGCCTATTCATCATGTCAAACATCTACCTTGAAGATTTTGAAGTCAAATCAAAAGTTTCCAAAAATGGAAAGTGACCTATAATTTCAAGTTTCCAAAAATGGCAAGTTTTTGGTTCACATTCAACTTAACTTTCCAACATCAAAGAAGCTTCAAATGAATTTTTTGTCAACATGAAAGTTGAAGATCTTTCTCTCCCATTTTCAAAAAGTCCAAGATCATGTTCATCTGATGAATGGTTGAGAACTTATGGTCCAATGATTGCAAAGTGTGCATGGAAGTTCAACATGTCATAACTTTTGATCCAAAACTCCAAATTGAACCACTCTTTTTGCAAAATGCTCCTTGTGACCAAGAGATTCCAAATCAACCATTGCTTTGCATGAAAAAAGCTCACATGATCAAGTGTTCATTTATGTACATTTTGGAGGGAAAATGGAGAATTCAAATTTGGTGCAAGCTACAAGCCATTTGATTATTCCATCATGTTCATTGGATGTTTTTGAGGGAAAATGGAGCTTGCATGGCACTGTTCACGTGCACATTACTCATGCCACCTCACACTTGCCAAATTTACATTTCACCTTATTTCTCCTTAATTTTCAATTAGCCATTGCTTAATTATAATTACAGCATCATTAACACATCATATATAAGCCTAATCCTAACTGCATTTACCATAACAACACATTCTAGATCTGAAATTCAAGATTCCCTCCATTTTTTCTCTCACTTTAAACTTCAATTTTCTTCATACAATTCATCATTTTCTTTGCACATTCTTGTTAATCATGGAATTCTGAGCAGGATCTAGCTATTGATTTGAAGAATTGATCAAGAATTCGAGCTCCACAAGTGCATGAACATGAAGATGGTTTTCTGAATTTGAGCTAGATTCAAGGTGTTTCAATTGCCAATTCGTGCATCAAGCATTATAACAAGGTTGAGGAAGAGGATCTGGAAGTTCTGGAGCCTTAAACACGTGGATTTGAACACTGCACATCAAGTAAGCTTGAAATTCGACCTTCATTATTTGCCTTTTCATGTACATAAGCTGATAGATCTTTTGATGTTGATGATGCTGATAGTTTTAGAATTTAATTTGGTTAAGAATCGAGTGAGATATGTGGAAATGAAATTTTGATGCTCAATATGTTTATGTTCGATCTGCTTAATCCATGGAGTTCTAGGCTTAGATGATCATAGATTCGTGTTCTACGTAGCAAGACCTTTCCAACGGTGTATAGCATGTTGAATTCTGGAAAAAAAATTGATGCCTCCACCGGCGTATGACCGGAGAAGACGACCGGAATCACTATTCTGGCCGTCTGGTTCAGTGCCTAGGGTTTCATTTCAGACGCGCTTGTAACCTTCGCATCCTCTGTTCGAACCTTGCCGCGTGCGTTTTTTATTTCCATTTTGTTTTCTCTTATTGGAACGCAGCGTTTTGAAGGCGCCTTTGACCTAGCGCACGCTGGTTCGATACCTGGCCATGCATATTTCCATTTATTCCAATTGTTTTTACTTGAACGCGCTGTGACCTGCCTTGCCTGAGTTCGATTCCGCCTGGTGCATGTTGATGTTTTTTCATGTCAAACATTATTTCCACATTATTTCATGATAATTCATTTTATTTTCATCAACTTGCAAAAATCATAAAAAATAGTATACATGTCCAATTTAATCCAATTTTTTTTTCACATGTTCATTTTAATGTCTAGTTTTTTTTAGCATTTATTTCCTGATTTTTGTAATGCTAGATTTTTAATTGTGTTTGCTTATTTGAACATGATGCCAAAATGACATGTTGTGCTAATTGATTTGTGAAATGCTCATGGTTTATCCAATTGCTTTGAAATTTGACATGCTTATTCATAACATGTGATATGATGTTTTGGCTTTTGTTTGGCATTTTTATCATTTAATACTACTGTTTTGGACACATGAACATATGTTGTGACATTTGGTGTAACATTTGGTACCTTGTACTTGTGCATTTTCATTCACACACCATTTGTTATCTTCTGGACTTCATTTTTGGCATGATGCTTGTCCATAACATGTTGTGTGCACATAAAAAATTTCATGATCATTGGATACATTTCTGTTTTAATATGGATTTTCTATGTTTGATGTCCAATTTTGATCACTTTGCTTGCCTTTGCCTTCTCTTGTTCATATGATGGCTTTGCCTTTTGAATTGGCTTTGGTCCTTTTGAGGACTCTTTCTTGTTTGATTGAATGTGCTTCATGTGAAATGTTGACTTCTGTTTTGGTCATTTGACTTGCCTTTGACCCTAGTCTGTGTACTAGTGGTTTGTACTCACCAATTGTGTTTGTGTTTCAGGTATTTAGCACTAATGATTGGTGTGGCCTCATCATTTGAGATGCCATTTGCTTTGATTACTAACTCTTGTTGTGTTGTAGGTCCATTGATGTGATGAACTCACTTGAGTGCTTGCATTTGAGATTTGCATTGTGTATACTTGTTGATTGATTCCACTGTGTTGTCTGTTTGGTTTTCTGAATACAATATTGACTGTCTGGCTTTTTGTACAGGTACATTAGTCGCTTTTAGCTCTTGATTGAGATTTGCTTTGGAGTGTGGTTGGTACACCACTTAGGTAGCCACTCTTTTCTCCATGTAGTCTAGAAGTCCTGCCACCTTTTTTGCAGGCATTTGGCTGAAGTCCTCCTTGTGAGGCCATGATTGTGTATGTTTATATTTGTGCCAAAGACCTCCTTGTTGAGGCATGTTACTTGTTAAGTCCTCCTAAGTGAAGAGGCAATTGACACACAGAAGGGATTAGCAATCAATCCCCTGTTAATCGTTGAGTTGTTCATTATGCTCGCACCACGTGTTGATGCTCTTGAACATAACCCAAGATCTTTGTATAGAGTCAGTCAAGTGGAATAGGGTCCCTCATTCTGGATCCCCACGCCTTCTTTGATTCAAGCTCACCCAAGCCAGGGTTAAGATGATGAGGTCTAATCCTCATATCCATTTCATCAACTTCACCCTAACTCTCAATGTTAGTGGTTAAGAGCTTCAGAACACCCCTACAGTTCTGGCTTGTTTGTCGAGGTTGATATGACCCCTTGACTAAAGCCCAACCATTTGTCTGAGCCTCTTGTTTGTATATAGAGTGTGATGATTGCATTTTGTGTGTTTTCATTTGTTGCTTTGTTTGTTTGTGGAGTCAGATGTAAGACCATTGATTGGCTTTCTGTTTCCTATTTGTTTGAGGAGTTAGATATAAGTCCATCTATTGGCATTCTGCATCCATTTGTATTGTTGTTCAGGAGTTGGATATAAGTCCATATATTGGCATTCCGTCTCCTTTTTTTTGTTCAGGAGTTAGATGTAAGTCCATATATTGGCATACTGTTTCCCTTTTGCTTTTCAGGAGTTGGATGTAAGACCATTGATTGGCATTCCGTTTCCTCTTTTTATGGTTCTCTTATTGAGACTTTTGCTTTTGCTTGTGCTTATTCCAAAGGAACTTACTTGGATCATCTCTATGATCTCGAGAAAGCAAACCTGTTGTGTGGCCTTGTTTCCTTTTCCCTCACCTCTTGCATGCTTAACCTTGATCCATGTTTCCATCCTTAACCCAAACCAGAAAATCCTTTGTGCAAACATTTGACTTGTTTTCAAAACTAGAAACCTATGCCTTATGCCTTTTATTTTCAAACTCTCTTTTCACTAATACTCATTGTAATTGAACTCTAATTCATACTTTGACTTCATTTTGTGAATAATTCTAATTGGTTAATTCAACCCACTCAATTGTCTTTTATGGCCCTTGTCCACTTCTTAATAAAATTTTCATGTATTAGCCATAGGTTTGAGTTATCTCAGTGGTTGATGTAAATCTCACCGCATCCTTAGTGATTGAATTGTAAGCCTTCCATGCTTATTATAGGGTTAACCCCTCACTAGCATGTTGAAGCTTTTCTCACATGGTGGATTGTTGGTTTAGGTTGAGTTTTCTCCCTTTGATAACGAAAGACCTTAAGGCTTTTGTTTAAAATCAATCCACTCATTTGTTTCGAAATTTTTTACCCGAACTACGGGGTTTTGATCCTTATCTTTCATGAAAAGGTACGTAGGCAATGGGTTCATCCATCCAAACACAAAAATGTAAATAAACTTGTATATTCTTTTCTCATCCCTTCAATCATATTTGCACAAAATACTTCATAAACAAATAACTCTTTGCAACAAGTTATGAAAAGAGGTTCCCTAGGAGTACCTAGGATGTTGTGGGTGCCTAACACCTTCCCATGACATAACTACCCCCTTACCCAGATCTCTGACCCTTCTTTTACTAGTTTTGTTTGTAAAACTTTTAGGCTTTTGTTCGCTTTCTAGCCACTCCTTTGGATAAATAGAAGTGAGGTGGCGACTCGACTTTGTATGCTTTGCTTTTGATTTAGTCAATAAATCTAAAGGTAACGAATACACCGCTACACGAACAAAACCCAAAAGTAAGAAGTTTTCAAATCAAAACTAATAAAAAGTCAGAGATCACAGGTAAGGGGGTTGGTTACACAGAGGGAAGGTATTAGCACCCAAAGTGTCCTAGGTACTCCTAGGGAGCCCTTTTTGTGTGCATATGTATTTTGTACAAAGTGATGTTTACAAACAAATAGAATGGGGGGATGAGAAAAGAATTCGTTAATTATATTTTTTGTGTTTGACAAGACCTTGGGTCTTGTGCCTACGTACCAACATAAAAATGAGGGATCAAAACCTCTTAGTTCATGATACAAATTTCAAAATGGATGCATTGCTTTTAACAAAAATTAAGTTTGAAAGGCACAAAGGCCTAAAAATGGTTTGAATGAGTTAGTTCTTTTTGGATTTTTGAAAGTTTAAGTCAAGTATAGTTAAATCTATTTACAAGTTTTATTTAAGAAAAGAAGTTTAAAAATACAATGGCATAAGGCCAAAGTTTCTATCTTTTTGCAAAAGTGGTCAAAGTTTAGAAAAAAGTAGTTCACACAAAGAAGATTTTGAAATATGGAGGGATATATTTTGATATTAAAGAAATGGGGAGGAGATGAAGAGACTATCCTATATACAAAATTAAAAGTTTAGAGTTGAAAAGATCTGACCAAATGGGTAGCAATCCAATAGACAAGAATGTCAAAAGAAACCCCGAATTCCCTTGGACTTTTAGAATCAAGCAACACACAAATGCACAGTTATATTATCTTAAAGAGCAAGGCATCAAATAAAGATGGCCACATCCAAGCTTATCCATTCCATGATCTTCTTCAAAATAGCCCATGTAACAAATGAATTCGATAAGTCACAGGTTCAAAATAACAGCTTCACAATGATCATGTTGAAGAGGAACTTAGAGAGGTCTTCAAAGATGTATCAAATGAAGTTTCAAATTGCAAGCACTTGGTTCTTCAACAAGTTGGCATTGGCAAAGTCCATTAGCATAGGAAGGTTGCCTATACTCTAAGTCCATTTGTCCAAGATCAAGCCAACAGTCCACTCAAAATGTTTTTAGGGTTTTTCTTATTATTATGTATATTAATGGTCAAAGACCACACAAACAAGCAAAGTATACACAAACAAAATACATCACACAATACGGTCCAAATGGACAAAGTGAAAATTGCATTAACATAAACAATTAGAATGATATGAACAATGGCAAATGAAATAAAGTGCTAAAAGTAAATTGCATTAAAGTAAAGGCTTGAACTTAAAAGTTAGTAGTTAATTGGTTAGAAGTTAGTATTGTTTTGCTTTTGCTTTTCATTTCAAGACATTCTTTGGAGAACACTCAACCCACTTATCACAAGCATGAATCCTTGAGCCAAAACGTCTTCCAAAGGAAGGAAATAAGGTCAAGTTTCCACACAATACCATGAAAGAGGGGAGACTTACAATCTCACTAACTAGAATGCTTATGCCTTTTATGTCACAAATTTAGCGCTATGTTAAGCAATCGTAATTGGACTTATATAGAAGTCGAAACTATTTGAGGTCGGGAAATAGAATTTTGGTGTTAATGCATGTTAGAGACATAGTATAATGGACTATGCTCATGAAACATACCACACACAAAATGAATATGCAAAAGGTGTAGCCTAATCTCATCCATATTCATATCAATTTTTCAATCAACTAGCATTAGGACTTTGAGATGCCATAGGCCAAATGGAATGAATGAATGAAGAAAGGGAATAAGATGAAGTGGGAGGGGGATGGATCACAACACAAATTGGTCAAAGGAGGACTTTCACCAAATTAATATCATCCATTCATTTTGGGAGATGGAATGTACATTCCATCAATCCCCTAAATTAAATGATATTAATTTGACAAAGTCAAATAAACCTTGACCAAGGCCTAACAACAAGAGTCAGACATAAACAAGTCATCACAATTGGTCAACAAATTTATTTGGCATTTATTCAAATTAAAAATACTAAAATAGTGCATTTAAATTAAATATGGTTTGTCCAATTCCTAAAATCTCATCAAGACATCAAAGAAATGGCCATGATATTTATCATAGGTCAAACAAGGTCAAAGGACATTGGAGAAAAAAATTCATAATTTTTGGACATTTAAAAATATTTTTAAAAAATTAAAAACAAATGCAAAATCAATTAATTCATGAAAAATATTTGAAATTTTTTGGTGAAAGTCCCATATTTTTTAGATCAATATTGAATTTAATATGAATTATTGAAAATAAAGCAAATAAAATGAAAATTAAAATATCAGAAAAAATGTGGACCACTTGATCTCCCTCATTAATTGAGGTGGCAGATCAAGTGGCAGAAACGCGCGTTCCACCGTGCACTCAAGTCAGCGCGAAACAGGCATGGTATTCAAAAGGAACACACGAGATTAAAACAAATGAGATGGATCCTATGGCTGTGAGACATGTCAGCGCATGGCCGGAGCTGTAGCTCCGGTCTTCTTCTCCGGTGGACCTCACCGGACTGGTCCACCATCAACCATCACCAAAATAAAAAGCAGGGACATGATTTTAAAGTAAAAATGGCACTGAGCTCGAATCTGGCCTCAATTCACTCTAACTCCAAGTATATTGAGAGATACATGGAGTTGAAATTTGAGGTACATGAACTGAGTTGCTTCGATTTGGCCTCAAAGCAACTCAATCTTCTTGCCTACATTGGTAGGACTTCAGACAACCAAAGAATCAATAGAATTGAGAAAGAATTTGAGAGAATTAAAGAGTTCAAAATTTCTGGAAAATACCTTCAATGGAGGTCTGGATTCAACTGATCTTGATCTTGCTTGTGCTTGATCTCACTCCACTTGCTTATAGAAGAAGGATTGGATGCTTACAAGGTTGTGGATTCCTGGAGACTTGAATTTCAAAATAGTGGAAATTTAACCTCAAATTCAAAAGAATTTCTCAAGCTTATCCTTTGCAAAGTGAGGGTTTGAGATGGGGGGTCAAAGCTGGCGCCAATGTGTGTCAAATTCTAAGCAATTGAGGCTCTATTTATAGCTGAAGTCATTGATATTTGCACACTTGAAATCACTTTCTAAATTTGGTCATTTATGATGCATGGGTGCATGGGCGTGCATAATCCCATAAAATCATTGCCATAAATCCATAAATGAATGTTAGATAGTCTGAATTGAGCTTGGATTGCAAGGCAAGTGTGCATTTGGATTTGAAGTTTGATCCTTGCCAAGTGATGTCATCATGTTCATGCCATGTGCAGCCTATGTATTCCTTGTCTAAAATGGGTGAATTTTACCTCTTTGGGAAGGTGAGATCAAGAGGAACAACTTTCATGTTCAAAACTTTTTCATTTGGAGCTTGGAACTTGGAGAAATTTGAGGTGGAAGTTTGGAAATGTTTGACATATCAAAATATTTCTTAGTGTCAAGTCATATGTCTCAATATTCCACCTTGCTTAACTTTTTATATGAGCTTCAAATGAGAAACGTGTCTCTCTCAAAGACCTTCAAAATGGTAACCAATTTCATGTCATTTGGATTTGAAATGATAGAGTTATGCATTTTTGAAGATTGGAAAAATCACTTGATCAATGGTATAGGTCAAAAGTGACCTATAATGTAACCTCATATCACATGCTCAAACAAGTTGAATTAGCTCCCACTCCAAACATCAAAGTTGAAGTAGACACATTGAATTTGATTGTGAAACTTGGAAATCTTTCTTCTCATTATGGCCTTGGGAAGTTGACTTTCAAAATAGGGTTTAGACAAAATGACCTATAATGTTTCAACATAGAAAATGATTTTACAAGTAAAACTAGCTCTAGGTCTAAACATGAAAATTGTTTGGAGTTTCATTTAGAGTAAGTTTGATCTTGGAATCATTTTCATATGGTGAAAATTGTAGGAGATAGGGTCTAAGGAGACCCAATTTTGATCAGATGAATCCATCTGGCCAACCACCATCAACCAACTTGCTAACTTCCAATTATCTGGACTTTCTTGGCTCGTGGTAGATCATATATGCATAAGATGATGAAATTTTAATTGTCCCTTGAGAAATTTGATCAATTAGTGAGATAGCTTGTTGGAGAAGTTACTCAAGACACCCAGTCAAACTAGTGTTTCCAAGGCAAATCACCCTCAAATTCTTGAAGAAAACTTGATCAATATAATATGTAGAGAACATTGGGACTCATATATGATGCTCATAAACATTATTGAATTAATTCTTGGTTGTGCTCTTTTTTCATGAGGGTCTCAAACCCTAGATGTGAACTTGATGAATCAATGGAATCATGCCCTTCCTAAAAAAGAGTTAGACAAATGCAAAGACATATTTTTGGTATTTTGGTTAGTGTAATGATAAAATATAAGTATGATATAATCACAAAGTTCTTGGTAATCTCTCCCAAAACAAACCCATTGAAAAGGGGTAAGGAGGATGCCAAGGTATGATCCCAATGCTAGTGCTTATGATGAAATTGCATGAGGGATGTTAGGGTCAAAATTGGGGTCTTACACCTTTATTCCATAGAATTCTTGAAGATTTCATTGAAATCGAGTTTGAATTTCACCTTTTGTTTTGGAAATTCAAACTCCAAGAATTCATTGACCTTTTCATCTCAATTGATCACTACAAGCAAGAGGAAGAGGAAGCAAGCAAATCCAGATCAAGATGAAGTGAATTTGAAGCAACTCGAAGGTGAAATTTCAGAAACTTCATCTCTTTGATTCTCTCTTAATTATTCACCATTCTTTGTGATTTTTGGTTGGCTAAAGTCTGTAGCAGGGTATTCGTTATCTTTAGATTTATTGACTAAATCAAAAGTTAACATACAATTCGAGTCGCCACCGCACTTTTATTTGTCCAAAGGAAAGGTTAAAAAGCGAACAAAAACCAAGTAAGATTTTTTATCAAATCAAAAACTAATAAAAATGTCAGAGATCTGGGTAAGGGGGATGGTTATGAAATGGGAAGGTTTTAAGCACCCAAAACATCCTTAGTACTCTAAGGGAGCCCTTTTTGCAAATGTATATTGTAGGTTGGTATTTGTGAAAAGATTTGTGCAAACAATATTGGGGGGATGAGAAGAGAATATACATATTTACCATTTTGTTGTTTGAATGGATAAACCCATTGCCTACGTACCATCACAAAGGTAGGATCAAAACCTCGTAGTTCGGGGTAAAAATCTCAAAAGATTGGTGAATTGATATGATCAAAAGCCTTAAGGTCTTTTGTTATCAAAGGGAGAAAACTCAACCTAAACCAACAATCCACCATGTGAGGAGAGCTTCAACATACTAGTGAGGGGTTAACCCTATAATAAGTATGGAAGACTTATAGTCCAATCACTAAGGATAAGGCGAGGTTTACATTAACCACTATGATAACTCAAACCTATGGCTAATGTTTATGAAAAAGGTTTTAACAAAGGTGGCCATTGGAACCACAAAATTAACTTGAAGTGAGTTGTATTTACAAGTTAGAAGTATTCACAAAATGAAGTCAAAGTTGACTTAAGATTCATTCAAAATAAGTATTAGTGAAAAGAGTTTGAAAAATCAAAGGCATAAGGCCTAGGTTTCTAATTTGAAACAAAGTCAATGTTTGCACAAAATGAGTTTGGCTTGGGTTAGAGTGAGGAGAAGAAGAGAAGGGCTAGTCCTAAACATGCAAAGATAAGAGAATAGATAAAACCCTTGGAGTTCCTTTTCTTGAGATCATAAAGATGATTCAAGATGCTCCTTTCCTTTGAACTTAGCAATCACTCAAGCAATCAAACAAATATTATATTCAAGCTCCTAGGATCTCCATTTGGCTTGTCTCTCTTAACTTGGCTACTCATGACAATGATCCTTCTTACCATCTCAAGATGGCCTATCACACAAGAACAAACATCAAAAAGTTCATAACACAATAAGAGGAATGGACAAAGAATGAGTTTAGATTAGGGGTCCTTTGAAGTCAACTTTAAGATTTAGCATTCTAAAGGCATGATGCCTAGTTGCTCTTCAAGAATTTTAGCATTCTAAAGGCATGAGGCCTAGTTGCTCTTGAACTCCTTTAAGCATAGGTAAGGTCTTAATTCTAAGTCCTTTCTCCTTTTTACATTGGGTTCACACAAACAAAGACAAAACAAACACAAAGCAACAATATATTTATATACAATGATGAGCTCAAATGAGCAAAAGAAAAATGGTATAAACATAAAATATGTGCTCAAATGAGCAAATGGAAAAGCAATATGAATAAATGAGCAAGAAAGTAAATTGCATTAAAGTAAATTTCAAGAAATTAAATGCTTGAATTAAAGTTAGTAGTTAGTGTGGTTAATGTTAGTGTGTCATAAGACAATTTAGCGCTATGTTAAGCAATCGTAAGTGGACTAATGTAGTAGTCACACCTATCTGAGGCCGGTCAATAAAACTATAGGAAAATAAACACAAGTTAGAGATCATGACTAGTAAGCTAAGCTCCTACAACTTGCCATACCAAAAGAAAAGAAGGAAAGCCTTGTATGGACTTTAGGTTTTTTGCTTGACCAAGAAGCAACCTATCTTGGACACAAAGCAACTCACTTGATCTTTGATCAAGTTGAGTTTGATTTGGATCAAAGAAGGTTAAGCCTCTCATATGTCAAGACTAACCATAAGACATTAACTCATTGGCCAAAATAAAAAAGAAGAAGATGAAGATGAAATGAAATGGATGAAAGGAGAATTCAAATGAAATAATCAAAACACAATGATCAAATGTGAATCAAATCATCATCAACCAATGTAAAACAGAAGAGAAATGAAGATTAGAAGTTAACAAGTCAAACATATTTTTTTGGTATTTTTGGAATTAAAATAAAACATAAAATAAAATGAACAAAATATGGTCAAACCTCAAATCCAATTCAAATTAACTTCAACAAGTCCAATTGAATCATCATAGGTCTAACATGGTCAAACAAGGTTTGACAAAAAATTTCAACATTTTTTGAAAACAGAAACTATTTTAAAACAATTAAAAACAAAGAAAAATAAAACAAATGAATTAAAATCTCAAATAAATCTCAAATCAATTAAGAAATTGATGAGACTATTTTTCATAGACTTATCATGATCCATATGTGTTAAGAAAATATTTTGGGAATTTTCAGATATCAAAAAGTATTTAAAATGAATTAAAAACTATTAAAAACAAAATAATTCACAAAAAGTATTAAATGAAGTCACAAAAGTGATTAAAAATCAGATTATGAAACTAGATTTTTCAAGAATTTTTTTGCCATTAGTCTCATATTTTTGATACTTCAAATAAAATAGTTATGAATTTTTGAAATTAAAAGGAATTAAAAGAAAATAAAATAGAAAATAGAAATAACCAAAAATCAGGGGCGCTTGGATTGAATTCATTAATTGACATGGCGTCATCCAAGGGCTCAGAGGCGTTGATGTACCATGGTCTTGAGTCAAGCGCGAAACATAAGCATTTAAAATAAGTCAACAAAACGCATGGCTGAGATTAGAACGTTTCCACAAGATCTAATGGACACACGGCATCCACGTGGGGATGGTGGTGGAAACCACCATCTCCTCCGGCCAGCAAACAACTTCCGGCCACCACACGCAGGTTTTTGAACCTCAATGAAAATAAACAAACATGGTACCAAAATGAAGCTAGGGTGATGTACATCACCCCTGTAACCTTGGATTGTGCTCAATGTTTCTATTAAGTGAGAAATCTTAGCTTGAAATTCAAAGTATGCAAACTGAAATGCTTCAAATCATGAAATCAAGACCACCACTGGCCTGCCTCTTGCTCGAGGACATCAGAAAACAGTTCAAACATAAGGAGTTCACATTGTATAGGAAGCTTTAGATCAAAACAGTTTGATTTATACCTTTGAAGAGCAGCTTTGAACAACACTATTTCTTCAAGCTTTTGCTTCCAATTTGAATAGGAGATGTAATATGAATGCAAGGCTAAGGAATAAGACTTGAAGATCAACTGATTGTGTTGAAATTCAAGCTTGAATTTGAGAAAAAAAATTGGAATTCCTTTGAGTGAGGTTTGGTTTTGATTTCAGCAGAGCTTCAGATCACCATAAGGTTGAGATTTGAATGAGGGAGAGCATGTATTTATAGCTGAGCTGCAAGCAAAGTGATGCAATACTCGTGTGCATGAGAATTGGGTCCTTCATGCATGGGCCTGTACAGGCGCATGTGAGGCCCAAAACTGGATGGAATTGCAAGTTGAGCTCATTATGAGTTGAATTGGACGTGTAATTGGCATGGTACTTGCTTGCATTTCAAGATTCAAAATGAATTGCATAATTGAACATAAATGTTAAGCCCTTCGAAAGTCACACATGGAAAATCCAAACATGGTGGTGAGAGTAATGGTTAGAAAGATCTTGACATAAGGAACAAAAGCTATGTTGGGCAAAAATCCATTTGGAGTTTGGAAATTTATGAAAACTGGTCTTGAAGTTTGAGGTACAAAACATGTATAAGTTCCCTTCGAAAAATTTTGTCAAAAGTGACCAACTTCAAGCCCTTCTGTTTCAATGATGCAAGCCTCAAATGGAAAAGTCACCAACATAAAAGTTGTAGATATTTTCAAGATGATCAATTTAGACTCAAATGTTGTATCATTTGGATTTTTAATGAGAACGTTATGGGCACTTGAAGTTGGACATTTTTCAAATTCAATGGTTTTGGTCCAAAGTGACCTATAGTGTTTCGTATTATCAAATGTATTTATTTTAGGATTATGAAATTTTGTCCAACATAACATTTGAAGTAGATATCGTAATATTTCCAATGCAATTGGTCTCACCTCAAAATCATAAAAAATAAGGAAGTTAGGTCATTGGGAAGTTGACCCAAAATTAAGGTTTCAGTAAAAATGACCCATAATGTTTTGAAATGAATGATGATCTTCCAAGTTTCAAATGAATTTTTGATGAACATTAAAGTTGTTCATATGGTTCTTAAGAATATTTTTGCTCTTGGGGATCATCTTCATTTGACAAACATATCGAAAGTTGTGTCTCAATGGATCTCAGTTTGGTCAGATGACTTGACTAGTCAACTTCTCAAGGCCAAACTTCAAATCTTGATGAATGAATGATTGAGGATACTCACATATGCTCATATATTCATAAAATAATGAATGAAAGAACTTCCCTTGATTGTATTTATCATAGGTTGAGGTTGCTTCACGAGCAAGGCACAATTGATGCACAGTTGAATTAGGGTTTCCTTGGGAAACAATCCTCAAGCCCTTTGGTTTATCTTGATCAAATTGGAAAATTGAGACACTTGGGAGACATATATGATGGTTGAGAGCTTTGGGAACCATTGTCATGCTTTCTTTCATCTTCATCTATCCACTTCATTGAGTATAGGAGCCTCCTAGGAGCATGGGATCTCATGATCACTTGAGCTTCAAAATAAAAAGAGTTAGTAAACAATATAAGAAAAGCAATAATATATAATTCAAGCATGCTTGGTGGTCTCAAACCAACTCACACAAGTCCCAACCCAAGGGTTAAGGAGCCACACATGCTATGATCCTTGAGGCAATGCAATGAGCAATGATATGATGCCATGAGGGATCTTAGGGTCAAAATTAGGGTCTTAAAGATGCCCCTATTTAAGGTCATTCTAGACGGAGATATGAAGGTTAAAATCTTCGTCTCGACGAGGTAGAATGGGCTTAAATAATAACAAAGAGATGAATTTTGGTCCCTATGATACCTCATGATGCAAAATGTATGTATGCAAAAATAAAAATACTTTGTGGGGAAATATGGCCACAAAGGAGAAAGAAATCAGAGAAAGACTGAAAGTCCATAGGAGTAGTACACTCACTAGGGAGACAGAGACTCTAGGGAAAATAGGATAAAATGCGTGAGCAGGTCACGACTTGGAAACTTGTTGGGAGACACGAAGGGATTCCACGAAAATAAATCGATGGAAAGACTCGAGCTGACGCAAAGATGCATGCATTGGGGAATATGCCAATACAGCAAAATTATCCATAAAGGATACTTCAGATAAAAATCCGGACTCAGATGGGGATGTCCACAAAGGACTCAGCCGAGGAAGAAACAACGAGATATTACCGGCATCTAGGTAATAAACTCAAAAAGAGACATGTCATCAAAACACCGGTTACTGGGTGAGAACAACACGCTCAGGGAGAAAGAATATCTAAGACCGGTATAAGGGTGAGAGATATCGATTATCCGTAACATCCGAGGAGAGCCTAAAAGGCATATCTCATCTCAGGAAAATCTGACTCCACAGGGGGACAAAAGTCATAATAGGGAGAAGAAGGAAGGAACACCAGGGATACCGGTTACTGGGCATATAATAGGTGACCAACCAAGCGTGAATTGGGAACATATCCAAGACACTCATCATCCGAAAAGGAGAGGCTGAAAAAGAAAACTCAATTTACAAGATGGGTATTCGATTCCACAAGGAAAAACGAATCTTACTCAACTGGGGAAGAAAAAGACTTCGACTGAAGAGCGCATGAGATATTTTATCTATTACCGTCAGAACATAGATAACATACTCGCATGGAAGATTATCCACAACCGGTTACTGGGTTAATAAAGGATAAATCGACCAAAGAGAAAGGACATTGGGATACCGGTTACTAGGTACAAAATGACGACCAATCCAAAAGAGAAACAATCATTACCAAACAAAGGCAAATGAAAAATGACTCGCGGGGGATAAATTGCCTGACAAAAGCAATTATCCAGGAGATATATCACCGGTTACTGGGTGGTATACTCAAAAGTCAAGGAATGTCAATATCAAATATTGGATAAAGATAACCAACAAAGAGGGGATTACATCTACCGGTTACTGGATAGAAAACCACAGAAAAAGGACTTACAACTACCGGTTACTCGGTAGAAGGCCACAAAGTTCCACTGGGGAAAAGGTGGACAATTACTAGTTACTGAGCAATTGAACAGCTAAACCACAGGAAACTGCAGGGGAGAAACAAGAAAGGAGTCAATCTATGAACAAACTAGAGAGACACAATGAAACAAGACTCAATCCAATGAGGATATAACTTAGGGGAGTAATTCCATCCCAATACATATTTAGGGAGGAAACTGAAACAATGATCATCCACGAGGACATAACTCAGTGGGGGAATATAGAAGGAAAGATAAACACTTTCTGCCTATGGGGCTGACTCTATATGGAGAGATCAGACACAAACATCTGCTTGGGGAAGAATATTTCACCAATAGCAGGAGATAACAATCAAAGATATATGGCAAAGAATGCAACATGAATATATAAATGTTGTAATTATACATGTATATGCATGGTTTATGTATGATTAATGCTGACAGACAGACACATCTAACACAAACAGGTCCGAGAATCAATGGGCGCACATCTGGTATAACATCTCAAAAGAGAAAGGCCAGGCCCACAGGAGAAATCCAATCTAGTGGGGAGCATCAAATACCAGGAGACACCAATCACTGCTAGGGACAAAGACCACTGCTGGAGATAAGCAAAGGTCATAGCTATCAACTGTCAGGGGAAGATGTGAGACCCTGTGGGGAACAACCACCAACCAGGTATGTGTTGTTGAACAGACATAAGATCCATCGTAGAGGAAACTCTACCGGGGAGCTAAACACGGATAAGATCTGTCGTAGAAGAAACTCTACTGGGGAAACTTGTCAAGGAATGATATGAAATCCTATGGGGAACAAACGCCAAACAGAAGTTCCAACGATCAAAATACTTCCTCTTATCTGCTGGGGGAACATCTCTGCTAAGGGGAGAGAGAACCAATTGTTCCGCTGGGGAAGGAAATAAACATCTTGACCACCAGCTCAACTTAGAGGAAAATTTCTAATACGGAGGGGAAAACAAATTACCAGGATCTGATAAGGTAACTTCACTAGGGATAGACTGTTGGCGACCACACTAGGGATAGGTTGTAAGCCAACTTACTGGGAATATCTACAAGTATCTCCGGAGGAACTGTCCTGGCCGAGGGAATCGAGAACAAATCCTTCACCAACTCGTGCCATGCTAGGGATGAAAAAGGGAACAAATCCTTTCACCAACTTCTCTTAGCAACTACTGCTGAGGAGATATCTGAAAGATAGCTTTGCAGGGAACACATGCTTGCTCCTGCTGAGGACTTCTACTCACGCTGGGAATATCTGCCCACTGGGGAAAAATAAACTTCCTCATGAATAGGTAGCATATCAACTTTTATCAATCTATAAGGGATTTTAGGTCAGTCCACGCAAGGGATGACAACCATATAATTGATAAAACACAAATGCTAGACTCACACTCTCTGGGGAATTGAGGATGTGTAATTCTTTTTGCGCCCACTGAGGAGACAACCTGAAAGATGATGAAGAGGAGACAAACATGCCAAAATGAACAAATGTCTTACCCTTTTGGAGATCGTACTATCCTTGGGAGAGCACTGAAGACATCCCATTTATCCTCTCAATCATTGTGAATGTTCACTTTGTTTAAAAATAGTTTATAAAAACTTTATTTGTTTAAAACAATGATATTTATTAATTAAAACATGCCAACATTTGTTAAGCAGAAAGAAATAGGAGTGCAAAGAATTGGATAAAGGCTCAAATTTATTTGATAGAATGGTAGTCCGCATATGGCGAGACTCCATGGATCTTTACAAATTTGAAATTGGTGATGTATATTGGAAAAAGGGCTACATTGAACATAATGACCATTTCTCCACCAACTCTGAATCCAATGTATTTGAAAATTCAGTTGACGATGACTGAGCCAGAATCTTTGACAAAAGACACTTTGTAGAACAAAGCCTTGTCAAGATGCAGTTACTTGCCAAATCCCTAATTTTTGCCTTGATTGCCACAGGGTGAGGTACTCAATCTAGCGGGATACATATATTCATTTTTTATGTCTCTAACTTTTGCCTGGACCGCCCTTTCTGGTTTTCAATCCACCAAGACGCTCATTTTTGCCTAAGCCGCCCTTTCGGGTTTTCCACTTAGCGAGCTATTCTGTTTTTATTTTAGGCAAAGTATTTCTTGGTTGCATCTGAATTCACAGGACGAGTGAAATCCTCCCCATCTATAGTTGTAAGTATCAAAGCACCGCCTGAAAAGGCTCTCTTAACAACATATGGACCTTCATAGTTTGGAGTCCACTTGCCCCTGGAATCGGGCGCGAAAGACAAAACCTTCTTGAGCACGAGGTCACCTTCTCGAAACACATTAGGCTTGATCTTATTATCAAAGGCTTTCTTCATCCTTTGCTGATACAACTGACCATGGCACATGGCAGTTAATCTCTTCTCTTCTATCTAATTCAGTTGGTCATAATGACTCTACACCCATTCAGCCTCAGTCAACTTGTCCTCCATCAAGACTCTCATTGATGGGATCTCAACCTCCACGGGGAGCACAACCTCCATGCCATATACAAGAGAGAAAGGGGTTGCCCCTATTGAAGTGCGGACAGATGTACGATAGCCATGCAAAGCAAATGGCAGCATCTCATGCCAATCTTGATGTTCTTGTTAGCAGCTTCAACAACCCCATTCATCTTGGGTTTATAGGGAGAAGAATTATGATGCGCAATCTTGAACTCGCTACACACCTCTTTCATCATCTTATTATTCAAGTTAGATCCATTATCAGTAATGATCTTGTCTGGCACACCATATCAGCATATAAGTTGATTCTTGATAAACTTCACAAACACCTGCCTGGTGACATTCGCATATGATGCTGCTTCAACGCACTTGGTGAAGTAATCAATGACTACGAAAATAAAACGGTGACCGTTTGACGCCTTTGGCTCTATCATGCCAATCATGTTAATTCCCCACATGGAGAAAGGCCATGGTGAGGAAATAACATTCAGAAGTGTCGGGGGAATATGAATCTTATCCGCATAAATCTGACACTTGTGGCATTTCTTCACATACTTGCAGCAGTCAGACTCCATTGTCAGCCAATAGTAGTATGCTCTCAACATGTTCTTTGCCATGGCATGTCCATTGGAATGAGTACCAAATGAACCCTCATGGACCTCAGTCATCAACAGGTCTACCCTGTGTCTATCCATGCATCTGAGCAAAACCATGTCGAAATTTCTCTTATAAAGCACATCACCATTGAGGTAGAAACTGCCAGATAATCTCCTCAAAGTCTTCTTATCTTTAACAGATGCCTCGGGTGGGTAGCTCTGACTTTGGAGAAAGCACTTGATATCATAATACCATGGCTTATCATCTTTCACTTCTTCAACTGCAGATACATGAGCTGGTCTATCCAAACGCATCACAGTGATATTGGGGACTTCATTCCAATATTTCACCATAATCATTGAAGCAAGCGTAGCAAGAGCATCTGCCACCAGATTCTCATCTCGAGGAATATGGTGGAAGTTAACCTCAGTAAATAAAGTTGAAACCCTCCTCGCATAATCTCTATATGGGATGAGGCCAGGCTAATTCGTCTCCCATTCACCCTTAATTTGATTAATAACAAGGGCCGAATCACCATAAACATCAAGATGTTTGATCCTAAGATCAATACACTCTTCCAAACCCATAATACAATCCTCATACTCCGCCATATTATTCGTGCATTTGAAAGTTAGCCTTGCTGTAAAAGGAAAATGTGTGCCCTGAGGAGTAATAATCACTGCCCAATACCATTTCCATATTGATTAACAGCGCCATCGAACACCATACCCCATCAGGAACTAGGCTCTGGCCCTTCATCGAGCGTAGGCTCATCACAATCTTTCATCTTCAAATACAGAATCTCCTCATCAGGGAAGTCGTACTAAACAGACTGATAATCCTCAATTGGTTGATGTGCCAAGTGGTCAGCCAAGATACTACCTTTAATAGCTTTTTGAGCTCGATACTCAATATCATACTCAGACAACAGCATCTGCCAACGGGAAATCCTCTCAGTTAAATTAGGCTTCTCAAAGATATACTTAATTGGATCCATTTTGGATATCAACCAAGTCGTATGATTCAACATATACTGGCGTAAGCGCTTAGTGGCCCAAGCCAAAGCACAACATATCTTCTCAAGCATTGAGTATCGAGACTCACAATCAGTAAACTTCTTACTCAGATAGTATATTGCATACTCTTTCTTCCCTGATTCATCTTGCTGACCCAGTACACAACCCATGGAGTCATCAAGCACAGTCAAGTACATAATCAATGGTCTCCCTTCAACAGGCGGGGACAGAACCGGAGGCTCGGACAGATACTCTTTGATACTCTCAAAAGCTTTCTAACAATCCTCTGTCTAATCATGACGCTGATCTTTCTGGAGGAGCTTGAATATAGGCGCACATGTGGCAGTCATGTGGGATATAAATCTGAAAATATAATTCAAGCGGCCAAGAAAACCTCAAACTTGCTTCTGAGTTTTGGGCGCAGGCATCTCTTGTATTGCTTTGACCTTGGCAGGATCAACTTCAATACCTCTTTCACTGACAATAAAGCCCAATAACTTGCCAGAACGGACTCCAAATGTACACTTATTCGGATTCAGGCAGAGTTTGTATTTCCTCAAACACTGGAAAAGCTTCAACAAGTGCTCTACATGTTCAACTTCCATTTTCGACTTTGAAATCATATCATCAACATACACCTCGATCTCCTTGTGCATCATATCATGAAACAAGGTAGTCATAGCGCATTGATATGTGGCTCCAGCGTTCTTCAAACCGAAGGGCATCACTTGATAACATAATGTTCCCCAAGGTGTGATGAATGTTGTCTTCTCCATATCCTCGGGTGCCATTTTAAGCTGGTTATAACCGGAAAATCCGTCCATAAATGAGAAGACATTGAATATAGTTGTATTGTCTACCAACATATCAATATGTGGTAGAGGAAAATCATCTTTCGGACTAGCTTTATTCAAGTCTCTATAGTCCACACACATTCGGACTTTTCCATCTTTCTTAGGCACAGGCACAATATTGGCCACCCATTGAGGATATGTAGAAGTCACCAGAAACCCCGTATCAATTTGCTTCTGAACTTCTTCTTTAATCTTTACTGCCATATCAGGATGAGTTCTTCTGAGCTTCTGCTTCACAGGCACACACTCAGGCTTTAAAGGCAGGAAATGTTGCACAATATCAGTATCTAGACCAGGCATGTCTTTATATGACCAGGCAAAGACGTCGACATATTCTCGTAGCAACTCAATCAACCCCTTCTTCACAGACTCTTCAAGGAGTGCCCCAATCTTCACTTCACGAATGCAGTCTTCAGACCCCAAGTTGACTGTTTCCAGATTCTTAAGATGTGGCTGAATGATCTTCTCCTCTTGCTCAAGCATACGGGTAATCTCATCAGGAATCTCTTCAACATCATCTTCTTCAGCCTCAAATATAGGGAACTCAAAGTTGGGAGATTGCGTTGGATCATTATGTTCAATGGGTTTGATCAACCTGCATAATGATTTTGAGTATAAAAGAGATTTCAGAATTCAAACAAGGCAAATCATTATGCAGATGAAAAGATTGATTTTATTCTCTTTTTTAGGGTTTTATGGTGATCACCAATTTCATGCAAAAAGCGAAAAGGAAACTGATTTGGAAAAACAAACATTTAACATGTAATTTTTAGATGAATATCATTGTATTAATCAAATATGTGCCAACAATGTCATCACTTCTCCTTTTGGCATGCATGGGAGAAGGGTTTTTAAACAAAATGAACATATTACGTGGACTTATGGATAACTGATGGAACATCAACAGCGACCTAATTATTGCAGATTCCACCAGGAATGACAAAGTTGCCTAAATCTTCTTCTTCATCATCTTCCACAATGGCAGCAGTCTCTTGATCTTCAACAGTGTGGACGAAACCTCCACTCTGGAACAGCCCACGCTCATTGGAAATGCCTGAAGAATACCCTATGCCAGCCTGATATTTATTATCTTCCATCTTGATCATTTATCCTAAACCAGTAGTTGCACTATGCTCAATGGCCAACTTCGCATCATTGTAGGAAGCAAATGAGTAAAGTCCTTTCCTTGAAGGATCAGCAATAGACAAGGCTTGGGACGGAGTCCCAACCTCATCCTCAGCGTCAATATCGGAAAAGGAAGAGAAATGGCTAACCAAGAGAGCCTTCTCTCCCCCTATCACCACCAACTTCTTATTCTTGACGAATTTTAACTTCTGGTGTAGGGTGGATGTCACGGCGCCTGCCTCTAGAATCCATGGTCTGCCAAGAAAACAGTTGTATGATGGATGAATATCCATGACCTGGAAAGTGATCTGGAGATCACTAGGTCCAATCTTGATCGGGAGTTCGACTTCGCCGATCACAGTTTTCCTCGATCCATCAAAAGCTTTCACTACCACTCCATTCTGCCTCATGGGAGGCCCCTAGTACAAAAGTTTAGCCATAGTGGATTTTGGCAACACATTAAGCGATGATCCTGTGTCTACTAACACATTGGACAAGGCATCATCCTTGCAGTTCATTGAAATGTGTAGAGCCAAATTATGGTCTTTTCCCTCCTCGGAAATATTAGCATCACAGAATCTCAAATTGTTATAAGCAGTTATGTTTGCAACAATGCTATCAAACTGTTCAATTGTGACATCGTGATCCACGTATGCCACGTCCAACACCATCTGCAAAGCTTCACGGTGTGGCTCAGAATTCATCAACAAAGATAGCACAAATATCTTTGATGGAGTTTGTAGCAGCTGATCAACAACGTTGTATTCGCTCTTTTTGATAAACCTCAGCATCTCATCACAGTCCTCTTTCAAAATGCCATGTTGGCCAACCAGAACAGGAGTTTTCACAGATTTATCAACGACAGGGTCAACTCCCTTCATAACAAGTACCGGATTAGAAGAAGAAGAAGCCCTAACAGGACCAGCAGGATTAACAACAGCAGTTGTTCTCACTACATCTTCGTGGGGTTTCGGCGGCGCCGAGAAAACACGACCACTACGGATCACACCACTAACATCTGAGATGCTCACAACAGAGGTGGAGGGCAACGACACCTCCTTCCCATCTTCTAGCATTACTGCGTTGTACCTGTAAGGCACAACTTTATCTAATGAATACGGGACAGAGCCCGCTGGTTTGGTTACAAGAGTGGGAGAAACCTTCTTCTTCCTGCCATCATATTTGACGAAAACATGCTCTAGAATCCTGAATACAGGAGAAATTACATCAACTTCATCCTCATTGCGATTCTGAAGTATCTCAATCATACCCTGATCCAGCATCTCTTGGATGTTCTTTCTAACTGGTCGGCATCCTCTTTCGTTGATAGTGCACACCTGGCACCTATCATGGTCATGCTCATAATGACTGTATCCATACAACAGTCTATGCATCTCGACCAAAGATTTCCTGATATCATTGACTTACAAGACTTTATACTTGCCAGGACAACCCTGGACCATATTCACAGCAGCTTTCCCATGCTCGGGCAATGGGTTCTTCTTTACATTAGGACCTACATCCTCAAAAAACAAAATCCCACTTCTCACAAGGTCCTGCACCTTGGTCTTCAGGGGATAGCAATTCTCCACATCATGTCCGTGAGCACCAGAATGATATACACAATGTAATTCAGGCTTGTACCACCACTGAGGGTTGGTCGGTACAGCGGGAGGGTCTCATGGAGTAACCAGTTTTCTATCGATCAGGGAAGGATAGAGTTCAGCATATGACATTGGAATTGGATCAAAAGTGACCCTCTTCCTCACGTAGTTGGTGTTGGTGTTATTGTTGTTTCGAGGCTGGTAGGCCTGTTGTTGCTGACGATGTTGTTGTTGATATTGTTGATGTTTTTGTTGTTATTGATGATGCACTTCCCTAAAGGCAGGTGCTATATGAGCCACCTGGTGTTGGTTAACGGCAGGATGCACGTTCTTCCTCTTCACAGAAGGCCTTCTTTTGATATGGGAGGACACGTGATGTGCCTCTCCCTCTTTCTTCTTCGTAAAGCTCCCATACCTCTTTGCTGAAGAGCCTTCATCTCTGGACAGACGTCCTTCACGGACTCCTTCCTCTAGCCTCATTCCCATATTCACCATTTCGGTGAAGTCCGAGGGAGCACTAGCAATCATCCTTTCATAATAGAAATAACTCAAAGTCTTCAAATAGATCTTTGTCATTTCTTTCTCTTCAAGGGGTGGCACAATCTGAGCGGCCAACTCACGTCATCTTTGGGTTTACTCTTTGAAAGTCTCCTTCTCTTTCTGGGACATTGCCCTCAGTTGGTCCTGTAAGACCCCAATTTTGTCCCTAAGATCCCTCATGGCATCATATCATATCATTTCATTGCCTCAAGGATCATTGTGCACCTTGCCTCCTTCCTTGTGGGTTGGTTATCTTTTGAGTGTGATTTCTTGATCACCAAGCATATTTTGCATTTGTATATCATTGCTTTTCATTTTATCACTAACCAAAAGTACAAAAATATGTCATCTAACCCTTGTCTTGCAGATGAAGCAATCAACAGTCAAAGCAGTCAAAGGCATTCATTGAGCAATAGATGGTGGCCATTCTTGAGAATTTGGATACCACAGTCATTCCCAAGAGTTCATATGAGATATGACATCATTTTGAATCAAAATCTCAAGTGGTAGAGGTTTGAACTTCATCAGAACATTGCCAGGTCATCTGAAGACCTAGAAAGTCAACTGCCAAGTCAACTGTGGATTTGGAGGTGGGAAGTGATTAGAAATACTTCATTCATGTTCAAACAAGTCTCATTTGACATTTCAAACATCAACATTGAAGAAGATAAAGTCAGGTCAAAACTTTCCAAAAATAGAAAGTGACCTATAATTCAAATTTGCCAAAAATGGAAAGGTTTTAACCTAACTTCAACTTCAAATTACATCACCAAAAAAGCTTCAAATGAAATTTTGTTGAACATGAAAGTTGTAGATCTTTCTCTCCCATTTCCAAAAAGTCCAAGATCATCAATTTCTCATGTGTGGTTAAGAAGATATGATCAAAACATGGCAAGGTGTACATGGAGATTCAAATGTGCATAACTTCTCAACCATAGCTCCAATTCAAGTGGCTCTTTTTTGTACATTCTTCTCTTGACCTATACTTACCAAATCATGCATTGCATTTCATGAATTAGGATCACATGAACATTTGGTATTTCACTTGATTTTTGGAGGGAAATCTTGAAATTTAAAATTGGTGAATTATTTGAGCATTTTGCCATTTCCAATGATTTTTAAAATTCATTTTAAGTGAAATTAACTTGAACTCGTGTACTGTTCACATGCCATTTTCCATGCATAAGGGTGAAAACCAAAATTTGTCAAAGCACCTCTAAACTTAATCCATTTTCATTAGCATTGGTTAATCTTGATTAGAGCATGATTAGGAGGGAGTATATAACATAAAACCCTAACAGAATATCATAACAACACTCATAATTTCATATCTAGATCTAGAATACAAAAATTTTCTCTCACTTTTTTCTTGCAAATTTCTTCACATTCATCACATTCCATTGCTGAATCCTTGGTCTGGAAGTGTTATTGATCAATCTTGCACGTGGAATCAAGAGCATTGGTGTTGTTTTGTGGTATACTCGAAGCTTTGAACAACAATTGTGAATTCAGAATTTGGTGAGATCGTGCACAATTGAACTTCAATCTTCTTCCCAAAAACTTGTATAAGCATCATAGAAGAGATTGGAAGCATTGCCAAGGCTTACAGCTCAAGAATTCCAAAGCTGCTCTTCAAGAGGTCAGGAATCGATCTTCTTATTTCTCAAAATTCTTATGCTATTACTGTAGATCTAAGTTTGTTGAGCATTTTGAGCTTTGAATCATTGAAATCCATGCTGTTTTGAGTGAGATGTGGTTGTTTAAAGTTTTGATGTTGAATCTTCTTTCATTCGATCCATGTGTGTTTTGATGATTCTTGTTGTTTTGTTTGTGGATTCATGTTGTATGATGCAAGATCTTTACAATGATATGCGCCATGTTGATTTCTGGACATGTTGAAATTTTCTGGAAAAATTGGATGAAGATCTTCATGATCTTCATCGTGTTCTTCATATGATTTCCAGATTTTCCAGTTACCTGCGGATTTTGTTGCAACCTTCATACAGTTACCTGCGAATTTTGCTACGTGTTCATCGCCTTTACCTGCGGATTATGCATGCACGTGTACTTAGGGTTTGTACCAAAACGGCTGCGTTTCAGTTGGCGCGCTTTAGTTTGAATTGCGCTTCACTTCGATTCCGTGCCATGCAATTATTTCAAATGTGTTTCATGATTATTTGTTTTCCCTCCATATTCATATACATACTTCATATGCCTTTTTTTATTTTTTCTCCATCTTCCAAAACTCATAAATAATTGAGTAATGATCCAAAAAATATGAGGTTTTTTACATGATGTCACATTTTCTGTCTACTATTTTTTGGTTATTTTTCCGTAATTTGTGCTTGGTTGGAAAATCTTTTGCCCTAGGGTTTGTGAACATGTATGCTATTTGTACCTTGCTTTGTTTCTCCATTCGTGAAATGCTGAGTTTTTATCCAATTGATCTGAAAATTTGCATGATGAAACTAGACTCTTGGCTTGACATTTTGCTGTTGATTTGGTATTTTTACCATTTGTGGTTGCTGTTTTATGATCATGTGAATGTAGGTGTGACAATTTGTGTCACACCTTTGCTTGTTCATCTTATGTGATGTGATTACCCTATCAAATGATCTCCAATTGTTCTGATTTTTTGTGTGATGCATATTATTGATGTTGTGAATGAGCATGAGTTTTCTTGGAATTATTTGATTGAATGCTGATTTAATTGAGATTTTTCATTCTGGTTGGTCACATTTGAGCTTTAAAATAGTCTTGAACTTCAATTAATCATGAAATGCATTTGGTATATGATATTGATGTGAGACCTTTTAGATTGTTTCAAGATGTGTTTGAAGTTGATTCATGTTAAATTTCAGCTTCTGTTTCAAAAAATTTCTCCATCTTTGACCCTAGGCTTTGACCTAGTGGTTTGCCTCTCATGTTTGAGCTTTGATTTCAGGTTGAGCATCCAAGTTATATGGTTCATTATGCTCCATCATTTGAGCATTTGATGTTTGCCTTTGACTACTAACATTGTGTGTTTTGTAGGGTTGTTAATTCATTTGAGCTTGACTTGTGGCTTATGCCCTTTGCTTATTGGGTTTGACTGTTGATATTAACTGTTGGTTGTTTGTCTGTATAGTTGTACTGATTTGTTTGATGTTTCCACAAGTACATTAGTTGCTTAAGTTCACTTTGATTGCTTTTGCTTGGTTGCTTAACCACTTAGGTATAACCTCTCTTCTTCATGTAGTCTGGAAGACCTGTCCTGTTACTTGGGCAGGCACCTGTCTGAAGTCCTCCTTAAGAGGCAATGCTTGTGATTGTTTACTCTTTGTGCCAAGCAGGAAAAGTCCTCCTATGAGGCAATTGGTAGATAAAAGAGATGTGTAGTCCATCTCCTACTATTCTGTGTGTCATCCCTTTGCTCACATAACATGTTGATGCATTGTGGATATTAACCCAAGATCTTATAGAGTCTATTTGTGGAGAAGAGTTCCAACTTTCTGAATTCCCACACCTTCCATTGTTTAAAGCTCTCCCAGGCCAGGGATAAGAGCTATGAGGCACACCCCTCATCCCCATTTCACCTGCTTCACCCTAACTCTCAATGTTAGGGTTAAGAGCACAATTACCCCATTCCAGTTGACTTTAAAGTCTAACCTTGTTTGAGCCTAATTGCTTGTATATAGTGTGTGCTAACTGACTTGTTTGTCTGCTTACTTGATTCATCTGTGCATATTTGCTTGAGTTTGCCTTTGTGCATTTATCATCATCATTTGTATATCATTTCATAAACTTTGCTTTATAGTATTTTGCTTTGTCCATGGAGGAGACAAGCATAAGTCCATTACTTGGCAGTTGTTCCAATGATATGGTGTGAGACTAGTATAAGTCCATTGATTGGCATCTGGTATCATTGCTTTGTTTTAGGAGATTGGTGTAAATCCATTTATTGGTATCCGGTATCCACCTTTGTTTGTGAGACTAGTATAAGTCCATTGATTGGCATCTGGTATCATTTGTTTTATTTTAGGAGATTGGTGTAAATCCATTGATTGGTATCCGGTATCCATGTTTGTTTGTGAGATTGGTGTAAGTCCATTGATTGGCCTCCGGTATCCATTTGCTTTGCTCATTTGCTTATTTGCTCATTGCCTATTCCAAAGGGATCACTTGAATCATCTACATATGATTTCAAGAGGTGAACATCTAAGAAGTTTTACTTCCTCACCCACCCACCTTTTGTTTCTTTAAACCTCCATTTGCATGTTAATCTCAACCTGAAAAATATTGTGCAAACATTTTCATATCTTTTCAAATTAGAAACCTAGGCTTTAGGCCTTTGATTTTTCAAACTTCATTTTCATAATACTTCTTTTGAATTGAATTCTAATCATACTTTGACCATCTTTTGTAAATAAATCCTAATTGGTTAATTTCACCCATTCAATTGTTTTGTGGCTTTGTCCATTCTTGACAAGTTTTCATGCATTAGCCATAGGTTTGATTTATCCTAGTTGGTTGATTTTAATCTCACCTTTTGTCCTTAGTGATCGAACTGTAAGACTTCCGTACTGAAAACAGGGTTAACCCCTCTAGTACGTCGAAGCTTTTCTCACATGGTGGACTTGTTGTTTGTATAAGGTTGAGTTTTCTCCCGTGGATAACGAAAGACCTTAGGGATTTTGTTTTAAAATGAACCCACTCATATTTTGGAAATCTTTTAGCCGAACTATGGCGTTTTGATCCTTACCTTCCATGGAAAGGTACGTAGGCAACGGGTTCATCCGTTCAAACACAAAAATAATAACTTGTATATTCTTTTCTCATCTCTTCAATCCATGTTTGCACAATAAATATTTCATAAAACAAATAACATTTCGTACAACAAGTGTGAAAAGGGCTCCCTAGGAGTACCTAGGACGTTTTGGGTGCCTAACACCTTCCCATTGCGTAATTAACCCCTTACCCAGATCTCTGACCTTTTTCATTAGTTTTCTATGTGTAAAACTTCTTAGGCTTTTGTTCGCTTTTTAGCCATTCCTTTGGATAAATAAAAGTGCGGTGGCGACTCGATTCTTTGTATGCTTTGCTTTTCATTTAATCAATAAATCATAAAGTGACGAATACACCGCTACAGAAAAGTGGCGACTCCACTGGGGACAACATTAGACCTTCCTCAGTGGGTATTGCCTACTTTTAACCCTTGTTGTATGATATTGTTTATTTGTTATTTGACATATTTTTGTACAATTTGGGGATAACTGTATTGATTGTAATGTTTGAATTGCTTGATATACAATTGTTGTTTGCTTTGGTGATCTCTGTGAGATGAGTTCTATACCCGAACTCGAGTGCCCCCTAGGATAGGAGAATGGCATAGTCTTGTCGATTGGTGTGGAGTATTCCTTAGCCAGTTGACTTGCGAGTCCATTCACTTGGTGGAGGTCATGTTGGATTAATAATGTCACACAAGTCATTTGTGGTTAGGCATTATTCTTTCAATCATGTGCCTTAGAAGCCAAGGACCTTAGTTTACGAAGCCCATCTTGGCCTATTTTTAGGACGTAGTGCGGAGGTCGTTCAGATGTCAGATCTGATGCGATTGTTACGCGATACTACACTCATAAGAGTCTCTCTTGAGAATATTCTTGGAATACGAGTATTCGTTCCTCCGATAATATTCGAAAGATGGGATGATGACTATGGGAACCTCTGGTAGAACATGCTCGGCAGGTTTAAACCCTAGTACACTCCCTTTGGGTGGTTCTTAACCGAGACTCCATGCTCGTGACTCTCAACAAACCCGTGATTCATGGTTGAGTCGTTCGGACAACCTTAATATCAATGGAACTTGGGTGTTGATAAGGTGAAAACCATAATCCACCAAAATGGATGATTGATATTAAGGATGATTGAGCCGGTTCATGTAGTGTTAATATCAATGGAACTTGGGTGTTGGTAAGGTGAAAACCCTAATCCACCAAAATGGATGATTGATATTAGGGATACTATGAGCTTTCCCATGACCTTTGTCTGGTGTGCTTTGCTTGATCCTTGAGTGTGATTGTTGCATTCATGCATTCATGCATTCATCTGCATTCATGTCATCAGAAAAATCAGAAAATTTTCAAGGAACTTAAAGGGTTTATTTGCAAAATTTTCAGACATGGAAAGACCAAAAAGGCATACAAAGAAGTACAGCTTTAGACAGCCCGATGTGAAAGAGTTAAGGAATTTGAAATCTTATGTATTAGATCCCTTGGGTTTTAAAGCTCGTTATGGGAAGCTTCTGCCTCTGTTGACTACTCAAGTTGATGAAGGACTGATGAGTACTTTGGCGCAGTTTTATGATCCTCTGTATCACTGCTTCTCTTTCCCGAACTTCCAGTTGTTGCCTACCTTGGAGGAGTATGCTCATCTTTTGGGTATTCCCGTTCTGGATCAGGTGCCGTTCAGTGGCTTAGAGAGTATTCCGACTGCTCGAGAGATTGCAGACTTGTTGCACATAGATGAATCCCTGATTAAAGCTAACCTGACTACCAAAGGTGGAATTCAGGGTCTTCCTTCTGATTTCCTCATCGCTCAAGCTACTGTTTATGGGAAGGCCATGAGTGAGGATGCCTTTGAGGCTTTATTCGTGCTGCTCATCTATGGTTTGGTATTGTTCCCCAACATCGACAAATTCATGGATGTGAACGCCATTAGGATCATTTCTGTTCTTAATCCCGTTCCTACTCTGTTGGGTGATGCCTATTTCTCTTTGCATTTGAGGAATGCAAAGGGTGGAGGAGTTATTGTGTGTTGTTTGCCTCTGCTGTATAAGTGGTTTATTTCTCACTTACCGCAGACGGTTGCTTTCAAGGAGAACAAGGGATGTCTACGGTGGTCCACGAGACTCATGTCTCTCACTAATGATGATATCTCTTGGTATGATCGCGTGTATGATACTGTGCAGATTATTGATTATTGTGGTGAATTCCCTAATGTGCCTCTTCTTGGTACATGTGGTGGGATCAGCTACAATCCTATCTTAGCACGTCGTCAGCTTGGGTTCCCCCTAAAGGATAAGCCTCATAACATTCTGTTAGAAGGTGTGTTCTTCCAGGAGGGTAAAGATCCCCAAGGTCTGAAAGCCAGGATGGTCCATGCTTGGCGCAAGATTCATAAGAGGGGTAGAGACGAGTTGGGTCCGAAGAACTGCATTGCTTTGGAGCCATATACTTCTTGGGTCAGACGGAGAGCTTCTGAATATCTGATGCCATATGACTATCCGAGACCTACACCGTTGGTTGTGGCTGGGCCTTCAACCCTCCCTAACCAAGATGTAGAGGAGTTGAGAGAAGAAGACCTTTCACGTGCCTGGATCCGTGAAAGAGAAGAGTTGCTTCAGCAAATCAAGGAGAAGGACGCTCTGATCGAGTTTCTCGAGCATCAGGTGATCGATGATCCGAATGACACTTGGACTTCTCTGCTTCCTCAGTCTTCCAAATTCTGGAAGAGGAAGTATGATTGACTTGCAAAAGAGAAAGCGGATATGGAAGCAGCCTATGAGAGAGAGATCAAGAAGCTTTGTGCATCTCGTCTTCCAGCATCTCGAGCTTCTAGGGATCCATAGGATGTTTATTTTCCTCTTCCCTTGTAATAATCAAAAATGCTGTACTTCTTTGTCTTGAATATATTTGATGAGATATTTTCCATATAAAATTAAATGCCCAAATATTCAAAAATTTGCAAATAGAACCCTAAAAGTTCCTTGAAATAAAAACAAGGCATATGCACAAGCATTGCATGCATCATTTTGCACAAGCAGGTTGTTCTGGTCTTCTTGTCTGTGGCCTAACTCTGTGCTCTTCATTTATTTTGAAGACAAGCTGACTCACCGGTACTATACCAGAGCCAATTCTGCTAGAGTGATGGATCAATTGGAACAAGAGAACAGAGAGCTGAAGGAAGAAGTCGCCCGTTTGAGCGCTCTGATGGAGCAGTTTTTGGCTGCTCATAATCAACCTTCTCCACCTCCTACAACTCCTCCCCAGAGGACTGTTATATCAGAAGTGATTGCTCCGACCGTGCCAGCTGCTAGTGCTCATTTCATGCCGAATGCCATGCCAGCCGGGTTTCCGTGGGGTATGCCTCCAGGTTTCATGCCAGATATTCCAGCTCCTACCTTTGCTTCTATGCCGGCATCTAGCCCGGTCCTTGCTGCTCCTCCTCCTCCTGTCGTGCATACCATTCCCAGGGTAGACGACACCATCTATCATTCTGAGCCGTCTGAGGGCCCAGATGTCAATGAGAAGATGGATGCAATGAATGACCAATTCCTCGAGCTGCGAAAGGAATTGAAGACCCTCCGAGGGAAGGATCTGTTTGGCAAGTCTGCTGCAGAACTTTGCCTGGTTCCCGGTGTGAAGATTCCGATCAAGTTCAAAGTTCCTGACTTTGAGAAATATAAGGGGAACACCTGCCCTCTCGCTCACCTGGTCATGTACGCCAGGAAAATGTCTACTCAAACAGATAATGATCAGCTGTTGATTCATTATTTCCAGGATAGTTTGTCTGGTGCGGCTCTTCGTTGGTATATGAGCCTTGATAGTGCAAACATCCGATCCTTCAACGATCTTGGCGAAGCCTTCGTCAAGCAGTACAAGTATAATGTTGATATGGCGCCTGACCGTGATCAACTCAGGGCCATGTCCCAGAAGGATAAAGAGACATTTAAGGAGTACGCCCAGAGGTGGCGAGAGCTGGCAGCTCAGATTACTCCTCCGCTGGAAGAGAAGGAGATGACTAAGATCTTTCTGAAGACCCTCAGTTCATTTTATTACGAGCGGATGGTTGTGAGTGCTCCCTCTGACTTCACCGAAATGGTGAACATGGGGATGCGTCTGGAGGAAGGTGTTCGTGAAGGACGGTTGTCTAAAGATGAAGGCTCTTCTAAACGATATGGGGCGTTTAAGAAGAAAGATGGGGAGGCACATGCTGTGCAGTCTCATGCTAAATCCAGAAGACCCTCTGATAAGAGGAAGCCAGTGCGTCATCAGCACCAAGTGGCTAGTGTAGCACCCGTTTTCAGGGATAATTATCAGCATCAACATCAGCAATATCATCATCAGCAACACAATCAGCAACAATCTTCTCAACAGTATCATCAACAACAACCTCGTCCACAGCAACAGGCTTACCAGCCTCGTGGAAGCACCAGTAATCAGGCCAATTTGAACTATGATAGGAAGAAGATCAGTTTCGATCCTATTCCCATGTCTTATGCAGAGTTGTATCCCTCTTTAATAGAGCGGAAGCTGATTACTCTGAGAGATCCTCCGGCTATATCGGTCAACCCTCAGTGGTGGTATAAGCCTGATCTGCACTGTGTCTATCATTCTGGCGCTCCAGGCCATGATGTAGAAAACTGCTTTCAGCTGAAGACTAAGGTTCAGGACCTTATGCGATGCGGCATACTGAGCTTCGAGGACTCACGCCCCAATGTTACAAAGAACCCATTGCCCGAGCATGGGAAATCAGTGAACATGGTCCAGGGGTGCCCTGGGAAATATAAAGTTAAATATGTTAGCCATATTCAACAGTCATTGGTCGAGTTGCATCGTCTCCTGTGTGAGTACAGTCATATGGAGCATGACCATGACAGATGCCGCATTTGTTCTGTCAATAGACTGGGTTGTCGCCAAGTGCGAAGAGAGCTTAAAGAGTTGTTGGACGAAGGTACCATAGAGATTCTTCAGAACAGAAATGTTGATGAAGATGAACCAGAAGTAAATGTTATTTCTCCTGTGTTCAAATTGCCTGAGCCTGTTGTCATCCGTTATGATGGTAGCAAGCAAAAGGTCTCTCCTTCTCTGGTAATTAAGCCTGCAGGCCCTGTGCCTTATTCTTCTGAGAAAGCTATTCCCTTTCGTTACAGTGTTGTTGCTGTGGAAGATGGGAAAGAAGTGTCGTTGCCTTCAACTTCGGTTGTTAATATTGCTGACGTGAGCGGGTTGACCCGTAGTGGTCGTGTGTTTTCTGCCCCCACGAAGCCTCACATTGCTTCTGATTCTGCTGAGCGTCCGGTTGGGACTGCGGTGAATGTTCAGAACCCGGCACTTGCTATTGCCAAACCCTCCTTTGTACAAAAGACTCTTGTTTCTTCTGTTGGCCCGAGTGGCATTGTGAATGAAGAATGTGATGAGATGCTGAGGCTCATCAAGAAGAGTGAGTACAATGTTGTAGATCAGCTTCTACAAACACCATCCAAAATCTCCGTTTTATCTTTGCTGCTGAACTCAGAACCCCATAGGGAGGCTCTGCAGAAAGTATTGGATCTGGCCTATGTTGATCATGATGTCACAATAGAACAGTTTGATAGTATTGTTGCAAACATCACTGCTTGCAACACTTTGAGTTTCTGTGACGCTGATCTCCCTGAGGAGGGAAGAGACCACAACATGGCTTTACATATTTCCATGAACTGCAAGACTGACGCCATGTCCAACGTGCTGGTGGATACTGGGTCATCCTTAAATGTATTGCCAAAGACCACTCTTGCGAGATTGTCATATCAGGGGCCTCCCATGAGGCAGAGTGGTGTTGTTGTGAAGGCTTTTGATGGGTCGCGTAAGACTGTGATTGGGGAAGTTGATCTCCCAATCAAGATTGGACCAAGTGATTTCCAAGTTACCTTTAAGATTATGGATATCCACGCATCTTATAGTTGTCTCCTTGGTAGACCATGGATTCACGAGGCTGGCGCCGTGACATCCACCCTACACCAGAAGCTGAAATTCGTAAAGAATAAGAAACTGGTTGTGGTAGGGGGAGAAAAAGCTCTCCTGGTTAGCCACTTGTCTTCTTTCTCATACATTGATGCTGAGGATGAAGTTGGAACGCCTTTCCAAGCTTTGTCTATTGCTGAGCCAATTGAGAAGAAGTCTCCTTCATTTTCTTCCTATCGAGATGTGAAACTGGCCATTGAATGTGGTGCAGTTGCTGGTTTAGGGAAGATGATTGAGCTTGAAGACAATAAATCCCGGGCTGGCATTGGCTATTCTTCTGGGGCATTCAACGAGCAAGGTTTGTTCAAGAGTGGAGGTTTCATCCATGCTGATCAAGCTGAAGAAGCTGCTGCTATCTTGGAAGAGGATGCAGAGGATTTGAGCAACTTCATCATACCTGGTGGTGTCTGCCACAATTGGGTCGCTGTGGATGTTCCTACAGTCATTCATAGATCAGAGTAATGGTTCACTTTGTTTTAAAACCCTTCTCCCATGCCAAAAGGAGAAGTGATGACATTGTTGGCAGCATTTATACAATGATATTTCATTCAATTAATGCATTGTTAAACATTTGTTTTTTCCATTTGTTTTCACTTTTTGCTTTTGCATGAAATCAGTGATCACAAAAAACCCATAAAAATAAGAATAAAAGCAATCTTTTCATCTGCATAATGGTTTGCTTGTTTAAATTCTAAAGTTTTATTAACCAAAATCATTATGCAGGTTGATTCTAAAACCCATTGAACATAATGATCCAACGCCATCTCCCAATTTTGAATTCCTTGTATTTGAAGCAGGGGAAGATGATGTTGAAGGGATTCCTGATGAGATTACCCGTCTCCTTGAGCACGAGAAGAAGATCATTCAGCCGCACCTCGAAGATCTGGAAACAGTCAACTTGGGGTCTGAAGATTGTGTTCGTATGGTGAAGATTGGGGCACTTCTTGAAGAGTCTGTCAAGAAGGGGTTGATCAGTTTGCTACGAGAATATTCCGATATCTTTGCTTGGTCGTATGAAGACATGTCGGGTTTAGATACATATATTGTGCAACATTTCCTGCCTTTGAAGCCTGAGTGCGTGCCTGTGAAGCAGAAGCTCAGAAGAACTCATCCAGATATGGCAGTGAAGATCAAAGAGGAAGTTCAGAAGCAAATTGATGCGGGGTTTCTGGTGACTTCTACATATCCTCAATGGGTGGCCAATATTGTGCCTGTGCCTAAGAAGGATGGAAAAGTTCGTATGTGTGTTGATTACAGAGATTTGAATAAAGCTAGTCCTAAAGATGATTTCCCTCTACTACACATTGATATGTTGGTAGACAATACAGCTAAATTCAAAGTCTTTTCCTTCATGGACGGATTTTCCGGATATAATCAAATCAAGATGGCACCCGAGGATATGGAGAAGACAACATTCATCACACCTTGGGGAACATTCTGTTATCGAGTGATGCCCTTCGGTTTGAAGAACGCCAGAGCCACGTATCAACGAGCTATGACTACCTTGTTTCATGATATGATGCACAAGGAGATAGAGGTCTATGTTGATGATATGATTGCTAAGTCCCGAACGGAAGTTGAACATGTTGAGCATTTGTTGAAGCTTTTTCAGCGTCTGAGGAAGTTTAGACTTCGTCTGAATCCGAACAAATGTACATTTGGAGTCCGTTCCGGCAAGTTGTTGGGTTTTGTCGTCAGCGAGAGAGGTATCGAGGTTGATCATGCAAAGGTCAAAGCAATACAAGAGATGCCTGCGCCCAAAACTGAAAAGCAAGTCCGAGGTTTTCTTGGCTGCTTGAACTACATTTCCAGATTTATATCCCACATGACTGCCACATGTGCACCGATATTCAAGCTCCTCCGGAAAGATCAGTCTCATGATTGGACTGAGGATTGCCAGAAAGCTTTCGACAGTATCAAAGAGTATCTGTCTGAACCTCCGATCTTGTCTCCGCCTGTAGAAGGAAGACCTCTGATTATGTACTTGACTGTTCTTGAAGACTCGATGGGTTGTGTACTCGGTCAGCAAGATGAATCAGGGAGGAAAGAATCTGCTATCTACTACCTCAGTAAGAAGTTTACTGATTGTGAGTCTCGATACTCAATGCTTGAGAAGACGTGTTGTGCTTTGGCTTGGGCTGCTAAGCGTTTGCGCCAGTACATGATAAATCATACAACTTGGTTGATATCCAGAATGGACCCAATCAAGTATATTTTTGAGAAGCCTGCTTTAACCGGGAGGATTGCCCATTGGCAGATGTTGTTATCTGAGTATGATATCGAGTATCGAGCTCAGAAAGCTATCAAAGGTAGTATCTTGGCTGACCATTTAGCGCACCAGCCGATTGAAGATCATCAGTCTGTTCAGTACGACTTCCCAGACGAGGAGATTCTGTATTTGAAAATGAAAGATTGTGATGAGCCTACACTTGATGAAGGTCCGGAACCTGGTTCCAGATGGACGATGGTGTTTGATTGCGTTGTGAATCAGTATGGAAATGGAATTGGGGCAGTAATCATTACTCCTCATGGCACACATATTCCGTTTACAGCGAGGCTAACTTTCAAATGCACGAATAATATGGCTGAGTATGAACCCTGTATTATGGGACTAGAGGAATGCATTGATTTGAGAATCAAGCATCTGGATGTGTATGGTGATTTGGCCCTGGTTGTCAATCAGATCAAGGGTGAATGGGAGACGAATCAGCCTGGTGTAGAACCTCAAATTTGAAACCTCCCATTTTGTACATACATTTTCATGATTAGGTCATTAACATTACATTGTCCACTGCATAACATTGCATTGTCCATTTGCCCAAGTGCAAGTCATCAGACAAGATTCAGTCAAGACTGGTTAGGAGGATCAGTCAAGCAAGCAAGCAAGTGCATATCCTATTGAAGCAAAGCCCTATGGTTGGTTCATCAAGTTCATATGATCTAGGGATCATTTTGAAGTGGTTTGGCCAAAGATTGGATGATCAAAGTTCAACAGTCAAGCTGAATTTCATCTGAAACCCTAGAAAGTCAATTGTGGTCAACTGTGCCTGAATTCATGGATTTGAAGGTGGGAGATGGTTTGAAAGGCTTCATTCATGTCCATAAAAGTCTCATTTGACATTACAAAGATCAACATTGAAGAATTTGAGGTCAGATGAAAAGTTTCCAAAAATAGTAAGTGACCTGTAATTTCAAATTGCCAAAAATGGAAAGGTCTTTTCCTCAAATTTACATCATGATACAAGCTTCAAATGGAATTTTGTCCAACATGAAAGTGGAAGGTCTTGCTCTCACCTTTCCAAAAAGTCCAAGAACATCCATTTCTCATATGTGGTTGGCAAGTTATGATCAAATCATTGTCAAGATATTTTGAACTTCAAAGTGGGATAACTTTCACACCAATTGGCCAAATTGAGTGGGGTTTCTTGCTACAATCTCCATTTAACATGCTCTATCCAAATCATTCATCACATGTCATCAAAAATCATTACATAAAAATGGCATTTTTCATGTGACTTGAATTTGAAAAAAGGAGGGAAAAAAGTCAATTTGAAAACTATGCATTTTCCACATTTCACACCACTTGCAATGAGTCTTAAATCACATTTGGAAGGTGTTTGGCTAATTTTTTCGTGCACTGTAGCAGCATCTCATGCACATGAAGGTCACTTTGGCCATTTTGCCTTAAAATGCATTTCTCTTAATCACTTTGGTTTTGGCTAATTAGGATTAAGGAAATGATTAAGCCATGGTATATAAGGCTAATGCTAACTGAATTTGGGATTAACATTCATTCATCTCAGATCTAGATCAAAAATCACCAATTCTCTCAACTTTTTCTTTTGATTTCTTTTTGCAAATTTTCCAAAGAACTTGCATTGTTCTTCATTGATCTATCATCTACAAGCATCATTGGACTTTCTGCAAGCAAGGATTCCTCAATTTCGAGCCAAACCTAGCACTGTTGCATCAAGCACCTCACATGGCAGTTGGAGATTCCTTCGAGTTTGAGCATTGCTGAGCTAAATTCTTGCACTCATTCATCTACTGGAGCATCAAGGAACATCTGTTTTCACTTTTTAAGGCCTTGAAACTCACGATTCCAGCTCTGCATCTTCATAGAGGTTGGAATTCGATACTCTCAACTCATGAAATTATGCTATGGTTCTTGTAGATCCTTAATTGTGGAGCATGCTGAACTTTATATTTTTGATTTTCATTGAGAATTGAGTGAGATATACTGAATTTAAGTTTGGTTGATGAAACTTATCTTGCTCGATCTGGATTTGTTAGCACGAATTAGGTTAAATGATGTTTAGATTAGTGATGAGCATTGCAAGATGAACATGATGATGTATAGTTTGTTGATTTTTGTGAACCTTCGTTCATATGCTGGAAATGGATGATGAATGATGAAGAACATCAAGAACCCTAACTATTTCAATTGCCAGAACGTGTTTGATCGTGTATTGGCCTGTTTGCATGATTTTTTTGTGTTTGTGTCCCATGCGTCCAATGACAGCTCGCCACGTCATTTATTGAAACGCAGCGCTTCAGGTAGCGCGCTTTACATTTGAACTCAGACGCGGATCGATCCTTGCCGCCAGCATTTTCACCTTTGCTTTGTTGATTTTTTCTTCATTTCACTTATCATGTTCACATGCCTTTGTTCATCTTTTTTTATTTTTTCACTACATTAAAAAATTCATATCTCACAAAATAATTGTCCATTTGATGTGAGATTTTTTGTGCCATGTTCCTTGTGATCTCTATTATTTTTTGATGATTTTTGTGGAAATTGTGCACGTGTGGCTTTCTGTTTTGGCTAGGGTTTGCTCATACATGTCATTTGTTGCACCTTGCTTGCTATTTTAATCATGAAATGATGATGCTTGATCCAAAATTCTTGAAACTTTTCATGCTTATTCTAGACACCTTAAGGAGCATTTTGGTATATAGTTTGTGATTTTTGCATTCCTGGATTGTGAGATATGTTATGATCTTTGGAGGTGTGACAATGTGTGTCACACCACTTCTTGTTCAACTTGTGGATTTTTCTTTGACATGCCTATTGAACTTGAAATGACCTGAATTTTTGCATGTTGAATCTTATGGATGTTAAGTTTGAATGTGAAATTTTGTGGATTTTTTGAGTGCATTTCCAATTTGATTGAGATTTTCTTCCCTGTTTGACCAATTGTGGACTTTTTGTGAGTCATGATTTTATTTGATTTGTGAAATTCTTGTTGTTTATTGGATGGACTTGAAATTTTGCATGTGTGTTCTAGACATCTTGAAGTTTGCCATGGCTTTGATTTGGTTCATTTATCTTATGCCAATTCTGTTTTATGCTTGCTTGAAGTTGATACATGATTTGGTGCCTTGTATGAGCTTGTTTGAACTTGTTTTGACTTGATGAATTTAATTGACTTGCTTCCCTTGGTCCAAATGACTTGAAATTTGGTGTGTAGATCATGTCATGATTGCTGTTTGACCATGAATTGTTTGGGGATTTATTGAAATATTTTTGAGTTCATTTGGATTGAATCATTCTGTTTGCTTCTATGAGCTTCAAATTGCATGCTTTGTACTCTTTGCCTCATGAAATGATGTTGGTTGATGATATGAATGTGGGACCACTTGGATTTGATTCTTATTTGATTGATCTTGATTTTTGATAAATTTCATGTTCTGTTTTGGTTTATTGCTCTCATTTTGACCCTAGGCCTTGTCCTAGTGGTTAGTGCTTAATGTTTGAGCTTTGTTTCAGGTCAAAGAGCACAATTGCTTATACTTGATGAGGTGCACTCAATTGGAGTTGGTTTATTGTTTGTTTATGACTAACTTTGAGTTTGTTTTGTAGGCATTGAGACTTGTACTTATGCCTTGTGGCTTGCACCTTTGTGCATTGATGCTTGTTATCTGTTTGTGCTGTGGACTTGTAATTGTCTGTTTGACTTTTGTTTGAGCTGAGTACTGATTATGTTGGATTGTTTTCAGGTACCTTAGTTGCTATAGTTCCTTTGTGAACTTGCTTTTGCTTTGCTTGCTAGCTTGAGCATTGAGGTATAATGATCTCTTCTCCATGTAGTCTGGAAGACCTGGCCTGTTACTTGGCCAGGCACCTGTCTGAAGTCCTCCTTAAGAGGCAATGCTTGTGCTTGTTTATTTTTGTCCCCAAGCAGGAAAAGACCTTTGATAAGGCAATTGGCAGATATAAGAGATGTGCAATCCATCTCCTACTATTCAGTTGAGTCATCCCTCTGCTCACACCACTGTGTTGATGCATTGTGGATAGTAACCCAAGATCCTTGTACAGTTGTACAGTTGAGTCAGTATCATAAGTGTAGAAGGGTTCCCACTTTCTGAACCCACACTTCTCTTGTCTAAAGCTCTCCCAGGCCAGGGATAAGAGCTGTGAGGCACACCCCTCACTTCCCATTTCATCTGGCTTCACCTTGACTTTCAATGTCAAGGTTAAGAGCTAATATCACCCTGATACAGTTGGCTTGCTCTTGCAGCCTAACCCTTGTTTGAGCCCCACTTGGTGTGTATATAGTGTGTGCTCTTTGTGATTGTTTGCTTTGCTATTGCCTGTGCTTTAGGATAGCTTGCTCCCTGTGCAAGTTAGCTAGCAACCTTGACTTAGGGATGATTTTGCATGATAACATCTAGGCTCGAGTTAGTCTCCCTAGTTGTGTCTCCCTCTGTTATCTGGTTAGGCTAGTCCTTTGTCCCTGCGTAGGGGAACTACGTCGCCATGATCCTCATACCATATGAGGTACGTAGGCAGGAGATGAGCTGATCTCTCCGGGCGCCCTTTTTCTTTTTCAACCCCTTTGTGTGTGTTTGGAGTCCGACGTAAGTCCAGCGATTGGCAGTTGGTTTCCTGTGTCTTGTTTGTGTGGAGTCTGACGTAAGTCCAGCGATTGGCAGTTGGTTTCCAGTGTGTGTTTGTTGGTTCGGAGTCTGATGTAGGTCCAGCGATTGGCATTCGGTTTCCATGTCTGCCTGTTTTTGTGTGGAGTTTGACGTAAGTCCAGCGATTGGAAGTCGATTTCCTGTGTTATTTTGTCTGGCGTGTGTGAGCCGAGATACGGATGCTCTGATTCTTCTTAGTCCAAGAAGATACGTATGCATAGGATGCGACATCCTAGCGAGCATGTTTTCCCCCGTCCGAACTACTTAGACTCTGATGTCTATGTTTGATAGACTAAGTAGGCCCAGGATGCGATATCCTGCCGAGTCAGTCTTGTTTGTTTTCTTGTGTCTCTTTCAGCCAGTATTTGTTTGTTTGTGAGCAGCGTTTTAGCAACCTTTATTCCTTCCTTTTGTGCGTGGATCCCGTCGAGTACGACGGATGCGTAGGGGTGCTAATACCTTCCCTTCGCATAACCGACTCCCGATCCCATTCTCTTTGGTCGCGAGACCATGTCTTTTCCAGGTTTACTTCGAGCGTTTCCTTTCCCTCTTTTGGGATAAATAACGCACGGTGGCAGCTCTGTTGTTCTTGTTTTCCCGCCGGTTTTTCGCGTAATGCGACAGCTGGCGACTCTGCTGGGGATTACTAGAGAAGTTGACCTCTTGCTGGTCCATCTTCCCTAAGCGAGTCTTTCCTAGCGCTCTCTAGGTTAGGGTTTAGGTTGCTTGTGTTGCTCTATTTATTGCATTCATGATTATTATGTTATATATATGTGCTTATATGTTTGCATGCATCATATTGTCATCGAGCTGTCTTCTGTACAGGTGGTTCCTCTGTTTGGGGTGGGTGTTCTGAGTGGGGCTAAAACCCAGGCCCGAGTATACACCTAGGATTAGCGTGGTCTCATGTCTCCTCACTTGCTGTATTAGCATGCTGTTGCGACATGTCACCACAGCCGGACGAGGTTCATTTGAGAAAGTCCTTCCGTTTGAAGTTATTCCACTCAGGTTGGGTGATCTCATCTGAGCTATTGACTTCGGTGACCGTTCTTTCCCGGATCTTTGGTTTAAACGATCTTAAGAGAGCTACAACGGCACACCCGAAAGGGCAAACCCGTTGAGTATCTTTGCCCGATTGTCGAGACCATTATCCGTCTTAGGATGACCTGATTAGAATTTACCTGTGAGGGGAGGGTTGATTCTTACAGATGCATGTTCTGATGGTGACTTTGTTGGTGACTATTGGTTGATCAGAGTCCTATTTATAAGTCGGATTTATGGATCTATTTCTGGACGCCGGAGGTTTGATCCTGGTATTGATCGGAGGGTTCCGTTTATTTTGGATCCCTGGGCTGAATTTGAGGATGCTCAGATGTGGATATGGTTCAGTTGACTTGGTTCAGATGACTTTGGGTTTCAGATGAAGTTGTGATGCCAGAGTTCAAGCCGAAGCTTTGATCCTGTGTCGTGTGATACTCAGCCGACCAGTCTTGGCTCCATCATTTGCATCATAGCATGTTTATTTTCGAAAAAAAAAGAAGAAAAATGTATAATAATGCATGAAAAAGTTAACCTGCATACACATCACGCACATCATACACATATCATTTTGCATGACAGGTGTTCTCGTTCCCGACTTCTCACTCTAGTTCCTGTGTCAGGCAGGATAGCTGATCAGAGACCGCACCGGTATTCAACCAGACTCAATCAACAAAGAAGTATGGATCAGGTTCAGACCGAGTTGGCTGAGATGAGGGCGAATATGGCCCAGTTTATGACTATGATGCAAGGGGTTGCTCAGGGTCAGGAGGAGCTTCGAGCCTTGGTTCAGAGACGTCCAACCGCGCTTCACCTGTTGGTGCACATGTTCATGAGAATATCAATGTTGCTGCTCCCGCTAATGACTATGCTGTAGGGGATGAGTTGAGAGGGATAAGGATTAATGGACAGCCTCTTGCTGCAGAGACTGTCAATGTCAGAGCTACCCGGGCTCCCGTTCGTCATCCAGCTCCTATTGTCGACCGACAAGAGGACATGTTCACGCTGCTGAGTGAGGATGATGGTGGTGTTGGAAGAGTTGAGGATAGGGATCGTAAGGTTGATGCCCTGGCTGAGAAAATCAGAGCAATGGACTGCCAGAATTCTCTTGGGTTCGATGTGACCAATATGGGGTTGGTTGAAGGTTTGAGAATCCCATACAAATTCAAAGCACCTTCCTTCGACAAGTACAACGGCACTTCTTGCCCTCGCACCCACGTGCAGGCCTATTATCGGAAAATCTCTGCGTACACCGATGATGAAAAGATGTGGATGTATTTTTTCCAAGATAGTCTATCTGGGGCTTCTTTGGACTGGTACATGGAATTGAAGAGAGATTCTATCCGATGCTGGAGGGATCTGGGTGAAGCCTTCTTAAGGCAATATAAGCACAATATGGATATGGCACCGAGCCGGACTCAGCTGCAGAGTCTTTGCCAGAAATCCGGTGAAATTTTCAAGGAGTACGCCCAGAGGTGGCGTGAGTTGGCTGCGAAAGTTCAACCCCCTATGCTGGAAAGGGAGTTGACTGACATGTTTATCGGCACTCTTCAAGGAGTATTTATGGACCGGATGGGAAGCTGCCCATTCGGTAGTTTTTCTGATGTTGTCATTTGTGGAGAGAGGACTGAGAGTTTGATCAAGGCTGGAAAGATCAATGATGCTAGTTCCTCGTCTTCCAAGAAACCTTTCTCTGGGGCACCTCGCCGAAGAGAGGGTGAGACTAATGTCGTTCAACATCGTAGAAATCAGAACAGAAATCAGTACCGTTAGGTTGCCGCAGTGACCATTCCTGCACCTCAACAACGTCAACAACCGCAACAACAGAGAGTTCAACAACAAATGCCACAACAACAACAACAACAGCAACAACGTCCGTATCAGCCGAGGCAACAGATGCCCGATAGACGTTTCGACCCACTGCCCATGACCTACGCTGAGTTGCTGCCTGAGTTGCTCAGACTAGGATTTGTGGAATTGAGGACCATGGCGCCATTGACAAAAATACCACCTGGGTATGATGCCAATGTGCGTTGTGACTTTCATTCTGGTGCGCCGGGACACCATATAGAGAACTGCAAGGCTTTTCATCATAAAGTCCAGGACTTGATTGATGCTAAGACTATCAATTTCGCTCCTGTACCGAATGTTGTAAACAATCCTATGCCTGCGTATGGTGCTCACCGGGTGAACTGTGTTGAAGGGGTTGAAGCTGAAGATCTTGTTGTTAATGTTGACGAGATTCAGACTTCTCTGCTTGTGGTAAAGGGCCGTTTTTTGAATGGGGGTGTCTACCCGGGTTGTGATGAAGCTTGTATGGGCTGTGCAGAGTCAGATAATGGTTGTGAACAATTGCGGGCTGGTATTCAGAAGCTGATTGACGAGGGCTGTGTCCAGTTTGTTCGGGCTGATAATAGAGATCGTGGGGCAGTGTCAACTGTCACTATCTTCTTTAAATTGTCTGAAGGACGTGGTTCGAGGGTCAGTGCGCCTACAACAAGTGGTACTCCTGTTACCATCTCCGCACCAGTAACTGTCAACACTCCAACTACTATTGCTGTATCAGGTAGAAGACCTGTTGTTGAGAATAGTAAAGCTGTTCCATGGAAATATGACAATGCCTACCGGAATAATCGAAGGGCTGAGAATCGGGTCAGGCCGACCAATCAGGCTCCAGTAACTATTGTTGTACCCAGTAGAACTCCTGTGGCGAGTGCAAGTCCAGTTGTGGATAATGTTGGTGGACCGAGAGGCTTTACTAGAAGTGGACGGTTGTTTGCGCCTCAACCGTTGAGGGATGCCAATGCTGAGGCATCTACTAGATCAAAGGGCAAACAGGTCGTGGTTGACGAGGAACCGGCTCAGAAGGAGGCTGAGAGTCCATTTGAAAAGGATGTCGAGGAGTTCATGAAAATCATAAAGAAGAGTGACTACAAGATCGTAGACCAACTCAACCAAACTCCGTCCAAGATTTCAATTCTCTCTTTGTTGTTGTGCTCTGAGGCACATCGGAACGCCTTATTGAAGATGCTGAACATGGCGTATGTACCTCATGAGATTTCCGTCAACCAACTGGAGGGCGTGATTGCCAATGTGAGCACCAGACACGGCTTGGGGTTCACTGATCTTGATTTGACGCCTGAAGGGCGAAACCACAATAAGGCCTTGCATATCACTATGGAGTGCAAGGGGGCTGTATTGTCGCATGTGCTGGTCGACACTGGTTCTTCTCTGAATGTCTTCCCGAAGCAAATTCTGAAGAAGATATCTGTTGAAGGGGTTGTGCTTACTCCTAGTGACCTGATTGTTCGTGCTTTTGACGGATCCAAACGTTCTGTGTTTGGTGAAGTTACCTTGCCTGTGAAGATAGGTCCGGACGTGTTCGACATTATCTTCTACGTTATGGACATTCAACCCGCCTACAGTTGTTTGTTGGGGCGTCCGTGGATTCATGCAGCAGGGGCAGTCTCGTCGACTCTCCATCAAAAACTCAAGTATGTCTGGAACGGTCAGATTGTGACCGTGTGTGGCGAAGAAGATATCTTGGTGAGTCACCTATCCTCGTTCAAGTATGTCGAGGTGGATGGCGAGATCCACGAAACTTTATGCCAGGAATTTGAGACTGTTGCTCTCGAGGGGGTGGCGTGTGCTGATCAGAGGAAGCCGGGTGCTTCGATTGCTTCGTACAAACAGGCCAAAGAGGTTGTTGACTCTGGCAAGGCTGAAGGCTGGGGCAAGATGGTGGATTTGCTGGTTAAAGAAGATAAATTTGGTATTGGCTATCAACCTTCGCAAGCGGAGCAGGGTGTGCCAGTAGGTCCAAGTACCTTTACCAGCGTTGGGCTGATGAATCACGGTGACGTCTTTGCAGCCGATGTTGAAGATGGGGACAGCGATTGTGATCTCGACGACTGGGTTCGCCCGTGTGCACCAGGGGAGCAGATCAACAACTGGACAGCAGAGGATGTAGTCCAAGTTACTCTTCAAACAGAGTAATTTTCTTTTGTTTTTTCATTCTGCACAAAACCCTACGTCCTGCCCAAGGCGTAGTGGTTCATTGTAGGGCCACATCATGTTTTACAATTTTATCATTAATAAAGGACGTTTTGCAAACAATTTTGTGATCCCTGTCTTTCTATTTTTTGTTTCCACTTTTCGAAAAAAAAAAATGGCAATGTTTTTTGTTTTTGTGACTTTATTGAACTCTTTTTCTAAAAACAAAGCATTAAACATGCAGAAGTGATCTTATGGCATCCACTATGAACAAATCTGTTATGGCTCAGTATGATTTCGACAATCCCATCTACCAAGCTGAAGAGGAGAGTGAGGAAGACTGTGAACTCCCGAAAGAATTGGTCAGATTGTTGAAGCAAGAGGAAAGGGTCATCCAACCTCATCAGGAAGAGTTGGAGATTGTGAATCTTGGTACTGAGGACGCTAGAAGAGATATTAAGATCGGGGCTGCTTTGAAGCCAGGTGTCAAGAGCAGGCTGATTGAGATGCTGAGAGAGTATGTAGAGATATTCGCCTGGTCTTATCAAGATATGCCCGGGCTGGATACTAATATTGTGGTTCATAGACTACCTCTCAGAGAAGAGTGTCCTTCGGTCAAGCAGAAGCTTCGTAGAACGAGTCCTGATATGGCAATGAAAATCAAGGAAGAGGTTCAGAAGCAGTTCGATGCGGGTTTCTTGTCAGTAACAACATATCCCCCGTGGGTGGCCAACATCGTTCCAGTGCCGAAGAAGGATGGCAAAGTCAGAATGTGTGTCGATTACCGGGATTTGAACAGGGCGAGTCCGAAAGATGATTTCCCATTACCTCACATTGATGTATTGGTGGATAATACGGCTCAATCCTCGGTATTCTCTTTCATGGATGGTTTCTCGGGCTATAACTAGATTAAGATGGCGCCAGAGGACATGGAAAAGACGACATTCATTACACCTTGGGGCACGTTCTGCTATAAGGTGATGCCATTTGGGCTGAAGAATGCCGGTGCTACCTATCAGAGGGTTATGACGACTCTCTTTCATGACATGATGCACAAAGAGATTGAAGTGTACGTGGATGATATGATTGCGAAGTCGCAGACAGAAGAGGAGCACCTGGTTAATTTGCAGAAGTTGTTTGACAGATTGGTAAAGTTCAAACTAAGGCTGAATCCAAACAAGTGTATGTTTGGCGTGAGATCTGGGAAGCTGTTAGGCTTCATTGTCAGTGAGAAGGGGATTGAGGTTGATCCAGCAAAAGTCAAAGCTATTCAAGAGATGCCTGAACCGAAAACAGAAAAGCAGGTTCGTGGGTTTTTAGGGAGATTGAACTACATTGCAAGGTTTGTATCTCACCTAACTGCCACGTGTGAACCAATATTCAAATTGCTAAGAAAGAATCAAGCAATCAGGTGGAATGATGACTGTCAGAAAGCTTTTGACAAGATTAAAGAGTATTTACAGAAACCTCCAATCCTGATTCCTCCAGTTCCAGGGAGACCACTGATAATGTACCTGTCAGTAGCCGAGAATTCGATGAGGTGTGTATTGGGACAGCATGACGAGTCTGGTCGAAAAGAGCATGCCATATACTACCTTAGCAAAAAGTTTACCGACTGTGAAATCAAATATTCACAGCTTGAGAAAACTTGTTGTGCTTTGGCCTGGGCTGCTCGCCAACTGAGGCAGTATATGTTGAACCATACTACCTTATTGATTTCTAAGATGGATCCAGTGAAGTACATCTTTGAGAAGCCGGCTCTCACCGGACGTGTTGCCCGTTGGCAGATGATTTTAACAGAATATGACATTCAGTACACGTCACAGAAGGCTATCAAAGGTAGTATTTTGTCAGACTATCTTGTCGAACAACCAATCGATGACTATCAGCCTATGATGTTTGAATTCCCTGATGAAGACATCATGTATCTGAAGATGAAGGATTGTGAAGAGCCTCTTGTCGAGGAAGGACCGGATCCTGATGACAAGTGGACACTGATGTTTGATGGGGCTGTGAATGTGAATGGTAACGGTGTTGGTGCAGTCCTGATCAATCCTAAAGGTGCTCATATACCCTTTTCTGCTAGATTGACGTTTGATGTCACCAACAATGAAGCTGAGTATGAGGCTTGTATCATGGGGATAGAAGAAGCCATTGATTTGAGAATCAAAACGCTTGACATCTATGGAGATTCCGCTCTAGTGATCAATCAGGTCAATGGAGATTGGAATACGAACCAGCCGCATTTGATTCCGTACAGAGATTACACCAGAAGAATACTGACGTTCTTCAAGAAGGTGAAGTTGTATCATGTCCCCCGGGATGAGAATCACATGGCTGATGCCTTGGCTACTTTATCCTCTATGATCAAAGTTCATTGGTGGAATCATGTGCCACATGTTGCGGTAAATCGACTCGAGAGGCATGTGTATGTGTTTGCAGCCGAGTCTGTTGTGGTTGATGAGAAGCCGTGGTACTTTGATATCAAGAACTTCCTCAAGAGCCAGGAGTATCCTGAAGGTGCGTCAAAGAATGACAAGAAAACCCTGAGAAGGCTAGCTGGAAGCTTTTATTTAAATCAGGATGACGTGTTGTACAAGAGAAACTTTGACATGGTCTTGCTCAGATGCGTGGATAGACACGAAGCAGACATGTTGATGCAGGAAGTGCATGAAGGTTCGTTTGGTACCCATGCTGGTGGTCATGCAATGTCGAAGAAACTGTTGAGAGCCGGTTATTACTGGATGACTATGGAATCCGATTGTTTCAAGTACGCTCGGAAGTGCCATAAATGTCAAATTTATGCTGATAAGGTGCATGTACCACCAAGCCCGTTGAATGTCATGAACTCGCCGTGGCCGTTCTCCATGTGGGGCATTGACATGATTGGGAAGATTGAGCCTACTGCTTCGAATGGACATCGCTTCATCTTGGTTGCGATTGACTACTTCACCAAATGGGTGGAAGTAGCTTCCTATGCTAACGTTACCAAACAAGTGGTTGCCCGGTTCATCAAGAAAGAAATCATTTGTCGTTATGGAGTTCCTGAGAGAATCGTCACTGACAATGGTTCGAACCTCAATAACAAGATGATGAAGGAGCTGTGTAAAGATTTCAAGATTGAACATCACAATTCTTCTCCTTACAGACCGAAGATGAATGGTGCTGTAGAGGCGGCAAACAAGAATATCAAGAAGATTGTGCAGAAGATGGTCGTTACGTACAAGGATTGGCATGAGATGCTGCCTTTCGCTTTGCATGGGTACCGTACCTCTGTACGTACGTCGACCGGGGCAACCCCGTACTCCCTTGTGTATGGTATGGAAGCTGTCCTACCAGTTGAAGTGGAGATTCCTTCTCTGAGAGTCTTACTGAATGTCAAGCTGGACGAAGCCGAGTGGATTCGAACAAGGTTTAACGAGTTAAGCCTTATCGAAGAGAGACGGCTAGCAGCTGTGTGCCATGGGCAGTTGTATCAGAGAAGGATGAAGCGAGCCTTTGATCAGAAAGTGCATCCTCGGAGCTATCAAACTGGTGATCTAGTTCTGAAGAGGATCCTTCCTCCCGGTACAGATAACAGGGGAAAGTGGACTCCTAATTACGAAGGTCCATATGTTGTGAAGAAGGTCTTCTCCGGTGGAGCCTTGATGCTTACAACTATGGATGGTGAAGATTTCCCATCCCCTGTTAACTCAGATGTAGTCAAAAAATACTTCGCATAAATTGACCCGCTGGACAAAAAAGAATAAAAGAGTCCAGGCAAAAAAGGGCATCCCGGCGAACCAAAAAACAGAAAGAAAAGGTTCGGGCAAAAATTAGGGATAAAGTGAAAAGAATTTGTACACCCGGTAAGTCGAAAACCCGCAAGGGCGGCTTAGGCAAAAATGGGTATCCTGGTTGATTGAAAACCCGAAAGGGCGATCCAGCCAAAAGAGGGATTAAAGCGAAGACTACAGTCTGAGTTATCTGTATTTCATCGCGTTTCGTCGTCTGCCATCTTGAAAGATGTGATCGGTCCAGTCATTCTTCTCAGAAAGCAAGGAAGTTGGGAGGAAAACTGATGATCTGTGAGTTATAACAGAATTGGGAAATAGTGGGTGCCGTGTTCATATTGCCATTAGGATAGATTTTTTCTTTTGTGCGCAATTACCTCTTTCTAGGAATTGCTTCCTGATGTATTCGCCTTTTCAGGCACATTTTTCAATCAATAAAAGTTGTTATTCAGATAAATAGCTCTCCTGTTTTTATTTTACTGTTTTGTTTGCAAAAACGTCCGAATTTTTGATAAACATTGCATATAAAAACATGAAGGCTAAACAATAACTTGCAGAAAGATGAAACATTTGAAAATCATTTTGAATGTTGAGGACACTTGAGCACATCTTGTCCATGTATCCCCTGGGGCATTTTGTTGTGCTGTTTTGCAGGTTGTCCTCTGTGAAGACGTTTCTCAGCAGATGTTTCCCAAGCAAGTTGGAAGCTATCAAGAGCTATGTTCCCCTGCAGAGGTGTCTGTGGATAGGGCCTTCTATCCCCCAGCAGATCTAAGGATTGCCTATCCCCAGCAGGCCTAGAAGTGGGTTATTCCCCAGCGAATATTTCCCCAGTTGAGATCCCCCGATGAGTGCCTGGCAGGTGTTTTCCCCAGGAGAGTTCCCCACTGAGTTGGAAGGATGTGGTATCCCCAGCGGTGTTGTCAGTGGAGTGTTTTTCCCCAGCAGTCGGGTTTGAAGTACTGTTATCCCCCCAGCGTGGTCGTGAGCGCTCTTCCTCAGCAGGGTCGTGGATGTCTCTCCCCAGCATAAAGTCTGATATTACTTTCCACACCAGAGTTATGCTCTTCTTCAGCAGAGTGGTGTGTTTTCCCAGCAACAGTTTGTTTCTCCAGCAGTTGCCCTACCTATGGGTTGGATGAGTTTCCCGTAGTGGAATGATATTTGCATCTCTCAGCTGAGTCTATCCTACTTATGGATTAGATGGGTCGTCCCCAGCAGAGTAGCGTTTATTCCCCATAGCAGAGTTTATCCTATTTGTGGATTGGTTGGCTCTCCCCGGTGAAGTCGCCTGATTATCCCTAGCAAAGTCGTCTTGTTACTCCCCAGCGAGTTACTTTGTTTATCCCCCCAGCGCAGTCGCCTTGGGTAGTCCTCAGCAAAGTTGTATTGATTGTTTCCCCAAGCGGAGTCCCTGAGTGGATTGGGTCCTTTGAAGGATGTTCCCAGTGGAGTCTATCCTTTCCTCAGCAACAGTTTTGTTTCTCCAGCATGAGTGAGAAGTCGGTGCTCTCCCCGCAGAGTTTTCCTCAAGCAGAGTCTCCCCGCAGAGTTGGAGTATCTGATCTTTTGGCTCCCCCAGCCGGAGTTTTCATCATTTGCATTTTGCATATAGTGATCATTGCATCCTCAAATCGCGTAGCATGTCCTTTCGATACGGAGCATTACGCCATAGAAAAATTCAAACATATGCATTCATGTGTTCGAAACTAATCAGACCGTATCCCCGGCAGAGGCGGATTTTTGATCAACATCTGTACAGCACGTTTGCTACAGTTGCGCCTGACAACGTTCAGGATTGATATCCCAGGGAGGTTTATTTTCTCATCCGTTGGTGAAAGGAAAGCCTGTTTCTCCCCAACGAGATCCCAGCAAGTGTTTAGCCTTGCCTTGGCATGTGTAGATGTCATTTTGTGATACTGATCAGTGTCATATCAGCACCCGTGTGTGTTCTTTCTTTGGTGTCGGTAAACACCATCTTTCGGTGTACATATCGAGTATTTCCCAGTCATTCGTTAATGTCTGGTCTTCTGTTGGTATCCGTAAACATCATCTTTCGATGTTTGTAATACCCTTATTCTTCCCCAGTAGGGTCACCTCTCCGTTGGTCTCGATAAACGTCGAGTTTTTCCTAGTTATCCGTTGATAACTAGTTGTATCCCTTTCACCTCAGATTTACCTCTACGTTGGTTTCGATAAACGTCGAGTTTTTCCTATTTATCCGTTGATATCTAGTTGTATTTTCCCCACAGGTCATCCGTTGATGTCTGTTTACCTCTACGTTGGTTTCGGTAAACGTCGAGTTTTTCCTATGCGTCCGATGACGTATAGTTGCTTATTCCCCACAGATCATTAGTTAATGGCTGATTGATTCCCCCCCCCATGAATTACCTCTCCGTTGGTTTCGATAAACGACGAGTTTTTCCCGATCGTCTATTGACGGTTGTTGGTGATATATTCCCCCATGCAGAGTTACCTCTCTGTTGGTCTCGGTAAACGTTGAGTTTTTCTCATTCGTCCGTTGACGTCTGATTGTGTATCCTATTCCCCAGTCATTCGTTAATATCTGGTTGCTTCCCAGCCAGAATCCCCAGTAGAGTCGTCGGTGGACGTCCTATTCAGTTTCCGGTTGTCATCCCCCTTCCTTAGTGAAGTGGCTTCACCTCTCCGTTGGTTTCGATAAACGTCGAGTTTTTCCTAGTTATCCATTGATATCTAGTTGTACTTTCCCCAGTAAGTTCTCCTTCTCCGTTGGTGTCGATAAACGTCGAGCTTCTCCCGTTCGTCCGTTGACGTCTGGTCGAGTTTTCTCCTTCTTCGTTGGTGTCGATAAACGTCGAGCTTCTCCCGTTCGTCCGTTGACGTCCGGTCGAGTCTTTCCCATTCATCCGTTGATGTCTGGTCACCTCTCCGTTGGTGTCGATAAACGTCGAGCTTCTCCCTTTCGTCCGTTGACGTCTGGTCGAGTCTTCCCATTCATCCGTTGATGTCTGGTTACCTCTCCGTTGGTTTCAATAAACGTCGAGTTTTTCCTGGTCGTCCCCAGTAGGGTTACCTCTCCGTTGGTCTTGGTAAACGTTGAGTTTTTCCCATGTCGTCCGTTGACGTATGGTTGTATCTCTCTTCCAGTCATTCATTAATGATTGGTTACCTCTCCGTTGGTTTCGATAAACGTCGAGTTTTTCCTAGTTGTCCGTTGGCATCTAGTTGTGATTCCCATTCCCATTCATCGTGTTGTGACGTCGGGATGTGACTGTATCCTTGGAAAAAAGGAGATCAAAAGAAAATCCCCAGTAATAAATATCAGATCCCAGTGGACGTTTCCGTTGGTGGATCCCTGCATTGTGCAAATTTCTACGGTTCTTCGGTATTCAATCCCTGTTTACCCCGAAAGTCTGACAGCCGTTGCTCTCATCCGTTCGGGTTCCCAGATGATTGAATAGGGGCAGCTGTAGCACCTCAAATTTGCACCTCCCATTTTGTACATACATTTTCATGATTAGGTCATTAACATTACATTGTCCACTGCATAACATTGCATTGTCCATTTGCCCAAGTGCAAGTCATCAGACAAGATTCAGTCAAGACTGGTTAGGAGGATCAGTCAAGCAAGCAAGCAAGTGCATATCCTATTGAAGCAAAGCCCTATGGTTGGTTCATCAAGTTCATATGATCTAGGGATCATTTTGAAGTGGTTTGGCCAAAGATTGGATGATCAAAGTTCAACAGTCAAGCTGAATTTCATCTGAAACCCTAGAAAGTCAACTGTGGTCAACTGTGCCTGAATTCATGGATTTGAAGGTGGGAGATGGTTTGAAAGGCTTCATTCATGTCCATACAAGTCTCATTTGACATTACAAAGATCAACATTGAAGAATTTGAGGTCAGATGAAAAGTTTCCAAAAATAGTAAGTGACCTGTAATTTCAAATTGCCAAAAATGGAAAGGTCTTTTCCTCAAATTTACATCATGATACAAGCTTCAAATGGAATTTTGTCCAACATGAAAGTTGAAGGTCTTGCTATCACCTTTCCAAAAAGTCCAAGAACATCCATTTCTCATTTGTGGTTGGCAAGTTATGATCAAATCATTGTCAATATATTTTGAACTTCAAAGTGGGATAACTTTCACACCAATTGGCCAAATTGAGTGGGGTTTCTTGCTACAATCTCCATTTAACATGCTCTATCCAAATCATTCATCACATGTCATCAAAAATCATTACATAAAAATGGCATTTTTCATGTGACTTGAATTTGAAAAAAGGAGGGAAAAAAGTCAATTTGAAAACTATGCATTTTCCACATTTCACACCACTTGCAATGAGTCTTAAATCACATTTGGAAGGTGTTTGGCTAATTTTTTCGTGCACTGTAGCAGCATCTCATGCACATGAAGGTCACTTTGGCCATTTTGCCTTAAAATGCATTTCACTTAATCACTTTGGTTTTGGCTAATTAGGATTAAGGAAATGATTAAGCCATGGTATATAAGGCTAATGCTAACTGAATTTGGGATTAACATTCATTCATCTCAGATCTAGATCAAAAATCACCAATTCTCTCAACTTTTTCTTTTGATTTCTTTTTGCAAATTTTCCAAAGAACTTGCATTGTTCTTCATTGATCTATCATCTACAAGCATCACTGGACTTTCTGCAAGCAAGGATTCCTCAATTTCGAGCCAAACCTAGCACTGTTGCATCAAGCACCTCACATGGCAGTTGGAGATTCCTTCGAGTTCGAGCATTGCTGAGCTAAATTCTTGCACTCAAGGAACATCTGTTTTCACCTTTAAGGCCTTGAAACTCACGATTCCAGCTCTGCATCTTCATAGAGGTTGGAATTCGATACTCTCAATTCATGAAATTATGCTATGGTTCTTGTAGATCCTTAATTGTGGAGCATGCTGAACTTTATATTTTTGATTTTCATTGAGAATTGAGTGAGATATACTGAATTTAAGTTTGGTTGATGAAACTTATCTTGCTCGATCTGGATTTGTTAGCACGAATTAGGTTAAATGATGTTTAGATTAGTGATGAGCATTGCAAGATGAACATGATGATGTATAGTTTGTTTATTTTTGTGAACCTTCGTTCATATGCTGGAAATGGATGATGAATGATGAAGAACATCAAGAACCCTAACTATTTCAATTGCCAGAACGTGTTTGATCGTGTATTGGCCTGTTTGCATGATTTTTTTGTGTTTGTGTCCCATGCGTCCAATGACAGCTCGCCACGTCATTTATTGAAACGCAGCGCTTCAGGTAGCGCGCGTTATATTTGAACTCAGATGCGGATCGTCATTTATGTGAATTTTTGTGGATTTTTTGAGTGCATTTCCAATTTGATTGAGATTTTCTTCTCTGTTTGACCAATTGTGGACTTTTTGTGAGTCATGATTTTATTTGATTTGTGAAATTCTTGTTGTTTATTGGATGGACTTGAAATTTTGCATGTGTGTTCTAGACATCTTGAAGTTTGCCATGGCTTTGATTTGGTTCATTTATCTTATGCCAATTCTGTTTTATGCTTGCTTGAAGTTGATACATGATTTGGTGCCTTGTATGAGCTTGTTTGAACTTGCTTTGACTTGATGAATTTAATTGACTTGCTTCCCTTGGTCCAAATGACTTGAAATTTGGTGTGCAGATCATGTCATGAATGCTGTTTGACCATGAATTTTTTGGGGATTTATTGAAATATTTTTGAGTTCATTTGGATTGAATCATTCTGTTTGCTCCTATGAGCTTCAAATTGCATGCTTTGTACTCTTTGCCTCATGAAATGATGTTGGTTGATGATATGAATGTGGGACCACTTGGATTTGATTCTTATTTGATTGATCTTGATTTTTGATAAATTTCATGTTCTGTTTTGGTTTATTGCTCTCATTTTGACCCTAGGCCTTGTCCTAGTGGTTAGTGCTTAATGTTTGAGCTTTGTTTCAGGTCAAAGAGCACAATTGCTTATACTTGATGAGGTGCACTCAATTGGAGTTGGTTTATTGTTTGTTTATGACTGACTTTGATTTTGTTTTGTAGGCATTGAGACTTGTACTTATGCCTTGTGGCTTGCACCTCTGTGCATTGATGCTTGTTATCTGTTTGTGCTGTGGACTTGTAATTGTCTGTTTGACTTTTGTTTGAGCTGAGTACTGATTATGTTGGATTGTTTTCAGGTACCTTAGTTGCTATAGTTCCTTTGTGAACTTGCTTTTGCTTTGCTTGCTAGCTTGAGCATTGAGGTATAATGATCTCTTCTCCATGTAGTCTGGAAGACCTGGCCTGTTACTTGGCCAGGCACCTGTCTGAAGTCCTCCTTAAGAGGCAATGCTTGTGCTTGTTTATTTTTGTCCCCAAGCAGGAAAAGACCTTTGATAAGGCAATTGGCAGATACAAGAGATGTGCAATCCATCTCCTGCTATTCAGTTGAGTCATCCCTCTGCTCACACCACTGTGTTGATGCATTGTGGATAGTAACCCAAGATCCTTGTACAGTTGTACAGTTGAGTCAGTGTCATAAGTGTAGAAGGGTTCCCACTTTCTGAACCCACACTTCTCTTGTCTAAAGCTCTCCCAGGCCAGGGATAAGAGCTGTGAGGCACACCCCTCACTTCCCATTTCATCTGGCTTCACCTTGACTTTCAATGTCAAGGTTAAGAGCTAATATCACCCTGATACAGTTGGCTTGCTCTTGCAGCCTAACCCTTGTTTGAGCCCCACTTGGTGTGTATATAGTGTGTGCTCTTTGTGATTGTTTGCTTTGCTATTGCCTGTGCTTTAGGATAGCTTGCTCCCTGTGCAAGTTAGCTAGCAACCTTGACTTAGGGATGATTTTGCATGATAACATCTAGGCTCGAGTTAGTCTCCCTAGTTGTGTCTCCCTCTGTTATCTGGTTAGGCTAGTCCTTTGTCCCTGCGTAGGGGAACTACGTCGCCATGATCCTCATACCAGATGAGGTACGTAGGCAGGAGATGAGCTGATCTCTCCGGGCGCCCTTTTTCTTTTTCAACCCCTTTGTGTGTGTTTGGAGTCCGACGTAAGTCCAGCGATTGGCAGTTGGTTTCCTGTGTCTTGTTTGTGTGGAGTCTGACGTAAGTCCAGCGATTGGCAGTCGGTTTCCATGTTTGCCTGTTTTTGTGTGGAGTTTGACGTAAGTCCAGCGATTGGCAGTCGATTTCCTGTGTTATTTTGTCTGGCGTGTGTGAGCCGAGCTACGGATGCTCTGATTCTTCTTAGTCCAAGAAGATACGTATGCATAGGATGCGACATCCTAGCGAGCATGTTTTCCCCCGTCCGAACTACTTAGACTCTGATGTCTATGTTTGATAGACTAAGTAGGCCCAGGATGCGATATCCTGCCGAGTCAGTCTTGTTTGTTTTCTTGTGTCTCTTTCAGCCAGTATTTGTTTGTTTGTGAGTAGCGTTTTAGCAACCTTTATTCCTTCCTTTTGTGCGTGGATCCCGTCGAGTACGACGGATGCGTAGGGGTGCTAATACCTTCCCTTCGCATAACCGACTCCCGATCCCATTCTCTTTGGTCGCGAGACCATGTCTTTTCCAGGTTTACTTCGAGCGTTTTCCTTTCCCTCTTTTGGGATAAATAACGCACGGTGGCGGCTCTGTTGTTCTTGTTTTCCCGCCGGTTTTTCGCGTAATGCGACACCTGGTCTCATTCCATACAGAGATTACGCGAGGAGGATCTCAACGTTCTTTACAGAAGTTGACTTTCATCATATCCCTCGAGAGGATAATCGGATGGCAGATGTGCTTGCTACACTTGCTTCCATGATTGTGGTCAGACAGTGGAATGAAGTTCCCAATATTTCCGTGATGCGCTTGGATAGACCAGCTCACGTATTTGCAGTAGAAGAAGTGAATGATGACAAGCCTTGGTATTTTGATATTAAGAATTTCCTCCAGAACCAGGTCTACCCGCCTGGGGCATCTGTGAAAGACAGGAAAACTTTGAGAAGGTTGTCAGGCAGTTTCTACCTCAGTGGTGAAGTGCTGTACAAGAGAAATTTTGACATGGTTTTGCTCAGATGCGTGGATAGACACGAAGCGAACTTGTTGATGACTGAGGTCCATGAGGGTTCATTTGGTACTCATTCCAATGGACATGCTATGGCTAGAAAGTTGTTGAGAGCAGGCTACTATTGGCTGACAATGGAGTCTGACTGCTGCAAATATGTGAAGAAATGCCACAGGTGTCAGATTTATGCGGATAAGATTCATATCCCTCCGACCCTTCTGAATGTGATTTCATCTCCATGGCCTTTCTCTATGTGGGGAATCGACATGATAGGCATGATTGAACCAAAGGCGTCCAATGGGCACAGGTTTATTCTCGTAGCAATTGACTACTTCACCAACTGGGTTGAAGCCGCTTCGTATGCGAATGTGACTAGGAAGGTGGTTGTGAAGTTTATCAAGAACCAACTGATTTGCCGTTATGGTGTGCCAGATAAGATCATTACTGATAATGGATCTAATATGAATAATAAGATGATGGATGAGTTGTGCGCTGAATTCAAGATTGCACACCATAATTCCTCTCCCTATAGGCCTAAGATGAATGGGGCTGTTGAAGCTGCTAATAAGAACATCAAGAAGATTATCCAGAAGATGGTAGTTACGTACAAAGATTGGCATGAGATGCTGCCATTTGCTTTGCATGGATATCGTACATCTGTCCGCACTTCAACAGGGGAAACCCCTTTCTCTCTTGTTTATGGCATGGAGGTTGTTCTCCCAGTAGAGGTGGAGATCCCATCAATAAGAGTCTTGATGGAAGCCAAGTTGACTGATGCTGAATGGATTCAGAGTCGTTATGACCAGTTGAATCTGATTGAAGAGAAGCGATTGACTGCCATGTGCCATGGTCAGTTATATCAGCAGAGAATGAAGAAAGCATTCGATAAGAAGGTCAAGCCTCCTGTGTTCCGAGAAGGTGACCTCGTGCTCAACAAAGTTTTGTCTTTCGCGCCCGATTCCAGGGGCAAGTGGACTCCAAACTACGAGGGTCCATATGTTGTTAAGAGAGCCTTTTCAGGCGGAGCTTTGATGCTTACAACAATGGATGGGGAGGATTTCACTCGTCCTGTGAATTCAGATGCAGTCAAGAAATACTTTGCCTAAAAAAAAAAGAGTATATGCAAAATAAAAACAGAGTAGCTCGCTAAGTTGAAAACCCGAAAGGGCGGCTTAGGCAAAAATGAGCGTCTTGGTGGAGAACCCGAAAGGGCGATCCAGGCAAAAGTTAGAGACATAAAAAAAAAGTATTTGCATCCCGCTAGATTGAGTACCTCACCCTGGGGCAATCTAGGCAAAAATTAGGGATTTGGCAAGTAACTACATCCTGACAAGACTTTCTGTTCCGCAACTGTCTTTTCGTCAGAGACTCTCGATTCGTCGTTGACTGAAGCTTCGAATACATCGAGATTCAAATTGGTTGAGAAAGGATCATTATGTTCAATGTAGCCCTCTTCCAATATATATCATTGATTTCAAATTTGTACAGATCTATGGAGTCTTGCCATTTGCAGACTACCATTCCATCAAATCAATTTGAGCTGTTATCCAATTATTTGCACTCTTATTTGTTTCAATTCAACAAATGTTTTGCATGTTTTAATTGATAAAACGTCATTGTTTAAACAAATAAATTTTTCAAATTGTTGTTTTAAACAAAGTGAGCATTCACAATGATGAAAGGATACTTAAGAATTTCTCAGTGCTCTCCCAAGGGTGGCATGATTTCCAACAGGTAAGACATTTGTTCATATTCCTGGCATGGTTGTATCCTCATTCTCCAGATTGTTATTGGGGTTGTTCCCCAAGCAGAGCCTCTGTTGAGATCTTGTTCCCCAAGCAGAGTGCTTGTTGAAGACTTCGTTTTCTTCTCCAACAGTCTTTTCTCCCTAGCATGGGTGCGTTCCTTTGGAAGATTCGGTAGTTGGTAGGTTTGAGACCCCGGTACCCCGTCACTCTCCCCAGTGCAGTCGCCAGCGGGGTTGTTGCTTCTCTCCCCAGCATGGGTGCTTTCCCTTTGAAGATTCAGTGGTTGGTGGAGTGATATCCCGATACTTTACCACTTTCCTCAACGCAGTCGCCTGCAGAGTTGTTAATATGATATACTGCACTTATGCTTTTTCTCCCCATCAGAGCGCTTGTTGAGGTTTTCACCTCTTCTCCCTTCAGCAGAGCAGTGATTTTCTCCTCCTCAGCAGTTGTTGGGTTTCTCTTGGAAGGTTCAGCATTTGGTGGTTGATCCCCAACTTTCCTCCCTATCCCCAGTGAATTCCCCAGTGGATCTTCCAGTAGATTTGTGGTTTGGTGGATTATATCTGTGTGACTTCCCCAGAGTCCCCGCCAGAGTTGGTATCCCCAACAGAGTCAGGATCCCCGCCAGAGTTATTTTCCCCAGTAGGGTTGGTTGATGATCTATCATCCAGAGATTTGGTTGATTCCCTGATGCTTTTTGATCCCTAGTAGAGTGGCTTGTTACAGAATCTACTTGTGTGATCTTTTGTCCCTCAGTGGGTGTATCCCCGATTGGAATGGCTGACATTGTTCCCAGTAGAGTTGTTCTTGCAGTTAGATTCTACATGGATGATCTGTTCTCCCTTTGTGGGTTGTTCCCCCAGCGGAGTTATTCGGAGTTGCCTTCATGGCAGTTCTCGCCTGTGCAGTGAACTCTGGTTCCCCTGCAGATATCTTGGGATTTCTCCCATTCCCCAACAGATTTGTCTTTGTGGCAGTCCTTGCCTGTTGTGACTTTCTGTTCCCCAGTGGGTTGATTGTTGATCCATCACTCAGAGATTTTGTGATTTCGTGATATCTCTGATCTTTTGCCTCCCCGCAAATCTTTGCTTTTCAACATGTAGATCTTCAGCAGATTGGCTTTCCAGTTGGATTTTTCCCCTGGAAGTGTAGTACTGGGCGTTTGATTCCTGAGCCTGTTTGTGTTAGATATGTCTGTTTTGTCAGCATTCATCAAACATAAATCACGCATATTCATGCATACTCATAAACATTCAGATATTCATGTTGCATATGTTGCCATATATCTTTTGTTTGTCGTGTCCTACTAATGGTGATACAGATCTCCCCCAATAGATCTTCCCAAGCAGATGTCAGGTGTTTAATCTCTCAAAATAGAGTCAGCCCTTAAGCAGAAAGTGTCTATCCTTTCCTGCCATTCCCCACTGAGATACATCCTCGTGGATGACGGTTGTTTCCGTTCCCTCCCAACGCATAACGGGATGGGTTCTCCCTTTTGAGTTATATCCTCATTAGGACGAGTCTTGATTCAGTCCGCCTTTTTGGTTTGATCCTAAATTGCCCCCCCTTTTTTCAACTGTCTCTCGTGCTTCCCTGTGGTATAAATGAATAGTGGCTTACAAACCGGCGCTCATTCATCTTATCCTCAGTGGAACTTTTGGCTTGCTGCCTACAAACCAGCAGTCGTAGGTCCTATCTTTGCGGTTTACTACCTACTAACAGGTAGTTTAAACCCTGTTTTCTCCCCTAGCAGAGTTAACTTTGTTGTTCATCCCAACTGATGACAGTTACCCTTCTGTGGTTTTCTACCCAATTTTTGGTATATGTAATCCCCTCTTGGTGGTTATCTTCATCTAGTATTCGATGTTGATTTTCCTTCGTTTGGATAAGTTGCTTGAATAAGCACTTATATCCCCAGCTAGTCTTTTGTGGATAATTGCTCCGAGCAAGCAATTTTATCCCCAGCGGGCCCTTTCACCTTTTGTCAGTGATTGTGTTCCCCGGATCATTGATTCTCATCAATGTATCCCCAGCGAGTCTTCTTTCATTTACCCTCTTGTTGGTAATGTCTGTTGCTCCCTTTGATCGGTCAGCCTTATGTACCTAGTTGGTATCCCGATGCCTTTCTTTTCGGATTTTATCCTGTAAACAACCTACAACCCGGTTATGGATAATCTTCCATGCGAGTATATTATCTACGTTTTTGACGGCTATAGATAGTATATCTCGTTCACTCTTCGGTCGAAGCCTTTCGTGTTTCCCCAGTCGAGTAAGATTCGTATTCCTTGTGGAATCGAATATCCATCCTATAAACAAGTCTGCTTTTCTAGCTTTCTTTAGGGTGATGAGTGTTTTGGAACACAAACCAATTCACGATTTCGGATTTTTATCCTGTAAACAACCTACAACCCGGTTATGGATAATCTTCCATGCGAGGTTATTATCTACGTCTTGACGGCTATAGATAATATATCTCATGCACTCTTTGGTTGAATCCTTTGTTTGTTTCCCCAACTGAGTAAGATTTGCATTCTTTACAGAATCAAATATCCATCCTATAAACAAGTCTGCTTTTCTAGCTTTCTTCAGGATGATGAGTGTTTTGGAACACACACCAATTCACGCTTTGGTCGGTCACCTGTTACATACCTACAACCCGGTATCCTTGGTGTTCCCTCCTGTCTGCTCCCTATTATGACCTTGGTCCCTTGTGGAGTCAGATTTCCCTGAGTTGAAGTATACCTTTTTCAGGTTTTCCTCAGAGGATTTGGTCGATTGATATCTCTCACCCGTACACAGGTCTTAGATATTCTTTCTTCCTGAGCATGTTACTCACTAACCGGTAACATCTCATCCTCTGGCTTCCCCTGGAAAGTCTTTGTTAGATTTCCCCAGCGGAGTTGTGTTTCTATTCGTGTTGCTGTATCGGCGTTCTCCCCAGTACACGCATTTTGTGAGTCAGTTTGAGTCTTTCCAATGGATGTGTCATCCTTTGGAATTCTTTCTTTCCCCAGTTTGAGTCCTTTCTCCCCGGTGAGGTCTCCGGTCCAGTCGTGTCTTGTTCGCGTTAGGTCAGTTTTACCCTAATTCAGAGTCGTGTCCTGCTTACGCATTCTTTTGCTTTTTCTTATCCCCATGAGAGTCTTGTTAGAGTCTCTGTTCCTGGTGAGTGTATTACTCCGATGGATCGTCTTTTCTTCTTTGTGGACCCATATTCCCACAGAGATAGTTTCTTTTGCATGCATACATCTGCATCATGAGGTCTCTTAGGGACCAAAATTTGTCTCATTACTATTATTTAAACCCATTCTACCGCGTCGAGATGAAGATTTCTAAACTTCACTTCTCCGGCTAGAATGACCTTAAATAGGGGCATCTGTAAGACCCCAATTTTGTCACTAAGATCCCTCATGGCATCATATCATATCATTTCATTGCCTCAAGGATCATTGTGCACCTTGCCTCCTTCCTTGTGGGTTGGTTATCTTTTGAGTGTGATTTCTTGATCACCAAGCATATTTTGCATTTGTATATCATTGCTTTTCATTTTATCACTAACCAAAAGTACAAAAATATGTCATCTAACCCTTGTCTTGCAGATGAAGCAATCAACAGTCAAAGCAGTCAAAGGCATTCATTGAGCAATAGATGGTGGCCATTCTTGAGAATTTGGATACCACAATCATTCCCAAGAGTTCATATGAGATATGACATCATTTTGAATCAAAATCTCAAGTGGTAGAGGTTTGAACTTCATCAGAACATTGCCAGGTCATCTGAAGACCTAGAAAGTCAACTGCCAAGTCAACTGTGGATTTGGAGGTGGGAAGTGATTAGAAATACTTCATTCATGTTCAAACAAGTCTCATTTGACATTTCAAACATCAACATTGAAGAAGATAAAGTCAGGTCAAAACTTTCCAAAAATAGAAAGTGACCTATAATTCAAATTTGCCAAAAATGGAAAGGTTTTAACCTAACTTCAACTTCAAATTACATCACCAAAAAAACTTCAAATGAAATTTTGTTGAACATGAAAGTTGTAGATCTGTCTCTCCCATTTCCAAAAAGTCCAAGATCATTAATTTCTCATGTGTGGTTAAGAAGATATGATCAAAACATGGCAAGGTGTACATGGAGATTCAAATGTGCATAACTTCTCAACCATAGCTCCAATTCAAGTGGCTCTTTTTTGTACATTCTTCTCTTGACCTATACTTACCAAATAATGCATTGCATTTCATGAATTAGGATCACATGAACATTTGGTATTTCACTTGATTTTTGGAGGGAAATCTTGAAATTTAAAATTGGTGAATTATTTGAGCATTTTGCCATTTCCAATGATTTTTAAAATTCATTTTAAGTGAAATTAACTTGAACTCGTGTACTGTTCACATGCCATTTTCCATGCATAAGGGTGAAAACCAAAATTTGTCAAAGCACCTCCAAACTTAATCCATTTTCATTAGCATTGGTTAATCTTGATTAGAGCATGATTAAGAGGGAGTATATAACATAAAACCCTAACAGAATTTCATAACAACACTCATAATTTCAGATCTAGATCTAGAATACAAAAATTTTCTCTCACTTTTTTCTTGCAAATTTCTTCACATTCATCACATTCCATTGCTGAATCCTTGGTCTGGAAGTGTTATTAATCAATCTTGCACCTGGAATCAAGAGCATTGGTGTTGTTTTGTGGTATACTCGAAGCTTTGAACAACAATGGTGAATTCAGAATTTGGTGAGATCGTGCACAATTGAACTTCAATCTTCTTCCCAAACACTTGTATAAGCATCATAGAAGAGATTGGAAGCATTGCCAAGGCTTACATCTCAAGAATTCCAAAGCTGCTCTTCAAGAGGTCAGGAATCGATCTTCTTATTTCTCAAAATTCTTATGCTATTACTGTAGATCTAAGTTTGTTGAGCATTTTGAGCTTTGAATCATTGAAATCCATGTTGTTTTGAGTGAGATGTGGTTGTTTAAAGTTTTGATGTTGAATCTTCTTTCATTCGATCCATGCGTGTTTTTATGATTCTTGTTGTTTTGTTTGTGGATTCATGTTGTATGATGCAAGATCTTTACAATGATATGCGCCATGTTGATTTCTGGACATGTTGAAATTTTCTGGAAAAATTGGATGAAGATCTTCATGATCTTCATCGTGTTCTTCATATGATTTCCAGATTTTCCAGTTACCTGCGAATTTTGTTGCAACCTTCATACAGTTACCTGCGAATTTTGCTACGTGTTCATCGCCTTTACCTGCGGATTATGCATGCACGTGTACTTAGGGTTTGTACCAAAACAGTTGCGTTTCAGTTGGCGCGCTTTAGTTTGAATTGCGCTTCACTTTGATTCCGTGCCATGCAATTATTTCAAATGTGCTTCATGATTATTTGTTTTCCCTCCATATTCATATACATACTTCATATGCCTTTTTTTATTTTTTCTCCATCTTCCAAAATTCATAAATAATTGAGTAATGATCCAAAAAATATGAGGTTTTTTGCATGATGTCACATTTTCTGTCTACTATTTTTTGGTTATTTTTCCATAATTTGTGCTTGGTTGGAAAATCTTTTGTCCTAGGGTTTGTGAACATGTATGCTATTTGTACCTTGCTTTGTTTCTCCATTCGTGAAATGCTGAGTTTTTATCCAATAGATCTGAAAATTTGCATGATGAAACTAGACTCTTGGCTTGACATTTTGGTGTTGATTTGGTATTTTTACCATTTGTGGTTGCTGTTTTATGATCATGTGAATGTAGGTGTGACAATTTGTGTCACACCTTTGCTTGTTCATCTTATGTGATGTGATTACCCTATCAAATGATCTCCAATTGTTCTGATTTTTTGTGTGATGCATATTATGGATGTTGTGAATGAGCATGAATTTTCTTGGAATTATTTGATTGATTGCTGATTTAATTGAGATTTTTCATTCTGGTTGGTCACATTTGAGCTTTAATATAGTCTTGAACTTCAATTAATCATGAAATGCATTTGGTATATGATATTGATGTGAGACCTTTTGGATTGTTTCAAGATGTGTTTGAAGTTTATTCATGTTAAATTTCAGCTTCTGTTTCAAATTTTTTTCTCCATCTTTGACCCTAGGCTTTGACCTAGTGGTTTGCCTCTCATGTTTGAGCTTTGATTTCAGGTTGAACATCCAAGTTATATGGTTCATGATGCTCCATCATTTGAGCATTTGATGTTTGCCTTTGACTACTAACATTGTGTGTTTTGTAGGGTTGTTAATTCATTTGAGCTTGACTTGTGGCTTATGCCCTTTGCTTATTGGGTTTGACTGTTGATATTAACTGTTGGTTGTTTGTCTGTATAGTTGTACTGATTTGTTTGATGTTTCCACAGGTACATTAGTTGCTTAAGTTCACTTTGAACTTGCTTTTGCTTGGTTGCTTAACCACTTAGGTATAACCTCTCTTCTTCATGTAGTCTGGAAGACCTGTCCTGTTACTTGGGCAGGCACCTGTCTGAAGTCCTCCTTAAGAGGCAATGCTTGTGATTGTTTACTCTTTGTGCCAAGCAGGAAAAGTCCTCTTATGAGGCAATTGGTAGATAAAAGAGATGTGTAGTCCATCTCCTACTATTCAGTGTGTCATCCCTTTGCTCACATAACATGTTGATGCATTGTGGATATTAACCCAAGATCTTATAGAGTCTATTTGTGGAGAAGAGTTCCAACTTTCTGAATTCCCACACCTTCCATTGTTTAAAGCTCTCCCAGGCCAGGGATAAGAGCTATGAGGCACACCCCTCATCCCCATTTCATCTGCTTCACCCTAACTCTCAATGTTAGGGTTAAGAGCACAATTACCCCATTCCAGTTGACTTTAAAGTCTAACCTTGTTTGAGCCTAATTGCTTGTATATAGTGTGTGCTAACTGACTTGTTTGTCTGCTTACTTGATTCATCTGTGCATATTTGCTTGAGTTTGCCTTTGTGCATTTATCATCATCATTTGTATATCATTTCATAAACTTTGCTTTATAGTATTTTGCTTTGTCCATGGAGGAGACAAGCATAAGTCCATTACTTGGCAGTTGTTCCAATGATATGGTGTGAGACTAGTATAAGTCCATTGATTGGCATCTGGTATCATTGCTTTGTTTTAGGAGATTGGTGTAAATCCATTGATTGGTATCCGGTATCCACCTTTGTTTGTGAGACTAGTATAAGTCCATTGATTGGCATCTGGTATCATTTGTTTTGTTTTAGGAGATTGGTGTAAATCCATTGATTGGTATCCGGTATCCATGTTTGTTTGTGAGATTGGTGTAAGTCCATTGATTGGCCTCCGGTATCCATTTGCTTTGCTCATTTGCTTATTTTCTCATTGCCTATTCCAAAGGGATCACTTGAATCATCTACATATGATTTCAAGAGGTGAACATCTAAGAAGTTTTACTTCCTCACCCACCCACCTTTTGTTTCTTTAAACCTCCATTTGCATGTTAATCTCAACCTGAAAAATATTGTGCAAACATTTTCATGTCTTTTCAAATTAGAAACCTAGGCTTTAGGCCTTTGATTTTTCAAACTTCATTTTCATAATACTTCTTTTGAATTGAATTCTAATCATACTTTGACCATCTTTTGTAAATAAATCCTAATTGGTTAATTTCACCCATTCAATTGTTTTGTGGCTTTGTCCATTCTTGACAAGTTTTCATGCATTAGCCATAGGTTTGATTTATCCTAGTTGGTTGATTTTAATCTCACCTTTTGTCCTTAGTGATCGAACTGTAAGACTTCCGTACTGAAAACAGGGTTAACCCCTCTAGTACGTCGAAGCTTTTCTCACATGGTGGACTTGTTGTTTGTATAAGGTTGAGTTTTCTCCCGTGGATAACGAAAGACCTTAGGGCTTTTGTTTTAAAATGAACCCACTCATATTTTGGAAATCTTTTAGCCGAACTACGGCGTTTTGATCCTTACCTTCCATGGAAAGGTACGTAGGCAACGGGTTCATCCGTTCAAACACAAAAATAATAACTTGTATATTCTTTTCTCATCTCTTCAATCCATGTTTGCACAATAAATATTTCATAAAACAAATAACATTTCGTACAACAAGTGTGAAAAGGGCTCCCTAGGAGTACCTAGGACGTTTTGGGTTCCTAACACCTTCCCATTGCGTAATTAACCCCTTACCCAGATCTCTGACCTTTTTCATTAGTTTTCTATGTGTAAAACTTCTTAGGCTTTTGTTCGCTTTTTAGCCATTCCTTTGGATAAATAAAAGTGCGGTGGCGACTCGATTCTTTGTATGCTTTGCTTTTGATTTAATCAATAAATCATAAAGTGACGAATACACCACTACAGGTCCTTATTAGGAGCCATATCCACATTGTACTTATATTGCTTGACGAAAGCTTCGCCAAGATCGTTGAAGGAGTGGATGTTCGCACTATCCAGACCCATGTACCACCGAAGAGCGACACCAGACAAGATGTCCTAGAAGTAGTGGATAAGAAGCTGATCATTCTCAGTTTGCGTTGACATCTTGCGAGCATACATCACAAGATGGCTGAGAGGGCATGTGTTTCCCTTGTATTTCTCAAAGTCAGGTACTTTGAACTTTACAGGGATCTTAACGTTGGGCACAAGGCACAACTCAGCATCACTCTTACCAAAGATGTCCTTACCCCTCAGAGTCTTCAGTTCCTTGCGCAGCTCAAGGAATTGGTCTTTCATTTCGTCCATCTTCTCATAAACATCTGGGCCCTCAGATGGCTCAGAATGATAGATGGTGTCTTCAACTCTAGGTAAAGTGTGCAACGGGAGGTGGCACAGAAAGGACCGGGCAAGATGCTGGCAAAGAAGTGAGAGTTGGAGCAAAACCCTCGGGCACAAAGTTAGCAGGCATTCCCCGGGGGAACCCGGCTGGCATAGTTGGTGCAAAGTGGGATGTCGCAACAAGCACAGTTGAGGAAGCTACCTCTGATATAACCGTCCTCTGGGGAGGAGTTGCAGAAGTTGGCGACGATTGGCTCTAAGAAGCCAGCACTGACTCCATCATGGCAGTCAGCCTAGCTACTTCCTCTTTCAGTTCCCGGTTCTCTTGCTCTAGATGCTCCATTAGTCTCGGAAGATTAGCTCTGGTGTTATACCGATGCGTCAACTTGTCTTCAAAATAAATGAGGAGCAAAGAGTTAGACCACTGATCAGAGCTGAACAAAACCTGCTTATGCATATGATGCATGCAATGTTTGTGCATATGATTTGTTTTTATTTTAGGAACTTTATAGGGATCTATTTGCAAACATTTGGAAATATTAATTTTTTAGACGTATATGAAATGCTCATAGCAATAATATTTGGGAAAAATTTTACACCAAAGAAGAAGTACAGTATTGGTAACCAAATACAATATAAGAGGAAAGGAGGATAAACATCCCATGGAGCCCTGGAAACAATCGTCCAAATCTGCCTTCTCCTTGGCAAGCCGATCATACTTCCTCTTCCAAAACTTGGATGACTGAGGAAGAGTAGAAGTAACTACATCATCAGGCTCATCAATAACCTGATGCTCCAGAAATTCTATCACAACATCTTTATCTCTGAGTTACTGAAGAAGTTCTTCTCGCTCACGAACCCAAGCACGCGAAAGGTCTTCATCTCTCACCACTTCTACTCCTTGATTAGGGAGGGTTGAAGGCCTAACCATAACCATAGGGGTAGGTCTCGGATAGTCATATGGCATGCGGTACTCAAGCGCTCTCCTCCTCACCCAAGAGGTGTAGGGTTCCAAAGCAATGCAATTCTTCGGACTAAGCTCTTTCCTTCCCTTCCTATGAACCGTGCTCCAGGCGCGGACCATCCTGCTCTTCAAATTCTGGGGATCTTTACCCTCTTGAAAGAACACACCTTCCAACAGAATGTTGTTAGGTTTATCCTTTAAGGGGAACCCAAGCTGACGGCGAGCCAAAATAGGGTTGTAGTTAATTCCACCAAATGTACCAAGAGGAGGCACATTGGAGAATTCACCACAAAAGTCAATAATCTGGACACCATCATACACACGGTTGTACCAAAAGATATCATCATTAGTGAGAGACATAAGTCTCGTAGACCACCGTAGACATCCTTAAGAGTAGAGAAAATCCTAATAGCATTCACATCCACAAAATTATCGATGTTGGGAAATAACACTAGCCCATAGATGAGAAGTACAAATATGGCTTCAAAGGCGTCCTCACTCATGTCCGTCCCAAACAAAGTAGCTTGGGCAATGAGAAAATCAGATGGGAGACCTTGAATTCCACCTTTGGTAGTCATATGAGCAACAATATCAGATACATCTATATGAAGCATGTCAGCAATCTCTTGGGAAGAAGGAACTTTCCCCAAACCACTGAATGGCAATTGATGAATAATAGGTATACCCATAAGATAGGCATACTCCTCAAGTGTAGGCAACAACTGGAAATCCAGGAAAGTGAAGCAACGGTACAGAGGATCATAGAACTGCACCAACAGACTCATCAGACCTTCATCCACCTGAGTAGAAAGAATAGACAAAAGCTTCCCATGGCGAGCTTTGAACTCCAAGGGATTTAATACATAAGATGTCAAACTCCTTAACTCTTTCAAGTCGGGTTGTCTGAAACTGTACTTCTTCGTATTCCTTCTTTGCTTATCCATGTCTAAAAATTTGCAAATAGACCTCTTAAGTTCGTTGAAATTTTCTTGTTGATGATATGAATGCAAATGAATGCATGAATGCATGAATGCAACAATCACACTCAAGGATCAAGCAAGTCACACCACACAAAGGTCACGGGATGGATCAAGTCATCCTCAATATCAATCATCCATTTTGGTGGATTATGGTTTACACCTTATCAACACCCAAGTTCCATTGATATTGAGGATATACGAGAACGGATCAATCGTGAATCAAGGGTTTGTTGTAAGTCACGAGCATGGAGTCTCGGTTAAGAACCACCCAAAGGGAGTGTACTATGGTTAAACCTGACAATCATGTTCTAAAAAGGTCCCCATAGTCATCATCTCATCTTTCGGATATTATCGGATAAAACGACTACTCGTATTCCAAAAATATTCTCAAGAGAGACTCTTATGAGTGTAGTATCGCGTAACAATCGTATCAAATCTTACTCTTGAACGACCTTCGCACTACGTCCTAAAATAGGCCAAGATGGGCTAGGTAATCTAATCTAAGGTCCTTGGCTTCTAAGGTTTATATTGGAAAGAGTAATGCCTAACCACGACTACTCGTGTGACATTATTGATCCCAACAAGACATCCACCAAGTGAATGGGCTTGCAAGTCTACTTGCTAAGGAATAACTCCACACAAGTCACAAAAGACTATGCCATTCTCCTATCATAAGTGCACTCGAGTTCGGGTATAGAACTCATCTCACAAGAGACCACCAAGCACACAAGCAATTGATATATATCAAGCAATTCATACATTACAAACAATACAGTCATCCCAAATTTGCACAAAAATATACCACAAATAAACATACAACACAACAAGAAAAAAGTAGGCTAAACCCACTAGGAAAATATCGTCCCCGGCAGAGTCGCCACTTTTCTGTAGCGGGGTATTCGTTACCTTTAGATTTATTGACTAAATCAAAAGTAAACATATAATTCGAGTCGCCACCGCACTTTTATTTGTCCAAAGGAAAGGTTAAAAACCGAACAAAAACCAAGTAAGAAGTTTTATCAAATCAAAAACTTATAAAAATGTCAGAGATCTGGGTAAGGGGGTTGGTTATGAAATGGGAAGGTTTTAAGCACCCAAAACATCCTTAGTACTCTAAGGGAGCCCTTTTTGCAAATGTGTATTGTAGTTTGGTATTTGTGAAAAGATTTGTGCAAACAATATTGGGGGGATGAGAAGAGAATATACATATTTACCATTTTGTTATTTGAATGGATAAACCCATTGCCTACGTACCATCATAAAGGTAGGATCAAAACCTTGTAGTTCTGGGTAAAAATCTCAAAAGATTGGTGAATTGATTTGATCAAAAGCCTTAAGGTATTTTGTTATCAAAGGGAGAAAACTCAACCTAAACCAACAATCCACCATGTGAGGAGAGCAATAACATACTAGTGAGGTGTTAACCCTATAATAAGTATGGAAGACTTATAGTCCAATCACTAAGGATAAGGCGAGGTTTACATCAACCACTATGATAACTCAAACCTATGGCTAATGTTTATGAAAAAGTTTTTAACAAAGGTGGCCATTGGAACCATAAAATTAACTTGAAGTGAGTTGTATTTACAAGTTAGAAGTATTCACAAAATGAAGTCAAAGTTGACTTAAGATTCATTCAAAATAAGTATTAGTGAAAAGAGTTTTAAAAATCAAAGGCATAAGGCCTAGGTTTCTAATTTAAAACAAAGTCAATGTTTGCACAAAATGAGTTTGGCTTGGGTTAGAGTGAGGAGAAGAAGAGAAGGGATAGTCAACATGCAAAGATAAGATAAGAGATAAAACCCTTGGAGTTCCTTTTCTTGAGATCATAAAGATGATTCAAGATGCTCCTTTCCTTTGGACTTAGCAATCACTCAAGCAATCAAACAAATATTATATTCAAGCTCCTAGGATCTCCATTTGGCTTGTCTCTCTTAACATGGCTACTCATGACAATGATCCTTCTTACTATCTCAAGATGGCCTATCACACAAGAACAAACATCAAAAAGTTCATAACACAATAAGAGGAATGGACAAAGAATGAGTTTAGATTAGGGGTCCTTCGAAGTCAACTTTAAGATTTAGCATTCTAAAGGCATGAGGCCTAGTTGCTCTTCAAGAATTTTAGCATTCTAAAGGCATGAGGCCTAGTTGCTCTTGAACTCCTTTAAGCATAGGTAAGGTCCTAATTCTAATTCCTTTCTCCTTTTTGCATTGGGTTCACACAAACAAAGACAAAACAAACACAAAGCAACAATATATTTATATACAATGATGAGCTCAAATGAGCAAAAGGAAAATGGCATAAATATAACATATGTGCTCAAATGAGCAAAGGGAAAAGCAGTATGAATAAATGAGCATGAAAGTAAATTGTATTAATGTAAATTTCAAGAAATTAAATGCTTGAATTAAAGTGAGTAGTTAGTTTGGTTAATGTTAGTGTGTCATAAGACAATTTAGCGCTATGTTAAGCAATCGTAAGTGGACTAATGTAGTAGTCACACCTATCTGAGGTCGGTCAATAAAACTATAGGCAAATAAACACAAGTTAGAGATCATGACTAGTAAGCCAAGCTCCTACAACTTGCCATGCCAAAAGAAAAGAAGGAAAGCCTTGTATGGACTTTAGGTTTTTTGCTTGACCAAGAAGCAACCTATCTTAGACACAAAGCAACTCACTTGATCTTTGATCAAGTTGAGTTTGATTTGGATCAAAGAAGGTTAAGCCTCTCATATGTCAAGACTAACCATAATACATTAACTCATTGGCCAAAATAAAAAAGAAAAAGATGAAGATGAAATGAAATGGATGAAAGGAGAATTCAAATGAAATAATCAAAACACAATGATCAAATGTGAATCAAATCATCATCAACCAATGTAAAACAGAAGAGAAATGAAGATTAGAAGTCAACAAGTCAAACATATTTTTTTGGTATTTTTGGAATTAAAATAAAACATAAAATAAAATGAACAAAATATGGTCAAACCTCAAATCCAATTCAAATCAACCCAACAAGTCCAATTGAATCATCATAGGTCTAACATGGTCAAACAAGGTTTGACAAAAAATTTCAACATTTTTTGAAAACAGAAACTATTTTAAAACAATTAAAAACAAATAAAAATAACACAAATGAATTAAAATCTCAAATCAATTAAGAAACTGATGAGACTATTTTTCATAGACTTATCATGATCCATATGTGTTAAGAAAATATTTTGGGAATTTTCAGATATCAAAAAGCATTTAAAATGAATTAAAAACTATTAAAAACAAAATAATTCACAAAAAGTATTAAATGAAGTCACAAAAGTAATTAAAAATCAGATTATGAAACTAGATTTTTCAAGAAATTTTTTGCCATTGGTCTCATATTTTTGTGACTTCAAATAAAATAGTTATGAATTTTTGAAATTAAAAGGAATTAAAAGAAAATAAAATAGAAAATAGAAATAACCAAAAATCAGGGGCGCTTGGATTGAATTCATTAATTGACGTGGCGTCATCCAAGGGCTCAGAGGCGCTGATGTACCACGGTCTTGAGTCAAGCGTGAAACATAAGCATTTAAAATAAGTCAACAAAACGCATGGCTGAGATTAGAACGTTTCCACAAGATCTAATAGACACAAGGCATCCACGTGGGGATGCTGGTGGAAACCACCATCTCCTCCGGTCAGCAAACAACTTCCGGCCACCACGCGCAGGTTTTTGAACCTCAATGAAAATAAACAAACGTGGTACCTGTAGCGGTGTATTCGTCACTTTATTATTTATTGATTAAATCAAAAGCAAAGCATACAATGAATCGAGTCGCCACCGCACTTCTATTTTTCCAAAGGAATGGCTAGAAAGCGAACAAAAGCCTAAGAAGTTTTACACATGGAAAACTAATGAAAAGGTCAGAGATCTGGGTAAGGGGGTAATTATGTTGTGGGAAGGTGTTAGGCACCCACAACATCCTTAGTACTCTAAGGGAACCTCTTTTCACAACTTGTTGTATCAATTATTTGTTTATGAAAATATTTTTGTGCAAACATTGAGTGAAGGGATAAGAGAAGAATATACAATTTTTATTATTTTTGTGTTTGGATGGATAACCATTGCCTACGTACCTTTACAGGATCAAAACCTCGTAGTTCGGCTAAAAAAATTTCCAAACAGTGAGTGGATTGATTTTAAACAAAAGCCCTAAGGTCTTTCATTATCAACAGGAGAAAACTCAACCTGAACCAACTATCCACCATGTGAGAACAGCTTCAACTTGCTAGTGAGGGACCATTCCCTATAATAAGCAAGGAAGTCTTACAATTCAATCACTAAGGATGTGGTGAGATTTACATCAACCACTATGATAATTCAGATCTATAGCTAATGCATGAAAACATTGATTAACAAGTGGACAAAGACCACAAAAACAATTGAGTGAGTGAAATTAACCATTTGGATTATTCACAAAATGAAGTCAAAGTTGGCATTAAATTCAATTCAGAAGAAGTATTGTGAAAAATGAAGTTTGAAAATCAGAGGCTTAAGGCCTAGGTTTCTAGTTTTGAAAACAAGTGAGAATGTTTGCACAAAAGTTTTCTGGTTTGGGTTAACATGCAAATGGAGGTTTAAGGAACAAAAAGGGTGGGAGGTTAAGGGATGCAAAACTTCTTAGATGTTCACCTCTTGAGATCATATGTAGATGATCCAAGTGATTCCTTTGGAAAAGGCAACAAGTAAGGCAGATAAGCAATGTGTCAGAAAAAGCCAACATAAATGGAAACCAGATGCCAATCAATGGACTTATACTAGCCTCACAAAACAAAGATGGATACCAGATGCCAATCAATGGTTATACCAGTCTCACAAAACAAAGAAAACATGGATACCAGATGCCAATTTATGGACTTATACTAGTCTCACAAAACAAAGATGGATACCAGATGCCAATCTATGGACTTACACTAGTCTCACAAAGCAAAAAAACATGGATACCAGATGCCAATCTATGGACTTATACTAGTCTCACAAAGAAAAGGAAACAATGCAATAAGCAAGAGGAAACAAGTTGCCAATAAATGGTCTTACACTCGACTCAAAGGAAAGGAATCTTAGTTCCAAATCCTACCAGATCATAGGAAACAACTGCCAATAGCTGGACTTACAATTGACTCCTCAATGGACAAAACACAATGTCACAAAGTATGAACAATGATCATGAAATGATATACAATTAATGCTCAAAGATGAAAACAATGCACAGAGGCACACACAAACAAATATGCACAGATGAACAAATAAGCAAACAATCAGTCAATTAGCACACACTATACACAAGCAATGGGCTCAAGCAAGGTTGGGCTTTAGTCAAGGGGTCATATCGACCTTGACAAACAAGCCAACTGGAAATGGGTGTTTTGAGCTCTTAACCCTAACATTGAGAGTTAGGGTGAAGCAGATGAAATGGAGATGAGGGTTATGCCTCATAGCTCTTATCCCTGGCCTGGGAGAGCTTTAATCAATAGAAAGTGTGGGAGTTCAGAATGAAGGAACTCTTCTCCACAAATGACTGACTCTATGGACAAGATTTTGGGTTTTTTATTCAAAGTGCATCAACACATGGTGTGAGCAAAATGAATGACACAACTGAATAGCAGGGGATGGATTACACATCCCTTTTATCTTCCAATTGCCTCTTAAGAGGACTTAACCTGCTTGGCACAAAATTAAACAAACAAAGACATGGCCTCTTAAGGAGGGCTTTAGACAGGTGCCTGCCAAGATAACATGACAGGTCTTCCAGACTACATGAAGAATAGGGATTATACCTAAGTGGTATGCCAACCACAAGCAAAGCAAAGCAAAGTTCAAATGAACTTAAAGCAACTTAGGTACCTGTGTAAATAACTAAACAAATCAGCACAATATTCAGACAAACAGACAACAGTCAACAACAAACAGACAATCCCAATGTACAACATATAAGCCATAAGGCAAACTCAAGTGAGTTATCATCAACCTACAAAACAACCAAATGTTAGCAATCAATAGCCAATATCAACATTCAAATGATGAAGCAACATCAACCATGGAATTTGGGTGCTTGGTCTTGAAATTCAAAGCTCACATGTAAGTACAAACCCTTAGGTCAAAGCCTAGGGTCAAAGGTGAAGAAAAAAAATTCAAAACAGGAGCTGGAATTCAACACAATGCAACTTCAAACACATATTAACATGTCCTAAAAAGGACCAAAACAAAATCATCAAGCAAAGGCATTTCATGTGCAAGAGAAGTCAAAGACAATTTCAAAGCATTCAAATGGACATTGAGAATGAAAATTCCAAATCAAAATAGAAATGATTCAAATAATTGTGGAAAAATTCATGAGCATTCAACACATCCAACATGATCATCATGCAAAAAATCAGAATCAACAGAGGTTATTTGATATGGAAATGAAATTGCACAAGTTGATCAACCAAATGTGTGACACAAATTGTCACACCATACAAATATGTACATAAAACAGAAATGGTAAATGGGAAAAATACCAAACCAAGCCTAAAACATCCATTAACATGTCAAGAATCATCATGCAAAATTTCATGTCCATTGGATTAAAATCAAGCATTTCACAATAGGAAGAGTGGAGCAAGGTCACAAATGTACACATGTTCACATATTCTAGCGCAAATTAAAATCCAGCCATGTATAACTTCAGAATTTATCATCATAAAATAGAGGACATCTCAATGAACAAGTAGCAAAAAACCAGGTATTTTTTGGTTCATTTTTCAAATTGATATGATTTTTCAAAGTTGGAAGAAAAAAATGAAATCAAAATGAACACATGGCATGAAATATGGAGGGAAAGGCATATATGTGAAAACATTTGAAAAATTGCTTGCGCCAGGAATCGAAGCATGTTCTCATTTGAAATAAGCGCGCGCTATGTACATGAAACACAGTCGTTTCATTAAACGACATGGAAGGTCAGCGCTTATGTGGCAAGGTCAGACTAATGTGAACCAATGGAAACGCTAGCGAGGCAATTACATGGACGAATGGGATGAAAGCCCTAGGCCACCTCATACTGAACTAGAGCGGACACAAAAATGGACGCCACGGACGCTACATCGTCTTCTCCACGAAGACGATGATGAACAATGCATGAAGCTCAAACAAATTTTCCAGAAATTCAAAACTCTTACATCATTTCAAAGATCTTTCAACCAGGAATACAGATCAACCAATAGTTAAGCTTAAATCATCAAGATCAAAGAGAATCGATAGAAAACATTTTTGTGCAACAAACTTCAATCACACATATCTCATGCTATAATGCATTATTTTTCATGAAATCTTCACCAGAATCATCAGCAAGAGTAGATCTATAAGAACATGCTAATGAATTACAAAATTATGAGATTCGAAACTTGACCTCTTGAAGAGCAGATTCTTGAAAATGCACGATCCAAAGCCTTGAATGATCCAAATCCACTCTATAACACTTGTAATGATGTTTGATGAAGAAATTGAAGCTTGGCAGGTGCAGGATCTAGCTCAAATCAGAATTTCCATCTTCACCTTCATGAGCTTGCTACACTTGATTCTTGCACGAATTTCACAATCCAAAGCTTGATCTGCACTATATCAAAGCCAGAGAACAAGAATATGAAATAAAATTGCAATGTTATTTGAAGAAAATTTGAATTATGCTTGAGAGAAAATTTTGGAGGGAGAGAGAGTTTGGATCTTGAAATGGTGAAAAATGATTAACCCCCAAAATTCTGTTATGGTTTATCAATATATACGCTGTCCTAATCTCATTTTAATTAAAATTAATCATGGTTAATTTGAGATTAAGCAAAATAAGGGTGTTTGGCAAAAATTGGAAAATGCATGGTGCATGGACTAATCCCACGTGAACAGTTCCATATGGGAGCTTAATTTCACTCAAAATCTTCCCATGCACATGTTGGCAATGGCATTTGGTCCATACAATGCACCAATTTTAAATTTTGCAATTTCCCTCCAAAATTGACTTGAAAAAGCAAATGATCAAATGATGAAAATTCATGCAATGTGATGGATGGTTTGGAAACTTCATGATATGAGAAGAAAAATGCAAGAAGAGCCACTCAATTTGGAGTTATGAATCAAAAGATATGGCCATTTGAAGTTCCATGTACACTTGGCAATGATTGGACCATATCTTCTCAACCATTCATCAGATGATCATGCTCTTGGACTTTTTGGAAATGGCAGAGAGAGATCTTTAACTTTCATGTTGGACAAAAATTCATTTGAAGCTTCTTTGATGTTGGAAAGTTGAGTTGAAGTTGAACCAAAAACTTTCCATTTTTGGAAACTTAAAATTATAGGTCACTTTCCATTTTTGGAAACTCTTGACTTGACCTCAAATTCTTCAACCTTGATGTTTGACATGATGAATAAGCCTTGTTTGGACATGAATAGGATGAAGAAACTCAATTCCACACTTCAAAACCCACAGTTGACTTTTCAGTTGATTGTATTGGCCTCAGTTGACCTGAAAATGCTCTGATGAACCTGAGCTTCAACCACTTGGGGAATTTGCTCCAAAATGAATCTATAGCTCATATAAGCTCCATATAATGATCACATGATTCATATCTCAATGGAAACTTCATCTCTTGCACAAATAATTCACTTGAACTGCCTTGACTTGTTGACTGCATAAGCTGCAAGTAACAAAGGTTAATGACATATTTTTGTACATTTTTGGTTAGTGATTAAAAGAAAAGCAATGATATACAAATGCAAGCAATGCTTGGTGATCAAGAACCACTCTCAAAAAGATATCCCACCCACAGGGAAGGGAGCAAGGTGTCCAATGATCCTTGAGGCTATGCAATGAAATGATATGATGCCATGAGGGATCTTAGGGACAAAATTGGGGTCTTACAGATGCCCCTATTTAAGGTCATTCTAGCCGGAGAAGTGAAGGTTAAAATCTTCATCTCGACACAGTAGAATGGGCTTAAATAACAATAATGAGACAAATTTTGGTCCCTAAGAGACCTCATGATGCAAATGTATGAATGTAAAACAAACAATCTCTGTGGGGAATACGGGTCCACCAAGAAGAAAAGACGATCCGTTGGAGTAATACACTCGCCAGGAACAGAGACTCTAACAGGACTCTCATGGGGATAATAAAAAGAAAAGAATGCGTGAGCAGGACACGACTCTGAATTAGGGGAAAAAAGAACTTGACAATGCGTGAGCAGGACACGACTTGACTGGAGACTTTACCGGGGAGTAAAGGACTCAAACTGGGGAAAAGAGTTTCCAAAGGGAACAAATCCATTGGAAAGACTCAAGCTGACTCAAAGACGCGTGTATTGGGGAAAACGCCAATACAGTAAAACTATCCACAAAGGATACTTCGGATGAAAATCCGGACTCAGGCTGAGGAAAGATTCACACAGAACCTCCCTACCAGGGGAAAATTGCATATATTGGGGAAAACGCCAATACAGCAAAAGGGTAAATCACAACAGAAATACTCCGCTGGGGATGTCTAACAAAGACTCTCCAGAGGAAGCAAAGGGGATGAGGTGTTACCAGTTACTGGGTAACAAACTCAAAGAGACATGTGATCTAAACACCAGTTACTGGGTGAAAGAACAACACGCTCAGGAAGAAAGAAAATCTAAGACCGATATAAGGGTGAGAGATATCAATCAACCAAACATCCGAGGAAGACCTGAAAAAGGTACAACAACTCAGGAAAATCTGACTCCATAGGGGACCAAGGTCATAATAGGGAGCAGAAAGGAAGGAACACCAGGGATACCGGTTACTGGGTATATAATAGGTGACCAACCAAAGACGTGAATATGTTTTTACTGCCAAATCACTCATCATCCGAAAGGAGGGCTTGAAAAAGCAAATCGACTTATAGGATGGACATTCGACTCCGCAACGGGAAAACGAATCTTACTCACTTGGGGAAGGACAAAAGGCTTCAACCAAAGAGCGCATGAGATATATTATCCATTACCGTCAGAACGTGGATAGTATATTCGCACGGAAGGAACACCAGGGATACCGGTTACTGGGCATATAATAGGTGACCGACCGAAACGTGAATTGGTTTTTACTGCCAAGACACTCATCATCCTGGAAGAGAGCAAACGCAAACTTATCAAAGGATGGATATTCGATTCTACAAAGAATACGAATCTTACTCCACTAGAGAAACAATCAAAAGATTTCGACCAAGGAGTGCAAGAGATATATTATCTATTACCGTCAGAACGTAGATAATATACTCACATGGAAGGAACACCAGGGATACCGGTTACTGGGTATATAATAGGTGACCAACCGAAAAGAGAAACAATCGTTACCAACAACAACAGGGTAGACGCAAGATAACTCACTAGGGATGAATTGCAAGCAATACGGCAATTATCCAGGATACATATCATCGGTTACTAGGAGATACGCTCAAAAAAAGGGGAAGCAATGAATATTCGATTCCGCAAAGGAATACGAATCTTACTCGACTGGGGAAACACAACAGGCTTCGACTGAAAAGTGCATGAGATATATTATCTATTACCGCCAGAACATAGATAATACACTCGCATGGAAGATTATCCACAACCGGTTACTGGGTTAATAAAGGATAAATCATCAGAAAAGAAAGGCATCGGGATACCAAAACTAGGTATATAATGATGACCGATCAAAGGGGAGCAACAAACATTACCAACAAAAGGGTAAATGAGAGATGACTCACAGGGGATGCATTGATAACAAATCAATGATCCGGGGAACAAATCACTAGCATATGGTGAAAGGACCCGCTGAGGATAAAATTGCTAGCATACGGTAATTATCCACAAACAACTGTTGGGGATACAATTGCTTACTCAGAGCAATTACCCAGAAGAGAGGGAATATCAACATCGAATACTGGATGAAGATAACCACAAAGAGTAACCATCATCGGTTAGGATGAACAACAAGGTTAACTCTACAAAGGGGAGAACAAAGGATTTATAACTACCGAATACTGGGTAGAAAACCAAAGACTCTGGCTGAGGAAACAAAAGGTTTACCGCTACCGACTACTGGGTAGAAAACCAAAGACTCAGCTGAGGATAAGGTGAACGATTGCCGATTACTGAGCAATTATCCATCCATCCCACCAGGAAGCACAAACTCCATTGGGGAGAAAACAACAACATAGGATTTACAACTACCGAATACTGGGTAGAAAACCACAAAAATCCGCCATCAACCAGAATGAACCACAAAGGTTACTTCTGCTAGGGGAAAAGAGATAGGACTTATAACTACCGGGTACGGGGTAGAGGCCACAACTCTGATGAGGATACAAAAGTAGGGTTTACAACTACCGAATACGGGGTAGAAAACCAAAGCCTCTGCGTGGGGAGTGAAAGAATCACAACTCCGCACGGGGAAAACAAAATAGGGTTTATAACTACCAATTACAGGGTAGAAAACCACAAACTCTGCTGGAGAGCAAGAAAATAGGATTTACAACTACTGAATACTGGGTAGAAAACCACCAACTCTTGCTGAGGAACAACAAGTTCACAAATACCAATTACCGGGTAAGCAACCACAGATTCCACAAAGAGGGAAAAAGGTATACAGGATTTACAACTATCGGTTACTGGGTAGAAGACCACAGAGATAGGACTTACAACTACCGACTACTGGGTAGAGGCCCAAAAGGATAGGACTTACAACTACCGGCTACTAGGTAGAGGCCCAAACTCCGCTGGGGATAAAATGAACTATTGTCGGTTACTGGGCAATTTATTCACTTATTCCACAGGGAAGCAAAAGAGACAGTTGAAAAAAGGCCAATTCAGGATCAAACCAAAAAGGCGAACTGAATCAAGACTCGTCCTAATGAGGATATAACTCAATAGGGAAAACCCATCCTAATGTATGTGTTGGGAGGAAACGGAAACAACCGTCATCCACGAGGAAATATCTCAGTGGGGAACTGCAGAAGAAAAGACAGACACTTTCTGCTTATGGGGCTGACTCTATATTGAGAGATTAGACACCCGACATCTGCTTGGGTAGATCTACTGGGGAGATCTATATCACCACTTAGCAGGAGACAACAAACAAAAGATATATGGCAAAAATGCAACATGAATATCTGAATGTTGAAAATATGCATGAATATGCGTGATTTATGTTTGATGAATGCTGACAAAACAGACATATCTAACACAAACAGGTCCAGGAATCAAACGCCCGGTACTACACTTCCAGAGGAAAATCCAAGAAATCCAACTAGAAAGCCAATCTGCTGGAGATCTGAATGCTAAAAAGCAAAGATCATGCTGGGAAAAATCCAAAGATATCAAAGAAATCACAAGATCTCTGAGCGATGGATCATCAATCAACCCAACTGGGGATCAGAAGTTCACAACAGGCAGAAACTGCCACGAAAGCAACTCTGTTGGGGAAGTGGAGAAATCACGAGATTTCTGCAGGGGGATCATTAGTCTCAACTGAGAAAAGGAGCTCACTGCACCGGCGAAAACTGCCACGAAAGCAACTCCAAACAACTCCACTGGGGGAAACCCACTGAGGGAGAAAAGATCACACAAGTAGATTCTGCCACACAAGCCACTCTACTGGGGATCAGCAACATCAGAAAATCACCAAATCTATACAGAGAGGAACCATCACAGGTACAATCTACCATACCACAACACTACTGGGGATTTATCTGAGGCAGAGAAGGAGAACTGGGGATCAACCACCAAAATACCGAACCTTCTAAAAGGAAACCACAACTGCTGAAGAGGAAAGAATCACTGCTCTGCTGAAGGGAGAGGAGGTAGAAAACCTCAACAAGCACTCTGATGGGGAGAGTCCTAACAAAGGCTCTGCTCAACGAAAACTACTCGGGAGAAATCCCAACAAACACCCTGCTCAAGGGGAACACAAAATCTCAACAGAAGCTCTGCTTGGGGAGCAACCCCAACAACAATCTGGAGAAAGAGGATACAACCATGCCAGGAATATGAACAAATGTCTTACCCTGTTGAAAATCATGCCACCCTTGGGAGAGCACTGAGAAATTCTTAAGTATCCTTTTATCATTGTGAATATTCACTTTGTTTAAAACAATTTTGAAAAATTTGTCTGTTTAAAACAATGACATTTTATCAATTAAAACATGCAAAACATTTGTTGAATCGAAACAAATAAGAGTGCAAATAATTGGATAAAAGCTCAAATTTATTTGATGGAATGGTAGTTTGCAAATGGCAAGACTCCATAGATCTGTACAAATTTGAAATCGGTGATATATATTGGAAGAGGGCTACATTAAACATAATGACCATTTCTCTACCAATTTGAATCCGATGTATTCGAAGCTTCAGTTGGCGACGAATCGAGAATCTCTGACGAAAAGACGGTTGTGGAACAGAAAGTCTTGTCAGGATGCAGTTACTTGCCATATCCCTAATTTTTGCCTAGATTGCCCCAGGGTGAGGTACTCAATCTAGCGGGATGCAAATATACTCTTTTTTTCAAGTCTCTAATTTTTGCCTGGATCGCCCTTTCGGGTTTTCCACCGAGACGCTCATTTTTGCCTAAGCCGCCCTTTCGAGTTTTCAACTTAGCGAGCTATTCTGTTTTTCTTTTTAGGCAAAGTATTTCTTGACTGCATCTGAATTCACAGGACGAGTGAAATCCTCCTCATCCATAGTTGTGAGCATCAAAGCACCGCCTGAAAAGGCTCTCTTGACAACATATGAACCCTCGTAGTTTGGAGTCCACTTGCCCCTGGAATCGGGCGCGAAAGACAAGACTTTCTTGAGCACGAGGTCACCTTCTCGGAATACACAAGGCTTGACCTTCTTATCGAATGCTTTCTTCATTCTCTGCTGATATAACTGACCATGACACATGGCAGTTAATCGCTTTTCTTCAATCAAATTCAGCTGGTCATAACGACTCTGAATCCATTCAGCATCAGTCAACTTGGCTTCCATCAAGACTCTCATTGATGGGATCTCCACCTCTACTGGGAGAACAGCCTCCATGCCGTAAACAAGAGAGAAAGGGGTTGCCCCTGTTGAAGTGCGGACAGATGTACGATATCCATGCAAAGCAAATGGCAGCATCTCATGCCAATCTTTGTACGTAACAACTATCTTCTGGACAATCTTCTTGATATTCTTGTTAGCAGCTTCAAGAGCCCCATTCATCTTGGGTCTGTAGGGAGAGGAGTTATGGTGTGCAATCTTGAACTCAGCGCACAACTCTTCCATCATCTTATTATTCAGATTAGATCCATTATCAGTAATGATCTTATCTGGCACACCATAACGGCATATCATCTGATTCTTGATAAACTTCATGACCACCTGCCTGGTCACATTCGCATATGATGCAGCTTCAACCCATTTGGTGAAGTAATCAATTGCTACGAGAATAAACCTATGTCCATTGGACGCTTTCGGTTCAATCATGCCAATCATGTCAATTCCCCACATAGAGAAAGGCCATGGTGATGAAATCACATTCAGAAGTGTCGGAGGAATATGAATCTTATCCGCGTAAATCTGACACTTGTGGCATTTCTTCACATATTTGCAGTAGTCAGACTCCATTGTCAGCCAATAGTAGCCTGCTCTCAACATCTTTCTAGCCATGGCATGTCCATTAGAATGAGTACCAAATGAACCCTCATGGACCTCAGTCATTAACAGGTTTGCTTCGTGTCTATCCACGCATCTGAGCAAAACCATGTCAAAATTTCTCTTATACAGCACTTCACCGCTGAGGTAAAAACTGCCTGACAACCTTCTCAAACTTTTCCTGTCTTTCACAGATGCCCCAGGCGGGTAGACCTAGTTCTGAAGGAAATTCTTGATATCAAAATACCAAGGCTTATCATCTTTGACTTCTTCAACTGCAAATATATGAGCTGGTCTGTCCAAGCGCATCACGGCGATATTAGGAACTTCATTCCAATATCTCACCACAATCATAGAAGCAAGCGTAGCAAGCGCATCTGCCATCCGATTATCTTCTCGAGGAATATGATGAAAGTAAACTTCAGTAAAGAACGTTGAAATCCTCCTCGCATAATCTCTGTACGGAATGAGACTTGGCTGATTCGTCTCCCACTCACCCTTGATCTGATTGACAACCAAGGCCGAATCACCATACACATCGAGATGCTTGATCCTCAGATCAATGCATTCTTCTAATCCCATAATACAGGCTTCGTACTCAGCCATATTATTCGTGCATTTGAAAGTTAGCCTTGCTGTAAACGGAATATGTGTGCCCTGAGGAGTAATGATTACTGCCCCAATTCCATTTCCGTACTGATTTACAGCGCCATCAAACACCATCGTCCATCTGGTACCAGGTTCCGGACCTTCATCAAGTGTAGGCTCATCACAATCTTTCATTTTCAAATACAGAATTTCCTCATATGGGAAGTCGTACTGAACAGACTGATAATCTTCAATCGGCTGATGTGCTAAATGGTCAGCCAAGATACTACCTTTGATAGCTTTCTGAGCTCGATACTCGATATCATACTCAGACAACAACATCTGCCAACGGGCAATCCTCCCGGTTAAAGCAGGCTTCTCGAAGATATACTTGATTGGATCCATTCTGGATATCAACCAAGTTGTATGATTTATCATGTACTGGCGTAAACGCTTAGCAGCCCAAGCCAAAGCACAGCACGTCTTCTCAAGCATTGAGTATCGAGACTCACAATCAGTGAACTTCTTACTCAGGTAGTAGATAGCAGATTCTTTCTTTCCCGATTCGTCTTGCTGACCGAGTACACAACCCATCGAGTCTTCAAGAAGAGTCAGATACATGATCAGAGGTCTTCCTTCTAGAGGCGGAGACAAGATCGGAGGTTCAGACAGATATTCTTTGATACTGTCAAAAGCTTTCTGGCAATCCTCGGTCCAATCAAGAGACTGATCTTTCCGGAGGAGCTTGAATATCGGCGCACATGTGGCAGTCATGTGGGATATAAATCTGGAAATATAATTCAAGCGGCCAAGAAAACCTCGGACTTGCTTTTCAGTTTTGGGTGCAGGCATCTCTTGTATTGCTTTGACCTTTGCAGGATCAACCTCAATACCTCTCTCGCTGACTATAAAGCCCAACAACTTGCCAGAACGGACTCCAAATGTACATTTGTTCGGATTCAGACGAAGCCTGAACTTCGTCAAACGCTGAAAAAGCTTCAACAAATGCTCAATATGTTCAACTTCCGTTCGTGACTTAGCAATCATATCATCGACATAGACCTCTATCTCCTTGTGCATCATATCATGAAACAAGGTAGTCATAGCTCGTTGATACGTTGCTCCGGCGTTCTTCAAACCAAAGGGCATCACTTGATAACAGAATGTTCCCCAAGGTGTGATGAATGTTGTCTTCTCCATATCCTAAGGTGCCATCTTGATTTGATTATATCCGAAAAATCCGTCCATAAAGGAAAAGACTTTGAATTTAGCTGTATTATCTACCAACATATCAATGTGTGGTAGAGGGAAATCATCTTTTGGACTAGCTTTATTCAAATCTCTGTAATCAACACACATACAGACTTTTCCGTCTTTCTTAGGCACATGCACAATATTGGCCACCCATTGAGGATATGTGGAAGTCACCAGAAACCCCGCATCAATTTGCTTCTGAACTTCCTCTTTGATCTTCTGAGCTTCTGCTTCACTGGCACGCACTCAGGCTTCAGAGGCAGGAAATGTTGCACAATATCTGTATCTAGACCTGGCATGTCTTCATACGACCAAGCAAAGATATCGGAATATTCTCGTAGCAAACTGATCAACCCCTTCTTGACAGACTCTTCAAGGAGTGCCCCAATCTTCACCATTCGAACACAATCTTCAGACCCCAAGTTGACTGTTTCCAGATTCTCAAGGTGCGGCTGAATGATCTTCTCTTCGTGCTCAAGGAGACGGGTAATCTCATCAGGAATCCCTTCAACATCATCTTCCTCTACTTCGAATACAGGGAATTCAAAATTGGGAGATGGCGTTGGATCATTATGTTCAATGGGTTTTAGAATCAACCTGCATAATGATTTTGGTTAATGAAAAGCTTTAGAATTTAAACAAGCAAATCATTGTGCAGATGAAAAGATTGCTTTTATTCTTGTTTTTAGGGTTTTTTGTGATCACCGATTTCATGCAAAAAGCAAAAGGTGAAAACAAAGGAAAAACAAATGTTTAAACATGAATTTATTGAATGAAATATCATTGTATATATGATGCCAACAATGTCATCACTTCTCCTTTTGGCATGGGAGAAGGGTTTTCAAACAAAGTGAACATATTACTCTGACTTATGAATGACTGTAGGAACGTCTACAGCGACCCAATTGTGGCAGATCCCGCCAGGGATGACAAAATTGTCAGTATCCTCTGCATCCTCTTCCAGAATAGCAGCAGCTTCCTCACTCTGATCGGCGTGGATGAAACCTCCACTCTTGAACAGACCTTTCTCATTGAAGACCCCAGAAGAATAGCCAATGCCAGCCCGGGACTTATTATCTTCAAGCTCGATCATCTTTCCTAGACCAGCAACTGCACCACATTCAATGGCCAGTTTCACATCACGATAGGAAGCAAATGAAGGATACTTCTTCTCAATCGGCTCAGCTATAGACAAAGCTTGGAAAGGCGTTCCAACTTCATCCTCAGCATCAATATATGAGAAAGAAGATAAGTGGCTAACCAGGAGAGCCTTTTCTCCCCCTACCACAACCAGTTTCTTATTCTTAACGAATTTCAGCTTCTGGTGTAGGGTGGATGTCACGGCGCCAGCCTCGTGAATCCATGGTCTACCAAGGAGACAGCTATAAGATGGGTGGATATCCATAACCTGAAAGGTAACTTGGAAATCACTTGGTCCAATCTTGATTGGGAGATCAACTTCCCCAATCACGGTCTTACGCGACCCATCGAAAGCTTTCACAACAACACCACTCTGCCTCATGGGAGGACCTTGATACGACAATCTAGAAAGAGTGGTTTTCGACAATACATTCAAAGAAGACCCAGTGTCCACCAGCACGTTGGACATGGCGTCGTTCTTGCAATTCATGGATATATGTAAAGCCATGTTGTGGTCTCTTCCCTCCTCAGGGAGATCAGCGTCACAGAAACTCAAAGTGTTGCAAGCAGTGATGTTTGCAACAATACTGTCAAACTGTTCAACGGTGACATCATGATCAACATAGGCCAGATCCAAGACTTTCTGCAGAGCCTCCCTATGGGGTTCTGAATTCAGAAGCAACGATAGCACGGATATCTTGGACGGCGTTTGTAGAAGCTGGTCTACAACGTTGTACTCACTCTTCTTGATGAGCCTCAGCATCTCATCACAGTCTTCATTCACAGTGCCACTAGGGCCAACCGAAGAAGTAGGAGTCTTTTGTACAGAGGAGGGTTTAGCAACAGGTGTCGGGTTCGAAGGATTCACAGCATTCCCCACCGGACGCACAACACAATCAGCAGCAGCCTGAGGCTTCGGGGGTGCAGAAAACACACGACCACTTCGGGTCAACCCACTCACATCAGCTATATTCACAACAGAGGATGAAGGCAACGACACTTCTTTCCCATCTTCCACAGCAACAGGATTATAACGGAAGGGAACTGCTTTATCAGACGAATAAGGCACAGGGCCAGCAGGCTTGATAATCAACGAAGGAGAAACCTTCTGCTTGCTACCATCATATCTAATGACAACAGGCTCAGGTATCTTGAACACAGGAGAAATCACATTCACCTCTGGTTCGTCTTCATCAACATTTCTGTTTTGAAGAATCTCAATAGTCCCATCATCTAGCAACTCTTGCAGCTCTCTACGCACTTGGCGACAACCCAATCTGTTGACAGAGCAGATACGACATTTGTCATGGTCGTGCTCCAGATGACTGTAATCACACAGCAAACGATGCAACTCAACCAATGACTGTCGAATATGGCTTACATATTTGACCTTATATTTGCCAGGGCAACCCTGGACCATGTTAACCGACTTCCCATGCTCGGGCAATGGGTTCTTCGTAACATTAGGGCATGAGTCCTCAAAGCTCAGAATACCGCATCTCATAAGGTCTTCAACCTTAGTCTTCAAAGGAAAGCAGTTTTCCACATTATGACCCGGAGCACCCGAGTGGTAAACACAATGTTGATCAGGCTTATACCACCACTGAGGGTTAGCCGGTATAGCCGGAGGATCCCTAGGAGTAATCAATTTCCGCTCTATCAAAGAGGGATACAGCTCTGTATATGATACAGGAATCGGATCGAAAGTGATCTTCTTCCTTTCATAACTCGGACCAGCTGGATTACTATTGCGAGGCTGGTAGGCCTGCTGCTGAGGGCGATGTTGTTGTTGATACTGCTGAGATTGTTGTTGATTATGCTGCTGATGCTGATATTGCTGATTGTCACGGAAGACAGGTGTTATATGAGCCACCTGATGCTGATTGCTGGCATGACGCACAGGCTTCCTCTTGACAGAGGGTCTTCTGGATTTAGCATGGGATTGCACAGCATGTGCCTCCCCATCTTTCTTCTTAGCAAATGCTCCATACCGCTTGCTAGAAGAGCCTTCATCTTTGGATAACCGTCCTTCACTGACTCCTTCCTCCAATCGCATCCCCATGTTCACCATCTCGGTGAAATCTGAGGGAGCACTAGCGATCATCCGCTCATAATAAAATGAACTAAGAGTCTTCAAAAAGATCTTAGTCATTTCCTTCTCTTCCAGCGGAGGAGTAATCTGAGCTGCCAGCTCTCGCCACCTCTGGGCGTACTCTTTAAATGTCTCTTTGTCCTTCTGGGACATGGCTCTAAGCTGATCCCGATCGGGAGCCATATCCACGTTGTATTTGTACTGCTTGACGAAGGCTTCTCCAAGATCATTGAAGGAACGGATGTTTGCACTATCTAGACTCATATACCATCGCAGTGCAGCACCGGACAAACTGTCCTGGAAATAATGAATCAGCAGTTGATCATTATCCGTTTGAGTAGACATTTTCCTGGCATACATAACCAGGTGGCTGAGAGGGCAGGTGTTCCCCTTGTACTTCTCAAAGTCTGGGACTTTGAATTTGACAGGAATCTTTACACCGGGAACTAAATAGAGTTCAGCAGCAGATTTGCCGAACAAATCCTTTCCTCGAAGGGTCTTCAATTCCTTGCGGAGTTCAAGAAATTGGTCATTCATAGCATCCATTTTCTCATTAACATCTGGGCCCTCAGACGGCTCAGAATGATAGATGGTATCGTCTACCCTAGGAATGGTATGCACGACAGGAGGAGGCATTGCAAGGACCGGGCTAGATGTCGGCATGGACGCAAATGTTGGTGCTGGAATATCAGGCATATAACCAGGAGGCATTCCCCACGGAAACCCGGGCGGCATGGCAGTTGGCACAAAATGGGCACTAGCAGCTGGCACAGTTGACGTGACGACCTCAGATATAACAGTCCTCTGGGGAGGAGTTACAGGCGGCGGAGATGCCTGATTCTGAGCAGCTAAGAATTGCTCCATCAAAGCAGTGAGTCTGGCAACCTCATCCTTTAGCTCACGATTCTCTTGCTCAAGATGATCCATCAGTCTAGAAGAGTTGGCTCTGGTGTAGTACCGATGAGTCAGCTTGTCTTCAAAATAAATGAAGAGCACAGAGTTAGGCCACAAACAAGAAGACCGGAACAACACCTACTTATGCAAATGATGCATGCAATGCTCGTGCATATGCTTTGTTTTTTTTTATATTTCAAGGAAGCTTTAGGGTATTATTTTCAAATTTTGAATATTAAGCATTTAATCGCATATGGAAAATATCTCATCAAATATATTTGAACAAGGAAGTACAGCATTGTCAGTTATATTACAAGAGAGAAGGAAAATAAACATCTTATGGATCCCTAGAAGCTCGGGATGCCGGAAGATAAGTTGCATGAAGCCTCTTAATCTCTCTCTCGTATGCTGCTTCCATATCCGCCTTATCTTTGGCGAGTCTGTCATACCTCCTTTTCCAGAACTTGGAAGACTGAGGAAGTAGAGAAGTCCAAATATCATCAGGATCATCAATGACTTGATGTTCAAGAAAATCGATCATGGCATCCTTCTCCTTAAGCTGTTGAAGCAACTCTTCTCTTTCACGGATCCAGGCACGTGAAAGGTCTTCTTCTCTCAACTCCTCTACGCCTTGGTTAGGGAGGGTTGAAGGCCCAACCACAACCAACGGTGTAGGTCTCGGATAATCATATGGCATAAGATACTCGGATGCTCTCTTCCTCACCCAAGTAGTGTATGGCTCCAAAGCTATGCAGTTCTTCGGACCTAACTCACTTCTACCCTTCTTGTGAATCTTGCGCCAAGCGCGAACCATCCTGGCTTTCAAGCCTTGGGGATCTTTACCCTCCTAAAAGAACACACCTTCTAACAGAATGTTATTAGGTTTATCCTTTAGGGGGAACCCAAGCTGACGACGTGCTAATATAGGGTTGTAGCTAATTCCACCACATGTACCAAGAAGAGGCACATTGGAGAATTCACCACAAGAATCGATGATCTGGACACCATCATATGCACGATCATACCAAGAGATATCATCATTAGTGAGAGACATAAGTATCGTAGACCACCATAGACATCCCTTATTCTCCTTGAAAGCGACCGTCTGAGGTAAGTGAGAAATAAACCACTTATACAACAGAGGCAAACAGCACACAATAGCACCACCACCCTTTGCATTCCTCAGGTGCAAAGAGACATAGGCATCACCCAACAGAGTCGGAACAGGATTAAGAACAGAGAAGATCCTAATAGCGTTCACATCCACAAATTTGTCGATGTTGGGGAACAATACCAGTCCATAGATAAGCAGCACAAATATGGCCTCAAAGGCATCCTCACTCATGGCCTTCCCATAAACGGTAGCTTGAGCAATGAGGAACTCAGAAGGAAGACCTTGAATTCCACCTTTGGTAGTCATATGAGCTTTAACCAAGGATTCATCTATGTGCAACATCTCAGCTATCTCTTGAGAAGTAGGAATACTCACCAAGCCACTGAACGACAACTGGTCCAGAATAGGAATACCCACAAGATGAGCATACTCCTCGAGGGTAGGTGTAGCACCTCAAATTTGCACCTATCATTGTACATACATTCTCATATTAGTTCATAACATAACATGGTCCACTGCATAGCATTGCATTGTCCCTTTGCCTCAGGTGCAAGCCATTCAGAAGAATTAGGTCAAACTGGTCAGGAGATCAGTCAGTCAAGCAAGCAAGTACAATTTTCCATTGAGCCAAGGCCCTAGGGTTGGTCCAACATGTTCACATGACCTAGGGGTCCTTTGGAAGTGTTTTGGTCAAGGTTTGGATGTTCAGAAGTCATCAGTCAGTGTTCAGTTCACCAAAAACCCTAAAAAGTCAACTGTTGGTCAACTGTGCATTTAATCAGTGATTGGATGGTGGGAATTGGTTTGAGAGGCTTCAATCATGTCCATATAAGCCTCATATAACATGTCAAACATCATCATGGAAGAATTTGAAGCCAGACAAGAAATTTCCAAAAATAGAAAGTTGACCTGTAATTGGAATTTGCCAAAAATGGAAACTTCTTGATCCTAAACTTACATCATGATACAAGCTTCAAATGAATTTTTTCCCAACATGAAAGTCGAAGATCTTGTTCTCCCATTTCCAAAAAGTCCAATAACTCTCAATTCCCATGTATGGTTGGCAAGTTATGATCAATTCATTTTCAAAAATTCTTGAACTTCAAAAGGCCATATCTCTTAAACCATTTGGCCAAATTGGGTGGGGTTTTTTGCAACAAGTCACATTTGATCCCCTCTTTCCAAATATGTCATCATCATTCACAAAAACATCACCAATCAAAATGGCATTTTTGGACTTGCATGATTTATTTTCAAGTAAGGGTGAAAAGTGAACTTTTGATTTAATCATTTTTAACTACTTTGGCCATTCAAATATGTTCAGAAATGATATTTTGGTCATGTTACAAAGCCCAATTTCGCAGCCTTGGCCTTGCACCTCACCATTTGAGCAAAGGTGACAAATTAGCAAATTTCTAATTAAGCCAAATTGTGTTTAGCATTCACTTAGGCAAACATAAACAGAAGTATATATTGCTCTTTTTCTGCCAAATGAAGCCCTAGCAGCCACAATTCCAAAACAGAAAATCACTCTCTCTCAAATTCTCATTTTCCATCCATTTGAACTGTTTGCTAAGAAACCTAAAAGAAATCGAGCCTGGTTTGTTTTGCCATCATCCACCAACTTCTGTTAAGCCTTTGCAAGCCTTAAACACCCACTGTAAGCAAAGCACACGACTGTTCCATTGAAGAGGTCATCCATGGCAGATTTTGATTTGAACCAAACCAAACATGGCTGAGCTTGAAATCTTCTTTCATTCAACTTTGGGAAGCTGGTAGAGCATCCGTTCCATCACAAAACAACCAAGCAACCCTTGAATCACCACTGTCCTCAAGATCAAGTAAGTTTTCGACCCCATTATTTTTCCAAATCATGCCATGCTTATGATAGAGCTTACTTTGCTGATTCTAATGAGCTTTTAATCGTGCAAAATGGTTGAGTGATGGCTGAGAAATCTGGTTTTAAAGTTACATGTTCATTATTATTTTTTGCTTGTTGCTTGGTAGTTAGCTCGATTCTTGGAAAATGGTTGTTGGATTTGTGTTAGTTGTGCTTGGCTGGTTCGAATGATGCATTCAATTTACATTTCTGGACAAATAATTTTTTCGATTGTGTGGATGAAGATGAAGATCTACTGTAGTGACATAAACCCTAATTTCCATTTTCCAGATTTTGGTGTTTCACGTGATTTGCATGCTTGTTACTGTTTTATTCACATGAGCCAATCACAACCTTCCATTCTCATTGCTTAAGCGTTGCGTTTCACTTAAACATCACCAGAATTACTAAAATGCCATTGCCGATTTTCATTTATTTGTTTATTTCAATTATTTCTTCAATAATTATTCCATTTTGATGCTCATCTTGCAAAAATCATATCTCATCCATGTTTAATCCAAAATTAATGGGATTTTTTGCATCTTTTCCATCTTGATCTCTAGTTAATTTTCATATTTTTTCCAGAATTTTTGGATGAGTGGATTTTTATTGGTGCTAGGGTTTTGTTCATGTGACCATATTTTGTACCTTTTGCCAAATCATTTGTGAAATGATGATGCTTTATCCAATGGCTTCCAAATTTTTTGTGCATAAACTAGACACATTCATGGTGATTTTGGTATAGAGTTTATGAATTTATCATCTCTGGCTGTTGAGTTATGATTTTTTGAAGTAGGGTGTGACAATTTGTGTCACACCATTGATGTGCAACTTGATGATTTTCATTACCATGCCTATTGGCCTCAAAATGCTTTGATTTTTTTCATGATTGAGCTTGTGTATGTCTAGTTTACATGTGATTTTTTGTGGATTTGTTTATGGCATTTTCCAATTGATTGAGATTTTTCTCTCCTGTTTGGTCTTATGTTGACTTTCTGTGACACTTGTTCCCATTTGTTTTGTGAAATGCTCATACTTTATTAGATGGACATGAAATTTGATATGTGATTACTAGACATTTTAAGCTTTGCCATGGTTTTAGTCCCATTCATTTCTCATATGCTATCACTGATTTATGATTTTTTCAAGTTGATGCATGTTTGGTTGACTTCTTTGAGCATGCTTAAAATTGCCTTGCCTTTCTGATTTTCATTGACCAACTTCTACTTGTCCAAATGAGTTGAAATTTGACATGCTTACCATGCTGTAGGTTGTGATTGATCATGATTTATTTGATGATTTTTGGAAATGTTTGAGATTGGTTTTGATTCAAGTCTTGCTGTTGACTTCTATGAGCTTCCATATGCCATGCTTTGACTTCTTTTGCTTATAAAATGATGATAATGATTGATATGAATGTGAAACCAATTGGTTTTGTTTCTTGATTGTTTGAACATGATTTTGGATACTTGCCACTTTCTGTTTTAACTCTTTCATTCCCTTTTGACCCTAGGCTTGTCCTAGTGGTCCTGTTACTCACATTTGAGTTCATGTTTTCAGGTTGACCAACAATTAACCAATGAGACCAATACAAATTGATTGAGTGTGCTTGTTTATCATGACTAATCTATTTGTTTTGTAGGTTGCTTGGCTCACATGCCTTGAACCTTGTGCATTGCACATCTATCTGCTTGTGTTGACTGTTAACCTTTGTTTCATTTTGATTTAACTTTGACTTGTATACTAATGTTGTCTGACTGGTTTCAGGTACCTTTAGTTGCTTATAGTTCTTTGTGAACTTTGCTTTGCTTTGCTTAAGAGAAATTTGCATTGAGGTATAACTTCTTTACTCCATGTAGTCTGGAAGACCTGGTCTGTTACTTGGCCAGGCAACTGTCTGAAGTCCTCCTTAAGAGGCAATGTTTGTGACTGTTTACATTTGTCCTTGTATAGAGTCAAAGACCTCCTAAGTGAAGAGGCAATTGGCAGAACCCAAGGGATATGCAATCTATCCCCTGCTATTCTGTGTGTCATCTGCTTTGCTCACACCACTGTGTTGATGCATTGCAGATACAAACCCAAGATCTTGTACAATTGTACAGTTGAGTCAGTATCAAATGTGTAGAAGGGTTCCCCCTTTCTGAACCCACACATTCTTGTCAAAAGCTCTCCCTGACCAGGGATAAGAGCAATGAGGCACACCCCTCATCTCCTTTCATCTGCTTCACCTTAGCCCCTCAATGGCAAGGTTAAGAGCACCACTACCCAGTTCCAGAGGTTTGTTTGTTGAGGTTGATATGACCCCTCGACTAAAACCTAGCCTTGATGTTTGAGCCCCTTGTTGGTGTGTTTATTTCATGCTGTATGTGCTTGTGTGGTGTGATTGTATCCCCTAGGTTTGTTAGACTCCGTGTAGTCTCGTTTGCATGTCAATTAAGGTAGCACGGTTCCTTCGTATAGGACTTCCTTTCTTGCTTGAGCTTTCCTAAAACACAAACAAACATTATTCCCTCTTAAGGATACGTTAACTCCTTCTACTACAGGTGAGTAAGTCTCCAAAGGTCGAGCATCAGGTAGATTGCGCAGTGACGTTGTCCACTTAAAAAACACAAACCAACGGGAATAGTTTACGGGCACACTTTCCTTTCTTTTTGTGTGTGTGCTTGACAGTTATAGGCTCGAGTTCCCGACTCCCTATTAACTTGTTTGGTTGTTGTGTGCTTAGAAGCTGATGTAAGTCCATCGAGTGGCATTCGGGTTCCAGTGTGGGTTTTGTTTGGTTCGGATGCTGATGTAAGTCCAGTGATTGGCATTCGGGCTCCATGTTTGCCTTCTTGTGTGTGTTCTGGTTCGGATGCTGATGTAAGTCCAGTGATTGGCATTCGGGCTCCATGTTTGCCTTCTTGTGTGTGTTCTAGTTCGGATGCTAATGTAAGTCCAGTGATTGGCATTCAGGCTCCACGTTTGCCTTTGCCAGTGTTTATTTGTGTGCGTGTCAGCCGAGCTACGAATGCTCTGATTCTCCTTCGTCCAAGGAGATACGTATGCATAGGATGCGATATCCTAGCGAGCATGTGTCGTTTCCCCAGTCCGAACTACTTCAACTCTGATGTCTATGCCTGATAGACTAAGTAGGCCCAGGATGCGGTATCCTGCCGAGTCAGTTTCAGTCTGTTTTCTTGTGTCTCTTTCAGCCAGTGTGTGTGTGTGTGAGCAGTGTTTTAGCAACCATTTTCCTTCCTATTGTGCGTGGATCCCGTCGAGTACGACGGATGCGTAGGGGTGCTAATACCTTCCTTTGGCATAACCGACTCCCGATCCCATTCTCTTTGGTCGCGAGACCATGTCTTTTCCAGGTTTACTTCGAGCGTTTCCTTTCCCTCCTTTGGGATAAATAACGCACGGTGGCGGCTCTGTTGTTCTTTGTTTCCCGCCGGTTTTTCGCGTAATGCGACAGCTAGCGACTCTGCTGGGGACATAAAGAGAAGTTGACCTGTGCTGGTCCATCTTCCCTAAGCGAGTCTCTCCTAGCGCTCTCTAGGTTAGGGTTTTGGTTGCTTTGTGCTGTTATTTATTGCATTCATTTATCTATTGTTTGCAGTTATTGTTTGCATTTATATTTGCATGCATCATACTGTCTTAAAGCTTTCTCTGTGCAGGTGGTTCCTCTTTGTGGGGTGGGTGTTCTGAGTGGGGCTAAAACCCAGGCCCGAGTATACACCTAGGATTAGTGTGGTCTCATGTTGCCTCCTTCATGTTAGGTAAACATGTGCCTGGCAACGTGATGTACCACAAGCCGGACGAGGTTCATTTGATAGTGCTTTCCTCTGTGGGGTACTCCACTTTGGTTGAGTTACTTCATCTGAACTGTTGACTCTGGTGACCGATCATTTCCCGGATCTTTGGTTTAGACGATCTTAAGGGAGCTACAACGGCACACCCGAAAGGGCAAACCCGTTGAGCATCTTTGCCCGATTGTCGAGACCATTATCCGCCTTAGGATGACCTTGTTATAATTCACCTGTGAGGGGAGGGTTTGATTCTTGCAAGTACAGTTTCTGACAGTGATGCTGTGTTCTTTATTTCTGGACGCCGGAGGTTTGACCCTGGTACTGATCGGAGGGTTCCGTTTATTTCGGATCCCTGGGCTGAATTTGAGGGTACTCGTTCAGATGATGATTTGGTTTCTAAGAATGGGTTCAGATGACAGTTCCTCAGATGACTTTGGGTTTCAGATGGATTGTGACTCCGAGTTCAAGCTGAAGCTTTGACCCTGTGCCTTGAGACGCACAGCCTGACCAGTCATGTTGCATCATTTGCATCATAGCATGTTTATTTTCAAAAAAATAATAATGCATGAAAAAAGAAAAAAAAGTTAACTCGCATACGCATATCCTTTATCAGGATCATTCATGATAAAATAGCATCCGCATTCGCATCATGCATATCATACACATATCATCCTTGCATTACAGACATGTTTGGGGACACGACTTCTCGCTCTGGGTTTTGACTGAGACAGGATTGTTGATCATCGTCCGCACCGCAACCAGATTTAATCATCAGAGGAGTATGGATCAAGTCCAAGCTGAGTCGGCTGAGATAAGGGCAAACATGGCTCAGTTCATGAGCATGATGCAAGGAGTTGTTCAGGGGCAAGAGGAGTTGCGTGCCTTAGCCCAAAGACAGGACATGGCTCAGTTCATGAGCTGCTGATGCAAAGGATACTGACAGTTGTCATCCCTGGTGGGATCTATCACAATTGGGTCACTGTGGGCGTTCCTACAGTTGTTCATAAGTCAGAGTAACAAACACTTTGTTTAAAAACCCTTCTCCCATGCCAAAAGGAGAAGTGATGACATTGTTGGCAACATTTTGTGCAATGATATTTTCATTCAAATAAATTCATGTTAAACATTTTGGTAAAACAAAGAGAGTTCACAAGATGTTATGTGTGATGTCTTAAACTAAGATATCTTATGTACCTGCTGGAGTTCAAGAACATAATCATGCAGTATTATTTTAGAATGTCATATGCAATGCCATGGCTTCTGATAATGTGTACCTGCTGGAGTTAAAATGGAAAACATAACTATGCAGGATTGTATCATGATGTCATACACGATGTCATGACATCTGATGTGTTTATACCTGCTGGAAATTATAAAAGGAATTATGGAGTTATGCAGGATTGTTCCAGGATGTCAGACCCGATGTCATGACATCCTGTACACAGAACATTCAGTGTGAATGTCTGGTGTTTTGTGATTGCACAATTAATGGAAATCTATGTATGATTGAAGATCTGATTTGCAGGCGCATTCAATCATGGATTACAACCTGATTTACTTATTTTCCAAGGAGATCTAACTAGCTGTTATGAAAAGATTTAATTGGAAAATAGATTTAGGGTTTTCAAGATGTCCAAGCCCAGCTGAAAGCTTCTATAAAAAGGGACTTAGAAAACCTGTTTTACAACACAACCAATACTAAGCGAAATATAGAGAGAGAGCTAGGGTTTATATGTGTTTAGTCGTAAGACTTGTAAGCCATTCAAGTCATCTTTTGATGATTGAATTGAACTGATTTGTGGTTGTAATTTGTCACTCTAAAGATGTTAAGCAAGAGTGTGTGTCTACTTGATCAAAGTTGTGAAGCAAGATCAAGTGTGTGTCTAATTGATCAAAGCTGTGAAGCAAGATCAAGTGTGTGTCTTCTTCATTGAAACTGTGAAGTAAAATTAAGAGTGTGTTATTGAAAAGTGTTTTCTTTTCTCAGGGGATTGTTGTTTAAGATCACAGGTGTGATTGTAAGGAAGTGAGTGGGTTCTCATATCTAAGAGTGCTTAGGTAGAAATTGTACGGCTAGAGATTAGGTGAGAAAGACTGTAACTTGTTGAAGTGTGTAATACCCCAAAATTTACCCTTCATTTTTCTTAGAAGCATGGGATTAGGTTTCACATTTCATTAGCATCATACTAGGTCATACTCATTGCATACTGCATTAGTGACTTGGGAATCAGATTTTGATTGATCACTCCTTAACAGAAGGAGCCCACACAAAGCAAGATTGAGAATCGGACTTCATTCTCCAAATATACAAGTCTCAAGGGGTCTCAAGGGGGTCCAGGCATCTTATTATGGTCCTTAGTTCATCAATGAAGGATTCAGAGCTATCAGAGCGTGCATCTGGATTTAATCAGAAATTAGGGTTTCATGGCTACCTGCAACAGGCAATTTTTGATTGGAAGTAGAGGGGCTTATCCATGTCATGATTATAGAGGCATCTTGGCCTAGGAAGATTCACAATCATCTCATAAAGATCCATTGGCAATCAGTGCAATCAGTTTTTGATCATTTTTGCCCTAAACTAGGGTTTGGTTTAAAATCAGTTTATTTCTTATTCTTTGGGTAAAACTCTTTTCCAAGGCCCTCCATATGTCCACAAGGGTCTACATACAAAAAATCAGCTCTTTATTTGTGCCAGAGGTGCTTCAACTGATCAATGGAATCGGGAATCAGACAGTTTGGGAAAAGTCAACTGTGGGGCCAGAAAAGTCAACTCCTGACATTTTGAGAGTGGAATCACAAAATCCATGCCTAAGGGAGCCTACATGTGAAACTTTATCAAGGTTAGATCATGGATTCATCATTTAATCAGGTATTTGAAAAGTTACTTAATTTGGAAATGGTTGACTTTCCATTTAGGGCAAGTTTTCATGATTGTTGCACTCACTTTAAGCCCATTTTCCATCAAGATGAAAGCTCCAGTTGAAAATTTCTCCAACATGAAAGTTGTTCCTCTTGTTTCAAGCTTTCTAGAGATATAAAGTTGGCTCCATTTGGATCAATATTGAGAAAGTTATGCCTAGTCAAAGTGAGACATTTTTTTAGGACACTTAGAAAATTTTCTAAGTCCCAAAATCTGCAAAGTTTGTCAAGACTTCTTGGCCAGATTTCTTGCACTTCAAGGCATCTTTTGAAAATACTTTCTTCACAACAATTGTAGCTTGCCATGTCCTATTTCACCTCCTTTTGGAATCATCTCATTTGGATCCATGGTTTGAGAGATGCATTCATCTAAAGTTGGCATCATGACTTGATTTTCTAGGCACCATTTAGGCCAAACTGGCCCAACCATTTTGGCATGGTGAAACCTGAACTTTGAGGCCACTTTTCACATTCTTCCATTCATCATTTCCATTTGTGCCCAACATGAAAGATGTTAAGCTCCATGAACTCTTTCTACTGTTTGCATTGTCTTGTCAATTGGTCATGTTCTCATTAAGATACATAGTCTCAAAGTCACCCTTTTGGATTGTTTCCAAGCCAAACCAAGTTATGCTGCAGCCAGACCAAACCAACCAGCCCACATTCTTTACCTCATTTGGCCATGTACTCTTGTTTCCACTAACTTAAGTTTTGCCAAAATTAGAAGCTTGCTTTCACCACCTCACTTTTTGCATCATTTTGCACATAACCAAAACAAACATTTACAAGCCCATTTAGAACATTTAAACCCATCATATTTAAGCATTGAAACCCTAATCTGAGGAGGAAAGCTGTGATTTTCGAGCAAAAGAAAACGCAAGTTTCAAGATCTGTTTTCATTCCTTTTCCCATTTCTAAAGTTGAAGCTTCAAAGCATCATTTCTTCTTCCATTTTTCTCCAATACCAAGAGGCAGTGGACCTTACATCCACTAGGTAATTCTATCACTCTCTTCCATGGCCATGTATCAATATTTCATGCTTATCATCATGCTTACCATGCTCATTCCATGCTTGTTAATCATGTTTACCATGCCATTACCATGCTTGTTTTATGTTGTTTTCCATGTTAATACCATGCCATGCTTGTTTATGAAGCCCTCAATATGAGGCATTGTCATTAAGCTTGAGTTTGTGTTGTTGGATTTCTGTTGTATCCGTGTGCATGTGGCCATCTTGTGGTCGATATTTCTCTATTTTCAAGTCATTATTTTCACTAAAATAAGATACCATGATGAACCTCACATTGCATACTTGAACTTTGGTTTTTATGTCGTGCCATTTGGTGAATCATGGAGGTTGCATTTTGTTGTTGAAAGTTGGAGAAATCCACTGTTGTTGCACGAGTTCTTGCATGCATGGCGCTAGGGCTTTGGCTGGGTGAAGAAGACGATATGTTTCGTCTCATAGGCCATTAGATCACGCGCTTGTCTCTTAATCATAACCGTCCAACCATTTTTGTCATTTAGTGACTTAAAACAAACGTGACCAGTTGATATGCATGTTACATGGTTATTTTTAATAAAATGTTCACTTAAATCATTTGTCACGCTGGACTTATTAATCGCTTGGACCGGGCCTCAGCGCCAATTGCTTTTCCCACCCTCTGTTCAAGGCCCATCACCTTTAATTCACTTCCACTTTTATTTTCTTTTTTTAATTCATTTTATTTTCTGTTTTGTTTTTAATTAATAAAAATATTTTATTTATTCATAAAAATCCCAAAAAATATTTTTCATATTTCTTAATGCTTTATTTAATTTTATTTTATTTTTATTTTCGAATTTATTTAATATAAGTATTTTATTTTAATTATTTATTCTAAATGGTTCATATTAGCATACTTTTTTTTTGTGATTTTTATTTTCATGACTTAAAATTATTTTTAGGTTCTGATTTTTGGGATGAGGGTTGACCAATGTCTCATGGTCAACCTGGCCTTTTCTTGGAATTTTATTTCCCATTTTAAATTTATTTTGGATTTATGTTTGACCTAGTTTGTTTGGTTGACTTTTCATTTGACTTTTGTTTTATTTCAATTAATTTATACATTAATTCTCATTATTTTTAAAATCTTTTTGGGGGATGATGATGTCCTGACCCCACCTTAGTTAGTTTAATTTTTCTTAATTTTCTTGATTAATTTACTATTTATTTGATAATTTTTAAGTTGACTTGACTTTTCTATGATTGATGTTTGACTTAGGGATTGCTTATGGCAATTGAAGAGATCTTTTCATCCTTCCTTGTTCATCTCATATGCCATGTATTAGAGGCCTTTCATCTTGATTTTATTTGGTCCTTACCTCATTTCCTGATTAAATTATTCAGTGATCCTTTGTGTGCATAGTTTCATCTGTCTTATTCATTTGTCATTTGTTATACTTGTTTCTTTCATCCATGCTTCTATTGTTTGATTGTTTAACATGTTTATACTTCTCATGCGTTGTCTAATGCTCCATTATTTCATTCTTTGATTCTTTGATTTGATTATACACTTGTATGCTTATCTTATGGATTGATAATTATTGCCTACTTGTATGATGTATGAGGCATATTATTCTTATTTGTTTGATTGCCATGAACAATCCCCATTCATAACAAATGTACCCCTCTCCTATGAAGTGTATAATATTTATTCTTTCATTCTTTATTCATCTGTTAATACAATAATTAAAACGAACACCCGATAACCATTTCAAAACAAGATCAAAAGCTCGATCCAACATCGAGTAATCATTTTCAAAACTTAAAAGAACCAGCACGTATTCATCCATCCTTTTGTAAGTCGATTGCTTCATGCATCACCATTTCTCTTGTAAGTCGATTGCTTCATGCATCGCCATCTACCTCTTGTAAGTCGATTTCTTCATGCATCGCCATCTACCCTTATCCGTGACTCCTGTCCTTGCTCCATTCATCGACTTTTCTGTATGATAACATAGGTAGAATTCCCTTATTCTTTGCATGCTAACATTATGTAGATGTTCCCGCTATAAATCCAAACACATAGGTCCACACTGCATGACAACTCTAGGGCAGAGCTTCCCCATTTCTAGACCTCCCGTGCGTCTCCGATCTTGTGGCATGACAGTCCGTTCTATTGCAAAGAGGTAACTGCCTAAGACTCGATTCAGCGAGCTGCGACACCTACTGCTAGGACGTTGAACATATTGCCCACTTTCCTTTGACACAGCTGGTGTCCTCCTTTGTAAGACCATGTTCAGATGACAATCCTTAACCCCTAGTTAGGCGAACTACGACAACTCTGATTCTCATGTTCAGATGAGATACGTAGGCACGAGATGCGATGTCTTGCTGAGTTTTTGACTGACAACTAATAACTAATCCTTGCTTGCTTTCGCCCTTGTTGCGATTCTTTTCTCTCACCCTCGTTGCGATCGAGACCTTCCCTTTCTCTTGCCCTAGTTGCAATCGAGACCTTTGTTCCCGTAGTTAGTTGAACTACGTTTTGCTCTGATTCTCATTCCAGATGAGATACGTAGGCATAAGACGTGATGTCTTAGCGAGCACACTTCTCTTTCACTCCTAGGTAGTCGAGCTACGAAGACTCTGATTCTCATACTCAGATGAGATACGTAGGTAGTGGATGCGATATCCTTGCGAGTCATTTTCTTTTGACTTTCTTTTAGTAAATAGTACCTTAGATAAACATACACCCTTTAGACTAGAACAACAAGAGTGGATCCCGTAGAGTACTACAGATTCGTAGGGGTGCTAATACCTTCCCTTCGCATAATCGACTCCCGAACCCAAGATTTGGTTGCGAGACCTTGTCTTTTCCTTCTCTTCATGTTTTCTTCGATCGTTTCCTTTCCCTCCTTTGGGATAAATAACGAATGGTGGCGACTCTTCTGTTTCTTTTTTCGGCGGTTATTTTTTTCGCATTTTAGGTTGCGGCAAAGTGTACGGAGAGTCTTTGAACTGATTCTATTTTAGTGAATTTCCTTCCTGGCTTGGTAGCCCCCAGACGTAGGTGAGTTGCACCGAATTGGGTTAACAATTACTTGTGTCATTTGCATTACCATTCTATATCTTTCTTCTGTTAGTGTAAATCAGATATTAGTGTCGTGACATTACCTTCGACATCTCATATCTGATACCAGAATTTCAATTGGTATCAGAGCAGGCATCCTGCTCTGGTTCTGGGTAAGATCTAGGGACAATACTTTCTGGTACAATGGAGAGAGATGGAGGATCTGTTCACAGGCCACCAATTTTGGATGGTTCTAGCTATGACTATTGGAAACCTCGAATGGTAGCCTTTCTAAAATCTCTTGATAACAAGGCTTGGAAGGTTGTGTTAACAGGCTGGGTGCATCCTGTAATTACTAAAGAAGGAGAAGCCACTACTGAGAAGAAGCCTGAAGAACAATGGTCCAAGGAGGAGGATGATCTAGCCCTTGGAAATTCTAAAGCATTGAATGCAATATTCAATGGAGTAGACAAGAATATTTTCAGGTTGGTAAACAACTGTGAAGTGGCCAAAGATGCTTGGGACGTTCTCAAGACCACTCATGAAGGCACCTCTAGGGTAAAGATGTCTAGACTTCAGCTGCTCACCTCCAAGTTTGAAAATTTAAGGATGAAAGAAGATGAAAACATTCATGAATTTCACATGAGTATCCTTGAAATTGCTAATGCCTCAGGAGCCCTGAGAGAGAAGATGACAGATGAAAAACTGGTAAGAAAAATACTCAGGTCACTCCCTAAGAGATTTGCTATGAAGGTGACTGCCGTAGAAGAGTCTCAAGACATTTCCAACATGAGGGTTGATGAGCTAATTGGCTCCCTCCAAACATTTGAGATGGGATTAAATGATGGTTTTGAAAAGAAAACCAAGAGCATGGCCTTTATGTCAAACACAGAAGAGGAAAAGAGTCAGGAGGTTGATGAAGATTTGGTCAATGAAGTAGCAATGCTGGGAAGATAGTTCAATAAACTGTTGAAAAAGATGGATGTAAGATCTAAGGCAAATGTCAAGAACATCTCATCTAACATCAGTAAATCCAACAATGCTGGAAGAAGAGCAAGATCAGATGAGAAGCTCAAAGAAGAAAAAGAGGTACAGTGCTATGAATGTGATGGGTATGGACACATCAGGACTGAATGCGGAACCTACCTCAAGAAGCAGAAGATGAGTCTTGCTGCCACCTGGTCTGATGAGAGTGAAACAGAGGAAGCTGCAAATCTTGTGACTGCTTTGACAAGAAGATGGGGATCTGATGAAGACTCAAGTGATGATGAAGTAACCTTTGAAGAATTGGCATCTACCTACATAAAGCTGTGTCATAAAAGTGTAGAGCTGTGCAAACAGGTTGAAAGCCAGAAGAAGGAAATAACTCAACTTGAGGATGAGAAGGTAGAATACTTGGAAACCATCTCCAAATTACAAACAGAAGCAGTGGTTCTGAATCCCAAGCTAGATGAAAATCAACAAGTTGAAAGTCAGAAGATAGCACAGCTGGAGAGTGAGAAGGCAGATCATGTGAAAACCATCTCTAAATTGAAAACTGAAGCCATGTTCCTAAAATCTAAACTAGAAGAGATGACCAAGTATGTAAGGATGTTAAGCCATGGATCTGACTCCTTAGACAAGATTCTCCAAACTGGACAAATAACAGGAGACAAATCTGGAATTGGGTATAATGACTCAAAGCCTGAGAACAATTACACTGGTGCCAAACCTCAAGTCAAACCTAAGTGCATCCATAATAAAAGTAAACCTGTGATGTCACATCATATGTCACAACACCAGAGGAGAAAACAGCAGAAGGGGAAACACCAAAGATGGAGATGCCATTATTGTGGGAAATTTGGTCATCTGAAGCCTTTCTGCTATAAGCTGTATGGTTATCCTAGCCCTGTTCATCATCAGAATCACTATCAACCCAGACCCAAACAACACAGGCCTATCATCAAGATGCAATGGGTTCCTAAGACTAATGTTACAAGTCTAATAGCTCACATTCCCCTCAGAATCTCAGCCAAAGAAGAGTGGTATTTTGATAGTGGATGTTCCAGACACATGACTGGAAACCAAGACCTGCTAACTGACCTGCATCATCATACCATAATCCATGTAACCTTTGGAGATGGAGCAAAAGGTGAAATCAAGGGAACAGGTAAGCTTGATTGTCTTGGAGTTCCTAAAGTTGACAATGTTCTACTTGTTAAGGGCTTGACTGCAAATCTAATAAGCATCAGTCAACTATATGATCAAGGTCTGAATGTTAACTTCACCAAAACTAAATGTCTAATTTTTAACAAAGATATTGAAGTGATTATGAAAGGAATCAGGACCAAAGATAATTGTTACATGTGGAGCTCTCAAATGGGTTATTCCTCAAAGTGTTCCTATGTCAAAGAGGAAGAGATGAAGATGAGTATACACTACAACAAACAAGACCTTAGACAGCGCTTTTTTTAGCCTTAGACAGCGCTGTCTAAACCTCCGCTGCTAAAGGTTTAGACAGCGCTTTTTTAAATCTTAAAAGCGCTGTCTAAGCCCCCCCCCCCCCCCCCCCTTAGACAGCGCTTTGGCCAAAAGCGCTTTATAAGACCCTCTTATTTTAAATTTTTTAGGTATACCTTAGACAGCGCTTTTGAAAAGCGCTGTCTAAGCCCCACCCCCTTAGACAGTGCTTTGGCCAAAAGCGCTTTCTAAGACCCTCCTATTTTAATTTTTTTAGGTATACCTTAGACAACGCTTTTCAAAAAGCGCTGTCTAAGCCCCCCCCTTAGACAGCGCTTTTGCCTAAAGCGCTTTCTAATCCCCCCCTTAGATAGCGCTTTTTACAAAAGCGCTGTCTAAGGTATACGAAAATTTTTGAAGCTTTTGTTTTAAACCACATTTTTTCCAGGTTTATAAACCAGAATTTCTACCTGTTTTCAACCAGATTTTGACAGACAATTATCACATTTTATATATGCCATTTTGGCCTTTTTCCTACCAATTTTTGGCTAACAAATATATATATACCAATTCAAACCAATTTTGCCTTAAATGTATCAAAATATATACAAATTTATGTACACATTTATAAGTCATTACATATACTACAAATGTACACATTAATTACACAAATTTATGAACAAACATTGAGCTCTATCATGAATTGACACCACTCCTCTTTGATTTCGTCCACTTGATCCTTTGTATAAAATGCACACTTGAATTCCTCAAAGTACTACATAATAATATAACATATTTTGAATTAATTCCAACTATTTAATTATATGAGATATGTGTACATATAAAAATAACTCATAAGTTAGAAATACATACATCGGTGGGAATCTTTAATCGGCCCAAAGCAAGAGTATCTCGCATAAACCTCAACATGAAATACCCGCAATCTATTTGATTACGTTGTTGAGGACACTACATATGAAAAAAAAATATGGATTATAAATCCTAAGTTTTATCAAGTGTCATCACTAATATAATAAAAAATGTGGTAATTAAAAATATACCGCCACTTTAATCCATGTAATGGAGTTGGCGCCCCTCCTTGAGGTTTGGATATCTCGTTGGGCCCGAAAAGCTTGTAGGACGCTAATAAAATAAAAATGAAGCAATTAGAATAATTCACATAAACTAAGAAAAATTTTGAACATTCTCACTTACGTGTCAATTAGGTGTAAAACTTCTTCTTGAGGAACTCCAGATTTGCCCACTTTGTAAATCAAGGTTAAAGGTAGTGTTCTCACTTGGAAGGTTCATGTGATTCGTTGTTTCCGTTTGAAGCCTCCGCATCTGTCCATCAAATAAGAGAACTTTGTTAAGCCCAACAAAGAGATATTGTGAATCAGAAGTAAAAAAGTAGAACAGTTCAAAGCCCTGTTTACATTCAGACAATAATTTCAGTTTTCATTTTCTAAAGTATATGTTCATTTTAAATTATTAACAAGACTGAAGATTCACATAGTGAACTATTGTGATAGAGAGAAGATGGAAGAGAAGCTAGGAAGAATGCATTTCTAGAAACAATGAAAACCGTGTTTTACCATTTTCAACATTTCTGTAATTGCTAGATCTATTTTCAAGAAGTACATTTAGTAAATATGAGAATTACAACAATACTAGAGATAGGTATAGAAAAGAAGAATCATAAATACTCTTAATTAAGCAATACAACACAATAAAAAACTCAGGTAAACAAACTCAAAGGAGCACAAAGAAATAACACAAGTACATTTAGTAAAGATCTCAAGTAAAATTTCTTGGTTTCTGTATGAGTAATGTAAATATTAGTGTAGCATATCCCACCATTTAGTAACATAACGTGTATATATATATATTTTAAATTATATTTCAAATGGGGGGGTATGATTATGTCCTGCCAAAATTATTCTAAGAATATAATAGTACCTTGAACTCCCAAAGTAACTGTCTCCAGTGCCGACACTTTCTTTGAATCAGCGGGGACAAAACCTGTATCCCCACAAGTGGTTTAGAGATGAGAAACAATACCAGGGAACCACAATAAATCAATGTGAGATAAAAATGCGCACCTTTCAACTGCAATGGCTTCATAACAAATCCCAAAATAGCAAATGGAAGCATCAATATTGCCTCCACCCAAAATGCATAACGCCAACCAAAATGACTTCCAACCTGTTTATGAAAAAAAAAAAGATAAAATCAGAGGGAAATTCAAAAACAAGTAAAAAATGACAAATGAGGAGAAAAATGTTGTTTCAAGTTTTTTGTAAACAAGGTACATACTCCCACTCTACTTTTAATTACCTCCCCTGCTTAAGAGATGTTGTATATGAAACGAAGTCAACTTTTTAAGTTTTCAAAAAATTTGGAAGCCAATATTATGCTGTCATCCTTTTTTTTTATAATCTTTTCTTGTATGTATTATTACTGGAACAAAATAATAATGGTATTAAACTAAACAAAAACTTACCAAACCACCATAGACATAGCCAAGTGCATATCCCCCTGGTATACACATGTAAAATATAGAAAGCCACACTGTTTTCTGATACAAACATCAATATAAAAAAGGTCAGCGCCATAAAAAAAAATAGACAGCAATCACAATACCATATACTATTCCAACTGTCAAGAACGGTAAAGAAAACATCAGTTAGTTTTACTATATTATATTTACAAACCACTAAAATGTTTAATGGAAGACATGGGTGGCGACCAATCTGCAGACCACAAGGGCATGCGGTGGTGCAGATCCAACAACAAAAAGGAAGGTTGAGATGGGAATCGAACACCATGACACTTTATCAGTTCAGCGTGAAAATGTAAGAACTGATGTAAGGGAATGGGTGACCCACAGTGACAAAATTTCGATTTGACGTTTTCAATGTCCCTATAACCGCTTTTGACCCTAAATTTCCACATTGTGGAGAATTGCAAAGCAGCTATTACAATGATTGTGGTTTAAAACCTTGATAAGCAGCAAGCACCATTAAAGATACATCAAATAGAATACAAAGGCAATGAAAGAACAAACAGCAAAAGAACCTGACTAGATAATCCAACAATTTCCTCAAGGTCTTGAGATCAGAGACGAGTTGCTTACTCTGTTTCCCCAAAGTATGCCAAATTGGATCCAACTGTCTCCTGACAATCTCATCAAACGACTTGAACAACCCATTCTCCACAGTCAAATCCTCCACATCAACCTTATTCGTCTTCCTCATCTCCTTCAAGCACGCACCCATAACTTCAACAATAGCCTTCTGAATCCCCATCATGTACTTACTCATCGGAACCCTAATATCGACAACATCCGGCGGGTCCTGCTCAAGCTCCTGCGAAACATAAACCTGAAATCTCGGCCAAAGATGCAGCTTACGAATATGCAAACACTTCATAGTTCTCTTCGCCTTCGCAAAACCCGAAACCATCGCTTGTGGCCTATCGGAGAAAACACGAACAAACGCACTTCGATTGAGAGAACGAAAAATCCTAACAATAAAAGCTTCAGTGGATGTCTCCGAAACGGAATGAGCGTTGAGGATGATGAGTCCGGAGATAATTGAGGCAGGTAGTTTATTAGTGAGAAGATCAACGATGAGGATTCTAGGGGTAATGAAACAGACGGAGCCGGAAGAGTAGAGGGAGTGGCGGTGGTTAACGGGGAGGTCGGCGGTGATTTCGACGGGGACTTGGTAGAATTGGGGGTTTAGGGTTTTGAGATGGAAATTGATTTTGGATTTGAGAGTGGCGGAGGAAGGAGATAGAATGAGAAGTGTTCCCTGAGAAGTGGAGTGAAGAAGGAGAAGAGATGAAATGAGTTTCGATAGAGAGAGACCTGAAGAGAGAATGACGAGACCGCCATTGGTGTCTTCGAGAAGCTCTGTGATTATGTGTTCGTGGAATTGAAGACTTCCAAAAGCGCTTTCTAAAAGCGCTTTCCAAAAGCGCTTAGACAGCGCTTTCCAAAAGCGCTTTCTAAACCCCCCCTTAGACATCGCTTTTGGTTTTAATTTTTTTTTTAATTTAAAGACTTTAGACAGCGCTTTATCAAAAGCGCTGACTAAGGTCTATATTTAAAAGCGCTTTCAAAAAGCGCTGTCTAAGGGGGGGTCTTAGACAGCGCTTTTAGAAAGCGCTGTCTAAGACCCCCCCTTAGACAGCGCTTTCATTATTTTTTTGGAACATTTTCCGTGTTTTATTTTAATTTTAACCTTAGACAGCGCTTTCTTTTAAAAGCGCTGTCTAAGATGCGCTGTTAAAAGTCATTTTTGGCGTAGTGATAGCTGCCTGAATAATCCTCAAGAGTAATGAGAGATAAGTCTGTGGGAAATGTCAAACAAGGATGTCACACCAGAAGCTCAGACTTAACCTCACTTCCGAAGGAGAAAAGGTCATGATGGCCCAAACAACTGAGAGGTTAGATCAAATAAGTGGATATGTGACCAGTCATATGCAGTCTGGAACTAGAGATAGCATTGTTGGAACTAGGCCACAAGGGACTATGTGTCTATCTCAAAGCAAAAATGCCAAGAACAATGTGGAGAAGATTGGGATGACACCGACTCCTACACATGTGGAAGGTGAAAATGGTGTTCATAATGAATATATAGAAGATGGAAGCAGTTGGTCTCAACTGGGTTGGATGAAACTACTAATGATTGCATACAATGTCACACACGATGTCATGACATTATATTATGACAACCTGAATGCTGCAACTAGGTCCAAAAAACATATTCAGCACAGGTGGACCAAGTACAACTTTTGCTATCATCACTCCATTAGAAAATTCGTGGAAGACAAATTCATAGGTCTAAAGCATGAAATGGAACTAGCTGACAAGGTTGCAAGGAATTTGGGTGATATTCAATTTGAATATGAAAGAGGGAAATTAGGGATTTAGACTCTTGTGAAATTATGGCAATTAAAGTGGAAAAGAAAAGGAAATAAAAATAGTGTCTGCCCACTTAAAAGAAAAAGCCACATTAATGATAAATCATTCCCTAGCATTGAAAATAGTATCTATGCCATTAGCACACGCTACCTAAACACATCAATTTCCATCTCCATTCAACTTCTTAGAGAAACTCAGCTAGGGCAAAGAAATTTCTTTCAAAAGTTCTACATCATGTCTCAACATCCATCATCTTCTGGTTCAAAACCCTCTCATCATGCAAAGACTCCCTCCATGGAGTTTCTAGATGAAGACGTGCTGGACGTTACTCCTCTTTGTGTGATACCAGGTGACACCCCAGGTCCCTCTTCCATGGCTGGAAATAAGCAAGGTAATATCCCTGATAAATCTCCTCTTCCAAATGACATGCATTATGCTGATCGTGCCATTAGAAACCTAGTTACTAGGATTCTAAGTGAAGAGCATGAAGTCAAGGGTGTTTCTACCCCTCTGTCCAGAAGGGACCCCTCTCCGGAGGAGGAACCCCCAGCTGAGAAAGATGATGACTCATCTAGATCAGAAAAGGAAGTTGCTGTTGAGGGGCTATGTTCTCTAGGTAAAACCCTACCTAGCAAGAAACCAGCAAATATGTCTCATGAGAATATTATTGACCTAGAGGAAGAAAGCTCTGAAGAAGAGGATGACACTTTGGTCCATCTTGTAAAACCAAGTGTAGCTGAGAAACTGAGGACTAGAAAAGGGAAAAGTGTGGCTAAAATGAGAACAGCAAGAAGAGTGAAAAAGGCTGTTGGTGTAGGACCCTCCAAATCTTGGAGTAAAGTTGATGTTAGGAAAAGTAAAGAAAGAGACAGTTCTGACTCTGATGAGGATGTCGAAGACGATGTCCCAGACATCTCCCCTGCAAAAAGGCAGGCTGTTAAGAAGTCTCCTGGAAAAGTTGCTGATGTGCACCTAGACAATATCTCCTTCCATTTAGAAGATGGTGCTGCAAAATGGAAATTTGTCATTCAAAGGAGGGTAGCTGTTGAAAGAGAGCTTGGAAAAGAGGCTGTAGAGGTAAAGGAAGTAATTGATTTGATCAAAAATGCTGGACTAATGAAGATTGTGGTTGCTCTACCCCAATGTTATGAGGGGTTAGTAAAAGAGTTTATTGTGAATATCCCTGAGGATATTTATGAAAGGAGCAGCAGGGAGTTCTGCAAGGTGTTTGTAAGGGGTAAATGTGTGAAATTCTCACCAAGCATTATCAACAAGTTCCTAGGAAGAGGAACTGATGGAGGAGTGGATCTAGAACCTACAGACAATGAGGTCTGTAGGATTATTACAGCTGGCCAAGTTAAGGAATGGCCTAGTAGGAATCACCTATCAGCTGGCAAGCTCACTGTCAAATATGCCATCTTACACAAGATTGGTTCAGCCAACTGGGTGCCTACTAATCATATCTCTACCATCTCCATTGGTCTTAGAAGAATCATTCATGCAATTGGAACCAGGATAAACTATGACTTTGGAAGGTTTGTATTTGATCAAACTATCAGACATGCCTCCACAAATGCTGTGAAGCTGCCCATTGCCTTCCCATCCATTATTTGTGGTATTATCTTGAGTCAACAACCAGGCATTCTTAATACAAGTGACATGCCAAGCAAAAGAAAACCCCCTCTATCCATTCATTATAAGCTGTTTGAGGGAAGTCATGTCAATGATGTTGTCGTGACATCTGCTAGAAAGGAGCCTGCATCTCAATGGAGTTTAATTGATCAATTAAAAGATACCTGCAAAGAACTGGATAATGGTATAAGGGTAGCCAAGGCAAGAAAAGAAGCTTTGGAAGTTCTTATTAGGAGCCTGGAAAAGGAAGAAATGGAGAAGGCTGATGAGACAAAAGAGTCAGATGCCAATACCTCAAGTGAGAGGTCAATTGCTCAATCTAGTGGCAACTCTGAAAGCTCTGAAGGCTCTGAAGGTGAAGGTGATACTTCTTCCTCTGATTGATGGTCCCCCCCCCCCTTTGTGTTGAAGACTGAAGATTGTGTGAGGTGTGCTGTGAAGACTGTGTGGCTGTTGTGGCTGATGTTTTGGAAGCTGTTCTGGTGCTGATGTTTGGAAGATTGAAGTTTTCATTGTTTTTGTTTAAATGTGTAATTTATGGCAATTCTCATTGATGCCTGTTTGTAATATTTTGGGCTCTTAATGAGTTCCTTGGATTTGTTCATTATCTCAGCTATCACAGTTGTGTATGATGATGGTTTGTACTTCCTAACTATTATGTTTTAACATTCTTAATGTTATAACATCTGATCTGACATTCTCTGTTAGGCTAATTGACATTTATTTTGTCTAATTGGTCACCTTTGGTCAATTTTGACTAAAAAGGGGGAGAAGTGTTGATGTGGAAGCAGTTGTGGAGCTGTGAGATGTATGTAGCTGAATAGAAGGACAACTATTATTGAAGGAGATGTGTTTGTTGTTAAAATAGAATGTTGTTCTGTTTACAGATGTCAAAGGGGATGTCTGATGTGGTGCACAGGTGTTGATATTGAAGCAGATGTCAGAATGAAATTCTGGCTGGTACAGGTGCTATGGTTACAGTAGCTGTTATTTTCATGGAAGATGTGTGCAGAGAATTTAGGGGGAGAAGGAGTACCCTTGTGCATTTGTGTGTCTTACTAGTTGCATCCATAACTAGTAATTTTGTTTGTGTTGCACAAATTTAGGGGGAGGAGAAGTACCCTTGTGCATGTGTGTATTACTAGTAGCTATAGCTAGTAATTGTGTTGCTTCTGCTGCTGTTTAAATTGTTGTTTAACTGCTGATAGTTTTCTTGTGAACAAAAAGGATAGATATATGTTTTAGCAAAAATTTGCCAAAGGGGGAGTTTGTTGGTTCTATGTGTTGGCAGCAATTTTGGTAAAACAAAGAGAGTTCACAAGATGTTATGTGTGATGTCTTAAACTAAGATATCCTATGTACCTGCTGGAGTTCTAGAACATAATAATGCAGGATTGTTTCAGAATGTCATATGCAATGCCATGGCTTCTGATAATGTGTACCTGATGGAGTTGAAATGGAAAACATAATTATGAAGGATTGTATCAGGATGTCATACACGATGTCATGACATCTGATGTGTTTGTACCTGCTGGAAATTATAAAAAGGAATTATGGAATTTTGCAGGATTGTTCCAAGATGTTAGACCCGATGTCATGATATCCTGTACACAGAACATTCAGTGTGAATGTCTGGTGTTTTGTGATTGCACAATTAATGGCAATCTATGTATGATTGAAGATCTGATTTGCAGGTGCATTCAATCATGGATTACAACCTGACTTACTTATTTTCCAAGGAGATCTAACCAGCTGTTATGAAAAGATTTAATTGGAAAATAGATTTAGGGTTTTCAAGATGTCCAAGCCCAGCTGAAAGCTTCTATAAAAAGGGACTTAGAAAACTTGTTTTACAACACAACCAATACTAAGTGAAATATAGAGAGAGAGTTAGGGTTTGTGTCTGTTTAGACGTGAGACTTGTAAGCCATTCAAGTCATCTTTTGATGATTGAATTGGACTGATTTGTGGTTGTAATTTGTCACTCTAAAGCTGTTAAGCAAGAGTGTGTGTCTACTTGATCAAAGTTGTGAAGCAAGATCAAGTGTGTGTCTACTTGATCAAAGCTGTGAAGCAAGATCAAGTGTGTGTCTTCTTGATTGAAACTGTGAAGTAAAATCAAGAGTGTGTTATTGAAAAGTGTTTTCTTTTCTCAAGGGATTGTTGTTTAAGACAACAGGTGTGATTGTAGGGAAGTGAGTGGGTTCTCATATCTAAGAGTGCTTAGGTAGAAATTGCACGGGTAGAGATTAGGTGAGAAAGACTGTAACTTGTTGAAGTGTACGGAGAGTCTTTGAACCGATTCTATTTTAGTGAATTTCCTTCCTGGCTTGGTAGCCCCCATACGTAGGTGAGTTGCATCGAACTGGGTTAACAATTGCTTGTGTCATTTGCATTACCATTCTATATTTTTCTTCTGTTAGTGTAAATCAGATATTAGTGTCATGACATTACCTTCGACATCTCATATCTGATACCAGAATTTCACATTTCATCTTTACAACTCCATTACAAATGATTTGTGTGTTCCAAACTTTTCAGGCTTGGATCCTTCAACACTTCCCGTGCATCTCTGGTTGGGCGAGTGTACCGACTTACACCGAGGATATGATGCGTGCTACTGCAATTCCCCTGCTCTGAGGGAACTAGGCGATAGAGCCATTTAGAGTGTATCTTGACCGCTTGGTTGTCGAGGACATGCACTTCAACAGCTATGTCGATCACCGTGAGTAACGACCATTTGATGAGATAATGTTAAACTCTAGATGATTGGCTTGGGGATCACGTCTCACTGCTCTTCATCTTCCCGAGCACGTGACACGACAATTCGACTACACTCAGGCAATTCTCAAACACCCTATTGTCTATGTACCTCCTTCTTTGACAAGTAGGCAAATGGATGTCATGTTTGATGATTATGAGAGTTATATAGTACGGAGGAGGCATGAAATACCATAGTTGGGAGCGATTCAGCTACATTGTTGGGTACATCAGGTGGTTCTTCAAGATGTCACATTCGTATATGGTGTTGGCTGCTCTAGGAGGTCCACCAAGGCCAAATCATCAAGAGATACTAGAGGAGGAACATGCACAGTTAGATTATGCTGAATATATCTTGTCTAGATATCGTCGTATAGTAGATATTGTGCAGACAGGTATTAACAAATGTATCTTCCCTGATGGATCTGATGTGAGGCAGGTCCTAGATGCCATCATGACGGAGGCATGGGGGATATTAATGTATCGAAGATAGCGCTGGAGGACGGATGGGATTGATGGCAAAGGAGGCCTAAGGGGCAGAGAAGATGTAGTCTGACATACGCAGTAGTGCAGTAGTATATAATAGTTATACTTTAGATTCATTATGGATTGTATTTTATTTTCACCTCATGCTACTTTATCGTGTATTTCGACTTTATTTAGATATGACAATTTTGGACCATCTGGATGTATATATGTTACTTTTTGCATATCGATTCTATGGTATAAATCTCGTCAGTTATTGGACTAAATAACGTTTATAAATCTTCAACTGAATAAACATAAACAAAACATAACATGCAATGTTCTGAGATGTTACAGAAATGTATCTCTATAAAATAATCGGTGATACATCTCCGGTATAATATGTGTGTCAAGCATTTTCGAGTTAATGCATGGTGCATGACTTTTAAAATATTATGGAGATACATCTCCGGATCTTTTAACGTTTCAATGAGCATTCGAAGATATATTTCGAAAATCTGAGAGACATTTAAGTATTTTCCCATTATGTGCTAATAAAATATATGATACATCAAGAAATTCCCAATTATAACTCTTCTTTTACTTTGACAGCTCAGTGGCATTTTCAGGAATACTTAAGAAGTTTGATAAGGCAATTTAGTCGTAAAATCAACTATTTAGTAAAACATATAATATTTATGTAAAATCAACATAAAATTTAGGGAAGCAATTTTCTTATTATCTCTTTCATTTATTATAAGAGATACAATGCTCATGAACTCCCATTTGCAATTCACTTACACCGTATTTTACTGTTCAACAATATGATGAACAATAAAATAGTAAAATAATATATTATTTAAAAAAATATATAATTTTTTTTAAATTATCTGAAAGTTTATTAATCAATTTCGTAACTTTTTAAACCAACTTCATAAATTGTATTAACCAACTTTTGTGGTTACTCAAAATTACTTTTAATATCTTAACGTTTATTAACCAATTTCATAGTTTCATTAACCAACTTTTTACTTTTCATTAATCAACTTTGATTTATCACTAAAAATTATTTTTAATATTTGGATATTTATTAACCAACTTCTTCATTTCATTAACCAATTTTTTATATTTAATTAATAAAAAATTTCACTAGTTTAAGTCACTGTTAACGTGTAATGTTCATGTACTGTTCATAAATATGTTTTATTATTTTAATAATATACTATTCACTGTATAAAAACGATAAATAATATATACGGTATAAATATTGATGTCAAAAAAAGATATAAAAATATCTTTTGTGTTTGCAATTCTCATGTCAACACATGAGACCATCGACTTTGGATTACCTGATCCATTGGCAATTCTCAAGTCACATAACTCCGTCTTACTTTGATGAATAATGTAGTAATTCAACTTTGTTCAAATATTTCATCATTCTTTAATCATATGCAAAAATATTAAAAAAAGAGGTTTATTTAGTTTTTTATTTGGTTCATCACTAATATTTTCTTTAAATTACAAAAAGAAAAAAATCTTAAAATATTCTTTTATTTTAAGTATAAATATTTTATTAAAAACTGAAAAAGAATATAATTAACAATAATTAGTTTGTTAACATAATCTTGTTACCTTTTTATTAATATTACTACGGGTCAAAAGTAAATCGTATCATTCCTCTTTGTCATAAAATCTTTCCTTTCTTAATATTACTATGGATAAACAAGCAAAACAAAAACGAATCGTTCCTCTTTTTGTATAAGATATTTTCTTTTATTTTGTTCTATTTATATGCTTCAAATAACACAGTCTGTTTGCATCATTACTCCATCCCACCGACCTACTCTGAATTATCTGTAACAAACAAACAATAGCATCATTACTCCATCCCACCAACCTACTCTGAATTATCTGTAACAAACAAACAATAGCATCATTACTCCATCCCACCGACCTACTCTGAATTATCTGTAACAAACAAACAATAGCATCATTACTCCATCCCACCGACCTACTCTGAATTATCTGTAACAAACAAACAATAGCATCATTACTCCATCCCACCAATCTACTCTGAATTATCTGTAACAAACAAACAATAGCATCATTACTCCATCCCACCGACCTACTCTGAATTATCTGTAACAAACAAACAAAATATTTAATATAAAGAACAATATCTGTGCTATGCATATTATTTTAAAAGTAATATTTTATAAAATTTTAGAAAGTGAATCAATTTGGCTTTGTGAGAAACCGGTCGCCCATAAAAGTTATGTCCTTAAGAACTCAAATATTAAATTGTAATTGATTTATGTTCTCTTCCACGTGTATAAGTTATATCCATACATAAATAAATAGATATAGGCTGAATAATGCAATCACACCGTACAAAATCATTGTAACATTTAAGATAACTAATAAAATATTTTCAACAAAATCTAAGTTATATACACTTTTGACTCATATTTTACAATATATTCTCTTCTATTAATGAGTTGGCTTATATGAAAATTATTTATCCTATTTTTAGATACAAAATTATCTTGTACTTAAAAATGTAATTTTAATGTAAATCGACTCATTAATAAGAGAGAATATATATAGTAAAAATGATGAAAAATTGAATATAACTGAATATTTTGTTAATGATATTTTATGAACTATCTAAACAGTTACAATGATTTTATGCATTGTGTTTGCATTATTAAGTTAACATATACTTATGTATGAATGTAACTTATACATGTAAAAGAGAACAATAGTCAATTATAATTTCATCTCAATTTTTCCATGTTATCAACATGCTATGTAAGTAAACCTATTTAAGATAAAATAAAAGCTACATTGCTATTAGTTTTTTTTTACTTATTTTGTTGACAAATAACACACATGTTTTTTGAATTTTATTACCAGTGTACGAGATAATGGTTTAATGATAGTGACTTGAACATGTGTCTCCGTATATTAAATAATAATACCTGAACTGAATATATTACTTAGCAATGAGAATTAAATTATTATGTTAGTCATATAAGAGTTTGACATTAAAATATGGCTATATTTCTGCTAGCAAATCATGAAAATACACTACAATTATATTAAATTTAAGAAAAATGATCATAACTAGAAATGTAAAATTTGATGGCAATGATTGTTTGCTTAAACACTGTTTGTTCAATTCAAAATTTCCCACACAAATATGGAGCATTTTAGAACACGAGAATCGTAATATTGTAAACTATTCAAAATCAAATGACAAGTTTTATTAACACAAGTCACATTCAAGCACAATTACTTACCAACAATCACTATTTCCTATTTGAATTTGAAGTGTAGTTGCAAGTAACAACAAACCATTTAAACTCATAATAAATATTTATACACTCAATTTCTTTTCTTTAAATCTTTGTTGTGATGATAATTTAAAATATATACATTTCTTCAATTGTCTCCATTCTTAAAATTTAACTATTTGTAGAGTTACACTTTGGTTACACTTTTTTTAGTTTTTCTTTTCTAGTACTATAATGTTCACATATGTAGCAGTATATCATGTTTAGTAGCAGCATAGTAAAGAAAAACTACAATCATGTTGTGATATTGAACAACGATGAAAAATGAGAAATTGTAACACCCCGATCTGTGCTATTATTTGTGTAATACTCGGAAGTTGTATTTAAACTTTATTTTATTAATAATTTGATTTTTATGTGTATTTTATTATTACGAGAATTATGACAATTAATTAGAAAAATTAGAATTTAAATAAAATTGTCATAATTAATGGAAAAAGATAGTTGGAAAAGTAAAAATTAGTGGAGGAAGTCAGAAATAAAATTCGGAATATTATTGAGGGGAATTAATGTGAATAAAGGGGATTAAATATTATAATTTTAATTAGAAAATAAAAGAGAGATTTAGTGAGAAAAATGAGAAGTACTTCTTTCGAAAGAAAAAGGAGAAAAAAATTTAATACTTAAAAGTCTCTTCTTCTTCTCCAAAACTAAAAAAAAGTAGTCTAATTCGTCAAGAGGATCACATTAATGATTGTGCAAACGAGGATGTTCACCATTGTTAAGAGCTTTGCGAAGAAATTATACACTAACAAGGTAAGGTGGGAGATTGTTCTATAACTATGGTATTTTGACATTTAGGGTAGTGGGGTTTTCCCTGAACCCTGAATGGTATGAATTTCCATGTGAACTCCCCATGAAGTGATGATTCATAAACCATAGGTTATGAACCACTCTCTTATCACCAATTGTTTAGTTAAATTGTAGAATTTTTATATGGTTTTCCTTGAACCATGTGTTTTAATATTGTTATTATGTGTAGATTAAATAATTATGTATTGTGATGAATTGGTAATGTTAAATTGTTACTTAGATGATGTCTTACTTTATAATATCATGTGATTTCGAGTCTATGTTGATTCTTGTGTTTCAATTGAGTTTCTATGTGGTTACAACTGTGAAAATTCAAATGTATGCAGGGTGTAACTAATTAAGTTTGTGTATAATCGATTACCACCGCTGGTAACTGAGTTATTGGTTAGCTCAAAGTCAATAAAACAAGAGTCGCCACCTCGCTTTTATTGTTTCCAAAGAAAAAGGAAAAAATACGAACAGAATTCAAAGATAAGAAGTTTTTAAATCAAAATTAATAAAATGTCAGAGATTACAGGTAAGGGGGTTGGTTACACAGAGGGAAGGTATTAACACCCAAAGTGTCCTAGGTACTCCTAGGGAGCCCTTTTGTGTGCAAGTGTTTTAGTTGGAAAAAATGTTTGCTAAAAAATATAAAATTAGGGGATGAGAAAAGAATTCAATTAATTATATTTTTGTGTTTGACAAGACCTTCGGTCTTGTGCCTACGTATCAACTTAAAAATAAGGGATCAAAACTTCATAGTTCGTGGTAAAAATTTCAAAGGTGGATGGATTAGATATAACAAAAGCTTAAAGATCTTTTGTTATCAAAAGGAGAATACTCAACCAAACATCCACCGATAATGAGGGATTTGCAACATTTAAGAGGGAGGACTCCAACTTGGATTCAGTCAACAAGTATGCCACTAACCCCTAATAAATGAAAAGACTTATAATCAAAATATCATAGAAATGAGAGAATTATATCTCAACCAAAGATAACTCAAATGTAAATGCTTCTTTTTTGAAAATTTCAAAAGGAAAAGGCACAAAATGGCCAAAAAGTTTAGATGAGGCTGTTAATTCTTTTTGTCTTTTAAAATTAAAGTCAATATGATTAAATTTATTTACAAGTTTGATTAAGAAAATATTTTGAAAGTCAATGGCATAAGGCCAAGGTTTCTACTCATTAAAACAAGTCTAAGTTTGAAATCACAAGAAAATAATTTTTTTGAAAATGAGGGAGAGATTTTGAAATTTAAGAAGTAGGAGGACATGAAGGGACTATCCTAGACAAGATTTAAAAGTTTATAGTTGAAAAGATCTAACTTATGGGAAGCATCCACACGATAGGAATGTCAGATAGAAACCCATTTCCTTTGGACTTTTTAGCAAGCAACAAACATAACCATCCAAGCTATTAATATGAAGACCAAAAGGCATCAAATAAAGATAGTCAAACATCCAAGCAAGAACTCCAAAAGCAAGAAGACTTCAATATCTTTGACATGTATCATATGAATAACCCTTGAAGCAAACTCACAGAGACATTCATCAGATATAAACAATAAGATCATAATAACAACTTAGGCACAAAGACAAAGTGATGCATTAGATAAACTAGAAGAATTCTTAAGGCTTGTATCATATGAATGGTATTGGCCAAGATAGGGTCTCAAATAATGTCATTGGCCAAGTTTCCTTCCAAAGCACAAGGATGTTGCCTACTCTAAGTCCAAAAGTTCATATCAAGTCTCAGACAAAAGTCCAACAGTCCACCAATGTATTTTTTAAAGTTTTTGTTTTTATTAAGTATTTTAATTTCCTAAGACCATCAAACAAAAAAAAATCACAAGCACAATATAGTACAAACACAAAATATGGCTCAAGTGAGCAAAATGAAAATGACTGAAACATAAACAAGTTGCATGAAATGTAAATGGAAATGAATGATGAAGTGCCTAAATTTAAATTTCATTAAGGTAAATTTAATTAAAATAAAGAAATAATAAATAGATGTTAGTGGTACAGGAAAATTGCTTTAAGTCATTCTTTGGGGAACACTTAACCATCCACTCACAAGCATAAAGATATGAACCTAGACATCAATCATGAGAAGAGCTCCAACTTGGATAAATCAACAAGTATGCCACTAGCTCTCATAAAAGGAAAAGAGGTAAAATCTTCACACAATACCATGAGGAATGAGAGACTTACAATCTCACAAAAATGTTATGCCTTTTGGGACAAATTTAACTCTATGTTAAGCAATCGTAATTGGATTTATATAAAAGTCAAAACTATTTGAGGTCGGCCAATAATAATATTGGTATTAATGCATGCTAGAGACATGGTACAATGACCCATATCCTAAAGCATACCACACACAAAAATAAAATGGGATGGACATATCTCAATCAGGCTCATGTTGATTCATCTGACACAAGGTCATTGATGAATCAACTAGCATTTGAATATTTGAGAAGTCATTGGTAAATGAGGGATTGGGGAAGAAGGAGATGAAGTGAAAAAAATCCCAAATTGATCAAGGGATGAACCTCACTTGTTCAATATTATCCATTCATCTGAGGGATGAAGTTCATACTTCATCAACCCCCTAAATCCAATAGTATTGATCAAATTGAAGTCCAATTTAACCAGGATCAAGGCCAAACAGAAGATGAGTTAACACAAAGTCAATCAAATAGTTCAACATAATTTTAAGCAATTAAATAATTTAATTTCAATTTTTAAATAAATAAAAATGAATTTTAAAAGATGAAAAACCTCAAATTCCTTCAAATCACCAAAGAAATGGCCAAGGGATTTATCATAGGCCAAACAAGGTCAAAGGACCTTTGACTAATTTTTTTGGCATTTTTTGAAAGTCATAAGTATTTAAAATCAATTAAAAACAAGTCAAAAATCATCAAATTCACTAAAAATATCAAATCCAATCCAAAAATGGAAGGAATTATTTGAAATTTTTTGGTGAAAGTCCCATATTTTTTGGATTAAAATTAAATTTATAATAAATTAAATGAGAAAAGGCTATTTAAAATATTAAAATAGAAAATCAATTAAATCAAAAAAATAAGGGTCATCAGATTTCCCTCTGTAGCGGGAAATTCATGATCATCAAGCTATTAACAAGTTAGAGATCAAATAACAAGAGTAACCACCGCGCTTTTATTGTTTCCAAGGGAAAAGGGAAAAAGTACGAACAAAACCCAAATAGTAAGAAGTTTTCAAATAAAAACTAATAAAAGTCAGAGATCACAAGTAAGAGGGTTGGTTACATAGAGAGAAGGTGTTAGCACCCAAAGTGTCATAGGTACTCCTAGGGAGCCCTTTTTGTGTGCATATATATTTTGTACAAAGGGATGTTTACAAACAAATAGAATGGGGGGATGAGAAAATAATTCACTAATTATATTTTTGTGCCTACGTACCAACATAAAAATGAGGGATCAAAACCTCGTAGTTCGTGCTACAAATTTCAAAATGAGTGTGTTGATTTTTAACAAAATTAGGTTTGAAAGGCACAGAGGCCTAAACTGATTTGAATGGGTTAGTTCTTTTTTGGCTTTTTGAAAGTTTAAGTCAAGTATAGTTAAGTTTATTCACAAGTTTGATTTAATAAAATAAGTTTGAAAATGCAATGGCAGAAGGCCAAAGTTTCTATCTTTTTTTGAAAGTAGTCAAAGTTTAGAACAAAAGTAGTTCACACAAAGAAGGTTTTGAAAATGGAGGGAGAGATTTTGAAATTAAAGAAATGGGGAGAAGATGAAGAGGCTATCCTATGCACAAAATTTAAAAGTTTAAAGTTGAAAAGATCTTACCAAATGGGTAGCAATCCAATAGACAAGCATGTCAATAGAAACCCAGAATTCCCTTGGACTTTTAGAATCAAGCAACACACAAATGCACAATTATATCATCTTGAATAGCAAGGCATAAAATAAAGATGAACTCATCCAAGCTTATCCACTTCATGATCTTCTTCAAGATGGCCCATGCAACAGATGAATTCCACAAGTCACAGGTTCAAAATAACAGCTTCATAATGATCAATGTTGCAGATGAATCTTAGAGAGATCTTCAAAGATGTATCAGATAAATTTTCAAATTTTTGCAAGCACTTGGTTCTTCATAAGTTGGCATTGTCCATGTCCTTTAGCTTAGGAAGGTTGCCTAGATTCTAAGTCCTTTTGATCAAAATCAAACCAATAGTTCACTCAGAAGTTTTTTTAGGGTTCTTATGATTATTATGTACATCAATGGTCAAAGACCA